>NC_083355.1:94923751-96357918 GCF_030254825.1 Meriones unguiculatus | reverse complement strand
ATTGGATTACTCAACTTGTTGCTTTTTAACATCTTGAGTTTTTTATATATTCTGGATATGAGGCCACTGTGAGATATAGGGTTGCTGAAGATCCTTTCCCAGTCTGTAGGTTGTTGTTTTGTTCTGATGACTGTGTCCTTTGCTTTTCAGTTTCATGAGATCTCATTTATTAATTGTTGATCTTAGATTCTGTGCTGTTGGTGTTATGTTCAGGAGGTTGTCTCCTGTGCCAATGAGTTCAAGACTCTTCTGCACTTTTTCCTCTAACCGATTTAGTGTGTCTGTTTAATGTTGAGGTCTTTGATCCATTTGGACTTCAGTTTTGTGCAGGGGGATAAATATGGATCTCTCTGCATTTTTCTGCATGTAGACATCCAGTTAGACCAGCACCATTTGTTGAAGATGCTGTCTTTTTTCCATTGTATGATTTTTGGCTTCTTTGTCAAAAATCAAGTATCTGTAGGTGTGTGAGTTTATTTCTGGGCCTTCTATTTGATTCTATTGATCCACCATTCTGTTTCTATGCCAATACCATGGAGTTTTTGTTACTATTGCTCTGTAGTGCAGCTTGAGATCAGGGCTGGAGATACCTCCAGATGATCTGTTGTTGTACAGATTTGTTTTGGTTATTCTGGGTGTTTTCTTTTTCCATATGAAGTTGAGAATTGTTTAAAGATTTATAAAGAATTGTGTTGGTATTTTGATGGGAATTGTATTGAATCTGTAGATTGCTTTTAGCAGGATGGATATTTTCACTATGTTTATGCTACTGATCCATGAGCATGGGAGACCTTTCCATCTTCTGATATCTTCTTCAATTTCTTCAGAGACTTGAAGTTTTTTCTTTTTCTTTTTTCTTTTTTTTCAAACAGGTCTTTCACTTGATTGATTAGAGTTACACCAAGGTACTTTATGTTATTTGTGGCCATTGTGAAGGGTTTAGTTTCGCTAATTTCTTCCTCATCCCTTTTGTCTTTTGTATAGAGGAGGGCTATTGATTTTTTTTGAGTTAATTTTGTATCCAGCCACTTTGCTAAAGGTGTTTATCAGCTGAAGGATTTCTCTAGTTGAATATTTGGGGTCACTCATGTCTACTAACATATCATCTGCAAATAGTGATACCTCTTTCTTTCCAATTTGTATCCGCTTGATCTTCTTTAGGTGTCTTATTGCTCTAGCTAGGACTTCAAGTCTATGTTGAAGAGATTCAGAGATTGTGGGCAGACTTGCCTTGTCCCTGATTTCAGTGGGGATGGTTTAAGTTTCTCTCCATTGAATTTGATGTTGTCTATAGGCTTGCTGTATATTGTCTTTGTTATGTTTAGATATGTGCCTTGTATCCCTGATATCTGTAAGACTTGAAACATGAATGAGTGTTGGATTTTGTCAAATGCTTTTTCAGCATCTAAGGAGATTATTATGTGTTTTTTATCCTTCAGTTGGTTTTATGGTGGATTGCACGGATGGATTTTAGTATATTGAACTGACCATACATGCCTGGGATGAAGCTTACTTGGTTATGGTGGATGATATCTTTGATGTGTTCTTGGATTAGATTTGCAAGTATTTTATTGAGTATTTTTGCATAAATGTTCATAACAGAGATGGGTCTGAAGTTCTCTTTTTTTTGTTGGGTCTTTTTGTGGTTTAGGTATAAAGGTGACTATGGCTTTGTAGAATGAGTTTGGTAATGTTCCTTCTGTTTCTATTTTGTGGAATAGTTTGAAAAGAATTGGAGTTAACTCTTTTTTGAGGGTCTAGTAGAATTCTGCCCTGAAACCATCTAGTCCTGCCCTTTTTTTTTTTTTTTTTTTTTTTTTTTGGAAGGGAGACTTTTGATGACTGCTTCTATTTCCTTGGGGGATATAGGACTATTAAATCTATTTACTTGTTCTTGATTTAATTTTGGTAAATAGAATCTATAAAGAAAATTGTCCATTTCATTTAGATTTTTAAATTTTGTGGCATATAGGCTTTTGTAGTAAGACCTAATGTTTGTTTGGAAGTGTCTGTTGTTATGTCTCCCTTTTTGGTTATGATTTTGCTGATTTGGATAGTTTCTTTCTGCCTTTTAGTTAGTTTGGCTAAGGGTTTGTCTATCATGTTGGTTTTCTCAAAAAATCAGCTCTTAGTCTCAATGATTCTTTGAATTGTTTTCTTTGTTTATAATTCTTTGATTTCAGCTCTGAGTTTGATTATTTCTAACCATCTACTCCTCTTAGGTGTGTCTGCTTCTTTTTTTCTAGGGCTTTTATGTATGCCATTAAGTTGCTTGTATGAGATGTCTCCAACTTCCTTCTGGAGGCACTTAGTTCTATGTACTTTTTTCTTAGCACTGTTTTCATTGTGTCCCATAAGTTTGAGTACGTTGTTCATTTTCATTTTCATTGAATTTTAGGAAGCTTCTAATTTCCTTTTGCATTTCTTCCCTTACCAATATGTCATTGAGTAGAGAGTTGTTTGGTTTACATGTGTATGTAGGCTTTTTGTTATTTCTGTTGTCGTTGAGGTCCAGCTTTAGACCATGGTGGTCTGATAGGGTACAAGGGATTATTTCTATCTTCTTTTATTTGTTGAGGCTTGCTTTGTGCTTGACTATATGGTCAGTTTTGGAGAAAGTTCCATGAGATGCTAAAAAGAAGGTACACTTTTTTGATTTTGGATAGAAAGTTCTGTAGATATCTATTAGGTCCATTTGATTTAGGACCTCTGCAAGTGCCTTTATTTCCCTATTTAGTTTCTGTCTAAATGAGTGTTCCTTGGTGAGACACTATCAAGGTGTTGGGATCAATGTGAGATTTAAGGTTTAATAGTGTTTCCTTTAGAAATGTAGGTGCTCTTGTATTTGTGGCCTAGATGTTCAGAATTGTAATGTACTGGTGGATTTTTCCTTTGATGAGAATGAAGTGCTGCTCCTCATCTTTTTTGATTAATTTTGGTTCAAAGTCTATTTTATTAGGAATTAGGATAGCTAACCCAGCTTCTTTTTTGGGTCCATTTGCTTGGAAAACATTTTTCTACTCTTTACTCTGAGGTGGGGTTAATCTTTGCTGCAGAGGTGTGTTTCTTGGATGCAGCAGAATGTTGGGTCCTGTTTCTGCAACCATTCTGTTTTCTGTGTCTTTTTTTGGAGAGAAGAGTCCGTTGATGTTGATAGATAATAGTTACCAATGCATCTCAGTTCCTTTTATTGTGGAGTTGGTGGTGTTACTGTGTTTCAATGTTTGTTTCCTTTCAATATTTTGTTGTGATGTTAGCTATATCCTGTGTTTTCTTGGGTGTAGTTGTTTTCATTGAATTGGAGTTTTCCTTCTAGTATCTGCTATAGGGCTGGTTTGCTGTGTAGATATTGTTTAAGTAGATCTTTTTTTAAGTAGATATTGTTAAGTCATAGAATATTTTGTTTTCTCTATCTAGATTGATTGAAAGCTTTGCTGGGTATAGTAGTCTGGGTTGGCATCTGTGGTTCCTTAGAGTATGCATGACATCTCCCAGGCCCTTCTGGTTTTCATAGTTTCTGTTCAGAAGTCTGGTGTCATTCTGATAGGTCTACCTTTCTGTGTTACTTGGCCTTTTTCCCTTGCTGCTTTAAATATTTTTCCTGTATTGTTCTGTAGATTTGTGTTTTGACTATTATATGATGTTAGGAGTTTTTTTTCTGGTCTAGTCTATTTGGTGTTCTTCAGGCCTCTTGTATGTTTATGGACATCTCTTTCTTTAAGTTGGGAAAATTTTCTTCTATGATTTTATTGAAAATATTTTCTGGACCTTGGAGTCTGGAATCTTCTTTTTCATCAATTCCTATTATTCTTAGATTTCATCTTTTCATGGCATCCCTGATTTCTTGGATATTTTTTGTTTGGAACTTTTCTGATTTTATTTTTTTTCTCAGATAGATATATCAGTTACTGCAATTATATCATCAGTAGAGATTCCCTTTTCCATCTCTTGCATTTTGTTGGTAATGCTTACCTTTGTCATTCCTGATCTCTTTCCTAAGTTCTACATTTCCAGAGTTTTCTCTGTTTTTGTTTTCTTTATTGATTCTAATTTTGTTTTCATGTTGTGTGCCATTTCCTTCATCAGTTTGAATGTGTATTCCTCTCTTTCCTTGATGGCTTCTATTATTTTGTTGTTGTTGTTGTTATCGTTGTTTGTTTCCTCTCTATATGCTTCTACTTGTGCCTCTACATGTGCCTCTGTTTGTTCAGCTGTATTTTCCTGTATTTCTTTGAGAGCTTTGTTCATTTCTTCTTTATGTGCCTCTAATAACTGGATAAGCATAGATTTGAGATCCTTTTCCTGTGTTTCCAATGAATTAAAAAAAAGTCCATTGATTTGGGGGGTTGCTGGGCGAAGCCATGATGTCCTGATTTTGTTGGATGTGTTCTTATGCTGACCTCTTGCCTCTGCTTATCTGTAACCTTTGCTGTTTGCTCCTGGATTATGTACTTCAGACTAGGTCTATATGTGTCTGGAGTCTGGAATACCCTTCACCAAGATGAGAGAGGTCCACTGACTCAACAGTGGATGTTGTTTCAGCTGCAGCTAAGGGAGGGAGGTCTCAGGCATATGTGCGCAAGCTCGGGAGTGTGGATGGAAGTGCACCTTGGAAGGCCAGGTGCCAGTGCATGTAGATGCCTGGAAGGGTGGAACATGAGTGCAGGTGGGGCTTCTAGTAAATTCTGTGGACACAGTGTGCGTGTGCTGGTGCACTGAATGCCTCAGTGGCCCACAGGCCTGTTGTACTGTCCTCCAGGCAGTCACATATGTCTGGGTTGTACCATTTTGGCTCCAGGAATTGTTTGCCTGGACTCCACTGGGAGACCTACAGCACTGGGGTTTCAGTGTTGAGAATGTTGTCCCAAGGATCCTAATGTTACCCACAGTGGGGGTGAGAAGGATCAGATATCTGGCTGCTCGTGTAGAGGGACCCTGGATCTGGGACTCTGCATGCACTCACTTGAAGGTGCACTCACTCACTTGCAGGCCTATGAGGTCCTCCCCCCATTACCTCATCTCCCACCCCCACTGTGAGGTTCTCTACTCTCAGGTTTAGACCTACAAGGGAAAATGAAAGTGTAGAAGATCTGCCAGTGGTGTCCACCGTTTGGCCATGGTACAAGGAGGCCTGTAGTTGGGACTGCCTCTGCAGTCTTAGCCATGGATCACAGGGACTTGTGTTGGGGCAGCAATAACTGCCCGCAACAACTGAGCAGGGACTCTTGTACTTGGGGCCCCTCTCCTGTCTCAGTCACCAAGCAGAGAGGTTCATGCTTGGGACAGCAGCAGCCGCTGCTGCAGCAGCTCAGCAGGCATGCCCATGCCAGGATCCAAACTGTCCCAGCTCACAGGTTGTCCCCTCTAACCCAGGAAGCCTCAATATCAATGTTCTGGTTTCAGCTGCCCTTCTGCTCACCAGTTTCAGAATTTCAGATCTTCAGCCCCTCAGATAAGGTACACGCTGGTTGCCACCATCTTGGAGCACCCCTACACACACAAACACACTCAGAAGAATTCAAAGCATCTTGTCTAAGTAGCTTGGGTAGTCTAAAGGTACGTTTCAGTTACTTTATTCTTATACATGCGTGGAGGCTAGTGAATCTAATCAACTAAAGGGACATCCTGAATCTTTGAGTTTAATTTCTGAGTTTATTGATCTTCCTTGCAGCATGGAATATTCCACCTCCATTTAAATATACCATGCCCTAACCAAGCAAGTGAAAGACCTGTTCGAAAAAAACTTCAAGTCTCTGAAGACAGAAATTGAAGAAGATATCAGAAGGTGGGAAGATCTTTCATGCTCATGGATCGGGAGGATTAATATAGTGAAAATGGCCATTTTGCCAAAAGCAGTCTAATATTAAATGCAATTCCCATCAAAATACCAACACAATTCTTTATAGACCTTGAAAGAATAATTCTCAACTTCATATGGAAAAACAAAAAACCCAGAATTGCCAAAATGGTCCCTATTAAAAACAGATTGTCTGAAAGTATCTCCATCTCTGATCTCAAGCTGTACCACAGAGCAATAGTAATAAAAACTTCATGGTACTGGCATAGAAACAGAATTTTGGGTCAATAGAATCGAATAGAAGACCCAGAAGCCAAAACTATACAATGGAAAAAAAACAAAAAACAAAAAAAACCAGCATCTTCAAGAAATGATGCTAGTCTAACTAGATGTCTACATGCAGAAAAATGCAGAGAGATCCATATTTATCACCCTGCATAAAACTGAAGTCCAAGTGGATCAAAGACCTCAACATTAAACAGACACACTAAATTGGTTAGAGAAAAAGTACAGAAGAGTCTTGAACTCATTGGCACAGGAGACAACTTCCTGAACATAACACCAACAGCACAGAATCTAAGATCAACAATTAGTAAATGAGATCTCATGAAACTGAAAAGCTTCTGTAAAGCAAAGGACACCATCATCAGAACAAAACAACAGCCCACAGACTGGGAAAGGATCTTCAGCAACCCTATATCTCACAGTGGGCTAATATTCAGAATATATAAAGAACTCAAGAAGTTAAACAGCAACAAATCAAGTAATCCAATTAAAAAATGGGGTACAGAGCTAAACAGAGAATTCTCTGTAGAGAAATACTGAATGGCAGAGAAATACTTAAAGAAACGCTTAACGTCCTTAGCCATCAGGGAGATGCAAATCAAAAAGACCCTGATATTTCACCTTATAGGCATCAGAATGGCTAAGATCAAAAACTCAAGTGACAATACATGCTGGAGAGGGTGTGGAGAAAGGGGAATCCTCCTCCATTGCTGGTGGGAATGTAAACTTTTACAACCACTTTGGAAATCAATCTGGTGCTTTCTCTGACAATTAGGCTTAGTGCTTCCTGAAGATGCATCTATACCACTCCTGGGCATATATCCAAAATATGCTCAAGTACACAACAAGGGCATTTGCTCAACTATGTATGTATGTTTATTTGTAATAACCAGAACCTGGAAACAACCCAAGTATCCCTCAATTGAGGAATGGATACAGAAATTGTGGTATTTTTACACAATGGAATACTACTAAGCAATTAAAAACAAGGAAATCATGAAATTTGCAGGCAAATGGTGGGAACTAGAAAAGATCATCCTGAATGAGGTATCCTAGAAGCAGAAAGGCACGATATATATTCACTTATAAGAGGATCTAGACCTATGATATATGATAAACATACCAAAATCTGTACACCTAAAGAAGGTAAGCAAGAAGGAGGACCCTGGGTAAGATGATCAATTCTCACTCAGAAAGACAAATGGGATGGACATTAGAAGAAGGAGAAAACAGGACAGGAGCCTACTACAGAGAACCTCTGAAAGACTCTATCCAGCAGTGTATCAAAGCAGAAGCTGAGAATCATAACCAAAGTGTGAGCAGAGTGCAGGGAATCATATGAAAAAAAGGTAGATAGTAAGACCTGGAGAGGACAGGAGGTCCATAAGGAGAGCAATAGAACCAAAATATCTGGGCACATGGTTTTTTTCTGAGACTGATACTCAAACCAAGGACCATTCATGGATATAACCTACAACCCCAGCTCAGATGTAACCCATGGCAGCTAAGTCTCCAAATGAGTGCTCTAGTAAGGGGAACAGGAACTGTCTCTGAAATGAACTCAATGGTGAGCTTTTGCCCCCTCCCCTTGAGTGGGGAGCAGCCTTGACAGGCCACAGAGGAGGATAATGCAGCCAGTCCTGATAAGACCTGATAAGCTAGGGTCAGATGGAAGAGGAGGAGGACCTCCCCTATCAGTGAACTTGGAGAGAGGCATGGGAGGAGATGAGGGAGGCATGGTAGGGTTCAAAGGGAATGAGGGAAGGAGCTACAGCTGGGATATAAAGTGAATAAAATATAATTAATATAAAAAATAAAAATTTAATTAAAATAATCCCATGTCTTTTTAGTATTCCTTCAAGACAGAGGTTGATCCAGTAGAAGGGATTGCTACATAACAACACATGTAGCTTTTGTTTGTGTTTTTTATTGTGGTTAGTACCAATGGTAAATTGGATAAATAAATTTAGTGCCCTCATTAAAGTTAAAAGGTTTACGATTATTGTTGTTTTATATAAAACACATTTTTCTTTCCTTTTCACACTTGGGCATAGTGATCCTACAATTTTAAAGCCTTTCTAATAATTTTATAATTTTGGTCATCTTCGGTCTGTTTCTATTGACTTTGTGTGTGTGTGCCTGGTTCATGTTTTATAGTTTCCTTTTTACTTTTTTTTGGTGGTGGGGGGAGGGCGTTAGATGTTATATTATATGAATTTCATTTTATTTGGGTGTTTTGTTATTTTGTATCCTTATAGAATATTGACTTGTTCATTAATTTGAGACAGGGCTTAATGTATCCCAGACTGTTCTGGAACTCTTCATGTGGCTAAGGATAAATTTGAACTTCTGATTCTCCATCTTCTACTCCCAAGAAATGGGATTACAGACATTTACAACAAGAACTTATCTATAGGGATCTGATACTCTAACCCAGGGATTCAAGCATGGTAAGCAAACAGGCAAGCACTCTGCCAATGGCCCTACACCCTCTGCCTTTGACACATGTTTTGCAGCCTTCAGGTTATTTAAAATTTACTCCAACCTCTTTTAAACCTGTTACTAATGGACCACAGAAGTCTCTTCTATAGGATTTATTTTATTCTGACGGAGTCTTCACTCTGCTGATTAGAATGCACATTTCCCAGCCCAGTTTCTCTTGTTCAGCTTAATGCTACTTGAATGTATTTTGCCTGGCTTGTCTTAACTTTGTGTATGTGTACGACTCTCACCATGAGAGACAAATGGATTCCATATAGGTTTCTGAAGCATGTTTTCTATGTCATTCACTTTTCTGCTCCTTATACCAACCTCAGCAGTGTTATCTTCATTTTTCTTATATCCAGGAGAAATACACACACACACACACACACACATGTGTGTGTGTGTTTATATATATATATATATATATATATATATATATATATATATATAAAATTTCAATATCAAATAACTCCCTTGCTCTGTTGGGATTGTTATCTTCCTGTAAAATCTGGACAAAATGATTCTCAGCAGAAAACTTGGGCAGTGGAGATTCCTTTCTACAACTAGAAGGGTCATAATATTGCCCTACCTGAAGTCGAATATCTAAAAATCATTTGTTTTATAGATTTTTGGTTTTTAGTTTTATCAGGGAACAAATCTTGAACGAGTTGTTTTTGATAGCAAGTAGGATCACTTCCTCATTAGCATGGGAGCCAATGCCATGGCCAGGTTTATCATATGGTTATCTGTAAGAAGTTCAGGAGTGGAAGGCTCAGATTTCTCCATGTTAATAACAGGGAAAGTAAAGTTGGTAGGTAGATGCTACTTGTTGATTGAGCAGTGAGGAGGAAGGACAGGAATGGATGGTCTGCATCGGTTTTTCTTTACCGTGACCAGTACTTGAGGAACTATTTAGGGGAAAGAAAGACTTGCTGAGACTCCCGCTTCCATGCATTGTAGGCCATAGGTGACTGAGACTATCATGCTAGGTGGATATGACAGACCAGCATTGTTTAATTCATTGAAAGTCAGAGAATAGAGGGAAAAAGGAGCAACCAGGGGCAAGGTATGCTCTTCAGATGAACACTCTAGTGTCCTACCTCTTCCTGTAAGACCATGATTCCTAAGTCTTTACCCTTCCAACTGATGGCAGTAACTTGTGGCATCAGTATTTATAGGTTCCAGGCTCCTTTTCAGGGAAATCATGCTGTTCCATGAAGGGGGTTAGGAGCTGGTAACATCAGAAGGTCACCAAACCTGACCACTTAGCTTCTGTATATGTCCAGTCCATTTCTGAAGAGCTATTTTTTTGTTTGTTTGTTTTCTTTTGAGATGTGATTGTTCTGGAACTCACTCTGTAGACCAGGTTGGCCTAAGCTCACAGAGACCTACCAGCCTCCGCCTGCCGAGTACTGGGATTAAAGGCATGTGCCATCACACCCAGCATGAAAAGCCATTTCTAATCATTTTCACATAGGTTGTAGGGTTTCTTCCTGAAAGCCAACTTAAGCCCTGTATAAGTCTGGCTGTATCTAGACCTACAGTAATTTTGCTCAGCTTCCAAATCTCTATATACTCTCATGGAACACTTGTATTCATCCTACAACAAACTAAATAAGTGAGACGCTTTTCTCTTACGTGGGGACAATCATTTATCATCTTGAGTTTCTGAAAGATACAACAATATTTACATTAACTTATTCTGGGATATTATATGGCATGAGCTGCTTAAGAGATTTTGAGTCACATGTGGTGGCACATGCCTTTAATTAGAGAGATCTCTGAGCTTAAAGCCGGTCACAGGCCAACCAGGCTTTCATGATGAGACCCTCCCTCTCTCTTTTACTTTTTTCTTTAATTGTGGTTTAGTGAAAGACAAACAGCTGAAATACACACACAACTAGAAATCACTATAATGTAATTATAATAAATATATAATTAAATATATAATAAAATAGTTCACATTGTAACTCTTACCAGTTTAACCAAGTTTTATTTATTTTTGAGTTTATAACATAATTACATTATTTCTTTCTTCCCTTTTTTCCCCTCCAAACCCTGCTGTATGCTGTCTTTTTCTCTTTCAAGTTCAGGACCTCATTTTTAATTGATAGTTTTTATATGCATATATGTATATACATATGTCTATTTCTGAATATAATCTATTTATTCTGTATATTGTTACTTGTTTATGTGTTTTCAGGACTGGCCGTTTGGTACTAGATAACCATTTCTCCCACTCTGAGCATTTCTTATTTTTCTGTAGTTCTTTGTGTAGAGTTGAGGCCTTTAGTCTCCCCTCTATGTCCCCCCACCTGCCATCCACTTCGGCATGTCTATTGTTGTTGTCTCTGTTAAGCTCATGTTTAGTCAGTCATGTTGCTTAGACTTCATAACTGTAGCTTCTGACATTACTAGGTGGCACGGTCCCGAAGCAAACTCCTCTGGCTCTTACAATTTTCCTGACCCCTCTTCTGAAATGTTCCTTGAGACTTTTGTAGGGGAGTGTCTTGTATATGTACTCATTTGGACTGGGTTTCCCAACTCTGCATTTTGATTGGCTATGGTTCTCTGATGTCTCTGTCTACATGTGTATATGTATTTATATGTGTATGTATGCTTGTTTGTATGCATATGTTATTTTTGTGTGTAATAGGTTATTTTAGCTAAATTTTTTTTAAGTAGCCCTGACCTTGCATTTGAACTTTGCATTTACCATATCCCAGTGCAAAGATTTATTTGATATAGCCTCTGTCTAGTTGGTATTTTTTCCTCATTTTCAGTAGCTTGCCATATCAATCTATGCCCAGTAGTAGCAGAAGCAGTTTATATAGTGCTGCACATTGTGACTAACTTATGTAATTTATGTTTAATTTTAAAGTTCAATAAGTAGTTGCCAGATGAGACACTCTACAAATCACCCAAATAAATAATGAATGTCTCTTCCAATGCAGGCTCCGGGCATAGAGAATTTCAGTTCAAATAAGAGTGGAAAGGAAGAGAGAGTAGAAAGAGGAAAACAAAGAAACAGGCAATTCAGCAAAACTTTGCATATATTTGTTTTCAGAGCCCTGCTTTGCATAGCAGTGTGTGGTGCTACTTACAAATCTACGAAGTCTTTTATATTGGTGCTTACCAGCAGGAGATAATCCTTCATTCTATTCTGCAGAAAAAATAATGATCTCCCTAGTATTCTGCCCTTCTCATTCTTAAATGTCACTTCAAAATAATTTCTGTGAACATATATGGTTACGCATGTCAAATGTAAATTGAGAGATTTCTACATACTAATCATTGATAAGCAACAGTGGTCAACAGAGTGTGGGAAATGGTGGCAGAGGACAGGAAGTGATATGGAGAAGAAAGTTACTCTGCTCAGTGGGAGGCCACAGAGATGCAACCAAGCAGATTGCAAATTGGTGGACTTTTTCTTAACTAGTTGTTTGCAAGAGGCTTTATATGTGTTAAAGTAAAATCTTTTTAGCTGATAAAATAAACACAGAACAGAGAAGAGAAGAAAAATCTACCACTAAGTCTAGAGAGGGGAAGAAAACAAAAATCAAAAATGCTACAGAAACACATAGTAGGCAGCATCAAATGATAAAAGAGACTACAAAGTATCAGCTAATAAGATTAAAACTATAAAAAATGTTCTGTTTTATGTTGGCCATGAAGCCTCTGAATCATTTGGTTAGTTTTTTTTTTTTTTTTTACTTATTTAAGGATATTTAGCTGCTTAGCTGTTGTGATAATTTGTGATGTGTCTATTAAAAAGAACAGAAATGAGTATTTGTATATGTGTTTCAGTTCACATCAAATTTAGAACTTGCTTATGGGATAAGCTTTCTTGAGAAACTGTTTTACTTAATTAAACCAAGACCCTGCTAGGCTAATCCAGTCACCCAACTTTCCCCTGAGAGTTTTGTCATCTTACCTTCCTTTCTGTTGTACTCACCACTGGGAAATATGACTGGCTCGCTCCTCTTTAAACTCATTGCATCTGTATAGTATGAAATTACTTTTCAACTGTGTAGTCTTTTTTTTTTTTTTCAATGTAGTTTATTCAGGAACCTTGAACAATCATCTGACCCTGGGGAAAGCCAGCCCACAGCTTAAATAGCCTCTGGGTAGCCGACCCCAGCATGCCACGTGGGCAATGCAGATAGGTCCACATACATGGAAGCAAGCCAGATCCTCAGCCTTAGCCAAATGTGGAGTTGTTCGTGACAGAGAGCACTCACCATCAGGAAGGTGGAAGGCGGAAACCAGCTCCATCTTTCAGGCGTGGCATTACGCAGCTCTCTACAGTTCCCCCTTTTTGTTTTAGATGCATCAGGCAAGAGTAGAGGTCTGATCTCTGATATTAGAAATAAATTGGGACTTTGTACTGATGTTCATTTAGGTGTCATCCACCCAAAGAGCATCAGACCCGTCCAATACCTTTTTTCTCAGAGGCGGGACCTGGGGCATCAACCCGCATGCAATCAGGCATGCTCTTCTCTGGGTCCAAAGCGGCTGACCCTGAGTGCAGTGCCTAGCTTCGCATCCTGAGCGTAACATTTTAGCTTTTTATGGTAGCCAACCATGCTTGGGGAGACTGTCCTGCTTCAATGGCTGTAAAGGCCTGAATGGTCATGGCTGCATTACGCTGTTGTGAGACTCTAATCTTGCATATATACCACAGGTAAACCAAGGAGACCAACACCAGAAGGCCTGCTAACGCTCCCATGCCCACCCATTCCTTCAGATGATTCATGGCTGCAGCAATCCATGATGATAATCCTGTGGCTAGTCCTGCGTCCACTCTGGTAGAATTTACCATGACAATGGCCACTCTCAGCTGCTCCATCGTAGTATCGAATTCTCCAGTCCAATTACCTAAAATATAGCTAGACAATTGTTTAGACAGATTTGCAGCACAGGGAAAATTCTCATGTTGTATGCTAGTGACTCAAAGTCCAGCATACTTTCATTGACAGCCAAGTTGAGTGATTTGCCATAGGGTATCAATTTGCTCCTGCACGAGGTCAATCCTCTGATTGAACACCATCAAGCCTCCTTTTAGTTGAGCATTAATTCCTTTTTGTACATCTAAGGCATGAGCTACATTGGCTAAAAGGTTATTCAGGGTATAAGCAGTCTGCCCAGTATGACTCATGGCTAATGCCGTGGTGGTAGCTCCAACAGCCGCCAATGAGATGGCAGTAACAATGGCAGCTGTAATTCCCAGATCCCTTTTCTGTCTGAAGAGAGTCATAGCGTGAGGGGCATCAACAGGCACAGGCACCCAGCGATGCATGCGAGTAACCAGCTAGTAAATTTACTAGCATTCCAGCATTGGGCAAAAAAGCAAGTATCATTACCACAATTACTTGGCTCTATCTGGCTAATAATGAATAAAAATAGGGGATATAAACAAACAGGTGTGAGCTTATAGGAAATATTATGAGAAGCCTTAACCCCCTCGTTGGAACATCCTGCATCAGTTCTAGAACTAGCAGTGGTGGTGTCCGAGGTCTGAGTAGGTTCAGGAGACCATTGCCCCCAGGGGTGAGACGTGCTCCATGTAAATTGACTAACTCCATGTTTTTGTTTTTTTTTTCCAATGCAGTTTATTCAGGAACATTGAACAATCCTCGGACCCTGGGGAAAGCCAGCCCACAGCTTAAATAGCCTCTGGGTAGCCAACCCAGGCGTGCCATGGGGGCAATGCAGATAGGTCCACATACATGGAAGCAAGCCAGATCCTCGGCCTTAGCCAAATGTGGAGTTGTTCGTGACAGAGAGCACTCACCATCAGGAAGGTGGAAGGCGGAAACCAGCTCCATCTTTAAGGCATAGCATTCCGCAGCTCTCTACAGTTCCCCCTTTTTGTTTTAGACGCATCAGGTAAGAGTAGAGGTCTGATCTCTGATATTAGAAATAAATTGGGACTTTGTACAGATGTTCATTTAGGTGTCATCCACCCAAAGAGCATCAGACCCGTCCAATACCTTTTTCTCAGAGGCGGGACCTGGGGCATCAACCCGCATGCAATCAGACATGCTCTTCTCTGGGTCCAAAGCGGCTGACCCTGAGTGCAGTGCTTAGCCTCGCATCCTGAGCGTATCATTTTAGCTTTTTATGGTATCCAACCATGCTTGGGGAGAATGTCCTGCTTCAATGGCTGTAAAGGCCTGAATGATCATGGCTGCATCACACTGTTGTGAGACTCTAATCTTGCATATATACCACAGGCAAACCAAGGAGACCAACACCAGAAGGCCTGCTAACACTCCCATGCCCGCCCATTCCTTCAGATGATTCATGGCTGCAGCAATCCATGTTGATAATCCTGTGGCTAGTCCTGCGTCCACTCTGGTAGAATTTACTGTGACAATGGCCACTCTCAGCTGCTCCATCGTAGTATCGAATTCTCCAGTCCAATTACCTAAAATATAGCTCGACAATTGTTTAGACAGATTTGCAGCACAGAAAAAATTCTCATGTTGTATGCTAGTGACACAAAGTCCAGCATACTTTCATTGACAGCCAGGTTGAACGATTTGCCATAGGGTATCAATTTGCTCCTGCAAGAGGTCAATCCTCTGATTGAACACCATCAAGCTTCCTTTTAGTTGAGCATTAATTCCTTTATGTACAACTAAGGCATGAGCTACATTGCCTAATGATTATTCAGGGTCTGAGCAGTCTGCCTAGTATGACTCATGGCTAATGCCCTGGTGGTAGCTCCAACAGCCGTCAATGAGATGGTAGTAACAATGGTGGCTGTAGTTCCAAGATCCCTTTTCTGTCTGAAGAGAGTCATAGCGTGAGGGGCATCAATGGGCACAGGCACCCAATGAGGCATGCGAATAACCAGGGCATACCTAAATTTACTAGCATTACAGCATTGGGCAAAAAAGCAAGTATCATTACCACAATTACTTGGCTCTATCTGGCTAATAATGAATAAAAATGGGGGATATAGACAAACAGGTGTGGGCTTATAGGAAATATTATGAGAAGCCTTAACCCCTCGTTGGAACATCCTGCGTCAGTTCTAGAACTAGCAGTGGTGGTGTGCGAGGTCTGAGTAGGTTCAGGATACCATTGCCCCCAGGGGCGAGACGTGCTCCATGCCAATTTACTAACTCCATGTTTTCCTCCACTTTTGAAAGTCATTTAAGGTTCTTAAATTATTTTTTCCCTTTTTTAAATTTTTCATCAATTACAATTTATTCATTCTGCATCCCCCAAAAGCCCCTCCCTCCTCCCTTTGCATGCATGCCACTCCCCAAGTCCATTGATAGGGGAGGTTCTCCTCTCCTTTCTGATCTTAGTCCATCAGTTCACATCAAAAGTGGCTGCATTGTCCTCTACTATGGCCTGGTAAGGCTGCTCCCCCTCAGGAGGAGGTGACTAAAGAGCAAGCCAGTCAGTTCATGTCAGAGGCAGTCCCTCTTCACATTACTATGTAACCCAATTGGACTCTGAACTGCCCTGGGCTACATCTGTGCAGGGGTTCTGGGTTATCTCTATGAATAGTCCTTGGTTGGAGTATGAGTCTCTGGGAAGTTCCCTGTGTTCAAATTTTCTTGTTCTGTTGCTCTCCTTGTGGAGACCCTGTCCTCTCCAGCTCTTACTAAGCAAGAGAGAGGACCCTAACTAAAATGTCCAATCCCCATCCGGAAAGGCAAAGAGAATGGACATCAGAAGAAGAAGAAAACAGGAAACAACCTAGGAACCTACCACAGAGGGCCACTGAAAGCCTCTGCCTTACAGACTATCAAAGCAGATGCTGAGCCTGATGGGCAACTGTTGGGCAGAGTGAATGGAATTTTATGTAAGAACTGGGAAAAAGTAAGAGCTGTGTAGTCTTTTATGATCCTCAAATATACCATGTACTATCATAGTTATTATGAACTTGAATTACAAGTTTCTTAAGGGTAGCTAGCTCTCTTTTCATGTTGCTCCTCTCCTGGCTTCCAAAGGACAATGATGCCTTGGCTGCTAAATATTCCGTGATCAAACTTGAGCAAAAATTTTACCTTGAGGAAATAACTTACATTGGTGTCCGTGTGACTTTAGTATCTTCTGTGATGCAGCATTTGTTTCTTGGTCTTAAGTTTATAGCAGGCAATAAGGGCTCTGGAGAAATGTCAAAGCAGAATGAAATGCCTTTAAAGAGCAAGCGTATGAGTCTATGACAGGAATAATGAAGAAAACGTGCTAAGCTGGAGGCTTTAATTGTCATACTGAAGTAAATGTGGGTTTTTGTGAATGAGAACTCTTGCAGAGAAGCTGTGTCTGCAGTGAGTGGATGAGTGATTAGAATGGCAAGACTGTGGAGAAAATGGAATGTTACAGGTCCAGAGGCTAATTATCTTATCCTGGGATAATTTTACCTGTGTTCCCACAACAGCTAGTCTTTATCTACTTCTGGGTTAGAACTAACATCCTGTGCCTAATAATAAAAACCTTTTGGAATCTAATAACCAATCAGACCACTAGCTTTCAGCAATCCAAAAGCTAAGAATGCAGTCAGAAAACATCTAAGGCTCATAGAAAAGCTTTCTGCAAAGTGGTTGTAGAAGTTTACATTCCTACCAGCAATGGAAGAAGGTTCCCCTTTCTCCACATCCTCTCTAGCATGTATTGTCACTTGAGTTTTTGCTTTTAGCCATTCTGATGTGTGGAAGGTGAAATCTCATGGTTGTTTTGATTTGCATTTCACTGATGACTAAGGACACTGATCATTTCTTTAAGTGTTTCTCTGCCATTTGATATTCCTCTATTGAGAATTCTCTGTTTAGTTCCTTACCCCATTTTTTAAGTGGATTACTTGGTTTGTTGGTGTTTAACTTCTTGAGTTCTTTATATAATCTGGATATAAGATCTCTGTCGGATGTAGGGTTGGTGAATATATTTTCCCAGTCTGTAGGATGTAATTTTGTTCTGTTGACAG
Source organism: Meriones unguiculatus (assembly GCF_030254825.1). NCBI lineage: Eukaryota > Metazoa > Chordata > Mammalia > Rodentia > Muridae > Meriones > Meriones unguiculatus. The sequence goes on along the minus strand of NC_083355.1, from coordinate 96,340,405 downwards.
TGTCCTTTGCTTTTCAGAAGCTTTTCATTTTCTTGAGGCCCCATTTATTAATTGATGATCTTAGAGCTTGTGCTGTTGGTGTTCTGTTCAGAAAGTTGTCCCCTTTGCCAATGAGTTCAGGGCTCTTCTCCATTTTTTCTTCCAACATAAATAGAATGTCTGCCTTCCTGCTGTGATGTAGCCAATAGACGCTCAGTCTCCATGTGGATCTCCAAGTAAAGGGAGCAAGGGTTTCTTCTGTCATGAACTCAGTTGCCTGGTCTTTGATCACTTCCTCCTGCTGATGCAGCCTTGCCAGGCCACAGAGGAAGAGGATCCAGGCAGTCCTGATGAGACTTGATAAGCTAGGGTCAGATGGCAGGGCAGAAGAACTTCCCTAGTCTTCCCAGGGGTCTAGGGAGAAAGGGATGGGGGAGAAGAGAAAGGGAGAGTGGGACCAGGAGGAGATGAGGGAGTAAATACACATTGTAAATACATTGTAAAAAATAAAATAATAATAAAAATAAATATAAAAAGAAAAGCTTTTCCCATCTTGCTGTAACCACATCTTTGATATACCTAAAAATATATTTTAAAATTGCCCTGATTTATGACTTTCTTTTTTCTGTAAAATCATAAAAACTTCATGAAATTACTTCCATGTTGGCACATGGAATTTGGTGTTTCTGGGTCATGGATACTCAAAATGGCTCCAGATAAACTATCTCTTAATCCATTTAAAATAAGAACTATGTGTGTGTGTGTCTTTGTTTGCATTGATAGTTTATTAATTTTGCTTTACAGTTGGGAAAACAGAGGCCAAAAATTACTAAATGACTTACTCAAGGTCAAAAAGTTGGATAGGATTGATATTAGTTTTAATCTGTGCCATATAGTACCAAAAACTATGCTATGAACTGACAGAAATGCAGCATGGAATTCTAAACAGCAAGAGGTCTTCCAAGAACTTAGTGGCAGTGAGAGAAGAGCCAACTTTCGTAATCAGTCTGGATCACAGAAATATAAAAAGAGTTGGCCCTCTAACCGTGTGAGGCAAGAATGAGCAGGAAGAAGAGCAGTGGGATCCCCGGGTAGACAATCAGGCCTGTATGACTGAAGGTCCTAAGGGATATAAACTCTGTGCTCAATAAGGCTTGGGGTGTTCAAGGAAAGACTGAAGGAACTTAGAAATTTCTCTAGCTAATGGAGAACTCTAGAAGTAGTATAGAAATGCTCAAAGAAACTAGTGAGATTACAACAGGGAAATTGATGCACATACACGGAAATCATGTACCTGCAAATGATGGAGAAGCCTAGAAAAAAAAAGCCCAATAAAAAATTTTGAGTCCTCAAAGGATGGCCATTTTCTCAAGTACTGAGTCAGGGTGAGCCATGTTGGTCTCTCCAGAGACAATGACAAGAGCCATGTTTAGAAAGTACAGTGATTTCTTCCATTTCTAAGTGTGTCTGTACCACTATGTTAGCCCTTCCATGTCTGTGAAGTATCTCTTTCCCCAAAGGCTTCAAAGTTCGCCTAAAATATTTGGTGGTGTTCAGATGACTGGACATAGTCCTACTTTGAGGTTTTTTTTTTTTTTTTTTTTTTTTGGCTACCTATCTAAATTGTGGAATGGAAAAAGGTATGATGATATTGATCCCACTATGAATAAGTTATTGGATTAAAAATGGTATAAACGACAGGTTATTTTAATATTCAACAAACCTGCTTGAAAGTTGCACTGGAGTCCCAGTTTTACAGGTAAAGAAGAAAACTTAAATAATAGGCTTCCTTTTTATCTATTTTTGAGCGTGTGTGTGTGTGTGTGTGTGTGTGTGTGTGTGTGTGTGTGTATGTGCCTGTGAGTGGCAGAAGACGCATCAGATCTCTTGGATGTGAAATTACAGGAGGTTCTGAACATAACTGCTAGGAATAAAACTTGGATCTCTTGGAAGAGCAGCAAGGAACCATCTCTCTGGTCCCAATTGATGCTTCAATTACCCCTGTACACCATCGATGAAGGTAGTTAACTGTAGCAATTTTGAAAGATGTTTGACATTTCTGCAGCTTTCCTCGGGGATGCTCTGTGGAACACATATACACACACATGTACACGCATACACTTTGCTTTGCTCCCTTTGCTCCCTATCCTCTGTTTCTCGTGGAGCGGATAGTAGACCCCACAGAGGGTGGGAAAACCACTTCTAATTTATAATTATTTTCTGGAATACAGTGCTGAGTAGTGTGGGTTTTGACCTTTAGCTGGAGTGTGTGGACGTGTGTATGTGTGTGTGTGTGTGAGTTTGTGCACGAGTGTGTGCTTGTCTGCTTGCTAGCTTGCATCTGAATAACCAGTTTGAGGCAACAACCATTACCCAAGAAATGGCTTTCACATCTGAGGAGCTTTGTAATTTTTTTCTCAACAAAACATTATTGGTATTAATAGTATCACATTGATAACTATGATTGGTTATAATATGATATTTTTTTTTTTTGTCTACTAGTCTCTAGATGTTTTCCAAGTGCTTGTGTATCCTAAGAACCAAAGGTGGGAGGATAAAGAGGCTCGTCGGTAGGTGATGCAAGGTAGTGGCTCTGATGTCTGGGTGCTTTGATGGGATGGGTAGAGTCATGCCAGAATCATCAAAGTATCCATGCTGGGTGTTCATAATAAGCTATGTAGTCATGGAAATGATTCCATGTTCTTATGGGCAGCAGGCAATGACTGAAGAAGCAGCCAAGTGGATGGACAGAGGATTTTGCTGTTTGCTTCTTCCTAGTTACCAGCCAGCTGTCTGTAGTCAGAACTGATCATGTTCCCATGCTTTATCTTTTGTTCCCTATCCTGATTCTTAGCTAAATAGCATAGCCCTTTAATCTGTAATCAAAGTTTTAATCATTCTGTGCCATGCAGTCATCTCCTCTGGATAGCATTGCTTCTGGAGCTAAATTTTGAATCCTGACTATACTTCATGTTCTGAAATATAGTTTTAGGAAACATTTGAGGGTTTCCTATACTTCATGCATTCCACCTTCTGCTTTACCTTATGACTTCAGTTATCACTTTCATTTGATTAATTGTGTAGCTACAAAGCAATCCACAAACCTATGACCTCTGCTAGCTATGGGCCTGGGCATCATCAGCCATTTCTTCATATTAATTGTTTACTTACTCAAAAATATTTATTCTCTTGCCTCCTAGGCACAGGAAATTGAACAGCATCTCCTTTTATAAAGAGCCTGTGGCTTAATAAAGAAAACGGATGTGAACAAATTATGGCTACAGAAAAACACATCTGACTCAGAGGTCTACCTAGGGAAAATAAAGACTTTAAAGGCAATCCATTATCCATACACAAATACGTGTGGAAAGTACTGAAGTAATTAAATAGGACATATAAGTGCAAATTCTGCTACTTAACAAAAGCATTTATTGATGGATACCTATGTGCTGGGTACATGAATTCAAAGAACATGCTTAACTTTAGTGTGCTTTGTGGTAACGTTGTGCTTGAAGACCCTGGCTAAGCCACTGTGGTAGCCTCTGATTTATTCCCTCGGGGTGCCAAGAAAGCAAATGAATCAAACATTACACTGGTGGATGAGAAAGTTTAAGAAAGAGGAGAGAAACTGGGAACTATGGTGTACATGCGTAGACTCTCAACCTTCCTGGGACATTACCAAAGTTCCCTAGGAAGAGCTTTCTATTTGTGGGTTAGATTTATGCAAATGGAAGAGAAAGGCATGTGCAAAGAGCCAAAGCAAACCATGACCCTTTGTAGTGTTCCAGCTGTACATGCACATGTGTGCATGTAAAGACCAGAGGTCAATGTATGACATTGTTCTTCATAAGCTCATCTACCTTGTATTTTTGTTTGTTTGCTTTTGCTTTGTCTTGGTTTTTTTTTTTTTTTTTTTTTTTTGAGATAGGATATCTCTGTGTAGCTTTTGCTGTCCCGGACTTACTTTGTAAACTAGGCTAGCCTCAAACTCAGGCCTACCTCTGCCTCCTGAAGTGCTAGGATTACAGGCATGTGCCATCACACCTGTTTACCTTGTCTTTTGAGAAAAGGTCTCTTATTGGTCTAGAGCTCACCAATTAGGCTTGGTTGGTTAGCCAGGAAGCCCCAGGCATCCACCTGTCTCCTGCCTCCCCAGACTATGTTTGCAAGCCTGCACTACTGTGCTCAGATTTGCATGTATGGAATAGGAATTGAATTCATGTTTCCATACATGGCAGGCACCATACTAAATGAGCTATCTTTCCAGCCCAAGCATTATCCTTTTTGTAAAACTGCAATAAACCTAAATAAGTAATATTGTCTAACAGATTTCAGATCAATTTATGTTTGTAGTATTTAATCTGCATTTACTTGGAAAAACATAAGATAAAGCAACAATATCCAATCAAGGGAGGCAAAAGAAAGCCACTGTCATTGTGAAGTATCTTCCTCCAAGCGTGGTTGATATATCCCCACAAGGAGAGAGTAACTGCAGCCTGCTCTTTTCTCTCAGATAAGAGTTCTCCCCCCTCACAGAGCTGGATTTACCTGATGAGGGATGAACATATCCCCTTTGAGATAGTTCTCAAAATAATAGCAAATTGTTACTTGGGGGTTTGTCACCCTGAAACATTTTTCTTAGACAATTTCCAACAAACTATTAGCTCTTTAGAATCTCATCTAGAAGCCAAAATGTATGACAGTTACTTGGAGGCCATAGTAGAATCATCCTAGGTGACCTTATAAGGTGTAAGTGATGAGAGAGAGAGAATTAAAATTGAAATTGATTCTATCAATGCTGTCTCAGCAGTACTGATACAATATCTCTCCATACAGAAAAGAAGGAATTTCTGAAAATGAAGAAAAATGTGAAAATATCCTTGAAATCAAGGAAGATATGAAAAGAACAAATTTAAGGCAGGGCCTAGCTCACATTTAGTAGCCTTGTGTTTCTGCAGTCTTTTATTCTGTTTTAAGAATGCTGTTAAAGCATGAGCTAGTCAGTAAATATTGTTCCTGTTATTGAATCGAATTAACCCTTATTTATTTATTTACTTACTTATTTATTTGGGGATAAACTGAAGTTCAGATAGACAAGCAGAATGACCTTTGGCCTTTTGGCTTTCAAGGACTAATGTAGGAAATGTATTTTGGGCATCCTCCCTCTCTATCTTATTCCCACTAGTAGGGCGTGCTCCCTGCTGTACTTGGATTAATTAAGTCACTACTGGAAAGCCTCTTTGGTTTTCCTTTGCTAATTGAAAAAGGGTTCCAAATCCCAAGGTTCCCCACAGGCTTCGTGCAAACATTATTGTGAAAGTCAATACTGAAGACAAAATTGCTTTTGTTTCTTGTGCTTCACCTCCCCCCTACCATGCCTACCTAAAACTGACAAAAATATTGACCAATAAAACCACAGGCAGACTTTTAGGCCTGGATATTCTACTGAGTCATATGTTCAGGGCTCATGTATTATACAATTATCTCAGTGCTGAGCTAACAAAAACATGGGAGGCCATGACCTTTCCTCTAAAGGGGAAATCTAGCTACAGTGTTTTCTGTGATCCCATCTTCATTCCTCAAGGACATGCATTGATTTCTATTTGCTTACTCATCATGCCTGAATTTATGTTTTTTTGCCAGAGAAAGTGCATTTGTATTTTTGAGATCTTACTCTAATGTAAAAATGTCTCCCCTTTCTAGTTTCCTTTGTGCTAATCATATTAAAACTCAAGAGTGTCTTTCAGTTTGTACTTTAAAAAATATTCATTTAACTTAATTTTGGGGGAGTTGGGTGGGGTACACATGGCACACATTAAGAAGTCAGAGAAAAATTTTGGGAGTGGATTCTCTCCTACCATATGGATTCAGGGATTAAGCTCAGGTCTTTAACTTGGTAGCAAGTGCTTTTAACCCACTGATTCATCTTGCCAGCCTCTTTGTACTTACTTTCAAAACTCCAAACACAAAGAGCTGAGAACATTTAAGTATATTTTTTAATTAATTTTTATTTTATTTTTATTAATTACAGTTTGTTCACTTTATATCCCAGCAGTAGCCTGTCCCCCACCCCTCCCAATCTCACCCACTCGCCCTCTTCTCCCTCCATGCCCTTCCCCCAGTCCACTGATAGGGGAGGTCCTCCTCCCCTTCTATCTGACCCTAGTCTATCAGGTCTCATCAGGACTGGCTTCACTGTCTACTTCTGTGGCCCGGTAAGGATGCTCCTCCCTCAGCGGGAGGTGATCAAAGAGCCAGCCCATAAGTTCATGTAAGAGACAGTTCCTGTTCCTATTACTGGGGGGTCCTCTTGGACACTGAGCTGCCATGGACTGCATCTGTGCAGGGGTACTAGGTTATCTCCATGCATGGTCCCTGTTTGGAGTATCAGTCTCACAAAAGATCCCTGTTCCCAGATATTTTTTGGTACTTTTAAGTATTTTTAACAGTAATCCTCCTAAAGGCTAGTGAGATGGCTCAGTCTGTAAAGAGCTTGCCACAGAAGCACAGCACCCTGTGTTCATTCCTTAAGAGCCATAAAAAAATGCTGAATGCAGCAAAGGATGCTAGGGAGGTAGAGAACAGAAGATTCATGGAACTTACTGGCCAACCAGTCTAGCCCAGTCAGTGAGTCTCAGGCTCAATGAGAGTGTGTGTCAAAAAATAAGGGGGAAAGAAATAGAGGAGCTCACATGACGCCAACTTCCATCTTACACACATACCTGTACATAAATGTACACAGTGATACAACACACACATGCACATGCATGTACACACACACACACACATATCCACACACAATTTAATTTTAGTTGTATCAGATGATTTGGGGAATTTCCCATGAACCCCTGGACAAGCCTCCTTACGGCTGATTGAGCAGTGTCAGTGAGGATGTCCACCATGACAATATCTGTAAAACTGACTCTACATTTCAGAAAACACAAGAAACACTGTTATTCAAATTCCTTTTGAGCTACGATGCCTTCTCTTGTCTCATTGGTTTGCATCTTGAAATATTAAATAAGGAAGCAGATGAGGAGATGAAAGACTGAATTAGTCATCCACTTACCAGTTGGCTAAAGATCTTTGTAGGTGGCTGCCGTAAGGGCTGAACTACAGATGTTTCTAGACCGTTATCTTAAAATTCATTTTTCTACCTAGCACACGCACTTCTCAGTTTTCAAATAGATATGCTAATAGGAAAAAGAGTGACATTGAGCACAGGTTATGGATTATTTCAGTGATGGAGGAAGAAGCATCTTGTGACGTCAATGTGCTTTAGCAAAATGCAACACCTCTGACTTGGGCAGCAAGTCAGAGTAACCAATGTGGCAGCTACAGTTAGCAAACTGGGATTAAGGGATTAAGGGGCATTAACCCCTAAAGGATTAAGGGGCATAGGAAACCATCTTTCCACTCTTTCAATATGTGCCAATTCTGGATCCTGAAGAAACCATTGACTTCATTCCATGGTAAAGTAGGAGGTTCTCAATGACTCAATGTAAGAGTCTGTTCTGCAAGGCAAACAGAAGGATAATGCAAAATGTGGACACATATCCCAGGCATAGAAAGACATTGTTGGTCTGCAGATCTAGGGTTTGAATGCCAAGAAAATGATGATTACAGAACCTTCAATAGGGAGAATTCAAGTTCAGTCACACCATATAGGTCAGGACTTAGGGTCAGAAGGGACCAATGCTTGAAGATGTCTCTAAGACCCAGGGGATGTGATGAAAGTGTGAAAATCAGGTGCTACTTAGATTCTCATTCTAGAGGAGTTGTCTGAGAGTACAGACTTCTGCTAGTAGATGTGATGAATGTTAAATGCATTTAAACTTGATTCATGTTGTTGCTGTGGAAAAATAGCAATTAGTTTTAAAAAAATGCCTTTACAGTGGCTACACTCGAGTAATCTCCAGTCTTTGATGACATGTATGCAAATGCGTGCGTACGCGTGCACACACACACACACACACACACACACTGATGGTTAACTATAGTGTGCAGTTTAGTTAAAAAAAGATTATTTAGAGTCTCACTGTAAGGATTTACAGAATTCACTCTTTAAGAAATCTGCATGCTATCTGTTAGCTGAACCATCTCAAACTTAAGACCATTGAAGAAAGTTGAATGAACCAATACATTTAATTCTAATCTATGAACTTTGAACAGAGTTTCCCAACTCAGCCGGTAAGTGCTCTGCAGGGTGAGTTGAAACTCTCAAGTTGATTCATGGAGAACTATACTTAAAAGGTAGCCCAAACGGTCTGCTTTGCCTGTTGCTTTTGATGCATATGAGAACAGCAAAGTATCTTACACTCCCTTTTCTTAAGTCTCATTTCTTAAGTCTCTCTGCCATGCAGGTGAGTACAAAATTGAAGGACTCACAAACAGAAATATAAGGCTGATAGAGCATTTTAAAAATAAGTTATTATTCTGGGAAATGTTCCTTAGTATTATTTTCTTCCCAGACGAAAACTTTTCTCCATTTTCCTAGTTGGTTAATTAATTTTCAGTTGTAGGGTTCCTTTAAATTTTTTTTTTCATTGTGTTGTTTGCTTTGGTTTTGTTGAGATGAGGTCTAACTGAAAGTACAGGCTGATCTGGAAAACTCAAATTCAGGCTAGCTTCAGACTCATGACAGTTTTCCTGCATCACGCCCAGCCTCTTGAATGCTGGAAACGCAGGTTTGATCCTGCATGACTGGCTTTTGGGGTCAGTTTTCACTTAGATATCCTAGGTATTTCAACAATTATACCTCACTGAAAAGTTCCAACCTACTTGCCTAATGTGGCATTTCACTTTAGGGTAATTATAAGAACTAATTCAATCACTCAATAGATATTTATAGGATATTTGCCACATGGGCTTGCAATTGTGTTATAAATATGGGATACCATAATAATCAACACAGATACATTCTACGTGGTGTTGAATTAGAGAACCACGGAGGGAGGGCCTGAAAAAACTCGGATTTACTTCACTGAAGTTCAGGAGACTATAACTGTAAACACAAGATGTTGGCAGGTTCAGTTTCTTTTGAGGGCTGAGAGAGAAAGAAGAGTTCCATTCTACCCCTTGGTAGGTAGATGTCTGTCTTCTTCCAACATCTCTTTATACTGTCTTCTCTCTAGACATGTCTGCATTTTTATTCAACTAGGAACTTAAGCTACTCCAATGTAACCTCATTTTAACTAACGGCATCAACAATGACCCACATCTGCAGCACGTATCTCAAGATAGTTAGATTCTAAACTCTTAGCAGTTAGAATATTAACCTATAAATTTGACAGAACACAATTAAACCCTTAACACCTGACTTGTGAACTTTTACTTTAATGGATGTAGGCTAATATTGTTTTAATTAAAGTATAGCAAATATTATAATAGAGCTTGAGTTAGACAGTGGGAGACCACAGGATCATGCTAAGAGAGAAGAATTAATTGAAAGGCAACATAAATACATTGGCTCACTTAAAATGTTTCTGTCTACGTATTGTATGCGGAGTTGGGAATGCGTGTGTGTGTGTGTGTGTGTGTGTGTGTGTGTGTGTATTTAGTGCCCACATGACGGTCAGAAGACAACTTGTGAGGGTGGATTCTCTATTTCTACAATGTATGTTTCAGGGATTGAACTCAGATTGCCTGCTTGGAAGAAATTAATCTTTCTCCATGAAGCCATCTTTATTTGCTGCCCCTTAGTAGCTGTTGGTTTTTTTTGTTTGTTTGTTTTGTTTTTGAGACAGGGTTTCTCTGTATAACCCCAGCTGTTCCAGACTTGCTTTGTAGACCAGACTGGCCTCGAATGCATAGAGATCTGCCTGCCCCTGCCTCTCCAAGTGCTGGCAATGTGAGTATGCACCACAGTGCACAGCCCCTTTAACAGATTTTGAATGGAGAGTTAACTTTCTGAAGCTGGTATTTAGAAAGCTTTTTCATGGACAAGTGGATTGTTGCAAAAACTATACAAAAAAGAAAGATATCTGGTCTAGCATGGCATTGGAAGATATTAATAAATTTAAAACAACCTTGCAAGTTGAATATTTTTAAAATTTATTTTAATCAAAATAATGTTTTTTATGATACATAGGTATTGATTCATATTGAAATATAAGATCAAAGTTTGTCTGGGTGTAATACTTTCTAAAAGACAAAAGTTCTCTTTTGTTTTAACTTAATAGATTTATTTTTATATTTTATATATGCCATTAAAAAAAATAAACTTCCAAAGTGATATCTTTGGAGAAATAGATGGTACTTATTAACCATTAAACAAAGAATATAATATATTGAATCCGTGAAGCCTTTTTTTTTTTTCTTTTTTTTTCTTTTTTTTTTATCAGTTACATTTTATTAACTCTGTATCCCAGCCGTGTCCCGATCCCTCATTCCCTCCCAGTCCCTCCCTCCCTCCCTCCCTCATCTCCACCGTGCCCCTTTCCAATTTTTATTTTTTATATCAATTACAGTTTATTCACTTTGTATCTTAGCTGTAGCCCCCTCCCTCATTCCCTCCAAATCTCACCCTCCCTCCCTCATCTCCTTCCATGCCCCTCTCCAAGTCCACTAATAGGGGAGGTCCTCCTTCCCTTCTATCTGATCCTAACTTATCAGGTCTCATCAGGACTGGCTGCATTGTCTTCCTCTGCGCTGCTCCCTAATTACGAGTATTTATGTATGTGTTTGTGTGTGGGTATGCATATGAGAGTGCAGTTCCTGTGGGGGCCAGAAGAGGGCGTAGGGTCCCTGGAACTGCAGTTACAGGCAATTGGGAGCTACCTGATCTGAGAAGTAAACTAGGGTTCTCTGTAAGAGTCGTACATGCTCTCAACCACTGAGCCATCTCTTCTGCCCTGAGATGCTGAATATTAAACTCGGGATCAAATTGGATAATGAAAATAAAGGCAGGGTTGGGTTAAAGATGTGGGTCCATGTTTCTGGCTTGAAGTTTTTCAAGCGGTTGAAAAGCCTGATACAGAGAAATAAGAGGGGAAGCCCATGTGTTCATTGATGCTCATGTTACTGTTTAGGTTTTTCAGTGGAAAGGTGTCAAAAATGATAGAAACGGTGTGGGTGGATATAAAATACATGCTATTTTTGAAAGAATTTATTTTTGTGAAACATGATATTATAAGAAATGAAAAGATGGGCAGTTCAGGTTTCATTGGGTCCTTTAGTATAAAAGTGGGGACTGCATCAGCTGTGGACTCAGTTGCCAGCTTTTTGATCACTTTCCTCTGGTGGGACTATCTTGCCAGGCCACAGGGAAAGAGGACAGGCTCAGTCCTGATGCAACTTGATGAGCTGGGGTGGATGGGAAAGGAAGCTCCCTTTTTCTGAGGAATAAGTGAGGAGGGAGAGAGGGATAGTAGGACTGGAAGGGGGGGAGGGATAAAACTACAACCAGCATGTAAAGTGAATAAAAGAATAATTAAAAAGATTCTAACATAAATGTTAAAACAAAGACTTCATGTGGCTTCTTAGAAACCATGTGAAAAAAGAATGTAATAAAATAGTTATTTAAAGTATAGCTGTCTATGGGTTACATCTGAGCAGGGGGTCTAGGTCCTCTCTATGCATGGTCTTTGGTTGATGCATCACTCTTTGCAGTACCCCCGGGCCCTTTTATTTTTTATTTGAATTATTATTATTATTATTATTATTATTGGCTTTGGCTTTGTTGGTCTGCTTGTGTGGCTCCTGTCCCCTCCAGGTCCTTTAATATCCTCCTTCTTGCATAAGACTCAGTCTCCATGTAAGTTCCTTAGAAAGGGGAGAAGAGACAGTTTCTAACATGAACAAATGTCTGTTCTTTGATCATTTTTGCCTGGTGGCACAACCTAGCCACCCCACAGAGGAAGAGGATCCAGGCAGTCCTGATTGTACCTGATAGGCTAGGGTCAGACAATAGGGGAGGAGAACTGCCCCTATCAGTGGATTAGGGGAGAGGGATAGGGGAGAAAGAGGGAGGGAGGGTGGGACCAGTAGGAGATGAGGGAAAGGGCCACAACTAAGGTACAAAGGGAATAAATTGCAAATAATAATAATAATAATAGAAAAAGTAGAGAAAAAAGTATTGCAAGGAGAAAATAGGCAGAATCACCTTTTTAAGATAAAAGAGAAATACTTGTCCATATGAAATAAAACAATTCATGAAATGGATTGCCATTACAAAACCTGGTTTATAAGAATTGTAAAAACAAGTTATTTAGGGAGAAAAAAATAAGTCAGAAGTTTAAATCAACCAAAGGAAATAAAAAAAATCATTACTGAAGAATTAAGTAAGGTAAAATAAAGTGATTAATTTGTTAATATGTAGTTGAATAAAATAATTATTTAAAAATACTAATAACAACACATTGTATAATTATATGTATATATTTATGAAATATTCTTGTATTTTGTGTAATACATGGCAACAATGATAATAAGAATGAAGAAAGGAATCAGACTTGTTTTGTCTTATCACCAAAAAAGTATCAGACACACTGTCTATAGTGCAGTAAAGTGCTATGAGAAAGCAGAATTAGAAATCTTGTGGTTTCATATTGGAACGTTATTTGAAAGTGTAATGGATATACTAAAGTGAAGAAAAAAACAATAATATCATTTAAAATTTTCAACTAAAGCAGAAAGCATATTTAAAAAACAGCTCCTACAAGAAAAAATACACAGTTGAATAGACTTAAGTCTATCAGAGAAGCTCAGTCAATAATGAATAACCTTCCAAAGCAGGAAAATGTCATTCACTCAGTAATTCTAAACCAGTTAATGATTTCAGAAACATTTGAATCCTTTCCAAATTTTAGAAGCCATGTAAATACTTGCTAACTCATTCTATGAAGCCAGCATTGCTTTATAACACAAAGACCAGATAAAGATATTTGAAAAGAAAACGGCAAACTTTTATTTAACCATAATCATAGACGCACAATCCTGAATCCCGGTTAGTGGATTAGTGAATGAAATACAATTATATTAAAAGTGAACAAATGGAATTTATCTTAGGTGTACAATGCTAGATAAATATTCAGTATGAAAAGTTTTAAGTCTAGCAATAACAGGCTAAAGCAGAAAAGCCACAAGATCATATCTGTAAATTCAGAAAGGGAATTTGAGTAAATAAAACCTATTCATGATTAAGTGCTCATGAACTCATGGCAGTATGGTTCTCTGCACTAGACCAGTGTTGTAACTGTGCCTGTCAACGCTTCGTTAGGAAAGTGGAGGGGGCTCATGGTCCACCCCCTCCCCAGGGAAGGGCTAGCAGCTGGAGGAGGAAGTGCCCTGTTCTTCAGTGGTGTAGCTACTGAAAATTGTTTATGTTCTGGTAAATAACCTCCCACTCATGTTCATGCAAGCAACTCTGATTAAACTCAGTGGTTCATGAATAAAACGGGCATGAAAGGAGGGGAGGGATCTCATGAGAAGCAGGTGGCTTTAGCAGAAGAACCAGTGTATGTGAGATGCGAAAATGACAAAAATTCACTACATGTATGAGCCTGTCAAAAAATAAATGAAAAAAATTTTCTCTGAAAACAAATAATAAAGGAATATTCTCATCTTGTTGAAGCAAAGCTACAATATTGCAACAGCTGTCTTTAGTGGTAATACACTTGAAGATTTGCAACTGAAATCAGACCAGACAAGGACTTCCTTTTTCATCATTACTTTTCAAATTCATGTTGTTTAGGCTTAGCTAATGTAGTAGGACAAACCAGAAAAGAATGAATAGATGTACATACACATAAACACATTTATATCCCATAAAATGTATGGAAGAAATACGGCAGCCTTTGTTTACTGGTGACATGAATGCCTATTTATGGAAAATCAAAACAATGAAATAAAATTTCAAAGCTTCTATGACTAATAAGTGAATATAGCAAGATTGCAGTGTGGGATGTTAAGATAGGAAAGTTAATCACTTTCCAACCTAAAGACAATAAGCAAGGAGAATTTAAAATTAAAATCACAATACTATTTAATTAACTTACAAAAGGTGAAATAATTAGATATTAGTTTAACTGTATATGAATAAAGTAAAATGAGATAAGCTGTAAAACTCTGGTTAAAAACAGTAAAAGAGAAATAAGTATATATGCATATTTTGGGATAGGAAGATTCATTGTTGTCTACCTGGAAAGCATTCTCAACTTAGTCTATATAGCCACCCTGTGCCCATTCGGTATTTACTAAGTTATTTTCTAAACATGAGCTGATTGTACAGTTTATACAACAGTGAACACAAAACTAAAGACGTAGTCAGAGGACTGGCGATGCGTGGCTTCAAGCCTCACTGTAACCTACAGTAGTCAAGAAAATGCGATGTTGGTAACAGAAAAGATGACTAGATCAATGAAACAAAAATAGCCTAGACCTACATACATATAAGTTCATAGTTGAACCAGGACAATACCTCAGCTTGTAGAATGCTTGCCTAATAGGAGGAGGGGAAACCCTGTATTTGATCTCCAACATGGCATTTCCCCCCCCCCCAAGCCTGTAATTCCTATGCTTGATTAGTGGAGGCAAAAGGATCAGAAGCTCATGATCATCCTTGGCTGCTTTGGGAGTACAAGATCAGGATAAGCTGTATGATTCTTTGCTCAAATAAAAAGTGCAGGAAACTGGTCTTTGACAAAGGAAGAAACACAATATTATGGAAGGGAAAAAAAAGTGTGTAAAAATAGTGATGCAATAAATAGATACACGGGAAAACCAACAAATGAACAAATGAAATTAATTAGACAGAGGCCTCACATCTTTTATAGAAATTAATGGAACGTGAAATACAGACCTATATTCACAATGGAGAACTAAGAATAAATCTTAGAATATGTTAATAATGTGAGAGTACAATTTAAATAACCTGATGGCTTGTTTTCTATGTATCCAATATGCCTCATATTCACCCTCTTCTCACAACCTCTGGAGTGTGGGGATTATAGGCATATGTCACTGTCACTGTATCATTAATTGTCATTTTGACAGAACATGGAATCACCAGAAGAAGGATCTCTGGGCATTCCTAGGAGAGGGATTATCTTGATTATTTTAATGAAATAGAAAGGCTTACCTACTGTTGGGAGCACCATTCCCAGGTAGGGAATCCTGATCTATACAAACAGGAGGAAATGAACTGAGAAGCCTACACTCATCACTGCTGTCTGTCCCTGACTATGGATGCAAAGTGATCAGCTCCCGTAAGCTTTTGTGCTGTGACTCCCCACTATGAAAGACTATCCTGAAACTGTGGGCCAAAATAAACTTTCCCCCATAAAGTGCTCCTCTTAGGGTATATTGACACAGAAACAAGAAAAGAAACTAAGAAAGCCACCACATCCCATTGATACAATGAAGGCACAACATACAATATGAAAGAAATGGTTGCTTAAATGAACTTAGATTAAATGAAAACTTCTGCTTTGTGAGAAGCGTTGTCAAGAGAGTGAAGGTCATAAAATACAGAAATATTATTCAAAAGTAGGCATTATTACTTAAGATATACAAAAGCCTTTGCAACAATAAGAAAACACACAACTCTATTAAAAAGTGACCCAATGACCTTAACAGTCACCTTATTTTTTTTAAAAAAAAAAAGATGTACAGGTATAAAAAGACGGTTTATAGCATACTCTATTAATGGAATGAAAAACAAAACAGGAGTACTAGACCACTGCATATATATTAATATGGCTAAGACCTAGAACTATATGCTATACACCAAATGGAATATAGAAAGCTGTCATCTATTATTCATTCTGTCTGGGAATGCAAATCATTTGGACAGTTTGTAGGAAAAAACTGAACAGCCTTGAACTAGGCGATTTGGCACACGTAGTCTTTTGTACCAACCCTGTGCAGCCACAATGTCAGGGTCACACAAAAGCCTTCACAGACGTTTTTCAATGTGATAGCACATAGAAGTAGCCTTAATGTCCTTCAGGGCAGAGACGGAAAGTTAAACTGTGATGTAATCATACAGTAGATATTATTCAATGGTGAAAAGAAGAAAGCCTACAGAGCTATGCAAAAAAACACGAGGGAAACTTAAATGCATATCCCTAAGTGAAAAAGAGGTTACATAAAGCAGTGTACCAGGAAGAGATATTGGTTTTCAGTGGTTGAGTGGTTGGTGAGAGATAAGTAGGCAGAATTGTTATGAGATTGTAAGTACTGACATTGCTCTATTTGACAATATAACGGAGGGTATATGCCATCACATAGGTTATGAAACCTGTGGAATTCACCAACAGTAAATCCTGACTTGAACACTGGACTGTGTATGACAATGGCAGATGGGTGTGGTATAATCAAAGCAGCATGTTCACCACTCTGGTGGGACTTGCTAATGAGACAGTCCATGCATAGAGGAATGGGCAGATGGGATCCATCTTCTTCAAGTTGAATTTCCCGATAATATCTTCCATTAAATAAAACAAAAGCAATATCCACAGTCTAAGGGGTCTGGCGACACAGGCCATAGAGACCACTGTTCCCTGGGAGCAGAGTGGAGAACAGGGTCAAACAGAAGTAACGGGTAGTTAGCATCTGGAACTTTAAATAGGGCTAATCCAGGTATGGATGTCATCAGAGGAAGAAAAAGAAGGAATAAGACCATAGTTTTGTCAAACACTCAAATTAAAGGGCAAAAAAAGAAAAAAAAAAAGGAAAGAAATCAGCTGGGCTTGATAGCACACTCATTTAATTCCAGCACTCATCGAGGCAGAGACAGGTGTATTGCTTGTGAGTTTGAGACCAGCCTGGCCTACAAAGCAAGTCCACGACAGCCAAGGTTACACAGAGAAACCCTATCTCAACAAACAAACAAACAAAAAATTACATAGAGAATTTTTTTGAGAAGTTAGAAATTCAGAGAAGTTTATCACTTAGCAGGGGGAAAAAGGTGTATCAAGAAAGAACAGCGAGCCACACCAAATGCTGTGAAACAGATAAATAAAATTAGAAACGTCCAACCTATTGATGGCCACTGGAACACTCCGATTGGTAGCTTCGTTGAAATGCTGGGGAGATTCAGAGGAGGAAGTATTTTCTCTGAGAAATGAGCACGTGTTGTAAATCCCGCCAACACAGCAAACATTTTCTTGGTTTGTTGCCCAGGAGGAAAACTGTGCTGGCAAGTTTTATGACAAGTTGACGTAGGCTGAGAAGAGGGAACCCCAACTGAGAAAATGCCTCTATAATATTGGGCTGTAAGCAGGCCTATAGAGCACTTTCTTCATTAGTGATCGATTTGAATGACAAGCCCATTGTGGTGGGGTCATCCCTAAGCTGATGGTCCTGGGTTCTTTAAGAAAGTAGGCTAAGCCAGCAATGGGGAGAAAGGCAGTAAGCAGGACTCTTCCATGACCGCTGCTTGAGCTTTTTCCTCCAGGTTCCTGTCCTGTTTGAGTTCTATTCCTCACTTCCTTTGATGATGAAACCGTGATATGGAACATAAGCCAATAAACTCTTTCCTCCCCAGATTGTTTCAGTTACGTACTTTCATCACAGCAGCTAAGACAGCCTGGAGACAGACGATGTTCTATTATTCTTTAGGAGTCAGCAGAACTGAAGGGTGCCATCATTTCAAAGGCCAAATGACATCTGGCTCTCTTTACTGCTCTGTGGATGAGCATCATGCATTACTTTTTAGGGCTGGTCCAACAAAGGGGCCAGTGAGATCTTTACGTCAATTAGATGATAAGAAAAAGAGGCTTTTCAGTAGTCTTTTACTTCCTCACATATAGGCATTTGATTATATCACCTGTCTTGGTGATTAAATATGGAACTCTGAAGCACTAGAGTGCCTCAGAAGACCAGATGTGAGAGGAGAAAACCACTGGGCTGTTCCCCATCATCACTTCCTTGTGCTGCTGAGACATATGGTGTGAAGCAAATATTAGTGTGTAGAGATACAAAGCATCAGGATGCATCTGAGTTATTCCTCCCTGGTTGCATTTGATCTGTGAATGCCGGAAACACTCCATTTCATAGCCATATTTATCATACAAAGTAAACACACATTTGGGGGGCATAAAATGAGATGTTTCAGACTGCATGCGATTACCAACAATTGCAGTTCTCTCTGAAGAAAGATTTGAATGATGCAGTCGACAGGAAGGGCTGCTGCTTTTGAATTTGTCAGAGAAGCTGACATAATAGATGTACGTTAATAAATTCATATTTAGCAAATGTTGCTTTGCTGTTTATTTTTAGTCTGGCCATCAATAACTATAGACTTAGCTTTGTTGTTAATTTTAACCATTTGTTCTATTTTCATTAAATAGTCTTTCTTGGGGTTTAATATTTGTGAGTCAAAATCTTATGAGTCAAGTGTTTTGAGTTAGATCTCCCTTCTATTTTTAGAGGTTTGCTTGTACATGATTGAGATGAACTTGTTTCTGGCATGTTAAAACGCTTTGTTTAAAATAACTACTGATGTGAAATGGTATTAAAATAAATACCAAGAGTTAGCATTAAGAAGCTGTGAACAAATGCCAAATCTGTGTAAGAGACAAAAGAAAAGTTTGGGAAAATTTTTAAATTCAATTTATTGAAAGCTGTTAAATGAATAATGGCAAGTGTCCTGAGAATTCACTTTCTAAAGTATGAGCAAACCCTTCTAATAATGAAAAGTATTTATGGGGTCAAGAGTGATGTGTCTGTGCCCTCACGTCTTCTGTACTGACCAAACCTGTCATTTCTCTTTCCAGCTTCTTAAACACTTGGCATTCTTCTTGAGGAGGGTAACCTTGGAAATCCCATCTTCTAATGTTATATAAAACCTAGATTAAATATTAGTGGATCATTGTCCCCATATTGTATCATAACTATTAAAGTATATTCTCTGTGTGTACCTTTGTTTTTGTAATTATTGTTTAATGTCCCTCTATATATTCCCTTTCTAGTATTTGGTGACCAGCGTTCTACTTTCTATTCTTTAGTAAAATCAACGTTTTAAGGGTATGCATAAGAGTAAAAGCACACAGAATCCATTTTTCTGTGCCTGGCTTATTTCACTTGCACAGTGACCACAATTCTATCCCTGTTGCCATTCACAACAAAATATCACTATTTATTATATAAAAATAATGTTCTATTGTATGTATAGTACAGTACATTAAAAAAAATACACTTACATGTTGATGTCTCCCTGTTTAATTTCTTTTATTGATACTGTAAATAGTGCATCAAAAATAGGACTATAGATTTAAAAAATAACTGTCAAGGAGGTTGCAATAGGGGACATATCCCGAGAACAAAATGTATGTATCTATGTATGTATCTATGTATGTATCTATGTATCTATCTAACTATCTATCTATCTATCCATCCATCCATCTCTATGGGATATATGTAATACTTATATAAGTATTATATGAGTATTAAATAATGTTTATGTAAGGTGCAGAATAAGGAATATATACAGTATACACATTTATATTTTGTAAAGTTCTTCAAAAATTGTTCCTTTGATTTACTTTCTTTATCTTGGGGATATTTCTCCAATTTCATTCATTCACTTACTCTTCCTATATATACTTTCTTTCTTTATCCCCTCTCTTGTAGCACTTTTGTTGCTCAGAAACTGCATATCCAAATATGGCCTTATGCTTTCTTTTGACAATTCTAATTGTACAAAATTGTCCCAGATATTAGTTCTTTTATTTTTCTTTCAGTTCACATTTTAATAAAACTATTTGGATCTAAAAATCTTCTTTTAGGTAGTATATCATCTTTGTTATAAAGTGTTGACTGATATTAAAACAAACAAACAAACAAACAAACAAACAAACAAAAAAACAACTCTTGGGACTCCTGAAGGTTCATATCAGGAAGTTCCTGTACTCTCCCAAGTTCTTTGTTCTCCTTATAATCTTCTGTACCTATTTCTCAGTCCAAGCTTTATTTCTTCATTACTGGCCTCTTGCATTCCTTACAAGACTTTTGCTATGCTTCCTATGTAACCACATCTCATCTTAGACCTCTACTGAAACACATTTCAAGTTACATTATAATTTTATTCTTCCATGTCTTCACCACAATACCCTTTAAGTCAGTTCTGCTTTGTTTAGCTTCTTGTCTTTAGCAGGTTCACAACATATAATAAAATATTAAGAAGATATAGAAGCAACACCATCACTACCAACAACAACAAAATTTAAAAGCAAAAAGTAAAAGATAAGATTTATTGTATGTTTATTATAAGCCAATATTTAGTCCCAAACAATTTGTTGAAATTTTTAGGCATACATACCATTGCAAGGAACAGAGAACCCCAATAATAGTGATTAAAGATAATATACATTTCTTTGTGTTGGATGTGGAGTAAGGCTATCTCCCAAGGGTTCATTAGTTGGAAGATCATCATCAATACGGTGATATTGGGAGGTGACAAAACCATGAGGAAGTGGAGTACAAAGGAAAGGTTTTAGGATATTCAAGCATTGGTCTTTAGGGGATTAGAAGGCTCCTCAGTTAGTGCTTATGAAAAGATTATTATAAGAGGCCAATCCCATGTGTGACTTCTGGTCTTATGATTGTATTTATTCTTTCTTCATGACCTCTTTCTAATTTGATAGCATTTTTCATGAGGTGATGTCATCAGAGAGACCCTAGAAAACATAGCCATAATCAGCACTTTGTTTTTGCTTAAGCTTTAAACTTGTACAATCATGAGCTAAATAAATTTCTTTTCTGATGAACATGTAAGTTCAGCTTTTCTGTTACAGTTATGGAAAACTGACTAATATAGAAATTTAGTATTAAGGAATTCTGTTATTACTATGCTGTTACTTGGAAATAAAGAAGCAGCATGGAACTCAGTTATGTGTGATTCTCGACATAATTAGAAGGGTTTGGGTTTGATATAGCACTGAATGCTGTGAAAAGATCATTATGGGCACTGAATGCTGTAAAAAGATCATAATGTTTTAGAAGGTGAGACTGGAGAACTAGTTTCATTCAGAAATAAATATTTGATTGAACATTAGAGTAAAGACCATTTTGTCACACAATAAAAAATAACTTTACCACATTGTGTGTATGCCCTAAAACTTTGTAAGGGGCAATCATTATAAGTGATGGAAGAGTTCACTTGGTGGATGAAATTTCAAATCATCAAAACATTCAAGCTGTGACACGAGCATTTTTGCAGCTTTTAGTCAAATTTACAATGAGACTTTAGAATCAAAGGAAATAGAATGGAAAATTTTTTGTAATTTTACAGCCTCTCCATGGTGGAAATGAATGCAAACAAATGGCTAGGCTTCTGCTTACCAAACAGATTTGTCCTGGTAAATGGGAGCCAATTGTTGTTCATTTCGATGGCATATCCACTGGCACTAAATCAATCCTCTTGTCACAGGCACAGAGGCCTTCCAAGAGAAAGTTGTTTGAGGGAAGACCCTCGGGGTCACCTGAACAGGCTAGCCCAGGAAGGACTGTGTACAGAATCTATGTCTAATTTTCTGTAAGTGCCCTTGAGCCGCAGCTATATCCAAACCCATAGCAGTCCATGGTGCTCAAGACAGCTTCCCTGGGATTTTCAAAGGAAGACTTGGGAGATCAGATAGAAGTTTGCCGTGGGTCAGTTCCTTTGAGAGCCTCAAGTGCTGTTATGTCTACTGCAGCTATGAGAAGGAAATGGGAGCTTCAGTGGAAACCCAAGAAAGATAAAGCAGCTAAAGGAACATAACAACCATCTAGAAAGCCACAGATACTAGTACACAGCATGAGAGAGTGAGGAGAATGCATCGATCATGAAAACCATAGAAATGGGACTGTTTCAGATCTTAGAGGCCCATATTCCTGCCATGGTGTGCCTAGAATACTGGGCTTGATGCTTCAGAATTCACTATCTACTCTCCCGGGTTTTACAAGGATTGGTTTGGCCAATTTTTTCCTCTCTGCTTCCCAATTTCATCCTTCTGAAATTGAATATTTACCTTATACCTGTATTACAAACATATTTTAAAAGTATATAGTTCGCTTTTTACATTTACAGGGCCTTCAGCTGAAAGTTTGCCTTTAACCTTCAAAGACTTTGGACCTAGGCTTTGCTTTTTTTGTTTTTTGTTTTCTTTCTTTCTTTTGTTATTTTTTTATTTTTTTGCTTGTTTGCAAGTTCTCAAAAGGTGGCTTGGAACTTGCTATGTAGCTGAAAGTGACCTTGAATTCATAATCTTCTTGCCTCTACCTTTACAAGGATTACAGGCATAAACTAGACATCTTCATCTCTGTATTGAGACTTTTAAACTACTCAGCAGTAGGTTAGAAAATTTGAACTACCAGCATGAACACATGTGTTTTGTATTGTGAAAGGCCTTGTACCTTGAGGGGCATTGAGTGGAATGATAATATTTGGATGTGGTTTGTCACTCCAAAAGCTCATGTGTTCGAGACTGACTCTCAACACGGTGGTGCTGAGTTTAAAATGGGAACTTGAAAAGGCAGAGTCCTCTGGGATGTAGATCAAGGTACTACCCTTCCAAGGCACAGTGGTAGTTCTAACAGAATCCCAGTCAGTTCCCAGGAGAGCACTGTGAGCAAAGAGCAAATCTGGCCGCTCCCTAGCTGCTCCAGCTTCCTGTGTGAATTCTGTATGCTCTACCACTGAAGGGTCACCCACTGTGGGACCTCGCCCAGGTTCAAGCTTATCCATGTACTGTACCCACAAACCTCCAGAACTATAGACCAAGTACAACTGTCTTTTCTTTACATATTTACCTTACTTTGAATGTGTTGTAATCCTCTTAGAAAATGGAATAATAAAGAAGTGTATTTTTTCCTGAAGTCAAGTAATTGTGAGGTAGAAGTCAGCATGATTTAACACTGTGTCCCATCAAGGACCTATTCTCTTCTTATCTTGTGATCCTCCCTCATTGGTTGTCTTGGACTCTTAAGGCCATCTCAAGTTTCATGACAAATGCTTGTGGTCTGGAGTTCCAGCCATTATGGTCGGGCTATAGTCATCAGGAACACATGGGTAGAAAGGGAACTCCTATCAACTGTGTGTTTTTAGAAATTTTCCTCCCAGAATTGCATGTGACTCTTTGACCTGAGCACTTTGTACTGAAACTTAGTTACTATGAACATTTGTAACTAAAAATGAGGTTCTGGAAATAGAGCCTTTGTTCTGGGATGCCATTTGTCAAATAAAAAAATATAGATTACATTACCATGAAAAAAGTGAGAATAAATATTAGAAGATAATTAGAAGTCTCTGGCATTCATGGATGGCCATATTTAATCTACTCAACAAGCTCACGTGGGCTTACTCACTATTTTTATTCTTGTCATTAATTCACATGACAAGTGTGGTGTGCACTATTGTGTATTAGGTCTAGCACCTGGACCTTGGGGCTTTGTAAGCAACAAGATCTATAGTCTGTACTTCCTGTAGCTTTACTCTGCTTAAAAGGAAGGCATTGAAAATACATACATACTTAATATGAAAGAAGACAGTGATAAGGTCTATGAAGAAAAGTTAATTAGCATGATGGAATGCAGTAAAATGTTCGTTTAAGCAGGGTGATCTGAGAGACCTCCGAAGAGATATTTTATTAATAATAATCTAGATGGAGCTATAGAAACATCTACGAAAGGAGGAGTCTAGACAAAAAAATAAAAACAAACAAAAGAAAACGAATGCATTCTCTGATACAGATCTCTCTTTCTCTCTCTCTCTCTCTCTCTCTCTCTCTCTCGTGTGTGTGTGTGTGTGTGTGTGTGTGTGTGTGTGTGTGTGTGTGTGAAGAGGCTCGAGAGATGTCTGAGCAGTTAAGAGCACAGAATGCTATGTTATTCCTCCAGAGAACCAGAGTTCAAATACCAGCAACCTACATCTCCCTTCTACCAGTAACTCCAGCTCTTCAGGCCCCCTCCTCAAGCACCCGTGTGCACACGGTACACATACAGACTAGCTAACACACACATAAATAAAATAAACAAATCTTTTAAAATATATAAAAAATACTGGTGAAAGTTAAATAAGTCGTAGAAAGAGGGAGAAAGAAACAGAGTAAGGAACCAAACACTGGTTCACTGGTTAGGTTTTAGAGGGACCACCAGAGTTTTTTGTCTGAGTGCCTGGATGGATTAGATTTAGGCTACAATTTGACTATTTTTGTTTGCTGCATAAGGAATGGACTCAGTGAAGAGGAGGCCAGTGGGATGGAAGACAAGGCAGTGTAGACAAAGAGAATATTTTAAATCATAAGGTGCAGTGGGTGGTGTTGGCTCGGACCAGGGTTCAGAGGATAACAAATGTCACAAGAGATCAGAGCCAAGATGCATCTCAGAAGTGAAACTTACGGGTGGAGTAAGGTAACTTCTGAGTGTTAGGAGAGGTATTTCCTTGTATCCACTCTGCTAGCCCACAGTACCTGCTTTCAAGTCACACTCCAGCATTGGTGTTACCATAAAAATGTCTTTCATTTTGTATTGAAATGAGTAGGTAGGTGTGTGTGTGTGTGTGTGTGTGTGTGTGTGTGTGTGTCTGCTTATATTGGTTTACATGAATGATTCTCACCCCCAAAACATGAAGACCTGAAGATCTCATGAGTTGAGACTAAGTCATCCAGAGAAGGAGGTCTTTTTCTCAGACTGCCACCAGATTCTTCCCTTTTTTAAAATTTAGTTTCTATCCTGTTGGCGTACTCAGTCTCTCTGGTCCATTCTCCTCCTGGGTGTGTGTGTGTGTGTGTGTGTGTGTGTGTGTGTGTGTTTGTGTGTGTGTCTATGTATGTCCTCTGGTGGAGATAAGCATGTTCCTATTTTCCATTCTTCTTGTCCAACAACGTCCATTCTTTTCATTCTTAGTGTTAATCATCACTTGACTGTTATAGAACTGGACCTTTATTTTATTGGTGAGTAGCATTAAAATTCAAACTCCATAGGTTAAAGGAATTTTCACTGTTTTACACTCCAGTCTCTTTAGAAGCTCTCAAAAGCGAGGACACCCAGGGATGGGGCTCTAGGGACCTGAATTGGATCTTTGGTACTTGCAATAATTCCAGTCCAGCAGCACACACCTGCAATGGCAATGCTAGGCAAGCAGAGAAAGGTACTTTCCTGGACTCCAGTGGAGAGCCTAGCTACTGGAATTAGTGAGCTTCGGGATCATTCCCAGACCCTGTCTCGGAGATTGAGGCAAAGCGTGGTAGACAAAAACACCATCGTCACTCTGAGCTCCGTACACAGGCATCCAATTGCACACTTGCCTACATCCACCCAAACACATGCACACACACTCACCAGCATAAGTTCCTGCCTTACCCCAATCCAGCATCCCCTACACATCAGAATTTCTCTAAATATTTGTTGAATGACTAGAGGGATGGCTTCTTCCTGGCACAGTCTTTTTATAATTTGTTTTTCTCAAATGGCATGTGGAAGAGCGTGAGGCATGGAACATTGACTTCCATACTGGAAAGGCAGACTCTGAGAGAGGAAAAGGCAGTCGGATGTGGCAATTACTTCCGAGGGTAATGACATATTTTGAAATTTGGAAGCTGCTTCATTAAAATTCATTTTGCACTACATAAAATAAGAAGTTGGGAGGCTGACAGAAATGAAACTCAAATAGGCATTCATTTCCTTTATCTTTTTACAAGACAGATCAATTAGTAATTTTATGGCTGAAAAAACTCATTTTTAAATGTTATATGGGACTTAGTGTAGTATCAAATCTGGCCTAGTGTCACCTTTATTGAGGAATTGAAATCACCTTTACATCTGTTCATCCCAGTTTAAAAAAAAAAAGAATACTGAGTGACACATCTGAAAAATTGGTAAAGGAAGAGGAGAAAGGCCATAGAAAAGATTTCTTTGCACCAAGTCCCTCAGAAGTACTGGTTAGCAGCAAGCGATCAGCAGTGGACCAGAATGTTTGAGCCACATTTACACCTCTAACCCAAGCCTCCGATTCCCTCCTGAACAGGTGTGTGTGTGTGGCATCCAGATGGACTCCACGAGGAGCCAGGAAGCTCGCACCTTCTGCTGAGCTCCTGGCTGCTCCGCAGGTTGGCAGGGTTTAACGGTATCTTTGCCTCTCTTGGGGGCCTGCCAAGGGCAGGAGCAGGGGGTGCCGGACGCAAAGCCAGGCTTCCAACAAGGCGGCTGCTGGCCAGAGATCTGACTCTGTGGCCGCCACCATGCTATAAAACTCCCTTCCCACTGGATTACTCCTGGAAGAGATCCCAGATTCCTTTTTGGTAAGAGAACCTAGGTGTTACATAACCTCGGCATCCTGACTCATGGGCTGACATGCTGCCACCTGAATTTTCCCCTGAAGATTCCATCAGATCTGGAATTTGTTTTCCAGTCCCTTGTAGAGTTGCCATCCGTGGATGTTAAACTGCTGCTTCAGCTATGCTAAGGCAACACAAGAAGGTGGGCTTCTTCACAAACTCGCTGTTGGGAGTGAGGATGCGGGATGCTCGCCATCCTTCTCATGCATTTAGCTGAATCAGGACAGCTCTCCATTGAAATTGCATACAAATCTTTGCTCTCTTTGATGGCAAACAGTGTTGGGACAGTAATGCTAATTGATGTATATCATCCTTTCCAGGGAGAGGGAGATAGCAAGGCAGATTCCTTAGCTTCAAAGCCTTATGGGAGTTTCTTGGAGGAGGGAGACTTGTGCAAGGGGCCCTACTGAGCCAAGGTGAGGGTTACTGTGCAGAGCCCTCTTCGGCCAACGTCAGGAGTCACACTCAAAGTACTGAGAAGAAGACAATCTCTCTCTCTCTCTCTCTCTCTCTTTTTTTTTTTTTTTGGCTTTTCCACCATCTCAGACTCTATCCTGTTTTACAAAAACCTCAGTGAGTCATGAGGGATAAGAAAATCTGAAGAACATAGAAAGTACCAATTTCTCCAAATCTCATTCCTCAGGGGCATTTTGTTAGGTGTAGAGGAATTGTTGAAGTTGAGGAGAGGACTGCTCACAGCTTCCTTTATTATCCTAGCAGTTTTAAAGTATTTCTTTGTGCAAATATGATATGGTATATCACAGACTAGACTCCCAGTGTGTATCCCCAATTGCCCCAGCTCCAGAAGTGTCACTTGGAGCTATGCCTTTCTGGTGTGACAAGAAAGCTTTTGTAGCAGAAAAGGAAGAGTTATATCATAGGAATGTTTTCTTCCAGGAAACCAAGAAGTGGCTCAGTGAGGAAGAGAACGTGCTATTTAGGTTTGAAGACCAAAGTTAAGATCCAAGAGCTGAACTAAAAACAATGTGTGGTTGCATAGGCCTTTAACCCCAGCGTTGCTGGAGGTGGGAACAGGAGGATGACTGAAGATGCTGTCCAGCAGACTACCTCCAAGCTGAGTTAGAGACCCTGTCACAAAAAAATAAAGCAGAGAGCACACACACAAGGACACCCAGCCTTTTCTGCTGGCCTCCACATGCTGTTCTCATACATGGAGGTATGAACACACACACACACACACACACACACTCACACTCACATCACAGTCATGCACATAGATATACATCAAACCCACAATGCAGCAATGTGATTCAGTGCACTTTAATTTAGATCGTGATTAGTAGTTTCCTAATGATAGCTCTTTGAAAGTTAAAGAAAGCAAGTCCCTAAAAGTGTCTGTTTACGAAGCCTTTGTCTTTTGTATTTTGCCTTTTGTAGGTTCATGGTTAAGGGAAAGTTAATTAACTTATCCAGTGTGTGCATCTTCAGAGAAGTAGAAGCTGAACATAAAGCTTTAAAGTCAAACCCATTAGGAGTTTGGGGGCTTTTCCCAAAGATAGACATGCCTCATCAATATTAAAATCTTCTGAAGTTGTTTTTGTCACAGAGAATCATGATGGCTTCACCCAACAAAATTCCTGATGATAGCCAAAAGAAATATTTTCAATAATAATAATAATAGACCCTAAAGTGGACACAGTTGCTGTAGGCAGCCATTGAACACTAGGTTCTTCATCTTTCTAGGTCCATCATTTTTATTTTGTGTGCATGTGTGTGTGTGTGTGTGTGTGTGTGTGTGTGTGTGTGTATGTTTGTGTGTGTGCAGCATATGAATCCAAGATGAGGGTGTGGGAAGCCAGAGGAGGATGAGTGTCTCTCTCTATCATTCTTTACTTTATTTTTTTGAGATGAGATTTCTCACTGAACTGGAAGCTGGTCAGTTCACATGGATTGACTGGCCAGTGAAGTCTCACATTGTACCTGTCTTCTTGCTGCTAGGGCAGTAGCAGCCATGCCTAACTATGTATATGGTTGTTGAGAGTTCAATCCCAGATTCTCACACTTGCAGAGCAAAAACTCTCACCAAATGAACCTTCTTCAACCTTGTGTACCATCAAAATCTTTAACTTTATGGCGGGGGGGATGGATGCCCCACTTCATACATTTCATATTCATTCCAAAAGAAAGATGAAGACAGAAAAATCGATATAGGCAAGTCAGTTTCTTGCTGGCATCCTTAATCTCTGCCTAGTCACCTCCATTCAGTACAACTAGGCTACGAAATTCCCTAGTTGTGACAGGAATTTGAGAAGCATTCCCTTAACTGACCTAAGAGATTAAGGAATTAAGAATAGGGAGGGAATGGGTAATAGATATTGTAGGTAAACAGGCAAGAGTTGCCTAACAGGACATGCTAAAGTCCACAGTCTGTTGGTCATAAGTATTTTCTTCTTCTCATTTAACACAATCATATGAAGACATAAATTGTTTTGAATCTGTTTTATCATCCATAGCCATCAGGAAAATTCCCATTAATGGTACTTTACTATTCATAAGCTTTAAAGTCTCAACCATACTCCTGTCTTTTTCTCAGCATTGACCGAAGTTAACAATGTTGACCCTTCACTCTTCTTCCACTCTCTTTGGTTTAGTACCCGGAGGCTTATGAATTAAGCTAGCAAAATGTAGGTTAGTAGAATGAAAGGCATGTAGTTAATTGTCTGTAATCTTTGTATGCTTTGGAGTTCACAGGGAAAAGTGAGATTCAAAGGAACGGTAGACTCAGAAATTCATACACTACTTTAACAAAGGAAAGTGTGTTTGGGCATCATAGAACAATAAATAGTCAAGAAGTGGCTAGTAAGTGCAAGAAGGAATTAGTGGAAGATAAGGGGTTAATTTACTGAACTATTTGAGTGAGCATATTTCAGTATCAACTTTATCTCCAAGAATGAGTCCCTCTTTTCTTCTTGGTAAGATAGATACTTCTACAACAGACATCCATGCCCTGGTTTCGTGCTGCTGAAAAGAGGCCAGAGAACCCTTTCTGCATTTGTGGGTTCTCAAATCCTCTCAGGTCTGATGCTAACATGGGATATTCGGGGAGCGGCATATTGTGATTGCTTTCAATACCCCTTGCAACATCCATCACTAAGGGCTATTGCTGACATGATAGTTTTACATATACCTTCATTTCAGATGGCAAAGGAGCAGAAATTAAAACGGCTTGAGTGCTGAATTCTTGAAATAAGTGTCACAGTTGATGATTCGTGGTGTGATACTGTGGTGAAGAATAGCATGAGGCAGTGAGGTTCAGCAATTGCTCCTCACCAAGAGTTATGTGGATGGATCAGGGACATGCCCATGGATGGCTAAGAAAGGCAGAGTGAAGAAGCAAAAAAACGAGTTAGGAGAGCACTGGGGGCTCTCCTCTCAGAAGGTGTCCCATGCTGGAAGATAGGATCAAATGCAAAATGGGGGACATCTTAAAATAGAATCTCATCTTCCTGAACCCAGCCGCTATTTTCTTTCCTTGAATAGAATCAGGTGCCCTTCAGGTGGCCCATTCATTATCATTGAACATTGTTTTTCAAAAATGCATGTTTACAGCTATCTAAAAAGATTTGACTAATTTATGATTCAGAGTCCAGTGGGCTCTCTGCCTATAAAATATACACTTAATATTTTTCTCTTATTTTTGAGGCAGGATCTTGTGTTGCCTAGGTCGGTCTTGAACAAGCTATGTGACTGAGATGGACTTTGAATTCCAGAGCCCTTGTCTTTACCTCTCAAGTGCCAGGAATAGATACGTGTGCCGCTAGTCTTAGTTCTGTTGATTTGTCTTTTATCCAGGGCTGAGTACTAAATATCAGGGATTTGTATATACTACAAAAGCATACAACCAAGCGACTTATGTTCTCCACCCCGCCTTATCATACCTCTCCCCACACCACCCCCACTTCTGCCTTAATTATGAGAGTCACTGTGTGAAATTACTTACCAAGATTGGGTCACCATTGTGAAATGTAGGACGTGATGATTGGACTGAACTGAAGAGAGGGAGCAGCTGCATCTGGGAAAGTTCAAATTCATTTTCACCTATTTCTGGTCACTAATAGCCTAGAGAAATAATTCTTCTAGTAAACACTGCCTACATCCTATAAATGGAAATGAAGAACCATAGTCATTAGCCCTCTGTAGCTCCTCAGACATGTCCTTAGGCCTGACCCATACACAGTCCTAAGTGTGAAAAATCTCTCTTCTCTACTGTGAGGTGTTCGTTGAAAGGTCAATTCCTGTCTCCTTGGCTGGTGAGGAGCATGAGAGTTTCTGAACAGTCCACAGAAAGGCAACTTAACTATTTTAAGTGAAATACAGGTAACTGTTTCCAGGAAAACTACAGGAAGAATTCAAAGAACCAGGATGACTCTGCTGGACTGGAATCAGGCCAAAGCAAAGGCTAATTCACCTCCATTAGGACATTAATGGTAACAATTTCAGGGTCACTGCCTCTCCCACTAAAATGTCTCTGGTAAGGTTTCCAGTGGTCCCCCCTTTTCCTCATGTGGCTTAATAGGAAGGTATTAAATTGGCCATTTTGCTTTTAATGTTTCACAGACCTTTTTAAAGGCGCCATCTCTCCCTTTAAATGTTTTCACCAGCTGAAAAATAACAACCCTGTCTCTGTTTAGTAGCTTCTCTTTGCCATGGCTTTTCTCTTTAGCCTAAAACACATTGAGCTGAAAGAAACCTTCCTTTTCTTATGTTCATGTAGAATAAAGAACCCAGGGCTTCCCATGTGTGGACTGTTTTGTTAAACTACCCTCTCAGTGTAAGGCTGGCCTGACTTCTCACAAGTCTAGAGAACTGCACATCTTGGGATCCTGAGAATAAAGTCACCAGGCAGATTTTAACAAGAACTTTATGATTTAATAATAATAATAATAATAATAATAATAATAATAATGAGAAGATGCCATCTCACTTGAGCCTCATTGAACCTGGAAATGGAATAGAATAAAAAACCAGATTGCTTTATAATTGACAGTTTGTCTCCCAACAGATGTCTGTAATCTCTTGAATGAGCCGAACATGGGCTCTAGGATTCCTGAGTTTCTCATGAAAATAGAAAGGACAAGTATTTACCTGTTACAACATTTTTGTATCAGCCATAGTTTCACTGACTTTAATCCTGCTTGATTGGGACATACATAATGACTTTTTTTCATTGCCAGTTGCTAAATCTGCTTCGTAGCACTTTAGGAAACATTTTTTGTTTTAATAAGTATACAACTAAGTCATAAAGAACAGTTCTGTTTTCTTCAGCTTACTTCTTAGTGTTATAAGGATTAACAGGGATTAGAGGCCATTGAGGAAAAGGCCTGTTTCTTCCCAATCATCAGTGAATCTAGATATCAGCCCTCTCTAGAAGTGTGAAGCAACATAATATTATACCCTGCACATTGACTGTAGTACTGAATTCAAATGATAATGTACTCAGCTCTGGGTTCATCTGATGCATGAGCCAGGTTTCAGGGGGTTTGTTTACATTTATGTTTTCTGTCTATTGATTTTCTCTGGCTCTAATAAAAAAGACCAGCTAAGTATGATGCCAATATTTTATATAATGTCAGATTTTATGGAGGGAGAGAAGAAAAGGGGGAGGAAGGAGCGAGTAGAAGGGAGCATGCTTAATCCAATTGTCCTGTAGGCAAGCACTTTATTACCACTACCAGTATGTCAGGGAACTGAAACAAAGTGCCAGCCTCCTGAGACAAAGATGTGGCATCTTACTTAAGGTTCCCAGGAGAAGACAGGGAGAAGGAAGCCTTGCAACACAAAGAAATAGGTAACGGTTTCTACCAAATTGGGTTGGAAGTCTCCATGTGCTGTAGGCTGAGAGGGCAGGGGCCTGAAAAGTCCAGAGCATGTATTGGAGTAACCAGTCAGATGGAGGCTTCTGCAGAACGATGGGTGTCATTAATATGGCATATGGGGTGTGTGGACAGATAAGACTTGAGAAGAGTCAGGCTGAGAGACTATTCCCCTGAATAGTATGGGAGCTGGGTATATTATTTTCAGCCCTTTCTGTTTAAGACCAAATTACATGAAAGGCCTGTGTCTCCATGGATGTGACATGACAGTTGTGGGCAGCCTGGTCCACTTTTTCCTTAGTGTCATCAGATCACATCCATTTCCATTGTTAGCAAGTCATTATTGGCATCTGCATTATGATCCTGCTTGAAGAGAACTGTGGTTCCTCCAGAGAGCTAGAGGTTATAACCAGATGTAATTCCTAGGGACAGAAATCAAAGTTTCTTTTCAGCTTTGGTAACAACACTAGAATGACTCCAGCAAAGGTAAACTCAAGACCCTCTTCTTCAGGGAGTGCAGACCTTGACAAGTCAATTCTTGTTTGGGGGCTGTTTCCTGATATGTCTAACCCTAAACCTTTCAGATTATTAGGAAGACTGAAGGAGGCAATGTATGTTAAGTGAGAACTAAACTTTAAATCAGTCTACACATGTAAAATTGCTGGTAATAGCAATTCTAGGCAGCTGCTGAAAGGCTGCTATTAATTTATTGGATCTAGGCTAGTTATCTCTAATGTGATCTGTAGACACTTATCAGTGAATAGCAGAAAAGGAATAATACTGCATCCTTCTTTTCTATGGGATGAGCTTTTTAATCCCACAATGACAGAGTTTTCTACCAGCCCCAGCCTTTTCTCATCCGATGTTCATAATTCCTTTGATTCATTCATTTATTCTTCAGTTCAGTGAAGATGAATGAAATGCCAAGTCCAACATTTTATCAGCAATATCACAGAATGCCAAAATGGGATGCGACTCAAGTCATCATTTCTCCAGCGAAAATTTGCAGGTTTGTAGTTAGAAGCTATAAAGAGTCATATCTACTGTTCCAAACATCAGCACTTCACTTGGCTGGGCATCGCTATCTTTTCTACGCCAGTCTCTTTCTTAGTCTATTGTGACACAGACTGGGCTAGAGCCAGGCTCTGGTTATCTCAGAAAGTTCCTTTCCATTCCACTACTGCATGGTCACCCAGAAAAAAGGCTATGAGTCACTTTGGAGAAGGCTGGGAGAAGAATTAACATTATAAACTTTTGGCAGTGCAGAGTCCTTCCTCAAGGAGACCTGGCCTCCTCCTTCTTCTGGTGGATCTGGGTTCTGTAAACTGATTCAAGTCTGAGAATGGATTGAGGGGTCTTGACATTCTGTGTAATTCACATTAGACTTTTTCACTTCACCAACCACTTTTCTGCTTATACAGATCAAATAACAATTTAGTAGGTTTCCTATTTTGCTTCTAGGAACAGCATGGTCAACCAGCCAGGACTTAAATTCTGTGCAAGTCACAGTCTTCTGGTTGCCCCTTTGACTCTTCTATCCATTATGGTAGCCATGTCTACCTTGCCTTTGGCATGGAGTGGTGACACTTGACCTGACACTCCAAGGTCCAGTGACTCCCACTGCTCTTAACTTTTCCAATTCTGAAGTTTAAGTTTCCACTGTAACTTATGGTCTGCAGAAAACAGTCCTTACAGGGCTCTTACATATTCTGGGGGAAAACTTTGGACTTCAGTTTGCTTTATAAGTCAGCATTTCGTAGAATGAATTTGAAATTTAGATTTTAGTAATCCCACCCCTGCAGCTATGAGAAATAGATGAGAATCTCCTTCTTGGCAGATACAGCAACTTTCAGGTCATACAGGCAGTGTTTAGCTGGAAATTTAAATCCCCCTTTTCCTTTCTCTACTTTGTCCAATGCCACTAGTGGGAAAATTGTCCGTACCACTGGGTGCTGTTTGTAGGTTCTGGAAAAAAAAATTAAAACTTTGAAAGATTCAGAAGAAAGATAAAGTCTATTTTCTTAAAGTTAAAAATAAACAAACAAACCCACAGGATAAGCAGGCTGTAAATCCTGGAGGCTGCTGGGAAGAGGGAGATGGGTAGAAAAGAGGAACAAGGTTAGGTGGAAAGCTTGGCGAAATCCAAAATCCCAAAAGATGTGGAGAGGTGAATGGAGAAAAGGGAGTCATGTCTTATAACATAGACACACACGAAGGTCAGAATAAAATAATGATAATAATAATAATAATAATAATAATAATAATAAATTAAAGAAGAAAAAGGAAAAGTTATGTTCTTTGAATCGAAACTCAAAGCAGGTGGACAGAGTGATCAGTTAAAATCTGTAAACAACCTTACCAGATAAGGGATTTCTAAGTAGTATTAGTACTTTTTTTTAAGGGGGTAATTATTCCTCCCATCTCCTCATCACTCTTCTTGAAGGTTGCTATCTTTTCCAAGTAAGACAGGCTCACCTGAACTGGCACGTAATCGGGGAGAAAACAGTGCAGAATATTCTATCTTTGGGGCAGGTCCAGCTGGAGTATAATTTTATTAGAATCAGAAAACATAAAAAGATAGATCAGGCAAGCTGTAAGCCACAGCCACTACCTAGAGGAGAGAAATGGAAAAAGGGAAGAGAAAAAGCCTGCCTTGTTGAGTTCTTTATGGATGTACTACAATCAACCAAATAACAAATGGAGGCAGCTTCAGAGGAAGGGAAACAACTCAGTGATCAGAGAAAACATACTTAAGCTCTATTTGGCATCAGAAAGAAAGGGATAAGTAGTAGACAAAGGAAGAGTTATGGTGTCCTGTATCAGGTTTAAAAAAGGTGGGCAAAGGTAAACAGAGCCGTGTGGCAGCCCCATGGTGACTAATGTGCATTATCTCATCAAGGAGATGATTTCATTAGTGGAAAAAACATCTTCCTTACTCTCACCAGAGTTCTGCAACTAATGGAGAGGGGGAGTGAGTAGTCAAAAGAAATTTAAATGTAATAAGTTAGTATAAAAATGTTTGCATGTGTGATTTACATACCATTACAAGTAGTGGTCTAAGGTGTGTGCTTATTGACAGTACATTGTATATGAACAGCAGCCTGTATAGACAGATGCAGCAGTCCTGGGGATGATCCTTTAAATTAAAAACAAAACAAAACAACAACAAGAAAAGGTTTATCTCTATTCATTGACTCCCATCACTTTTTTTTTTTTTTTTTTTTTTTTTTTTTTTTTTTTGGTGCAGGATATTTGATCACACTGTGAGCAAGCTTGTGAACTGGGAAAACCTATTTCTAGTTATATTTGGCTCAGCCCTAGCACACACCTTTAATCTAAGAGCTTTCTGTAAACAGGATGGAATAAAGTTAATCCTTAATCAAGAAATGGAGCTAGCAACCAGTTGACAGGAAGTGAAC
This sequence comes from Meriones unguiculatus, assembly GCF_030254825.1. Lineage (NCBI taxonomy): Eukaryota > Metazoa > Chordata > Mammalia > Rodentia > Muridae > Meriones > Meriones unguiculatus. The sequence goes on along the minus strand of NC_083355.1, from coordinate 96,304,915 downwards.
ATAAGAAAAAAACAAAACAAAGAAAGTGAGAGGAAGTCTGGAGGACAGATAGAGAGATGCATAGGTAGAAAGGAGGAACGTTAATCTAGGTGGGTTTTTAAGACAGCTTGGGGAAGGAGACACTTTTTCTTTCTGGGAAGTCCACTGAGGAGGGAGGTCAGCTGGGTGCTTTCTTTGCCTCTCTGAGCTAGTAGGCTTTCACCCCTGAGTCTTTATTAGTAAAATCAAACTTTTGGAATTTTGTTTAAAAATCAACAATTTTAGTACTGCAAATCCAAAGACAATGTGGAACTGGTCACTCTGTTATGGTCTGAGAACAGCACATCTTAGACTCTGATTCAGGCACTGCACAAAAGAGTGTGACTTATTCAATCAGAAGAATCCATGACACATTAGAGAAATGTCGATCAGTTATGTGGCTGTGGTTTACACACAAATTTTGGAAGTTAGATAAAAAGAAAATTAATAGGGTATGAAATTAATAGGGTAATTTAGAAATACTTAATATTCTGTTGGCCAGTTTAGGCTTCTTTTCTAGAATAAGAGTAATAAAATCAGCTGAGTGTTATACTTAATTTTTATGTTGAGATTATTTATTTATTTTTTTTCAATGCAGTTTATTCAGGAACCTTGAACAATCATCTGGCCCTGGGGAAAGCCAGCTCACTTTAAATAGCCTCTGGGTAGCCAACCTCAGCATGCCACTTGGGCAATGCAGATAGGTCCACATACATGGAAGCAAGCCAGATCCTCAGCCTTAGCCAAATGTGGAGTTGTTTGTGACAGAGAGCACTCACCAGCTCCATCTTTCAGGCGCGGCATTACGCAGCTCTCTACAGTTCCCCCTTTTTGTTTTGGACGTATCAGGCAAGAGTAGAGGTCTGATCTCTGATATTAGAAATAAATTGGGACTTTGTACTGATGTTCATTTAGGTGTCATCCACCCAAAGAGCATCAGACCCATCCGATACCTTTTTCTCAGAGGTGGGATCTGGGGCATCAACCCGCATGCAATCAGACATGCTCTTCTCTGGGTCCAAAGCGGCTGACCCTGAGTGCAGTGCTTAGCCTCACATCCTGAGCGTAACATTTTGGCTTTTTATGGTAGCCAACCATGCTTGGGGAGACTGTCCTGCTTCAATGGCTGTAAAGGCCTGAATGGTCATGGCTGTATTACGCTGTTGTGAGACTCTAATCTTGCAAATATACCACAGGCAAACCAAGGTGACCAACACCAGAAGGCCTGCTAACACTCCCATGCCCGCATATTTCCTATAAGCCCACACCTGTTTGTTTATATCCCCCATTTTTATTCATTATTAGCCAGATAGAGCCAAGTAATTGTGGTAATGATACTTGCTTTTTTGCCCAATGCTGTAATGCTAGTAAATTTACTAGCTGGTTACTCGCATGCCTCGCTGGGTGCCTGTGCCCGTTGATGCCCTCACGCTATGACTCTCTTCAGACAGAAAAGGGATCTTGGAATTACAGCTGCCATTGTTACTGCCATCTCATTGGCGGCTGTTGGAGCTACCACCACGGCATTAGCCATGAGTCATACTGGGCAGACTGCTTATACCCTGAATAACCTTTTAGCCAATGTAGCTCATGCCTTAGATGTACAAAAAGGAATTAATGCTCAACTAAAAGGAGGTTTGTTGGTGTTCAATCAGAGGATTGACCTCGTGCAGGAGCAAATTGATACCCTATGGTAAATCGCTCAACTTGGCTATCAATGAAAGTATGCTGGACTTTGAGTCACTAGCATACAGCATGAGAATTTTCCCTGTGCTGCAAATCTGTCTAAACAATTGTCTAGCTATATTTTAGGTAATTGGACTGGAGAATTTGATACTACGATGGAGCAGCTGAGAGTGGCCATTGTCATGGTAAATTCTACCAGAGTGGACGCAGGACTAGCCACAGGATTATCATCATGTATTGCTGCAGCCATGAATCATCTGTTGAGATTATTAATAGAGTATTTATATCATATCATTGATAGAAATGAGAATAAAGAGAATGAAGTTTAAATATATTTATTATATTTAATATATTAAAAGATACATTCAGTTTTGATTTTTGATTAGTTTTTATTTAAAAAATTATTGCTTAAATATTAGGAAATGAGAGTTAATTTTTGTTAATACTGATTGCAAAATAGGGTCCAATTCCATCATTGGAGAAACTTAAAAATGTTTCCAATTTGAATACAGCTTGAATCACATGGGCTTCAATTATAACTTGGGCACCTTTTCATCATGCAGATTGTCTTCCTTGTAAATGAAGTTGATGGGTAATCATTCAGGGCTATCTGTAGCATCTTCCAGGGATACTGAGCTTTGGGGACTTGTGAAGAGGTTAATGTAATTGTAAATTGTAATTCACAGAGAGTAAAGTCCAACTGATAGATTTGGTGTCCTATCTGTCTTAGATTTGGCTTTTAAGGTCTTCCTAGTAGTGACATTACTGTGATTTATTACCACTTGCATCATGGACAATGATTTCTAGTTAATATTTGACAGTGTGGGTATTACTCTAAAATGCTGGCATCCAGATTTATGGCATCATCAGGATTTGACTAAGATCTCTAGGTATTCTCTCACGATGGAAGTACTGCTTTTAGCCTTGTGCAGGCCATTAGATACTGTATTTATTATCCTTTAGGCTATATCATTCAGTATTAACAGTTTGAACTGTTCAATATTACCTCTGTTTTGTCATCACATAGATAAAACCTGGCCTATGAGAAATGTCCTAGCCAGGTGCCAAGGACGGTCATGATAGCCCAGCTGGTCCAAATGCAGCCTTCAGAGCAAAGAGCAAAGCAGGGAGTTCTCAATGGCCTGATGAGACAAAAATGTTCAAGGACCTGCCAGATAATAGTGTTTTCAAGACCAGAGGAGAACTCCATTTGAATTCTGGCTCCTTTGAAAAGGAAGCATGATAATCATTGCCTGGGCAGGGAGTCTGTCCCAAGAACACTACCAAGCACACTTCTCTGATGAAGCAATATTTGTGCCAGGGAATGAAGTGTATCTCCCACAGAAATTACACAATATCGGTTATTAATATTACTAGGACACTGAACTAAAGAAATAATCTGAAATCATCAAGTAGGACCTAAGGTTGAATGCTTCTTTGCTTTAAGGTCTAGGTGACATATAACCTATGATTCAGCCTAAGCTTTTTCTTTTAATTGTGCAAAATTCAAAGTGTGGTGATAAGACTGCGTGGGGTGGCATAGGAGAGTTGGGATCTGGCACTCTCTGGATGCAAGGGCTGTGTTTGGAACCTGTGATTTAACTAAAAGTATTTCTGGATCTCTAATTCCAGACTTTTCTACTGACTATTTTGCAGGCTTTAAGAGTAAATGTAGTTGTCAACCTGGAAGATTAGTTTCCTTGTTTGGCTTTTTATTTGTTTTGTTTTGTTTTGTGGCAAAGTGGTCCAGAATGCACAGCGGCCGAGAGCTCACTGTGTAGTTTAGGATGACCTTCAACTTCTCACCCTGTCTTCCTGTTCCAAATACAGAATGCTGCACTTCTGGGTGCAGGTTCCATATACATAATTGGGTTTTGTTGTTGTTCTTATTTTGTTTGTTTTTGATTTTTTGCTTTGTTTGTTCTGTTGTGTGTGTGTGTGTGTTTTTTTGTTTTTTTTTGTTTTTTAATGAAGTACTGGAATTTGAACCCAGGTATCCAACTGAACTACATCCCTATTCTATCCCTGGTTTTTGCAATTACCGACTCATTATTTTGTTGGGTTTTTATCGGCAGTCCTAATTAAGTATTACTGCTTCTTTTTTCAATATAAAGAAATGGATTCACTCAGAAACTTTACCCTAGCACACAGCCAGCAATCAGTAGGCTTTGATTTAAACCTGCACAAGCTGGTTCAAAGATGGTGTTTTTAACCTCTACAGTTCATGAGTTTCCCACTAGAGCAAGTTTGGTGTGAATTTTATTATTCGTCTCTTTGCATTATTCCATGCATCAAGGGACTTGGCTAATGTGATGCTTTAGACTGTCTGAATGATTGAGTGACCCTCGATGCAAGGATTGTTAGGTTTCTCTGAAACACCCCTTCATTGATAAATCTCTCAGATGGAATGGTTGGGGAATAATAGATTGAGGCATCTGCGGAACTCATGGGAATTTACCTCTGTGATTGATGGAATGAGCTCGCTGTCACCTGCATACATAGTAAATAACACCAGGGGAAGGCATGCAATTGCCCCCTGAAAATTGACATTAGTTTGTTCTTTTTTTTTTTTTAAGAGGAAGAATACGATTGAAATGAAGGGATCTGAGAAGAACCATAAGAATGATTGATAGATAGATACAGAGTTTGGATTAGAAAGCTTGAAAAGAGAATGAAGGGTTTTAGTTTTATTATATTACTATTTTATTCCCCAAAGGGAACCAGTGCCTTTTCCACAGTGCAAGCTCCTGAGCATCTACTAAGAACAATGAGGAAAAAAATAGAAGGCAGAGAGAGAGGGATGGAACACAGATGTATTTCCTGCCCTAAAGTAGCTAATGATTTAATTAATGGATTAAAATTTAATCTGCCCTGAGCTGAAAGGCACACCCATAAAAATCAGAAGAATGAGTCCCTCACTCAAGACTGTCTTTGCTGATTATTTCATATAATTTGTAAGTGGACATTATGAGGAGAAATAACAAAACAATCCAGCTGGTAATCAGGAAAGGCTAAACAGAAGTGCAATGTTTCAAATTTAGACAGGCAAAGATTCTTTAATTTACAAACAAAAACTAAGCAAAGCACTGTCTTTTATTATATGATTAAAAAAGCAGATAGTGATAAAAGTGTCACAGAAACTTGGTGTATTAGTTGGAATTCTAGAGTCTCTTTCTCTCTACCTTTTATATATGTATATATATGTATATATATATATATATATAGATGTAGTTACGTCGATACATGTATTTATGTACACATGTATATATGGTGTATATTTGTATGTGCATATATAAATTTATATGTAAATATGTGCATATATATATTTAGAATGACTTATAGGCTGTGTTCCAGCTCTGAACAGTGGTCCAAGAATCCAGTAGTTATTAAGTCCATGAGAATAAATGTCTCAGATGGTCTTCAGTAGATGATGAAACCCTGAAGAAGAAGGCTCTAAAGCCAGTGAGGGAATGGACTTGCTAATGAGGCAAGAGCAAGGAGGCAAAGCACAAATGCTTCCTTCTTCCATGTCCTTATGTAAGCTTCCAGCAGAAGGTGTGGCCCAAATTAGAGGTGTTTTTGTTTGTTTGTTTGTTTGGTTTTTGTTTTCCAGCTCAGATGATCTGGATTAAAAGCAGGTCTTTCTACCTCACACATCCAGATTAGAAGTGGATCTTTCCACCTCAGATTAAGCAAAAATCCCTCATAGTCGTGCCCTCCCTTTTTAGGTGTTGGTCCGTTCCAAATGTAGTCAGGTTGCCAACCAAGAATAGGCGTCACAGTTGATGTCAGATTTTCATAAGAAAATATTTAGAAAACTGATAATTAAAAAAAAAAAAGACTCACCCAGCTCAATGAAATATGTCTTCCTCAGCTTTACCATTTACTAGAAAAAAATGTACTTATTCTTGCTTCATATGTAATTTAATTGTGGCCATTCTTCTGATTTTGAGGTTATGAAATTCTCTACCACAGGTACCTGGAAGTGATGAGGTAGAGGGAGAACTATGTAAGGCTTATTTAACCAGTGGCAAAGGGCTCAGAAAGAGAAAGGAACACATTCTCATTAAAACTCAAGGAAAAAGCAGGATGGAAACTTTTATATATCAGTAGGTTTGTACTGGCTTTGGAAACTGAACCGTTCAGAGCACTTCAGAATGGGGTGGAGAGGGTTTCCAACATTTTTTTTTTTCCTAATTAGATCTTTTGGACCTGAATGGATGGAATCAGCTGTGCCCTTCATTCCTTGGGCTTTTCCAGCCTTTACTTTCAGATGGAAAACTTGAGCAGGATACCACACTTCTTTAGTGTTTTAGCTGCTAAGAACTTGCTAATCACCGTGGGCTTATCGTTATTTCCTATGAAAATATTTTCTCTTCCAGAACAGCTCCCAGAGAGTGACTTGGCTCAAACTCTACATTTCACACGCAAGAACTCAGCAGATGTACGTTGAGTGTGTGTGAAAGAACACATTGACTGCTACTGTTAGAAAATCTTTCTTTCCCAGTGAAACTTACCTAAGTGTAAAACCAGTCCCCAGAGCCTTATGACAACTTCAGTTCAGTGGCTAGGTTTAGAATTCTAGAGATGGCCAAGCCTTTTGCCATTTGAAAAGGCACAGTCCATATTCTCAGTTCAGTCTTGGGCATATAATAACTGCCACTCAGATTTAATGATAGTTTCACTTGAAAGTGGCCAGAGGAAAAAGATAGCCTGAGCACAAGATAATGATCTCCCTGGATTATCTGGGAGCTGAAGAGGAAAAAGAGAGGCTGTTTGATAGCATGAGCTATTTATTTCATGTCAATACATGGCTCCTCCATTATAAACACAGAAAGCCCAAAGGTTTGGCTAAATTAGAAGGTGAGAAAGTCCTAAGCACAAAATGGTAACCCCTATAAAAAAAGGGACATATTTGACTACATGTATTTTGACTCCAAAAAAATCAAAACTTCTCATAATGGAGCACAAGGACTTTAATGTTCTTGTAAGGACCATTTTATATCTGCACTGATGTTTTCCTCAAATCTTTATTTTATTTTATTTTTCTTTATTAATTACACTCTACTCACTTTGTATCCCCCCTGTGGTTCCCTCCCTCCTCCTGTCCCAATCCCTACCTTCCTCCACTCTCTGCATGCATGCCCCTCCCCAAGTCCACTGATAGGGGAGGACTTCTTTTCCTTCCTTCTGATCCTAGTCAATTAGGTCTCATCAGGAGTGGCTGTCTTGTCTTCTTCTGTGGCCTGGTAAGGCTGCTTCCCCCTCAGGGGGAGGTAATTAAAGAGCAGGCCAATCAGTTCATGTCAGAGACAGTCCCTGTTCCTATTACAATGGAACCCACTTGGATACTGAACTGCCATGGGCTACATCTGTGCAGGGGTGCTAGGTTATCTCCATGCATAGTCCTTGATTGGAATAGTAATCTCAGGAAAGACCCCTGTGCTCAGATTTTTTGATTCTGTTGTTCTCCTTATGGAGTTCCTGTCCTCTCCAGATCTTACTGTTTCCCACTTTTTTCCTAAGATTCCCTGCACTCTGCCCAAAGGTTGCCCATAAGACTCAGTATCTACATTGATAGTCTGCAGGGCAGAGCTTTTCAGAGGTCCTCTGTGTCAGGCTCCTGACTTGTTCCCTCTTTTCTCCTTCTTCTGATGTCCAGCCTCTTTGCCTTTCTGGATAGGAATTGAACATTTTAGCAAGAGTCCTCCCTCTTGATTAGTTTCTTTAGGTGTACAGATTTTAGTAGGTTTATCCTATATTATATGTCTATATGAGTGAGTATATACTGTGTGCATCTTTCTGCTTCTGGGATAGCTCACTCAGGATGATCTTTTCCAGATCCCACCATTTACCTGCAAATTTCATGATTTCCTTGTTTTTTATTGCTGAGTAATATTCCCCAAATCTTTAAGACTGGGAATGTACATTACCTTTTCCTAAGTGAGATTTAAAATTTTGCTTGTATATCTATAGCATCATTTTCTGAATTTTATCAGTGAAATAAAAAGTGTTAGTGAATAAGGACTAATAAGACTTTATTTGGGAAGGAAGAATGTCAAGAGAGACAATGATTTAAGCCAACTGTGATTCAGTTACTAAGTAAGTTTTCTTCAATAAGACAATGATTTAAAGTGAAATGTAAAAGCAATACAAAAATGATAATTATATAAGTTCAATATGTATTATTTATTATATGTGATCAATATTAGTTATATGATTACTATTACTTTGGAGTTAAGGTTTCACAGAATATCTCAGGCTACCTTCAACTTGCTATATTCCTGCCCCAGCCACTCAAGCATTGGAACTGCAGGCATTTGCCACTACAACTGGCCAAATACAACTCTTCATTAATTATCAGTTCAATCATAATTTTAGGAAAGCCTTAAAATGAGAGCAAGTAATGCTAGCTAACATAAAGTTGAACACATATATAAAACATACAAATCAAGTTCCCTCTTCAGCATACCACTCAGGATGAGTATTTTATTAAAATCCAAGGAAAAGAAACCCAGAAGTTAACATTCATTTTATTAACTGAACTGAGACATTTTAGATGCCTGAAGGGAAAAAAAAACATATATTTGGACTTTGTTTTTGTTATTTGTTTTATTGTTTACATTTTATTTTGGCTTCCATTGTGTTCCCTGCCCCCACTCTCCTTAAATCAAATATGTTTATCCCTCATTTCACTGGTATTTAGTGAGAGAAACTGACTTGCATAAACTACAGCTTCCCAAAGACACAGAGCGTATTCACTCGCTCTGGTACTAATACATTTGTTATTTCCATTTTGACAGTGACTATAAAAGATGGCCAATATTCTCTTCACAGGTTTGGTATCAAGCAAAGTATGATATTTGGCAGACACTTACCAAAACATAAATACATTAATAATAATAATAATAATAATGGTCTTTGTTGCTATTAAGAGTTTAAGAGTCAGGGTTCCAGAAGATATTGCTCCCTGAGTAGTTTGAGAATTAAACCCTGAGTTCTTTAAAGGAAAACTAGCTGTGTCTATGGAGTACAAACTAATTATCTCCTAAATCTATACATAATTAATGTCTTGCAAGAACAGATAACCTTACCAGTAGATTCGGTCACACATCACAAATCAGATTTAAGCACTGACTGGATGGAGAATATCCTATAGTGTGTATGAAGAGAAAGAAAGAAAATCATAGCCACTTCAAAACTAGTCTATAGCAAATGACTAGGAAGCATGGGATTAGTTGCCTAACAAACACACTGGCAACTTTTTTTTTTCCAGCTAGAAATTGAAGCAGAACCCCCAATCAAGAAAACCAAATTCATACCAAAAGAAGAACTGAGCAGAAACAAAACAAAAAGACATTTCACGAGTACATGCACGTGTTTCCAGTCCCTTATTATCGACTTAATGTTTTATGCTAATGGCTTCCGAGGTCTTACATACACTGTAGTGTTGTCGCTGAGGAGAAAGGTGGGTGACTGTCCACCAGGATGATGGACTGAGATGAGAACCCCACTGTTGTAAGGGAGCTGAAGAGGTAAGCATGTAACATTCTGGTAGACTTTCTCACCTCCCACCCTTCCCTCTGCAACAACCAGAAAGAAACTTTTCTGGGAAGTTTAGACAGTGGGTTCTTGATAGCCCATGATTCCTCTGCTTTGTCTGTTTTCACGTTATTTTTCTCAGGAGAGGTTTCTGTGATATTTGCTTCCTTTTATAAACATGCACACATAAACAGACTATAGCAAAAGTAGCTTCTGGAATTTTCAAGCCTCGAGGAAGAACTGGGGAAAGTACTCAGTTAGCAAATTTGTCACGGAAGCCTGAGGACTTGAGTTTTGTCTTCAAAATTCAGGTGAAAAAGCAAGGTGTGGTAGCACTTTCTTCTGGTCCTAGAACTTGAGACGTGGAGATGGGTGGATACCTGTGGCGTGGTGGCAAGCCAGCCTACTTAAATCACTAAGCTCAGGGACAGTTTGAGACTGTTCTCAAAGTCAAGGTAGACAGCATTTCAAGAAACCCGAAGTTCACCTCTGTTGACCACATATGTGCACATGTGCACCTTCATACACAAACATACACAGATACACACATTGCACACACATATACACAAGAAGACTAAGTGAATCACCAATGCAACATTTTGCATTTTCAGCATTTTTCTAGCACATTGAACTTCAAAATAAGAAGCCATGGCTCATTACCTAGATCTCACCTAGGAATTGTTAGTAAGTAGAACTTTTTCCACCCAAGAGGCTGAGGCAGGAGGGTTGATGTGAGTTCAAGGCCAGACTGTGCCACAGAGTGACACTCTACTTAAACAAGAAATAAAGAAAATGCAAGTAACACTTTTTTTTTTTAAACCAGCAAAACTTGGTGCAGAAATTTTTTCCTGCTACCTTGGATCTGATCCAAGCAGAGAAATAGACCTGAAGTCTCCAGGACTTTTTCCCCCTTCTTCACATAGGGGTGAAGAAGGTAACAGAGGAACAAGCAGATATTGAAAGTTATTCTAGAACATTAAATTAAACTGTGTAAAAATTTCATTATTTTTTCCATAAATAGCATGGCAGGGTTATAAATGTAGGAAGATAGCAATTGTGTTAGAATTGGCTGCTGTATAAATCTTTTATTTTATTAAATCTCATCACAGGCACAGATGTGGAGGCAGCCTGGCTATATAGGATGACCTTTGACTGAATACAAATTTCACACCCAACTTCATGACTGTTTTGCACATGGATACACAGAGAAAACATTTTCCAGTGACTCCTGTTTTGGGCTTTCAGAACAAAATGAGTCTTAGTCAGTAAAACAAACAACCAAAACAGGCCTTAACCTATTGTATTTCTCTTCAAAGCATTGACCTACTCAGTTACTTGGGGTAGACCCTGACAACACTTTTATTCATGAGCTGAAGGAAAAAGAGTGTTGATAGATGAGCCTAAGGCATTTTCAAATACACTTGCTAAATAATAAACTTATCAATTTCATCCAAATGAATAAATTATTAATTCTCATCAAATCTCCTAAATTGAAAAGCAAGGAAATGCAGGTGCTGAGGGAAAAAAATGACTCTCAGCAAAAATGTTTAGTATGTAGCAGTAAGGTCAAGGTTGACAAGTCATTATGCAGAATCCTTAGAGAAAAATGCTTTTAAACATAGGAAGAACAGTGTTCAATTAAACATGGAGAAGATCTATTGCAATCCTAAACCACTCCAGCTGTAAGCCAGACAAAATGCCAGAGAATAGATAAAGGTCCCCACCTGAGTCACTGAGCTTGCACTGACATTGTATTTCACATCTAGTAATACATTTTATGTAAGGTATGTGTGCCTAGCTGTTTTTATAGATAATGTTTTAACTGCATAACCTCCAATAGTTAGCTATTTCAATAACACAAGGAAAGCTTTCAATTTTATTCAGAGTAATGGTAGGCTGTGCATTTTTAAAAATTATTATATCAAAGTCTTTGGTATAATTTAGTAGCATAAAAGTATTATTATAAAAAAATAAGATCCCCAGCTGGGCAACGTAGCACACACCTTTAATACCACACTCAGGGAGGCAGAGGCAGGTATTTTTTTTTCATGTATAATTTTTTTTTATTAATTACACTTTATTCATTTTGTATCCCCCCATAAGCCCCTCCCTCCTCCACTCCTGATCCCACCCTCCCACTCCCTTCTTCACACATGCCCCTCCCCAAGTCCACTGATAGGGGAGGTCCTCCTCTCCTTCCTTCTGATCTTAGTCTATCAGATCTCATCAGGAGTGGCTGCATTGTCATCTTCTGTGGCCTGGTAAGGCTGCTCCCCCATCAGGGGGAGGTGATCAAAGAGCAGGCCAATCAGATTATGTCAGAGGCAGTCCCTCTTCCTATTACTATGTAACCCACTTGGACACTGAACTGCCATGGGCTACATCTGTGCAGTGGCTCTAGGTTATCTCCATGAATAGTACTTGGTTGGAGTATGAGTCTCTGGGAAGTTCCCTGTGTTCAAATTTTCTTGTTTTGTTGCTCTCCTTGTGGAGTTCCTGTCCTCTCCAGAGGGCCTCTGAAAGTCAGAAGAAGAAAACAGGAAACAACCTAGGAACCTGCCACAGAGGGCCTCTGAAAGCCTCTGCCCTGCAGACTATCAAAGCAGATGCTGAGGCTGATGTCCAACTGTCGGGCAGAGTGAATGGAATTTTATGTAAGAAGTGAGAAATAGCAAGAGGCAGGTAAATTTAAGGCCAGCCTTGTCTACAAAGGAAGTCCAAGACAGCCAAGGCCACACAGAGAAACCTTGTCTCAACAAACCAAAAAAAAAAAAAAAAAGAAAAAGAAAAACCCCAATCATTCGATTTTACTAATGAAAACTCTGGAGTCAGAGGCAGGGATGAAAGCCTATTAGCTCAGAGAGGCAGAGAAAGTACCCAGCTAGCTGACCTTTCTACTCAGCTGATGTCCCAGAAGGAAAACCACTTCCTATTCAGCTCACATCCCAGAAAGAAAAAGACCTTTCTCCTTTTCCACACAGTCTTAAATACCCTTTAAACTAAATGTTCTCCTTTCTACTTCCTGTGCAACTTTCTGTCTTCAGGACTTCCTCTCACTCTCTATGGCATTTCCCCATGTTCACCTCATATCAACTGGTTGTTTGTTCTGCGTCTTGGCCTAGGAATAACTTCATTTAATCCTGTTTACGGAAAGCTCTTGGATTAAAGATGTATGTTAAGGCTTAGCTACACTGCAACTTCTTGTTTACAATAAACAGGAAGCTCTTGAATTAAAGGTGCTTGCTGGGGCTGAGCTACACCACAACTAGAAACAGGTTTTTTTAGTACACAGTCTTGGAGTTCACAGTGTGATCAAATATCCTGCAACATAAAAAAATAAAATGTTGATTCTGCAAAAGTGGAAAAGCAGGCTGTATCATGAGTCAGTTTACCACTGAGATGATTAAATTTGATTATCAACTTGATGAGACATAGAATCATCATGGAGACAAATCTGTGGGCTTGTTTGTGAAAGGCAATCTAAGTTAGGTAACTGAAGTAAAAAGATTCACCTTAAGTGATATTGATACCATTCTTTGAGATCACATCTCTAGCTAGATAAAAAGGACAGAGAGCTGAGCATAGACATCATTGATCCATTGCTCTCTCCTTTACCCGCCATTTACTGATTTATGTATTTATTTATTTATTACTTTACAGCTGGATCACAACCCCCTCACTCCTCTCTTTCCAGTCCCACCCTGATGTCCCGATCTTACTTCCCCCTCATGTTCCCCTCCATCTTTCCTCTCCCCTTCTTTTCAGAGTAGAGGAGGCACCTCAATGTTACCAACCCCAACCCAGCTCATTGAGTTGAAGCCAGGCTAAGCACATCCTTTCCTACTAATGCTAGACTAGGCAGCCCAGCTAAGGACAAGGGATCTAAGGATAGACAACAGAGTCAGAAACAGCTCCTACTACTATTTTTAGGGGACCCACATGATGACCAAACTACACACTTGCTCCTTATGTGTAGGGGGCACAGGTGTAGCCCATGAATGCTCTTTAGTTGGTGGTTCAGTCTCTGTGAACTCCCAAGGGCACAGATTTGTTTACATGGTAGGTAAACCATGTGGTGTTCTTGACCCCTCCAGTTCCCCCAATTCTTCCTCCAATTCTTACACAAAACTTCCCAAACTCAGCCTATTGTTTGGCAGTGAGTAGTAATTCACAGCATCTGTTTCCATTAACTGCTGGATGAAGCCTCTCAGAAGACAGGCTTCTGTCTGCAAGCATAGCGGGCATCATTAATAGTGTCATGCGACACTTTTTTTTCCCATGAGAGGGTCTCAAGTTGGGCAAGTCATTGGTTTGCCATTCCAATAACCTCTGCTCCATCTTTATCTCTACACTTCTTGTAGGCAAGACAAATTTGGGTCCAAGATTTTATAAGTGGGCTGATGTACCCCTCCCTCTACTGGAAGTTCCACCTGGCTATAGGAGGTGACAACTTCAGGCTCCATATCTCTCAATGCTGAGTATCTAGGGTAATCACCATAGATTCCTGGGAGCCTCCCTGCCCCAGAAATGCCCCCAAACACACTGATTTCCATTCTCTCTCCGAGTGCCCCCTCCTCATATACTCCCTCTCCCCTGATTATCAACCCAGTTGCCCTCCCCACCTTTTCTGACCAAGTCCCCTTCTTAATCTACTTCAGAGTTTATTTTATTTGCTTCTATTTTATTTCCTGTTCTGAGTGAAATTCAAGCATCTTTCCTTGGAGCCTCCTTGTTACTTAGCTTTTTTGGGTCTGTAGATAGTAGCATAGTTATCCTGTAATTTATGGCTAACTGAAACAGCACTCTTCACAATAGCTACAAGTAATATAAAATATCTTGGTGTAACTCTAACCAAGCAAGTGAAAGACTTGTGTGACAAAAAATTCCAAGTCCCTCAATAAAGAAATCAAAGAAAAATCAGAAGATGGAAAGATCTCTCATGCTCATGGATCTGTAGGATTAACAGAGTAAAAATAGACATTTTATCAAAAGCAATCTACAGATTTAGTGCAATTCCCATCAAGTTACCAACATAATTCTTCACAGACCTGAAAAGAGGAATTCTCAACTTCATATGGAAAAATAAAGAAACCCTGAATATCTAAAATAACACTGTTTGATAAAAGAAAGGGGAATTCTCAACCTACCTCATATCGAAAAATAAAAACCCAGGATAGCTAAAACAATCCTGTACAATAAAAGAACTTCTGAAGGTTGAAATCTCTGATTTCAGAGCAATAGTAATAACAACTGTGTGGTATTTGCATACAAACAGACAGGTAGATCAATAGAATCAAATTGAAGACCAAGAAATAAACCTACAAACCTTCAAACACTTGAGTTTTTACAAAGAAGCCAAAACCATACATGGAATAAAGAAAGTGTCTTCAACAAATAGTGTTGGTCTAACTGGATGCCTGCTTGTAGAAGAATGCAACTGTATCCATATCTATCACCCTAGACAAAACTCAAGTCCAAGTGGATCAAAGACCTCAAAGTAAAACCAGATATTCTAAATATAATAGAAGAGAAAGTGGGGAATAGCCTTGAACGCACTGACAGAGGAAACAACATTCAGAATAGAATATCAACAGCTCAGGCACTGAGATCAACAATAAATTGAACTTCATGAAACTGAAAAGCTTATACAAGGCAGAAGGTTAATAGCCAAACTATATAAAGAACTCAAGAAATTAAGCACCAACAAACCAAATAACCCAATTAAAACTGGGCTGAACAGAGAATTTCCAACAGAAGAATCTCTAACAGCCAAGAGGCACTTAAAGAAATGTTCAACATCCTTATTCATCAAGGAAATGCAAATCAAAAGGACTCTGAGATTCCATCTTACACCAATCAGAATGGCTGAGATCAAAAACTCAAGTGACAGCACATGCTGGAGAGGATGTGGAACACTCCTTCATCACTGGAGTGCAAACTTGTACAACCACTTTGGAAATCAATCTGGCTCTTTCTCAGAAAATTGGGAATAGCTCTCTGCTTTACTGCACACACACATTGAAGCCAGCTTCCTCAAGCTCTCACCAGTACGCCTTCCTTGAAGTGTGTGAGCCATAAATGCTTCTTTCTTTTAGTTGCTTCTGGTAAGGTATGTTTTCACAGCGATAGGACAACAACTAATATAACCACCTAGACAACAGCAGTACTGGGAGCCTTTTCTCTATATTATTTTGAACCTGTAAAATCTATTGAAATTTAAAAATTTTTAGAGGATGATGTGAGCTCACT
This sequence comes from Meriones unguiculatus, assembly GCF_030254825.1. Taxonomy (NCBI): domain Eukaryota; kingdom Metazoa; phylum Chordata; class Mammalia; order Rodentia; family Muridae; genus Meriones; species Meriones unguiculatus. The sequence continues at coordinate 96,289,420 of NC_083355.1, read as the reverse complement.
GTGGTTAATTTTGATCCAATTTGGTTCTTAGTTGCTAACCCATCCCCCATTCCTCAACCTCTTCAAGCAGCTGTTATGTATTTCTAAAACAACTGTTGAATGGTTCCTTGGAGCCAAGGTGAACAGAAAAGTTCTCCAACTGTGAGTAATCCATTCTGGGGTTGTTGGTTACTGCTTCTAGACAGAGGGTTCCCGATGGTGAAGACTTTCTTCTTGTATTTCTTCTTGTTACAAGCCTTTCACCACTAACTAAAAGTGTTTTCTAGTGAATTTTAAAGGCTGGTGTCCTTCCCTCCAAAGATGTTAAAGAGCTATTGACCTATGGGAAAAACAAGAATTAAAGTGCACATGGATAGGTAAAGCACAGACATAGGAAATGTCAGAAAGGACTATATTTACACCTGACACTGATGACTGACACAGAGACAGTCTCCAAGAGAAGCAGTAAGCTCTCAGAAACATCCACAGACAGAAAAAAAATATATGATTTATAGCACTGATATAATTATTGCTCCAATTGTATAGTTTTCTACAATAATGACAACAAAGGATAAAAAGAAATAGCCAGGATGAGAGGCTTAAGAAGAGGAAAATGAGCTTTCTTTGAAAAAGGTCGAATGGCACACATATGAAGCAAAAACGAAGAAATACCTTAGATGTTTTAAAAGAACTGGGGGAAATATGAAGAAAAAATTTAAAATGGTATGTGAACATTAAGGCTATGTTAGTCAATATTAATTTAAAAAAAAGCAAAAAAAATCTGAACCTGAAGAAGTGCACCAATGTGCATCAAAAACTACAGCTCAGTAATTGTAAACAGATGTTAGCAGGCAGAAGGGAGACTCAGTTCAATGAAGTTTGGATCCAGTTCAATGAAGATTAGTGAGGACGAAGAACATAAAAATAACTGAACAATGAGCAGAGTCCAATGATCTGTGGGAAAATATCAAAAGAACCAACACACACATTTTTGTGAATCTCAGAAGGAAGGGAGAAGGAACAGAGCAAATACTTGCAGAAATAATGGCTAAAAGCCCCCCCAGATTTGATAAAAATTATAGTACTTAATGAAATCTGTTATTCTGCTTTGCATCACTGTAAGAAATGTCTATGCTCATGATGTGTTAAGAGAGAAGTTTCAATTTTTCACACAGTTGTAAGAGGCACAAGTGCAAATTTGGTGGTCTAACAGCTTTGAGCTTATACCAAAAGTGTATCATAGCCAGAGCACCGCTAACACCACTAGCAGGAGACAAAGAAGAGACTGAGGAATGCAATCCTCTTTCAGGGTATTCTTAAAACCCAGTCCTGATGAGACTTGATAGACTAGGGTCAGATGGAAGGGGAGGAGGACTTCCCCTATCGGTGGACTGGGGGAGGGCCATAGGAGAAGAAGAGGGAGGGACGAAGGGCGGGATTGGGAGTGGACGATGGGGAGGGCTACAGCTGGGATACAAAGTTAATAAATTGTAATAAATTAAAATATATATATATTTATTTTTTAAAAAGGGGGGAAAAAGCCTCTACCATTTAGCATATGCAGCATTTCCTAATATCACCAGCAGGGGGAGCAAGCCCTTAAACGTATGGTCATTTCACAAATTTCACTATCCAAAGTACAGCCAGTTCCAAGTTGAGGTGAACTCAGAAAGACTCTCACAGAAGTACCTTCTAATCAAACTTAGAAAAGGCAAAGAGAGTATCTTGAAATTAGCTTGAGAGAATTGAGGTTAGAGAGAGGAGTCACACACAACAGGGTCTCTGGGACGGTTAGATGCTTCTCATTAGAAACTTGGGATACGGGGACGCAATGAACCGGTATCCTCAAGGTTCTGAAAAGGGGCATAAAAAAAGAAAGCTGACAGAATGCTAATTACGGCTTCAGAAATTTCAAATTATAGTACATGTGTATGTGTGTGTATATATACATATGTATATATATATTTGTTTTGTTTTGTTTTTTGAGACAGGGTTTCTCTTGGTTTGTCCTGGACTTGCTTTGCAGACCAGACTAGCCTCAATAATTTGCCTACCTCTGCCTACCTGAGTTTTGTGATTAAAGGCATGCACTACCATGCCTAGCTCAAATTATAGTGTTTTAACTTTAGGATCGTCCCGTAATACACACACACACACAAATGAATGTATGTGAAAAAGAATAGAGAAAATTCACAAAAGAAAATGTATTGAATTGTTTAGTTAGAAGGCAGAGTAGCATCAAGGGTTAAAATACAACTATGTGCTGCCTGCTAGTGAATCAATTTAGAGGTTGGAAGTGGAAGACATTAGGAAGGCAATTCATTCAGGTAAAGGACTGAAAGCAAGCAGTGGTTTTATTAATAGATCTAAAGTGGAAATGTTACAGGAGACAAATAAGAGCCGAATGTGTGAGCATAAAGTTTACCGATGGCCCTACCCCCAGGAATGAATGGGAAACACAACTTGAACTCAATGGGTTATCACAAAGAGGAAAAAAAAAAAACTAAAATAGAAGAGAACATGAAGTTGGAGGGGAGGGAGGGAGGAGTGGATCTGGAAAGAGTTATGGGGAGGAGCTGGGGTGAATATGATCAAAATACACTATTTGATATTCTCGAAAGATTAATAAAATATTTTAAGTTATACAATTATCAACATTTGTATCCTTCATCATATGCCATCAAAATAAATAGGAAAAAACCTTGTAGACCTGAAGTTAAAATGGGCAATTATAGTACATTTAGACATTATTCTGAATGTTCTGTTCATTATGGATAAAATATAGGGCCTTTTGCAAGACAAGAACTCTCTCACTGAGCTACAGAATTTAAACACAGCCTTATTCTACCCAAGAATAATTCACAGGGGAAATTACAAAATACACAGAGATGACTAAATGTGAAAACATAGCATTTCAAAACTTAGAGGGTGTGAAGAAAGGAGGACTGTGGTAGAGTTTGTAACTACTTATAGCAACAATGAGGAATGAACACGCAAACCAACAATTTAGCACATGAGTTTGTAGCAGAGCAAGTAAACCTAGATGCAAAGCTAGCAAATGGTGAGAAAATAGTAAACAAAATAGAAGTTATATAAAACAGGGACAAAAACAAAAACACCAAAACAAAAAATTATAACAAAAAGAGAGGAAACAGAAGTTGATTCTTTTTTTTTTTTTATTCAATGCAGTTTATTCAGGAACCTTGAACAATCATCTGACCCTGGGGAAAGCCAGCCCACAGCTTAAATAGCCTCTGGGTAGCCGACCCCAGCATGCCACGTGGGCAATGCAGATAGGTCCACATACATGGAAGCAAGCCAGATCCTCAGCCTTAGCCAAATGTGGAGTTGTTCGTGACAGAGAGCACTCACCATCGGGAAGGTGGAAGGCGGAAACCAGCTCCATCTTTAAGGCTCGGCATTACGCAGCTCTCTACAGTTCCCCCTTTTTGTTTTAGATGCATCAGGCAAGAGTAGAGGTCTGATCTCTGATATTAGAAATAAATTGGGACTTTGAGTCATACTGTGCAGACTGCTCAGACCCTGAATAATCTTTTAGCCAATGTAGCTCATGCCTTAGATGTACAAAAAGGAATTAATGCTCAACTAAAAGGAGGCTTGATAGTGTTCAATCAGAGGATTGACCTCGTGCAGGAGCAAATTGATACCCTATGGCAAATCGCTCAACCTGAAGTATGCTGGACTTTGTGTCACTAGCATACAACATGAGAATTTTTCCTGTGCTGCAAATCTGTCTAAACAATTGTCTAGCTATATTTTAGGTAATTGGACTGGAGAATTCGATACTACGATGGAGCAGCTGAGAGTGGCCATTATCACAGTAAATTCTACCAGAGTGGATGCAGGACTAGCCACAGGATTATCACCATGGATTGCTGCAGCCATGAATCATCTGAAGGAATGGGTGGGCATGGGAGCGTTAGCAGGCCTTCTGGTGTTGGTCTCCTTGGTTTGCCCGTGGTGTATATGCAAGATTAAAGTCTCACAACAGCGTAATGCAGCCATGATCATTCAGGCCTTTACAGCCATTGAAGCAGGACAGTCTCCCCAAGCATGGTTGGCTACCATAAAAATCTAAAATGTTATGCTCAGGATGCGAGGCTAAGCACTGCACTCAGGGTCAGCCGCTTTGGACCCAGAGAAGAGCATGTCTGATTGCATGCGGGTTGATGCCCCAGGTCCCGCCTCTGAGAAAAAGGTATTGGACGGGTCTGATGCTCTTTGGGTGGATGACACCTAAAAGAAGTTGATTCTTTTATAGACTACCTACATCAACAAATGTAATTGAGAAGAGCAATTGAAAAAAAGAGAAATGACTCAAATTACAAAAAAAAAGCAGTAATAATGATTTTACCAAAATCAAATGCATTAGAAGAGTGTATTTTAAATAATTATATGTCAAGAAGTTGGATAACCTAAAGGAAATGAACAAATTCTTAAAAAACAAAAGTCTGGAGTAGTAAACCATAAAAAAAAATAGCAAGTCTAAACAGATCAGTAAACGGCAAAAGGTCTTGATCTAAATAAAAGTCTTCAAATGCAGAAAATCTCTAGATATGGTGATTTTATTAATTCATTCTACTATTTTTTAACGAACCAATATGCTTTGCAAAAGTGTCTTCTCCAACTCATATCAAAGGAAAGAAATACTTATCAACCCATTCTATAAGCTTGGCATTAATTAGCCTGATACTAAAGCAAAGACACTGATAACAAAGAGAGGAACACTATGGACCAGTATCTCATGAATTTCAATACAAAAATCTCCAGTATAATATAAGGAAACAAGATTCTGTGCCATATTACATACATTGCATATCATAACAAAGTGAAATCAATTGATGGAATGCAAAAATGGTTTGATATGTGTAGATTAATCAATATAACAAAGCAAAGAATTTGCATTAACCAAGCCATGAGAAAATACACATAGTCATCTAATATGGAAATGCATATGGAAAAATCCGAGACTCCCTGATATTAAAAATACCAAAGAAGCTAGAGTTTATAAGAAACTACCCTTTCATAGTAGAAGTCACATATTAAGAACCTACTGTAACCAGCACAGTCAGTGCTGAAAGACCAAATTACCCTCTGAGATGAGGAAGAAGCCAAGAATTCCTGATTTGCTCACTTTTAACCAGTATCATACTAAAGGTTTTAGCTAGAACAATTAGGAAATAAACAGGCCTAAGACATCTGCATTGTTATTTTAAAAGTGTTATTAAATGGAATATAGTTGAATTGATCTCATGTTGAATACATAAAAGATTTCATATACACTAAAATTCTATACTATTAAATGATTCCTGCAAAGTAACAGGATACAAAAAGTCAACATGCAAAAGTTAGTTTCATTTCTATACACTATGAATGAACAATATTGAAAAGAAATTGTAAAATCAATCTCATTTACAATTACATCAAGAAAACTAAATCCTTGAGAACCAGAGCCATGAAATATATGTAAAATAAGAACTACAGCATCCTGATGAAAAAAAAAAAGAGTAAACAAGTGGAAACCTATTCCATGTTTATGGATTGGAAGACTTAGTCTTCTTAAATTGCAAGCACTGCTCAATGTGACATACAAGTTCAAAGCAATCTCTTACAAAATATTAATTTCTTCTTCTGTAGGTATATAAATGTAGACATAATAAAACACACAATCCTAAAAGTAACATGGAATTACAAGGGAATGTATGGAATCCTGAGAATGAGCAACCTAATTGGAAGACTCATAGTTCCTCATTTCAAAATCGAGTTACAAAAATCAAAACAATATGATGGTAATTACTATATAAGGAAACACAAACTTCTTATATAGAAGAGAAAGCCAGAAGTGAGCTTATGTTTGTGGTCCAAAGACTTGTGACAAGTCTGTCAAGACCTTAAAAGAAAAATCTTTTTAACAAGTGACACCAAAACCAAAACAAAGCAAAACAGTAACAACAGCAAAAACAAAAACAAAAAAAACCCAAAACAAAACTAATGCAAAAATATGTGCTGTGCTGGGGAGATAGCTCAATGGTTAAGAACAGCTGATCTTGGCAGAGGACCTGATTTTGGTTCCCAGAACCCATGTTAGGAAGCCCACAATTGTCTGTAGCTCCAGTACTAGGGGATATGACACCTTCTTCTAGCTTCCTTGGGCACCTACACTTACATGTACATAGCCACATTCAGGCACACATAAATACACATAATTAAAAATAAAAACAAAGTATGTTATTATTATATATGATATAATATGAATACTATTAAGTATTCATAAAAATGAGTAAGCATCATTCTCCTTATTTGAGGTACTCAGAGTAGTAAAAACGGTAGGGACTAAAACTAGAATAGGATGAGAGGAATGGAGATTTATTGTTTAATAGATATAGAGTTTTATTTGTATCAAGTTGTGCTTGTTAGGTTTTGTTAACTTGACACTAAGTAGGGAAAAAAGAACCTCAATTGAGGATTTTTTTTTCCTACCAGATTTGCCTGTGGGCATGTCTGTGGGCCATTTTCATGATTAATGATTGATGTGGGAGAGCCAGGTCTACTGTGAATGGTGGCACCCCTGTGCAAACACTTCTGGGTTGAATATAAAAAGCAGGCTGGGTAAGCAATGGAGAGCAAGCCAGTGAGCTCCCGAGTCTCTTTCTGCTTGAGTCCCTTCCCCAACTTCTCTCAGTGATGAACTGTGATCACAGCATATAGTAGCAAACTCGGATAAAGGTGAAAAGAATGAATACAGATGTGTCCTAAGGACAATTGTACAACCTTATGAATGTGTTTAATTATCACTGTACTGTAGACTTAGAAACTGTAATGATGAAAATTTTATGCCATGTATATTTCACTATTATTTTTTTTAAAGGGGGGAAATTAGTAGCACAAACAGCCATTTATTACAGTGTCTGTGGGTCAGCAATGTGAGCCAAGCTGGTGTATTTTACTCTAATTTGGTCTTGGCCTCTTACGCGGGTGCCTATAACTCCAGCTCTGCCTTGAGAGGGCTCCTGGGTGTTTATTTAGTCATGACTGCTTTACTCTGTTCCTTACAAAGAATGTTTATGACCAGATGAATTAGTTCTCTGTTGCTGTGATAAAACACCATGACCGAGGAAACTTATGGGTGACAGAATTTATTCGGACTGATGGTTACAGAGTGTTAGAGTCCGTGAAGGCAACTGTGTGTGTGGGGGGGGGAGGAGGGCAGAGCATGGCAGGTGGCAGGTAAGATTTCTGCTCCAGGTTCTATCTTGAACCACAAGCATGAAGCACATAGAAAAGAGAGGATGGGGGGTGGGGAGAGGGAGAGGGAAAGTGAGGAGAAGGAATATGTCCTGGGATTGATGAGCCTTTGAAATCACAATGTCCACCACAGCCCAGTGATGTACATCCTCCAATAACGCCACACTTCCTAAACCTACACAAATAGCACCAACAAATAGGGAGAAAGTATTAAAGTACAGGAGTCTGTGGGGAACATTCTCATTCCAGCCAGGATACCAAATGTCATTGCCATAATAAATTTCTATGGACTCCATCATATCTGTGTCTAGTTTAATCTTACCATGATAATCACTCTGCAGGAGTTCCATAGCCCAGGAAGGAGTTAGGTTAGGGTGTGTTAAGAACATACAACACAAAAGAGACAATTAAACAAACACACCATTATAGCTCTCAGTTTGGAACATGCGTGTTCAATCAGAGTGTGGAGAATGTGAGAAAGGGCATGGGTAGCCAAAGCCCTTGCTTGGATCCAGACTTTTATAAAAGAATTTAGATGAGGACTTTGTCTTGTGGATATAGAATAAACAGACATAAACCCTGAGAGGTCACCCTATGGCTGAGGGCTGATCACTGTGCCATCTATAGTTCATGTAAGTACACTGGCCACAGGCGAGGCAGGGTAACTTGAATCCAATAGTCACAGAGAGCTTTACCTGTATAAGATAGTTTGCATTGAGGAACCTGCAGTGGACAGCGAAATGGAAGCTGCAGAAAGGAATTGAACAGCGATTCTAAGCTAAACCTACATTCAAACTGAGCTCTGAGGCAACATGAATAGAATTTGCTGCAAGGGGGGAAGAACTGGAAGGTACCAAAATTGGGGGCTGGAAAGTCACCTGAAGGATGATCTCCTCAGACCTGGGAGTGAAATTCCAGTTGACAATGGGTTTGAATATAAGGTACATGTTACTAACAGTGGAACACCAAAAAGAATTATGTACATTTTTGTTGGCTGGGGTTTTTATCCCAACCCCAAGCTCCTGGAATGATGACTCATGAGACTCAAAATAATTTGACATACACCTAGGCCGTATAGCTAGGCTCTTCTCTGACTAGCTCATGATTTAGGATAAACAATTTACACTAATCTACATTTTGTCATGTGGCTGGTTACCTCTGCTCAGTTACCATGTGCCTATCTGCCAGCCAGATTTTCTACCTTCTCAGCCATAGGCCATTAGCTTTTTACTGACAGCTGATGTTTCCATACAGACACACAATATTATCTCAACACATTTGCATGCCTGTTATTAAGCTGTTTTCTCCAAGATCCAAATATATACTTTAATACCCTCTGTGGAGCTTGACCCACACAGGGTGTTATTTCTCCTTTGTCAATTGGCTTCCTGTGAAATTGTGTTAATCGCAGGACACAGAAGCACAGCCAGAAGGCCTGAGGCAGTCTACTTTTTTGCTTTTCTGGGAACTGTTCTCCTGGCAACAGGGTGAAACCTTGGAAACAGCAGATGTTCTCTCTGTTCGGTTTCACATTCCAGTATGGGTTTCTTCATATTTACACACCCACAGTCTGTGGGGCATTGCCTCCTTTCCTAGGACTAACTCTCTTTCCCATTTCCTACCTAGAATGCCATCCGTTACTCACAGCTATTTAACCCAATCCTTTTGAGTTTCTAAATTACTTCCTCAATCCTACCATACATAGGGGTATAGATATGACCAGTTACTGTTACTTCTATGTAACTTGGAGTTTCCTCAGGGTATTCATTTTCCTTTTCCGTGTTCTAAAACTTGCTCTAAGAATTCCTCTGGAAGCGTTTTCTGCTGAAACACTTTACTTTTTTTTTTCTTTTTCTTGAATCAGTGTTTTCACAGTCAAACAAAAGAGGATGATTATCAATACCAAATTGAGTTTGAACAACACTGGGTACCATGCTTGTGTATAGATTTCCCTACATATTAGTTCTTATTATTAGTTATTGTCTCAAAAAAAAAAAAAAACTGAGAAAAAAACAGACAAATGAGAGACACCAAAAAAGAGCTAGAAATTTCAGAAGCTGTTACAGAAGGTAAGAATAGAAATTCCTTAGGGATGTTGATAGCAGAGAGATAGAAAGCAATATGATAGAGAGATAAGAGGAGAAAAACTTCCCTGAAGTTGAAATACCTATAAAGCATTAGCAGAATAAAACACACACACGTGCACACACACACACACACCCGGCCCCACACACCACCTTGTACCTCAAGATGTTGCTTTCAAATGTCAGCTCAACAAGGATGAAAGGGTAAGCACAGATGCACGGTGAATTGTGGTATCGTTATATCCTGATAAACCCTCTGTAAATTGAAAGCGTCTTAAGTAGACAATGCATCTAATCTTCTGTGTATCAGCTTGGAAGCACACTGCGTCACCACGAGGCTTCAGTGGTTCACTCCCGTGACTGCACCATTGACAGAGATTCAGCTTAATGCCACTACCTACCACTATGACAAGTGCTTGTGATACCTTACAGCCAGGCTTGGAAAATATCAAAATTCTATATTTAGAGAGCAGTTTCTAATAAATGCTGCACTACAGTAAATTCTATAAGGTGTTGAAAGAGCAGGAATAAGAGACTATCTGCATTAATCTGCCACCAGAATTAGATACTGGGGCCAGTAAGATGGCCAAGTGAGTAAAAACAGTTTTGCTACAAACCTCATCATGTGAATTTAATCCCTGGAACAACAACATTTTTTTAAAGGAAGATAGAGGCCACAGGAATGGTTCATTGCTTAAGAGCATATAACTGCAGCTCCAAGTGATCCGACCAAAATCCTTCCCCTGCCTCTGCAGATACTGTACTCACATCCACACCCCCCACAATCACACATAAATTTTGAAAATATATACATAATTAAAAAAAACAAAGCCTTTAAAAAGCAAGGTATGGTGATAAGAAAAAATAAAGCTACTTAGCAATTTCATTTATGAACGGAGGCCTAGCATCTAAAACAAAACATTGCCAATGGAGCACAGTGATAGAGGCAGATGCAAGGCATTGTGATTAAGAAAGATTTAGCTCATGAGTGCAAGAGGAGATTAATATTAGCAGGTGTCAACATGATTCAGTGCATGGGTAAGGAGGGGAAGCATAAGATCACCTTAACAGGTACATGAAATACCTTTGATGATCCACATGGTCACTCTTTACTCTATAGCATTATAAATACAAGGAATGGGGACCAAGACTCACTCTGGTTGGGCATGATATCTGTACCAGTTACCTACCAAAAGTGGTATTGCCAATCAAGGCTGCGATATATTTATATAATCTTTACCTATATCTGTATCTCTCTCTCTCTCTCTCCCTCTCTCTATCTATGTATATGTCTATATCTATATCTATATCTATCTATCTATCTATCTATCTATCTATCTATATATATATATATATATATATATATAGAGAGAGAGAGAGAGAGAGGGAGGGAGGGAAGGAGAGAGAGAGAGATGGCTAACCTTATTTGTCAATTTGATCACATCTGGAATTCACTAAAACCTAAACAGCTGGGCCACAGAATAAGCTTGTGAGGGTGTATTTCTATTTATTTATCTATTATCTATCTATCTATCTATCTATCTATCTATCTATCTGTCTGTCTGTCTGTCTGTCTGTCCGTCCATCCATCCATTTACATTTGAGTGTGTCTAAGTTTTTTGAAAAATTTATTTAATTTTTCTTATTTACAGTTTATTCACTTTGTATACCAGCTGTAGCCCCCTCACCCTCTCCCAATCCCACCAGCCCTCCCTCATCTCCTCCCATGCTCCTCCTCAAGTCCACTGATAGGGGAGGTCCTCCTCCCCAACCCTCCTCCCCTAGCCTATCAGGGCTCATCAGGACTGGCTACATTGTCTTGTGAGCGAGTACTTTTGATTGGTCATTTTAGGTTAGAAGACCCACCCTAAATCTGTGCCACATTTTCTGGGAGCTTTCTCAGAAAATTGGGAATAGTTCTACCTCAAAATCCAGCTATACCACTCCTGGGCATATAACTGAAATATGCACAACTATACAACAAAGACATTTTCTCAACCATGTTCATAGCAGCTCTGTTTGTAATATCCAGAATCTGGAATGTCCTTCAACTGAGGAGTGGATACAGAAATTGTGGTACATTACACATTACACAATGGAATACTATTCAGCAATTAAAAACAAGGAAATCATGAAATTTGCAGGCAGAAGTTGGTCAATGCGAGCCAACAATCTTATGCTCTGTTTGTTCTACACTCCAATGCTGGGGAAAATATGCCATACCAATAATACTTCTCAAACCAATGCCAATCAGTAGCCAACTTCTTACTAGCCTGCTCCAAGCTTCCTTAAACCAGTGTCCTCCAATTTTTCTACTAATGTGTTTGAGAAGTGGTTTGATTTGTGAGCTTCTCTTAATATTATAAAAACTTCATCAAACTGTCATCTCATTGGCAGAGGCAATTTACGGTAATATAAATCTGTGTTTCTTTTCCATGACCATTGGTTATTTGTCTCCAGAATAAAAAAAAGTGATTTTTGCTTTTAATGTGGGCTTATGAGCCCTTAATCAAGGGCTCTCTCCTTATGTGCACTCAGAAATTTTGAGGACTATAACAATATGTGTTTAGTGATTATTTTCTAAAGGCATATCCAAATATTTGTACAGCTCCATTTATGTTAATATGTTTATTTCTTTTCATCTCCATTTAACTATCTCTTCATTGACTGATATCATGCAACAGAACACTATAAAACTCAGTTGCTTAGAAAAACTTGGACTAAGTGTCAACGATTTCCTGCCTTCATAAGGAAGTTGTTCTGATTCAGCTGCAGTGATGTTCTTGAATGATGTCACTCACATCCAGTCACATGTCTGGGATGCAGATGAAATGACTGGATGAAAACAGGAGTCTTCTCTATATGGGGTTGGTTTTTTCTCCAGGAGACCAGCTAAGGAGTGTTCACGTGGTGACAGAAAGCTCTCTGCCGCCAGAGATAGCAAAACACAGTTGCTCTCAGCTCCCACTTATATCAGATTTTCTATGATCCATTCATTAAACAAGTCATGTAGCCAGTCTTAAAATCTATGTTTGGATGGGGCCAATCCAAAGAAGAAGAAGAAAAAACCCTAAAATAACAGATACCTCACAGTGAAGAGTAGCTGAATCTGAACAATGAAAATAATTGGAACCAGGCAGGGTTTTCATGTTGACATAATAATATATGAGGTGATTTCTTAAAAAAAAAACAATGAATATGCATTATTCTTGCAAATTATATTGCTCTTAAAAGTAGGAAGAAAACACACTTTTTCAGTTATGAACCTTGGCTTCATTTCCTACATTTGCATATTTCCCAGCCACTGAGTAGTCGTTGCCTTGCCCTTGTTAAACACACACTTTCCCACGGTGAGACTATAAAATGCCCACCTCCTCCCAGAATGTAGTCACCCTGGCATCTGCCAGGGCATACGCACAAATATCAACAGATATCATGGAGGTATGCATAGCAAAAAACAAACAAACAAACAAACAAACAAACAAAAAACTAAAAAACAAAAAAACAAGGACAGTGAAGCATTTAGAAATCCCAGTTGGCTGCAGCTGCTTTTGTCCCATAAAGGAAGGGGCATTATTTCACTATAGGGGCTTGTTTGGCTTATATAAGGTATAAATATCTGGTTTCACTGGCCGTAGTTTAGGTGGGGACACTATAATAAAGAGGTAGTCAAGATTCTTCAATGAGATTTGATAAAAAAAGGTATCAAAAAGGAATATGAAAGGAAAGGAGTAAAGTGGAAAGTAATGACTATGAGTGGCCAAAATTCTTTTGCGGTTGGAAGAATGCTACTTATCAAGCTATTGTCTCTGCTTTGTTGTCTTACAGTACACTGCTTTCCTGTGGTGACCCTAGAAGGCTGCAAAATGCATTTCCTCTTGTCATCAGGCTTTCGTAAGTTTTAGCAGAATGAGTCTACAATGTGCTTTTTTCTTTCTGCTGTCCTTGTTCTCAATGGAGCCTATTAGTGCCTTCAGTTTCGATCTGTTTCCACATCTAGAACTGGTCTTCTTGTATCTGCTTAGATATGTCAGCATCCAAGGGGCAACATCCACACACAGGCAGGAGCTCTGCTATCTGCATCCTTCCTATTTGCTAGCATCAGCTAGATGTTTCAAACTTTGCCCCAGGTATCTCCCTACTCAACATGATCTCAGCTTTTAATTGCTGTTATCACTCATACTGTCTCTTTTAATCCCAAATCTTGTGCCTGCTTCTAGCACTTAACTATGCATTACATCACTGTGTCTAATTTGTTATCATTATTCCATTGTAGTAATCTAGACACCACCCAAATGGGAATAAACTGATAACATTGACTCAGCGCTTACTGAAGCAGAGGACTCAACCAGTATAATTTGCATTTGGCAAAGACTCAAGGGTAGACAGGAGAAAGAATGGGAACTATGTAGAGTGAATGAAACAGAAGGATAATGTATGCCTTCCCATGAGGGAAAGGGACAGATTATGTAGACTGTAATTGAAGAATACTGGTTTAAGGAAGCTTGAAGCAGGCTAGTAAGAAGCAGACTACTGGATGGCATTGGTTTGAGAAGTATTATTGGTATGGGATATTTTCCCCAGCTTAGGAGTGTAGAACAAACAAAGCATAAGATTGTTGGCTAGCATTGACCAACTTCTGACTACCCAGGCCTGATCACTATAGAGGTTGTAGTTTGGCTTCCTTTGGTGGTTGCTTATCAATGTTCTATTGCTGTAGAGTCCAAAAACTGTTCATTTGTATATTCAATTGCTCACCTCATGCTTAGTTACTTAATCCTTTACACTAATTTCTTTTGCTGAAGTGCCTCATGGTTTTCCTGAACAGAGTCTAATATTCAGTTTGTATATGTATATGTGTGTTTATTTACTAGGCCTCTAATAAGTTGTATACAGAAATGAATAGAATGGTGTTTGAGGAAGATCAAGGAGATGAATACATCTGGAAGAGTAGGAGGTTAGAACAGCTGCAAAGGGTAGTGAACTGGTGATATCAGATGCCAAAGGAAGCAGGAAGGAGAACATTAAAATGATCATTAAAAACAAGTTCTAGAGTCCAGAGTATAAGTCTAAGAAGGTGACTTATAAACACTTTGACCTGGTTAATCAGATCCCAAACTGATTAAAAACAAAACAGTTACTATTAAAGGCCTTGGCATTACTTTTGTCCTCACTTTGAATTTGTTAACCATTTTCTTCAATTCCAAGGAGAAAAGGAGCCAGTTTACTGGGAACGGGATGAACAAGCAAATATCTTTATTTTATTATAAATCACAGTATTTTGAAGAGTATCTTTGATCTTAAAACACAGATTCTTTGAATTAAAGAGTTATTCAGCTTTAAAATAAAACACAGAATGTTATTTAGCTAAGTGGACATCTACCATCCTCTTGTATGGAGGTGACTCCCAAAGAGAAGCCTATTTACTTTTGAAGACTTTTTATCCATCTTGTTAGGTTAAAAAAATAAGAGTAATCTCAGTAAACATGTCGCTTTACTGCTTCAGACACTGAAGGCAGATGAGCTGCAAGACTTTGCCATACCTAGCTCTGATCTTCCTTTTAGGCACTGTTGAAGAAATTATTGTGTGTTCCTCACTGCACAGCCAACTCATTTATTTCTTTATGCTCAGCAGCACTAGTTGAATAATAAATACTTCAGCCCCTTTCCATTCCTTTTCAGAGAGTGTCATGGGTGCAGAATCAGTGGGCTATTTTTGCCACCAGGCAGTGTAGCTGCATTCACTGCTAACCCTAATTTTATCAGATGGGAATGAAAGGCCCAGGCAGCCCGATCAGGCTTTATGTATTCTGACATGAGGCATAAAATGATAAAATTTCTGTTTCTGGGCTAAGTAACGTTCTGTATTTTAAACATTTTGTCCTCAAAGACCTCAGAGTCTTTCTGGGAAGAAAAATTAAGATGGGTGAAGCAAGTAGAGGCGATATCAGCAAGGCAAGGCAAAGTTCAGAATGAGCGCTAAAACTTAAGGGCATTGTAGTCTTTTTTTCACAAAGGCAAGAAAATGTCTACAATTTGGATATAGTGGATGCCTTTGCAGAATGGATTAGACTTTAATGTTCACTTTCCAGTAATGAAAAAGCCAACATAAAAATGTTGCCCAAAATTGTGATTACAAAAAATTGCTAGTTATTCTCTGGCTAAAAGTACCATTTCTTCTCATTTTTTATATATACATAACTTAAATAGTCACAGCCACAGCATATCTACTTGGTTTATGTTGTCACAAATACTTCTATGATTTTATAATTTGAAAAATATTTTAATATTAATAACTTTAAATATTTAATAAATAACATTAATATTTAAAATGATTGTGTCACATCCCATTGATTGGTTGTACTGTATACCACATAAGTTTTGATCTGAGATTCCTAACATTCTTTTTCTTTTTTTATTTTGACTGTGCTACAGAGTCAGCTCATAAGTCTCAAAGACTTAAAATTCAGAGCTTCTTAAAACCTCAAAGACTGTACCTGATAACTTTGTGGCCATCACTGTAACAGAAAATAAATATATTAATCAAATAATATCTGGTATAAAAAAAAAAACTCCTGCTCCATGCCAAGAACATAATAGAGAAGTAGAATTAAAAGGATAATTTCAAAGATGCCAAGAAAGATCCATATGAAGGCTAAGCTTTACCATAAACACCACCATACTGAAGAAATATTAGTGAAAATGAGAAGATGCTATTGAAGCTAGAGGAGGCTTTCAAGTAAGAGCCAGCTCAAATAATCTGAGTCCTGAGTCCTAAGTGTGTTGTGTCTTCAGTAGTTAAGATTTAGCTTCATCCAGAAAGTTCTATGCAAGCTGCCAAGTGACGGAAGCAATTAATATTCCTTTTTTAGTAGTGATACCTCTGATATTTGTAAAGGTATGGTAGAGGCACTCACCTCTTGGTATTAACCAACAGCTGTCTAAATAAACTTAAGACCCACTCAACAGGAGAAAAATCATGCCTGGTTCCAGAAACCGAAAACTACCAATGGCTAGGGAGGTTATGGATCTTAGAAGAGAATCTACCGCTACCACTTTGTTAGCACAGCACATATTTTTTTATGCTACATTCTAAATCCTTATACCATTAGATTACTTATCAAAGTAACTATCATGCCTCATCAAAAAAAGTTCCTGAGCCAAAGGAGAACATTACAGAATGCCTGAACAGATGCAATGCTTAATGAACTGTGGGAAGCCCACATTACCATATATACACAAATATATATATATGTAAGCATATAGATATGTAACATATATATGTAAGTAATAATCAAAGAAAAAGAAGCTATCATTTTGACAGGGAAGACATGGGAGGAGTTGAAGGAAGGAGGCATGTGAGAGGTTGGAGGGAGAAATGGGAAGGGAGGAAGTGATAAAATTATATTCAATTAAAATATAAAGTAATTAATTTAAAAAGTGAAAAGACACAGGCATTATCTGCCTGTCTGATGACACTGGAGACTGCTTTCAGCAGAAATGCTTTCCAGTACTAAAGAACAAAGGGAAGAATAGAGAAAGAAAATGCAGAAGTCCTGAAATAGACTTGGAGAAAACCACCTATATATGAAAGCCCCCTACAGAAGACCTGTGCTACATATCCAGATGGAAAGCCACCTCTTCCTGTGGGGAAAACATACATCCTACTAACAATCCCCTAAATGGTAGGTGTATAAGTTCAATGTTACTGGCCTAACACAATCTTACATTCCTTATGATAGCTGAAATCTATTATCCAATGACAAAAAGCCTCATTTCTAGATGTGTCTGAACAGGAGCCAACAATCTTATACATTAATAATCATCTAAAGAACTATTTATTGTGTTGTAAAAAGCACTAAAACGGCCCAGTTTTACACTAGAAAAAATTATACTTATGCTGTTTTAGATTTATTAATAAGCATATCATGTTCATCATGTGTCCCTACTTTTGGTTTCAGTAGAACATTTCTTTGGAGCATCCTTTTAGAAGACAAATGCTTGTAGACAAGTTCATGGTTCTTTGATTTTGTAAATATTTTAGGGGACAAAAAAAATGGCACAGCAGGTAAAGGTACTTGCACAAGCCCTACAGCCTGAATTCACTCCCTGGAACCCACCAAAGGTAGAGAGAATAAGTGATTATTTAACAGAGAGTTTGCCACACATGGCAGCATTGCTAGCTAGGGAGAAATTAGTTTATCCGAACCATGTCATCTCTCCTTTTGTTACCTTTTAAAGAAAAAATTATTAGTGTGCTATGATTTACACTTTCAGCTACAAATAAGAAACAGAAACTTCCCATCTGTTTTTCCTTGCACAAGATTATAAAGCTAGCAGAGAAAAGAAAATTCCTCATTAAAAAAGTAAGAAACCAAGTTGAATGGTAGAAGTGAGGCTAAATAGATGATGGAAGGAAATGAACAGAATGAATAGAAATGTTGTTTATAACATGCATTTATGCATGTTTCTAGAGATGTGATGTATGTAGGTACATCTCTTTCTCATTATTTACTTTACACTTATCAGAATATTAAATGTGTAAATAAACCTTGACAACACCTCGATGACTTGTTTTTCTCATTTTTTCCTAGTGATAAGTAGAATGTTCAAGAGGGTGAAGGAGGGACTTCAGGGTAGACAACAGTGTGCAAATTGGAAGCCCTGAATTTGAGCCTCAGTATCCATATTATAAAAGCTGAGGGGTGATGCAATGGCTCCCCACACTCAGGCGGCAAAGGCAGGTGGATCTCTGTGAGTTTGAGGCCAGCCTGGTCTACAAAGCAAGTACAGGGCACCCAAGGACGTAACAGAAAAACCCTCCTGTCTCAAAACAAACAAACAAACAAACAAACAAACAAAGCAGGGCATTTGTGGCACACTCCTGCAATCCCATAGCTGGGAAGCAAAGACAGGAGGACCTCTGGGTTTTCAGACTAGCTAGTGTAGCTGTATCAATGAGCTCTAGATGTAGTGAGTGAGTCTGTCTCAAAAGTTAGGAGAGAGATTGATAGGAGAGGTTAAGACGTTAATTGCTAACCTTCATACACAAACACACACCCAAACAGACACACACACAGAGCCACACAGACACACACATTAGTTAAGACGTTAAGTAACCCAATACCACCACCCATAGTAGTACAGTAGCTGTGGTGGGCTGTGGTAGGTGTTTTACAATGTATCTCTATTATCCTAACACCACTCCAGGTTTCTGTCCTAGTTACCAGCGCATAGCTGTGGTAAAGCTGACAAGAAGGTTTATTTTGGTTCATAGTTTGAGCTACAGTCCACCAGGGTGGGGAAGTCAGAGCAACAAGAGCTTGAGGCAGCTGATCACATTGCATCTGACGATAGCAAAGAGGGAAATGCTGATGCTCAGTCCACAATTTCCTGTTTTATATAGTCCAGGATCCTAGCCCAGGGAATGGTGCCACCCAGAGTGAGACCCAACCATGTTTTTCCAGCCCAGTAACCCTTATCAAGGCATGGCCAGAGGCCTTTATCCCAGGTAGTTCTAGAAAACAACTGAGCTTAAATGTCACGGAAACTCTAAGTGATGTTTTTCTTACTTTGCAGAATCTGTGCCAGATAAGAAATAACAGAACAAACGATAGGCTCTCACAGATTGGTCAAAATGGACTCTTGGCCAAGGCAGGTTTCAACAAAGTGAGACCCACGTTAACAAAAAGAGCTCCAACCATTTTCCACAGCAGGGCTGAGTTAATTGTAATTTTAATTCTCTTTCTGGAATTGATGTTTGTTCTAGGTTAACCATCTATGATATCATTATACTGCATACAATGAATTATTCACCCAGATGTATCTTACAATTATCTTCAGCAGAGTAGTTGCTGCTTTTGTCCAAACATTTTACTTTATCTATAAAGATTAAATTAATCACCTCTGCCAGCCATGAATAACTGAAAGAATTAGTTTTTAATATCTGAAGCAGACAAGGGGAAATTGCATTCAACTTAATACGTTTTGCTGGACCAGTAACTTATATTCCCTTTTATATTTGTATTCTCTATCATTCTCATCTTTGGCTGTGGAGAAGGAAATATGGGAGAAGTCTGATCAATGACTAGCAACTCTTTGGGAAAAAAAAAATTGGACAAACATGACTAATTAAGATACAGGTTTCTTATTGTCACAAGATTCCAAGTTCTTACCTTTTAATTTTCACAGTGATATGATATGATAGATATTGTTAACTCCTTATCTTACAGATGAGACAGTAAGCATGGAGGAGTTATGTGACCAGTCCAGAACAGGTGGCATGTCTGTACAGCATCAGCACAGAGTCTGGAGGGTGAGTTTCAATATTTTTCATGCCCAGGCACTCTCCTGTGTTTAAACACCACCCACCGAGAAGGTAGCTATGACTTCTAGCTACTTAAACTAGAAGTATTTTAATTCCTAGAGCCCTCTACAAAGCTTGCTAATCACGGAAAGTGTCTGAAAATTTTCACATACACTTATTGCCATGCTTAGAAACACAGTTACTCATTCTAGGTGATGACGATGACATGATGATGATGACAAGTAGAGTAGGGTCTGTCTCACAGTGAAGGATATACCATTGTTAAGTGTCTAACAAGACTATCTTGATTAACCTCATAAATACTGCAAGAAGTTGTTTCTGTCACATTAAAAAAGAAAACAGTTTCATAAAGAAAGAGAGTCGCAAATAGTTATGCTGGCTGCAGAGCTTATAATGCCTATCATCCTCACGGTATAAGACTATATGACTGTTTTAAACAGAAAATTTTAGCCAGGTATATCCAAGGCAAAGGTCAGTGTTGCAATTATAATCCAACAGGAGATAAAATGAAACATATTTGAATAAGAACATGTTCTCCTCCTAGGATTTACGAAATGACTAGATTAAAAGTGATTTTACTGTTATTAAATTTTACATTTCCAAAGTTTATTAAAACATTTAAATAAGAACCTGATTAACATTTTATTGTACTTAAACATTTTCGTGGTCCTGTGAGGTGGCTCAGCAGTTAATGCACTTGTTACCAAGTGTGATGAACTGAGTTCAGTGTCTGGGAACTCCGTAGTGGAAAGAAAAAGCTGACTCCCACAAGTTGTCCTGTGACTGCGGCACCTATACAAACGGATAGCAGTGGGAGACTTGCGATAAAATACAAAATGAATAAAAATGGGTAAAGAATAAAAACTACTTTTTGAAAGAGAAAAATCTACATTTGAATCACTTTCCCTAATATACAGAGTTTAGAAGTGGGAGTGATTGTAGAGCCACCTCAGTTGGGGCAGCTAGGATGTCTTATCTACTTAAACTGGTGGGAACTGTATTTCCTGAGGACCTCTACAAAGCTTCCTAATCAGAGAAAGTATCTAGAAATTTCCACATGCACTTATTGCTGTGAGTTCCTCCCAGGGCTCTAGCATTATATATACTTGCAGAAATTATCTGCAGGAAAAATTACACCCACTCTAGAGCACAAGGCAAATCAGAGGCAGCTGTTGTGGACACTATGAAGGAGCTTGATATCCCACATCTGGGATTAAAACAGAAGCACTTTCCCATAACATTTCTAAGTAACCAGAATTCTTACTACAACAAACTCCAACATGGATGGCCTATTTCCTCATCTTCTCTTCCACCCTTATCTGCTGAGTGGTTTCTTTAAACCAGCCCTTCTGGATGACAATTGGCATAAACAAAACGTTTTAAAGATGTTCTTTGAAGATCCTTTCCCAGTCTGTAAGCTGTCATTTTGTTCTGACAACAGTGTCTTTTGCTTTACAGAAGCTTTTCAGTTTCATGAGGTCCCATTTATTGATTGCTGCTCTTAGAGCCTGTGCTGTTGGTGTTATGTTCAGGAAGTTGTCTCCTGTGCCAATGAGTTCTAGGTTCTTCCCCACTTTTTCTTCTAACCTATTTAGTGTGTCTGGTTTCATGTTGAGGTCTTTTATCCACTTGGACTTTAGTTTTGTGCAGGGTGAAAATATGGGTCTATTTTCAATTTTCTGTATGTTGACATCCAATTGGAAGAGCACCATATGTTGAAGATGTTGTCTTTTTTCCATTGAATGGTTTTGGGTTCTTTGTAAAAAATCAAGTATTTATAGGTATGTGGGTTTATTTCTGGGTCTTCTATTCCATTCCATTGATCCACCATTCTGTTTCTATGCTAATACCATGAAGTTTATCTGGTGCTTTCTCAGACAATTAGGAACAGTGCTTCCCCAAGATCCAGCTAAACCACTCCTAGGCATAGATCCAAATGATGCTCAAGTACACAACAAGGACATTTGTTCAACCATGTTCACAGCAGCTTTATTCGTAGTAGTCAGAACCTGGAACCAACCCAGATGTCCATCAATGGAGGAATGGATACAGAAAATGTGGTACTTTTACACAATGGGATACTACTCATCAATTAAAAACAAGAAGATCATGAACTTTGCAAGCAAATCGTGGGATCTAGAAATGATCATCCTGAGTGAGGTATCTCAGAAGCAGAAAGACACACATGGTAGGTACTCCCTTATAAGTGGATACTAGACCTATAAGATAGGATAAACATACTAAAATCTGTACACCTAAAGAAGATAAAAAAAGAAAGAGGACCCAGGGTAAGATTTCCACTTAGAATGACAAATGGGATGGATATTGGAAATAGGTGAAAGCAAGTAACAGGACAGGAGCCTACCACAGAGGGCCCCTGAAAGACTCTACCTAGCAGTGTATCAAAACAGATGCTGAGACTTATAGCCAAACCTTGGACAAAGTGCAGGGAATCATATGAAAGAAGCGGGAGTTAGTATGACCTGGAGAGGACAGGAGCTCCACAAGGACCAAATATATCTGGGCCCAGGGGTCTTTTCTGAGACTGTTTCTCCATCCAAGGACCATGAGTGAATATAACCTAGAACCCCTGTCCAGATGTAGCCCATCACAGCTCTGTATCCAAATAGGTTCCCTAGTTAGGGGAACAGGGACTGTCTCAGATATGAACTCAATGGCTTGTTCTTTGTCCTCCCCCTCCCCCCAGAGAGGAGCAGCCTTGCTAGGCCACAGAGGAGGACATTGTAGCCACTCCTGAAGAGATCTAGGGTCAGATGGAAGGGGAGGAGCTCCTCCCCTATCAGTGGACTTAGAGAGGGGCAGGGAGGAGATGAGGGAGGGAGGGAATGAGGGTGGATGGTACAGCTGGGATACAAAGTAAATAAACTGTAACTAATATAAAAAAATAAAATTTAATTAAAAAAAGATGTTCTTTGAGCTAACAAATTTGCTTATAGAAATTAGTTGTAAGGCAACAATGTATAACTTTTTGAAAGTTTTTTGCTCTCCAAAGATTCTTATCATGTATATATCAATTTCCTTTGCATTTATGTGCTTAAATGCCTGTCAAGAAGCAATTTAAGGTGTGTGTGTGTGTGTGTGTTGAGGAGTGTTATTTGGGACCTTGGGATTTGGGGACCACAGTTTCAGAGGGTATAGTCTGGCATGGTAACATAGCAGGCAGTAGGAACATTGCATTACATATATATTCAGGAGGTATGGAATTAATAAGAGGTGGTGCCCTGCTGTCAGATCTTACAGGTCCACCTCTAAGGATGGAATTCCTCTAGAAAGACTTCACCTACTCAAACCACAGGGTAGTGGCAGATCTAGTTATTATAAAGTAAAATTTTTCTAGAATTTTCTAATGGATAAATGGCAACAATGAAACATGGCAAATCTATGCCTTAATATTTTTATTTTTATTTTTTTTTTGGTGTTTTATTTTTTGTTTTTTTAAGAAACTTTTTAAATTTTTACTAATTACAGTTTATTCACTTTGTGTCCCCCTCTAGCTCCTCCCTCTCCCCTCCCAATCAGACTCTCTCTCTCCCTTCTCCACCCATGCATGTATTTTCTTTTTAAAATTAGTTTTTTCTATACCAAATATTTATCAGTTGCTTCTGTGTTGCTTAATATCATGTCATAAGCTGAATCTCATATAATTAAAACTGTTTTGAACATGAATGTTAATGGCTATAGAGTGATTTAAGTAAGTATAGCAAAGATTAATAGTTATTTTAGTTGCATTTTAAATGAAGTGTTCAGCATAAGTTAAATAATTATATAAATATATGTTAATATATACTTTCTTTTGGTTGATACAAAGAATGATTCAAGCAATTGGATCTTTCATTTAAACATACTTTTTATTTCTATTCACAGCTATAAATAGTTAATATTCGCATAAAGAACTGATTTCTAAAACAGTAAATATACATATTTTAAAATAACATCTTACAAAGCACAAAGCAAAGACTTTCTATAAAGCACAGTAACTTAAATCTATTTATGTAAATAAACACTCTTTCTCAAACAAAATCTATTTATGGACCTAATTTTTTTTTTTTTGCAAATTTACTTTAAGATAACTTGCCTGAACACATATTGAATTATTTGGATTAATAAAACAGGCCTATATCATAAGGGTGATCTTTTAATTTTATAACTTCAAAACTATGCTCATCATATAATGGACAGTCCAGGGTTATGAAATGTTAATTTTATCCATATATCTGTCAGTATATTACTTTTTGTTTCATAAATTAAAGACTGTTAAGTTATTTCCATTCTTCCAAACCTGAAAATGTCCTTATTAGCGGCATTAATTTATGGTATAAGAATGTGTTATCATCTTTTGGCGAAAACCAATGAAGAATCTCACGGGTGTAAAATCAACCTACAACATTAAAAATACCATTCTTGGATGAATTGCTGATATAGCAACTTTATCTTACTGTGACATTTTTCACCATGCTTTGGGTTTCATTGAAGAAATGGAAACTCCCTTCCTCTTGTATGTTCATGAAAAAGTTAACCAGATTGTACTTAATGCATGGCTTCTGAATATATGGGAACAATTGTTTCAACTCAAGATAAATGGGAGTAAAGTAGCTAATCATGTGAGTTGAACTAGCTTAAAAAAATGAGCTGTTTTAATTTATTAATTGTCAAGATAACTCCTGAAAATCCTGTAGTTCTCCTTAAATGTAAGGCCCTTGAGAGTGTAAATCTAAATATTTTACCGTTAATCATGAGATAATATTT
Source organism: Meriones unguiculatus (assembly GCF_030254825.1). NCBI lineage: Eukaryota > Metazoa > Chordata > Mammalia > Rodentia > Muridae > Meriones > Meriones unguiculatus. Next base: position 96,264,997 of record NC_083355.1, on the reverse strand, counting down.
TCATGTGCCAGCCAAATGCGTGGTTTGCTCTCACTAATGATTTTTTTATTCATTGCATGGAATCCATCCAATGCCTCAGGAGAGTACAGCTGTCAAAGAGAACCAATAAAAGTGTTCTAACTAATGATAGTAAATATAATTTTAGGATAAATGTTGCATTTAAAAAACATAGGTTTTTATTTACCAACTTTAAATAATTATTTTCATTTCTTCTTATAAACTTCATATATTGAGAATTGAATTAGTCATAAACCCTGTTCATAAGATATAGGCATTGCTTCATGCAATACCATCTTTTATTTCTTTTTCACTTAAGACTTAATTTCAATTCAAGAAGCTTATGTATGACATATCTATTTATATTATTCTGTATTTAAATAGTCTTCCTACCTGTTTTCTAGAGGTAACTATATTGCTCCCAATTTTAGTTTATTATTTCCTTTCACTTTGGCACTTGAATACATAAGCAAGACTTGCTTATGTATAGGATAAAAATCTCTGAGATGTAGCAATAATATTAAGTATTCAACCACATCAGATAGTGCCACATCACTGTATAAGCCATTGCATGGGTAAGCACTATGTAAGAGACCCTGAATTCTTCTCTGATATTGCTGAACATGTTTTCTTTCCTTTTCTTTTTTCTTTATATTAATTAACTGGAATTATCTCTGTTCCCAATTGGTCTTGATTTGCTTTTTCAAAACACCTAATGTGGCTAAACAGATTTATTAGATAAATATTTTGACCTTCATATGTTTTCTCTCAGTTTTGCATTGGCACGTTTGTCTTTTCTATAGATTAGTATAGTCTCATATAATTAGATATGTATGCATATACTTATGCATGCATATTTACCTATATGTTATCATAATCCCAATGTAGTTATATGTATAACCTATAATCCATAATATAGTTATATGTGTAACAAATGTATTTTTTTAGTCTGTTGCTTGCTATAAATTCCTTGTACTTTTTATTTATTGTTATTAATTCTTTGAAAATTTCATACATTGTATTTTGATCATATTTATCCCCATGTCCTCCCAGTTTCATACCTACCCAACTTTGTGTCCTCATTAGTTTTAATAGACAATCATTTGACTTCACTAAAGCCAAGACAGAGATTTTTGTAGTATCTGGTGATCTGACTGTGACATCTATCAAGCTACTGATTGCCAGAGTTGATTTGGCCAATCTGACTGGATAGACAGGTATGTTGGATAGTTTTATGTCAACTTGAAACAAGCTGAAGTCAGGAGGGAAGGAGCCTCAATTAGGAAAATGCTTCCATAAGATCAAGTTACAGGCAAATCTGTAGGGCATTCACCTAATTAATGATTAATAGGGGAGAGCCTAAACCGTTGTGGTTGATGCCATTCTTGGGCTGGTGATCTTGCAGTGTTTTCAAAGCAAAGACTCATGACCAAACCTTTGGCAGAGTACAGGGAATCATAAGAAAGAAGGGGAGTTAGTCTGATGGGGAAAGGATAGGAGCTCCACAAGGACCAAATATATCTGGGCACAGGGTCTTTTCTGAGACTGACATTCAACCAAGGACCATGTATGGATATAACCTAGAACCTCCACTCAGATGTAGCCTGTGGTAGCTCAGTAACCAATTGGTTTCCCAAAGTGAGGGGAACAGGGACTATTTCTAACAGGAACTCGATGACTGGCTCTTTGGTCTCCCCACCCCCGAAGGGAGGAGCAGTCCTGTTAGGCCACAGAGGAGGGCTTTGCAGCCAGTCCTGAAGATACCTGATAAAACAGGATCAGATGAATGGGGAGGAGGTCCCCCCCATCAGTGGACTTGGAAAGGGGCATGGTGGAGATGAGGGAGGGAGGGAGGGAGGGACTGGGAGGGAATGAGGGATCGGGACACGGCTGGGATACAGAGTTAATAAAATGTAACTGATAAAAAAAATAAAATAAAATAAAAAAAAAAAAAAAGAAATCAGGTTGAACAAGCCAAGAAAAGGAAATCAGTGAGCAGTACCCTCCATGGCCTCTGCATGATCTCCTGCTTCTAGTTTCCTGCCCTGAACCATTACCAATTATTAGAGGAAGTGGATTTGGTGAAGTTGTATATAAAACTTTTGAATTTGAGGAATTTGTGGGAAAATAAGGGGAATGTCGGCTGCTCCTAGCACTTTTGGATAGATTGACAGAGGAAAAGAATGATAAAAATGAACCAGCTTCTAGACTCTCCAAATATGGTGAAGGACGATGAAGTCAGTGATAAGCCTGACAGGCTCCAGATGTGCACAAACTGTCTAAAAGTTTCTAGATGTTCCCCCAGAAGAGTCTGCTCTTCATCAGCCACGGAGCTCAAGTTGTAGGAAAACAAACTGAGGCTGCCACTGTACACATCTGGCTGAATTATAACAAAAATCGAAGTCCTAGCTTCAGAGGGTGACAGCAGCTAAAATAAAGGTATTAATTAGTAAAGAATGGGATCCTGTAACTCAGCATAGAGATACCTGGCAGCACCATGTTGAAGCCGAGAACTCTGAACCCTCAGATTCTCTCTCATTGGTTTATCTCACCTGTGGAAGTGGTCTCTCCCCCTCAGTGTAGAAAATACACTCCCATCTCACCCTTTGAAATATTGCCTTTTCTACCTTTGACTCAAGAAATAAAGTCTTCCTTATTTGCTAAATCAGCAGTGACTTTGTCTGAGGAGATGCCAGGAATGAAAGTACTGATGTCCCTCAGGGCCCACCAATAGCCTTTAGAGCAGACTCAAGGCTAAGCAGGCTCCTATAGGGGAGATAGAATGTATGATCCATATGGAGGTGTACTGTACTCCCAAAGAGTTAATGAGAATGCGAATTCATTCAAGCCAAAGACTGAAGAATGTTGAAGGAATGGATTTTAGGAGTGTGGGATAATGGTGGAAGAAACATGACACTGGGTCAGGCTGAGTTTATTGATGTGAGCTTATTAAATGGAGATCCTAGGTTTAATAAGGAAGTCCACCCAGTTTAAAAAGGTGTCAAAAGTGTGAATGGTTGGCCGAGGTACTTGCCAAAAGATGGCCTCCTGAAAAAGAGTTGTTGATGACTGAGATCCTTTGGGATAGTGTTGGTGAACAGATTTTAAGGTTCAGGTAAAAAACAATGCTAGAGTGAGTACACTGTGTGAAACCCAATCACGCACAAATGGAAATTCCAGAAAAGATGCCCTTCATTAATCCCATAATACAAAAAGTGGTGAGATGGCCACACACACATTTGAAGAGCTTTGTTCTCATCTTTTTTTCGTGCCAGTGAGAGAGACTTCAGGGTTGGAGACACTGCTGCTTATTCGAGTGAACTAAATGTAATGCGTTTAATTGGACCCCATGTAGCAAGGGCCAGGTGGCAGCACTGAATCGCCAAAAGCAAGGTGAGCTTGGTTATCATGATAGGCAGCTCAGACAAATCAATGTCCATAATGGCCTGACCCATAAAGGTCAGTACAGGAAAGATGAATTTTATGGTGGTATGACTCATATAAACCTTTGGTACTGGGTAATCAATCATGGAGTTTCCAGGCATGAAATAGAAAAGAAGCCTCTTGCATTTTTGTTTGATTTGTATAAGATGAAAATTCTCAAACAAATGGAAGAAAGGCTCCATTGGGTAATGGTAAAAGGGACTCCTGGCTCATGAAATAATTTCTGTTCTTGATCCAGTTTTCAGACCCTGATTCCCAGAATGAAGGGACAGCCAAGTTCCTCTGAGAAGAGACCTTGACAAAATACCTAAGAGTTTTACTATTAGTATTTCACTAGTCCTTCCCCAAAAGGACCTGCAGCCTTTTACAAAGTTAACAGTATACTAGGGAAGGAAAACTTCTGGGGGTCTATTGGATACTTGGTCTGATTCTAGAAGACCCTAAGAACCACTGTGGTCTTCCAGTTAAAAATAGGAGCAAATGGAGATCAAGTGTTTTGTTTTTTTGTTTATTTGTTTGTTTGTTTCCAAGTTTTGGCTTAAGTCCAACTTTCTGTAGGTCCAGTGGGTCTCCAAAATCATCCTGTGGTTATTTCTGTAGTCCAAGAATGTATAATTGGGATAGATATACTTAGAAGTCAGCAGAATTCCCACATTGATTCCTGACCTGTTGCTTGAGGACTCTTATGATTGGACAGGCCAAATGGAAGCCCTCTGCCAGAGAAATAGTAACTAAAAACCAATTTCATATCCCTGGAGGAACTGCAGAATTATAGTGCCACTATCACGGACTTGAAAGATGTAGTAGTGGTAGGTAGGTGCGGCCACATCTCCCTTTAATTTTCTTATCTGGCTGGAGCAGAAGAGAGATGGATCATAAGGCATAAGAGTTGACTGTCAAAAACTCAACCAAGTAGTGACCTCAGTCGCAACTGTTGTAACTGTCCTATCTTGGTGCATTGAAGACATTGATTTAGAAAACGCCTCTGTTTTTGTTCTTATTTTGGATACCTGTCCATCAGGACCACCAGAAACAATTTCCTTTCAGTTGTTAAGGCCAGCAGGGTACCATTACAATTTTAACGCAGGATCTTCTGCTCTGTGTCATAAATTAACTGGCAGGCATCTTGGTCATCTGTCTCTTCTACAATATATCACATTAGTTCACTGTATTGATGGCATTATGCTGATTGGACCAAGTGAGTAGAAGGTAGCATGTACCTTAGACTTTTTAGTAATCCATCTGGGCATCAGAGGATGGGAAATAAATCCAACCAAAATTCAAGGACCATGTATCTCAGTGTACCTCAGGAAAACAGTGCTGTGGGGTATGAAGAGATACTTATTCTAAGGCGAAGGATAAGTTAGTATACCTGGATCCTCCCAACACCAAGAAAGAAGCACTATATTTAGTGGGCATGTTTGGATTTTGGAGGAAGCACTACCTCCCTTGGGTGTTACTCCAGCCCATATACCAAGGGACTTGGAAAGCTGTTACCTTTGAGTGGGGCCTGGAAGAGGAAAAGGCTCTTCAACAGGTCCAGGCTGCTAGGAATGCTGCTCTAGCACTTGCACCACATGATCTAGCAGATCAAATGGTACTTTAGATGTCAGTGGCAGATGGGGATGCTGTTTGGAGCCTTTGGTGGGTCCTTTTAGGTGAATTATAAAAGGGATATTGGGATTTTGGAGCAAGGCCCTACTATCATCTAAAGACAACTGTTTTCGCTTTGAGAGACAACTCTTGGCCCGCTTTTGGGTCTTAGTGGAAATTGAACATTTGACAATGGGCTGCCAGGTTACCATGTCACCTGAGCTGCTCATCATGAGCTGGATGTTGTCTGATCCACTGAGTTATAAAGTTGGACATACACAGCAGCAGTCCATTATCAAATAGAAGTGGTGTTTATGTGATCTGGTCTGAGTAGGTCCTGAAGGCACAAGGAAGTTACAAGAAGAAGGTGCCCTAAAGTCTCTGATTTCTACTCCTATTATAATATTGCCTGATGCCAAGCACACATTTGTAATCTTATGAGGTGTGTCTCATGACCAGTTGACTGTGGAAGGGAAAACTAGGGGCTGGTTTAATGATGGTTCTTCCTGTTCTGAATGTACCACCCATAAGCAAACAATTGCAGAATTATAACCCATTTCTGTACAACCCTAAAAGACATCTGTGAAGGGAAATCTTGACAGTGGGCAAAACCTCTGGCAGTACACGTGGCCATACATTTTGTTTGGGAGGAGAAATGGTCAGATGTACATTTTGTTTATTATTATTATTATTATTATTATTATTATTATTTTGCTGATAAATGGGCTGTAGCCAATGGATTGACTATATGGCATATGTGAATAGGTATTTCCCAATGGGCTAAGAATGTGATGACACCTGTGTCCCATGTAAATGCTCAACAAAAGGTGACTTTAGTAAAGAAGGAATTAAAAAATCAAGTAGATAAGATGACCATTTCTGTGGAAACTCAACCTCATTCCCCAGTCATCCTTGTCATTGCACAATGGGCTCATGAAAAACTGGCCATCATAGCTGAGATGGAGGTAATGTATGGGCTTGACAATTTGGAATGCCATTCACCAAGGCTGAGAGTGCCTGGCTACAGCGCATGCTGAGGGTCACATCTGCCAACAGCAGAGACCAACACTGATCCCTACATATGGCACCATTGCCTGGCATGACCAGCCAGTGACATGGTGGCAGACTGACTATATTGAACCACTTCATCTATGCAAAGAATAATGTTTTGCCTTTATTTGTTATGGATTTGCCTTTCCTGCACATAATATTACTGCCAAAATCATGATCTGTGGAATCACAGAATGCCTTATCCACCATCATGGTATTCCACACAGTATTGCTTCTGACCAAGGAACTCACTTCACATTCAGAGAAGTATGACAGTTGGCCCACAATCATGGAATCCACTAGTTTTACCATGTTCTGCACCACCCTGAAGCTGCTGCACTGACAGAAAGATGGAATGGCCTTTGGAAGACACAGTTACAGCATCAATTAAGTGTCAACAGCCTGGAAAGGTGGAGAAGGGTTCTCCAGAAGGTGTTTATTTCACCATAGCCGGGATCCAAAGGTCTAGGAATCAAGGAGTGGGAAGAGAAATATTCTTACTACAACCCCTAGTGACCCACTAGGAAAATGTGTCCTTTCTTTTCCTGTGACCTTAAGTTCTGCTGCCCTTAGACTTTTTGGGTTCAGAGTGAAGAGTGTGACATCCCAGAGATACAACAAACATTCCATTGAACTAGAAGCTCCTGTTCTCCGGAAACATTGGGCTTCTGATGCCTTTAAGCCAACAGGGTAAGCAAAAAATAGTAATGTTATGAAGGGTTGTTGATCCAGATCATATTGGAGAAATTGGATTGCTTCTCCACAATGGAGCTAAGAATGATTATGTCTGGAGTGCAGGAGATACCTTAGAGATTCTCTTAGTGTACTATGTCCTGTGATTAAAGTCAATGGGGAACTACAACAGCCTAATCCAGGCAGAATGAAAATGCACAGACTCTTCCTGAATGAAGTTATGTTTCACTCTTCCAGGAAAAGTACAGACATGCTGAAGTGCTTGCTGAGGATGGGGGAAATACAGAGTGGGTAGTAGAGGAAGGTAGTTATAGACACCAGCTAATGCCACATGACCAATTGCAGAAGCAAGGATTATAATCAACATGAGCATTCCTGTCATATTTTGCTAAGAATACACTTTGAACAGATATTTGTGTTTTGTTTCTTCTATTTCTTTATAATGTAATATAACATCAATTAAGATAATCAGTGGTCATCATATTTGTCTGAGATGGTAAAAATATTTCCCTCAAGGGACAATGCTACCAATTCTGAATTTATGATATGTTTGTAGTTGTACAAGTGATAGTTCAATTATGCTAGGTGTAATTATGAGCTATTTAAATATCTGCTGCACCTTAGATCTTCCACTGATAGACAGTCATTGTTGGACTAGCCGGACCTGTAAATTGTTATAATAAATCTCCTTTCTATATACCCTTACATTCATTCTATCAACTCTGTTCCTATAGAACACTGACTAATACACCAAGTTATGACTGACAAAATTAAACCAGTGAAAAATACCAAGGACTAGAGTACAACAATATTCTCAAACTCCAACAAGACAAAATGATATATATTTATTTCACTCTTTACTAGTATATCCTAATGATCAAATCCAGGGCCTTGTGCATACAAGGCAAGCATTCTGTCACTGATGCATAGGCTCAGCCTCAAGAGTCAGCCACTGCATGCTGGAATTAATAATGCTGATAAAAGTAGAATGAACTGTATACTATTGGATTGAACAAAACAAAATAAAGCCTGCTAACTACACTGGGAATCATTTTTAACTTGTTTGGGGCTAGAACAGGGTCAGCATATTTCTTTTCTCACCAGTTCACTGATGTCTGGCATCCAAAGCCACAGCTCTTTTCCAGCCTATACTCACCGCCAAAAGTGTCATGCATTGTCCTGGGGTTTGTTGGGAACGTCAAACCTCCTTGCTGAGGATCTGTTCCTTTTCCTTCCCAACTTAGCTGTTTCATTGCTTTGCATGGCCTTCCCCAGAGACTTGCAGGAGGGCAAGCAAAAGAGAGCAGTACAAGCCAGACAGTTTTGTAATGATCTGTAGCTCTTATAAAACCGTTTCTCCAGGGGAGAAGAGTTTAATAAATTGTTGCCATAAGAGTTTGGGATTATCTGTGTTTTTTAATTATTCCTACTATCTAGATCGTTTTTGCCATAGACTCAAGACTTGCCTATGTGGTTTGGATAGGCCCCTGATGTGCTGAATGATTAAAAGTGCAATTGATCCTCAAGTCTCTAAATTTATATGCACTGATCTTTTATTAGGCATCTTCTTGAATCTAGCACATATTACCAAGTTTTCTTTTCTTTTTTTAAAAATTCTTTATTTTATTTTATTTTTTTTTCTTATCAGTTACATTTTATTAACTCTGTATCCCAGCTGTATCCCGCTCCCTCATTCCCTCCCAGTCCCACCCTCCCTCCCTCATCTCCACTGTGCCACTTTCCAAGTCCACTGATGGGGGGGAACTCCTCCCCATTTATCCAATCCTGTTTTATCAGGTATCTTCAGGACTGGCTGCAAAGCCCTCCTCTGTGGCCTAACAGGACTGTTCCTCCCTTGGGGGGTGGGGATGTCACATCTGAAAGACTCTAACTAGCAGTGTTTTCAAAGCAGATACAAAGACTCATGACCAAACGTTCAGCAGAGTACAAGGAATCATATGAAAGAAGGGTAGTTAGTATGATGGGGAAAGGATAGGAGCTCCACAAGGACCAAATATATCTGGGCACAGGGTCTTTTCTGAGACTGACATTCAACCAAGGACCATGTATGGATATAACCTAGAACCTCTGCTCAGATGTAGCTTGTGGTAGCTCAGTAACCAATTGGTTTCCCATAATGAGGGGAACAAGGATTATTACCAAGTTTTCAATCAAAAGTGTATTACTTTACTTTGCCTTACACAGCAGTGGCATTCCTTAAGTCATCCATGGGTCAAGGACTATTTACATTAACCACCTGAAGGCCAACCCTTTTAAATGCCAGAAAGTGGAATGTATGCTTCACTATTTCTACTTCAAACAGAGTGTGTGTTTAAAAAGTTAAGAGCATTTGAATGGAAATAATCTTTGCATTTATACATCACTACTTTGTAAGTGGGTACAATCATGATAGAGTATTCTCTCATTCTTTCTTTCATTATTATTCACAAAACACCATCATCCCACCATAAAAACACAAAATAAACGTCCCTAAATTATGATGGCAGTGTAGCAAACACATTTGACAGAATCAGTCAGTGTGCCTCAATGGCAATGAAGCCCCAGTGTTCAAAGCTGTACTCTCTAGCCCTGTCACGAACGCTGGCTGAAAAGGCAGGCAGGAAGGAGAAAGAAAAGTTCATCAAGAAAAAATATTAACTCATTGGAGTGATTCAGAGGACTAAACCTGAAAATATCAAAACAAAACATTACCAAGGGGCCATTAACTCCCAGGAAATTTTAGGGCTCTGAAACACTCATTAAGCTATTTGAACGGCAATAGTGAACAATGGTAGAATTCTTATTGGGGTATTCTACAAAGACTAGATTAAAATTAACGAGCTCAGGGTTGAGGAGACATTACAGTAGGTAAAGTGTTTGACTTCCAAGTGCAAGGACATGAGTTTGATTCTTGGAACCCATGCAAAATACATGGCACAGTAACGTATACTTCTTTATCTTTTTTAAAAAATTTTTCTTTATTAATTATACTCTATTTACTTTGTATCCCAGTTGCAGCCATCCCCTTGTCCCCTCCCAATTCCATCCTCCCTCCCTCATCTTCTCCCATGCCCCTCCCTAAGTCCAATGATAGGGGAGGTCTGCCTCCCCTTTCCTTTGACCCTAGCCTGTTAGGTCTCATCAGGACTGGCGGTATTGTCTTCGTCTGTGGCCTGGTAAGGCTGCTCCCCCTTCAGGGGATGGTAATCAAAGAGCCAGCCCCTGAGTTCATGTCAGAGACAGTCCCTGTACCCATTACTAGGGTACCCACTTGGAGCCTGAGCTGCCGTGGGCTACATCTGTGCAGGGGTTTTAGGTTATCTCTATGTATGGTCCTTGGTTGGAGTATCAGTCTCAAAAAAGATTGCTGTGCCCAGATTTTTTTGGTTCTTTTGTTCTTCTTGTGAAGCTCCTGTTCCCTCCAGGTCTTTCTATCTCCCCCTTCTTTCAAAAGATTCCCTACACACTGCCCAAAGTTTGGCTATGAGTCTCAGCATCTGCTTTGATACCCTGCTAGGTAGAGTTTCAGAGTCCATCTGTGGTAGGCTCCTGTCCTGTTCCCTGTTTTCTACCTCTTCTGATGTCCATCCCATTTCTCTTTCTGAGTGAGGATCGATCATCTTACCTAGGGTCCTTCTTCTTGTTTGGCTTCTTTAGGTGTACAGATTTTAGTATGTTTATCCTATCTTATATTTCTAATATCCACTTATAAGTGAGTATATACCATGTGTGTCTTTCTGCTTTTGGGTTATCTCACTCAGGATGATCTTTCCTAGTTCCCACCATTTGCCTGAAATTTCATGATTTCCTTCTCTTTAATTGCTGAGTAGTATTGCATTGTGTAAATGTACCTCAATTTCTCTGTGCATTCCTCTGTTGAGGGACCTCTGGGTTGTTTCCGGCTTCTGGCTATTATGAATAAAGCTGCTGCAATCATGGTTGAGCAAATGTCCTTGTTGTGTACTTGAGCATATTTTGGTTATATGCCTAGGAATGATATAGCTGGATCTTGAGAAAGCACTGTTTCTAATGTTCTGAGAAAGCACCAGATTGATTTCCAAAGTGGTTATACAAGTTTTCATTCCCACCAGCAATGGAGGAGGATTCCCCTTTCTCCACATCCTTTCCAGCACATATTGTCACTTGAGTTTTTGATCTTAGCCATTCTGATGGGTGTAAGGTGAAATCTCAGGGTCGTTTTAATTTTCATTTCCCTGATGACTAAGGATGTTGAGCATTTCTTTAAGTGTTTCTCTGCCATTCTACATTCCTCTATAGAGAATTCTCTGTTTAGCTCTTTACCCCATTTTTTAACTGGATTACATGGTTTGTTGGTATTTACCTCCTTAAATTCTTTATATAGTCTGAATATTAGCCATCTGTCAGATATAGGGTTGGTAAAGATCCTTTCCTGGTCTGTAGGCTGTGGTCTTGTTCTGATGACTTCTAACTCCAGGACTGGAAACTCAATCCAGCATAACAGATATGGTCCTCTGTTTGGCCTATTGTCTCAGCATAAGTAAAGTTCAGTACCGTAACTCACCTTGAAGCACAGGCAGGGCTCCCAAGTCCTCACTGGAAGAAAATTGAAGCTCCATGTCAACACTTCATTTTTTTTATTTTTATTTTATCTCCCTCAATAGATTCTCATTAATACTATTGTTAGCCATATAGTCACATGGTAAAAAAAAAATCTGAACTTACTCAAAGATGAGACAAAGTTTCAAAGAACATCTGTGTAAAAATAATATCCCATTTTACATTCTGAATAATAAAAAATGTAAAATAGATATCTTTTCATAAAAGCAAAGACAAAATAATTTCTATGATACGATTTTTAATTAGGTTTTATTTTGCATATTTTTTGTCTTTTATCTTTTTATTAATTGAGTTTATTTTTTGAGACTATAATATATTATAGCTCCTGAAGGAACATACAAAGTAGTGTTTTCATTTTGGCATTTCATACATACTTTTTTCATGTAATCTCTTCCCTATTGCCCTCATCATCTCTCCTACTCAGTTTCTTTCAGTTCCCCTTCTCCCATAATTGTTTTCATATTACATACATTCATTATTGTTTTCCCCTCTCCCCCCCATACTCTTGACATCTTTTTCCCTGCTCATGGTCCCTTTATAGTTTCATGACTTATATTTCGTAGCAAATGTCATGATTTCTTTTTTTCCTTGCAGCTAAATAAAGTCCCATGTGTCCATGAACATTTCCTTTTTCTTTTCTTTTTAAAAATTATTTGTTTTATTAATTACAGTTTATTAACATTGTATTCCAGCTATAGACCTTCCTTTGTCCTTCCCAATCCCACCTTTCCTCCCTCATTTCCTCCCATGCCCCTTCCTCAGTTGACTGATAAGGAGGTCCTCCTCCCCTTCTATCTGATCTTAGTCTATCAGTTTTCATTAGGACTGGCTGCATTGTCTTCCTCTGTGGCCTGGTGAGGGTGTCCCCACCCTCAGAGGGAGCTTATCAAAGAACCAGCCACTGAGTTCATGTTAGAGACAGTCCCTGTTCCCATTGCTAGGGAACCCACTTGGACACTGAGCTGCCATAGTCTACACCTGTGCAGGGGTTCTAGGTTATCTCCATGCATGGTCCTTGGTTGGAGTATCAGTTTCACAAAAGACCCTTGTGCCCAGATTTTTTTTTTTTTCTCTCCTTGAGCGGCTCCTGTCCCCTCCAAGTTTTTCTATCTCTTCCTTCTTTCATAAGATTCCCCGCACTCTGCCCAAAGTTTGGCTATGAGTCTCAGCATCTGCTGGGTAGAATCTTTCAGAGTCCCTCTGTGGTAGGCTCCTGTTCCTTATCCATTCTTCTGTAGATGGATCGTTCATCCTGTTTCATTTCTCAGCTACTCTGGACCATGCTGGAGTAAGCATGGATGGTCAGGTATCTCTATGGTTGGACTTCCAGTCTAATTCTCAATCCCTGGAAATTACTAAGTTAAATGGGGCTGATTAAAAATCACTGAGCATGTGGGTAGATATCCTTTCTGCTCTCCGTGTACTTAGAAAGTGTCTGTTCTCATACTCATTGCTATTCTAGTCTTCCATTCCCCATTTACTCTAACATGAAGGAAGTGACTCAATGTCACAACCTGCAATTCTTTAGCCATTTTCCTGGAAGACACTCAGCTGATAATTAGTCATTCTGCCCTTGTCCAAGATGGAGTGACTAACCATGTTCTTAAAATGGCTATTTCTCTTATTGGTATAAGAGCACTCTTTCAGTGATGCCAAAAATAATTATGCTGATAACAGTAGTGACCTTGCCTTTCTAATCATTAACCAATTCCATGTTTTGTTTAACTCATACCTCTCTTCATCCATTTTCCTCCATCTTGGCACAGGGTGGTGAGGATGAAAAGTTCCATGAGTTTTGATATACATTATCACTGAGTGTAGACTGAACAAAGCTGGACCACTTACAGTTAATAATAATTAACTTTAATTGAGAATATATTTCTTGGCCTTCTGAACAAATCCATTGCCTAAAACCTTAATGACATTTTGGAGGAAAAACAAAGCATGTTCATATGAAGATATTTCATGGAGACACACTTTTTTTACTCTTCAAATGAGGTCTAGCTGCTACTGTGTCCTCTTCTTAGACGAAATGTTGATTATTTGATACAAAAAAGTCACCATTGCTGAGTATTTATTTCAGTGGGTTTTCTTCCACAAAAAGAAAGTTCAAGTATAAGGTAACCACGGGGAAGTTAAAAGGAGAGGTTGGGGTGAGTGACAGCATCTTATGCTACAGAAGGTCAAACACAGGTCTGGAATTATGTACTCTCACACACCAAATCCAGGGCAACCCATGGTGACCAACATACAAAGTTGCTGAGGTGCCCACACCCTGCTTTCCATCTATGTGGTAGATCTGAACTATTTGTCGTTGTTCTTACTTAGCAAGTACCACAGCTATTGACCATGTCTCTGGCCTGGTGACACAGAAGTTGACACCATGGTCTAGTCTTCTCTCTAGGAGATGATATATTACTACTACTATTATTACTACTACTACTATACCTAGTCCTATTCATCATAATCACCATCAAAATTAATTGCAAAAGGAAATTTTAGAGAAATCAAAACAAAGTACTCTGCTTTCTTCTCCTATACCTCTTTCTCCTGTACATATTTATCTGTTATGATGATCTGTGGTCAGTTCTCTAAAATTAACACCTCGACACTCGCAAACTAGTGGAGGCCTTATGATCAGAAACACACATACACTAACCGAACACGTCAGTCACCCGCTAAGCTTTGTCAACTGCACAGGTTGTTGGTTAGCAATGAAAATCATGAATGAATACCATTACCCTTACAAACGCTCTCAGCCAAAACCAACCATGTTGTTTCTTCTCATTAGTCTTGCAGACCATTCTTGTGGCCAATCAAGTTTTTATTTGGAAAAAAAAAGTTTCTTATTTCCCCAATCTTTGTGCCTTTCACACACTGGCGGCTGTGACTGGATATATCCTCCACTGGCACTGATCGCCCTGGCTTCAGAGATCCTCATGGTAATATCATTTCCTAGTTTTGCAGCTTTTTAGGTATCCTGACTCATTTGACATACCTTTCTCTTGGCATTTCTCTTGTCTCTCTATCTGTAATTCATCCTTATTGCCTTGAAGCATTGCTATACTCTTTCTATGCATTATTATATTATATACCACTTTCTATTGTGGTTCAACTTTAAAAAAAAAAATCTCTTCTCTTCTGGTAAATTCCAAATACTCTTGAAGGAGAAACCGGTTTGTACAGTCTTCTCAAGGATGACCATGTAGCATGTAATTGCTCAGATAGACTTTGTGGGTTTATGTCTAGATAAATTTAGTGAGACCATTCAGACAGGCCCCCATCCCTTGCTCTCTTGAAGAAACAGAAAAACATGGAGGAGTTTATTTGATCAATTAACTCCAGAGAATGCAATATATTTTATTCTCTCTGACAAGACTACAAGGGCCACAAAGTAGCTGCCCAGCAATGGCCACCAAAAGATATCACCACAGCCTTTTGAATGCCAGAACAGCGAGTGTTCTGATCAAATCAGGTTATACTCAGAACATAGAAGGCCAGCATGGCATCCATCTGCTCAACGGAAGCCTCAGGAACCTGAAAAATAAAAAAGAAATGTAGTAAACTGAGCAAATATTTTTTTTTTAAACCGGGAATTCTGTACTTGAACAAAACTGCCATTCATTTGAATAAAGATGTATTTAGATATGTAAAAATCAAGAAAAATGCATTCTCTCCATCTTCTGATATTTGTGAGTATGCTTTAGGCAACAAGGGAATGAACTTTAAAAAGACAGAAAAATACGAATCCTGGGAAACAAGAAATGTATCACAGAAAGGATGAGAGTAATGCCAGTGCCAAATTGAGGATAAAGAATGCTAGATATGAAGGTGGAAGAAGAGAAATTGATACATATTGGAGGAAGTAGATGGCTCTACTAGAGGTATTTTGAGGATTAATCAAGATAGATCATCAGATATGTTTAGCAATATAAAACCTTGTCTTGACAGTAATTTTCTTTTTTTAATTTTCAATTTTATTTTTATTAATTACAGTTTGTTCACTTTGTATCCCAGCTGTAGTCTCCTCCCCCATCCCCTTCCAATCCCATCCTCCTTCCCTTTTTTTCTCTTATGCCCCTCTCCTAGTCCAATCCTCCTCCCCTACCTTCTGAACATAGTCTATCAGGTCTCATCAGGACTGGCTTCTTCGCCATGCATGGAGATAATTTAGAATACCTGCACAGAAGTAGCCCATGGCAGCTCAGTGTCCAAGAGGGTTCCACAATAATAGGAACAGGGACAATCTCTGACATGAACTCATGGGCTGGCTCTTTGATCATGTCCACCTGAGGGCGGACTAGCTTTACCAGTCCACAGAGATAGACAAAGAAGCCAGTCTTGACAGTAATTTTCAATGAATTAGTGTGAGTCCAAATAAATTCATTAACTTGGAAGTAAAGGTTACTATCTTTTTCAGAAACTGCTATGCATTCACCACAAAGTTAATAAAATGCAATAATGGCCATCATACACTGCTTTTCCAACCAAAGGCTGATATTTTCATTATTTCCAAACAACAAAGTACAAAAACTATGCATTTGATCATACTATGTTAAAAAAAAAAGTATCATGAAGAATTAGAAGGGAAAAAAAGCACCGAAAGAGACAAAATCATGTTCCATTTTATGTGACTAGTTAATCACACTTGAAACCAATAATTCACAGAATATTTAGGAAGGGAGAGAGAATTAACAGAAGAAATATAGCTAGGAGAAAATGTAGCTGTCTCTGGCAAGCAGAATAAGGGTGGAATTAGGGAAAGTGCAGTGTGGGAGGCACATTTAATAGTAAGTTTTTATTTGTCCTGTGTAGGTACTGCTTGATAAAAATTAAAATAAATTAGAAAAGCATACATATTTTTTGACTTAGCCAACATATTGTTGATGGACTAGAGAAGCTGATAAGAGCTCATCATGACATTCCTCTCTCCTTAGTGGGAAAGTAACAAGATTCCTTTTGTGGAATCTGACGGTACCAGTATGTGATGGTTTCCTTTTTTTAAAGAAATTATTTTAATAAAAATTAATTACATAAGTAAAAATCTCACAGAATGTGATAGTAATGTAAAACAAAACAACAACAACAAAACGTACAAGCTTCAGCCAGAAAAAATTCCAGCATAGAGCAGGTGCATTGAAAATACTTCTACTTTCTGGAAAGGTATTGGCATTTTATAGCTGCTAGTAGAAGGGAGGCAGTTTTTTTTTTATATATAATTTTTAAAATATTAGTTATAGTTTATTAACTTTGTATCCCAGCTGTATCTCTCTCCCTCATTCCCTCCCAATCCTACCCACCCTCCCTCATCTCCTCCCTGCCCCTTTCCAAGTCCACTGATAGGGGAGGACCTCCTCCTCTTTTCTGACCCTGGTTTATCAGGTATCTTCAGGACTGCTGCAAAGTCCTCCTCTGTGGCTTAGCACGGCTGCTCCTCCCTCATGGGAGTGGGGGTGAGAGGTCAAAGAGCGAGCCATTGAGTTCATTTTTACACAATGGAATACTACTTAGCAATTAAAAACAAGGAAATCATGAAATTTGCAGGCAAATGGTGGGACCTAGAAAAGATCATTCTGATTGAGATGGTTTTCTTTAGTGTGCCCCAAACAAACCTGAAGGAGAGAGTCTTGATCTGCGTAGTAGGGGGTAAACAATTTGGGCTTTACAATCTACAACCCTTGGTTCTGTTTTGCTGGTCACTATGCAATATCAAGTTTATCACCTCCGAGTTTTCTCAAATGCAAAAAAGATTAGTAATATCTATATCAGAAAGCCCTTTAATATTAATAATCTAAGTACTGCAATGAGGTTGGGACTGTTGGGGATAGAGATATGGCTCGGCATTTAAGAGCATTCATTCCACAGGACCTACATTCCAGCCCCAGGATCAACATGTCAGCTCACACTGTCTGTAACTTCAGTCCTAGAGGATCTGAACCCTTCACAGCCTCCGTGGGCACTACATGAATGAAGCGAACATACATACAAACAGGCATGTCACCCATAGACATATAAAAAAAACTTAAAAGTGACCTTTGGCACTGTTTATACTTGTGGTTTTAATAAAAAATGTTCCCATAGGCCCATAAGAAGTGACACTATTAGGGGGTGTGGCCTTGTTGGAGGAGGTGTATCACTGGAGGGTGGGCTTTGAGATCTCATAAGCTCAAGCCAGGCCTAGTAGCTCATTTCTCTTCTCTTCTTATTGCCTGCCAATCAGATGTATAATTCTCAGCTCCTTCTCCAGCACCATGTCTGTCTGCATGCTACCATGCTTCCTAACATGACAATAATGGTCTAAAGCTCTCAACTATAAGCTAGCCCCAATTAAATGTTTTTCTTTATAAGAGTTGCTGTGGTCACAGTGTCTTCATAGAAATAAACCCTCACCAAGACAACATTGTTATGGAGATTGATAGAGCATTTACCTTGTTTTATGACCTAGGGCATCAGGAAAGGATCACATTCTGAGCCTACAACTTACTGGATGTGTGGCCTTGGACTAGTCACTCAAATGTCCTGGGCATGAGTTTTCTCAACTGTGACAAGACTAAAGAAAATGCTGAGCTCAAAGGATTTTTTATGAGGACTGGAGAGGCCTTTAAGACAGTTTGGCAGACACTCAGCATTCAACTCACTATGCTCTCCACATTTTATGTTATCGCCTGCCCCTATGAGTCAGCTTCTTTTTGTACCCTATCAATAGTATCCAAATAACTCACTAGAGACTCAAAGTTTCTAGACATTAGACAAATACAAATTATGTTTTGTAAATATCTTCATGTATGTATTTGTGTGTGTGTGTGTGTGCATGTGTGTGTGTGTGTGTGTATGTGTGTGTGTGACAGAGGGGAGACCTTGTTTTGAATGAAGGAAAGAAACAGAAAGGAAGAAGGAAAGAAAGATAAAGGAAAGAAGGAAGGAAGAAAGGGAAAAAGAAGGAAAGAAGGAAGGAAGGAAGGAAGGAAGAAAGAAAGAAAGAAAGAAAGAAAGAAAGAAAGAAAAAAGAAAGAAAAAAAGAAAAAAGAAAGAAAGAAAGAAAAAAAGAAAGAAAGTGAAAACAAAAGAAAAGTGGGATGGCTCATTTGTTGTGAAAAGCTGTTCAGGTTAATGGATGCACAATTTTGACAATGATTGATCCAGACTTCCCAAAAGTTGTAGCAAAAAGGGCACAGAGAGTTTGGGATGACAAAGATGGGTCCACATAGAACCTCTCATCAGTTCCATGCCCTGTGAACATCATTAAAGATTCAGGATGGTTTATCTGGGCAAAGCAAACATTTCTTGCATACCTCAGTTTTCTTAATATCATGCCACCCAGCCTAATAAACTCCATGCCGTGTTTCCTTATAAATGTGGTATGTTATCAACACTCCCAGAAGCATTCCCTGGGCCTTCTTGCTTAAGTGATAATGTTTTCTGTTTCATGTCTATTTTCCTGAAAGCTGTTATGCTGTGTGTAAACACATCTGCCTTGTTGAATGTTTTACATAGAATTTGCCTATAAAGCATATAGTCTCCCCTCTTATCCAAGTAATGCATATGCCTGGCAGAAAATTAGCTTTTCATTTACCTGGACCTACACTATATATAGTGATTGCCAGGGTGTTTGTGTTTATTAAAGTTAAGTTATTCAAAGTGTGCTTCTGTTCCTTGTCCTGAAACAGTCCCTAACTGTTTATTTCTATAGATTTGGGTTGTTAATCAAGAATTTAACGTTCTCAAAATGTAGATGAGTGGTATGTATGCCATTGGAATTCCCCAGGAACCATAAAGTCAGAAGGGCTTCCAAGGACTCAGTTTTGATAAGGTTTAAAAATCTAAGTAGATTCATCTAAAGTAGGAAAATAACACAATAGAATATGGGTTATGGAGGAGAGAAGAAAGGAGGTGGGAGAGAGCCAAAGAAATAAGCATGGTGGGCATCTGAATGGCCAGGAGTAAACAGCCTATGCTACAACAAATCTCCCTTGCATTTGATCCCAATAAACTATCTTAATCCTTAGGGCTATTCTGGCAGCATGAGATAACTGCTCTCAAACCAAATGTATTTAGCATAAAACTCACATTCTGGTATTTGCTCTGTATCTGTTTAAAAAAAAAATAAACAGAAATGTCCAAACTTCTTTGAGGTGACATGAGGATTTTAGCCCTTCTGTGCGATCCAGATCCTGCCTGCCAAAGTCCATTGTGCTTACACATCGCTGGACAGAGGATGGTGGATCTTCTTCTCAGAGGCCTTTGGGCTCCATTGTTTCATCCGAACAACTTGTAAAGGTTCTTCTGTTGACAACTTTCCCTAGCTTAAGTACACATAATGGCTTTCTGCTGTGAATATAAGTGGGAAATATCAAAGTCACAAGTCAACCTTTTGTCAATCTATATATTCCTTGACATAAAAAAATAAAATAAAATAAAATTCGGCATTAACTCTGATTGGGCCATATCAAATTTCCTTGTCTTTCTCTTTTGTTCAAAGCTCATTGATTTATTTATAGATGGAATTATTAATATTACATACTTGCAAGCTTCTGATAAATATCTGCCTATATGTGAAAAAAAATCAACCACTCCAGCCACATCTGGGTTATCTATCATATTGCAATGGTGGTCACCTGCCGAATGAGGAAGTAAAAAAGGCCTGTCTACCTAAGTAGACACATGGCCTAGGCTCTCCAAGAATATTCTAGAAATACAGTCTTTACGTGAGTGCTTAAAGAAGATTAAACTTTAAGATATAGGAAAAACAGACACAGAAATTATAGCACAAAAGACCAACACAACGACACTAAAGTATTTTATAATTTATGGCTTTATAAGCATAGCAACTTCTTTCTGTTATGGAAAAGGAACTGTGTATGAGTCTAGAGTTCAGACATTATTACTTTTAAAATGTGTGTGTGTGTGTGTGTGTGTGTGAGAGAGAGAGAGAGAGAGAGAGAGAGAGAGAGAGAGAGGGAGAGAGAGAGCATGGAATGGAGATCCCATTATCATACCATTAGTTTGGCCTGACTTTCTAAGCAAGCCCAACCAATGTGGGGGCTTAGGAACAGCTCCCCTTGTCTCCTCCCTCCTTGCTTCTTATGTTTTCTTATCTGGGTGCTCAAGTTGAGCCTTCCTTGTCATTTCTCAAGTTTGAAACCAGTTCAAATGCAGTTGCTCATCATACCCACCTTACACACAGAGGCACGTTTCCCCACACTGCATTAGAATGTCAGGGATTCTCAGTATCCAGTTTCAGTGAGCCCATTTCATTCTACCTTCTGTCTACACTTCTGTGTGTTCTTGAAAACCTGAGCCCACTTCTTTAAGAATGTTTGGATGTACTCTGTTGGCTCACCAAAAACTCAGACGGAAATAAAAATAAAATCAGCCAAAGAGCTCAGAATAGAGTAGAAATGAAAAAGTTGTTAACTGGTTTAAACCAACTGTTTTCCATTTTATCCCACAAAACCAAGTGACAAATATTTGCCAATGGCTCAGGCTGTGCCTTCTCTAAATACTTATCTGTGGTGAAAAAAAGAATGTGTTACAAGATAGCCAACATAATTTTTTTTCTGTCTTTGACTCTCAGGAAAATTCTAGGTCAAAAATGGGAGGAGAATGAAAGTAAAGAAAATTAGTATTGTCAATAGATAATAGAATGTTTATTTCATGTGCTTAATGGATCTATCTCCAGTGTAGACTGAAATAAAGTCAGTGTAGTAATAGTTAGTACAAATATATTAGACTTAACTATCAAAACACAGGAATAGGTTGGTGCCTGCATTTCTAAGGGTAAAGTAAATACTTGTCAATTTCTACCTGTGTGGGTTAGTATCCCTCCTTACCTATTTCCTTGAAGAAGATTCTAACACATAATGCCACATCTTACAAAAGACATGTTCTATAATCAATGGACTTTTTATTCAAAGGTGATTGAGCACACTTAAATTGAAATACCGACCAGCAGAATATTCCTTTCAGTTTTCAGGCAAACTCATTAAATGATGAAGTCCACTTTTCAGTTAATCTCCTCTTTTATGTTGTCATTGAATAAAGAAATGAAATCATGTTTTTAATTGTCAGTCAGAAAGAATGAACGTTTACTAACCCAGAAGCACAGTGAACAAGGCTTAAGCCCCAGAGACCCAGTGATAATTCCCTTAATGTTCTCTTTTGTTGTTACTTTTTTTTTTAAAACAATGAACTATATTGAACTATAGTTTTCTATTGGAAGGCAACTTCAGAGAAAATAAGATCATTACAATAGGAAAAAATCCTGAAAGTAAATGGTGGGTAAGCAGGGCCTGTATTCTTCTCTTTGTTTGGTGAATATCTCAAAGGGTCCATAACAATGCTAAATTAAAAGCAAAGGACACATAATACATTAGGGGCAGAGTTTTCTGAAGGCATCTTGTCTTTTCAGTGTTTATCTGATCTGCTACCCCAAGAAAGCTGAGAGCCCAGAGCTGGGACCCCGTAGCCACAAATAACATTAAACTACCTTGGTGTAACTAATCAAGCAAGTGAAAGACTTGTGTGGAAAAAAAAGTCTCTGAAGAAAGAAACTGAAGAAGATATCAGAAGATGGAAAGATCTCCCAAGCTTATGGATCAGTAGGATTAAGATAGTAAAAATGGCCATCCTGCCAACAGCAATCTACAGATTCAATGCAATTCCCATCAAAACAGTAACACAATTCTTTACAGATATTGAAAGAAACATTCTCAACTTCATATGGAAAAACAAAAAATCCAGGATAGCTTAACTAATCCTCTGCAATAACAGATCTTCTGGAAGTATCTCCATCCCTCATCTCAAGCTGTATTACAGAGCAACACTAATAAAAATGACATGGTACTGGCATAGAAACAGACTAGTGGATCAATGGAATCAATTCAAAGACCCAGAAATAAACCCACACACCTGTGGACAATTGATTTTTGACAAAGAAGCAAAAACCATTCAATGGGAAAAAAGAAAGTATCTTCAAGAAATGGTGCTGGTCTAACTGGATGTCTACATATAGAAAAATACAAGTAGATCCATACTTATCACCTTGCACATTAGTATAGTCCAAGCATAACAAAGACCTCAGTATAAAACAAGACATAGTAAATCTGTTAGAAGAAATAGTGGAGAAGAGCCTTGAACTCATAGGCACAGCAGACAACTTCCTGAACAGAACATCAGCATAAAGACTGGGAAAAGATCTTCACCAACCCTATATCTGACAAAGTATATCCAGAATATATAAAGAACTCAAGAAATTAAACACCAATAAAACAAATAATCCAATTAAAAATGGGGAAAGGATCTTCAGGAAACCTATATCTGACAGAAGGCTAATATCCAGACCATATAAAGAAGTAAAGAAGTTAACAAGCAACAAACCAAGTAATCCAATCAAAAAATGGAGTACAGAGCTAACCAGAGAATTCTCTGTAGAGAAATATAGAATGGCAGAGAAACACTTAAAGAAATGCTCAATCTGGTGCTTTCTCAGACAACTAGGAATAGTGCTTCCCCAAGATCCAGCCATACCACTCCTAGGCATATATCCAAAAGAGGCTCAAGTACACAAAAAGGACATTTGCTCAACCATGTTTGTAGCAGCTTTATTTGTAATAGCCAGAAGCTGGAAACAACCCAGATGCCCCTCAACTGAAGAATGGATGCAGAAATTGTGGTACATCTATACAATGGAATATTACTCAGCAATGAAAAATAAGG
This sequence comes from Meriones unguiculatus, assembly GCF_030254825.1. Classification (NCBI taxonomy): domain Eukaryota; kingdom Metazoa; phylum Chordata; class Mammalia; order Rodentia; family Muridae; genus Meriones; species Meriones unguiculatus. The sequence goes on along the minus strand of NC_083355.1, from coordinate 96,241,906 downwards.
AAATCATGAAATTTGCAGGTAAATGGTGGGACCTGGAAAGGATCATCCTGAGTGAGTTGTCCCAGAAGCAAAAAGACACACATAGTATATACTCACTCATATAGACATACAACATAGGACAAACCCACTAAAACCTGTGCATCTAAAGAAACTAAGCGAGAGAGAGGACCCTAACTAAAATGTCCAATCCCCATCCGGAAAGGCAAAGAGGATGGACATCAGAAGAAGAAGAAAACAGGAAACAACCTAGGAACCTGCTACAGAGGGCTTCTGAAAGCCAGAAGAAGAAAACAGGAAACAAACTAGGAACCTGCCACAGAGGGCCTCTGAAAGCCTCTGCCCTGCAGACTATCAAAGCAGATGCTGAGCCTGATGGCCAACTGTTGGGCAGAGTGAATGGAATTTTATGTAAGAACTGGGAAATAGTAAGAGCTGGAGAGGACAAGGTCTCCACAAGGAGAGCAACAGAACAAGAAAATTTGAACACAGGGAACTTCCCAGAGACTCATACTCCAACCAAGGACTATTCATGGAGATAACCTAGAACCCCTGCACAGTTGTAGCCCATGGCAGTTCAGTGTCCAAGTGGGTTACATAGTAATGGGAAGAGGGACTGCCTCTGACATAATCTGATTGGCCTGCTCTTTGTCCACCTCCCCCTGAGGGGGGAGCAGCCTTACCAGGCCACAGTAGAGGACAATTCAGCCACTTTTGATGAGAACTAATAGACTAAGATCAGAAAAGAAAGAAGAACCTCCCCTATCAGTGGACTTGGGGAGTGGCATGCGTGCAGAAAGGGGAGGGAGGGTGGGATCGGGAGGGGAGGAGGGAGGGGCTTATGGGGGGATACAAAATGAATAAAGTGCAATTAATAAAAAAAAGATGAATACAAAAAAAATGCTCAACATCCTTACTCATCAGGGAAATACAAGTCAAAATGATCCTGAGATTTATCTTATGCCCATAAGAATGGCTGAGATAAAAAACTCGAGTGACAATACATGCTGGAGAGAATGTGGAGAAAAGGGGAACCCTGTTCCATTGCTGGTAGGAATGTAAACTTGTACAACCACTTTGGAAATCAATCTGGCACTTTATCAGACAATTAAGGATAGTGCTTTCTCAATATCGAGCTATACCACTCCTAAGCATATATCCGAAATATGCTCAAGTACACAACAAGGACATTTGTTCAACCATGTTCGTAGCAGCTTTATTCGTAACAGCCAGAAGCTGGAAACAACCCAGATGTCCCTCAACGGAGGAATGGATACAGAAATTGTGGTACATTTAAACAATGGAATACCACTCAGCAATTTAAAACAAGAAAATCATGAAATTTGCAGGCAAATGGTGGGATCTAGAAAAGATCATCCTGAGTGAGGTCTCCCAGAAGCAGAAAGACACACATGATATATACTCATTTATAAGTGGATGTAGACCTATAAGATAGGATAAGCATACTAAAATCTGTACACCTGAATTAGCTAAGCAAGAAGGAGGACCCTAGGTAAGATTATCAATCCTCATTAAGAAAGACAGATGGAATAGACATTGGAAGAAGGGGAAAACAGGAAACAGGACAGGAACTAACCACGGAAAGCCTCTGAAAGAATCTACCCAGCAGTGTATTAAAACAGATGCTGAGACTCGTAACCAAAGTTTGGGCAGAGTGCAGGGAATCCTATGAAAGAAAGGGGAGACAGTGGGACCTGGAGAGGACAGGAGCTCCACAAGGAGAGCAACAAATCCAACATATCTGGGCAGAGGGATCTTTTTTGAGACTGATACTCCAACCAAAGACCGTTCATGGATACCCTAGTAAGGGGAACAGGAACTGTCTCTGACATGAACTCAGTGGAGGGCTTTTTGACACACACACACACACCGCCCCCCCACAAAGGGGAGCAGTCTTGCCAGGCCACAGAAGACTACAATGCAGCCAGTCCTGATGAGATCTGATAAGTTAGTGTTAGATGGAAGAGAAGGAGGACCTCCCTTATTAGTGGACTTGGAGAGGGGATCAGGAGGAGAAAAGGGTGGGAGGGTGGGATTGGAAGGAATGAAGGAGGGGGCTACAGCTGGGATACAAACTGAATAAACTGTAATTAATATAAAAAATAAAAATTTAATTAAAAAATGGGATACAGACCTAAAAGAGAATTCTCAACAGAAAAATATGTAATAGCAGAGAAACATTTAAAGAAATGTTCAACATCCTTAGTAATCAAGGAAACGCCAATCAAAACTACTCTGAGATTCCATCTCACATCCATCACAATGGCTAAGATCAGAATCCCAACTGAGAACAAATTTGGAAGAGGATGTGGAGAAAGGGGAACTCTCCTCCATTGCTGGTGGGCATGTAAATTAGTACAACCACTTCGGAAATCAATCTGCCCATTTCTCAGAAAACTGGGAATAGTGCTGCCTCTGCACCCAGCTATACCACTCCTGGGCATATATCCAAAAGATGCTCAACCATACAAAAAGGGCATTGACTCAACCAGGTTCATAGTAGCTTTATTTGTAATAGCCAGAATCTGGAAACAACCGTGATTCCCCCTCCACTGAAGAATGGATACACAAATTGTGATACATTTACACAATGGAATACTACTCAGCTATTAAAAACCAGGATATCATGAAAGTTGCAGGCAAATGGAGGGAGCTAGAAAAGATCATCATGAGTGAGGTAACCCATAAGCAGAAAGACACATATGGTATGTACTCATTTATAAGTGGATATTAGCCATATAGTATAGGACAAACACTACTAAAAAAAAAATCTACAGACCTAAAGAAGCTAAAAAATAAGGTGGACCCTAGGGAAGATGCTTAATTCTCATTCAGAAGGGAAAACAGGATAGATACTTGAAGCTGCATAAGAGAAGGAAGAGGATGGGTTGTCGACCATAGATAGCCTTTAAAAGACTCCACCCAGCTGGGGATAGAAGCAGATGTAGAAACTCACAGTCAGACTTTGGACAGAGTGCAGGAAGTCATATGGAAGAAGGACCCAGAGGGAATAGGAGCCCCACAAAGAGACAAACAAAGCCAAAAAAGCTGGGCCCAGCGGGGACTGTAAACACTGATGTATCAATGAAAGATCATGCATAGGAAAAGACATAGACCCCCTGCTCAGATGTAGCCCACAGACAGCTCTGTATCCATGTGGGTTCCCTAGTAAGGGAAGAAGAGACAGTCTCTGACATGAACTCAGTTGCCTGCTCCTTGATCAATTCTTCCTGGTGGGATGACCTAGACAGCCTACAGAGGAAAAGGTTCCAGGCAGTACTGATGGTACCTGATAGGCTAGGGTCAGAAGGTAGGGGAGGAGGACTTTCCCTATCAGTGGTCTAGGGAAGCAGGATAGGGGAGGAAGACAAAGTGAGGGTGGGACCAAGAGGAGATGAGAAAGGGAGCTACAACCAGGATACAAAGTGAATAAATTGTAAAATAAAATAAAATAAAATAAAAATTACGGAAAGGGTTGAAAGATTAAGACAAGATTGTTCTTGGATTCAGCCAAGTGAGAGCCTAAAAACAGATTATCAGTAACATTGAAGATTTTGCTAGTGAGATTTAATTGAAATGCATACGTCCTTGGCAAAGACAGGAATCAAAGAAATACATAGAATGATTGTCTAACTTCTATATTTTAAAGGCTATTTTTTTATTTTTATTGTATGTGTATTGGTATTTTTGCCTGAATGTATCTCTTGTGTATCGTTTCTATGCAATGCCCATGGAGGCCAAGAGAGGGTATTAGATTCTCTGTAACTGGAGCTAATAGGTAATAGTGAGCTGCCAAGTCTTAGGTGCTGGCAATCGAACACATCATCTGGAAAAACAGCCAGTGTTCTTAACCATGAGCCAGTGTTCTTAACCATGAGCCAGTGTTCTTAACCATGAGCCAGTGCTCTTAACCATGAGCCAGTGCTCTTAACCATGAGCCAGTGCTCTTAACTCCTGAGCCATCTCTCCAGCTCAACTTCTTCCTTCCTTCCTTCCTTCCTTCCTTCCTTCCTTCCTTCCTTCCTTCCTTCCTTCCTTCCTTCCTTCCTTCCTTCCTTCCTTCCTTCCTTCCTCCTCCTCCTCCTTCTTTCTTTCTTTCTTTCTTTCTTTCTTTCTTTCTTCCTTCCTTCCTTCCTTTCTTTCTTTCTTTTCGTGAAGTCTTTGGTGCTGGCTTGACACAGCTGTAGCTGCTGCTTTTGGCTCTTTGTTAGTAACAATAGCATATTGTAGTAATGTACAGTATTTATTAAGATTTATTATGTACCAGGCATATGCTAAGCATTTACGTGGATTATTTAATCTAATCTTTCCCAATTCACCTGCAAGAGAGGCATAATGTAATTGCAGGCTTGAAACCTGAGCCTTTAGTGAGCTAATTATCTAGAGTTGTAGCATCATGATGTAAGCCACGGCATTCTGATCCCAGAATTCACTTCAGTAAGCAATGAGAATAGTTTAGCACCTCTTGAGACTCACAGTATTCATTTTCCACACCTCAACAACCTGGCTTTCTTTGATAGCTTTTTGTTTTATGTGTTCTGACTCATACACAATCCCAATATTTTTCTCCTGTCCTGGTCCTTACTGATTCGATTCTATCTTACCCTGTGGTTTAGTCTCCTATGGTTTTACTTGCTCTTTCATCTAGCAAATGCTATTACTTCAACGTTAGAGTTGCTTTTATATGCCACCTTCTTGATCCTTTGGACTTTCTACTCTAGACATACATGTATCTTCTACATACTAAAAATTGCCCCACACCAAGTTCATATATTTAAATCCTAACTCCAAGTGCAATTATATTTTTGACATGGGATCATCAGGAAAGGACACTATCCAATAATTATAGCTTTGTAACCAGAGCAAGTTAGATGTCTCTCTGTCTCTTTCATTGCTCATAGGGACAACAAAGGCCATGTGGAAACACAGCAAATGGCTGGCTGTCTATTAATTGGAGAGCTGACTCTTCTAGACCTTTATGTGGGACCTCCAGCCTCTATACCTGGGAGAAATTTCTGTTGTTTAAACCACTCATACGACAGTATTTTGTCATAACAGCTTGAGCACAGGAATGAATGAGTGAATGAATGCACTGTCCTATCTTCCTATCCCTGAGGTTTCCTTTAAAATCGGCCTGAGAAAATAGAAAACGGGTTCTCTAGAAAAATCATTATATAATTGGAGCAGTTCTAAGTTAATAACTACAAGATTGAATTCCCCATCATGATCCTTCTTTTCAATTATGTGATCTCAGAGAAGTCATTTAAGTTCTTTGCATTTATTTTCTTTTATAATCACTTATTTATTTATGTATTATTTTTAATTGTATATATATATATATATATATATATTGTGTGTGTGTGTGCATGTACCTGCAGAAGCCAGGAGCTCAGATCCTTGGAGCTGGAGTTACAGGTGGTTGTAAGATATCTGACATGGCTCTGGGAACTGAATTTGGGTCCCCTGCAAGAACAGTACATGCTCTTAACCACTGAGCCATCTCTCTAGCCCCCTTTTTCTGTAGTTCATACAATCATGAACATTTCTGTCATTGATATTTCATAATTACAATTATTCAAGTATTCTCACTAGATAATGCCAGTTGGCTCATTACTAATGCTTAAAAGTCATTTTATATTGGGCACGGGGTACACACATTCAATCTTAGAACATGGGAGACAAAGGTAAGCTGACTTCTGTTTGAGGCTAGGTTGGTATACGTAATCAATTTCTGGCTAGCCAGAACTACATCATGAGACTCTGTCTAAAAACAAACAAACATAAAAACAAAACTTGTATATATGTATATATATTTTTCCACTTAAGGATTCACACACACACACATATATATATATATATACACATATATGAATCAAAGAAACAAAAGTCAATTCATTTACTGATTAACTCTATTCTCAGGATTACCAGCAGATTCCTCAGTGTGCTTATAGGATGGCTTCTAGGTGACCTTTCCATCTCTGTTTATTTAGAACATTGAGACTCCCTTCTCACACCTTCCTTACCTGTCATCTCAAACTATGGCAGCTTCTGCTTGATGTCCCTTTGTTTCTGTGGCAGAAGGTCCTCCTCTTGCCTCTTCACTGAGCATCTGATCTAGAACATTGGGCCCTCTTCTCATCTTTCAGGCTTGCTGAGGCTAGATCAATTACGACTTTGTCAAGCACGCTCATGTTCTCTATAGATAGTGACAAACTGGCTGTTGGGCAGAGCTTCCCATGACAGTATGCTATTCCTCCATTTTCCTACCATTGACAAGATTCTAAATCTTTACTAGTCACATATTTCTCTGATATGCTACTGATAGTCTACAGGCCATTGAAATTACAAATTTAAGCTTTCATTAGCTTGAATAAGCCTATAGCCCTTTTCAATTCTCCAAAGTCTTCCTATACATTTCCATCTCCTTTAAGGAAAGTCTTCTGAATCCTCAAAGGATTTGCTTTGTACATTTTGACAACTGGTCTGTATTTCCTGTAGTGTACATATCTGGACATTCTTACTATAGTTATCTCTTTAGCATCTTTAATTTCAGCTACACTAATTTTTTAGAAAACATTTAATAAATACATAAATGATCAACCTGATAGCAGTATAACAGTTTTAGTTTGCTGAATCAAATACACAATTTCGATATTTTTAGAAAAAACTTCAAATTCCATGAGTAAATCTGTATCTAGTCCTGTATGAGAAACAAAGGGGTTAAAATCCTACTTGCTATTTTTTTTCTCTACATTGAAACAAAGTAATAACATGACACAAATAGATTGTTTTTCATGGGACAAAATGTTCAATAAATGTTTGTTAAATTATTTTAAATGAATGTCAAAAAATTGTTTGTAGAGAGACTTCAGTTCACAGGAAGAGACCTAATATAGAACTTCTAGGAGTCTATAAAGCAGTGGTTCTCAAACTGTGGGTTATAACCCCTTTGACGATTGAATGGCCCTTTAACAGGAGTCACCTAAGACCATCTACATATCTACATAGATATTTACATCATGATTCAAAATAGTAGCACAATTACAGTTACAAAGTAGCAATGAGATGATTTTATGGCTGGGAGTCATCACAATGTGAGGAACTGTATTAAAAGAAGATAGGGACCACCACTCTAAAGCAATGGTTAGCCTTTAACTTGCACAGAATGCGTTGCATGTAGCCTTGTTTATGGGATGTGCACCCTAGGTGCTGACTAAAGTTAGGTTTTTAGAGAGCTAGGTACATACCTGGTGAAAGACTCAAAAAAGTGATCAAAGGGTCAACAAATATATATATTTATATATTTATAAATTATATATATAATTTCAACTGTAGTGAAATAGAGTAGTGAGTTGAGGTGATGGAATAAATTGATTGTTTTTGCCAACATTCAATAAGCATCATTTCTTGCCTTCAGGAAAAAAAAAAGAAATTGGGGGTCTCCTTTTCTTTGATAATAACTGGTTGGTTTTTTCTTTTTTTTTTGTTGTTGTTGTTATTTGTTTGTTTTATAATAAGTAGCAACTATTACTTCAGGGCTATGGTTCAGGAATTGTGTTCAGTACTTTCACCCACATTAATCATTTAATTAGAAAACAAGACTACCAGGTATGTGATACCTTTATACTTTCCCACAAAAGGTGAGAATACTCAAGGTGTCAAAGTAGATAGAGAACAGGCTTGTATTGAGGGCAAGTGTTGGAATTTAGCCTTCCTATTCCCAAACCCAGGGCCAGATTTAAACTTACTAGAAATGATGAGTGCCATGTCAACTTTTTCACTGAAAGACAGTTGTCAGGATCCTGACTTGTTCCCTCTTTTCTCCTTCTTCTGATGTCCATCCTCTTTGCCTTTCTAGATAGGAATTGAGCATTTTAGCAAGGGTCCTCCCTTTTGATTAGTCTGTTTAGGTGTGCAGATTTTAGTAGGTTTATCCTATATTATATGTCTATATGAGTGAGTATATACCATGTGCATCATTCTGCTTCTGGGATAGCTCACTCAGGATGCTCTTTTCCAGATCCCACCATTTACCTGCAAATTTCATGATTTCCTTGTTTTTTTATTGCTGAGTAATATTCCATTGTGTAGATATACCACAATTTGTGCATCCATTCTTCAGTTGAGGGGCATCTGGGCTGTTTCCAGCTTCTGGTTATTAAAGGCACTGCCCTGCAGACTATCAATGTAGATGCTGAGACTTAGGGGAAACCTTTGGGTAGAGTGCAGGGAATCTTATGAAAGAAGTGGGAAACAATAAGATCTGGAGAGAACAGGAACTTCACACGAGAGCAACAGAACCAAAAAATCTGAGCACAGGGGTCTTTCCTGAGACTGATACTCCAACCAAGGACTATGCATCGAGATAACCTAAGACCCCTGCAAAGATGTAGATCATGGCAGTTCAGTATCCAAGTGGGTTCCATTGTAATAAGAACACAGACTGTCTCTGACATGAACTGATTGGCCCACTCTTTAATTACTTCCCCCCGAGGGAGAAACAGCATTACTAGGCTACAGTAGAAGACAATGCAGCCACTCCTGATGAGACCTAATTGACTAGGATCAGAAGGAAGGAAAAGAAGACCTCCCCTACCAGTGGACTTGAGGAGGGGCAGGCATGCAGAGGGTGGAGGAAGGGAGGGATTGGGACAGGAGGAGGGAGGGAACCACAGGCGGGATACAAAGTGAATAAAGTGGAATAATAAATTAAAAAAAAAGACAGTTGTTTCTGTGAATGCACTTGGACCAGTGTTTTCTAGCAAGCATCATTTCAGTTTTCATGGGAATTGTGGATAACCTAGAGTGTAAGAACTTCAATGCAAGATTTAGCCATAAAATTCTTAATTTTAACATGTTTCCAAAGATGCCCTTCTTTTATTAAGCCATACTTTTAGACATTTGTTTAAAATGTGCTAGACACACTTGTGTTACTAAATGTCGACTATATTTGTTTGGTAATTGGGAATACACTTCTCAATTATACCGAGTAAGCCTTGAAATGACTTGGCTATACTATTTTTTAATTACTAAGTAAATTATTTTGTTGTGTACCATTTGTGACGTAGAATATCCAAGGAGAGGATAGTATACAAGTCAAATAACACAAAAGTCTAATATGAAGAATCTTCTCCATATCAAAAACACATAAAGATCTTTATATTATTTTAAGTATTTTTTTATACCTAAAAATCCTACCTTGTGCAATTAAGTTCCTGAATTTTCATACTTTTATTTGTTTGTTTATTACTTTTGCAGAAGGGAAGTCTCTTCCCTTCACAGAGAGTCTGTGAAATTGAGCCATGTGTATACGTGAGGCACCAAGGAACTCCACCTAACTGTAGTGTCCATGTGTTGTCCATTGTCTTCCAGGCAAGAGGAACGTTACTACCAACATGATCTGAAAGGTATTAAGACTCGTTTCTCTTAAGCTATTTATGGTCTGTCCCTTCTTCTTTAAAGTGTATTAAGTAGGATGCATAGATCAAAGCAATAGAGCACCTGGCATACCTGGACATTCGTGAATCTTTTTGCTGTTGTTTGTCTGTTTTACTAGGTAAATTATCTGAGATAATAAATATAAAAAGGACTTTATATAATTCAGCATCATTGAGCTCAGTTTCATACCATTCCCAAGATAGTCAACAGTATAAATATCCTACTAACAAAACCTGAAAGCATGTAATATTATCTTTTAAAACTTGATAGAGGTTAACTATTTAGTTATATATAAAATTGAGGGTCATGGTGAAAACCAGGGTACAACACTGACTACCTGGTTCTGGAGGTGGACTGGGTGTTTGCAGTTTCCTAGCTATGAGAAAATTACAGTCCAAGCTGAGTAGATGACGAATCTGATGCATGGAAACTCTAGGGAGAAACTATAAAAATTCACAAACTCATTCAAGTTTCATTTTAGAATTCATTGAGTTTTTGTTTGTTTTGCTTTGTTTTTCACTGTGGTGGCAAGCTCAGAAAAAAAAAAAAAGACTTCTAAAGCTTCCTGTTTAAAGTTTCTTTTGAACACAGTTTTGGAATAATTTTCAGTTTGTTGACTTACCGAAAACTCCAGCAATCTCTTTCACAATACAATGCCCCTGCCCTCTTACCTTTCTGGAATTTAGCTTCTCCTCCTCCTTGTCCATCACAGCAATGTCAATACAAACACCTTAGGGAGTGTGAAGATAACCTATCTCATAACTATGCCCCTTGGATGACTCTGTAATTAGTAATTAGTAAGTGGTCAGAATAACCAATAGCATATGAAAGTGGTTTTAGTTTGCTTGACTCTTAATAGAACAAGACCTACTTAGCTGTGTTCGAGATCATTTACCAAAGTTAAGAAAATAAAATTGCATCATAACACAAGGTTTTGGGAAGAACATTTTATTGCTAAGCATATCCTTGAACGAAAAAGCAAATGGAAAATAAAAGAGAAAAGGAAAAAGAAAAAAAGCAGTAACATCACAACATTATGAAAAAATTTCCTTTAGGCTCTGCGAAGAAAACAACAGGAATATGATGAAAGCTCACATACAGAATGCACGAGTTCCCATAAAATTGTCCAAATAGAAACTTACACTAAAAGGAATATAACAAATGAGCTTTTACTCAGATTTTAAAAAAAAAATGAAAAGAAAGAAAACAGGAGATCAGTTCACAAGACCTCAAAACTCCAAGAACAGCAATCTGTCACAGACATCAAGATATAATCAACTTCATATAGGCTGGGCCATTTATCTAAAATCGTGCTTTGATATCATTTTATAGTCCTGTCTTTTCAATGACAACAGAAAAGAAAATGAAAACTCTTAACACATTGAAATCTCAGATAAGGAGGAACATCGCTTTCCATACACATCAGAAAAGGCGACCATTGTTTTAGACTGTGCCTTCTGCCCCATGTCTTTAAGATTTTTTTTTCAAAGTCAAATATTCATGCAACTTACAAAGACCAGCAAGAGTAGATTTCTAAATCTAAACAGCTGATTGGTTTTCATCTGTACAAAAGAAATTGTATATGCCTGCCCCTCCGGATGACACACTTCACCTCTATGGGAGTATGTGTCTTGTTTCATCTTCTTGCTTTTTGAATGGCTACGGCCACAAGACCAGTTTATTGTTACTCTGTACATTGTTTCCTCTTTACAAAAAGAAGACAGAAAAGAATGGGATACAAACCAAACAAACAGATAGAAAGGAAATAACAGTTCTTAAAGCGGTTATGTACATATGTGACTAAGGAATTATACCAGCAAAAATGTAGTAAAATATGTAAACAAAATCTGAGAAGTTTTTGTTGTTGTTGTTTAAATTCTCTTTGACACAGTTAACTGTGACAAAACGAAAACTCACACTTTCTTCACATTTTAAGGTTTACTTTTTTGTTGTTTTGTTATTTTTCTTTTAAAATAACATTCTCATTCCACTTCAAGACTTTAACAGATTTCTGTGTCAGTCATCCCATCAAACATACCATGATAAATATATCTGTATATATATATATTTATTTATATATATTATACTATTAAATCCTTTTTTGTGTGTGTCACAGCAGCTTTATTCATTTATTTATTTGTGTTTATAAAAGATGGGTGGAGGGAGACATGAGGAGATGGAAAGAGAGATTTATTCACATCAGGCTACAAAATTAAACCACTATGGAAACCATTTTCATGTTGGGGGTGGGGAAATAAGTAAGATTTTCACACTTGGCCATGATGTGGCTTGTGTGACCATTTGTGGTTGCATTACAAGTTGGGAACTCCCCTGCAGTCTGTTGAAACAGACACTAGCATTGTATTTTCTTTTTCTTTATTTGCATGCATTTGGATCACACATCCATTCTACCCCCATTCCCTTCCCTTCCCTTGGAAAGGCTCTGCTTTAATTTATGGGGTTTATCTTTCCCCGTTCACACAATTTGGGTCTATGGACAGGGACAGTATTTTTTAAGTGAAACCAATAGCTCTGATAAAACCAGCCCCAAACCCATCTGCTGTAGGTTTGAGTGTCAAATACTGGAATTAGATCTTGGGGACCTGCTTTTCAAATAGATTAACATCCGTAACATGGGTTCATCAAAGCATTAGGAAACAAATGACCGATTCTAGAGACACCACAACCTGCTACGTGAAGTGAATGCCATGGTAGATTTTGAGTTCATATGGCAAGAGTCTCAAACATTTGATTTCTGAGTATTTTTTTTCCTCTTCTTATGTGCAGTCATTGTCAAAAAATAAATAAATGAAAACCCAAAAGCCATTTTCCCCTCAGATCTTGGAAAGTTACACTCACACTGGCCAGAACCAGATAAGGGCATTTCTGGGTTTTGTTTTTTTGTTTTTTGTTTTTTGTTTTTTTTAATGTTTTGTTTTTGATTTTTTTAAAGCATTTTTCTTTTCTCATTTTTTTGTTTTTGTTTTTTTACATAATTAAACGAACAAACAAAAAAAATAACCCAACATTGTTACAGTCAAGATTCACAAACATCAGTACAGACTCACTTGGAGCTATGGAACAAGTAAGCCTTATAGTCTTCTACCCCTTTCAAAAGGTCCTGGAGAGAAGGAAGCTTTCAAGGTCATGTGGAGTCATGGACTTGCTCCAGAGCACTAAGTCTGTGCTTTAGGATACAGCAGAGCAGAGAGAACTTTCTGTCTCCAGGCCGTGGATGCAACCTTGCAGCCTGGCTGAACATCACAGAGAAATACACCATCCTTACGTGTCCTTTTCAAAATGGTTTTCCCCACCATAGTCGTGGTACACCCCATCTCACAGAACACATCCAACGAGTTTTTTTGTCAAAGTGCTCAGGTGTGTGTGTGTATAAATAATGCTGTTTTAAATTCGCATAGATCGGTGTTGTGTTTACACGTAATACTCCTTGTCCTTGTTTTTCTGTTTCTTATGGCCGCTCTTGGAGCTGGCTTGCTTCTCCTTCATGAGCGTGCCGTTGCTCTGGGCCGAGTTGCTGATGTAGTTCCTCGTCTCGTCCACTTGATAGGACCCCTCGTCCCTGTTCCTGTACTTGTACATGGCGTACAGGAGGATCAAGATGCAGAGGGCGGCAGCAGCCACAATGCCGACGACCATCCCTGTTGTACTGCTGGACTCCCGGATCACCTCTGAGGCCCCCGGAACCCGTCTGATCCCTGGCTCCGTGGGGTTTGCTGTGGGCACATTACGGAACATGGGGGAAGTGATTAGTGGGCTCCGCAGTTTGGTGCTGTCTAGCTCATAGGCAGTGGGCAACGGAAGCAAGACTAGATCAGGCTGGGGTTTGAGATCACGGTTATTCATTTTGCCAGCTGGCAATTTGGGCACCATCCCAGACGAGGAGGACGCTGTGAAGCGGATCAGCTCAGGGGACAAAGATGTGGTTGTAGTTCTACTAGTTTCCGAGACTTTGTTAGGTCTAAAGTCCTTGGATTCCCACTTGGGCGCATGTGCTTTGTAGCCACCTTCGAAGATTGAAGTGGAAAGACTCTTATCTGTTACCAAGGAGAAGGTGGTGTAAAAATCTTCATCATCAGTAGGGGGCAGGTTAGAGTCAAAGGTTTCCCCTGAGCCATACCCAGATATCACCAAGCCATCATCATCACAACCATCGCTGCCTTGGTCCGACAAGCAAGGTAACCCCGCCTCAGAGGTCATGGACAGGGAATCTTTGGTGGTCTCAATAATGGTGAGGAGGGGGCGGAAGGTAGGGGGGAGTGTAATGGAAGGTACACGAGTAGCAATAGGAGGGGTAGCTAAAGGGTCTTCTACAAGAAGAGGAATAACTAATTCACCTCCTGGGATTGAAAAGAAAAAAAAGACATAATTAGTACAGTCATAAACAGCTTATGCTTACTCTAATGAATGCAGGGCAGAGGTTATGCTTCTGAAATTACTATAAAATGACCTGGCTCTGCCTATGGGTATTTCTGGCTATTGCCTTATTACTCTGGGCTGATATAGAGCCAATGATATGCCCCTGCCCACCCAAAATTCGGAACCTTGAAATAAGAGTTTTAGATTTTAAAGATACTCTCAAGTGATTTAGAGTGACAGAATTCCAACAGGCTGGTTCCAGGATCTGCTGGCAAGATGGCAGCTTCCAGTTTAAAATGTTCTTAGAAGTGCTACAAGAGCTTGGTATACATGTTGCACACACACACAGTGAGCTTTATTTATGGCTGCACATTTAAACATTTTTTTATTGCTTTCTTGGTTTCTACCTACTAGTTCTCACGAGCACGGACGTAATCTATTTTCCACATCACCGAGACCAAATCAAGACCAAAGAACTGAAAATGTTTCCTGTTTCCTGCACTGCTTTGCAGTTGCACTCCTCTCCCATTATCTCAGTGATGGGGGAAGGGGGCTAGGCAACAGGTTTAAATGTTCATCTTGATGCATTTTTGACTAGGCTTCATTAGAAACTCTTAAAATGACAACTTGTCTTGCATTAGCAAATGATGTGTCTATTCAAGGCTTTTGTGATCTATGCAGTATATGCTGGACTGAAAACTCCATTAAAAAATACATACATATATATATGTGTGTGTGTGTGTGTGTGTAGCCTAAATATCTGTGACTGGCTGGAAACTTATGTTTAGGTTGGGGAAAGTTGACTTAGCAAAGTGAATTTTGATATCAGTGATTCTTTACTAGAATGGAAAAAAAAAAACTAGTTTACCCAGAGAGCTACCTTATTATATGGTTATTAAACACGTGGACAGCATGAAAAAGCAATTTAAGAATAGTTCATAAAAACACAGTGTCTTGCAAATCACAGATGCAACAAATATTTTGCCAGGGAAGTTGATCATTTATCCAAGAGCTGGCATTTCCTCCCATTTCAGCAAAAGAAAGTCTCTTTGGCGGCGTCTCTTATCAGTTGAAGCTGAAGCAGGGTGATCTCAGGAAGTCACAGCTCATGTTCCCTCCTTGCATGTATTCTAGAAAAATATATCCTAGTCATAACTTAAAATGGTTTTAAACAACAGATTCTTTTCAAATACTATAGAGAGGTTCACTGAGACAGTTTTCAGGTAGAACATCTTTTAGTAACTCTGGCTTCTTAGAGTGGGGAAGCTGAGATGGGCGAACAACAGTGAACAATCCAGAAAACAAAGGTGACCCTCTACTTTTATCTACTCTAGAGTAGAGAAGTCTCTGAGCTGAGGGGGAGTCTCTGGGCTTAGGGGAGAGGTGCCTCTGGATCCAGAAGGTTAGGGAAGATACTAGGTAGGACATATGATTTGGCTGTTTCCCTGTACAGGAGCAGTATGTGTGATCTGAACAAAATGGCAGCCAGGAATGGCATGATGTCCCTCTCCATTTAGGAAGTTGAGATGATGATACAATGCCTTGAAAATGTTCTCTCTGAGCTGGTCGTAATGCACTTGTTGGTGTTGCTGTCGGTAGTTATTTTACTGAGACGGGGTGACTAGAGTTTGAACAATCTGCTAATAAGTATATCCATTGTTCAGGTACCCAGCTCTATCGGCGACAAAGCCAGACAATGATTTGCAGCAGGTTCAATACTGCAGTGTTCCGGGGACACTCCAGAGAGTCAAATCTTTTCGGTTACACAGTCTGTCAAGATTCTTCCTAGAACAGTTCATTGGTAGAACTCTCCCATTCAACATCGCACAGCTTGTATCTTTAAACACCACCTATGCTATCCAGGTTCAGGCTTTGTTAAGAGGGGGCCCTGGTAGCAAACACATCAAAGACCTTTGGCTGCCTCTGAACCTAGCTAATAATTGTGCTACCCAGCACAAGATAGGTGGTCAGGGAGACATGCATGTATGTCATGTCAATCACTCAGAAGGGGAAGGACAACAGAGAGTTGTATGATTATTTCTCACCTAACAGATGATTTTGTTTTATGAAGGGAAGTAAACAAATATCTTCCTAAGACCCTCAAGATAGGTCTGGATTCTCATCTATTCTAGTTCTTGGAGTTTGAACTGATTGAGCAAAATTATCTTTGCAGGGTTTTCAGAGCTCCAGGTTTGCTTTGCTGGACCAGTATGCCTATTTTTTTTTTTTTTTTTTTTTTTTTACATTGTGAACATATATAATTCATATACCTTGCGACTTAGTTAATACATAATTTACACACTTTGCTAGTTTTTATAAATGGGATTTGGAGCACAATTCCCTGAAGATACGCTAGCCCTAAAAACTAATCCTGCACAAACTATTTTTCTTATTTTTCTAGAGGTGGGGGAAAGGCGCATGTGCTGCATTCAAGGGAATCTGGAAAGAGGGCAGTGTTTGGATGAAAGCTGGCAGCCATGGGGAAGAAACACAGCTTTCCAGGGGAGAACAAGACTGGGTTTCATTTTCAATTAAAACAATGTGCTGTCTCTCTCTCATTCACTCTGTCTGTGGTGTGTGTGTGTGTGTGTGTGTGTGTGTGTGTGTGTGTGTGTGCTTGTGATGGTGAGTGTGGCAGACACATGCCACAACCTGTGTGTTGCTGTCAGAGTCAGAAGACTCTGGCTCTGGAGTTTTGAATTTTTGAGGAAGATTGTTTTTTTCTTTTCTGCTGTGTGTACTCTAAGCTAGCGAGTCTTTAAGCCTCCAGGTGACTCCTCTGTCCAATCTCCACTGTAGGCATGCGGAGATTACAATATATGACACCAAGTCTGCAGTTTTGTGGGCTCCGGGGCACAGAACTCAGGTTGTCAGACTTGTGAACCGAGTGCTTTTATCTGCATCCATCTGGCTAGCCTTGGGTGCCTTTTAATCCTGGTTAACTGGAACAAACATTCAGTGCTGGCTTCATTACCAACACGAACCTGAGTTGTGTGTTCCTTATGGCCATAACAAAAAACATTGCTCTTAAGCAAGGGAGCAAACCATGCTGAAGAGGAAGAGTCTCTGACTTGTTGGGAAGCAATTTATTTAAATACAAATCCAAACTCTTGGCCCCTCACTCTCTTCCTGGTTACTAGAGGACACTTGTTGACAGTGTTACTGAATCATCTGTAACAGTCGTGGGGGGGGGGGGGACCTACATTTGGCTTGTTTGTTTGTTTTGTTATTTCAATGTTTGCTAAAATTTCACAGTCTTGTTTGAAAGTCCAGAAAACCTGTTCACATGACAGTTGAATCAGTCCACTCCCCTTTGCTATTCTTTTCTCATTCAACAGCCCAAAAAGCATCTCTGATTTCACACAAAAAAGTTAAAATAAAAATCTACCTTTTCCCAATAGCATAAATAGAGGGCTCCGAGGCTTGCTAACTTGCAGTTTCTAAAAGGCTGGTGAGTTCCAAAGTGAAGAGAGAGTGAGTGCGCTTTATTTTTAAAGTAAAATGATGGGTATCAGATCCTAAGCAAGATCTGAAAATCTTCAAAACTATCTTTTCTTTTCCTCAACATTTTGTTGAGGAAATATCCTGCAATGAGATATTATAAACAATGGCCTCTGCCAGGAAAATTTGAGGCCAAACTATGCTGAACTATACTTGTTGAAACTGTAGAAGCTTTTATAGTTTTTTTTTTTTTTTCCTCTCTCTTAGTATTGCCAGGAATTAAAGCTTCCTGGAGTTTGAAATGAAGCTGCCTGGCATGGGTGGACCATTACTACAAATAGAATAGATGAAAACATTCAGGTAAGTGTAGACATTAAGAACTGCCTAGAATAGGTAAATGAGTTGGAGTATATAATTAAGTTTAAATATTCCATTATTTAATAACTTAATTAACTTACTTATTTGCTGTATGTATGCATGTATGTGAGTATGTGTGTCTGTGATTGTTCTATGTAGTATATATTCATGTGTGTTAAGGGGTATGAGCATCTGTACACAAATGCATATGCCTTCTGTAACTGTCATTTCTCTGAGGTAGAGTCCCTGAAAACTGGAGCTCATGTTCTCCAGCTAGGCTGGCACTTGCCAAGCCTCACAGATCCTCCTGTGCTACTTACTCTCCACAGTGCTGGGGCTACAGACATACAAATGAGACTTAATCAAGCTCATGTGGGTGTTGGGATCTGAACTTGGATCCTTATAGTCATAGAGCAAGCACCTGCAAGCACTGGCTTATCTCTCTACCTCTGTACTCAACTTTAAGTATGAATATTTTTCTCTAAGTATTGAGATAAATACACTGTGCACTCAACCCTCTATTTATGAGCTCCACAGTCATGGTTTCAAGTGATTGCCGGTAGGAATGGCACCCCCCCAAAAAAAAAAAGAGTCTGCACTGAATATATGCAGACTATTTTTCTTATATAAAATATATAGACTAACAATTTTGCACAGCATGCACATTACATTTGCTATTTTAACTAACGGAGAAATGAATTAAAGACCAAGGAAGCTATGCATAGGTTCTATGCAAATTATGCCTCTAATTTTGTTTTGGACATTGGATCTAGATATGTTGTTGAAGCTGTCCCTAAACTTCTGGGCTCAAGCAAAAGCTTCAGCTTCCCAAGTTGCCAGGATAATAGTCATATACTAACATACCTGGCTGACCATGGTATTTTTTTTAATAAGGGATTGTCTTAGTTTCTTTTCCTATTGCTGTAAAAAAGTGTTCTGAAAAAAGTAATTTTAAAAAGTAAGGGTTTCTTTTGTCTCACAGTTCAATGTTAAAAATCCATCATGGAGGTATGTCATAATAGGCAGGAGCTTCAGGGAGCTGGTTACATTGCATCCATAATCCATAACAGTGAATGCTTGTGTTCTGTTTACATCTTTCTTTTTATTCCCAAGATCCTGCCTAGGGAATGATGACACCCACAGTGGACCAATCTTCCTATCTCAATTAACTGAATCAAAATAATCCTTTACAACTGTGTGCAAAAGCCTGTCTCTCATACACTTAAGTACACACAGATGTTGGCATTAGAGAGGTACCCAGAACTAGTTTTCCACATCAATGGATCCAAAGGCAAACCTCATATGAGGTGAGGGAGCAGGAGATATATTTCTTAAAAATAATGGAATAGCTAATAATATGCCCCTCCTTCACAAAGACTGTACAGTGATCAACCCTGTGTGTCTAACCTTAGAAAAGTCTTCACACAATCAAGTCTAAAACCAACAGGCAGAGTGATATGAAAGCTGGAATACATCCAAATCCTAACGTTTTATGCCATCTCTGGAATTTTCCTTTGGTTTAGTACAAGAACTATCTGTATTCTTTAATGTTAGCATCTTAAAATCAGGAATATACACTTTTTTTTGACAAGGCTGTGCTTTTCCTTAAACAAGAGAGCTCACTAGGGATATAAAAGGTCTATTTTAGCCCTGAAGGCTGCCCTGCTTTTTCGCTCTATGAGTGTATTTATAGATATATAATTCATGCCTCTAGGGCTGATATCTAGCAAAAGGGTCTGTCTGCCATTGCAAAAGACAGCATATTAAAAATTCAAAAGAACTCTTCTGAACTGTGAGGATGTTGTCGGTCATGGTGAATGTAATGGGTCACCCCCCACCCCCCCCCAAAAAAAAAAAAAGAAAAAAAAGGACCAGCCTGAAGTAGTTTCAATGTGGCTCCGGCCTTTCTGCCTCTCTGGAGACAGCTGACTCTGAAAGGTCACATTCAAAAACAATGATGCTAAGCAGAGAGCCTCTAGAGAGGATGCCATGCTCCAATTGCTGAAATTCCGTTTTTATGTCTATTTGGGTTCTTTACCTTATCTCTGATTTGCATTATTCTAATTCACTCACTACATAAAGACCCTCATTTACATATTTGGTGCCATAGGAGTGAGCACTTAAGTGCACAGATATGCTGAAGGTTTTAACCATTAAATGGCTCTACATGAATGACCTTCAGAAAAAAAAAAAAAAAAAAAAAAAACTTCTCTGGACCAACACAGCCAGTGCTTGGTGGAGAAAACATCAGTAAAACTTAAATGTTTCAAAGGGGCAATTTAGATTTAACAAGATGAGACTCTTTAGGTAAACCCTCTGACACACACACACACACACACACACACACACACACACACACCTAAAACATAGCAAGTGGTTTATCTGGAAAGAGCTTAATTCTGAAAGGGTACCCAATCTGTTTTTTAACATAAGTCCCAAAAAAGAGGAGCCACAGCTGCTTGATGTGATTATGCGTAATAAACTGGGGAATGCCAAGTGAAGCTTTCATTTGCTTATTAATTAAGAGCTTTTGTTCTGAAGCCAGTCAGCCTAGACTTCTGTTAACATTGGAACTACCCTTACAAGGCACATGACTTGGTAACGTTTCTTCAACTCCAAGGATAAATGGGAAGGCATCTATTTCAAGGCAGCACACACTGAATAGTTACTGTAGTGCCTACTGCTACTCAGAGAGGCTTTACTCCTTTTATTAGCATTTTGACCTGTAAACACTCCAGTCATTGATCAGTTTCTCTGTTCTTTTGAATGCAATGGTCTCATATGCAGAGATATAAATACACAGGGTGCTTCGAGAGACATCCCTAGAGGTAATGTCTTTTAGTCATTGTGGGAAGATTCACATTCATTCAAAAGTCTCGTATTTGGGAAAAAAAATGATTAACCTGTAGTGAAATAACAGTCTTTTTAAAAACAAACATAAAAATCCATTAATGTGATTAAGTATATTAGCACCCTTTTTAGCGAATTCTAATTTTTAACACTGAAATACTAGTCAACATGTCAATCAGGCCAAAATCACTTGAGCTGAGGTGAAGAGAGCCCATTCTTTGACATTCCCAGGCCAAAAATGTATCTTCTGTTTACCACTCAGTTTGATTTTTCTTACAACAGTTCCAGATACCAGTAATATCTAGAATTGAAGTTGAAACAATTGACTTCTTCACTAAAAGGGTTGTGTGATGCCTCTCACCAGCCTTGCATTTCCGATGTGTCGCTGTTGCACTGATCCAAACAACTCAAGGCCAAGACCTGGTCTCCACCCAGAGTTACAGAATGGTGACACCTACCCACGTACTTTGTAAGTAAAAGTTGAATTAGAAAACCATCCTGCATCTTCTTGAAACAATCATAAGATTCCTTCGGAGCTTACCTGGTTGAGTCCTTCAGGATGAATAGAAAGGGGGAAGGAAGGGGAGACAAAGGAGAGAAGAGGGAAGGAGAAAGGAGGAGGGGATGCCTGAGCCTTCTCTCTGTGTGTACATGGTGCAGTGTGTTTTTTCCCAGAAGTTAGGTGTGTACATTAGGAGGCATCAACATCATAGCACAGCACTGTAAACACCTGGGATTCCTGATGTCTTCATTCTGTGTAAAATTGATTTTGTAGCCTATGGTGAAGACGATAGCCTAAGCCCGGAGAACCAGTCTACCATAGTCACTTGAGAGTACCTTATTTCCCCTTTACCGAAGGAAAATAAAATAAAGGGCTGATTTCCCTGAATATCTTCTAAGGAATTAAATTAAGGATGAAATTACCACTGATGATAATCTGAACTAACTCAAGTCAATTCGTTTTTTTCTGGGGTGTAGGCCTCCCATATGCTATAGCCAGTTTTAATTTCCCACTTTAGGGTAACCAATACTGTAAAGACCTTAAAATTAGTGGCTAAAAATAACTGTAGGCCGAGTTTAGGCTTCTCTTAGTTGATAAGGATTGGGTACTTATCCTCTTTAACTAAAAGTAGAATTTCTATTGATCATTGAATACAATTCTGCACAAATCAGAACAGTGAAAATAAAGCAAAAAGGGCCAAGTAAAAGAAAGTACTTAATATAGTTTTTAAAATCAGATAGTATAAAATAAAATGAACTTCATAGCTGAAACAAATTAACCAGAAGGACAGCAAATAAGACCAACAAGGCATTCACAATATAAGAACACAAGGCAAAGGAAAATAAAAATATAGAAGCTGTTTTGGAGAGAGAGCGAGCGAGAGAAAGAGAGAAAGAGAGAGAGAGAATTTCAACATAAGCAAAAAGAAAAAAGAAATTATAACAGAAGAGAATACCATATTAATTTATAGTCAACTTACATCAACAAATTGCCCGCATGTTTTTTGGCATGAAAGAAAAAAATTTACAAAAGAAAGTTGTGTAAGAATGCTCTTGGACAAATTGAATTGCCACATTCTTGAAACTTGCTTTGTTGTTGTTGTTATTTTTCTTAAAAACTTTTGAGCAAAATGTCTGATTTTTTTAAATATAATAATTTACAACAGAGGATGATACAGGGAGGCAACAACACAGACATTCACACCACATAACATGAAAAGAAAAAAATCTGCACTTTAACAATTTTTACTTTATGGGGAGTTGAGAGGGGCATTAATTTTAAATTTAAAATAATTCTGATTTCTATGATTAAAAATGGAAAAATATTTTTATAATTTGCCTTTAAAAAAATCTATGCGTCTGTAGGGATTGGAATGAATTTCTCCATTGTCAAGTTTTCAGATATATATTTAGATTTTTTAATTGTCTTTTTGACAAATTTTAGATTTTCCTTAATTTAGGGGAATGGATGACAGCACATAAATTTTAACAATGCTAAAGAAAGGGGGAGTATGGGAAGGAAGGATGCGGAACAAGGGAGGGTCGTAGCTATGAGTACACTACACAGGAGATGAAGATGAGAGGAGTAAATGTGTAAGTGAGTCGCCATGTCCATGTAAGGGCGGCACGGAGTGATCTAGCTGCATTAGAGCTTCTGGCTGTAAGGAAGGGATGGGCAATATACAAAAACAAATGAGCCTACACATGCCCATCTATGGAAATCAAGAACAGAACTCTAACACTGACAATCTCACACACCCTAACCTGCAACTTCTTCAACATGCAATTACTACAAAATCATTACAGTTTCATCATAAGATTTTTTTAAAAAAAATCATTAAAACATTTAAACTTCTTTATCCTACTCAAAATTGACAGATTACATAAAATAATATTACTAATATTCAAGATCAAAAGTTTCAAAGCAAAATCAAGGAGACTAGAGTTATGCATTCACATTGAACAACTTCACCGGCAGCCGCGCAGCCCCATCTACGGCTGGGAGCGGAGAGAGCCACAGAGGTGAGGACAGGCAGTGCTGAGCCGAGAACCCATGTACAGGCCGCTAATGACTCCTCCGTACAGAAACGGTACGTTCCAAATGCCATCATCCACCTTCCACAAACCACCCATGCTCTGTGTGTACTACTGCCATGGAGACAGGCTCATCTGAAAGATGAGGATGCGGGATGTGCAGCTGAAGTTGTTCCAGATTTAAAGAAAGAGTGGGGAAAAAAAACTGCAGAAAACAATTCATAACTTTTTTTTTCTCATCATTTTGGATAAAAACAAGTCTAAAGATAAAGATCTAGCAGTTAAAAAGGAATACACTGATATGTATATAGAGAAAGATTATATATAATACAAAAACATTTAATTTCCAAACAAGAAGGGAGAAAATAACAAAAAAAGGGGGGAGATTTTTTTTTTTTTTTAAAGAGATGGACAACCAGATGCACACGCTGAGAAGGCACAGACAGAACGGTCAGGGGACACAGCTTAATACTCATGGTGTAGCTTTTGCTGGTTTTTATTTGTCTGCTCATTCATTTGGATCATTGATTCCCCATTGTGTGACAGCCAAAATTCGAAACAAATTCCAATTTTTTTTTTTTTTGGAAGTCACATTTTGATTTTGTTTCTCTAAAAAAAATAAAAAGGGCGTGCAAGTCTGGATGCCCGTCCTAAGAAGACGGTTAAAAGGGAAGACGGGTATTGTCTATCACCCCTGAATTGCAGGGATTTCAATCGAGTTAACACATGCTTAAAGTAAGTTGCATTTAGGGAAAAAATAGAAAAACAGAACAACGAGTTGGGTTAGGTAGAGAGGTCGGCAGGACAAAACCAGTTTGTGGTGGGAGAGAGGAACTGAGGGTTTTTGTTTTTTTGCATGCTTTTCCAGTAGGGGTGAAACACATCACAGGACTTCTTTTCAGGTTTCAGGTGCGGTTAGTGTGTGTGTGAGTGTGTGTGTGTGTGTGTGTGTGTGTGTGTGTGTGTGTGTGTGTGTGAAATGAAGCCTGTAGTGGCAGGGATTGGAATAAAGTATAACACTAGCTGTTCTTTGGAGGACTTGTCAGAGAAGGTATGTTTTGTAAGGTGTTCCAGGACTACAGTAGGTAATGCTGCTTCATGAGTATTTATTTATTTATTTATTTATTTATTTATTTTCTAACTGAAAGGAGTAATCATGGTTTACAACAGGATGTTAAACTAAGCCAAGTGAGTAGAAGAAGAACTGATGTAACTTTTGGTAACAATGTTAAAACTTCTCTCTGCTCCAAAGAAGAAATTATCAGTGTCAGATCTACAAACAGTGATGATCATGATACATTATGCTTGAGGGAAATTGTGTTAGCCTTTTAGAGACTAATCTGTGAGACAAAACATTACAACTAGTGTACACTGAGAAAAGTAGACAAGAGCCTGTGAATGCCTGACAGGTATTTGCACATGTCTCTGTGTGGTGCGTGTGGGAGCACTGAGAGAAACATATCATAAAAAGGATGCAAGGAAAGGGGTTTTAGAAAATGGCCTCATCCCCTACTGGAAGAGATCACTGGAGTTATAATCATTATATCCCTGTTCAACCAAGGACTGGGAAACCCGGGTAGGCGAACCCCAAAGGCAAGACACGTGAGAGTGCTTAGTTCTGACAGCCAATTCCAAGTTTCAAAGAACCCCTTTGGGTGACTTTGACAAACTGAATAATTTTTAAAAATGGGGTCAACTTTTGCCCCCTAGGAGACGCCCCTTTTATTATTTTATTTTAAACAGAATTGTAGTAATGTGTCCCCCTGGGTCGGTCCGTACCAAGATTTTTAGTCTCTGGTTTAATAATGTTAATCATTATTTCCGGAACTTCACAAAGTACAGTCGGAATGTTTCATGTGGAAGAAAGACAATCCCAATATTACAATAGAGGAAAAACCCTTGTTGTTGTCATTTGGTTGAGCTTTTGCCTAACGGTGGTTTTAACAGTGAATTTTTTTTTTTTCATGAGAAGATCTGGGAAGTGCTAAAGTGACTGGTTATAAGGCACCAATCAAATGACTTTCATAAGAGTTCAGTTGGTAATATTCCCACAGATGACTTTTTGTTTCTCATGTATTGAAAGCAGGAAGCAAAACTTGTCTAAGTGCAAAAGCTGAAGCATGAGATCTTCGCGGGCTATTTAGATTCCAGGATAATGGGTGGTGCTCTCAGGAATATATCAGCAATTTGGGTCCCCTAGGGTTTCTGTGGAGTAATTTACCTATTTCAAAATGCCTGTTTTAAAACTCTTACAAGCAGGACACCACTTACTTTCCAGAAATCACTGGTTTGGACAATTCAACACGCTGCAATTTGGGGTTGCCACTTTGCAAATTTATAAAAAAAAAAAAAAAGAGTATATGTATATATTTTTTTAAATCACGGAAGCCATAACTTCAAATGAAGCCAACACACCATGGATATAAAGCACATATCAATTTTTACAATACAAGTTAGTATCCAATCCTTAGTATGCAAATGTGAAACTGCTTTGAACTCTAATGAAATACACAGAGTAAAACTGTTAATCATTCTTAGACGTGTCATACTTTTATTTTTATTGTTCATTACTAATCTACAATCATTTTCTATTTTCAACAAGTACATGATACATATTTATTGCTCTACTAAGTGTTAATGTGTTCTGGTTATATGTGCCTTTGAGAACAAGTAATACAGTAATTTGATTTGAAACAGTATATTCTGCTACAACCATTTTTGATCTCAGCATGTCCTAATAGCCCCCATCTAAACATAATATGTAATGCTAACAAACTAAGAACTATAAGCTGAAATTTTACAGGTCGGAATTCACTGTGGAATGCTCTCTTGAACTGAAGACATACGTTTTTAAACTGCTGGGTGGAGGTGGACCTGGAGAAGCTTAGGTGCAAGCCCCATGTATCTTGGGAGCAGGTCCTCCCTCTAGAAGACATGTTTTGCACATGAGAAAATGAAGAGCTTTGCCAATGGCAAAGCTCAAATGAATGGCTCTGCACTTTGGTAAGTTCTTGACTTTCCCCTCTCAAAACACTGGAGAGAGAAGGGGGAGGGGGAGTTCTCTCAAGAGTCTCACTGAAAGCTGGAAAACTTATAGCAGCACCTAGGAGCTGAAGGATCGCATACTTGAAGAGCTTCAAAACATTTGCAGTAGATTTATAAAAAAAACCTTCATGCCTGTCCCACCTATGGATATACAGATTATGATTTTGTGAGTCTTCAAAAAAGGGAGGATTCTTGTGCTAGGACAAACAGCTCAATGCTGTATGACACTTTTGCTTAGAATGAAAATGCTGGCTCTACACAGGTGTGGAATCATAAGAATGTGAGGATGGCTGCAATCTCTGTGTCAGTTTGAGTCTTCCTATACTTCCATACATCATAGCATCTTTTTCAGGCACACGGGAACAAAACTTGCTTTATGCATGACACTTGTTTTTGAATGAAAATGCTTAACATTATGTTTTTAATGCTGAACAAAAACGTTCATGCATTATTTGTTACAGACCCATTTTCCACACTTAATTATTGTAGGTAGGGTGAGGGAGAGAATAAATGTTCAAGACAGAAAAGAGAGTCCAGACATCACCAAATCCAATACTTAGAACTGCATTTCTGTGTTAACGATCTCATGTTTACTATACCTTTATTTTCCAACTTAAGGGAGTAGATAAGAATGGATAGGTTATTACACAATGCATTAGTATGCTTTAAAATTGATAAGACAGAAGCAAATATGGGAGAGGGAGGACCTTAAAGTAAGAACTAGATTAATCTAGGTTTTAACATGTGTCTTTAGGTCTATCCCATCAACTCTATCCTTCTTGTGACCTACTGTATCCTGAATTGACTATTAACTATTAACTCAGTGTTCCAGTAAGCTTGGTTTCTTTTCTTATTCATCTCAGATAAATCTTAAACAATTTGAGAGCTAGGATAGTATCTTCATGTTTACATTTATTTCAACACCCAGTAGAACAATACTTACTCAGATACTTATCTGAATAACTTAAACTGCTTATCTCCTTGCCCTCATCCTAGCCTCACCTCTAGATCCCATAAAGGCATTGACTTCTGGATTACCAACATGCCTCGATTTATGCTTGGACCCTCATATAGACAATAGAGATTCTGAGTCTGGGGACCCTAAATCTTAGTCTTAGTTGTACCGCACAATACCTTATTAGACAGACATTCAACAAATTCTCTCATGCTGTTGAGTCTGTTTCCTCATGTATGATGCAAAGATTATAGTGTCTGCTCAATCAGTCTACCTCACAGGTAGATTTGCACAACTAATGACATTTTGAATGTGAAAGTGCTTGTAAATTCTAAAGGGCTTCACACATCTTTGCTACTATTATCTTCAAAGACTGTTAGCAGAAACATACTCAACAGAGGAAGCTAAGTCACAGGCAATCAGGATCAAAGTTATTTCAAATGTGATCCTTGGAGCGTTTAATTCAGTAACAAATAAGTATAACGTCAGTCTCAAACCCTGACTAGACCAGCCATGATGATGTCTTTCCAACTGTTTCTATCTCTTCTGGTGACATTGCCTTCTTAATGCTTGATTCACTTATCTTCAAAAGGTGAGTTTATGTTATTTATACATCTAATATTATGGTTATTTTATTTCACTCTTGTAGGTGAGAAGCAAGTTCTAACAAGGTCACATTTAGCTGTATCTTCATTAGAATATATTTAATGTCTAGCAAGACAACAGACCTGGAGGAGGACTCTGGTCATCTGTCTATCAAATAGAGAGAACATTAATATAAGTTAAATAAACTAGAGAGAAAAGAGATGGAGCAAGAGAGAGACAGAGAGAGAGAGAAAAAGAGACAGAAAGAGACACCAACATATTGCTTGACCTCACTTTTACGTACTTTTAAGTACTTTCTTAAGAAAAAAACACCAATGTGCAGAGATAGAAGGTGAAGTGGTAGCCATCACTGGAATAGTGATAGACAAGGAAGTGAGACAATATAGATCAAACAATAGAAAGTAGCAGGCATGTAGAATAAACAACTGTAGATATCTCAGTTCAACAGTGGGACAATAGTTAATGACAGTGCATTATACTCTGGATCTTAGTTAAGTGAGAACAACATAAGTTCCCTTGTTACAGGGGAGGCTGAGTAACTATGCCATGCTATACCATGATAGATGTGCTTGTCTTGAGTAACTGTTTAAGGAATTATGTAATGCAAATATGTGAACAAGGAAACAGTTGGCATAGTGATTTTCTTTAACATATGAGACAAAATATAAATTGTAATTGTAGATAAATTGTAATCATTTCGTTAAAACATTAATTAGTAATAAAATTTCTGAAGAAACTTCTTGAATATTGACAATTGACTCTTCCAGATACTGTAGTTGTAAGAAAAAAGTGTAAATGATCTATTTAAGAATTAAAATTACATCAAATTATCACTGAATCTGGACTTCAATAAGCTAGTTTATTTACTCAGAATCACACAACTGAGTAGCTGGATAGCCATAACGGAACATGGACCTTTACCCTTTCAACAAAACTACAGCTTGACTTTCAAACAAATGTTGAAGGTTTTTTTTGTCTTATGTTCTAGAGAAACATTTCACTCTCCATGGGAATTGGAAAGTATAAATAAGGTAGTCTTAGACACAAAAAGTTCCACAGGGTAGGCATGGTGGGGGTCCTAGTATCTTTGCAGATCTAGTCACATTTTTATGTATCAGGAGTCACAAGAGCATAATGGGAATTTTTATCCAGAGGGGCTGTGACGATCGTTCCACAGTTTGAGGGGCACCTGGCCCATGCTAAGTCAATCTTTCCAGAGGAAGCAGTGAGGATGGCAGGGAGAGCCTAGGAAGCTGCAGTTTTAAAGGAATTCTAAGGCATTTTCCAGCAAAATTCAGTTTGGAAACAGTATTCTAAACTCTGCTCTTTTTTTTTTTCTTTTTCTTTTTTCTTTTTTAAACTGGAAAGGATGCAGAGTAGATCTTAGTTGATAATGGTGGAAAAAAAAAAGAACTAACCTTTAGTCCTTGCTAGACTGATATCAGCTGTGATCTAACTTTTGATGCCTGGCATCAATCTTGAGAATTCCTGTGTATAAAGTGAATAGAAGCTTCACTGGGAATAGACTCAAATAGGATATGGGATATGGAACAATACTTCCAAACATGAGAAGGCTAATAATTATCGTCCTTGCAGAACAAAAGTTGTTTAATAGTTTTTTACTGCAAAGAATTTAGAACCAAACAATAAGTATTATTTTTTTACATTCTATCTATTCTGGAATTATCTCGGTGAAAGGTTTGGTTGTCAAGTAAGTGCCCATTGAGATAATGTGATTTTTTGTTGCTGGGCTACTTCTCTGATGAAATCATCAGTGCTCTCTGAGTGTTTCTGTCCTGTCTGATTAAATTTCATGTATAAGATTCATACTACATTTTAATCCATCAATGACTATATACAACTTTATTAAAAGCAGCATAAACCAGTTTTTGGAAGAAAGCATCACATCTGCTTATTTTCTGATATATTCTACATGTGAACTCTGTTAAACAGGATTATGGTAGAGCACTGCTTTGGACTGATCCTGTATTAGGTCCCAGGAGAAAAGACAAAACTATGATGGAGTCTCTTGTGCTAAGAGCTATGTAATCAAACTGAACTCAGAAATGATCTACTACTAAAAAAAAATAAAAAGAAAGAAAGAAAGAGCCAAAATCCAAAATGACCAATTTTCTTGAGCCAGCATAGAAAGGAAATCCCTTCTTTCTAAACCCTGTAAGAGAAGCAACTCTCCAATGACAACTGCATTTTTGCTCCCTGTTTCTTCTCTCTTCATCACTTTCACTCTCCCAAGCAGCTCTGCTCATCTCATATGAACACTCATTACATTTCATAGCATGAGGCGCTACTTGATATTCCAATTATGGATATGGCCCATAAATCTTGTATTGAAATTTGTTGTAATTTTGTCTGTTGGCAAGTTCAAACATGCAGGCTCCTACAATCATTTTAGGGCATTAAGAAAAGTGTCTTTTGAACATGGTGTGTATGTACAATTGTTAACACATCTTCAAGAAGTCCAAAAGGCAGGGGAAATGGCTCTAACTATGCCATCCTCATACCTCTAAAGCCATGGAGTCAAGACAGGGAAACGCTACAAGTAGGCATCATGGCTATGAATTTACGTTAGATATAGGAATCTTTTTCAGTGCGTATACATGTGTGTTTACATGTGTGCATGTGGAGCTCAAAGACAACCTCTGAAAATTTTTTCCTGAGGTGCCATCCACATTGGTTTTCTGAAACAGGGATCTCTCAGTGACTCAGAGTTTGCTGATTTTGCTTGGCTACCTGGCCGAAGAGCCCCAGGGTTTCCTAGGTTTGTGCCTCTCCAGTGCTGGCACGTACCACAATGCCAAACATTTTTACATGGGTCCTCAGGATCAAACTCCAGGTCTGCATATGGGTGTGATGAGCACTTTAACTTCCAGGATACCATCTTCCTACACAGGCATCCCTGAAAACAAAAGTGCTGAGGCCATCTGGTCATTTGTAATGCCTCTTCAGTCAAATAATATTCATCTTTCCTCACTAGGTCTCCAAGGACATTTCTCTCAGGTAAACACAAACAGATCTGATTTGAGTTTGTGCAAATTCAGTGAATATGTGACTTGAATTCTAAAGTTTAGTGCTAAATGCGATGACCATCTGAGGCGGTGTAGGGGAAAGAAAGTCTGGGAAACCTTACAGATTTTCTCTTTAGCAACTGTGCCACGTTTAATTAAGACAGCTATCATGGTAGAATTCTGAAACCCACTTATAATCTCTCTCCCTCTCTTAAGCATGAGCCATGTGTGTTTGCATGCGGTCTTTCCCTGAGAGAAGCCCACTCATTAGCTTCATTCCTGTTTTATAGTAATCATTGATAGTAATGTTTTCCCAGTGTGACAAGCCAGAAAACAATTAAGGCCTATATTTTTAACTTCATTCCAAATGGGTGGACTGTACTCAGTTTTAATTTAAAACTCACAAAAAAGTTAGTACTGTTTATAAAATTGCAGGATCCAGGACTGGGTATGCTTGTGTCACTTATGTTTTGCTTTTTCAAAATGATATACTATATAAAGCATTAATAATATATAAGTGGCTAGGAATGCCCTGTCTGTCTTGCACAACATAGTGACATTCATTGACAGGAGCAATGAATGTTACTGTCTGGTTGCATACAGGGGAATAAGCAATTATTGCAAAATAAAGGCAGTTTACAATGTGCCCTTGAAATTGGCAGATGGGTGCAAATTGAGACAGAAATGTACGTGTGGAGCTTAACTGTTGGGGAATGCCTGCATTTCAGACATTTGATGACCGCACGGTCCTGAAGTCTGGTTAGAAGGAGAGAAAACCCAAAGGAAAGACTTAGTAAGATGGATGGCTCCAGAAGGGGGGAAACATCTCTCTGATACTTTTAAAGAAAATGACATCCAAGAGCTGTTAGTGTTAAAAAGAAAGAAAGTAAAAGTAAAAGAAAAAACGAACGGCCCTGCAAAGCAGAAGCAGTCACGATTTGTGGCCCAGAGGAAAAACTCGCAGACGAGGAGGAGATGGGAATATCTGTTCTATGTGTTTTCAGAGAAGCCAGGCAGATAAGTAGAATTGGCTGCTGCTGGGTCTTTCCCCACGGGTTATACATCCTACCAACAAGCAAAGCTTCCAGGAAGCAAGCTCTCCTGACCTTGCTGGAGAAGATACCGCATTAAAAAGCAGGACTTGAAGGCATGTGGCTGGCTATAAGGCTTCAAGTAAATTACTTAAATTCTCTTTTGCCCATTTTTTGGTTAAAACCAAAGCTACATAATATTTCAACCGAATGGCTTAAAGAAAGTAAGTGTTGCTAATCAAACTCAAAATTGCTCCCCCAAATTAGCACTATCAATTGCTGAATGTTTGAAATAAATTACAGATATAGTACCCCTAATATTAACCCCTAATATTACAATGTTACATTCATGCATGCTCATGCTTCCCGTGATCTTATAAGAATAAAAATGCAATAAACAAGGATGTCACAGCACTGCTGCCTTGCTGGAGCTTAGAAAATGTTGCTGATTCCATTTTTTTCAAGTAAGGGGAGAACATTCTGTAATAATGTGTGAGGTTGATGGAAATATTACCTTGGATGCATAGGCTGCAGAGCTGAGCAGATGGTAGACCACTAACCTAAGGATGGGGGTTTGCAAGCTGATCCCCACTGTGCAACTTAGCCTCTGTCAGGAGTCATTTGGAACAATATGATCAAAGAGAAAGGCATAGGGGAGTGTGGGTCATAGATGTATTTTATCTTATGTTCTATTCATATTATGTAAATAATGCAAATTGTCCATCCATCAGCTCCTGCTCCTAGAAGAGTGTCTTGATTATGACTCATTTTTATTGCTTTAGGACCCTCTGCCCTGCTGTCCTTTGTTCCGTATTACTGTTCAGACACTTGAGATTTTCTGGAATATTCAATCTAAGGTAATCAGAGGCAGCAAGGCAACAATTATCCATCTGTACTCTGAAGCCACAAGCAGTTCCTTCTCTTTTGGAGGACTCCTATGACCATGGCGGCCAAACAAAAGAAACCCACATAGATTTTTTTAAAAATGTACCTTGAAGCACTTGCAGATAGCTCTGTGTCATATATGCTGGTCTTTTCTGCTGTCCAGAACACTGAATGGAGCTTTCTCCTGAGCCAGGCACTAAAAGCATAGTGTTTACCAGCTGAAGAAGGGCTCTTAGTTTTTAACAATGGTAAGGTATACGAAATGTCAATTGGCAAGCGTTTCGGTGAGAACCATCCAAGCTGGACCACTGGTTTTACACATGGAAATGATGACTGTAGGAAAGCCAACCATGAAAGCAGAATGGGATAGGAGAACAAGACCTGCCGAACACATTTGGCATTTTCTTTGTCATCTGCCAGTGGGTTCCTGCAGTACACACTGACATTCAAGTCAAAGTCCTTGACCTGTTAATTGCATTCAGCTAAACATTGTTGGGAAAAATAATTGCACTTGTATATCTTTCTCTATACAGTGTTAGAAAGAAACCTCAATAGGAAGCATTCCACTCCAGAGATCTGAGCTGTGAAAATCTGGAAACAACTGACTGAAACTTAACTACAAGAATGCAAATGGCAATAGTCATTCACAGATAAGCTAGGACTTGGCTATCCCATCTAGGCCAGGACTTAATTGTATCTGACCAACAGTGCCTGAGTCTGATGCTATAATGTTCCTCTGCCGTTATTGCCATTTCTTATGCGTGGGTCACGGTTATCAAGCATAAAGCCCAACTGCTTTGTGTAGGCCTGTGGTTCACTGTTAAAATCCTAACTAACTATGCTTATAGAAGGGCCAGAACCACTTTGTTTATGAAGATGAATATGAGGCTGCAGAGGCGGCTCAGTCAATAAATTACATGCTATGCAAGCATGAAAATCTAGGTCAGATTTCTAGCATTCACGTAAAATGCTGGGTGTAACAATGCCTCCTGTAACCCCAGCTCCAAAGGGTACTGGGGCAGGTGTCTCTCTAGGCTCACCGCCAATAATTCTAGCTAAAGTGATGAGCTTCAAGCTCACTGCAAGATTCTGTCTCAAAAACATAAATAAAACACGAGCCAAAGGTAGAGATCGAGGAAAGGCATCTTATCTACCAACCTCTGGCCTCCATACACACCAACGTGCACACACCGGTAAACACACATGCACCCGCACACACACGTGTGTAATCATTCCTACACAGTAAGTACACACTCACCCCCGTCCCACCCAGAGGATAGAAACTCTAAGGCAAGAGTCACATTCCGATTTGAATAACTATGCTGGATGCCACTGGTTTCTTTCATATAACTCTCTCTGTTGAATCAAAAGGTAAACGCCCACGAGTTATTCCTACACATCAAACTCCCATTCCCTTAAGAAAGCCTTCTACAAGTCATGAAAGACCTAAGCCCCAGAACAAAGCCCTAAAAGTAAGTAAGAAGGCAAAATTAAGAAATATATATATTTGAATGCTAATTTTTCCAAGTTAAAACAACTCTCTAGGGAGTCATGTTACATACATATTCTTATAAAGAATTAAAAGAAAACACATTATGGTATAGAGTGTTTTTATAAACCTTGCCAAGTGTCAGAGAGTAAGAGCTACATATGGCAATCACTGAAGGACCTGGTTTTCTGTGCTTTTAAAGTTTGGTTTCAAATCATCAAGTAAGGGTATGCATTTATGGTGTGCAAGATAATGTATTGAGATATGTACAAATTGGGTATTGACTCTACCCAGCTGTTGTTGAAGAGGGCCCTACAAGTTGGCTTCTGTGATGTGAGAAAGCTACTTGTTTTCTGGGCCCTCTGGAGAACAGGGATGACACTCAGTGAGTCAGAGGAAGATGAAGGATGCCCAGATCTGGCTCCTGCAAGCCCTGATAAAGTATAGCTGGGAACTGCCTGCAAACTTTCTCAACTTTGAGTTTACCATTTAAAACTGCTTACTAGAAACTTAGAGCACCATACTTGGTAAATATCTCACCAGCCCCTGCTGTGTTATACTGAGTGTCTGTAATGGAAGTTTTGGTTTCTCTGTAAACTCATATTATGCACATGTTTTTGTTTAAATCCCAAGAGTGGGATTTAGTTTGTCCACACTTGTTAATTGTCTTGTGTGGGGCATGGCCTTTGCCAGCTGGTAATGGCCTTCCATGTGGCATGGAGAGGGGCGTGGTCTAGGACTCTGAGGATATATATTTAAAGCCCAGAAAGAGAAGCTGTAGCATCTGATGTTGGCCTGTGGCATAGCAGTTTGGAGAGACCAGAGAAACTGACAGTGAGGCGGAAGAAAGAGCAGAAAGATGGCTGCAGCGGCTTTGATGAGACTGCTGACTGCATTTGCTGTTGACGGAAATTGGTAGAGCCCTAAAGGAAATAGTCTCAAACAGCCAGGAGAAGTAAAAGGGACCTTTATTCCCACGAACTTTCTCTCTGCTACATGGGGTTGGGAGTTTGGAAGGGAGGTTGAGACCTAAACACCCCCAACTAAAGCAGAGTTTTAAAAAACAGTGCTACATGTGTCAGCCTTTAACTGGAGACTAAAAGGATAAAAGTGAGCTATCACTGGAGAGACATAATTAATGTTTTCAGTGGATACATTTTTATAAAAAAGCAAATCAAAACAAAACAAAACAAAACGCTGTGTCGTGAAGCCTAGGAGCAAATAATAATTTACAGTAAAAAAACAAAAACAAAAACAAAAACAAAACAAACAAACAAACAAAAAACCCAAAACTGGTTCAAAAATGGAAAGGATTGAAGAAGTGATTCTACCTTCGAATCAGATGCAGTAGCTTATTACCTATGCTCCTTTTGTAGGTAGAAGGAAGGTGGCTAGGATCCTTGTATCAGGGGAGGTGGCAGCAAGAGAATTAAAAATATATGGAGAATGAGTTTGGGTGGAATGTCAGCATTTGCAGTGGACTTTGCTTCTTACTGAGGTACATTAAATCTCCCCAGATTACTATACTTTCATAGTTACACACTTAAGGGGCTAAAATAATCACATTATTTATTAGGATTTATCTATATTAATATTATATATAAATTGTTATATAATATATAATTGCTATATTACATATATTAATTTATACATGAATATAATATAAAGTGTTAATATAACTAGTAGGCTTGGATAGTTTTTCACATAACACTGTTCTTATACACTGATTATTTTTTTCTATATCACAACCTGGACATATGCATACACCCTAACACACATACTCTCTTCTTTTTATTTTCTCAGGAGGGCAGCCAGGACTGTCATCCTCTAGTCCTTACAAGATGTCGTTGTTTGGTGGATGTGTGTGTGTGTGTGTGTGTGTGTGTGTGTGTGTGTGTTTCAAGGTGCTTCCTCCAGACTGCAAAGAAATTTGCACACCTGGGTCACTTTTCATTCCAAAAGCTCAATTAAATAATACTGTGCTATATTTGCATAATCATTCAATTTAGCTATTTTGCTGAGCAACCAACCTAAATCCTTTTTTAAAAAGTGTGTATGCCACTGAAGAATATACAAATTTTGATCAGTTGGCACCTCTATGGGTGATCTGCTCAAAGAGTGGCAGAACAAACAGGATCCCATCTAAAAGGGACTCTGGTGAAGATAAACTTTCAAGAGGTGCCTTTATTTTAAAGATAACTTTTTAAAAACCTTTATTTTAGTCTTTCAGAGGCCTTCCGTGGTATGCTCCTATCCTGTCTCCTGTTTTCTCCTTCTTCCAACGTCCATTCCGTTTGCCGTTCTGAGTGAGGATTGACTCTACCCAGCATTGTATAAAACAGATAATGAGACTCATAAACCAACTTTTGGCAATGTGCAGGGAAACTTAGGAAAGAAGGGGGAGATAGTAAGACCTGGAGAGGACAGGATCTCCATAAGCATAGTAACAGAAGCAAAATATATGGGCACAGGGGTCTTTTCTGAGACTGATACTCCAACCAAGGACCATTCATGGATACAATCTAGAACCAGCCCAAGGCTGCAAGTGGGTGCCCTAGTAAGAAGAACAGGGACTGTCTCTGATATGAAGTCTATGGCTAGCTCTTTGAGTACCTTCTGTGGATGGGGGAGCTGCCTTGCCAAGCCACAGAGGAGGACAATGCAGCCAGTCCTGATGAGACCGGATAAGCTAGGGTCAGATGGAAGAGGAGGAGGACCTCCCCTATCCATGGACTTGGAGAGGGGCATAAGAGGAGATGAGGGAGGGAGGGTGAGATTGGGAGAAGAGGAGGGAGGGGGCTACAGCTAGGATACAAAGTGAAAAAACTGTAATTAATATAAAAAATTAAAATTTAATAAAAAACCTTTATTTGAGACAATGAATCCTACTAATAAGGAATGAAGACTCCATAGTTTTCTTTTCCAAAGAAAATGCTCATATAAATAAAAGAAATTTCAGAAGAAATTAAAGAGATTTTGCCCACAAATTCCAAGACAAAAAAAAATCTAGAAGACAACGTTACAAAAACCAGTAAAGAAGCTGACAATCTGTTCCAGGGGCATGTGAGGGAGAGGTGTGATAAGCAGTGACTTCACAGAGGAAGCACCCAAAGAGAACAGGCTTTATTACTCCTAGTACCGATGCTGTAGCTTGGCCTGCTGGAATTTAATTTATTCTTTTACTATCTCCAGTTATCTGAGTTAATATGAAAGGCCATTATTAAAAGTTGCCTCTGATGTAGAACATATTTTTTCCCTAATAAATTGTGGCTGGATGTTGTTGAGTTTGATACTCATCTGCACCAATAGAGTGAGCCCAACTCCAGGTGCAAACCGAATAGAGCTGAATGCTAATTAATGAGATCCAAACAACTTATCATTTCAGGCTGGCTTCCATTAGAGAGGCTGCATCTCACTGGTACACTAATACAGAACCCTATTAGTTACGTGGATTCCAATTTTCTTTATCTGTATTAGTCACTGAATGGTGAGCTTTTTCTAATACCATTTAATATTTTGGCTTTTTTTTTATGCTGAGAGAATTTGTTGCAACCATAAAATAGGGATCAAGGTTGAGTGCGTCAATTTAATACCTGTTAACTGATAATTTCATATGTAACTTTTAATCTAAGAGAAAAAAATTATTTTTCTTTCAAGAATTGTGGATGATGTCCTTGTGTACTATTCCAGTCAGTGTTGTTATTAGACATGGAGGGACATTTCATATATGTTTGAGTCCTACAGTAATCTTGTGATTATTTGGGTACATATCATTATCTTTTAAGGTGAAATTTTTAAGGTGGAGTTTCTAGACATCAATATGATTGATGTTTTGTTAGATGATTTCTTTCACAGTAGCTGTATTGTGAGGGACAGGATATTTAGCACTGTCCCTGGTCTCTTTGTGCTGGGTACTAATAGCTTCTCTCTACTTGTGAAAGTCAAAATACCTATACATATTTCCAAGCATCCCCCTCAGTTTAGAATCAGTGAGTTAGAGGTAACAAACTTACATTTCTGAGTATTTAGAGCATTGGTCAAGGTCAAGATAGAGAATAGTAAGGACTACACTGACAACCTGTATACATTTCTACTCCCCTTTGGCTTGGTCCAAAATGAAATTTAATAGACATCCTATACCATGATTCCTTCAGTGTTTCTGTTGAAGCATAAGCCACTGACAAAGAAAGCATTAGAAGGGCATGAAAATAAGTGGAAGCCAAGAAATTACATGAAGATTTGTATTAAATTCTATAGTAGTATAAAGTTTTATGTAATCACCCATATATGTACATATCTCATATATCTATGAGAGAGAGAGAGAGAGAGAGAGAGAGAGAGAGAGAGAGAGAGATACTATACTCATGAAATAAATATCTGGAGGAAATAACTGAAGACATAAACAACAGAGTAAGCTGCAAATTAGAAGGTAGATCTGCTTCTGACTTCAAGTCTGCAAAACTGCAGAACTGATCTTAACTAGTAATTTAAGTGCTTAATACAATCTGGCTGCTGTTGGCATCCTTCCCAAATGTTCTATTAGCCGTTGCAGTGAAATGCTGCCAGCAGCCAAATTATCAGTGCTTAGTCTCTGGTGAGTAATAGGGACAAACAGAACTCATCTTCACTATCTCTAAGTGTGTAGGAGTTGTGCCTGACCAAAATAGCTCCATCCCCCAGACATATTAAAGGATGCTAGAAGCCCCCACACTTGAAGATAAAAATAAAATATTCCACAATGCCATGGCCCACAGGGAAAAAAAAAGGGCTGTGAGAAATCCAGAGATATCTTCCAAGCGTTCTGATGTACCCAAGCTTGCCCAGTACACAAGCGTGTGCCCAGGACAGTCTGCATAGCTCTGTCTCACCAGAGCCAGCATTTTCCCACCTTGCACACATGAACCCCTCCAGCCTGGCACTCTGTGTTAACATTCTTGTAATTGACCAGTTCTCATGGGAGAACACTGACTCACTGAACCTTGATGAGATTATGCACAAAACATAAAAGCTCAGATCTATGTAAGGAAGCTGCAGAGAGAGAAAAAAAATTAGCCTCTCTTACTAAAGTGGCTCAACTGGTAAGAAAGCAAGCATTTTTCTTGAAATGCCCATAGCATCCTCAATTTCCAATAGAATCTAGACATTTCCCCCATTTTTCTTTTCCTCATAATTCCCCGGTGGTCTTTCTCTTTAATAGGACTGCTGACCCTTAAAGCCCTCATATCAACACTTCCCCAAGCAGGATGAAAACTTTCTTGTAGTTTATCCATCAATTTTATACTTGTGTCATCAGGAAATAACAGTGAGTTTACTCAGCCTCCGCTCCATTTCATGAATTGATGTGAAGCAAATGAGAAAGAGAAGTGAACAGAGGAGGCTTGGGGTTCTTGACCATGTTTTCCTGAAATCAACACTAGTTAACACAGAAAGTTCCCAAATGTCCTGAATCTTGTCCTGAGCAAGTCTTTTCATAGAGTAAGTGAATTAGGGGATGGGTAGTAAAACATGGTGGCTTAGCCCCTTTAGACCGAAGAGAGGTCATTTTGCTTCTGTCTGTGTTGACACGAATTCTGTTTTAAAGATAGACAGGTTTTCCTCCACTGGGAATCGGGTACATTTGTGCCATTGAGTAGTCACTGGAAACCCCTTTCTCTGTCCTGGAACAGTGCTTTTAGACAAGGTCTGAGAGGACTCCTGGCTTGCAAGTTATTCCTAACTTTCAGGCTCAGTGAAAGACAACAGCCTGGTAAGCATCATAGTCTCCCCCCGCTTTTCTAGTTAGACAACTGCAGAAAACAAAAAGACATACTATTTTCATGGTTTGGATATTCAGTTGCCCCAAAGGCCATACGCTAGAGGCTCAGCTGCTGCTCCAAGATGTGGCTAACAGAATATTTAGGAGGTGGTGCTTAGTGGAAGGAGGGCAGGGCCATTGGGAGCACGTCTATGAAGTGGAGATTGGGACCTAGGCCTGAATCCCTTCTCGCTCTCTGCCTAGATGGCATGAGGCGGATAATTTTAGTGTTTTAATGTTCTCCACCATAATATTTCCTTCACCTTAGCCTCCCTGCTGCCCGGCAATTAATTATAGGTAATTTCTAATTGGTTGCAATCTCTGGAAACACAGACAAAATAATCCCTTTTCACCCTTGAAGCTGATAGTCTCGATTATTTTGTCATAGTAATATAAGGCTGATGAATCAGCATATCAGGCCACTTTTTTCTTACTTCCTTTATTAGACGTGTTACACAATTTGGGACATGATGAGTTTGCCTCCATAAAGAAACTCACTACTGTTCTAAAACTGAAAGAGAAAAAGTATCACTGTCGTTATTTAGAAGCAAGAGGCATGGCCCCTACCCTGGCTCAATCCTGCTTCTTGGCTCTACAGTGAAACTCTATGGCCAGAGGAAAAAATCCTGCATAGAGCAGAAAACATCATCCTTTTTTCTTTCTAGAAATGGAACTAGTCCTTGTAAAATCCCAAACTTATTCTTTGCAAGCATTTCAAAGAGTCTCACAGAGTTACAACAAAGTAATTAAGAGACAGTAAGCAATTAAGAGACAGGCTCATTAGAACTCCCTCCTAAAATGATTCGACTTCTCTGGACAAGTCACAGTAGAGGCAAGTTTGTATGGATACAATGGCCTCTTCTCCATCCTTCCATGTCAGACCATTGTGAAGGAAGCAGCCATGATACTCACATATTTCCATACCAC
Organism: Meriones unguiculatus; assembly: GCF_030254825.1. Classification (NCBI taxonomy): domain Eukaryota; kingdom Metazoa; phylum Chordata; class Mammalia; order Rodentia; family Muridae; genus Meriones; species Meriones unguiculatus. The sequence continues at coordinate 96,201,132 of NC_083355.1, read as the reverse complement.
TGAATGAACTTCATCCCCGGGCTTTCAAATGCTCCAAGAGTGTTGCAGACTGATAAACAATCCCTGTTTGGAGGAAGTTCCTGAACCTGAAGCCACACAGCATATCTACTTCATTCTGAGCACGTTGGGTGAAGCAGTGCATTGTAATGAAATACAGTCAGCAGTGCTGTGGCCATGCTGGAAACTCATATTAATAATAATAATAATAAAAGAGTCAATGGATTCTGCGGCCACGGGAGGCTGGGTGTACAGATGAAGTTCCTGCCATTACATGGTTCTATTTTACTGAAAACACACTCACTAGCAATCTCTTTCACTGAAGAAAACATTAGAGAAGTCTTTATTTTTTAGAGTTGAAGAAAAAGGGGCTAGAACTAAGCTTTTGAGATAGCACATATATTGATCATTGTGTGGGCAATAAAAGAATTCATTTATAACTTGAACTTGACAGCTACTGAATACTGACTGCATAAAAGAAGCTATGAAACTTAAAGAACCTAAATAGTAAAGAATTGCAATCTTATAAAATATAATCAGAATTAGAAGCTATATATATATATGGAAGTGACCATGCCTGAATAATGACAGCAAGAAGCCCTGCTGTTCCCACCAGTTGATGGATATGGAAATTTTATAAATATCAAATCAGTACTGGGATGCTGTTAGCATACCAAAGCATGATGCAGAAAATTTCAGTATAAGAATAGGCTCTCTGGAATAAATCCCCTGTTATTTTCTTTCTGGGTTAAAATGTATATTTCATTACATTACCATATATGGCCTTAGCAGAGAGCATTTTTTTTTTATTATAGGTGTAGAGAAAGTATAAGTTCAAGCTTTTGTTGTAGGATGTTAGTAAGTCAGAATTAATATCTAAAACAAATTACTTTCTCTTGGGATCATTAGTCACACTAGGGCATTCAACTGTTTTAAAGTTTCTTATTTGATACCATAACTGATAATGACTATGGTGGCTGGGATGTGATGGGGAGGAAGTACTGTCTTTTCCCTGATGTGTGGTATTGCACAGGTAATCTCTATTCCTTTCTCTCTTGCAATTCTCATCTCTAACACAGCATGGAGGCCATTTTTTGCTTCTTTAAAAAGTGTTGCATGACCAATTCTCTAAGAGGTGGAATACAATGTAAACATGCCCAGGACTTTCATGGTCTCCTGAGTGATGTCTCCTATATCCAGCCTGGGAAAAAAATGCCCAGAGAAATAACGTGCGATCATATGCCAAACTTCAAAGTATCATCTAATATCTGAGAATCTGGACATGGCATTGGTGACTTTTCCAGTCTAAGATATATAATCCTATCACCTTCCATGCTATCGGTAGAAATTGGTACCCAGCTCCACTTTTCCCAAAGTTCATTCCTTTCCCTCCCGGAGATAATAACAAAATCACTATCATCTATGTCTATTCAAAGATGTGAATGGACACAAGAGATATTTAGAGTTTTTTCCCTTCGTGCCTAGATAAAACCTATGAGATTCTTGCTGCCTCCAGCAGACTTTCTTTCCAAGTTGACTGAATTTTTTTCCAACGTTCAAAATTTCTTGCAAGATCAGCTGCTTTCAACTTCCTCTTTGCTCGGTTAATTCCCACTTATCTCAGATTATTCAGCTCAAATATAATTTCCTCAGAGCTTTTCCTGCTCCCACTGTCAGCCCCTGCCTTGTCACCTGTCCCACTACGATATGCTTCATAGCACCAACTGCCTCTGCTTCACAGCACTCATCAGAGATTGTCACCACACATTTGTGTGAAGATCACTCGATTAATCATGCGACGGTTTTCACTATTACAGTCACCAGGCTCATCCCTGTTTCTGTTTACTCTTGAATCACCAATGTTTCTCTTCTGCTTAATCCACAGCAAATGCTTAATATGCACTTATTAAATGAAGGTGTTCATGGGATTATGTTGGAATATTTCTGCCACAATTTTGGCCTCTCTCTTGCCACAATTGCAGTTAATCCTAAGAAGAGAAACCATCTTCTGTGCTGAAGCACAGACTAGAAGCTTTTGTTAGCATACCAGTCTACACCTTCATCTTTGACCATTGTGTGGGGAAGAGTGCTTCGAAAGCCATGACCTGGACAGCTAAATGCAATAATCCTGATTTGGAACAAAGACTGAGAAAATAACCTCAAAGGTGGAGATGATTCCTTGGGTGTCATTTTTGAGCAAACCCCTTTTCTAAGGAGTAGAATTTTAGTAGGTCCAATATGGCAACTGACCCTTCTTGAAGCAAGTCTACACTTTTTGTAAGTGAAACCAGTACACAGAGAGAATGAAATAGTTGATATGAAAGGAGCTAGTAGGGTTAACTCTTTATCAAGTTCAATAGTTACAAGCCAGCATCTGTGCAGCATCTGACCCTGAGGGAATGGTAGGCAATTTAAAAATTGGAACTGCAGTAAAAAAAATACACTAAAGAATTACTTCAGCAATTCGTGTGATAAAGGAAGCCACGTAATGGCATTTGGCAGTGGACCTAGAACAAATCTCTAAGTAAACAAATGAAGTCAAGACAGGAGAAGGCCATAAAGCAGACTGCATACAAATGAAAAGTAGAATTGAATTTTTTTTTATTGGCCACAGGTACAAATATTTGTCCTTCAGTTGCACTGCCTGATCTTGACAAGACACAGGTTATAGTATTATTAGTAATTTAGATGCATTGTAAATGCAACATTTCAATGTTTTGAAATATACATGTATATATGCATATGTATGTTAACAGATAAGAATTTCTTACTACTAGAAATCAAGGTTTAACAAACATTTTATCAGCAAATTTTAAAAGCATTTTATAAATGAATATACTACAATTTGATGAATATCTTCTAATAAATTGACACAGTGAAGCAATAGAAACCCTAACTAAAACACTCACTATGTTGTCTTTTCTTCTCTCCTTTTCTCTTCTTTTATCCGGGGCTAGTGAAAGCCGTGGCATGGCATGGCTCTTGTTTGGAGTTGACCATAGGTATGATGCCCCTGTTTACTTAACAACCCATCCTTTGTGTAGGACAGTAACATTCTGACCACGAAAAAACATGATTAGAATATGGGCATTGAGTCTATCCCACAAGTAACTTCTGGCTCCATTAACTGCCTCAGCATTAACCCGTTACTTCTGAGTTTCATTTATGACCAATGAGGCTGTGGATGTGATCCTGAGAGGATCAACAGCATCTTTTCCTGTGTATCAACCATGCCAAAAAAGAAAAAAGAAAAAGCACTGAATTGTCCTCTAAGTTATCTATTGGATGCCATCTAAGTTTACAGTAAAATTATTTGGAGTTTTATTTTAATCAGTAAAATGACTCGGATAATGGATTTATTTATCACAACATTACAAATTAGTTCAATGACCTTGAGCAAATCAAATTTTGTTTGTACAGTTCAATGTTGTTACTCAAGCCAAAATTGTTACAATAAACCCAAAATTTTCAAATTTAAAGCTTTAAAGTTATTGGTAGGCTTAATATGATTCTTAGTACCACTAACTGGAACCAAATTTATGAAGGGATAGATAGATAGATGATAGGTAGATAGATAGATAGATAGATAGATAGATAGATAGATAGATAGCACTTTCTGCACAATTGCTTGACCTTTTATTTTTGTTGTTTTGATCTTCAAAATAAAGTATCTTTTAAAAAAGGAGTGAAAATTTTAAATACTTAATTTATATGTTATTAAGTGAAGTCACAATTCCTCTAGTAGACTTTATACTTCTCTAATTTTACATGATCTTGGTTGTTTTAGTCAAATTTTCAACTGTTTGAAAAATACCAGGTAGAAACTCTTTAAAGGAGGAATGATTTATTTTGGCTCATGGCTTAGGGTGTTTCATGTCATGTTTGCTTGAGTCTCGTTTTTAGGCTAGCAGGGCAGAACATTATGGTGGGCAAAGCTACTCGACTCCAGGCAGCTTGGGGGCACAGACAGATTGCAAAGGACTAAGATACACCCTCCAAAGCCATGCCCCCATAACCTTCTTCCCCCCAAAAGGCTCTACTTTCTAATAGATCATTAATCTAGGGACACATCAACAAACTACACACTGATGAAGTTAGCAGGCCTCACAGTCAAGTTGCCTCACCATAGTACAGTTGGTAGGATACCAAGCCACAACATATGAACACTCAAGGGGTATTTCATACTCAAACCACAGCACTGCTCTACTCCAACAATTAGCCCTGAAGATGGAATTTACCTGCTGGGACTGTAGAAAAGCTAAAAATGAGCATGTATAAGCAAACGTGTACTGGAGCAATCACATGGAAAATTGCAAAGTTATTACTAAGTATAATGGGAGACAAATGACTTTATTTTTGGTATTCACTCTCAGGCTGCCAATGGTGTGTCTACCTTCATGAGGGTCTTACACTGTTTAATCTCCTCAATGTCAGAGTCTTATTAAAGTGTGGATTTCAAATTGGGTGATATTAAAAACTAACTTCCATACCTCCTTATTTATTGTCTGTTTTCACCTCTTTTCCTCTCTCCTGTTTGCCCTCTGGAACCTTACAATTTTAGGCACAAAAGCAAAGAGGTAATGATGCTCATAGAGATAGTGGTGCTACTGAACCTAACATCATTTCTGAGCTTCCGAACTTCAAAATGTTAACCTTACCTATTTCTGGCTCTAGGATGTCCTAGGAACTGACAGCATAGTTAACAGTGTTCACTCATGAGTTTTTCATATTTCCATTCTACAGATTTCAAATTTTAAGGATGGCAAGGAAACTAAGAATTACTTTATAAAACGATGGTTTTGAGCCTGTATTTTTCTAGTTTGCTCCAGCCTAATCTGCTGCCAGGTGGCAGAGGGTATTATTCACCTAGACACAGGGTGCCACTCTCAGCCACATACTGTATAATAACTTACCCTAGTACATTCAGGATGCTAAGATATAACACATGCTTTTGATGGCAATTCAGCAAGGACTTCCCATTCCCTGTCTGTGTTACCAAGAATGATCTTGGTTTTTTTTTTTTTTTCCTCTCACTGTTTTCATAAAACTTACAAAGCTATAAATCAAAGTGTTCAGGAGATGTGGTTCTCAGCAAATATTGCATCTCAGTCATTTCGACATCGGTCAGCTCAATAACCCACATTCAAAGTCCAAGGAAGAATTACCAGAAAATGACAAATTGTGGGGGCCTGATTTCAAGAATGCTCCTTGTGGAACTTGGCAGGGGAAGACAGTAACTGGTGTCCCAATGGAGGCAAGACTCTCCAAAGATGGCTATACAAAAATAAGGATAAGGCTTGAAGACACATGGATAATCCAGGGATCATGAGATAATGGCATGTGTAAAACAATAGTAGGAAATGCTCTTAAACATGATCATCTAGTATTGTCTTGTGAATTCTCATGCATGCAGTGGAAAACTCAACACACACACACACACACACACACACACACACACACACATATATATATATATATATATATTAGGATCCACTATAAAGGGCACAAGGACTTACACAATTTTAGAACCATAAAGATTATAAACTTTTGAGCATTTTTTTTTTTTATCGAATCGGAGAGTTTATGAGAAGCCACAGTTATAAAACTAGTTCTTCAAGAAATAGGCTCAAATATATCAGGCATCAAGGTACAGGCTGAAAAAAAAAAATGTCTTTCCCTGAGTGTCACACCCATATACAATTGTGTATACTGATTTCTCTCACAGTGAAGAGAGATTTCTATGCTGGAAACAATACAGATCCTCTTAACCTGTCACATTTCTCTAGATGCAGTTCGGCAAGCTGGTCGTTAGGAGAGACTTCCTGAACCACCGCTATGCTGGTCCATTCGTGTACTGTCTGTGGCTGCTTCTGTATTGTTAAAGCAACAGAGCCTGCTGGCTTTTAGCAGGCATGTGACACTCCCAAAGACGAGAGTATTCACTTTCTGGCTCCTCACAGGAAAAAGTTGAGGACTTCTGCTCGGGGTGACTGACCTGAAAAATCGGAACACTTGGCAAAATAGCACCAGAGCTGTCATTATGTTTTGGAAAGATAGAGTCTGTGCTTCAGTGTGTAGATACAAAAACAATTCTAGGGCAGAGAGTTCTCAAAAAATTTAAGCTGGACAGAGCTCCCGTATTTAGGAACTGACTTCAGGGTACACCAGGATTGATATAACTTGTAATTAGAACCCCCCCACAGCTGTGCATTCCCAATTTCTCTTGGAAGAAGATTCTAACCAAAGCCAATCTAGTTTTAAAGGGATGCTTTCTTTAGCACTCGAAAACTCCTTAAAAAATATTTTCTTACATGGAAAATGCATAGGCTTCACCAAGTTTTGTTTGTTTCCATCTTGTCTTTTTATAGCTGTAGAGATGTAATATAATGAAATAAGCAACATAGAAAAAGTAAAATGAACTGCCTGATTTTAGAGATGTCAAGAGTGCCTAGCAGTCAGAAAGGTCCTAAGGTAAAAACTACAGCCTCTTGGATACACAGTCAGCATTTCTCTTAGCTGTATCATTTCCAACAGTCTTCCAAGGGGCATAATTATTTGTGAAATAAAAAAATATATATATACGTAGTTGCTTACTAAATTTTTCACTAAGCCACTCTACATAGACTTCTGGAGTCAGTCAGATCTGGCTGCTGTCAGCTCAGACATTCTGCAAGAAGACCAAAAACATTGTAATAAGCTAAAAACTCCGGGTCATAGATTATCATGTAGGACATAAGAGGAGTGACCTTCACATAAATGTTAGTATTACTTACTCCCTGATGATTAAATGTTACTTCATAGATGTCAAGAGATGTGTGTGTATGTGTGTGTGTGTGCGCGCACATGCGTGTGTGTACATGGAGTCAACTTCAGGTGTCTTCCTTGAACACTTCTTGCATTAGTTTTCGAGATGGGCAATTCATACTGTCCCTGGAGTGCACTTATTTGGCCCAAATGACTAGGCAGAAAGCCCTAAAATTCTTGTTTCCATCACTTTAGCACTGGAATTATGGGAGCACGATGCTGCTTGTGTCACTTTAGGTATCTGGCAGGAATCCAAACTCAGGTCCTCATGCTTTGCCACAAGCACTTTACTGACTGAGCCACCTCTCCATCCCCCAGTGGCTTAGCTTAACCATTGTTATTTGAAAAAAAATCATAATTGCATGATGAAATAACTACTCTGTGGTACATCATGATAAACCCAATGGCCACTTATTTCCTGGTTATGGAATATGCTTAATACCTGACTTTCACTGTTGTCTGGGAGGCATATAGCTACATCACATACATGGTTAATGCATATAAAACAGAGCAGTGCAGTGCCCAGTGTATAGGATCTAGAAATAGATTACTATGGCTTTAATTTCTGGTTTTCTATTTACTGTGTAACCTTGGCCATTTGTTCATTTGCTTAGCCCTTACCTAGTCCAACTGGAGATGGTAATTGTCATGTATCTTTATGAGATTGCTGCTAGTACTACAGAATTTAAAATATAAACTTCTTAAGACTGTACTATGCTATTACAACAGTAAGTATAAATGAATAAGTCATTGAGCAAAGGATCAAAAGTACAAAAGTAGCACATTCGTAGCAGAGAGCCTGGATATCCCTTCAAGGGACTTTACTTGGCTGTCACTGAAAGTTGACAACAGGGCAACTAAATCTCATATCAAATTAAGGTAACAGTTTGTACTCAGAAACCCAATCAGAGAATCTAGCTTGTCAAATTAGAAGAACTAATAAGGCCCAATGCTTTCTTTTTAATTCCCAGATCTCTCACACTTTTTTTTTTCACCGTAAAATGGTCTTTCTACAAGCTGCAGTCTTTCTTTGCAGTACAATGATCCTCACACTGTTTTAAATGTTAATATACTAGTTTACTCTTTGAGAAAATGTGGATGCAAAGGGCATTGACATATTTCATGGCTCAGCTGTTTAATTAACATGCACTGACGGCTGTAACTAAATGAAAATTCATCACACTTTAAAAGTTCCGAAAACTTAACAACTGAGTAATGGAGTCACGTTGCAGTTTACGGTCCCGTGCTGAGAACAGTATCTCCTACCGACTTTCAAAGTAGAAGAAATAGAATTTTGAAAGCCTGAGAAATATTCTGTCTATGGTCATCATCAGGAAAGGAGGAATACTGGGCAATCCACATTCGCGCGTGCCCATGTTCAAATGTGAACCTGCAAGCGCACAGAGAGCAACCTTGGATGTCATTCTCCCTACAATAAGCACTGCTTAATGTTTTCCTTTATGTCTTGATGCAGGGTCTCTGATGGATCTAGACTGGCCTTCCAGTAATTCCTTGGGATCAGCTTTTCTCCACCTTGACAGCATCACCACCTTGACCAGATTTCTCTTTTCACATGAGCTCTGGTGATTAAAACTCATGTCCCTGTGCTCGGAAGACAAGCATTTTATTGGCTGAGCAATCTCTCCAGTCCTCACAACTCACTTTTGAGGGTCAAAATTAGTCAAAGCAGACATCTTCATGAAGATATGTGTGTGTGTTAGCATTTTGCTTCAAGATACAAGAAGTAGCTTTGTTACACCCCCTCCATTTCACCATTATTAACATCACAGTGCATTCTTTTGCATGTAGACTGATAAAGTGAGGACTTCCTTGGGGCATCAGGGAAGCTGTACTCATACTAGGCTACACAAATCATCACAGGCTAATTCTGATTTTTATTGCTTTTTTGTGGGTATTGTTATCTGTTTTCAAACATAATTTTGTTATTAGCTTTGCCACTTAAGCGCAGGTGTGTGTTCTTGGCAAAGAAAAACATCCAACCCTGACTTCCTCAAGTGTGATGTGACCACAATAATTCCCATTATCATAGTAACTTAAAGTGAGGCTTAAGTGAAACACTCAGCCATGCATTCACACAGTGGGCCAGTGATATTCTGAAGCTAGCTTATGAGCCTGATGGCTCCATTTTTAAGAATCTTGAAAGCTTGCTTTTAAATTATGACCGTTCTCCAAAATTAAAACGATAAATTTACAAATATGACATTAAAACAAAGACAATAGAAAAATTAAAACTCAGCACTCCTCAGCTATTTCATTAGTATACATTTTCTGGAAGTTACTGATCTCTGTATTATTTGTATGATTAAAAAAGTTGCATAGTATATTAATTAACAATGCTGCTCCATTCTGAATTTAATGATGGTTGCTTGAAATCTCCACTGTGTAAATATGCTACACAGTATAAACCTAGAAACACGATAGTCACTATATTCGAACCCTGAGGAAGGTATGTGCACATGTGTCTTGGTTATTTTTCCTTTTTTTTCTGTGTGTGGTTGTGCAAATGCCATGGTGTCTGAGTATCATATCAGATGACTTGGTTCTCTCCTTTACCATGAGGGTCTATGGATTGAACTGTGGCAATCAGTCTTGGTGGCAAGAATTTGTAGCTACTGAGTCATTTTGCTGCCTCCAATGTTAAAATATTTACAGCAAACCATTGTACTTGGCTTATAATAATGCTTATTATTCTCTCTTTCTTTCTCTGTCTCTCTCCCTCTCTTCGCTCCTCCTTTTCTTGTTTCCTTCCTCTATCATCCTCCTTCTCTGCCTCCCTTTCATTATGCTTTCATCTGCAGCTTCTGTTTAGCTTCTCAGCCTCTTTATCTTCGTTCTTCTTTTGCATTTTAACTTAGAAAAACAATCAGTTTTCCTAGCCTGTCTGCAGTATCTCAGGATAAACCAATGACTTTGTTCACTTTTTCTTCAGACCCAAACCAGTCTTCCCAACAGCTACTACCATTTTATATTGATGTCAGATTTTTTAATTTAATTTTATTTATATATTTATTTATTAAAATTTATTCATTTTGTATCCCTGCTGAATCCCCCTCCCTTGTCTCCTTCCAGTCCCAGCCACCATACCTCTTCTGATGTCAGATTCTTTCACTCAATCCTTAAGAAAAAGGAAATCATATTGTTCACATAATGTATTTTCATACTGTCCACATTAAATGCCTAAATCTTTCTAAGTAATACGCCAAGTTGCCTGGAAAGCCATAGAGTGTAGCTGCCTCTTACTGCATGGTGGACAGGGCACTTTTTTCAACATCTGTCTCACGGAATTTAGACTATCTACAGAAATGGAAATAGTGGACATGCCATGTTATTTGAAAGAATGAGTTAAAGAATTCAGGTCCAAGTAAAACTGTTGGCTCTTTAATGCTTCCATGAATTAAAAAAATAAAAAGAGATAAAAATATATATCGCTTGACATAGAAAGATCAAAAGGTAATCTTACCTCACAATATACATGGTGGAATCAGTAAGTCAAAAGAGCTTGGGTTCCCCCACCTGTAGATATCTTGGTGAACATATTTATGATTTATGATAACATCATATAAGCACAAGCTTGTTTTAGGATAGAATAGATTTCCACCAATGCCTCACCAAGTTAGGGGCAGGCTGTGTTCTGTGCAGCAGACATAAGAATGCTCTCCTAGCATTCTCCAAACCAGTCTTCTTTCATTCTGTGTCTGAAGAAAAGATTCTAACTAGAGCCTGATGACCTATGAAAAGAGTCTTTGGAAATTAGCACTTCCTTCAAGTACCTTAAAAAATAAGCCAATTTAATCATGTTAAGGAAATCAACAAGGGTTTCTCATTGTTGTTTGAACATTCATAGTAGTTTCCCACTGTAAGTTTCCCCTTGTTAGTTGAGAAAATGTATAGCTTATGACTTCCAGGTGCAAATCTTTGTTAACAGCCATACAACTCAAATGGATTTTTTTTTTTTTTTTGCTTCTTTGTGAAGTTCCTTGCGGGTAAGGTTAGCAGTAGAGACGACAAGGGAGTGAGAAATAAAGGCAGAGGACTTCAAACCACATATTACAAACAGAGAACAGAATCACAGAAAGACACCATGACAGTAGACTCAAAGACAAGATGGCCAGACAAAAGACACATGCTTGACTGCTATGCCAAGGAAAGGAGGTACCAGAACAAAATCATACAGAAATGCTGGCAGAGCAGCTCATAGGGCTTCAGGGGCCCAATAAAAATAAACACAAATGTGAGAACCCATGACATTATAACTGCAAAGGAAAGTTATCCCCACAACTCAGACAGGGAACTTGTTGGGTTAGCTGGGATGTGATACTTGGATGAAACACAAGATGGCGTCATAACAGCTCATGCGCTGGTGATGGAAGCCATGGTTAGTTGAGTACTACAAAACTGTCACGGCATGCCACACAATGGTCTTAGGCTTGTCCAGAAATAAAAGATAAAACACACATTATGTATCTGCAATAAAATTCTTTTTATGCCATCTGAAATTTATGGGGTAGGGTATGTTTTTGTTTATAATTTCTGCAGGTCTTTCTTTTTATTTTTCATCCCTGGCTCCTTTGTGTATCTTTTTAAATTAATTACAGCACCATTAAAAGGGAGAGTGAAGGGAAATGGTCTGTGCAGATATAGGGAGAAATTAAAAACGGGAGAAAGGAAGAAACTCAAAAGGGAAATATGAATAGAAGGAGAGAAGGGAAATAGAGTATTCCATTCTTTGGTACACAACTTTCTTGGGTTTTGCTTCTAGAAAAATACTGAAGGAATGTGCTGAAGGGAGGGGGTAGTAAACACAAGGATGGCAAGAAAAGATTTTGTTGCCTTTTGAGTTTTGTATCTGAATATTTCTCAGTATTTAAAAATAATGATCATAATTATTCATAAAAGTATAGCAATGAGTTAAAATAGCCATAAAGCTAAATATGAATTAAAACAAAATAAATTGAACCACCAAAAATTCATGCGGCACAAGATGAGGTGAAACGACAGAAAATGTTTTTGGAAATATACAAGATACATATCTATTAATATATATACACAGGGGTGTGCATATATGGATAGATATATCTGTATAGTGTTTTATTTCCACCCTTCCCAAGGATAACCGAATCATGGAATTACCATTATAACTAGGATGAAGAAAACAAAAACCTAAATAAAAGTTAACATGCTTGGTTTATCAAGTTAAAACAGTATCATGCATGTCTATGTTGGCTGATGCTCAGAGTGATGGTGTGAATTTCTGTGTAACCACACGACTGATGGCAGGGGCTTTTAATATCCACTTACATTAGTCTAACATCATTTAGACCATGTCTACATATACACAGCATAAGCAGACTTTGTTACAAACGCACTGCATTTATATATACACACAGTGCATGTGCTTAGGGTTTATGGGATGAAAATAATTCAGAACAGAAACTAAATGAAAAACAACCCACACAATTTTTCTTTAATACTCAACTCCTCTTTATTTGTGGAAACATCCAGAGGAGAATTTGCTTAGTGATTCCAGCAAGCTCTTTCCTTAGCTTCCACTTGCATTGGCAATTGAAATCAGGAAGTTCTTGATTTGGGCATGAAATTCTCTCTTTAACATGAACACCTATGCCTTGACCTTTATATACCCTGGTTCTAGATCATCTTGCAGAAATATAGTTCAAATGGTTAGCCCTGAGCCGTACTGACTTTTTTCCTCAGTCACAATGATAAGCTCCGAGTCTCTAAGCTAAGGTGTACATGTGAGCTCCTTGGGGTCGATTCAATCAGAGCTGAAAGGGGGGACACCATGCACTGTGCCGAGGACTCTCCCAGAAATGTGGATAATATCATCAGCATTTCTCCTCATTGCCCACATTGTTTCCCAGCTTTCATTCTTGGTTTCCGCGCTTGCCTTTCCTAACAGATGGTGAACTCTGAACTCCTGAGTGGTATCTGGTATCAGCTTTGCTTTCTCAGCACCCATTCTAGTGTTGACATAGTGAGGCTCACAAAAATATTATACAAATAAGTGATTTGTCAGTCTTTGAACAGACCAGCTTGCACTCACTGATTTCATGCTTCCCTTGGGCTCTTCAATGTCCTCCAAATTCTTGGGTATTGGAGTTAAATACACAAATTTTATTTATAACTTTTTATTTTATAATTTTTGTTATTAAATGCACTTATGTAATGGAATCCATAATAGCAGTCAATGCACAGACAGTATATTTTATGTTTTATTCAAGAGCCATTGGTTACCTACAATTCATTAATCTAGTTCTATACCTTTATTATTTAAATTGAATTCTTCAAATTTTAAAGCATTCCACCAAGGTGAAAGGGTTTAAAATGGCTTACAAATTAATTTGCGTTGGATTTGGGCTACATAAAAAAAATAATATCTTACTCACTGTATTAATGAAGAAGAAAATCAGAGCATTTAATAGGAATATCATTGTCCTCTGAACATAACTCCATTCATTTATAGATTGTCACGGATGGCAACTTAAAATAAATGTTAAAACTTTTGCATATATTGGACTTTTGTTATAATTCAAGTATGCATAAATGGCTAATATCCACAGCCAAAATGCTTAACTAAATCTAGAAAAATTCCATCTATTTACATTCTTCTTTCTATAGCTGTAACATTTATCTCAGATAATATCCGTTTTCCAATTACTCAAAGTTTTTTGAAGAACACTGATACTCATTATTGCCATGGTATTTTGTCTAGGCATTTACTATTCTACCTGAAAAATGGTCAGTTGAATAGTGAAATTTAATTATGATTTCATTAAACAACAATGTCTTTATAAAGGTATTTCTAAAATTAAACTAATAAATAATTAAAATTTGACTTCTTTGTAATAAAAATGTATGTTACTAACTCTTCAAACTTGCAAAAATTATGATATATATTTATAAACAAAAAGGTTATAACTAACACACTTGAAGCTCAGTGACTAGCACATTGGTGCTTTTATCGTCTATAGGGTCTGGACTCTAGTGTTTTCTTTTTCACTCTTTGTTTAGGAAATCATGGTCTTAACCTTTCAGTTCTGTGTGTTCCAGCAAATAAAGCCTCTATCAAATTGTAGAGCTTGGAATAACTTAGTGTCAGATTTTCGTTTATTAATATCTCTTGGAGTTATCTCATACTGGATGCGATTTAGACATGTGTTTCTAGCTATTGTCATTGGAGAATGAGAAGTCTATGGAGCTCATTGTCAGGTGATACGCAAGAAGGTTTGATATCTGGTAACTCTCTCAGTGTCAATCACATGTCCACGGTGAGCCTCTTCCACGGGCTCAGTAGGGACACCTGTTCTCTTCTTATACAAAATATACCTCTGACACATTTCTCCGTATACCCAAGCCACTCACCAGCAGCCCATTAAACAGGAAATAAAATTAGAAAGAAAAAATATGTATTCTTAAGCTGTGGGCTGGCTTTCCCCGGGGTCCGAGGATTGTTCAATGTTCCTGAATAAACTGCATTGAAAAAAAAAAAAATATGTATTCTTCAAACAAGGTGAGTTACATTATTCCAGGCACAGAGTTTCAATAATAGTTTCTACCAAGCAGATCGTGTCAGCTCTTGTTGAAGTTGTTTTTTTCCTATTAAAAAAATATTATCGTTGGATTTATATCCTCTGAATTTGAATCAAATAAAACATATTTGTGATCACTAAAGAGCAAGTAAACTTACTTTGGGACCATTCACTGTCGGACTATTCAAATTCAACATCAAAACGTACTAATGACTGTTCTTAGTCTGGGGATCTGTGGGCCTCATGGTTCTGATATGTGAACTGTCCTATATCTTATGGAAGGAGATATGTGGACAATTTTTGAGAGAGCATAATTAGGGGAAAGATGACAAAATAATTCAAAATGGTTATGGTTTTATTTTCAATGAGTTATAATGAAGAGATTTGATATTATTGATATGTATACAGTAATTTCTACTATTAATGGAGAAAACCAGAGTGAGGATAGGTAGGTAATCCTAACAAAAGCCTAGGTATCATAAACCAGCCATCAGAAAACACTGTTGGTTGGTTCTATTTCATACATACATTGGGTTCTTAGTATTTAACACATCCCAAAAGCACACAGGTGTCTTAAAGCAAATTTATGGCATTATATTAGATTGGAGAACTGGTTTATGTAGCAAGGCTTACTACTCTATTTTATGGCAACTCACTTATGTAAAGCATTTGAACAGAGTGGACTAGAGGAGAGCGATGCATCATGTCGTGACTAAGTGTTCAGAAACGTGTAGTAAGTAAATGAAATAAATAGATTCCTTTCTTAAAACAAAAACTTGTGTCATATTATATTCCCAAATCATCCAAAGAAATCTGATGAACAAGGTCCCATTAACCTTCCATTCACAAAGCTAAGTTCCCTAAGGAACAATCATTCTCTAGGGTGGTGAGGTCAAATTACAGGTATGTAGCTTTAAGATACTAAGGTCAGAAGACCATAGAACTTCCTGAATCCAGAGCCACTTGCAAGAAACCAAGCAGTCAGCATTTACCAAAATCTGAACTGTTCCAAATCATTTTGGGGAAAGAAAATGAAGTTTTAAATCTATGATATATTATTTTTCTTATGAAGCATAATTTTCTCTACAATTACAAAGAGAAAACATACAATGGCTTGCCTTTAAAAAAAGTTTTAAAAAAATATAAAGTCACCCAAAAGATCAAAGTGGAAATTTTATCTATTTTTTAGCCTTTTTTGAAACGAGAGGAGGCTTTTACTTTCAGTAAACATACACAGAAATTCGATGATATCTGTTCTCTATTATATACATATAAATGTTTAACTTATAGTAAATCTAAAAACAGACAACTTGGGAAATTTGAGAGGAGAAAATCAGGGGTGGCAGTTACTGCTGTACATTATATCATATATAGCTCACTATAAAGGGATACCAGCAAATATCAAAATGTATCTGGGTCCAAATGGGGAACACACTGAGATTTCCAATGCTGAAGTCAGTTCAACTTCAGCAGTCGATACATTTTGAAGCATCACAGCTGTTGACATGGCATGGTTTGGTACTAACTTTGCATTTCTTATACTATATCATTTCATAAGTTCTCTAGACATATAATGAACAAAATTAGTATAAACGTAATACCATGTTAACTGCTGTTGAAATCCCATGGAAAATAATTTTGGTTATTTACTTATTTATGCCAGTGATGATTAGAACAAGTCTTGAGACTCATGTGATACCCACCATTTTTTTTTTTTTTTTTTGCCTCTGTACTAGGTTATGACTTAAAAACAAAATTCTCTCTCAAATGGAGTCTTTGCCCCTGTCAGTCTCATAGCTGCCACTGGCAATTGAATATTGACAGCAGTGGTTCCAGTTGGGGTACATATTCTGTGTTTTTCTTTAGATATGAGAAACTTAGATTTCCCAATGCTTCATTTCTCTTTCCATGGGATTTGATGCTTTTGTTGGTAAGTCAACATTTATATATGTATGCAGATACATATATAGATATAGAAAATACACATACATTAACACACTATAATATATATAAAGCACATGTATAATCACGTATATGTATGTATTATAGTTTTTGCAAATAAAAAAAGCAAGCAAAACAAGACTGACCTGACCTACCTGTACTTGGTTCACATTCGACAAAGTCTTCATCATCACTTGAACATTCAGCAGATGAAACAAGGTCATCTGATGTTGGCTATTGATGTTAATGGAACAGGGAGGAGCAGAGGGAAGAGAGAAAACAAAGGAAGATAAGGACACTCATATACAAATACATTAAATCTTTTTGATTGTACGCTCCCGCCGTTCCTGACTTCTCTCTTCTCTGGTCAGGACTGCCTGTGTGGGTCTCCTGTAAAGCTGAAGCCATCAAACTAGCTGCAGAGACCAAAGCCTTTTCCACTTCAGAAAATAACACTTTACTGTCCACTCCGATTTCTGGATGAGGAATCAGAAGAATAGGAGTTACAAAGAACTGGCATTGGAAGGACCCAGCCAACGCTACAGACCCTGTGATTTGAGAGCGATTCAGTGCATACGGCACATGGTCTCATGTGTGCTGTTGGGGGCCTGTGAATCTATAGGCAGTATAATTAATGGACACTGAGGAATGCTATTCATTCAGTACAGCACAATAGCTTCTCTTGCTTGCAGCAATTCCTTCTCATAATTGCCACAATTAGCTGAATTAGTAATGAGGACCAGCAGAGTGATACCACACAGGACAGGGGTAAGACTCCTATTGAAGAGAGCAGAACGAATTCTCACCATAATACTAGTTAAACTTAAATCCATTTCATTTTTAATCCTGCAGAAACTTCCCAACGCTATGTAATTTATTACAGGCAAAACACAGAACCATGGGCATTGGCAATTAAATAGACCCTTGCCCCATAGTAAGTGAGAATGAGTAATATGCATAACAGAAATTACAAATGCAACAGATACTAGTGAAAGAACGATGAAGGAATAAACGACTTACACACACTGAACCCTAAATATATTTTGGTCATTATATATAGAAATACCCAGTGCCTTGTAGATTTTTAATATGTACTCATTTCTTTTTTATTGTCCGTAACATTAAGCAAGTTGCTTGTTTTATTATCCCCAGCTTATTGATGTCTGGATCCATATTCAAGAAGAAAAGGTAAGCTTTTGAACAAGTATTATAAGTCGGTTGCTAGGATTGATATATATGCATTCTTTTTTAATTTTTATTTTATTTTTATTAATTACAGTTTGTTTACTTTGTATCCCAGCTGTAGCCCCCTCCCCCATCCCCTCCTAATCCCACCCACCCTCCCTCCCTCTTCTTCTCCTATGCCCTTCCCTCAGTCAAATGATAGGGAAGGTCCTCCTCCCCTTCCATCTGATCCTAGTCTATCAGGACTGGCTTCACTGTCTTCTTCTGTGGCCTGGTTAGGCTGCTCCCCCATCAGGTGGAGGTGAACAAAGAGCCAGCCCATGAATTTATGTCAGAGACAGTCCCTGTTCCTATTACTAGGGAACCCTCTTGGACACTGAGCTGCCATGGGCTACCTCTGTGCAGGGATTCTAGGTCATCTCCATACAGTCCTTGTTTGGAGTATCAATCTCACCTTGTGCCCAGAATTTTTGGTTCTGCTGTTCTCCAGGCACAACTACTCAAATCATCCATTGAGACAGGGATGTTGTGTTTAAAAGGACTAGAAGTCAGAGAGCTTAGCTGACTTGCTGAAAGACACGCAGCTAGTGAGAAACAAAGTGGTGATTTATAAGATATATTGCCACTATGCTTGTGGGACATCCCAGGCCTTTCTATAGCCTGTCCTATAGATATTACAGGTTGAGGACTGGAGAGATGGCTCAGCTGTCAAAAGCTAGGCTCACAACCACCATTAGGTATTATAGGTTTAATTATGATCCCCAATACCTCAGGACAGGACTTCATTTGAACATTGGGCTTTAAGCCTTAATGAGATACTTCAGTTCAAATGGTATCATTGGGATGTACCTGAATATAGTAGAATTGGTGTTTCTATATAAAGCGGAAATGAGGACACAGACATAGAAAGGGAGGGGTCTACGCAGAAATTCCCCATACAGAAGAGCATCTACAAGTCAGGGAAAGGGGCCACAAGAGAGGCTGACTTTGCAGACACCATGGCTTGAGCAGCCTTCAGAATTCTGTGGGAATACAATTTAACTGTTTGGGCCATGCAGTCTGGATACTTTGTTTCTTCAGTCATAGCAGACACACACAGCAGCATAACAATTCAAGTGGTTAGTGTTTCCAGAAGACACCCTCATTTTAAATACACACATGGACCACAAGAAATGAAAAGAAAAAGGTGGGAAAAAAAACCTATCAGGTAACTCATTTCACTTTTTCAAGTGCAGAGCAGGGCCCATAAGTCACACTAGGGACCTTTCTTCTATGTCTGAAAGAAACATACTTCATTTCTGTTCCATCAGAAAGTTAGAAAATAAACAATCTGAAAAAAGACCCCTCCTGTAATTCTGCAATACTGAGTTGTACTGTTCCATCAGCTGTATCATGGGAAACTACTTTGAGCCTGAAAAATTACATTCCCTAATGCATTTTTCTCTAAAGACACCTAATACAAGTCTACTTCCCACTACTTAAGGAAGAAGGGTGAGGAGGAAATACATGTTAACTGTTGGACAGAGAAAACAATTAGTTGAAGCCAACATCATTTTGGATGGGTCATGATCATAATTTGATATTTATTATTATTTTCATTTTTAAGTTTTAATTTTTTTGGCAATGCATTTTTGCATATGACTCTGTACAGTGGGTATTTGGGAATGTACATATGTAAGTGCAGGTAAAGTGTTAGATCTCCTGGAACTGAGTTGCAGATGGTTGCTGGTTACCTGAAGTGGGTACTGGGAACCAAACTTGGATCCTCTGCAAGAACATAGCCAGTCTTAACCCCTAAGTTTTTCCTAGACCCATTATTTAATATTTTGAAGCATGTGTTCTTTAGGACAATAGCTTCTCCAGTTCAGAGGAAGAAGTATGGGCTCATTCCCCAAAAGAACAATAATGCATAAGTAAATATACAGTATATTGCTGCTATTAAATTTTGTATATATATATGTATATACATATGTAATATATATATGTATGTACATACATATATATATGTATAGATAAATTTGGAAATCGTGACTTGACTATGCAGAACTCAAAGAATGCCCCCTGTGTTGTTTCAATCCCTAATATTGAGTAGAAATCTAGAGAGTTAATTGATGGAGTCAATTCCCTCCTTCCACTTTGTGTCCCAAGGACAGAACTCCACTTCTCAGACTTGGTAGCAAGGTTCTTTACCTACTAAACCATCTTAATGGAAACTTAATGCTTCTGATTTGAAAAAAATATGATGAGAAAATATGAGTCAAAAGAAACTCTGATTTTTTTTTCAGAAAAAATATCCCAGACACTACACTGTTGAAAATAGATTTCCTATTTCCCTGTCACTGTTCATCAGTCTCCTTATTACAGGAGATTCTCTTCGCTCTACTGCGGGTGCTCTTGAGCCCTTTGTTCAACTCCAGCCCTCTGTGCAGTTCCTTTCCAAGATTCAGCTCCTCACCCTTGTATACATGTTCTCCTGTATTCTTGCTTTCCAGGTTCCACTTCCTCACTGTCTGTCTATCTTCTATATGAATATGCATCACAATAATGTTCCTCTCAGGCAAGAAAACCTCATGGTACCAGTATCTAACTCTTATGAATAGTGCCTAAATTTAAAGGTTTGTGGAGCATGTGGACTGTGCCACCAGGGAAACTGGCATAGAGCTAGAATGAGATTGAGATGTATCCAAACCCAGAAAATCTCAATCTTGAGACCGGCAGGAGTGAAGATCGCTCCCTCTTGTTCTGTGCCTTCATGCACCCAGGCACATAGTCCTGCAACCCCCACCCTTGCAATTCTCTAGGTAGCCATGTAGCCTGACACCTGGAATTTCTCCTCATGCAAATGAAGCATTCCAAGCACCTCAGCCTCAGCCAATGCTGTGCCCTCACCTGAAAGCCCATACCCCTTCCCCAAGGTTTATAAAGCCAATATTGCCTGTGATAGTCAAAGAATAATAAAATATTCATAATCACACAACCCAAATAGTTTTGATAGTGGCAGATTACACACACACACACACATATATATGTATATATATATGTATATATATAATTATATATGATTATATCAAGATGATTTCTTTACTCAGCCATTCATTCATTGATGAGTTCATTTATTTCCTTAGATATTTATCACAGATCTGTTAATGAGGCACTGCAACAGTGATGAAGGATTAAATGAGAAATGAAGTGACTTGTCCACTCTGGGGATTCAGTCTCTGATGAGACAGCCAAGTAAACAGGAAAACTCAACGTGGTAAACCGAATGTTGTGACAAAAGTTAACTTGAGTCACCAAGAAAGCAAGTAGCAGGAGACTAGATATATCTCCCAGACAGAAGGGAAGTAGGAAACAAGCCCTTAGGGACAGATGGGAGTGAAGCAGTACAAATCCAGGATTAGAGGCTGGAGAAGGAGAAGGGCATTTCAGGTAAAATGACGAGTATTTGTTAAGGGTCGGGAGTACAAATAGCTTCATTTATTTGCACATCTGTAGGTAGTAAGGAAGAACATTTATTTGCACATCTGTAGGGAGTGGGGGAAAGAAAGACGGTTTGGAATGACAAAATGACAGCAGCTAGAATGATCATCTTTGCCTCGGCTAACAAGTGGAGATTTAATACTCTGCTCTATCGGTCTCCCCTTCTTCTCCTCTTCTCTACACCTCATCACTGTCACCCTTCACAACCTTGGGAAACTGACACACACGATTTTGGAACATGGTCCCAGGGAAAGACAGCCATAGCTCTGCCGGTGTAGATAAAATGCCCTTCTTTTCTTTCCCTAGAGGAGTAAAATATCCCTCAGCCCTTATATATTAACTATGTTCTATATCAGAAATAATAAATCCCATGTTCTATTTTAAAATATATTTCATATATTTAATTCACATGTTGGGAATTATTCACTTCTGTACCAGGGCTCATAAAACTAAAGATACACATTATAATAACTTTCAATAATATATATGTGTGTGTGTGTGGCAAGTATTTTCTTTATTCCTTTCCTGAAAGTTTTTTATTGTGCTTATATATTTTTCTGCCAGTGCTTATTAAAGTTACCTCAGAATAAAATTGGGATTGAAGAAAGCTCAAAACTCTGGCCAGGTAAATTTATAGATGTGTTTACCTTCCAATTCTCTTAGTTTCACCAACCCAGCTTCTCATTTCCCTCCTGTGAGTTATTGTTTCTGTAATCATCTGTGTCTAATTATTTATTCTGTGAGGCTCTGCTCCATCTCAGCATAGGGACACATTCACACCATTCTCCATTATTATCCTCTATTCATTATAGCTAGAAGTGTCTAATATTATCATCAGTGCAATCCTTGACAGAGTCACAACGTCCCTTCTACTGACTGCCCAACTGTCTTTTACGACTTCAAATTCTAACCTTTTAGCCTTTTATCTCACATTGGCACTAGGCTAATCGTTTAGGGGACAGCCATTTTCCTCCTCCCAGCTCCTTGGAAGCATGATTATTTGACCGAGATTAAGTGTAGGATAAAATAAGTCCTGCCACAGAACAGCTTTATGAAATTATAAATAACGCACTCAAGAATGATGATCTCCATTCTTCCAGTGAAAAGGGAAAAGAGAAAGGCCCATAAATATCCCAAAGTCCCACAGAAAACAGCCATATATCTCAGCAGCTGCTCCATGCTAAACAGAATTAAATTCTTTTAAATGCATGTGGCTTAGGCATTTTCCTCCTATAATTCTATTCTGAGGGCTAGAGTTGGAGCGTGAAGTGTCTTATGGCTGGAAGGGGAGGAGGTCTCTGCACCTCACCTAAGAATATTCATTCTATGTTTAAATAAAGGTCACTGAAGTTACTTTTCTTTTACCAACAGCCTCAGGACTCTAGGCAAACTTACGACTTCAAGGGAGGCTATAGAATTTTGAACATTTTAAGTTTAGAGAGTAACATTTTAGTCACTAAATTTTTGCCATCACATACTCTTGTCTTTGATTAATGTCAACACACACACATCCCCAGATGATTTTCACATTAGAATTTTTTTTTTTAAATCATGAAGCTTAAGAAGTTAAGAACTGTTAGTGGTTTATTTCTCTTACATGCTCATCATTTCAGTGAACTCAGGCCCAATACAGAAACAAGGTCAGAGCACAAGATGGATATATACGCCACCTAATCTCTCATTATATTCTGAGTGGGCATGTTCTGTGCAGTCATCCTCAATAAAGGAGGCTGACATTTGTATGATAAAATGAAACCTAAATAATTTTAGCTTGCATTACTCAAATATAGAGCATGGGAACACAGCATGAGGCAGGCATAAATGATGGGGCTAAAGAAATAATATTACAGTCTGCTGTAAAGAGGCTACCTCCAGTGTCCTTTGCTTCTTTCCTCTATATGTCCAAGTAGCAACATATTGTTAATTTTCATTCTGCCACGCTATGTGCTTTACAATGCATTACCCCCTCTCTTCTCTTTGCCCACCCAAGCTAATGAATTGCCAAGTAAAATATGTCTAGATGCACATTTTGGTTTGCATTCATGCAGAATAAGAAAACTTTAAGGAGACCATTCTTGGCTCAAAAACACTTACTAGACTTTCAGTCTAAACTCTACTGTCCATGCAGAGCTCCTGGTTTAAAACAAAACGTGATCTGGATACGTGATTTTGTTTAGGTTTGCATTTACTTACTTAATCATTCATTTCCACCACAAATATTTATTAATTGCTTATGATGTGATATGGCAATTATTGTGTTGGGCGTTAACCAGGCTCAATCTTTGTCTTTATGTGCTTTACAAACTGTTGAACTTGAGCTAGAAAAAATAAACTCCATGGATGGGTTACAATCCTACGGAAGCCTTGTGAAAGGTTTACAATTAACATGGAATATCTACTGTAATAAATATTAATTTATTCCTTGTTGTTAAGGATCCAAGAAAATTTGGCTTCCTTCACAAATCTGCCCACCTTCAATTTTCTTCTTTTCTATGATGCACACAGTGGAGCGGATAAAGAATGACATGACTTATAATAACGTCTGCTAACAAATTAGCCTTTAAGGATATTTCTTTGCAGATTCCAGATTTAATTAACTTCAGAAAAGCCAAGCAGAGCTGAGCTATATATTGTGCTAAAGATTGGGTCTTTTGTGCTATGATCGAGGTCTTCAGAGATGGCATAAGAAAGCATCACTTGGTGTTTTCTTTTCTTTTTCTCTCCACTATCAAGATTTCTCTTCTATGTGTTTAAAAAGGAAGGGTAGATCAAGAGAGGGGGAGGAAAGGAGAAGAAAAGAGTCAGAGCAAAGAAGATTAATCTATCTGTTGTCCGAGGCAGCCTGACAGAGGGAAGAGGAGTATTGAACCACAGAAGATTAACCAAACTTCAATGTACCCTCCTAAAAGCAGGAGGAATGTAATGCTACGTGGTGTTGCACTGATAAGCAAATCCCTCTAAATCCTTTCAATTTATTTCTTGGCCTAGAGAAATTACATATTATTTAGGAGACAGAAAAAGAAAAAAGGAAAATAAAATTGCCCACCCTTTCTACAGCATCACCAAGAATCTAGATGGGGTCATGATGATATGCAAATATAAAGTTTCAGCTTTGATGGCTAGTTCTACCCTTGAGAACTGCTATTTAGAAAAAGTTGGCTGTATGTTCACTGCAAATTTTGTTTTCATCACATGTTTGGAATATTTAGGGCATAATCATTTTAGGAGATGCCAAAATTTAATTGATTCTCCAAATACCTGGTATGCTTTTCTTTTCTTCCTTTCTTCCTTTTCTTAAAGATAAAATTTCCCTTACAAGTGAGCTTTATGCCAATATTACTAAAATCAAGGCTTTGTTTGTAGTGGAGAATTACCAAGAACAGATAATATTGTAAACAGATGTAGTGGATTTAGGTACCAGTTAGTGAGTGTTTTAAAGTCATGCACATAGGTTACCATCATGAATAACACTAATATATTTGAACAAAAATGTTGACAGCATGCATGGGTCCATGAACTTTTGACTCTACACGCGGTTCAGCAGAGAAAAGGGGACATATGCATAATGCATGTAGAATTATACTTCCTTGTGGCCATTTTACTTTCTCTTGTCCCTTCATTTTGGAGCCTGACATTGAAATCCAAAGAAAACTGTTTTGTTTTTTTAGACATGGTGAACTTTATTAGATGAGGACTTCATTAGATGAACATAATGAAGACACACAGTGCAATGAGCAGGATAAGGCCAGTTCTGGCTGGAGGGACAGTGTGAATCCTTCTTAGTAACTGAATACAAGTAAGGTGGCCCCAAAACATGGAGCAGTGATCTTAGTTTCTGGTCTCATGATGAACTGATATATGTAAAAGGAGCAAGAGAAAAGGGGGTAAATAAACAGTAAATTCATAGACATAAAAGAAGGGGAGTTAGTATGATGGGGAAAGGATAGGAGCTCCACAAGGACCAAATATATCTGGGCACAGGGTCTTTTCTGAGACTGACATTCAACCAAGGACCATGTATGGATATAACCTAGAACCTCTGCTCAGATGTAGCCTGTGGTAGCTCAGTAACCAATTTGTTTCCCATAGTGAGGAGAATAAGGACTATTTCTAACAGGAACTCAATGACTGGCTCTTTGGTCTCCCCACCCCCCCAAGGAAGGAGCAGTCCTGTTAGGCCACAGAGGAGGGTTTTGCAGCCAGTCCTGAAGATACCTGATAAAACAGGATCAGATGAATGGGGAGGAGGTTCCCCCCCCATCAGTGGACTTGGAAAGGGGCACGGTGGAGATGAGGGAGGGAGGGTGGGATTGGGAGGGAATGGGGGAGAGGGATACGGCTGGGATACAGTTAATAAAATGTAACTGATAAGAAAAAAATAAAATTTAAAAAAATTACAAACTTAAAAAAATAATAGCCAAAATTTTAGTTTATGCATGGCAGGCCATTTTTACTGGAAGGACTATGCCATGCTCATCAAAATCTTTCAGATCAGATTACTCAGAAAAGAAAAGGAAACAATCACCTTAGAAAAATGGGCAAGACTGGGGTTCACACCCAGATAAACAGAAACTAAAAGAACTGTGGGTTCAAGAAGATGTTTCACAAAAGCACAAACACACAAATGCACAAAGGAAAGGCACTAACACAGCTAAGAAATTAACGTGTGACAAAGAAACATTAAGTAAAACAAGCAAATATAATAAATTGAATATGTGCTACAAAGGATAAAAATGAAAGATGAGCCTTTCTTTCTTTCTTTCTTTCTTTCTTTCTTTCTTTCTTTCTTTCTTTCTTTCTTTCTTTCTTTCTTTCTTCCTTCCTTCCTTCCTTCCTTCCTTCCTTCCTTCCTTTCTTTCTTTCTTTCTTTCATTCTTTCTTTCTCTTTGGTTTTGTCTTTTGAGACAGGGTTTCTCTGTGAAGGCTTGGCTGTCCTGGACTCACTTTGAAGACCAGGCTGGCCTCAAACCCACAGTGATCTGCTTGCTTCTGCCTCCCTGAGTGCTGGGTTTACAGGTGGACACCACTGCACCTGGCAAGCCTTTCTTTCTTATTGGAAAGAATGCTTCTTCTTAGTCATTTTAAGTAAAGTAAAAAAAAGTATTAGATGAAATAAATAAGGAAATAAACAAAAGCAGAGCCAGATGAGGATGTGAGGGAAAATCAGCTGTTACAGTTAGGTTTGTGAACTTGAAAATGAACTTGATAAGCTAGTGAGGGAATGGTAAGCATTCTGAAGCCAATGGCTTTGAGTCAGAGCTGTGGGGGGAATATGAGGGTCATCTGAAATACATGACATGATGCTGAAGAGATGATAGCTGCTGAGAAGGTCATATTTGCCCTGGGAATCAAGCTAGGGTAACTTTTGAGTTATTGCATCTAGAAGAGAGTATAAAGCTCCCACAAAGACAGAAGGGTGAGCCACATTTATTAAAGGTATTTACAGAGTAAATTCCATGTTTGGAAATGTCTTCAAGTACTGTTCAAGAAGAGATTTCTGAACCCAGATAGGCTCAGTTAGTCTCCAGGGTCATTTTTTCATTCCTAGTCTATCGTAAAAGGTGACCATCTCTTCATAAGCACCCATTCAAAATAATTTACAACACCAACACAACTAGTCTGAGCAGATGAATCTTCTGGTGAAGTGCTTGCTGTATAAATATGAGTGTCTGACTTTGTTCCCCAAGACCCACGTAAGGAAGCCACTGTGGAGGGACCCTCTTACTCTAGCACTCAGGTCTCAGAGGCTTGTAGATAAGCCGCTCTACCCAAAACCATGAGATTTCAATGAGAAAGCATGTCGTCGCAAAGAATAAGGTAGAAAAAAACTGAGGAAGACACACAACACCGACCTCTGGCTCTCACTCATTTTTGCATATATGTTGTACAGACACATGTATGCACATACACCTACATGAACCTGTTTACATGTGTATATATACCCAGTCCATATACAAAGCAAATAAAACATAATTTCCATGTTGACTGGGAAACTATTCATGTCCTTTCTCTAATGGAAAGTAAACCTAACAATTTCCTCCAGTGCAGTCCAAAAACAGCAACATTCATCTTCTGTCAAATTGGGTATTAGAAAATCAAGTAGGTATAGTGACAGAAAAAAGGGCTCTGTACTCATAATGTCCTTGTACTTTGGTATTCTTCTTGCCTAGACATACTTAAACATTTGGGTTTCATAAGTAGAATTCAGTGCGACAAGGAATCACATCTGAATGCAAAGGCAACACGTTTACCAACCCATGTCCCTTACCATCCTCTCTACAGGCAATCTTCCAAACATTTCATGAACATAGGATCTGGTTGGCGTGGCAAGAATAATAGCCCTCTTGATTACTTTTCTATTTCTGTGAAGAAGCACTATGACCAAGACAACTTGTAAAAGAAAGAGTTTAATTTGGGGGTCATAGTTTTAGAGGGTAGTGGAATCCATGATCTTCAGGGAAGGGAACACGGCATCAAGAAGACAGGCAGGGCTCTGATGCAAAAGCTGAGATCTTAGATGTTGAAACAATATCCCAGAGAAACAGGGGTGTGTGAAAAGAAAGAGAGAGAGAAAGAGTGTGGGGAAAGAGAAAAAGAGATAGAAAGAAAGAGGCCACTGGGAACAACTTGGGTTTTTGACAGCTCAGAGCTCACTTCCCAGTGATACATCTCCACCAACAAAGTCACACCTCCTAAATCCTTTCCAAACAGTTCTACCAACTTGGGAGGAGGCATTCTAGTATACAGATCAATAAGACCCATTATCCTTCCATATGAAATTTCTCAGTGTCTTCTTTTGGGGATTTCAAATTGCCTTCTACACAGGATTGGCTGGGGAAAAGTTCTTGCTTCAATCCCTTTAGATCTTTGCACTTCCCTCATTCAAAATCCCACAATGTTTGTGCTCTTGAAGTCAAACTCACCACTTCCTTTCTTTTTACCCGTGTGGTAACAAACACACTAAAACTAGTGGAATAGAAGAACGGAAAGTTAGGGGCAACCCAGAGACCTTTGCCTTTTCAGTGTTACTTTTCCTTTTGATAAGCCAAGGTTGCACTGTTTCCAGGATGTCATTTATCCATTAAATACTGGAATGAAAACGGAAAAGCTAGTTTGGGACAGCAATTCTACCTTTCTGGTTACTAAGTATATATATATACGATGCAGTAAGAATGCTGCATTCCTTCTATAATTCTACGTTTGAATTAAATGCTCTTAAGTTGATTTTTAAAACACATATTACATCATATAAAATAGTAACATCTGTTCTGAGGACTTAGTATTTTTCCTTTTTGTTTCTTCAGTATACCACTGAGCAGATCTAGGGAGGTAGCACTGTTGTAGAGTATTTGCCTATCATGTACAAGGCCCAGGTTCAGCATTCAGAATTAATTCTTGTCCTGATTATGATTAAATAGCAACTAGAAACATCATGAAAGTCTCTGGAAGAAAGACCACAGCAAGCTTTACATGCTAGTGATTTAACAATACTTCTTCTCCTGCACTTTGAAAAAGGATATACTTGCTTTTCTGTGTGTTGGTTTCCACAAAGTATGTAGAAACCCCAGAGAACAGTTCTGCAAAATGGTGTTTGAGCGGGACCAAGAAATTTGACATGGTTTTCAGAAACCTCAAATTACGACAAATAGCCCGTGCTTCTGAAGCTTGATCCCATATGCTTCAATACTTGACTAGCTTAATTCCCTCAAGGTTACTTTGGGTTAAATAGAACCTTTATGCACTGCCATGGCTCTTCTAATTCCTAGGCCTCCACCTCTGCCCTTCTCATTCCATGCTTCATGAACAACATTTTAGAGAAGCTTTTATGGGGCAAGATTCCTGGAACTCCTACTGCTTCCCAGTTCTGAGAATCTCCATTCTTGAATTTTTTTAGTGTGTGAACACAGAAAGAAAGCTATCCATAAAATAAGGACAGAAATTATGCCGGCCCTGAGATAGTACAACCTTGACATGTACAAAGATGTCATCAGCAATACTGAAGTATTCATAGGACTTATCATAGGGGTAATTATCTGTAATTTTTGTTTACCTATTTAGAGCTATTACATGCTAGTTTAGTTTTATCCTGGGATTTACCGTGTAACCCAGTTTGGCCTCAAACTCATGGCAATCTTCCTGCCTTAGCAGTGCTGGGATTACAGGCATAAGCCACGATGCCTAGTTTGCATGTTTGTTTATTGTAAAATTCCTGATGACTGGTGTCATGTCCATGATGGTCAATGTCACTTCAGTTCCTGCTGAACCATAGTGGCAGTTAAATGTCAACTAAGTATATAAGTAATTATATGACAAGTAAATATTATAAATAAAATAAATAAATAAAATAAAATATTGGAAGGATTAGA
This sequence comes from Meriones unguiculatus, assembly GCF_030254825.1. NCBI lineage: Eukaryota > Metazoa > Chordata > Mammalia > Rodentia > Muridae > Meriones > Meriones unguiculatus. The sequence goes on along the minus strand of NC_083355.1, from coordinate 96,171,791 downwards.
TTTATTTAAAAAAAGAACCACTTAAAGCAAATGATAATCAGATTTTTCAAATATGTCTCTACTCACAGATGGGTGGTAAAGCAGTGATGGATATCCGTTTCAAATGACACAAGAAACTTTGCTAGCACAAGCACTAAGGCAAACTTCCCTCTGGTAATACTGACAGCTGGCTAAGTGGAAGGCAGGGAGGTGGGCTGCCTTTCCATGCCATCTTCTTGGGAAGTGAAAATCAACTTTGGAGAGTCATTATTATCATCAAAAACTGTGTCAAGACATTTTTATTTATATTTTGCTTCTTCAAAAGAAATCAATGTGTCATCTACTGCCCCCTTTAAATAAGAACAATTTTCATTAGCTTTTCTGTGTTTTCCCTTAAACTTCTAGACAGGAGAGGAAAATGTGTTTTGTTTGTGTAGATATATTGATTTAATCACTTTGAGCAAAAATAAACAACTGAATACAGTACAATAGCTTTAATGACCATCTTTCAGGGATAAAGATTTCTAAACAACCCAGTCTCTCACTCTAGGTGACTGGAAGTAAACAGAAACCAATGAACCAGGATTACTGGGCAGTAAACACAGGTGGCCACATTCATAATTTAAGAAGCTTTTCCCATGTATTCATTGCTGACGAAATCACCTTGGTATTCCTTTTTTTTTTTTTTTTTTTTGAGAGTAGTGTAGATTTCCTCCCAGTACATAGTCTTTTTCTTTCTTTTCTAGGATATTTTTGATGGAATTTAATCCCAGCACCTCTGACATACACCAAGATACCCTTATACTCCTAAAGTTGCTCAGAGGAGCCAAAGGCAAGTGAAATTGCTTATCTTACAAGACCAAACAGGGCTTCTTAGGCCCTTCCTACTCAAGATAGCAACTCATTCTGCAAAGCACCATGTAAGAAGACAAACACTGAACAAGAGAATAAGAGAGAAAGAGGTTGGATTTAATGCAACATGTGCCCAACTTTCAGTGTAGGAGGGAAGGTAAGTATTAAAGAGATTGTCTTTAATATTCATTCTTTCCTTCCTCCTTCCTACAACTGGCAATGATAGCAACATGCAAGCTGGTTTTGCAACTAGAAGTGGTCATGTGACATAGATCTGGGAAAAAGACAATTAAGACTATCATCTAGCTATATAAATACTTATTCTATTCCCCATATAGGAGGAAGGCTTTAGATGCTGGTTAGATGGTGTAGTGGGTAGAGATTTGCCACCAACCCTGACAACTTGATTTTGATCCAAGGGATCCACATGTTTGAGGTAGAGAACTATTCCAAAAATTGTTTCCAGACCTTCACTCCCACATGACAGCATGTGTATGCTTCTCCTCCAATAAATAAATAAGAGAAGGATTAGATAGTCCAGCTGCTTTCCTTTTTACGTTGCATTTAGATGGGAGATCTAGACCAACAGCAACCATGGGGGACTGTAAAGTGGTAAGTGCTTGAAATAAGTCAATAAAAGAACCTAGAAGCTGGCTCTGGTGTTAGCCACCATAATGCAACTTAAGAGTAATCAAGTGATTTCTGCTCAGGAGGCTCTAAGGTCTCCCTAAAGAAGAAAATGTGTCCTTTTGGCAGTCATCTCAGGTTGTTTTCTGTGACGACCAGTTGAAGTCAGTTGTATAGAGCAACAGAGAGAACAATGGGAAGCAGGGAGAATGCCAGGCCCTGCTTGGTTGGGCTCTGCCTCTGGTGCTCATCAGTCACCAGTAGATGTTTTAATAATTCCCAGGATTGGGACTTGGATGCAGGCCTGATGAGGAAAGTGCCACCGTGATTACAGTACTCACCAATGTGCCAACTCTGTTGTCCAAAAGGAATTTGGAAAGATGCTTTGGACCTGAGCAATCAGAGGAAAACATTCTTTTGTCTGACTAAGGCAAAGTAAGTTTGATTAGATATCTTTTAAGCTGCTTCAATCAACATATCCCAGACTGAACCAATCATCTTCTCTCTTCTTTGCTCTGGTCTGTGGTCTCTGTACTCTTGGGGAGGAGCTCAAGTGTTAAGGCCATCTTCCAACCTTCTTTACTCACCACTAGGCCCACAGCCTTGCAAATTCCATCTCTAAAATCCCTCTCTCTGTCTCTCTCTAAGTGTGTCTGTGTGTCTACCCCGTCTCTCTGCTCTCTGTCTCTGTTTGTCTATCTGTCTGTCTGCCTCTCTCTCTCAACTTACCTTGCTGCTTCTTTAGATGAGCTGAGACTCTCTAAGTCAGTGGTTCTCAACCTTCCTAATGCTGTAACTCTTTAACACAGTTATTTGTGTTGTGGTGAACCCATCCATAAAATTATTTTTGTTACTATTTCATAACTGCACTTTTGCTACTGTTATAAATCATAATGTAAATATCTGTACTTTTCGATGGTCTTAGGTGACTTCTGTGAAAGGATCATTCAACCCCAACGGAGGTTGTGATCCACAGGTTGAGAACCACTGCTCTAAGCAGACTTCTGGCCTCTACCTTCCTCCCCATCCTTACTGATGGCCAAATAAAATCCAAACCTAAAAACAACAAGAGCAAAACAATTTTAAAAATCAGGATCGTCTAGCTCTGGGCTCTAGTGTAACCAGTGGCATCACCTTCCACCATATTTTCTATTGATGCTTATAAATGGCTCAATATTCTATATACTATTCAGTAAATGTTCACTTTCACTGGACAACTGATTTGTATTCCTGTCTTCATGTGTTGGCTTCTATGTTCCTCATGCAGGTCTGTTCACATTTCACTTCACTATACCTACTGAAATTCTATACATCACCTTTTAAGGGTCTATATTGTTCATATAGCTTTTTCCCTTTTTAATCCCAAATACAATATTCCCTTTAACATCCTCACTCACTATTTTCTTTGAATATAACAGAAAGAACTTCTTCAATTGTTGAGTGGTACCATTTTCCTCTTCTTATTTGAGATAGTCCAGGAATTTGTCTAGTGACAACTATGATATCAGGGGAAAATGTTGTATTTGGAGTCAGAAAACACAGACACTACTGTATAGTACTGGTGGATGGCCAGTGCACACACAAGCATTGTCACTGGTTTTCTCTATTGTAAATCTGAGACAGTAACATCAACTCCCTGCTACTACTGTGCAGCTTAGAAGGGAGACCTGTGGCTCAGAGATAACTATTGTATAACATACAGTAACTATTACAATGCTATTCTTTATTGGTTTGAAACAGCTTAAAAGAGTATATGTACACAAAGAACGCAAGTGAATAGCATGCATTTAGAGAATGAATGTTGGTATAAGTAGAATCAGGTGATCCAGAAGCCATACTTAAAGGCTGCAAGTTTTATAGATGGAGGAAGTGAAGTGATTCTCACCCTTGTTGGGTAATTATATCTTCTGGTAACATCACCTTTCAAGACACCAGGACCAGAAACAGCTTTACAAACTGTTGCTAAGAACATGGATTTCCCATCCATGGGTGAATGGATTCAAACAGCGTGTTAAGCGTGCACAATGAAAAATTATTCAAACTTTAAAAAGCAGAAAATCTTATCATTTCGGACTATGGCTCGGCCTATTGCAGGGTTATAGAAAATGAAATAAGCCCGGCACAAAGAGACACGTGCTGCCCGACATCACGGAACAGAAAAAGGTCACAGATATAGACGATGATGATAGAGACTTGGAGACATGGTTGTGGGAAGATTTTTGTAAGGGGGGGAAATCAGTACAACAGAAGGAATAGATTCAAGCAGTCAATAATACTGGATAGTGACTATAGTCAAAAAGTAATGAAAGAATAGATTTTAAGCGGTTTCTTTTTTTTTCCTTTTTTTTTTTTTTTTACCTAAGGGAACAATGAAAATTTGAGGTAACAGTTCTTTTTTTTTTTTTTTTTTTTAGGATTGGTTTCTTTTTTTTTTGAATTTATTATTTAATGTGCATTTAGTGGGAAGGTGTCAGATCCCTTGAAATATACATTATAGACAGTTGTGAGCTGCCGTGTGGGTGCTGGGAATTGAACCCTGGTCCTTTGGAAGAGCAGACAATGCACTTATCCACTGAGCTATCTCTCCAGCCCCGAGGTAACAATTCTTAATCAATCTGATTCAATCATCTCAAAAGAGGCACACGTTTAAAAACATCACTTAATACACCACAAAGAAAAATTTACATTATTTGATGAATGGTTTGATTATTGTATTACTTAAAATAAAACAAAAAGCTGGAAAGATTGCTCAGCAGGTAAGAGAATGCATGGCTGCTGCAGAAGCCTCTCACTGGTCTCCTAGCACCTACGTCAGCCTTCACCCAACCACCTGTAACAAACTTTAGAGGATCTGACACCCTCTTCTGAGCTCGGTGGGCACCTGCGTTTAGGTGCACATTCCCGTAAATCAATCTTTTAAAAGTAAAATAAAAGTTAGAACAGAAAGGAATTCTTTGGAAGATCGTGTTTGCTTTCAAGGTAGAAAATGTCTCATTTGGTCTAGAAAAGCCTCACAGATAACTTTTGCTGAAATCCTATTTCCATGCACCAGGAAAATAAATCCTTAATTAACGGGATGAAGGTTTAAAGTAACTCGGGGTTTATTCAGAAATCTGGAACTAATTTTGTGTGTGTGTGTGTGTGTGTGTGTGAGGTTCAATAAGTGACACAAAAAGATGGGGACTGTGTGAAGGAGGATGGTGCTGTTACTTGTTCCCCTATCCTGGTTGTACATAACCCAGGAGGAACTTTTTATTCTTTGGCTACACTTGTCCTGCCTCACTTAAACCCTTAGGCAGAATTGTTTATATAAAGGAAAGCAAGAGGAAGTGCAATCACTCTGGATTAATGCCCTGTAAAATGACTTCAGCAATTACACTGTTTGTAAGTACCTCTGAGTCCATTAAGATAAACATCTATCTTTGAATATTCACATTAATGTAGTAGACTGTCCTTGCATAGATAAATCTTACTTGAAGGTTGTGAACTTTGCACAGTTTATCATCTCTTACTCCTCTTCTATGCACATATTAATTCAAGCAAAAGGAAAGTGTTAGTTTCTGGGCACACATTAACACACAAGGCAGCCTCAGCGCACCTTTAAATGCAGAATAAATATACCTTATATTTTAAATACCTTTGAAGGTTGAATACCCAGAACACATTGTATTGGACTCTTAATTTCTCACATAAGCAATATCTTATAGGCAAAGGCAACAAATGCTTGTACATACAAGAGTTTTAATGTGCTTCCGATTCTTTAGCACACATAGGTCCAAATGAAATCCAATTCCCTAATTCCCTTTGTGAAAAAAGCATATCTATTTATATCCTAGAATACACACAGCTATATGTTTATGATAAATACGGGCCCAACTTCATTAACTTTTGCAGCTATATTGAAGAGGTGCTTTAACATCTTTGGTACTTTTTGTTTTTACAAGTCTCTTCTCTCTGCTGTTGTGAAGGGCACACATAGTCTATAAAAGGTTGATAGAATTAATTGTCTTATGTGAGTGCTATACAGGTTATAATAACGACAGTATCAAGACTAATATAAAATGCTTAATAACCTGTGCAGCAGGAGAGCTGACCAATCAGAACAGGTGGTGACTACAGGGATGAGGCTACACTCTGACCCCACCTCCCTATGAATTTCAGGTATCCATGTGCCTATCTTGGGACAGAGAGTTCTGTGGAGAGAGAAACAGATGACCTGGAAGTAGGGTGCCCTTGAGGTCTATGAAGCACTGGCTCACCAATAAAGATCAAAATCCATTAATGAATGCCTTTATGATGGATTTGAGCAGAGGGGTGTGAGACCCTGTGGGGGAGAGAGAGAGAGGAGAGAGAGAGAGAGAGAGAGAGAGAGAGAGAGAGAGAGAGAGAGAGAAGTCCAAGGTGGCACATTTACTATCTCAGTGAACAAATCTCTTTGCACTGAAGACAATTGTGTTTTGTGTTTACAAAGGGCATCCCCACTGTGCCAATGACTCCTTGTTCACACATTCAGCAATTCTCTTCTGAGCTAACACACCAACTAGGCTAAGTCGAAAGGCATGAAGATGTTCCCAATTAAGTGGATAGGCATCTGGAATAAGTATATTTAAAGAGTAACAGAAATTAAGGAAAGTGTGTTCTGTAGAATTATAGTTACATCCAATTCTCTAGAATGGTCAGAAAGAATTCTGGAGATGGTGGCCTAAGGCTTTATGGCTTTGACTAGACAATAGAATAGTAAAGGTGAATATTATCAATCCATGTTTAAATGAGGATATTTAGAATCAATGAATTGGAGAAGGAGGGTAATATAGTTTTGACTACAACATAGAGTACAAGTAAAGAGGTAGCAGGATGAAAAATATCTATCTACCGATCACCTCTCTACATGCCTATCATCAATCAATCCATCATTTCTCTATGCACCTGTCCATCTACCCACCATAAATCATTTGTCTATGAATGGAGCAGAAGAGAAGAGAAAAAGAGGAAGGCAATCCCAAGTCCATGTGCATTCATGGCCAGCAAAGTACCACTGCTAGGCAAAGACCAACACTTACTTGTTTAATCTTTGGAGGAATGGATGTTTCATGTATTTAAAGCAATTATCCTGCCAAGATAAATTTCCCTCCTGGGGACACTCTGTTGAATGAGGACTTTAGTGTGTACCCTTCGGAGGTGAATGGAACACCAGCTTTCCACCTTCTCTCTCTGTTTTTATTATAATTTATTCACTTTGTATCCCAGCTGTAAAGCACCTAAGGTGAAATCATTGCAAATACTTCTTGTCCATGGGTAGGAATCTACCTTCTGTTCTGAAAGTCATCCCGCAGAGCTTTTCTGATTTCCAGTTGAATAAAATGTTGTGTTTGAGAGAGAGTTAACAAAGCCCTATGAAATTATGGCCGGACTGCTGATTGCGATCAATGCCAGACACTTGGTATGCCCACGCTCAGACTTGTGTGTGTGTGTCTGTGTATACGTATGTAAAATATATTTGTGAGAATAACAAAACCATTAAAGGGATGAAGTTGGTTTGCAAGGCCCAATAGATTCCCAGCTGGCACGCACTCCTCAGAAAGAAAGTTACATAAAAGAGACTCAGGCAGCTTTAAACACCATCTGGACCATGCTGTGCTCATTTGAGCTTTACCTTTTTTTTTTTTTTTTTTCAGGCAACACAACACAAAGTACCTACAAATACAACTTGAGAAGAGATCATCTGACTCTTTGGAGATCATATGCTCTTACCTTCAAATGTGTGCTGCATATCTCCCTCAGTCCCCTGGGATACAGGCATATAGTTCCCTTTTAAAGGAGCCGGAGACTTCTAGACTTCTACATTCCAATCCCAATCTCTCTCTCTCTGTCTGTCTGTCTGTCTCTGTGTGTGTGTGTGTGTGTGTGTGTGTATGTGTGTGTGTGTGTGAGACATGCAAAAATAACACCAGAACTTTAACACTTAAAAAAAAAGAGATTTCTAAGCAACTGGATTGTTGTTCTGAAGTCTTCTGAGGTCAAAAAGGAATTTGTGAATCTCCAGCCTCAGGTGAAAAGCATTCCAAAAAACCATGAAAAGGATTTCATCTGACCAAGAAAAAAGGATGTAGTTGGAGATGTAGCTAAGCTGGTAGAATGGCTGCTTGGATTCACCACATAGGACCAAACTGGGGATGATGGTTTATGCTAGTAATCATGGCAACTGGCTCAAGGGCTAGAGGTAGGAGAATCAGAACTTCAAGCATATTCCCAGCTACACACCTGGGAACAGGGACCCTACCCCAACAGAAATAGAGAGAAAAAGGGGGAGAGGGAGGGGCAGAGGGGAGAGGAAGGGGAGAGAGTGAGAGAGGGAAAGTATGGAAGTAATAACTGAGTGAGAGGGGCATCAAACTGATCATGGGACTGCAGTAGATTCTGGATTCTCTCTCTCTCTCTCTCTCTCTCTCTCTCTCTCTCTCTCTCTCTCTCTGTCTTTGGCAGTCAAAACCAAGGGCCAAGGTCTAGGTATCTAATATCTGTTAAAGTTATACTTGTAGAAGATTTTGACTTCTGTTTCAACTTCTTAACTACACAAGGATTCATTTCCATCCTAAATAAGACATTACAGTTGAAGAAGAAGTTTTAAGAAAAATTGGAACTGCCAGGCATGGTGGCATATGCCTGTAATCACATCACTTGGGGAGGCAGAAGTAGATAGATCTCTGTGAATTTAAGGCCAGCCTGATCTACAAAGTGAGTCCATGACAGTCAAAACTACACAGAGAAACCCAGTCTCAAAAACAAACAAGCAAACAAAACAAAACAAAAGCAAAAATTGTGACTGTATTTTTTTATTAAAACTGAGTTTTAGTTTCCAGAGACACCTTTTATGTGAGATTTTAATTGCCAAGACTCAGAGCAACCTCTCAGAACATTTCTTACTTCTGCACTCTAAGAGTAGTGGGGAGGTTGCAGAGAAGACAAAATCAAAAGGTGACAGAATGAAAAGATAGGAGCTAGGACACAGACTTGCCTCACCAATTGCATGCTGAAGTCTAGTCCTTACTATCCAACATGACCCAAGCAGCTGTGCAGCTGTGATAAATGAAATTCTAGAGACATGCAGAGCACAGAATACTGTAGTCTCTGTGAACTATGCATCTTGAACTATATAGTTCACTCTGCCATAAAAGAGGAGATGCAATTCTGTTATTCTCAGTCACAATTTTGTTTTTAAAATGACTCAAAGCCACACACACAGGCACGCATGCATGTAAACATGGACACACACCCAAATTTTCTTTTAAAAGTTTTAAGAATTACTTCCTCTCAAGGGGATGGGGAAATGCTTTGAGTTTCTGTGATATTACAGAATATAAAAATGTTGAGGATGTGAAGAACAGAGCACAAGTCCTTTGGTAATACATTGTTTCCACCCATAAATATCACCTTTTGGGCTCAAGCATCAGACAAAAAACAAGACTGAAAACAGATTTTGACTCCATCATTAAGCACGCTCTTTCTCGGGCTTTCCTTTTTTCTTCTTCCTTCTACATTTAAAAGAACCCCCCCATCTGATTCATTAAAAGTCAATTTAGAATATTTTAATTTCCTTTTGTACTTAATAACAAATGGCTTTCTGGGTCAAACATTTTCTCTTAGTTAATGATTAGTTGGCTGAAAGGCTGAATAACAAAGACCCATAGAGTAGTCACTAACTGCCAATTAATGTCCACTTTATCGGTCAACACTGTTTAAATAGCACATGGCATATACCAAGCTATCCACAGATGCCTGCATACCAAAATCATAACATTAAAAACATGCTTCTATGCAGACAAATCTCTTGGGGTTATCTATGCTATTACAACAGTTGTTTTTCTAGAAGACAGGCAAATACCATGGTAACCCTCTTTATTCTGGTGCTCACCAGAAGGACCTTGCCTGAGAAGACAGAGCTCTTCCTGAGCTGGGACAGTCAACAATGAATCCCACAGAGAGATTTAAGGAGGTACTTCAAGGGCAACCTGCTGGATTAGGTGCTGTTTGACTTAATTAGAGACCAAGTCTTTCTCTCTTCAGGTCAGTACAGACTTATAAATATTAGAAAATGTGAAACTGTGTTGTTGACATCCTAAGTCCTTAACTAGATCCAATTCTTTTCCCTATTGCATATTGTAATCACTTATAAACTACATCTTATATTCAGCTCTTCAAAATCTTTAGCAGCATTTTGGAGACAAGGGTACTATAGTGTAAAAGCCTTCCAGTTAATCATAGAACAGTTAAAAATTTAGAGCGATAATATAAGACATGATGAAGATCATAATCATGTACCCAAATCTGTTTTAGTCATTCATTTTTTTGTCATTCATTTTTAATGTCCCTAATGATTTCAGTACATGAAAAAAAATCAGTAAAATAAATGTCAGTTATAAACCATACTCCAGCGCTATCTAATGGGTACAAGTGTTCTCAGAGTTTTCAAGGGATAATAAAATCTTATCTTTCATTTGCATAGTTATTTCTCTCTCAAAATAGCGGTCATGTGACACATACTCTTAGCATGACACTAATTAGAGGTCATACCTTAGTTATAACATAATGGGTACCAGAAACCAAGTCTTTTGACCTTGATCTACTCAAGACCCTAAATGGAAAACTAAGAAATACTGTGATACATACATGTGTGTATGTATCACATATATATATATATATATATATATATATATATATATACACACACACACACACACACATATATACACACATATGCTTTCCTAGTAAGCATATACATATACATACATAAGCTTTCCTAGTAAGTGATTAGGGCAAAATTCACCCTTTCAGAAAACAAGAATGCAATATTTATAGCATAGTCCTTGCTGCTTTGAAGGAACAAGGAAGGTTTCAAGCCATGGAAAGAGTCCAGAGATTTCTGGCTACTGGTATTTATGAATGAAGCAGATCAGCTCTTCCATAGTGAGCATTCCTAGAAGAATCTTCACCTACAACAAGGCAGACAAATTATTCTACTTCAAAGCATTTGAGGCTACACAGGATGAATCTCTGCAGAACTCTCAAGAAGCCCTTTTTTCCCTCTGGTCCTCCTCCACTGAGTAGACAAATAAATACTTTTTGTTAAGTGTTTCCAGTAAAATAACAAGAATGATCTTAGGCCTTTGCTGTCAGCAGTTAAGAGCTCTTAGCTTTTAGCTGTGGGGTGGGCAGTAGAAGCTTGGGAGTCCTGTGTGAATGGCGATGTGCTTCCACAGCACTGAGAGCCACTTGTATCCTGACTTACACCAAGTATGTGTGAGCATCAGGCTATACTGAACTTCTTTGTACCTTTGCTCCAAATGAAAAAGGGAAATGAGGTCAAGTAAAATAGGGCTCTGACTAATATGCCCAGAACGTTCAGCTGGAAAAGCCCTGAGCCCAAGCCCTCAATCCCAGGGAAGACTCGAGAACTTGAAAGGAATTCATCTTGTCTCTAAACTTTCATGAGGTATAAGCACAGATTGTGTTTGATGAAATCAGATGTTCTAGGTTGGTGATAGAAACCAAAGAATGGTTAACAAAAATGTGGTACATTCACACAATGGAATACTATTCATATATTACAAAACAAGGGCATCATGAAATTTGCAGGCAAATGGATGGAACTAGAAAGGATCATTCCAAGTTAGCTAATCCAGACGCAGAAAGACTCATATGGTATGTACTCACTTATAAGTGGATATTAGCCATAAAGTACCAGATAGCTGTGGCTACAATCTAGAGACTCAAAGAAACTAAATAACAAGGAGGGCTCAAGGGAGAATGCTTAAGTCTCACTCCGAGGGGTAAGTAAACTAGGCATAGGAGGCGAATTGGGGAGGAAACTGGATGGGAGAGGAGAAGTGTAGGGCAACAGAAGAGATCAAGTAAGTGGAGGCTGGAGGGAGGGAACTGGGAGAGAGAACTGAAATTGGTGGAGGGGCAGCTCTGGGAGGAGCCAGAAACTCTCAGGAATCTATGAGGTTTACCTGAGCTAAGACTGCTAGCAACAGGGGATATGGAACTTGAAATGTCCACCTCCTGTAAACAGGCAAGACTTCCAATGGAGGGATGGGGACATCAATGACCCACAAACCCTCTGACCCAAAATTTGTACTGCCTACAAGAGGTGCGGGGATAAAGATGGAGCAGAAACTGAGGGAATAGCCAACCAATGACTAGCCCAATTTGAGACTCATTCCATGAGAGAGATTCAACCCCTGACAGCATTAATGATAATATTCTATACATGCAGACATGAGTCTAGCAAAACTATGCTGTGAGAGGCTTCATGTAGCAGCTAATGGAAATAGATGCAGAGACCCACAGCCAAACATTAGGCAGAGCTCAGGGAACCTTGTGGAAGAAAGGACTGAAGGACTGAAGGAGCCAAAAAGGTCAAGGACACCATAAGAAAACCTATACAATCAATTAACCTGGGCCCATAGTGGCTCACAGAGACTGAACTACCAACCGAAGAGCATGCATGGAACAACCTAGGTTCTCTACATATATGTAACAGATGTGCAGCTTTGTCTTCATGTGGGTTCCCAAACAACTGGAATAGAGAATGTCTCTGACTCTGTTATATCCCTTTGGATTCCTTTCCTATAACTGAGCCACCATTTTTTTTTAATTCCTAGAACTTAGTGAAAATGAAAACACTGCATATCTAAATCAAAGGGACATTTTAAAACAGTTGTAAGAGTAAATTTTATAGCATTATTTACCTACATGTAGGAACTTCAGAGATCTCAAATTAATAACTTAACGATGCAATTGAAGACCTTAGAAAAACAAGAATAACCAGCACTCAAGAATATAGGTTAAAAAGAGATAGTATATATCAGTGTCAAAGTTAATGACATAGAAATGAAAAATAAACAAGACAAAGAATCAACGAAATGAATGTCTTGAGATGAAGTTTGAGTATGATCAACCTTGTGGTCAAATCTGTCAAGAACATAATTCAAAGAATTTCAGTATCTCAACATTTCTTCCACAAACTGAGTAGGCCTCATTTTATCTCAAATTCTTATTTCACTACTCTATAAATAATAAAGTAATTTTCTTGGGTCAGAATTATTAAATTATATAGGCTTTATAAGAAAACAAACACCATATCAAGAATTCATTTCTGGCCATAGATCTCTTCATACACCTAAATTTTTTTCTTATGAAGCATTCTTCAATTTCATCTTTTTACATTGTTTTAAGGGCAATGTCAGTCTCTAATGAAGCATCCTGTATACAGGGATAGACTTCAGTCTTTCACAAATCTTTCCCTCCCTTGGGCTCCTGTTTGTGATATGGTTTGGTAACACCCTGTTATCTGGGGACAACATAAAATAGCTCAAACACAACTTGGAAGCATTGCTTTGAAGTACATGTGTTCCTTCTATTTTATGCTTTCAAGAAAGAGACAGAAAGGTCTTCATCTTTTGTCTAGTTATATGTAGTAGGAGACTAACAAAAAATGATTAGAGTAAAGCACCAGCCTTACTAATTATTGTGTTATGTGTTGTAAGTGTCCATATACTACTTATCCAAAAATTAATCTCTTGGATTCTGTCTATGTTCCCTTACTGACGAGAACAACCTTGGGGGTAGAGGTTGGGGAGGGAAGACAAGGAGAGGGAGCCAGAAACCAAGAGAACAAAAATGTAATTGCCCGCCTATCAGTCCCGCTATCATAATTACTTTCAAACTCTGACATGGCTGAATCAGAAGAACAACTAAATCAATTTTTCAGTTGACAATAAGTGCACTCTTGGCTTATAAATTAAATTGTCACTGCTGGATCACAAAGGGAGGCCACTTCTGGGCTCCCTAGTACATTGTGCTGAAAAACAACCAATTCTCTCCTTTATTACCTTCATGGCTTTCTGGTTATGTCCCCTCTAATCTCTAATTACAGTATTTACAATCTTTTCTCAGTTACTTAACATGTAATCCTGGCAACTATGCCAATGCAGAGGGTCCTTAACTCTCTACAATTACAAATGGATAAGACGTTCTGCTACATCACTGAGAGCCCTTGGTAGCTCAGTATCCAAGTGGGTACCCTAATAAGGGGAACAGGGACTGTTTCTGACATGAACTCAATGGCGGGCTCTTTGACCTCCCCCACCACCACCACCCAGGAAGGAGCAGACTTGCTAGGCCACAGAGGAGGTCTTTACAGCCAGTCCTGAAGACACCTCGTAAACCAGTATCAGATGTAAGGGGAGGAGTTTCTCCCTTATCAGTGGCCTTGGAAAGGGACAGGGAGGAGATGAGGGTGGGAGGGTGGGATTGGGAGGGAAAGAGAAAGTGGGATACAACAGGGATACAAAGTTCTGTAACTAATATTAAAAAATAAAAATGAAAAAGAGAGTCCTAACATGAGAACCCAGCACTAAATCAGAAAGCTTGTCTGGTATGCTGATGCCCAACTTGCCCATTACTTACACATTCTCAGCCATTCCACCCAACTGGCCTCTAGGATGATACAGCTGGTTCCCGGAATTCTATCTCTAACATCCAGCTGACATAAAAAGTTGGCCTGCTCACCCAATTCTTATATTATTGTATTTCTAGTTTATTGAGAAGTAAATGAGACAAATTACTTTGGTCAAGCTACTTGATACCAGTTTTATCATTTCCAATGAAAGAGCAGCCCTTCTTATACCTACTCAGAAGTTCAACTCTAACGTGGGAAGCAAAATCCACAAACATTCATTTATTGTCATTATAACTAATACTCCAGTGATATTTAGTACAAAAATACTAGTAATAAATATCTTATATAAATACTAGTAATAAATAATCATATAAAATCCACCTTCACCTAACTCTGTTTGGGTGGTGATATAAATAGATCCCAGACTAGCACAAACTTGATCTTTACTGTATTTCTTCTGATTAGCAAATTCAGGCCCAGAAAAATCAGGCATCTAAGTCACTATTCCAATTAATAGCTTCCATGGTAGAAAAGCAAACTAACTTGAAATATCTCCCTTCCTAGTATCATGGTAGACTTATCTCAGAATATCACCAAATGCTTCCTCATGAAATATCTGAATATATTATTATTATTTAAAAAAAAAACTTGCAGAGGGCAGAGATGGCAGTTAAACCAAAGCATCAGTCATCTTGTTAGCATGGCCTTGATGAGCACAGCTCACGGCATGTGGCATCCACATATGCACTAAGACTCATGTAAAGATCAATGGTGTGTAGCGACAAGGACATAGGAAGACTTCTCTTCCACAAGCCCTTCCTTCATGAGGTTTCTTTTCACATGAGGCAGAACCATGAAGCCAACTGAGGATAAGCTGGATCCTTTGAAACTGTGAATTGAAATCATCCTTCCCCCTATAGGTTGTTTGTGTCAGGTATTTTTGTCTCAATGGTGGAAAACAAGAACCAATAAGAAAAATTAGCTTTGAGGGTATGGTGGGACTCAACATGCAAAAAGTAGATTCAGGCTGCCTTCAGTTCATGGTGTAACTTCTTCCTGAAATCCTTTCTTCCTCTTGTGTGCCTAGCAATTCCTCCGGTGTGACAAAATTTGCACCAACAAATAGCATGGCTGAGTACAGGGGTCACTCAGGAAATGAGTGGGTACCTGCTCATTCTAACATGAGAGTCTCAGCTAGGATATGATCGGCCAGTGGTAAAATCTTATGACATCTTTGACAGTAAGAAGCCAGTAAGCAGCTTCTACACTTTTAATTGTGCCTAAACCCACAGAAATTTGTGTTGACAAGGCCCTTGGCCCAAGGGGTCATATATAGCAGATTAAATGTGATCATTTTCTATCTGAGAAGACTTGGTACTTGCTGCCATCTGATCAAAGTAATTCAGTTCAGAAACAGACTTAGTGAAAAATGAGTGTCTCTCAGGGGCGTCAGATCACTCATTGACACATAAGATGCATAACACAGGTGGCATGATTCATTAGTCATATCACATGGATTTATATTACTTTTCCACTCACTGGACAGACCGAGTGGCAGCCAAAACCCTCTGAGGAAGGCACATTCTGAGAAGCAGACAGGAAATCACAACATATCCCTTCGTTATGGACACTGCATATTGATTTGTCAGGGAACATATTAATTCTATGAGTACCATAGAGTTTGTTCTAGAATATTTTGTGCAAGCTTAAAAAATACATGTGAAGTATTAAAGACAGGACATGTCCAAATAACAAGAGATCAGTTTAATAAGAATGAATGAAGAGCAAGTATGTAACTCAGTAGATGAATAGAAAGATGAGTCTATTTACGTGTTCAATAACTGAAGAATTATCTGCTGTTGAATTACACACAGCCTTGTACTGGAAGCATCTTGACATGCCAATGTTTGTGTTTGCAGTCATTATTTAAATATAGCTAAAAGACCAAAAGGAATTTTTAATAATTGAAATCTGAAGAATGTTTGAAAGTAAACGGGGAACTGTATAATAAAAAGAGTTTCCCTGTCTTCCTTCTTGGTCCTGAAAAGCATGTGGACTTACACTTCAAGAGGATGAGTAGTGCCTTGCCTTTAGATTCTAGGTTTTACAAACAGTTCACTCATGAAATAAGTATTAATAAGTAGTGGCTATTTACCTGACGCTGTGGTTTATGACTAACATAATTATAAATACTATGCTGTTGTGAAAGGGAAGGCAGCCAGTATTTCAATCACCTGTTATCATGGAACATGAATGGGGCATTAGAAAACATTCATTCATTGTATTGATCCTTTCACAGAACCTCCCATCCAGCATGTATAGCCTGTGGCCTGTAGGCTGTGTGTGAAGAATTATTGGAAGAATAAATGAATATATGACATGTACTATAGGAGATGGAATATAGAATATCACCATGAAACACAGAAAAGGCTAAAGATGAAGAGTTCTTATTAAAAGAGAATTGGAGATAA
Organism: Meriones unguiculatus; assembly: GCF_030254825.1. Taxonomy (NCBI): domain Eukaryota; kingdom Metazoa; phylum Chordata; class Mammalia; order Rodentia; family Muridae; genus Meriones; species Meriones unguiculatus. The sequence continues at coordinate 96,155,399 of NC_083355.1, read as the reverse complement.
TTTTGAGGATGTTGGTAACCAGACTGTGGTAAAATGGCAGGACTGGCAGGATTTGTAGAGGTCCATTCACGGCATTTGTCTCTAACTCCTGTCTCCTACAATACTCTCTGATAGGTGGAAGCTGTGCTACTAACTAACCTAAAATAATTTTGCACAAGTTTTCCCAAATGTCAACAGGGATTGCATGGTTGTTATATTCCACTTCACTAATAATAAAAGAAATGCTAGGAAGAATTAAAAATTACTTATTTGATATGCTCTTTTATTTTATGTGCAGGTATGTGTGTGTATGTGTGTCTGTGTGTGAGAGAGAGAGACAGAGAGAGAGAGAGAGAATTTCTGAAAGTTTCAGAATGAAGGGAGAATAAAACCAATCTATGACACATTAGACTTAAAATCAGTTTTAGCAACATTCTAGAAAACAAAACATTGTAAGGTTTTATATCATAACAGTACAGAATGACATGGAAAATGGTTCAGAATTCTAGACAGGGAAGGAAATAGTAGAGGAAAATAGGATGGACATTGCTTGGTAAGTGGTCTATATAGGTGTGTGGCTTTACATGTTTGTCACTGTAGAACAGGCATAAATCAACAGAGCTATTTATTCTCCTGCAAAACACAGTTATCGTGGCATAGAGATTTGCCAAAAATAACAAAAACATATATAAAGAAAAAAAATCTATAACTGATGTTTAAAACAAGGAGAGAAATGAAGAAATGGAGCAGATAACAAAAGGAAGACAGAAGGATCATTTAAATGTAGCCTCAGTGGATTCTTGTCCCTGATAAGGCCTCCATGCTACAATTCTGAAGAAAGGCATCCAGCAAGATCAAACAATGGAACAGCCTCTTCATTTTTGTTTGGTTCTCTTTGCCTTAATGTCTGAGCTAATATTTAGAATGTAATTATTTCTCTCTATGATTAAATATTTTCCCCTTCTCATAGAGTTGAGTTTTTTTGAAGGCTGAGTCACCCTCCAGGGAAAACCATTTTCTCAGTGTATGCTATTTTCCCTTTCAGTTTCACTTAAAAAAAAAGAAGATTATAAATATGGCTGCCGTTTCCATTTTAAAAAAATGAAAATTATGGCAGATTTTCCATGTTTAAGTGTTTTGAGAAGTAAAAATAGAACATATACCCAAATTCCACCACTACAAGTAACCTAAGATTATCTTGACTTTTAAACTTTCTTTCTTTAAGTAATACCTAAGTATCATTCAATCTGGCAAATGATTACTCAACAATAACACATTTCCAAGATTGTTAATATAAAATTGTCTAAGAAAAGGGAAGGACTTCGGTGGAAATGAGGATTCAAATCTCCTTCTTCCTGACTGCCATAGCTGTAGTATGAAAATTTGTGACCTGCTCCAAATTACACATTGAAGACTAATTAGCAATAGAATGGCATTAAGAAGTAGGTCTTCTTAAAAGATGACTATATGGTAAGGATGTCCCCCTCATGAATGTACACTCACAAGAGAGATAACAGAGAGACCTATGGGTTCTTCCACCAATAGGACACAGAGGAAATGTCATCTATGATCCAGAAAGAAATTATTAAAGCTGTATAGCACCTTGATTTTGCACTTTCTAACCCTACCCCCAGAATTATTAGAAATAAATAGCTGTGGCTTACAAAGTACTTGTCACTGAAAATACTTAATGATGCATGGCTGCATCCTTCTAAAGACTGATCATGAGAGAGGCAAGGTGGGAGCTGCCTATCATTGGGTCTTTGTGTTAGGTATTTAACTAAAGAAATGCATGGCTTTCCACATTTCATACTCATTGTGCTCTTATAAAACCACTCTTATAAAGCTACCACATCTTACTCTATCATCAAGAGAAAGGACTGTTTGAGAAGCTAAGTAAAATTAAGATAATAAACGTTATGAGTGATGGACATATCATGGTCTACACAATGTCAGAATATCAATCCTCAGCTCACTACCAATGTTGTTTCCTCTTTGGGACTGGGGACAGGGATATTAAAATGGGAATATTGAGAGATTGGGTGTCGCACCCACGGAAAAGCTATTTTATAATATCTTCACAAAATCTTTGCTCAGATCCACACCTGCACTGCCACGCTTTCTTTCTGTAGCTACTTGACTATGCAAAAGCAACATCTTACAAATCAGATTATGTACAACTCCAATTCAATAAGTGATCAGAAAGAGTGAATATATTAATCTGCTTGCGAGGAGTGAAGTGCTGGAACTTGGCAGATTTAGTGGTGTTAGCAATTTTTTCCAATGTGTGGTTTCGTGAAGTCACCCAGACTAATTCCTCTGGAGGAATGGTAGAGCTCAGAATTAAAATGTAGCAAGCTGCAGAACTCTGTGAAGGCTACTGCCTAACTTTGTTGCCAATATAAAATCAGCATTCCCCTGGACACCTCCCACAAACAGATTTAGGATGTGACCTCTTGATATAGGAGATTTATGTAGTCACATGAGAATGACTTCTATAAATACAGCAGATATCAAATGTAGGGCCAAAGTCAACAATAAGCTGAAGTTCTTTCAAGATCATGGTTTCAATGTTCCTCTAAAAGCACAAGAAATTCCAAATGAAATGCTGTCTTTTTAATATTCAGACCTTTACCCCACCCAAAATGCTGACAAATAGTCTTTTGTAGATAAGTAGACCTAGTCAATTTAATCATATCCATAGGAACTGGAATGTAACTTCATGGCAGAGTAATTTCCTAGGATGTACAATGTCTTGATTCTATCCTCAGTATAGTCAATAATAACCTAATCAAAACATAAATTATTTGATTAGGAATGGACATTATATCTTAGTTGTGAAGAATTCCAGTGAGATGTATTCCCATAGATAACAGTCCACCCACAGTTGCTTAATCTTCCATGATCTAACACAGTGGTTTTCAACCTTCCAAATGCTGTGACCATTTAATATGGTTCCTCATGTTGTGGTGATCCCCAGACATAAAATTATTTTTGTAGCTACATCATAACTCTAAATTTGCTACTCTTCTGAAACATAATGTAAATATTTTTTTTTTTTGAGATAGAGGTTTGTCGGTTGGGTCAAGTTGTAATATAATGGATATTTGGATGGCAATAAAATAAAGGTCTTTCACTGTTGAACACTTTGCCACATTTGCGGGAAGAATGTACTTCATACCCAGACAGATAAGCATAATTGTGTTAAGTAGACAATGAAGTTCACCATCTCTTCATCAGCTATAGACCATATCTGGTACACAATGGCTTGACTTGAGAGATTCCAAATTTGTGAGTGCAGAAGTGAAATACAGTCAGCAGAAACCATTCTTCAAAATTTGAAGTTTGATATCTTTCCTCACACAGCAACTGAGAGAAGGAGGCATCCCTGTACTGCTGCACAAGTGACCCTGAAGTGCTGGCAAGTCCTAGTGAGACACAACCCTCTGTCTGCCATGAATCACAAAGGGAAAGAGTCTTTGCTGGGTGGGCGGCTGCTGAGCTGTGCTATTCAGGAAGTTGGATATACAACATACATTTAAAATACTTTCAGCTTGTGATTGGTTTGGGAACTAAGACTTTCATGAGTCAATGAAATATCTACATGTAATATGAAGAAACCAGTGAGGAACCCACTAGAGAAATATATTTTTGCTTGTCCATCAAATGCTGGAGTCAACCAGACAAATGTATCAAATGTTTAAAATTATATTACATGCTTATTTGATTAGAATTTTTATTACCATTCTATTACGTCATGAGCAAGCTCACTCTCTTTGGCTTGTCAAATTAAACCAACTTGGGCCTAAAGACATGTCAATACTTCAGTGCAGTAATAACTAACTGCAACCAAATTTAGCATGCAACTAACTAGAAGCCAACTTGGTTTAGTTGTCTAACAAATAGCCAAGTCTCAGCCAATCACAGCAGCGAAGCTTCACTCAATTCTAGCACTCAATTCTTCAAAGCTTATTAAAATAAAATTAGAAAAAAAATCCATTTCATTCTGAAAGTGATTCAGATTAATTTTGAGCCAAAAATTAATTCCAAGAATTTTTTTACTTTAAATTAATAGTCTAAATTGTTTAGCAAGTTAAATATCACATTAAAATATGACTTTAATTTTTTATTTTGAATTCCAGCTTAAAAAAAAAACAACAATTGTGTCATTAGAAGTAAAATATAACTTCCAGGAGAATTTTTTTCTGTCAACAATACTTCAGTATGATAGTATTTAATTGCTTTGAATGAGGGATCATGAATATATGCTAGGCTTTGCCTATTTTCTCAGAATGCTACTAGGACCAGTGATTTAGAAGATCAAGCTCCGCATACTGCTGAATATTTAAATTTTTTTCGTTGTTTGTTTTATTCATTTTGTATCTAAGCTGTAGCCCTCTCCCTCAGCCCCTCTCAACCTAACCCTCCCTCCCTCTTTTCTTCATTTTCCCCTCCCCAAGTCCACTGATAGGGGAGGTCCTCCTCCCCTTCCATCTGACCCCAGACTATCAGGTCTCATCAGAACTGGCTGCATTGTCTTCCTCTGTGGACTGGTAAGGCTGCTTCCGCCCACCCCCTCAGGGGGAGGTGATCAAAGAGCCAGCCACAGAGTTCTTGTCAGAGAGCTCCTGTTCCCCTTACTAGGGTAAACACTTGGACACTGAGCTGCCATGGGCTACATCTGTGCAGGGTTCTAGGTTATCTCCATGCATTGTCCTTAGTTGGAGTATCAGTTTCAGAAAAGTGCCTTGTGCCCAGATATTTTGGTTCTGTTGGTCTCCTTGTGCAGATCCTGTCCCCTCCCTTCTTTCATAAAATTCCGTGAACTTTGTCCAAAGTATTGCTATGAGTCTCAGCATCTGCTTTAATATACTGCAGGGTAGAGTCTTTCAAAGGCCCTCTATGATAGGCTCCTGTCCTATTCCCTGTTGTTTCCCTTTTCTTATGTCCATCCCATTTGCCTTTCTGAGTGAGGATTGATCATCTTACCCAGGGTCCTCCTTCTTGATTAGTTTTCTTAGGTGTATAGATTTTAGTATGTTTATCCTATCTTATATTTCTAATATCCACTTATAAGTGAGTATATACTGTGTGTGTCTTTCTGCTTCTGGGATACCTCACTCAGGATGATATTCTCTATATCCCACCATTTGCCTGCAAATTTCATGATTTCCTTGTTTTTAATTGCTGAGTAGTATGCCATTGTGTAAATGTACCACCATTTCTGTATCCTTTACTCAAGGGATGTCTGGGTTGTCTGGGTTGTTTCCAGATTCTGGCTATTACAAATAAAGCTGCTGTGAACATGATTGAGTAAACTTCTTTAAGAAGTTTCACTTTCAGGTGTTGCTTCCTCTTGGATGGCTGCTTCTCCAAGAATAGACTTCTGCTACTCAAAATTATTGAACAGAACAAGAAGCTTTGGGGTCAGCAAGACTTTAAGGCAGCCGAGTACCCTTTTCCATAGACAAGAAATGTAACTTGTTACAAGCTTGTTACGATTTTTCTGGCAACAATGTTCTCACAGATATGCAGTCAACTTTTGAAATGTACAAATTATTCCCTGTGTGTGTGCGCACACACATGTGTTTGTTTGTGTGTGTGTGTGTGTGTCAGAGAGAGAGCACGAGCGAGCACACGTTAATGTGTATAAGTACTGACTAAATACTTATATAGTTTCTCCCAGTATTGCTGAGTTGGTTATTATGTAATTCACTTCACATCTCTGGATTTTTCACATGAGATCGAGCCTGACCTGAGACTACCTCCTAAGTGTAAAGATACTGTAGTATTCAATGCTCATTCTTTAGGAAGTAATGAGTAACAAGGAGGGAGTCAATATGATGATCAGAAATCCAGGGAGTTTGTTAAACTTCTATGCCATAGGGATTATCTTCCTGGAGAAAAAAAATACACATATAAGAAGGCCTCTCAATGTCAGCTATTATCACGTGCCATTTTAGTGGAAAATATATATTTATAAATATATATTACATATATAAATATATATTTATATGGAATATAAATATATATTTTTATATATTTATATATGTTTCTTGTTGTTTCAAAATTTGAAGTAGCATTGTATTCTGGCAACATCAAAAATTGTCATGGCTCTCTTCGTGTTCATCTCATGGTGACTTTCTCATGTAGGATGGTCTTTCAAATGTCATAAACGTATAGACCCTAAAAAGTTGCTAGTGACATCAGAAAACATTCATTCTCTTCCTCCAGAACACACCAGAAATAAGGAGATCACATTCCAGGTTAAAGGCAGAGCTGGTTAAAGACCCAGAATTACTCATTTCTAGGTCAACAATCTTCCCATTACATCATGGTTTGTCTATTTGAAACCAGACAGATGAAACCAAATGCTTAGAAGAATTTTTAAGTCAGTGATACAAATATACACATATGTTTGAGATTAAAATAAGAGGAGAGAAAAAAGAGCAGAGTTAATTAAAAATGTAGGGAGACATTATGACAATCCAGCCAGACAATATTCCTATAAATTTGGATAACTATCTCAATAATTTCAGTAAAGACATCAATTATAAGATAGAGTCTCTGTCCCTATTGGGTTTTTTCATCATCAGATTGGTGATTGTACTGGCTAATTTTATGTCAAGCCATTATGAGCTAGAGTCACTGAAGAAGAGAAAGCCTTAATTGAGAAAATGCCTCAATAAGATTGGGTTATAAGCAGGGCTTTAGAGAATTTTCTTAATTAGTGATTGACATGAGAGGAGGCCCAGCTCATTGTTGGAGGTGCCATCCCTGGGCTGGTGGTCAGGGATTCTATAAGAAAGCTGAGCAAACCATAGGGAGCAAGCCAGTAAGCAGCACCCTCCCATGCTCTCTGCGTCAGCTCTGCCTCCTGGATCCTTCTGGCTTCCTTCAAAGATGGACAGCCATGGGGAAGGGTAAGCCAAATAAATCCTTTCCTCTCCAATTTGCTTTTTGGTCATGGTGTTTCATTGTAGCAACAGAAACGCTAAGACTGTGATGAAAGTATTAAGGTGGTTAAACATCAATGTACCAACAGGATCAAAATCACTGAATCTCTTTTATGGCCAAGTTTATTGCTGCTTTGTTTGCCTGCCATTTGAATAGGGTAATAATTGGAAAATAAATAGCTCCTGAAAAACATTAATTTGCACCAACCTGCAGTGAATCATCCTGCTTGAAGAGGATGACAAGCCCAAAAGCCTTCCTGAAATGGAAGCATTGGCTACCAGGAGGACTCAACAACACCAAACTTTTCAAATTCTAGAGACAAAGCTGCACCTGGGTACACTGGGGCTTCTCACTGGTGCGACACCCCAGAGCTACTATTTCCAGAAGGTAAAAGTTATGAGAACCTTTTAGCAAGAACTGTAGCAGAGGCACAATACATGTATTGACCACTCACAACAGAAGGGTGCCTGGAAGGAATTCTGCTCTTTATTCTCTTGTCTGATGCGCATTCAAGTTCTTAGCCACAAACTTCTCATTTTCAGATCTCCTGGATAAGCACACGTGAAGACTAAACTTGAAAGGTAAATGTTTAGCCTAGATTCACCAGGAAAATGGCAAACCTCAGAGAACCTTGACCTTGGATGTAGGCATAGCAGAGCTGGCATGAAGACTTAATGAGTCACTGAATACTGTGATTTCTTGAGCCATCCACAACTCACTTAGCTGTGGGTCTGTCTTCCATAGTCTGCGCCCTAGAATGATGCTCATAGGTGGTTGTTTTCTTTTCACCCTGAAGCAGAGATATTATTTCGGGGGACTGTAACATAAAATTTTATACAGAATTACCAGAATAAAGATAGAAATAAGAGGCTTGGAGTGGTTAGAAGTGATAAAATGAATGAAAATGACCTGATTTTCAACAGTAGGATTTGAGAATGGCCATTCTCTTAAATAAGCACATACATTTTTATTGCTCTAAAATAAGGCTTAAACATGGAAGTCAAGACATACATGGGGGATAACATGAAGTAAGAAATAATTATTTGCCTTTTTTTTTCATTTAAAATAGTGAGCTCCTGTTTATCATTAATATAAGGACTTGATTTCCAGGAAAGTAATTCCTGTCTTCTTCAGTACTTCCAGACCTGAGAGTAAGCTATGCACATAAAAGTAAAAGAGCTTGCCTATGCATAGTTGAAATTTATCCCTTCAAAATCACAAAGAAATTGCTAGAAAACAGTAAGCATGATATACAGTGTTTAAAAATAGAATTGAGAATGAATAGTAGAAAAGAATAGGGAAGAGTTTTTGGCAAAAAAAGAAAAAAATATGTTCACTATTTTTTCCCTTTTAAAATCTGCTAGGAAGGTATTTCTAGAAAGAGAAAAAATAAGCCTTTCATCTGTCACTAAAAACCAAACAAAGCAAGGAGCTTGCACTGTGTGGAAAAAAAAAATCTAGGTTATGTTCTAAGGAAAGAACCCTTCCTCATCCCCGCCCCACATCCTGTCTCTAGGTATATAAGAATGAAAGGCTAGCAAGCTTAGGCAACTGAATATAGATTTTCATGGGATAGGACTAAGGTTCTATTTAGAAGACATGCATCATAGCCACAAAAAGGACAGTAGGTTTATTTCCATGCCTTTTTCCAGGATGGAGAGATTTGATGTCCCATCTAAAGCCCTTCCTGTTTCTTCTGACAGTACTAAATAATATCAATGACAAAGCCAAGGTCCACTAATGAAGAAGAGACTGTTGGCACCACAGAAGTATTTAAGGCCTCTGACCTTGCAGAATAAGAGATGTGTGACAAAATCGATCATAGAGAGTGGCCTGAAACACTATAACCTGTCCCCACAGGAGGAGGGAAGTAGATCTACTCCTCACGACCACTGGGTTCCAGTCTATGCTTATGTTGACTTAGCTATTGCGACTTTCATTAAGTCGATCTGGTTGCACATATACCTGAAAAAAATATGCTGTAGAATAGAGAGCATAGAATAGAGACATTTCAAATAGAACAAGGGCAAAAGAGATTCGTGGCTAAAGGCAGCAATGACCAGGCCAGTTCTACAGCAGAGTTTACTGATGAAAATGAAACTACATGGCTGTGGTTGACTTTACTTGCTCCTTCTAAAGAGAATCAGTAAGAAATTAATGGATCTTCCTTTAGATTTTCTGTGTAAGAGAAAGGACAACAGAAATAATCAACAGTCCCTATTTCCTCAGGCATGTCACCCTGAAGGTGCCCAAGTCCTACTTTGCCCTATGTGGGTTGAATCCTCGCTTTTATCCCCAGCTTATCCTAAATATTAATGAGAAAACCGTGGTCTGAATTTGTGTTACCTAGCACCTCTTCACAGTCTCTTCTTTTCGATCACTGGCCCATTACAAGGTCTGGGACTTCCAAAAGCTACGAAAAACTATCACGTGGAACTCTGCTAACTAACAATCAAGCACTCAGAGTGATTGTGTGTGATTCTTGCCAACCCATGTCAAAAGGTAGCCAGCATTATGAACGCACAGATTATCATTACCTCTCTAAGCCATAGCTACTCAGTTATTTACATAAATAATTTGTCAATCAGTTACACAGGTTCCTGTTCATTATGGAATAAACACCAGTTGCTTCATAGAACAAGGCATTACCAGAAAATCAGTTGAGAGCAGAAGTCTTTCAATGGAATATGGACTTAGGCGTACTTCTCATTTCAACAACATGATGAGGTGGAAACAGGGCACTCCAAAATGGTGCTGTCTTATCTAATGCCACAGACAGATGGAGCAGCAAGATTGTTTCAAGTAAGAAAACCTTGAAAAGGGGTAGATAATTACAGATTGTGGCTGTGTTCTTAGGTGATTTGTCCAATTCTTGTGAGTTATACTATCATGGCACTGTGATCAGGCATCATCTAGCTGGTTATGTACAACCCCAGAGCCCCATAGGCAAGTGTGTACAGACAGCTAACAATCAGATCCCCATTGAGTCCTCCTTATATTAATGGATGATTAGTTTCCCAGGCAGTTGGAAGACACAGGGTGCTGCTATGGGTTGGTTAAGAATTACTAAGCACCCTTTAAATATTTAGTTAGATCAAGAGAAAAGCTTCCTGACGTAGCCCCATAAGTTACAGCATAACATTTTCTTTCTTAGAAAATATTCAAAAAAGTACCACAGCTTTTTTTTTTCCAACCTGGAATTGAAATGTAACTTGAGCATCTAATAGTGACTTAATTTGTATTTACCTGCTTTCCCGTTTAATCTTTTAGCTGCAGTATGTATGTATTTTCATGACATAGAGCATGAAACATTGTTATGGTGGAAATCTGTGACAATATATCATACACCATTAGATTGGTCAGTTGAATTTTGACATGCCCATTGGCTGAGTTGCACGTGTTCCAATTTGCAAAGTGACTTCATTAGATTTTTTTTTCCCTCAGAAGAAGAGGACCCTGGCTTAAGCTGAATCATTTTCCAAGGGAACAAGTTGAATTAAGAAACACACTGCAGGAGCAAGCAACATTTTCTAAGTCCATGATTCTTTTATCACACCATGATTCCAGAGAAGTTGTGAAATGTTTAGTGTTTCCTTGTCACCTCCAATCCACTTTTCCCCAACAGCTCTCATAATTTTTAGAAATGAAATTTTATCATGTCACTGTCCATTTTAACAGCTTTCCATGGCCTCTCGTTGAAGAAAAATAATAAAATCTTAATGGCTAAGTTTTCAGGAAAACAATGTACCATCTCCTCCACAGGACATCTACAAATTTCCTGCCCTTTGGGCAATTGCTTACGCAACTTTTCTAACTCAAGTGCAAGTCATAGAGAGCTTTAAAGTCTCCATTCTTCCTTAGAGGAACTTAGCATCAGTTGCAGAAAGCCAAATGGACCTATTGTGTGCCTGAGAAATGAGAGAGACAAAAGGCTTGTTATCTTTCCGTTCGTACCTGTTATGGATAGGGAAGCAAGAAAAGAATGAGTCCAGTCCATGCTGCTTATATGTACAAAGCTAAAAGATTATCAGTTTGGGAATGGGCAACCTTCCAGAGGCTACTTCTATATAGAAAACTGACTCACTATCCCATAAGCCTTCAAATGCCAATGTTTTTCAGCTACGGGTAGGATTTTCATAATGCTGAAATATCAACTATCTTGATCTTATGTAGGTAACCACAGCTTCTATTTGTTCCTGAGTACAACGGGCCTGCTGTGTCTGGAAGATTCTGTTTCATACAAGATCTCTACAACCTCTGGCTCTTGCAATCATTCTATCCCCTCTTCAGTAATGTTCCTTATGCTGTGTAGAGGAGGAGATGTCCTTTTTAGGGCTGGGCATGCCCTGCTTCTTAATTCTCTGCACTCCTCCCAGCTCTGAATCTCTGTCTTAATTCCTATCCACTGAAAAGAAAAGCTTTTCAGATGTGAGCTGAGAAATCACTAATCACTTACCTATAAATATATAGGTAAGTCCTAGAAAGTAGTTTGACACAATGTCCTTTTATCAAAATAATAATAATGATAGTCTCTCTGCTTTCTGGCTACAGCAGTGAGCTATTTCAGATGTTTTGCCTGCCATGATTTAATAAAACTTCTGAAAATAATGGGCCCAAATAAACCTTTGTTCCTGTAGGTTATTTCTTGTGGATATTCTGTCACAGTGACTACAGGAACTTGACTCCCACAGGAAACTCTTGGATGGAGAGTGAAGTAGAGTACTTGTGAAGGGCATTGATTGTATCTCACATTTACTTGCATTATCCTCTTCTCAAAAGATAGTTTGGGTGAGCTTTTGAATCTGTATGATTTATATGTATTACAAAACATAAATTCATAATAGTAATTATTTTCATCACTCACATACGATTTCTGTTTACTATACCACTGAAAAGGTTGGTTACCAAGGGATGGGGCCATTGCATAGTATGTAATTGATCTAAATAAAACATAGAAGAAGAATCTACCATGTCTCAATAATCTGTCCATGAAGACCAGCATTTAAACAAACAACAGGCAATGTAAACAGCAGGAAGTGAGACTAGAGAATACTTATCCATTATATCCACTATTAACTGACACCCGAAACTTGATTTGGAAAATTTCTTTCCCCAGCAACTATTAAACTAGAGTCTTCTTTTATATTACTATGAGAGTCAATGCAAGACACTTAATATCTTGATTGGTGTATATTTACAATCAAAGAGGACCAACTGCATACAGAATAGTAAAATCAAGAAAGCAGATAAAGGATTATGGTCTGACAATACCCTTCAGTATTAAAGTTGGAAAGTATGGGCTGCCAAAATGTAGCATATGAACCAACTGGCATGCTTTTTAAATAGACTTAAGTCACTATCATTTTTACCTTAAAAATTGTGTGTGTGTGTGTGAAGAATGATAAAATAATATTTTGATATACAGATTGCTGTTAAATCAGTCTTTCAGGGAGCTCCTCATTCTTGAGACCCATTGATTTCTCGTTTTTAGTTAGATGACAGAATATGAAGTCTAAGGCTAGGGTGTGGTTTTGTTGGTAGAGTGGTTGCTGAGCATGCATGAAACCCTGGGGTCAATGGTAGGGATTGCAGAAGACCTAGCCTGGTGATACATTCTTATTATTAAAGCACTTGGGAGGTGGAAATAGAGGGATCTGAGAATCAAAGTCATCTTTGGCTACATAGTTAGTTTGATACATAGATAAGGATAAGCTATAGGAAGCCCTGCCAAGACAAAAAAAGAAAGAAAGAAAGAAAGAAAGAAAGAAAGAAAGAAAGAAAGAAAGAAAGAAAGAAAGAAAGAAAGAAAGAAAGAAGAAAACAGATAGATAGATAGATAGATAGATAGATAGATAGATAGATAGATAGATGAGAGAGAGAGATGATAAGTAGATAGGTAGATGTCTGGAAACCTGACATACCTAAAATAATACTTGAAAGTGTACAACGTACTGACTCAGCTGGGGTCTAATGTGAACCCTTGAAGAACTGTATCTACACACAATATAGTAAAAAACACACACAACAATAAAGAATAAAATCACGTAATTTCCATATCCTTGGCACCCAGGTTTAACATAACCAGTTCATGGAACACCTTGTCCCTGCTATACTTCATCCTATGTGCCTCTCTATCTTAGTCTATTTTACTTTGAATCAATTACACAATCGTGTAATTTACCCTGGGGGGTTCAGCCTCGCAAGTACACAAAGGAAGATGATGCAGCCAGCCTTGATGAGACCTGATAAGCTAGGGTCAGAGATAAGGGGAGGAGGACCTCCTCTATAGGGGGACTAGGGAAAGAGCATAGGGGGAGAAGAGGGAGGGTAGGTGGGACTGGAAGGAGATGGGGGGCTGTAGCAGGGATACAAAGCAAATAAAGTTTAATAAATAAATATATAAATAAAATAAACAACAAAGAAAAAAGCTTGTTTAATTATATTTATATAAGGAAGAACAAACTATAACATAGTTTCTTCGTGCATCTTTTTACTTCTCATCTAAAAGAATGGATACATGAAATATCAGATTAGCTGAAATTCTTCTACATTTGTGAATGAGTTTTGTGATATTTCTTTTGGTCCTAGAATTAAGAATTATTTACAAAGGATACATCATTTTCCCAATTTACTAACTCCAAAATGTTTTTTTTTTCTTTTTAATTTTGGAAAAGAAAACCAATAACAGTTTACACCACAACCTCTGTTACACTGAAGCACCCTAGGCAATTTAAAAAGAAACTAAAAATAGAAATAAAAATATCACAAAATGGGCCGGGTTATAGCTCTTTGTGCACACATTAAGACATAATGAGATGAAAATAATGAGCCCAATGCCAGGTAATCTCTTAACATTTTGAAAAAAAAAATGTCCTATTTTTTTTTAATCTTATATGTAGGTACATGGGTTTACATAACCAAACAGGAAAAAAATCACACATTTTCCTATACACAAGTTGTACATACGTTTTTGTGACTGCCATCATTCTTTCATTTGCCATTGTTTCATTCTAGAAAGGTCCTGTCATGTTGAATGTAAAATGATTAAATGGCTTTCTATTGTAATGTACATAAATGAGAGGGAGCAAAAGATAAGAGAGAAAAACTCAGGAACATCTTCCAGTACAAGGACCTAATTATTATTATCATAAGATATGCAGCTTATGAATCTAGATAATCATGGAGCAATCATCTCTCAATTTAATTAACAAGAGGAACAGTGCTTTATAAAACTCCTAAAGTCTGAAATGTGTTGTTATGGCTACCTAATGTTTGGAATGTTCAGAATTTAAAGGGAAGTGTTAACTGCCATCTCTTGGCATAACAATTGCCGAATTGCAATTTTAAACCAAATCAATCAATTTCATGTATTGATTAATCTGCCATTAATATATTGTAGAGGGGTTGAATAAAATGGAACAATATGCATAATGACCACATTGTTGCCTCAGATTGTTGGATAAATGATGGCATATGAGAAATTAGGGCTAAACCCATGCATCAATATTTCACACATACAAACAGTAGTACAATCCTCTTCTCATGGCTGGAAATAACCCCCTCTTTATTTGAAAGTACATGTGAAAATACACATTTACCTATATACAAATTGTACATATGATTTGACAGCTGCCATCTTTCTTTAGTTTGCTGCTTTTCTATTTCAGTACCTTCCATCTCTCCCATCCCATCAGCATCATTGGTGTGCTAGACAGGGCATAGAATTCTGTTTCCCGCTCACAAGATACTTCACTCTCCCCAAGAAGAGGAGGGTTTCCTCCCCTTCTCAAGAGACTAATTAAATCACACTTGCAGAGACCCTTTCTCCCAATAAGTTAATGTCTACATATCCTGAGGGGTATCTTTGGGCAATATTTTCCAACCCTCTAAAGATGAGCTGATGAACTTTTTCAAGTCACATATTGTAACATTCTCAGCTAATTTCTCTCTCTTGGCTCCTGAATGTCAGGATGCTAGTATGCATGCAGATTTTGATGTAAAGTGGGGCTGAAGTTTGGTACAAATGGTGATATAAACCATTTATCACAGTGCTTTAAATACTCTATTAAAACATGATGGATTTCATATGAAGCCTACTGGTTTTGAAACCAGCGTCAATTTCAGATAAAGTATTAAAACACTTTTGTAAGAATATGGCACACGATGTGACATATGGATTTAATTAATATTATGCTAAGCCTGGGATCATCAATCTCCACTGGTGACATTAAGATGAAATCAATGTTGTAGGCCAAAAAATATGCAACCTGACAAAAAGAGACAGCAGTTAGAAAACTGTTAAAATGAAACACATAATAAAAACCCCATGCTGGGACTTTATATCTATGGCAGAAATAAAGATATATTGTCATAGTAGTTGTTGATAATAATAAAATGTCACCAAAGTTAATGTTTTTAATCACTAAGAAAGAAGTCATGGCATATATCTAACAGTGGATAATTCAACATTTCATTATATTAGGTATGCTAGCATTTCTATTATTTAGATGAAGTGACATTGAAATAATACTAGGATTTGGTTGTACTTATGAGGTGAATTCTAAGTTGCTACTGGTTACTGATGAGTGGATAAGGAGAACAATGGAACATCAATATTTCCTAATACTCAAAGAATGAAGAAATAACCCATTGGCCAATACTTGGCCTTATGACAAGCTACAATGCTTTTAAGAAGTAAAGGGGAGGGGCTGGAGTGCTAGCTCAGTTGTTAAGAAGTAAGGGGGAAAACACAGCAAAAGAGTTAGAGTTGATCTTGGAAAAAATAATAATGCATGCAAGTGTAATGCTTTTAAATAAAACTCAGAACAGGATGTTCTGAACATCTGGATGCTTGACACACATCAATTAGCTAAGAGGATTAGCTGACATTTCTTAATTTTTCATCTAATCATGTTTGAGTCCAAGTGGCCACCACTCCAGAGGCTTCATGATCTACTCACAGCTTATTTCAAAAGGCAGAGCTTCTCTCTCACATGTGGCATCAAGTCACATTATCCATCAGTCCTACTTAAATACACTGCCACATACTTCTCTATACACATAGCAGGCAGACCTACGTATTCATCAAAGGAGTTTTTCCATGTACTTACTGAAAGTTTAAACTGTGGTTGAGTATTGGGCCCTGTGTGAAAGTCTAAAGATTTAATACAATGTCCTAAAAATCAATAAAGGCTTTAAAGTTTAAGTTACATTTATTTATTAATTTGTTCATTTGTTTAGTGTGTGTATATGCGTGGGTGAAACAGCCCTAGTTCAACTGGAGCAGGGAATAGAGTGGCGGCCTTAAAAGGAATAGAGCAACAAGGTGGGAGCATCAGGTAGGGCAACTTCCTCTTCACATTTCCATCAGCCTGGGAGAAGAGCACTTCCCTAGCTCTGCAGAAGTCTTCGGGAGCCCCATAAAAGAAATAGCTGGACATTGTCTTAGAAATAGTCTTAGTCTCAAGCTTCAATAATATGGAAAATGGTACATGTGTTAGACAAAGGGAGGGAGAATCAACAAACTTTAATGCTCTATACTCAACAGATACTCCGTTGGGACCAGGATGGGAATGGGTAGTGCTCTAAGAGGACTGAGTGTCTATTTTTCTCAAGAAGGCATTGGTGATGTGGTCTACACATTTACTCAAAATTGGTCAAAGAATGGGCTTATTTATAGACCAATAGAAGATTAAGGTATTCTTGAAAGAAGTCCAACTTGAAGGTCAAAGAACCATGGCATCTAGCTTCCTTTTTACACGATCTAAGAAATATCTAACACTCGTGGGCCTAGTTTACTCATGTACAGACAGAGTTGGGGTTGTACATTTTGAAAAAATAAAGTGAAAATTGCAATAGCCACCTTTCATCATAATAAAATTGTTTTTGATATCTGCATATATAGTGTAAACAAGGGTATGAGTGATTTCTTTTTATAGGTTGCTATGTTTAAGAAGTAAATGTGGAAAAAAATTAAAATATGAAACAAACATAAGAATTAAAGACTTTTTAATGCATGTGTATAATGATTTCTCAGTTTATCTTTCTCAAATATTGAAAAAATATATTATGTATCATGTGGAGCCTATTGGACTTCTGCCATCTAATTATCAACCCAGCTGCTTTGTCTCCCAGGTTGCCATGACATCTGGATTGTAAATGTCATGACATTTCCGTCATTCAGTGTGCTCATGTTTGACACACCCTATATCCTGCCTTGGTCCCTAAATTAAAATCCTGTAATTTTTAAAGCAGAATCCCAGGGCACACACAGAACAGGATATCCTTTCATAAATGGCATACAAGAGTTAGTTAGGAAAAATATTAGTATGGGGGGGGTTGCTTACGTGTCTTCATGGACAGAAACAAGCTTCCCTCAAAAATACACTAAGTCAGGGAAGGTGCAGACCTGAACTAGGAAAAACAGTGCTTGGAAGAGCTCTGAGAAAAGATTTCATTCTTCCAGTCAATGAAGATTAAATAAATGATCTAGAAAATGTTGTAGTGGCGAGGCTGGGTGGAAGCTAGCCAGAAAGAGGTATACAGTTTTAATTAACTGAGTCAGCCTTGGGACCTGCCACTGGCATATTATCAGAGCAAGCAAAGAGATGTCCTCTGGAGTCAGGAATATATCTGTACTGAAAACCACCTGGGGAAATAAGGACACAAGTAACAAAGACAGGCTTAGATGTTCATTTTCTTTTCTTTACCCTTCGTATATATTTAAAAAAATTACCCAAACTACAAACACAGTTTATGTTACAGGTTGGTTTTTGTTTCCTCAGACTTGGTCTATAAAAATAAATTAATCACAGTTATAAAAAACAAAGGAAGCCAATAAGCCATATTTGGTCCTCATGTGATATATGGCCAGTTCATTGTGTCAAGATAGAAATCTGTGAATTCAGCAACTTGTTAAGGTTTGAGCAACTGCCTGCTTTGTACCTCCACTCCTGTTGAGTGATAAAAAAAAAATTGTTACCATTCTACCCGGAAATGGTCCAACTTCATTATCACACACAACAAAGGTTTTAGTTGCACATTTTCTCTTTTTTGCCTGAAGGAAATATGATACCCCTGATAACCAAACATCATTATTAAAAATCAGTTTCACAAAGAGGCTAATGATAACGAATTTTTTTTCTCTTTATGAAAGCCAAATTCTGCATATACTTAGGCAGAGCATGTCTGACACAGGGAGGATTTCGTATTGCTGGTTCTTGTTAAATAAAGGGGTATTTTTTTTTAAATGAACAGTTCTCAGGATTAGCGGAAGGCTGATATTTAAGACACATTTTTATTTTTAAATTTAATATAGTGGCTTTGTGAATACCAAGTCCCTCGCTTCCAACTCTTTTTGCTGCAGTGTCTCTGAGAGACATCTGGATTTCATTATTCAACCATTGCATATTTTGCAGCTGAGTACAGTAGTTAAATTAGTGAAAAAAAAAAAGACTTCAATTTATCCAAGGTCAGGATCCTTAGATGAAACACTTACTTAAGTGCATATCCTGTTGATGCTAAAAACAGCATCAAATATACATGAGCATTTTCTTTTGAGCTGTAAAGAGTTGTTGTTTCTCTCTCTCTCATTCTTTATGAAACCACTCCAAAGCAATGATACATGGGTTCAAATCCCACCTCCTGAGACTGATAGCTGTATGAACGGACGAAGCTTCTGGACCTTTTTATTCCACGATTTCTTATCTATAGCATGAAGGCAGTGGAACCTTACTCTGAGGTTTGTTGTGAGAATTCAATGAATCAATAAACATACATGCATATTAAATAGTCCCCACCTCATAAGTGCTTAACATGTGTAGCTAATGTTACTGTGTCATTACGAATGAAAAATGACAAAGGACCTAGTTTAAAATCTAGGCAAGCCTCTAGTTCTCTTACCTTAAATGCATTAAATTCCACACAGTCCTTCAATTTATCCTTTAATAAAATGGTTTTCAGGCTTCATATCCTCTTGATTAATAGAAAAGACAAGCTTTTCAATATAGGCAGATGAGCTATAGACCTGAATGTCATGAAGCAGGCCAATCCATCAAGATGGGACTGCTTCCAGGAAATGTCCCTTTCCATCCTCATGTCCTCATATCCAGCCTCATCACACACACACACACACACACACACTATCTTCATAGTTTTCTCAAGAGCAGTAGCTTACGAAACCAAATGTAAGATGAATATGAAAAGCTCATGGGTACAACAAACCCAGCTTAAGCTATTTCATCAAAATGTGTTATGCATAAGACCTGGGACTTAAGATAGATATGTTATGGAGAAAATAGAGAGGTTGAGGAAAAGGGAGAGTACAGAGTGTCTTCATGGTTTTGGTACATATATGATATGTACATATATATATATATCTTATGATGATACTGTATATTAAGGGCAGAAGTAGAGACCTATATGAAATACTAGCAGGTGAAAGTAAGCAAAACAATGTATTTCCATACTTAGTTCTCTTCTATAGGTAACTGGAGCTGATGTGGGTATGAGGGAAAAGAGACAATAATAGTCAATAATAGGAATAATAGTCAACAAATGCCAAAATATGAATAATACTATAAGATCCATAAAACCAGTTTAGAAACATTACTGCAGTAAACAAAGGAATAGGATAATCAAAGCAATTCATGGAGGCTGGCACAAGTATGAAAAGGAAATTATAGATAAAAGAAAAAAAAACCTCTAACTTAAAAAAAAGGAAATGGAAAATAGGTCATTCAGAGATCCAAGAAGCTCCCTGAGTGGAAATATTGAATGCATTCACATCTGTTTTTTTTTTTTTTTTTTTTTTTTCAGTTAACAGTCTTACTTGGGTTGAAGCTTTCAGTTCTTGGTAGTTCCATGACAACAGAAAGGATTGACTGTTAAACTGAGAAATATAATGATCTGTCCTTAATGGGGTATGTGGTTTAGAGGATGTTTTATTATTTACTACATTGCCTGATCCTTCTGTGAAACCTTTTAAATAAGAAATCTGAGGGAATGGCTGAAGCGTTGATGGACTCCCAGCTCAGAATCAAGGGCATTCTTGAAACCTGAGCCTTGTCTGTTTAAGGATTCATGAGGTGTCACAGTCTGAGCTAATAGACACTTCCGTGTCTCTGCAAGATGGTAAATTTCTGGGGCAGTAAACTAGACAGAAGCGAAGTGTCTGTGGCTTGCTTGGCTTACTTGATCTACCCTGGGCTGTTGGGTAGTAGGCTCCAAACATCGCTCCCCTCAGCACCAAAGCAACCACAGAAACCGCACTGCTTCGCAGCCCACCGTCTCCCTGTCCTAAGGAGACTTCCACTGGCCCCATTTCTGAGCTGTAGACTGGCTCAAAGGGAACTGTGCATTGGAATGATAGGGCACTCCCCTCCACAGGACCACTGTGATGATGCTTCTTCTCAATCAAAACTCAATCCAAGGTCAAGGGCAAGGATTTGCCTTTCAAGAGTGATGAGATATCTGCTTCAGGTCAAATATGTAAGTTACTGACTAGATCAAGAAGTAGATAATACTTTGGTCACTGGTGAATGGTTGTTTATTTTTCTAAAAAAAAATCTGTAATATATTTACTTTAAATATTTTCTACTATAGAATATTAATTTTTTCCATTTATTAAAATCATACGAATTCCTCATGTCGGAGCACATTTTAGGGGTAATTGAATAGTTAATATCTACAATTCATCCTCTGTTCATAAAAATATCAGCAGTGTAATAAGACACAGACGAAGAAAAGCACTCACTGCATAAATATTCCTTAATTATTATAATGAACCTCTCTCCATAATTCACCTTATAGAGAAAATCAAAATGCCAGACTTGATTCGCCAATGTGTCTGGCTAAGACAATTTATTTAAATCATCAGAGTAACCAGCTAAGTTAATTCCCCAATGTTTACGGTGAATGGATTCCAATTGGTAGCCTCTATCAAGTGCTTTCATTTTTTTCCTAAATTGAAGTGTACATAGAAACGAAAGTGATGAAGAAAGCCTCTGTTGCAGGAGAGCAGCTGTCCAGCAGCTTTGGTAAATAAACTGAGGCCTCACTAGCCAGCATAGGTCCTAATGAGATCAATTTTCTGTAACCCACTGTGGTTCAACGACATACCAAAGGTACAGGCTGGAGAGCAATGGCCCATATTTCTGGGTCTTATAAAGAATTTCATGTCTTTTGTAGAAAGAACAGAAAGTGTTGTTCATTAGTAGACTCCATTGTTTTTAACTTGAAATCTTATCTTGGTCCCCTGAAAACATGCATATGCTTCCCTCTGCGGAAGGTTTTCCATTCACGTCCCTGTTTGGCAGCATCATGTCGCCGACCCTCTTCTCACCACTGCGCCACTGTCCAAACATCAGAACTTGTTTCCTGTCCACAGATTAGACTATGGTTCTGCTTTTTCTATCCAAGCAACAATGTCAAGATGGGAGGACTGAAGTGTCGGTCTTTCTGCCAGCTGTTCCTTAGATGCCTGGTGGTTCCCATTCGATATGCATTGGGAGCTCACTCAGCCCCTAATGTTGCCCAGCAAAGGGAGCAGATATAAAGCAAGGTTCCCACAATATCAGCCATCACCATGCCTTTGCTTGGCACCACCATGCCTTTGTTGTGGAGAAAGATGCTCTGAGTCATTATTATTATTATTTTACTTGAAACTAGAAAGAACCATAGAGAATACCCTCTTCGACTCTTTCATTTAAGGTAAATTGCTGGACATTTAGACATGAAGAAGAGAGGTCACCCGGTGTCTCTAAAATTGCTCTGGTGCCCACCAATCCATTTTCCTATTAGAAGTAAAACATTCTTGTTTGCTTTAAGCAAGGGTTCATGGACATCCATCCAGTGACTATGTTCTTGCACCTTGTTTAGTAGACAAATGCGATCTTACGATATATGCATTACAAATATGATGAGAGAAGGGTTCTCGGTAGAATTCATATTTATCCTTTGATGATGCACAAGTGTCAGGGATCACTGTAATGTCAAGGCAGCAAACATTTAGAAATAAGGTGTGAATCTCACATTACCCTGATCTAAATTATCATCCTTGTCCCAGCACTCAGCTCATAGTAGGTACTCAACCACAAGTTTTAAGTAACTGAGTTGATGCTACAAGTTGGCCCTAGAATTAAAAACACCACACCCTCTTCTTTTCCCCAATTGTATCACTGGCTCTTCCCTGTCAATGTGGTGCTAATTTCTTAGGAGAAAAATGAGGATCTTACTTCCCCAATGTGAGATTAATTATTCCATGCCACTGTTAACTCCCGACCCTATCAGTCTCTGACAGTGTGCAAAGATAAATGGTGAAGCAGCCATTTGAAAGAAAATCACTATGGCACCTCTCTGCTCCATGTTATCACGCTCATATCAGCATGGGAGATAACTTTGAAACTGCTTGTAGTATGCTGAGAACCTATGTTCCAGCTGAGGCCTGCAAAGATGAAAGTCTCCTCCTGCCTTCAAAGCCTCTCTGCCCCACTGTGTCTTTCAAAGACACCCACTGCTCCTGTATAGGCTGCCCTGGAAGCAATGGGTGCCAATGACCTTCTCTTTATGAAAGAAAGCAACTGGGGAGGAAAGCGATCCGTGTCCTGGCAGGAGAGAGATTTCACCTTGTCAATCAGGACTTGGAGCCTGAACCTGTGCTGACATGTTGAAGCTACCTACCTCATTGCTCGCTGCAGGATATTCCTAGGTTAGAAGAACAACTCAAGGGCTCTGTAGGCCAACCACTGACTGGTTTCAATTTCAAACATGTGATGGCTCCACTTCACTTTAAAAGCTAGACTTTTCCATGGAGTCATTTTTGCCTTTAATTTTCCTAGGAAACACCTACTCAGTTAACACTAGGCATATAAAGAATTTTCCCCAGTGCAGTGATTGGTTTGTATAAAGCTTCAAAGGGACGCTCCAACATAGCTTCAGAAAGGTCCATTTTAGACAAGGCCAGCAGTTGGAGAGGTAATAGTCCAGTCTTGCTGCAAACAAGGAGTCCCATGCAATCTCAGTGTCTGATTTGTGTGCATAAAGTAAGTTGCTTCCTACATCCAGGGCTCTGGGGAGGTGACAAAGGATTCTAGCCTCAGATTAAAGACCGATTAGGGTTGTGTGTACCTTGACATTTCCTTTTAAGTTCTGGAGAACACGGGGAGAGCATTTATGTTTTAACACTTTCTCTTAAAGACAAAATAGAAAGCACAATGTTTGCACAATAGGTTTTTTTTTCATCGCCATAAAACAACAAGAAAATAGGGGTTATTCACTGTAAAAGAGAGAAGCCAAGAGGAAAAAGAAATGAGGTTTTGACCAGTACAATTCCTTAGCTTCCAAGGTTAGGCCTCTTGTGTTTTTCTTGCATCTAATCACCTGCGGGTATACACAGGGCTGCGATCTGAAACAAATAAGACATCTGGGCTGTGTGCCTCCACAGTCATGTTACCGCTGGCCTGACACGCAAGTTCTCCTGTTCCCCTGTGATGGAAGACGCCATCTCTCACACTGCTGAGAAATCAAGGTCAACTTGTGATGCTATGCACGCCAAAGGTCTTGAAATAATGATGCTGTGCACACCTGCAGAAGTCTTGAGACACTAGTTTCCTACCGCATTACCCATCTTAGTTTTATTAGCAAAATTTTGTACCATTAAGTGCTCATGTTTCCTCTAAAATGAGACACTCCTGTGCTGTTAGTCTAGTCAAACTGTAATTTATCACAAGTTAACCCACTGATGAGTTAAATAAGTAGCTATTGCCCTTGTGCTCAGAAGCACTGAGCACTGAGAAGAATTGGTGTAAATGTATTTTAGGCAGTGACTATGTAGAAATGCTGTAAGAGTAACAGAGATTGGGCTTGAGCCTTACTCTACCCACTGAACACAGAAGTCCACTCACCAAAAACAATGATAGGCATTTTATGTAAATTCTTATTAACTTTCCCAACAATGGAAAGGAAGAACCTTTACCAAAGCCACACAGCATCTGCCTGATGGTAGATGAAGCCACTGGTTGGCTTTTTTCCTTTCCTTTTCGCATGGATTTCGGGTATGATCATCTGAGAGTCACATGCAATCATGTACATAAGAGTACCGTACCCTATACCTATGGATCTTCACACAGCAATCAGTTTCTTATGTGTCAAAAGCCCAGAGAAACTTTCTAACAATAGATTAAAGGGATTTTAAAAAGGTCTGTGTCTCCCTGGTAACACATTTTAGAAGCTAATCTTGCATTCTTCATCTACTACCTGGAAATAATAGCACCGCACCCAGAAAGCTTTGGGGTTGTGTTTTCTCCTCTGTGTGTGTGCCACTAGAGAAGACATTGTCATACTCAGTGGAGAACGCAGACCAAGCAGCTGTGGAACTCTTCACTAGTACTAAGTAACAAACTTACACAAGCCAACTAAGGCGACATCTCTGTGTGCTCCAGATTCAAAATACTCTCTGTCTCTGTCCGTCTTTCTGTCTGTCTCTGCGTGCGTGTGTGTGCTCACATGCATGCTGGCGTGATGATGGTGCATGTGTGTGAGGGGATGTGGAAGCCATAGGGTAACATACCTCAGAGACTGTCTATCTTTCTCACCTCCTTACCTTTTTTCCTCTTTTCCTTATTTTCTGTTTCTTTTTGTGTTGGAAATTTGCCTAGTAGGCGAGGTGGGCTGGCCAATGAGCTCTAGAGGTCTGCCTTTATGTCCCTCCTAAGCACTGGGATTGTGAACACTCACCATTAGGCCTAGATTTATTTATTTTTTATGTGTATCCTGGTGAATTGAATCACGCTAGCATAGCCAACAGTTTATTGACTGAGCTATTTCCTTAGTCCAACACACTAGTCCTTTTTGTGGGCTTATGTTGAGCTATGCAAACAGTTCTATGTTGAGTGTTTAAATTATTTTTCCACATATAAAATCAATATTATAAGGTCATAAAAACATGTGGAAGCAGCTTGGCATCTAAGTGTCTTTAGCTGAAGAGCACTGCAATTTCATGATGAAGAAACTCCACTAGTAATTTGGAGGAGTCCTTACCCAGACACAAGGAGAGTCGAGGAAAAATATTTTAAAGCTAATCCTCACAAAAAAACAAATGTCTAAGCCTCTGTATCATATGAATAAGTACTCATAAAATCTGCTTCCTCAAACAATGAGATAGTATGAAAAAAAATGAAAAATTATCCTAAGACTTGTTTTTGGACTGCAAATGCAAAACGGAGAGAGAGGAGAAGGGAGGAAAAGAGGGGGGGAGGAAAAGAGGAAGGGAAGAAGGGAGACAGGAAAGAAGGAGGAAGAGGAAGGGAAAGAGAGTAAGGGAGAGAGACAGAGAGATGGAGAGAGACAGGCAGTCATGCAGACAGACAGAGAGAGAATAGATAATAGGAATCTTTCCCTCATAAGGATAGTAGGGGTTTCTTACAGAATCTGTGTACACTCTAGATCCTTAAGCTCCCTAGGACTCAAATTTTTCAGTGTGGAAACCATCTGACAGTGTCTATAAGTGCCTAAAGGCAGAAATACGAATCAGGTTAACCTCCCTTGGAACAATTCTCCTCCCAGGCTATATATACCATGTATGAAATGTGCACCCAGGTGTTAGCAAACAACCACACTATTTTCCCCTCCCAGAATCTCTGTCAAAAACTGCTGTGGAGTTATGGCTTTATAAATAGGTTGTGAATGAAATGCAATCACTAAACCCAGTGCTGTTTATTCGAAAGGTACCTCAGATCATTACTGAGAGCACGAGTTTGCTGACAGTGCTTGTTTAATCATTTCTGCTGGACTTACAAGGCACGCTCAGTATATGCCACTGCATCTCTAAGCCTCCTCCTTTCACTGGAGGCCAGTGGAGGAATCAGTGGATGTGATTAGGGCCAAACATGACTAGCTCAGCCCAATCTGTATGATATTTGCCTAGTGTTACTGAACTAGCTGCTGGATAGGGACAATCCATGTTCCTGGTCCTAGGGTGCAATCTGACAGCTTTCTCCCCCCTCCTTAATATTATACTCTATCTACTAGCTGAATGAAGATGGTTCTAAAGCAAGAAAGACTTAGGGAGGGGCCGTGAGTGAGGAAGAGATCGGGAACACTGCCATGTTTTCCCCTAGGAATTCCTGGCTCAGGCTGTTTAAAATCTCACCTCTGTTGTTTTGACACAAGGCACCAGACCTGGGGGTTCCAAGTTTGCTTGCCACTTTTCTCTTACCTCCTGCTGCAAATGGAAACCCTCTGATGTGTCATATAGTGTTTTCTCGGGAATCCAAACTTCTTGGTTCATACATGATTGCTGTCCATCTTTCCAGACCACCCAAAACTTTTGTTTCTAAGTAACAGTCTGGCACAACCTTTACACCAGGCTGATGATTCTTCTTTGATCTTCCAAACAGTTCTGGAATTGTTATGCCTGGCTTTTAGTTGGAGATTCTAGACCATCTAGCTGTAAGTACAAGTGATAGGATTTCACTTCTGCCTAACCGCGTCTATTCTCCTTACTTTAGCCATACACATCCTGATTGATCCCACATCCTGTCTTCCTGATTTTGTCACCCCATGATAGCACACAGGGTAAAGTTCTTTTCTTTCTTAATTCTCCTTAGACTTTTCCAGCCTCCAAATACAATGAAGAATTTCATCATATTTGCTGCCTCTCGGGACTTGCATGTGAGTGTTGCTCTAGTACTGTTAATAGGCTACGTTTCTCCAGCCTGTCCCTCAAGGACATACTCATGTCACTGTTTTCTTACCAGGCAGCTTTGCTCAAATGCCATATGCCATACCCTGATCTCGATCCTATAGTGAGATCATGAAAATTAATGTTAGGGTGTTCTGCCCCAGTGCTCGGAGAACAGAAGTCGTGGCTCTAACATTTTAAGAGTCTCCACAGCACACTGAAGGATCCTGAGATTTACAGATATCAGTATCGTATGCACTGTGGACAACAGCAGCATCTGTGTCCTCCACTCCCTCCACACCAGGAACTGTCGCATAACTCTTCTTCCTCCTTCTGTGGCACCAAAGCAATGTCTGAATTTGTCAAATGTCTCCTCTCAGGAAATCATCCTCGTTGACAGCCACTGAATATATTATACACACACACACAAACACACACACACACACACACACACACACACACCATGCCCATTGTGCATGTGCTGCATGCTTTGCTGAAAATGTATTCCACGTTCTGTGAGCCTGGGAGACCTAGTTTGGAATAAACTTCAGAGCAACTTTAACGTGGTGTCAAAGGAAAAGAGAAATGAGTTAGTCTATCAACAATCAACTGAGAAAGCATGACTTGGGCATTCATGATTCCAAGAGTTCGAACCTGGAGTGGAATCAACCCTCTCATCTGCCAGCTTCTTGGCTTGAAATGAATTCCTGAGAGGGAGAAAGGAGCTTGGCTCTCTGAGAGGTCTTCAGATGTCAGTGAGGGGATGAAAATGAGTAAGCACTTCTGGGAAAGGTAACAATTCTAAAGATGGTAATTTATCATACAGCTGAAAAGGCATACAGAAGACCCTGGGGTGTACTTCTGTGTAGCAATTCATTGCTAGGTCTGAAATTTCATTTGTTTCCTTTGCACATACATACACAAAGGAGTGAGAATGGAGACCTGGCAAAGAGAAAAGGAAGGAGGAAGGAGCAACAAAATCCCTGCTCAGGTTATTAATGAAGTGGACTTGCATTTCATGAATCTTCGTCTGCTTGTGACATCAGCAATTGATCATTTACAATGTCACCCAGGCAACCAACAGTTAGGACAAACTTTACACAAGTGGGGCAGGGCATGAGTCCCAAGGTTGAGTATCTGGGCTAAACACGGGTCCCCAAAGAAGAGAATGGAGCACAGAAAGTTTGTTTCCTATCTATCACATTGCCATAACCCCTTTTCTCCTTCTTCACTACTTTATCCCAACTCTCTTTCTTCATTCAAGGGTTCTGAAGTCACAACACTTCCAGGTTTGATAATAAAATCATATGTACACATAGGCAGAATAAGTTGTATTTCAAGGCTCCTGTGTTCACTTATTTCTCTCTGTGGTGGATGTTTACATAAATCCCAGATTACCTATACTCTTGCTACCTCCCTTACATTGCAGTATCTTCCCAATGTGAGCAACTCATGTGTTATACAACATGTTTATGTATGAACATATACATATAGAGCCGAGTGGAGCCCGTCCAATACTGCCATCACTGAAGACAAGCAAATATATATCTTGGTTTCAAAGTTTGAGCAAATAATAACTCCATTAGTTGATGGTTTTATAATTCACATATCTTGTTACCCTCCATACATGCTGCTGCTCATTGATCACTTACTATGAAACATAAACAGAGGCAAAACGGATTGAAGGCTTGCTGAGTGGTGTGAGCTAACCTAAGTATCTGCTCAAATAAAACCTAAAGTCAATTAGAAAAGGCAGATGTAAAAAGACAATTACAACATAGTAAAATTGATAGTGGGATAGTGCCAAGCTTCATTTCATATGGAAATGCGTGGGAGTGGCAATGGGACCCCACATGAGATCAGCCAGCTCTGTGGTCTACAAGAGTCTCCGGTAAGCAGAAGACAGACACAGTGGGAGGCGGAGTGGAGAGTGTTTTTCAGCAGGAGGTCCAGCATGTATGTGCAAGGAGTAAATGAAGAAAGTTTATTTTGCAAGACAGAAGCAAATTAACATGACAGTGGCACGAAGCACAGGGGTGGGTGGTATGAGGACAACTTAAAAAAATAAGCATGATGACAAGAAGTATACCATTTAAGGAGATTAGAATCCATCCCATTGTCAACCAAGGGACAGCAATCCTTTGACAATTTTAGGTCAGAGACGGCTTGCTCAGAGGTGGATTACAAAGTTACTCTGCTTTACAATGACTGCGAGTAGGCAGGAATAGACTTTGGGAAATAATTCATGAAATTTCTAGAGCAAACGACGATGTCAACAGTTGTAAGTGGGAGGGAGGGCATTTAGTAGCAATCAAATAAATATTTATAGCAGATGTTGAGATGGCGCAGGTGAGGCACACATAAATACTGACCTCACCTGTAATCCCAACAGGAAAATTACAGTTTGAGAACAGTGGGGAAAATAGAGACTATATTTAGGGCTATATAGTAAAAACTGGTCTTGAGTAGATTAATTACTTAATTAATTAATTAATGAACAAATGAACTAATAAATGATTGAACAAATGAAGGATAAAAATACCCACTTTACAGAACAGGTTTAGCAATAGGATGTTTGGTGCTTGACTCCAAAGACCATTGCTTCTCACTGAAGGGAACACATGTCTCCCTCTAAGGAGGCTGTTTAATGTGTTAAATCTTAGGGATTAACAGTGAATGTACCTGCTTCTTGAAAACAAGTTGCTTAGAGAAAGGTAGTGATAAGCTCCATTTACCAAGCACAACTTGAGAGAGAGAGAGAGCAGGATTGCAGATAAGGTGGAGCAGAACAGGTGAAACTGAAGCCACTGGCAGAGACTTCACTCCAAATGGCTCCGCTCCCTCTTGCTTCCATCTAAGCAGAGTGTTCAGGAACAGCTCTAGTTTTTCTCTCTTCAGTCTCACAGTCAAGTGAAGAAGTCCAGATACTAAGCTTACAATTTTTCTTCCATTTATTTCATCCTGTTACTTAAGTAATCCCCTACTCTGCTTGTGGCCAGTCCCTTTCATTTAGCCAAGCTATATAAACATTTAACAACTTTAATCTTTCTACCTTAGTCATTCCTTTCATTCCCTTTCATTCTTTTAGCTTTTCCTTGGCCTAACTCCAAACTGTCTACATTCTGAAAATGTCTGTGGAAGCAGAAGATACCATGTACTTATTAATAATTCTACTTATACATCATGTACCATCACCATTTTCAAGCCTATTTTAGTACTTGGGATGTTTTTTTACTTGAAAATAACACATCTCTTGAAAAGCCTGCCTGAATCCAATGTTATATTTTTTTCGAAGACACCTTGACACTACTCACTTTTTCTAGCCCAATGCATAATGATGGAAGAGAAGGAGCAGTAAGCATGATTAATACACTATGAGACAGTAATGATCTGTTTCTCAAATTAGTTGGGTAGTATAATTTTTTTTGTTACTGAATTATACTTTAAGGCTTCAGGAAGATATAGGAAAAATAAAAATAAAATTTATCTGCAAGATGCTTCTAAATGGAACACACTTATGACATTCTTATAGGGCTTATTTGCAGCTCTTTAAAATAATTGACTCTGTAATTAGAAAGATAGATCATATTGGTACAGAACACATATAGAGATAAATAGCACTTTTTATAACTTCCACTAGAATAGGTTGTTGAGAGGCACAGAACAAAACTCACTAGCTATTTTAACTCTTAGTCTGTCTCTGTCTCTATGCTTTTTCCAAAATAAGTCCTCAAAAACACTCCCTACAGTACTATTCATTTTTATGTACTTTAATATTACCAAAACTTTTCTACTTTCATCATTTATTTATATTAGCATTATACCCTTAGTCTATAAAAAGCAGCAATTTTCTATCACACACACATTCAGAGAGTGAGAGCGAGTACAAATATCACCTTAGGTCTTTATTTTCTTTCTTTACATTTTTTAGCATGTTGATTAAAATATTGATTTTATTAAGTAATGACTTAATTGTCACTAGCTTAGATAACTTAACTATGAAACATTCACATCTTCTTGAAATGGCTCCATGGTAAAGAAGAATGGAGAAATGGAGCAATACTCTGTTTGAAGTTGGACTTGCAGAGTAGCATAGATGGGTTCTCCAGTCGATAGATTGTAAACCAGGCCACGTATTGCTTTAAAATATGGGTAAGGTCTTTACATTCCACACTGAAGTGTACCTCGTCTGAAAAATATGAAGCTATACCAACATGAAGGTTGAACAGATCTTTGTAACAACAAACCCCTTGCTGTCATACTGTGATAAGGGCATTAGCAGCATTGAGCCTTGCAGAATAAGATAGAATAAGATAGAGCAGGAGAAAGGGTGGATAACTCACCAAGAAGATTGTATCATAACTGAGTCTGAATAGAGAATTATTTTTCCAGGCAGACAGGGTTGGTAAAGGAATAACAGAAACAATAATTAATAGCTATCCTTTAGTGAGTGCTTATTATGTTTCAGGTACTATTCTAGGTATTTGAAACACAAGAACTCACTTATTTTCTCCTCAAAAGTAGAATGGAATCAGTGGCCTATTGTTCTCATTGTATACATGAGAGTATAAGCTGTCATGAATGTTGTATATGCCCAAGTATAAAACAGTATGTTCAAAATTATAGCATGCTAGATCCAGAATGGTAGGTGTTTGTGAGAAATATTGTTAGGCAAGGATATAAAGCAAAAGAAATGGGAACTTGTGCAGCCTTACCTATGCGAGTCTTCCACAGGTTGCAATCACTTGCTGTGAATTTTTCCATAATATATGTACAAATTGTTTAGAAAGTGTAATCAGAGGAGTAAACACTTCAGAAAAAGATTTCCTTTTTCTGAAACTGCCTGGATAATCTTGTTGGAAGTGCAATTTTCAACAAATAAGACCTGATGAGATTTAAAATTGAGATGAAGTTTGAAAGAATTAACATGTTGCCTAGAAGCCAGTTCCGAGTTTATGTTGTTTGAACTCCAGTGCTGTTTACAAATGATGGTTGCAAGTGGGAATTCAAAATAAGAGTTGTTTTGTTTGTTTGTAGTCAACATAAAAGTAAAAGCTCTGTGTTCTTTTGAGAACCCAGACCCTTCCAAAGAAGTGATAGGGGCCACGAGAGACCTCAAATATTTTTTCTAAGCAACAGCGCCATGATCAAGAGAGGACTTCTTTAACATCAATGGCATGATGACCTCTACCTAGAGGTACAATCCATCTCCAATACTACGAAGAATCTGCTAGATAGGTTTCGCATCAAAATGATCCAAGAGTAATATTTAAGTGCAAGAAAAAAAATGGAGGCTTCCAGCTATTAACAAAGGAATTTGAAACCATCTGTGTAAAGAATAGAAATAAGCTAGGCTGGAGGCAGTAACTATAAAAACTACTACTCAACCAAGCTTGGATGAGAGACCTATTATTATTACTAATAATAACAACCATGATAAGAAATGAATTTAACCCTAAAGCAGGAGGCATAATTAGCAGCGTAGGCATGAAAAATCTCATAATCACCCAAGCTTCAGCTGTGCTCGGGCAGCAAGAGTGGGAAGAACCAGAGAAAAGAATTACAATTAAAAAGAAATTGACATCTATGAATTGAATTGGGTACATTATCTCCAGCTTCTGGTTCAGAGTTCTTATTATAAAATTAAATAGAGAGGCTAATTAGACTGCAGGAAATTTTCCAATGAACTTTACAGTTTCTACTAGGAGGGTAGAAAGACCAAAGCTATGCATGAGAAAACAGAGGGAACAGGAAGTCTTCAAAGGGCCAATTTTTGGCTACTAGAGTTCTACTGAGGCACAAGTGGATATAAGCCAAAGCATAAAAAAAAATGTTTCTTAATATTTAACACATAACGTGTCAAATATTACTGGCATGACACTCATGACAATTACAGAATCTGTTCACTATATGTGGTCCCTCTTATCAAAGTAAACATTTGACAGTGTTTGTTATGAAAAATGGCAGTGAATGTACCCTATGATAATACTTGCATGCCTGTGTATGTGTGGAATTGCCTTAAATGATTTGTGCCCCTGATTTTCACAAAGGAAATCTGCGTCTTTGGCACATCATGAAGGCAATGATTGCGAGGCCAAACTCAGAAGAGCATATAGTCCATAATACCTGTAATGTAGCTATGGAAACTTCCAACAAACCGATCCTACTGATCTTTGTTATAACAAAGACATTGCCATTCTAATTGCATTTGCTATGAAGAAACACCATGATCATGGCACCTTTTATATAATTGGAGCTTGCTTAGTGCTTCTGAGGTTTGCTCCATTATCAGCATGGTGGGGAGCATGTCAGAACACAGGCAGACTTGGTGCTGGGGAAGTAGCTTAGAGTTCTATATCCAGGTCCTCAGGAAATAGGAAGAAAGAGACACTGGTCCTGGCTTGAGCATTTGAAACCCCAAAGACCACCCCCAGTGACACATTTCCTCCAATAAGGCCACACCTACTCCAACAAGGCCACTCTTCCCAATCCCTGTTAAGTAGCAGCACTTCCTAATGATCAAACACCCAATTGTATGGGTCTATGACAGCCATTCCTATTCAAAACAATATACCCCTTATGTTCAAACATGACCTTGATCATTTATGGTCAGCCTGATATATTTCCTGACACAAGAGCTACTGCGTGTGGACTGAAGACAGAAGAGCAATGAGCAGCTCTATCTATACAGCAGGGCCTTGACATGAGCTGCTGTTGGTGGTAGAACACTTTGTGCCCTGATTCAATTCACTTTGAGCAGAGTCGCTCCTACATTGCTTTCCTTAGAAAACTCTTTCCCAATCAGGAAACTAAAGTTCCTTTCTACTTTCCTAGGTACTTGTCCTTCTTTGTCCGAGTTGTCTTGATTGTGATTAAGTAATTGTTTTGGCTTTTTGTTCTCTGAGATAGGATTTCTTTGTGTAACCTTGACTGTCCTGGAACTCTAGGACTCACAAAGATCCACCTGCCTCTGCCTCCCACAGTGCTGGGATTAAAGCTGTGCACTACCACTGCTCAGCTGGGACAAGTTTTTGTAAAATTATCTTATATAGACCTTGTCCCACATTATAAGAAACCTCATGAGACAGGCAGCATACACCTGACTGATTTGCCCTCTCATCTCCATCTAGATCCTTTGAAACAGCGTGTAGTAGGCAACAGTGACCAGTCTTCATGATTCAGTACTCTCTACATGATTCCCAGCACTGTCTTGAATTCATATTAGGCACTGTTTTAAAATGGCTCCATAGATCACTTTCTCAAGTGCTGCCTATTTTATAGGCACGATTCAAAATATAAGTTTATCTGACTCTCAGAAGTCTATGTAAGAAAAATTCTCATACCCACCACCTGGTGTTTTCATGGAGCTAGAGGAAAGGCTGGGAGATCAGTCTCAAGTCTTATACAATTATTGAATCATATCCTTGTCCACAATCACCAGGTTTTTAAGGATATGATATGATTTTCACAGAGCCAAACATGACAAAATCATCTCTGTTATTGTCCAACAAAATCTCCTTTTATTGTATATTGCAAAGGAAAAGGTGTCTTGAATTTTAAAAGGATGCTGACATGAGGGAAATGTTTTATAGCAGTCAAAAGTGGAGTAGATGCCTACTCATATGAGCAGCTAAACAGAGAAATACAGCTCTTAAAAAACAGAGACATAGATATGGACATAGAAGATAGCTAGGTAGAGAGAGAGAGAGAGAGAGAGAGAGAGAGAGAGAGAGAGAGAGATTAGATAGATAGATAGATAGATAGATAGATAGATGATAGATGATAAAGAGATAGACTTTAATTTCCTTTTTAAAAAACTAATACCATGATGGGTTCTGTTCCATTGCCATCTATTTCTCTATAATTATTACCATACATCTAGCTGAACACCACATGACAAAAACAAGTTGTCAAGGCATTCACCCTGCATCCCTCAAAGTAAAAAATATGAATTTCCCTTTGGCTACTGAAGTCAAAAAGAAAATTTTTATAGGTGCTTTCTGTACACCGATATGGTGTTTTTAGTATGGTTTTGAAAGTGAATTTTGCTATTTACCCACTTTCTTCTTCAAATATTTTGGTTTTACTGCAGAGCCTCCAGCAATCTTTTGCTTTCTGGTTAGAAATGTTTGATAGAAATGATTCCCTGTAGAAGCAGGCTTGGGGAGATCCTCATCACCTCTACTCAGGTTTCCCTGTTCCTTAACATTCATAATTTTTTCACATTAGTGTCCACTCCTGTCTGCTTTGATGGATATAAACTTTGGCTTATTCTTGGTACAATTGCCTGACCACACCCTCTTTCCACCATCTAATCTATATACATTAATTTGGGGACAGGTTGTAAGAATGCATGTTTGTTTCTTCTAATATGTTATTCCTCTTTAAGGGAAGAAACATAGAAGCAATTGCTCTTATCCAGCACTTATCAAGTATCTAATGAAAAGCAAATTCAGAAACATTACAGTGAGGAAGCTAAGAGCCAAATGAACAGACTGTTACCAAACAATTTATGAGGGAGCCCAGAGACACACAAACTGACTGATTGCATAAAACTCCAAAGCTGCAAATCTAACCCTTGGTATTCTAGAAAATACAAGCATCTGTTGAGAGGTGGGAGAGTCAACTTATGCTCATTTCTGGATGCAAAAAGTTTAAAGTTCTTACACACGTGGTAACTGAGAAGTTACAATGGTATCTGTGAAGTTGTTAAGAAATACATACACGTTATAGTAAAAACAAAAGAAAAAGAAGAAAGTGTTATCAATATTAATTAAAAACAAAAGAACTGGAGATTTGGAGAGATGGTTTACAAACCAAGTAACATGAGCTTGGATCTCCAGAACTCACATAAAAGCCAGACACAGTAATGTAAATTTCTATAATCCCAGGGTAGCCCCAGTAGAAAATGAGAGAGAGAAACAGGAATACCGCAAGGGGAATACCACAACAACTTGTTTTTGTCATGTGGTGTTCAGCCGGATATATAGTAATAATTACAGAGAAATAGAAAGCAATGAAACAGAATCTGTCATGGTACTGGTATTTTAAAAAGGAATACACTTGCTTGGAATATGCAGTCTTGAACAAGAGAGACCATATCCCCAACAAGGTAGTAGGGAAGCCTGAAGGACTGATGCCTGAAATTGTCCTCTGACCTCCATTTACATCGACTTATGTATGCACAGAAGCAATGCACACAGTTAAGAGATAGGGAGAGAGGGAAGTGGAGAAGGGGGGGGAGGATAGGAGGAGGAGGAGGAAAAGAAGAAATAATTCTTAGTAGAATTGTACATTGATGGCAGATTTTAATGAACATTACACACACACACACACACACACAAGCATACACACAGACCTTAGGGCTTTGTTGCATTGGATTGTTAAACTCAAAACTTCATCATTTTTCTATAGTTATATTTGGTGTGTGTGTATGTGTGTGTGAGAATGCATGTGTGTGTTATGCATTTAATAATAGCTTAGCTGAACAAAACTCAAGATGTCAGCACAGTCCTGATAAAAGGCAAGAACCTAGAACTACACAAGCGCATTGGGTTTAAGCGAACAATAGCACATGGTTCTCACGATATGGGTTGCAGAGATTAACTTGAAGTTCACTGATTAGGAGCTGAGATTTCAGAGAGAAAGCAAAATAAAACACATTCAAGGAATCAGACAGAAAACTGTTAACAATTACACTATGGTGTGCCTGAAGAAATTGGACAATTGCTTTCAAGTCGATTATTTGCAACCCCTAAGTTCCCGCCAGGAAAACTATCAACAAATGATGAGAGTGGACTAGAACCCACATCAAATAGGCAATGTCTTGTTGGTTTCACTTAGCAGTTCTCAGGAAATCAGGGGACAATGCCAATCCTCAAAAGGGAGAATAACTAGCAGGGCATGGTGGTCCATGCCTGTAATCCTAGCTCTCAGGGAGGCAGATGCAGGTGGATCTCTGTGAGTTTGAGGCCAGCCAGCCTGACCTACAAAGAGAGTTCAGAGCAGCTAAGACTACACAGAGAAGTCCTGTCTTGAAAAAAAAAAAAAAAAAAAAAAAAAAAAAAAAAAGGATGGGGGAAAATAACTAAGAAATGGAAAGCTCCATAGTCACCAAACTAAATGAGGGCCTGGGAACTTGCCAGCATGAATTGTAAGAGAGGACAGAACAGCAGCTGTGAGGTAGAGGGGACCCAGAATCCAGGAGAAAAGACACCGACAGGGTATCAGCCAGGAAACAATGGAAATGATAGGCCTCCTTGTGTTCTCTTTGAAAAGACTTTTATATGTGTGTTAGCTGTGACACTGAGAGGTGGTGTGAGAGAGAGAGGCTAATGAGATAATAAAGGTGCTCATTAACAAAGAGCTTCAGAAGAAAAGAAAGACAATCATAACATTAGAATGTTAGCCAGGGCCAAGCATTTATTCCATTTTCTTCACAGCAGCCACCTCAGCTTGTAGAATAGGAACCGATGCCTTCTGCACACTGTGTAAATATTTGTAAAATGAATCAGTTCACAAGTGATCTTCCATTGTTCTCAGTAAATGATATTACAAAGTCATATCAGTGTAAACGCTGAATACTCATTTCACCAAATAATGTGATAGAGCTTTACCGGGAAATTGAAAAATGGGGAAGGGTGTGTGGTGGGCAGGAGAAAGAGACAAATTTCAGTCATTTTTCTGCAGTCACATGTAGTTATTATGTTGAGAAAGTTAAGGGTTAGAAAGATGGTGCATTATGAAGAGGAAATCTCTGCAACATTTAGGGGCCTCTAAGAGCAGAGCTGGTTTGTGGGGCCTGGGGAGGAGACTATTGCTCTATGCAGGCCAGCTGGTGTATATGTTTTAGGCTGTGTGGTGTTGTGTTAAGTAGGGGTTTCAAAGAAGAGGTGCTGAGTCCGTATTTTATATATGAGAAGTTTTAGAGGCAGGGCCATTAGCATCAGGGTAGAAGGCAG
Source organism: Meriones unguiculatus (assembly GCF_030254825.1). Taxonomy (NCBI): domain Eukaryota; kingdom Metazoa; phylum Chordata; class Mammalia; order Rodentia; family Muridae; genus Meriones; species Meriones unguiculatus. The sequence continues at coordinate 96,117,824 of NC_083355.1, read as the reverse complement.
AAGTCCATTTATGTGTGGCTGCAGCAAAGATTCCAACAGACCCTGAGGACTTTAGGGAGATTTTTGGCATGAGGCCCTTCCTGGTTGGTCCATAGCTGAGATGGAGGCAGAGGCTTTATGTATCTCCAGTTTACTACCCATCACTTTGAACATGTATCACCCAAAGGGAGAGACTTGAGCTTGGGCAAATGACTTCTTTAGTCAGAGCAGTTCTTGGTGATGGACTCAGGTAAGACCTATGAGCCAGCCAACACTTGGAGCCTCTGAAGGGACAGATAGCATTTCATTTTATTTCAGGGACTGTGTGGGAGCTATTTACTGTGTGCATGTACTGTTTTTTTTTGTTTGTTTGTTTGTTTTGTTTTTAAAGTAAAATTAAACCAGTAGGATTTGCTGAAGAAGGCTAACCAGGTCATTCCTGAGTTTGAGGCCAGCCTCAGCTACACATTTTGGCTGGTGGTGGTGGGCAACACCTTTAATCCCAGCATTCAGGAGGTAGAGGGAGGCAAATCTTTAAGTTCCAGACCAGCCTGGTTTACAGAGTTGGTTCTAGGACATCTAAGGCTACACAGAAAAACCCTCTTTTAAAAACCAAACAAAACAAAAACAGAAACAAAAAACAACAAAAAGAATACTGGCTGTTTTTGTAATCCTCTAAGAAAAAGAATGCTTTTATTTTATTTGTTGTTTTCAAAAGTCAGACACTTTATGAGCTACTCCATATTTGTGGAACTAATTATTTTGTCTTTTTTTTTTATTATTTCACTTAAGTACCTGGCTCAACTAGCCCTTCAACTAATGATGCTATTCAGAGGTTTAATTAAAATTCCATTTAAAATTGAAGCTACATGTGGCACCTCAGCTATAACTTTTATAACCTCCTAAACTCAACTTTGGAAGCACGACATTTTCTAAATCAGATTACGGTGCTCTCCACCTAGGCTAATGAATTTGCCATTTATCGGTAGACACACATGCTGTGATAGTTGTCCTGTTATGGCCCATCTTCCCCACCAGGCCCCACCAGGCCGTCCATTTCAGTGCTAAAGCTAGCAATAATTTACCATCATTCTTTGTTGGAATAAGTACCAGGAATAAGATAATACTTTATATGATATATTCCTGAGCACACACGTACACACATACACAGACACACATACACCACAAGTATTTTAAAGGCTTGAACCCAGCCAGGATATAGAAATAATTTTATGTAGGGAGGTTGAAGGCAATGAACTTAGTTCATCCTGTCTTTTGCATAAATGGTCATGGAAAACAATTTTATAGGTTACATCTATGATTCATGCAGGCAGAGCCTGAACAAAAACAAAAGAACATTACAAGAATGTAAACAGGTGCTAAGAAAAAAAAAAAAAAACAGGACATATAGACACAGATCCTGACATCTAATATTTCAGACCTGAAAATAAAAATAGCAATACTAAAGGAAAGACATAAACCATCAAATAAAGGAGAACAACAATGAAAACCCCTTAGAGGTCAGTTCTGTTTAGTAAAAACTATTTTCTTTGTCCTTGTTCATTTCTCTTTCATGAAAGCCACTTTCAAATGTCATCCCTTCCCCCTTGCCAATAGATCACACATTCCCTAACAGGATAGATAGGGTAGTAAGTTACTAATAATGATAATAATAATAATGAGAAATGGCCCTGGAGATATATTTCATGTGCTTTGCTCTCTCCTTGTCTTTCTTCAGCAGCATAGTTTCCCAGCCACTAGGGCATTAATCATTGGAACAGCAGCTCCAAGATAAAGGCTGTGTGAAATTTCATTGTGCATTACAGAATGAGTTGTGGGTTCACGAGTATGTGTCTCTCTCGGTATCTGGGAGGAGGGTATGGAAAGGCAGAGCAGAAAAATCTGTCATTCCTTATACTTATACTGTTCAAGACCGTCAGGACCGGTTCCTAATTGTTACTGTGGATTAAAATCATTCACGTCCTTCTGCTTCCATTGGAGGTCAACTCTGAGAATGGGGGATAAATATTGTGAACAAGCTAAAATTCTTTCCTCTTTTTTCCCCCTACCTGTCTTGAGGGTATGCAGCAGAGTGAGGGGCAAGAAGAGGGGGGCATCAAGAACCAGGGACAGCATTGTCTGATGGGTCACTTTTTTCTTTGTTAATCCTTCTGTGGAAAGCTATTTGTTCACTTACCTACTACTTTTAATGAACGAGATTTTCTGTCTTGAAAAGCCCTGAACTATGTTTGGGGAGAAGACTTGGATTGGATGCGTGAACAGATGCTGTGGCTACTCATGAAGAAACTTGGATTATCTCTAAGATCTTGCCCCCATAAACTGAGCAGCATGGAATAAATGCTCTGGGAGCTTGTGCAGAATCTCTGGCAAGACTCCATTCCAAATGATGTGCTTCAAGAAGACCACCAAGCATGTGGTATGATGTTAAACTTAGGAAGTGTTATTTTCCATAAAAATATGCAAATATACCCAAGCATCCTCTCTTCTCTCTATCTTTTTTCTGTCTTGTTAGTTCTTGTTCTCTTTGTGTCTCTGTGTGTCTCTCTGTCTCTGTTTCTGTATTTCTTTCACACAGTGGAGGTGTGGGAGTAGGGAGGGAGGAAAAACTAGAGAGAGGGAGGGAGGGAGATGCTTAACCAGACAGGGTGAGCGAAAGAAGAGGTTTCATTATGTATACAAGTCAATCAAATTCCTATCCAGCAATTCTTTCTGTGACTGTGACACTCTGCAAACAGGGTGTATATAATTCTCCAACCTTTTCATCCCAGGTTGATGATGAGAAAAATCAAGGGGAATCTTATTTCTCCATTTAGCTAACAATAGCAGCTCTCAAGACATGAAGGCTTTAATTAGAAGGTTTCAAAAGGCAAGGCTTGTCATAACAATACTGGTATGTTTCTAATTTCTGCAGTCATTCAAACAGGCACCAGGAATGTAGGAAGAACATCCCACCCTCCCACTGTCTTGTCACAGCTAGAATGTAACTACCTGTATTGAAGCTTGGCTACTGGCAACTACTTTTTGGAGATTTTTTTTTCACATGGGATGCATTTTTCAGAGACAAACAACTAAAACCAATTCCTGGACCTCAGCTCAAATTAGAATCAATGATTATTTCTCATGACCCAAGAAACCTTTATTAGGTTGGGTATCTTTTAGATAGAAGTGGCTATCGTTGACTGCCTTTGGACAAGCTCTAAGCAAAGGACTGAAATTATTATGTTAATTAAATCAAAGACATGTTTAAGCATGGCTGGGACTATAGAATGAGGTACTAACTTAAGCTACACAATTTAGTGCAAGTATCCTCAAAACTCAGCTTTTAATGTAAAGCTCTTTTACTATAATACTCAATCTAACTAGAGCACCTTGATCAGAGATATAGCTTACGTGACAGCAGGGTATCAATCATAGGCCACAGGGTAAGGAGTCTGGCTTTGGTCTTGGCTGACTAGCTGGTTAGGTGGTTGCAAATATCACCATTATCCTTAAAACCATGTGTAGATAATCACATTTGGGTTTCCAAGACCTGAACCAGTTCTCTGCAATAGGATCTAGCACTTTATCCGTAGTTAGGATGGAAAAGCTATCACACTGCAGTGGTAGAGACAGGCATGTCTACACTCCCATGAGAATATTTAAGCTTCCAGCCTGTCTGCTGCCAGGACCTCCTAGAAAGGCCCTTTATGAGACAAGACATCTCTCTGGGAAGTGCCTGTCCCAAACCTTGAAATTAATGTATTAAAGGAAGGATGAAAGGAAATCAAACTCCATCCTTTTCCTTGGGCTATGAATCCTGGGAACATATAAATCTTTAAGCTTGAAGGCACACTAGCAGCATTTCCCCCTTCAACTCTTTCTCTCTCTGTCTCTCTTACTCTTTCTCCTTCTCTGTCTCTCTTGTTTTTCTCTTTCATTCTCTCTCTCTTTCGTTAGAACTATGCAACTCCAGAAAGAAACTGTTACTGGAGAATCTTACCAGGAAACGAGTAAATTGGAGTTCAATTTCATTCCCTCCAAATTATGCTCAGAAAGGGGAAGGAAAGTATCTATGTGAGGGCAAGCAGAACACAAGAGATATTTCCTGGCTGGCAGCTACAGTCTAATTAGACTGACAAATCTTCAGCGCCTTCCCCAGTTATGAGGCTTGGCAGGAAAGGAAGGAGCCTGGAGCCACACATTATGTAAGTCTGTTAATCAATATTAGCTGAGCCCTGATCCTAAAAATAAACTTTCCCAGGGGGTTTTGTTGTCTAGTGGTAAAAGGAAGGGAGCAGAAACTGTGGATTGCTTATCTTGTTTCTATCAAGCCCATGGCAGCTGGGAAACGGGAAAGTGAACCAGAGGGGATAAATCTCTGGGCAAGTATAATCATTCTTGATTCACGCTGTGATCATGAGGTGGTCAAGGCCTGGTAGATCTGGTTTACATCCCAAGCTGAGAGGAACGGATTATTCAAAGAAGGCAGAAAATAGTTGGTGACCTCTCTAGAACCTAAAAAAATCCCACTGATGATGGTGGGCTGTAAAGCTGAGTGTTATGCACTTTATTGAACAGTGGGAAATTCCTGAACTTTCATCATTTTGACCTACAGAAATTGCAATTTCACATACTTTAAACTAATAGTTTCTCTATGTGTACTAACAGCTCAGCTAAGCCAACCTCTACTCAAACATATGGACATTTCTGGTAGACTTCTATCCTCAGTATTGAGGCTGTAAGAGGTCCTAGTCATGATGGCTTACGTGGATATAGACCACACAGTGCTTGTGCTGATGGAACCCTTAGGAGGCCTACACTCAATTAGGGTATGAGGGTCTGGAGGAGTCTTTTAAGTGGAGACGGGATACTAGTGTGAAATTCTTCAATAAACATGCATGAATGCCTTCCCATGATTGTATTTATTACTCACACAATAACAAAAGAGAAGGAACACTTATGACCCTAAGGTCATAGTGAAACAGGCAGGAAGGTTACTTACCTACCTTTATGCTCATAGCTAAGTAACTGGAAAAAATGAGTCCTCAACTCAGAAGTCTGGTGGCAAATCCTACAATCTTTACTTCAACATACTGGAATCACACATGATGTGTATCAGCAACTTGTTTTGTTCTACATCATTTTCATTATCAAGTGTGAAGTGTATCCCTAACCTTCTATCACCTAAAACTTAGGAACCCAAAGGAGGAATTTCCACATATGTACTGTTGCAAAGTCTGAAAACTGAGAGCCCCTTTCTTTCAAAGGTGGTTCCAGGTCAATCATCACCATTATGATGCTGGAGATAAGAATGAGATCTCATTCTTTCATTCCCCTGTTTATTAGGAGACTTCCAATCCAGGCTGAGCATCATGACATTTCTGCCAATTATCTGGTGGTACACAGTCTGGCCAATGTCAAGGTGACTTTGCCTAGGCCTATGATACAAAAAGTAGGTTATGAACAGTTTCTTGCTAATAGCTTATAAACAATTCCAAATGATGATTTGCACAGGACACAGTGAGCTCCTTTGTTGCTGACAACTACTCAGACTGGAGGCCAAAGATAAGAGAATTCACATTTATTTTTCTCATTGCAACTATGTTCGCTTGGCCAGCTCCTCTCTTCCGGGAACAGTTTGGCTGGAGAGACTAAAAGGAGTGGCAATAGTGAGAGATTCTTGCTGCTTGAATTTTCCTTTAGTCCTGAATGAGGCAGAGAAACTAGAGTGTAGACTGAGGTGAGTTTTTCCATTTTAGAATCTGTCTCCTCTGTGTCACTGTAGGTACCCACCTGTCCTGGAGACAGTAAAGGTCCTATGTGTCACTGGGAGGTGTTGTTTGGTGGTAGAGCTCTTGTCTAATTCAAGCAAATTCCTGGCTTTGATCTCTACCACCACCGAAAAGGTTTCACGTAATTAATTACTCAGGGTAATCCTAGATTACACCCACAGGGAACTGAATTCAGTTCACTTCTTTGAGTCCTTTCCAAGATGCAGAAGATGAGCTTCATGCTGAGGTCTTCAAATTCTGGAACCCTTGCAAAGTCATGTTTTTGACTCACAAGACAGCTCACAGGACCTGGAAGAGTGCATTCACTCTTCCAGGCCAAGTCTAATACTATCTCATCTATGATAGTGTTCTAAGACATTACCTACACCAACCTCCCAATATACACTGCTACTCAAAAGTTACTCTGAGAGCCCTCTTGTTTTCTTTAGGTTATTGGCTCCATAATACAAGTAATCTAGATTTTTACTTTTTTTGGTAACCTTCCAAAGTATGTGAGTATTGGTTGATTTCATGAGTCAACATATTTTCAAAAGTCTACTAACTCTAAAGTTGGTTTAAGAGAATGAAACAAAAATCCAAGGTTGATAATAAGATGGCGGAGGAGTCTATTCCTGATGTCATACACCTGTGACTTTCCAGGATTAATTTTAGCCTCAAAATCTTAATTAATTTTAATTAATAAGTCTTCATTAATTTTCACCTCTAAACAGATGCTGCTGGATATCTCCCTTCCTGACCCAAAATTTCTAACCTCTGCTCTGAACTATAGCTACTACCATCAATAGAAGCAATCACTGCTTACTCAACTCAGTAGATTATTGCTTGATTTACATACCAAATAATAATAATTGGTAATAATAAATTGTTAAAACACTGACAGTCTGACTCTACATCGTATACTTAACTTAGTGGTTTTCTTGTTGATGCCATAAAATATCTGATAGAGTAAATTAAGTGAGGAGGAGTAATTTTTTAGTTCACAGCCCCAGTGGTGAGGAAAGGTGTGGCAGCAAGAGAATAAGGCGGCTGGTCACAGTGCATCCACATTTGGAAAGTAGGGCGAAATGAATGCGTGTGTTCAGCTTGCTATCTCCTTTGTATTCAGCCCCAGGACTCCAGCTATGAGTCATATGGGTAGGGAGTGGCTCCATACCCACTTAGGGTGTGTCTTTATACCATAGTTAACCTAGAAAATCACCTACATATATTCACTTGGTCATTCTAAACATACTCATGTGTTCCCTGAAATTTGTAAAGGCCTAGCAACTTAAAGCACACCTGGGTATGGTATAAATAACACAAGCCCAGTCCAGGCCCAGGCTAAGAGAAATTGATAGCCTCTACTTTATGCCCATTGAAAGGTCTGAGAGCCCCCAAAGAGGAGCCACTTTGCTAAAGAAGCTACAGGGGAAATTCTGAATTTTTTTTAATTTGTATTAGTATCATTTATTACAATTTATTCAATTTGTATCTCAGCTCTGGCTCCCTCCCTTATATCCTCCTAATCCCACCTTCTCTCCCTCTTCTCCCTCTATGCCCTTCCCCTAGTCCACTGATAGGGGAAGTCCTCCTCCACTTCTATTTGACTCTATCCTATCAGGTCTCATCAGGAGTGGCTGCATTGTCTTCCTCTGTGGCCTGGCAAAGCTGCATCCTCTAGGGTGAGGTGATCAAAGAGCCAGCCACTGAGTTCATGCCAGAGAAAGTCCCTGCTCCCATTACTAGGGAACACTAGTCCACACTTGGAGACTGAGTCTATGGGCTACATCTGAGCCTGGATTTTAGGTCTTCTCCATGCATTGTGTTTGGTTGGGATATCATTCTCTTCAAACCTCCCCCCACCAGGGATCAATTTTTATGGCTCTCCTGAAAACTCCATGGAGAAACACATAGTACAGCTTTTCCTAGTCTTTCCAAATTTGATTAATCCAGGTCCAAGGGATGTGACAGAAGAAAGCCACTAGACTGCAGAAGGTTCTTAGTGAACTTCTGGAAACTTTATGAGTGGAAGCAGAATTCCATCGATGAAACCTACATCAATGTATGACTCTGTAAATTACCATATCTAATGACAGAGCTGTTTTTAGCTGTAGAGTTCAAGGAAAAGATGTTGCTTTTAGCAACAGTTCTTTCAGAGTCCTATGATCTGTGCAGGATCACTTACCCAGTGTGAGAATAGATTAGACTTTACACCCAGAATGTCTGGCTCGAGTTCATTGTGTATTATAGTTATGCCAGTGGAAAGGACTGTCTTTATACCCTGATTAGTCTAGAAGCAGAACAATCCTGCAGTCATTGTACTTACGGTTATTAAGCAGCTACAACATAACAAATAAAGCCTGTCTTGACTTCTGACTTACTCAGTGCCTTTAGAATATCTACTACGTACAAGACTTTTATTGAAGATTATTATCTGCCCACCTGTCTTCTTAATGTACATGGTAGCTGTTTTTTCCTCCTAAATTGAGAGGAGCATCTTGAGGCATTCTTTTAAATATGAGGTCAAGATCCACTGCTTGGGCATAATAGCTGTGAGTAATTTAACCTAGACCATGCCATTCACAAGCAATTCTGTGCTCCTATCAGTAACAGACTGATATATCACAGAGATCAAAGTACCAATTACTTCCAAAAGACTGGAGCATTGGAGAGCTGTATCAACTCAAAAACGATTTGTTCACATTCACACACAGTTAAGAGCAGCACTAAAAGCACTTTACAGTTTTCCTTTGATCTGATGTGAACACTAGCCAAGGTCCATCAGAGATGAACTCCTCAAAGGAAGTTTTCTCGGCTAATGCTTTAGGGAAGAATCAGGGAAATTTTTTTGAATAGTGACACTTTTTTACTTGTGGTCACACATGCTTAATTGTTTTTCTCCTAGCAAAGTCTCATTTTAGTACAACCATGCTTTAATGATATTATCAAAGAGCAAAAGCAAAGAACAGAACATCACTTCTAAAATGGTCTGCATGTGATTTCATATAGATGAAAACTGAATGATGGACTGGTGAACATGAAACTTAATCTTTCCTATTTTCTTTTCCTTTTTGAAGTACCTCTCGGAGATCAAAGCTTCATGAGTCCTCTTTATCCAAGAAAATTGGCAGGGTCAGACATTGGATGCATTTGAAGCTGCCTAGTATGTCCAGCATCGAAGATTTGCCCTAAATCTTAGGGTAGGCTTGATGCGCTCTGTAGACTGTACTTAGGCCAGAATGGGCTTGACTATGAAGCTTTCAGGTTTTCATAAAGCATGGGGCAAAGTTCTTGTGACTAGCTGGTAAGAAAACGACACCTAAAATCCTCCACACTATGTCTCTTCAAGTTTGTCTTTATGGAATCCTGTGGCGTCTGTATCCTTGGGCCCAAGTCTAGTCAATTCTGCAAAGCTGCTGGCTTTCCTCCAAGAGTATGTATTTATACACCCGTAAAAACAAAGAGTACCAACAGATTTATATCCCATCTTTATAGCCTTAGCGGAAGGGAAAAAAGGCGAAAGCATGTAAAGATCTAATCCAATTTTCTCCAGCCTCTGAAAGAAAAGCAGCTCACCAGAGGAAAGCTGTTGGAGAGGGCTCTCCAAGGCACTTATTCCTCCAAGAGACAACAGAGGCTTAGAATTAAATCAGTGGCAAGTCTTATTCACCTGGAACTCCACCCCTGTCCAGAAGCCCCTGGCTCTCTCAGGTTGTACAAAGAGGTGAGGAATGCAACCAATCTGCTCCCCACCCTCCATTTACTTGCTTGTGAGAAAAAAAAAAAAAAAAAAAAGAACCAAAGACTGGAAATTACCACAAACTGAAGCTATTCCTGAATCCCTGTGTAGCATTAAATCCAATTGTGGTCAGTGAGAATTTGGCCCTAAAATGGAGTGCAGAATCAACTATTCCTATGGAGAAAAAGCCATTTGCTCTTCTGCTTCCCACAGAGCTAGCAGAATATACTCTGACAGAAATGAACCAGGTCTGCTAAGACCTGTGCAAACAGAACTGTCCTTTTACTAACAGTAAACAGATCTATGCTTGAACTCTAGAGAGTCATAATAGAAATATATATTGCCTTTTATCTTCTTCTCAGTGAGTAGAGTGAGGTGTCAGGAGTTATTGCTCTAATATCAATGAAGAAGTGCTATTTTTCTCTTTCAGGCATGTGCATAGGTATGCAAAGAATAGCACCCATGATTACAGGACCGCTCTGCTAGCCAGGTTCTTAGCAGCCTTTGGAAAACACATAAAATTGGCTGATAGCATCATCAGCACACAGAGCTTCAGATTGTTTTTAGGAATCATGAAAGAAGATGTCTGGATTTCTGCTCGAGCTCAAAGAAAAGGAGTAAAGGAAGACAACATTCATCTGTACAGTGAAGTCGTGTAACTTAATTCAGGAAGATAAAAAGCACATAGTGAGTTTTAATTAATGATTCACTTTAAGCTCATACTGTCCACTGGAATGGATTGAAAGGTGATGTCGGGGGGCTCTACTGAGCTCTTGGATCCTGTGTGAAAACTGTGAAGCAGAAGAGACAAGTACTGGCCTGCTTAATTTTACAAATAACTAGGGTAGGGATAATTTCCTTACAAGCATCAGGATGCCTTCTTTGATGCCAAAGCATTTAAGGCTAATAACTCGATTAACCTCGTAGCCCCCTACTAACTAGATTTATGAACTGCCAAGGGAGGCAGCTAAGTATTAAGCTTTAGTTTATATATAATTACTTTCCAGTGAACAAAAAAAGCCTTACCACAAAATTAAGAAATTTTGCTTAGCTAAAATAAAACCTTTACAGTTTATAATGTAATCAGTATATTAGTCAAATAAAGTTTTTTTTTTAAAGATTCCAAAATGACAAGTCATTAATTAGGACTTAATGTCAAACACAAAGACTGTTATTCACCAGGAGTGGTTGAGCTTCTAGTTTCAATTGTCCTTGATTTAATGATACACATTGACCTTAATAATGTGAAATTCATGTTTTACCAAAGCTATCTGGAGGAGGTGAATAGAAGTGAACTAGGGTACAGACTTGCTTATGATAACCAATGCTCATTTTCCTCTTCCCACTTTCAGGTATTTGAAAAGAAAAGGCAATTCAAAGAGAGGAGAGGGATGTCTTGTTATAAAAGCATAGTCCATTTTTCATTTTGAATAATAGCTTGCCAGGTTCAGTGATAAATGGAAGGGATAACATGACTTATCTCATGAACTCATGAGTGCCACAGGGCTTCTTTAATTCTCTTAGTCCTTACTTCCTCTTTCTATAGTCTTAGTGCTCATTACCATGAACATCTGTATCTTCATTCAAAGGAGGGCGATTTAAAGTACTTAGCTACCTGGAATACCGATCACAGCGTTAATGTTGCAAAGTCAAGCAAGAAGAACAGCATCACAGGAGAAACGCTTACCTGAATGCTGGCTGTGGAGCGATTCTTGCGGGTGGTGGTAGTAGCCATGGTGGTGGTGGTTTCCAGGACAGTGGTAGACATTTCAGGTGGCATGGAGGTCGTCTGTGTCGTTCCTGGGAGTGGTGGAATTTCTCCCACTAGCCGGACACTTCCATTGATTTTAATATTAGGGTTGTTCTCCGCTGCCATGTTCAGTACTTTCAAACCATCATAATAGAGCCCAGAAAGTTGGCCTTGGAAGAGGCGTCCTTTGTCCTTTCCTCCGATGGCTATTTGCGCCTGGGTGTTGAAGATGGTTAACTGCCGGCCTAGTGGATTAGGTGGAGGAAAGACTATTATTCCCAAACGTTTATGTTCCTTGCCTTACCTATTCTATATGGAGCAAGCATCTAAGGAGGTTTCCTTCAACACCAGAAATGGGTAAAATCTATAAGAAAAATTCACTAATGACACTGGTGAGTAATTCATGGTAATTACCTCTTCCACTGTCTAGCTAGAATTTCTAAGTTTCCAGAATAACTAAGTCTTTTTATTATTCTTATTCTAAGGAAGAAGACATTTTGGTTTAAACATGAGCAGTGTTACAGTCTTCTGAGACATATAATCAAGGTTGACAGAAACATCTAGTTTAGATCATGACCAGAATGAATCACAGATGCCTACTGCTCTGATTGAAGCTACAAATTAACATAATGACAACAAAAAAGAATGATATGCGGCAAACAAAACTCAATGAGGTGACGGAGAACATTGAGTTTAAAAATTAGGTTCAGTAATTAAATTAAATTTACTGAAATTAAACTGCAATTAAGAGGCTCAGATTCATTGCATGCTTATAAAAATGGACACTCTTGTAACCAGGAATAGAGTTTTCCATAAATCTTCACAGTGAGAGTGAGTAATATTCTATCAGCATTTGCTATTTAACAAAATCATGATAGATGTATAATTTGGAGGGAGGTATGATCAGTCAATAGATTATTATATAATATGGGGAAGTGTTTAGACATTGATAGAGTTCCTAGAATGGGAAGGGAAATGGGAATGAGGTAATTCTATAATGGTTTTAAAAGGATATGGGAAGAGTAATACAAATATATTTTGTGTATGAATTACATAATCAAATACTATAATTAATAAATAAAAATTAATTTTGATAGGAATATGGGTACTGACAAAGAAAACAACACACAAAATTTCTTGAAAGATGTAGAGACATGATAATATATTGTAAAATATCAATAGTCTCATATCAGGTTTTCTGGCGGGTACCATTTATGCTTTTGTGGATAAAAACTATTGGAAAATATCATGGCCGAACAGTTTAGAATGGAGCATTCAGCTAACCAGGCTTATTCACAATGATTTCTGCTTATTTTTTAAAGCTAAAGTAGGTCTTTCCTATTGGGTGAAAACAGCTTTTAAAACCTTATTTTAATTTATCATGACAGCAACATGCTAAGGCCTTCCTTCATGTTATCTCTTTAGATTAATTCCATCTGCTTTCCCAGATGGAGTAGAGGAGAAGAAAGGGCAGCTATTCATGAAATTAGAAACATTGTTCTGGAGTTTTCTTTAGTTGGTGATCAACAGATCCGCTAATTCTTCATCTAATCCCCTATATTATTTTAGCTGTATACAACTGTAAAGAATTTTCTACTCATGTCTGCATGTTTAACGCACAGTGGTGCAAGGTAATGGGCTAGATGTCACATTTGTTTCTTGGGGAGCCATACACTTACTACAATAGAAATACGATAATAGATACAGAGAATAATTTTTGCTTAACTTCATTTCAGCATTTGGAGCAGCTTAGTATACTGATTTAGAAGAAGCCATTTAGTGAGGAATTTCTAAGGTAAACTTTAGTATCTTAAGCTAGATACCCTCCATGCAAGGTATCTTTTGCATATGCACAACTATTGCCCAATTATAACACATTCTCTCTTTTTATCTTTCATACTCTCCTCCTTCCTCCCTCTCTCTTTTCTATGTAACCCAGCATTAGTTATTAGTTAACAACTGAGTAGCCTTGATTATATATAGAATATTTTATATTCTAATATCCTTGGACTGCTTCATAATGAAAACCACTTATGGTCTTCATCTTCCTTTCCTGGAAAGGCTCATTCTGCCAATACTTAAAAATGAAAAGCAGTCAGCAAAAAATTGAAATTCAAACTGCAATAGGCTGGCTGGAAATGACGGATTGCCTTCATTCTGTTTGCTATAATTCACTCCATAAAGTAGTCATTGCTTATTCAAGAATGACCTAAGAATGAGGAAAGGCATGATATATGTGAGGTCATTAGATTGAAGTGTTGCTTTTTTCTTGGTTATCACTGCTATGCCAAGGAGATATGACCACTCAGTTCTTAGAGCCCACACACTGGTGGATGAGACAGAGAAGAGACCATCTAAGATTCGATTTCTTTCCATGGTATAGGAAATGTTTGGGTTTCTGTTAGCTTTTTTGTTTGGTAGCCATATGGGTAGGTCCTTTCCCTTTTCTTTTACAACCTTCTCCTAGCCCTCTGCACTTTCCTTAGGTGTTTAAGGCAAGAGCTAGAAGTATCTTGAGAAGGGGAACACTCTGTCTCTTCCATTGTCTTCCTGTCACTGCCTCATCTCTCTTTAGCTACACAAAAGCTCAAGAACAATAACCTCTACCTGTGGACAATACCTGTGGACTAGAGAAAGTTTCTGTTTTCATCATTTGCCCAAGATACCTCAAAATCAATGCCAGATATCATTCTCATTGTTGTGATTGATAATGTTTAATAATAAAATATTACTTATGTACATTTAAATATAAAAGTGCACCATAAATATAAATAAATATTTAGAGTATGAGGATTGTTCTATCAAAATGATATGAAATTTGATGATAACAGCAGTACATGGTTTCTAGCATGTAACTGTTTTATTTTAGATGCACATCCTTTTGGAAGTCATGATTTGTGGCCTCATTTTAATGTCAAGTTCATATAGGCTTAAATTAAATCTTTGCACATCTCTAGTCAGTGTTGTACAAAGGCTAATTAATTAAATCTCAGAATACCCTGGGGGGAAGAGGCAGTATTGTTTCTCCTCTCCTTATATGGGAAATCTGAGACACAAAGAGGTTAAGTGGATTGTCTAAGGTCAAAAAGTCAGTCAATAGCAGACAGAGCCAGCAAACAGGCTAGAGAATTCTGTGACCCAGCTCTCCTCCCAAGTGACAGAAATAACTCCAAAGAGACATTCCATGTACTTCTGCATGCACCTGTCTAGTCATTCTTTTATCCATTTACCCTTTATACTCATCTTCACAAAGTCTTTCAGTGCAAATTTTCCATTCCATTTGAAACTGAAGTTAGCTAGGCAGAGGAAGAGGTAAAGAGAATTGATGCTACTCACCCAAATTATATAACGAGTACTTTCAGAGAAAATATTCTCACAGTTTGCAAATAAGTTATTCAATAATCTATGCATACACTCTATGCATATGTATCTAATAATGAAACCAGGGCACCCCCATTCACCACCCTTTCACATCCCAGCAGTCAACATGTCTATGTGAGGGCTTTTACACGAAAGCCAGCTGATAAGGAAGCTATCAGAAAGAAAACTAAAAGCTAACTAACTGCTTTATAATGGTTTGTACAAATGAAAATGCCTGGCATGCTATAAAAACTTAGACTTCAAAACGCAATGGAAAAAAATAAAATATTATTAACATAAAATTGAAAGAAACACAAAAGTTTTCTCAGGCACGTGAGACTCAGACATGCATCTAGTTCACTATTTTAAAAGTGAGGCAATCTTTAATGTTAAAGGGACTTTATGAGCTGTTGATTACTAATCAAAATTATTTGCTTTTTAGGGTTATTCTTAATTTATTTTTAATTAGACCACATAGATTGAAAGCAGGGCATGCAGTTAAGATTCAGTAAGGATTTTCCATGTCTAACCATCTGAAGAATAAACAGGCATCCTTCATCTCTTCATTAATATATTATATAATATCTCCAATTACTCCTCATATGTGACTTAGTCAAATCTGTGCAACATGCAAGAGGTTCTCTTAGGCACTGAGACAAGAGTTCAATTATTCTGTCTCAGAAAAGAACAGAACCCGTAGCTTTCTTGGAGATAAGAGAATTTCCTTCATGGGAAAACAATTGTGTATCTAGTAAGCAAAAGAAACCACACAGAAAATTCTGCCAGGGTTTATAACTGCTGCCCTCTTTGATTCAGGGAGTGGTTGCTACTGTCAGCAAATCCGAACTTGCTATTTGGATTTGCACAAGAGTTTTCCTTTATCAACTCATTGTCTTAACAACTTTCACTTCGTTGCATAAAACCTTATAGGAAGGCACAAAGGGTATCACACTTCCTGAGTGTGAAACAAGTTTGTTTAGTTTTAGTTTCCTGCAGCAACTGGAAAGTAATTAAGCTCACCTAAAACTTTGCCTCTGATGGTTTGAATTTAGAGGCAAGATCTGTTTTTTTCTCAGCCTTTGTGTTGTTTAAAAACAAATGTTAACACATACTGCTTCCTTTGTAACATTTGTTTTAAGCAGTTTAATTTACAAGAGTTGATCTAAGACTTTTTGTTTTGTTTTGTTGGTTAATCCAGCTATAGACAGTATAGCCAATCAGCCTCAAGACATAAGTTTAACAAGTTCATTTGAAAATTCTTTAGAAAGCTTTGGTGAGAGGTAATTTAAAACAAATTAACAAATAATGTCATGCAGTGGTTAAATTGCCATAATCCATTTCTTTCTTTCTTTCTTTCTTTCTTTCTTTCTTTCTTTCTTTCTTTCTTTTTCTTTTCTTTTCTTTTTTTTTTAAAGAGTTTCCTGGAATTCCTTGTTTGTGGCTGCCATGCTGACAGCAAGCTAGATGTTAGTCCCTTTAACTGTGTTTTAATGGCGATGTATTATTGCATGATTTATCAACATATGGCAGGTGGAAGCTGACACAAATTATAATGAAAATTAAAACAGTCATTTATGCAGCAGGCGATTATCATTTAAGGAACATTTATTTGCAGGCTTTAAAAATGAGGGTTTAGAGTCAGATGATTTTAGAATGAAAGTTTTAACGACCGTTACCTTTTTCCTGCAGCCACTCCTCTACAGGCCGGTTATATTTGAAGGGGATTTTCTGTTTTACCATTTGGAGGCGGTCATTATCAGTGTTGCCTTTAAAGTTTAAAAAACAGCTTAAAGAACAATCTGAAAAGTCAATAGGTCATTAAAAAAAACATACTAGGTGTTCCGTTTGTTTTATGAAGATTTTTAGAGATAGATATAAATTTATCTTTAATAAGGTGGAGTTGAAGTCGCTCTGTCCTTGGATGACAGGTTGGAGGTCAGATTGGTCTCAACTATGCAGTGCTCCATCATGTTTTGGTCACGTGATTTAGGATATAGCTCAGTAAGTGGTGGAACTATTTACAGAAATCTCTTTTCCTTTTTACTCTGTCTCCTCCTTCTTCCATCTACCACTGACTTGGTCCCAGTGGGACTAACTGGTCGCATTTTTCAATATTTCTCCTACCACACCAATTTCACAATGCCAAAAGAACGTTCACATCATTCATTCAGATGCTACTACTGTTTCTCTGATAGGCTCCTTTAAGGAGCATAGGGTATACACTTGCTGCTACTCTCGAGCATCTGCCCGTGCTCTGTAATCTAGAAAAAGGTGCCAAAGAAGATGGCTGTTATCCAAGGGAGGCTGGCAAAGAAACAGTTCTAGGATTTTGTTACTTTTTGTTTGTTTGTTTGTTTGTTTTGTTTGTTTGTTTGGTTGGTTGGTGTGGGTTTCTGAGATAAGGCTCTGACTGTAGTTCAGATTTGCCTTATCTTGTGGTAATATTTCAGCCCTCAGAGCTTGGGCTAAAAGCAGATTTCTTACTCCAAAAGAAAACCTCGATAGTACAGTACCTATGTGAAACTGGCAGAGTAGTACAATTGGCACTGTGGACCTCTATTTTTTTGTTGTTTTTGTTACATGCCTTAAACAGATGGGGTCCATAAAGAACATAACTAGAGGCAAAGGAAGTTATACCATTATCTAGCATCTCCAGGCTTTTGAGCGTTTACATTTTATTATTCCTAGAACATGCGGACTCAAGTGTTCACTCTCTTCCCTCTCTTCCCCATGCCCTCTCGAGGCCTAGTCTATGAAAGGGCCTTCCTGAACAAGCATCCATTCACAAATCCTGTTAAGGATATTTCTTCTGAGCACGAAATAGCAAATGAGCTTCCGTCTCAAACATTCTCTTTTAACTGCTGGTTTGCCTCTTCTTCCTTTTGTAACTGTTATGACAACTCCTGAGCAGTTTCTCTAATTAGTAGAGACTTGGAGAGTGGTAGTATGGAGATACCCCCCTAATGAATATGCTTCAAATAACAAAATAATGAAGGCTTGCTTTGGGACCTGTTCTAGCTCATCAGCCAACCTCACATTGATTTAGTAAAATCCGCTACACTGTAATTCATCATGTTTGATTCAGAGCCCTGTATTAAAACTCAGGGAACTCCACTCCAAATTACTAATATTTTAAAAGGGAAATAAAAATCTTAAAGCAGGTGTTTCAGGAGCAAATTACAGAGAGGTCTTGAAGCTAGAGTGAATATTAGGCTCTAGCAGAGCATCCAACAGGACAAACAAACAGAAGTGAGCCACAACATTCTAATCAGAGCCACTGAAATGCAGTAATTACCACTGGCTCAGAGGATGTCAAAAGTGACAATTAGGACCTGCTTGTTGGGTTTGGTGGGGGAAGGTAGAAGAATGAGATATAAAGTGGGTAGCAATCTGGGGGAAGGGGGGGAGGATGGTGGTTCCCCATAGGCTTCTCTGATGAAAACATTCTTCTAAAACTCTGAGTCATCCTTACTGTCCTGACACATCAATAAACAAACAACAACAGCTATGATATGTCTCCAGCCCACTTTTCAGATCTCTAGCTGCCTACCTAAATCATAACATGCCAACATATCAAAGGGCATTTGTAACTCATTGGAGGCTTTTTTGTCCAGTACCTCAAGGCCTTGGCTTGTTGCCTAGGACTACCAAACAAACAAAAACATATTGCAGAATAATGTCAATACAGGGAACTGAATGATAAACAGTTCTGGATTCTCATGTATAATTTAGAGATTTTTCTCAAAGTAGAGCAGCATAAAGGGTAGGAGACAATAAGCAAAGAGGAAAAAAAGACAAGAAACAAACATCATTTGTTGCTATCTTAATATGGCCCTATTGAAGGACCTGGGTTTGACTAGTCCATACAGCTCCAAGACTGTTATCCTTGAAGAATCAGTGTACTCTGTATTATATTAATCCAAAGGAAATTTGGCAATTCTCAATTTTGTTTTTCATAGAAATGGAATACATTTCTAAAAAGAACCCATATGCCTGAATTTTAATTCTATCCAGGAGGTGACACATAGGTATGGACTGCCACAGAACATTGGCATGCCAATGTGGCATGAGGAAGGGCAATTGAATTGTGCTGAATTCACCTTTGATAAATTTTTCTGCTTTGGGTTTTCTGTATTTATTATCATTGTTGGCAGCATCACTAATACAATGATGATTTTTGTTTTCCTCCATGGAATGAATTAGTAAAGCCAGAAGGAAATATAAAAATGGGAAATCTTATATACAGGGAAAATGCAGAAATAACTAAAAGTCCAAATTGTCAGTGTCGTTTAGACACCAAGTTGATTAATTTACAGTCTATATTGATATGCTTCCTCTAAATATTCAGGGTTCTTAGTCCTCTCAAAGTGCCCAGAACCCATGCTTCATCTGCTTTTAAGTATAAGCACTTAGGGAATCATTTATAGATATAGTATAGGGTAGAAAGAGAGGAAGCTTTTGGGTAACCAGTGAAGAAGAGCACAGCTGGAATCAACCTCTGACCTTCCTGAAAATATAAAGACAGACTCCATTCTTCTCCACCTCAGCTTTAAAGACATTTAGAATCATGGTTTAAGTCTTGCATGCCAGACTGATACCGTCCGGCCCCAAGGACAGTGATCTAGCATGTGTTAAAAGTCATGAGAGATGGAAGGCCATTTAAAAAACCACCTTGGTTTAAATCACCACATTAACATTTTTCTTAGTCTCTTTTCATGTTCTTGTTGGCTTTTATTTTAATTTATCTGAAACACTGGTAAACTCTATTTTAGAAACATCTGCAGTGAATGAATTCCTTTGCCCTGAACTCCATTCCATAGATCTATGGAAGGGCAGATATTCTTTATATAAGAATTTATACAGAAGGCTATTTTGAAAGCTGCACAAATCACTTTAAATTCATATACACTCTTATTAAATACACAATGACATCAAGTAATACATTTCATATAACAGCTAGTATGGGTACTTAAAAAGTATAATTAATTACTCAATAAAAATAATGCTATACTCAGGATAGAATGGCCTTATGAACAGTAAGTCATAATTTCCTTCAAATAAAGCATAGGCATTACTGATTTGACAGAAACATCAGTTATTACCACATGGAGAAACCCATAAATTGAATACAGAGGTCTTAAAATAAGTACTTAAGTTAATTATATGAATCTGACATCTACATGGAATGGAGTTTTTATAAAAACAAATAGCCATGCTTTAGTCTACTTGAAACAGAATGTGTACATGTTTATTCTCTGCCACTCTTGACAAGCTATTGAGACTCTTATACAATTGGTTTTCTACAGTCTACTGTTAGCAACTAGTTCCACTTCTGAAGACGTGTACAATATGCACTGTGAAATTGTAACATTGTGGAGAGCAGAGAACTCTGAGCAAAATCACCAAAGCCCAACTGGTTCATACACATAGCACTGACCATCATGGAGAACTACCTCACAGTCCACAGTTTCTACTTTGGGCTTAACCGTTTGAGGACTAAAGTATTAAAGTAATGGAAAGAGATTAAGAATAGATGAGCAAAGCAAATTGATCCTTCAACTGGTCTGTACCTTACATCAGCATCTTTAAGATGAAGACTTGAAATTTGCTAATCACCCCCAAAAGTAACAACAGCCTTCAACTGGAGAACTGAATGAATATAAGTAGAAAATTCTTGCATAGAACTGAAAGCCACATCTCTAATGTCATGGTCAAAACATGGGCTACTTTCTTAGGAGTTATGTTATTTTTTTTTTAAAGCTCTAATCAATATTGTGTAGAAGCTTAGTCTGTGGAATATGAGTTGTAAATTTACTATTTATAATCTGTATGACTTTGGGGAAATCGCTCAGCATTAGATTCTCCATTTCCCAGTTCACTCTAGGAATTAATGCTGAGTTATATGGGGTAGAATACATACAAATGATAGATAAAAAGAACATTGAATGTGTTTGTGAGAATAATACTAATATAATTTTACTCCCCTCTGGTCCAAAGGAAGCACACTGGTTCCCGGGTTCGTTCCCATGTTGTTCAAACCTTATCAGTTGTCATTTAAAGATGACTGTATCGCCTTTGTTCTCAGAAGGTTATCATTCAAAGAATGACAGAACATAAAACAAGTAAAACATTCTAAAATATCCCTCTGAATCTCCAGTTGTTGCTGTTTATATGTCTGTATTTTCTAAAATATATTCAGCCAACTCCATTTCCAAAGCAAAGTGGGTTTCTAAAACCGTGGAAAGTAAAAGAGCAATTCAGGCACTGACAAATGTGATTTCTTGGTCCAGCCACAGGTAATGATGATATAGTGCCACTGAGTTGAGGAAGAGTAGCTTAAAGGTTCTGGCAATTTGCACCAGGCTGGCAGAAAATGCTTTTCTGCAAGCAGACTATTAATACCATTTGAAGTGTTGTCAAGCATGTGGCCACGCTAATAGGAGTAACTGTAACAACATTCATCTGGATGAAATTAATGCCAGAGGTATTTTTGCATTTTGTTTTGAGCTCCAGAATGGGGAAAGAAAAGTTTTCTTTATTGCTCTGTCAACATTAAAAAAAAAATGAGAGCATGAGTGTAATGAATAGTTGGAGACTGAGGACTATGGACTAGGGCTGGTGGCAAAAGAAAATCAATGCAGGAAACTCAAGTGCTGGGGCAGTTCCCAGGTTCTTGCCATGCCTCTGTCCTCAAGGAACACTTTGTGAGTTTCAAAGAAAATATATAACCCTGAAGAAAAGGCACCAGGGAACTCTATGAGCATGGCTCTGGTCACATTCTTGGAGCATTCCCAAAACAGCTTTCTTAGGAGTTAGATAGGAAAGGGTACTGCCCAGAGGGCATCTAGAATGTTCAGTCACTTGTAAGGGATGGATGGACTTCAACAAAGAGCTAATGTGTTATATTTATAAAGTGTTTTTCAACCAAAGAGCTCAGAATGCAATTACAAACACCATTGCATTAATCCTCACAACACACCTTTAGGCTGCAGGAAACGGAACTATTTGTGTATTGTGAACCTTGATCCTTCCGTGTGCCAAGACAAAGAAATTAATCTCTTCAAACAGAAAACTGATCAGCTGGAAGAAATGAACTTAAAGACCCAAAGCCCACGGGCATTATTAAATGAGGAGTTTCTGTACATTCACATAAGCCTGGGAGAGCTACCTTTCCTAAAGAACAAGATAGATAGCAGTGTGGTCACCATGCAGACCTTGGCGTGACTGACAGAGCTCACTTCATATGGCATGCTACTTTCTCCCTTACAAAATAAGTTGAGCAGTTCAGCAAAGGTGGTATTCTATATCTAGCTATCCAAGTGGCCCTATCCCTATTTCTTGTTGCCTGAAAACACACCTTTAATGCACATACATTAACACTGAATGATTCTTTCAAATCCTGAAAATAAATGAATATTGGAACATTATGATGCTTAGGATAATCTGATGCAATAAATAAGAGACACGTCCATCACTTCCTGTCCTTCCTCCACTCTTAATTCTCAACCTTAAGCTTATGTCTTCTAAAGTTTCTTCCGACTCGATGAATTCATGAAGACTATTCTGAATCTCTGTTGGATTAATAAAGTGAGGTTCATACGATTGCAACACGTTTATTCTCATTCACAGTTGAAGGGAATGTTTTGAAGGAATTTGATTGGAGATTTTTTTCAGTATTGTCAGGCTCTATAGCATTAACTTCTTGTATAGAAGCCAATCACAAAACTAACAGGCTATAAAGCAACGAATTGTAAGCTGGCTGTAGTATTTGCTTTCCTCAGTCTTTCCTTGTATGACTATTCTGAAGGAGAATCTCTAAATTTGTATCTTTCCATTTTAGAAAACTTACATTTCACCATGTCCTTAAAATTCAGTTTCTTTATGTGTAAAATGCTATTGTGGTAACTACAACATGGACCCGTTTTGAGAATTTACTGAGGGGTGTTAGGGGAAGCAATTAGCAAAAGTGTGCACCAGACAGATCCTAGTTATAGAGCCTCATTGTTGTTGTTTACAACAAGTACCAAGGTCTTTACTGTTGAACTGAAAAAAGATGAATTCAGTGAATATTACTTCCCTGTATAATTTTTAGTGCAGAACATTTCAACATTTCCTTATCAAAATAAACCTTTATCATGCACCCTTCAGCCATTTGACATATTACCCATCCAGATTCTAACCTCGGCTTCTTCACATTTATGCCACCTCCCTGTTGCAGAAACCACACTGTGATCCTCAACTTATTTATCCTCATGATACACCACTCCTGTGTGTCCACCCTCTACCTGGGCATCCTGTTTTTCTTTTTTCTTCTTGGCTTCTTTGCTATCTACCTTCCTTTTCCCACTGCTGAGCAGAGGGCACAACATCCAATGCTTTTGATATGAGTGCTAGAAAAATTGGCTTACAAATTCTGTTTATGCAAACATGCATATGTAGTGTTCCCTCAGCACTAAGAGTACAGATGGGAGTACTGGGAGACCAGTTTTACTGGGTACCATATAGTAAAGTTTTGATCCTAAGGAAAAGAACATCATGCTGGGGCTGGAGAGATGGTTCAACAGTGAAGTAAGTCTTTTCATCTTGCAAACAACCTGAGTGTAGAACCCAGAATGCATAGCAAGCTCCTTACAACGAATGGCCTATATAACTCAAGCTCCAGGAGATCTGATATCTTCTCTGGCCTCCATAGGTACCTTGTTCATGTGTATACCCACATGTGGATATATCCACATATATACATGCATGTACACACATACACATGAAAAGAAAAATAAAATAATATAAATTTTAAAAAATAATGTCCTACAAGTGTCTATCTCTGTAAAATAAAAATGTGTGTCATACTCATACTTCTGTTTAGATACAAAGGAATCACTGGATCTTCTAGGCAGAAATATTTTACAGTATATTGCTCGACTTTCTGCTGCTCTAATGAAATACCTGAGGATATTAATTCAAAAGTGGAAAAAGTATATTTTGGCTCACCATGTTAAAGGTTGTAACCTAAGGTCAGAGGATCCCATTTGCTTTGGAGTTCTGGAGAGACAACAAGAGAATGTAGTGGAGCAAAACTGTTCCACTTGCTTGCCAGGAAACAAAAGGAGAGCGCCTAGAAATGCCAGTTACAGTCCCCTCAAGCTGAGCCTTCAGTGATCGAAGGACGTTTCATGGGATTATCGAGGTCCCATTCGTCAGATGTTTGTGTTAATTCCAGAGTGCATGGAGTCCAATTCACACAGTCCTTACTAGACCTTTCAGAGTTCCAGGTTCAGTATGGAGGTCTTGATTCACTTGGAGGTGAATTTAGAGGATTGAGTTTCATTTCCCACAAGTGGATATCTAATTTTCTCAACACCATTAGTTGAAGATGCTTTTTTGTTTTTGTTGTTTCTAAAAAATAGGTGGCTATAATTGCATGGACTTGTATGTGGGTTCTTTATTCTATTCTATTCTATTGATATGCATACCTGTTTTTGTGCCAGTACCATGTTGTTTTTACCACTATGGTTCTACAGTATAACTTCAGATCAAATATGCTCATTTCTACAGCACTGTTTTTTTTTTTTTTTTTCTCAATATTGATCTGGCTAAAACACACACACACACACACAAGAAAAAAAAACTTAATGGTTTCCCTGTCTCTAATGGGAACATTTTGATGACCAAATGTTTAACATGTAGGACTTTGAGGACATTCAAGATCCAGACTCTAGTGCAAACCTGCCTTATTGTCCATGCTTAAGAGTGAATAAAGATACTGCTCTATTTATGATGAAGTTATATTGCAATAAGCACATTATAAGTAATAAAAGTAGTTGAAAGTTTAAATATATTTAATGTAGCTAAGCTATATACTCCAGAATTTTTTTTTATTCCCCCACATTATCATACATCTAACTTGGAACTACCACTGGGTGCCTCCAGCTACCATCAAGACAGAGTATCTTACTACACATTTCTATTTTATAAAAGACTACATTTCAAAGCATGTTTGCTATTCAATGTGTATTGCTTTCACACCATCATAAACATGAACAATGAGTTGAACTACTGTTAAGTCTAGGCCAGCTCCATATTCCCCCTAGAATCTAATTGTCACTGTTTCCACTCAATGTGTTACCCACCTATGACCTGGTTAGGGTACTGGTGTGCAACCACTATTCTACATTTGCTTTATCACCAACTGAAACCCAAGTCAGTTGAATCTCCTCCCAGAAATATTAGTCAATCATGCATTCATTCAATGCACATTTTGAACTTCAAAGCCAGACTTTAATTGCATTCCAGTAAATTTATTCTCTTTTTGTTTCATAGCAGCCTTCAAACCTGATAAGAAAATGTTTACTTCTGGGTTTCTTTGGGGTTTTGTAGAAGGTATCTCTCTTAGCTTTGTATCATCAGGAAAATTTAATAAGCCTATCCTTTTTACATTTATTTAGTCACTGAAAATTTTTTGCAAAGTGGGAAGATTCTGGTATGGCTTTATTATGTCTACAAGCTTATTGCAATTTGTCTCTCATGGGTCTTGCTTCTCTTTTTTTAAATTAATTTATTTTTATTAATTATAAGTTTATTCACTTTGTGTCCCAGCTGTAGGCCCACTCTCATTCCCTCCGAATCCTTCTCTCATCTCCTCCCATAAACTTCCCCAAGTCGGCTGATAGGGGAGATCCTCCTCCCCTTCCCTCTGACCCTAGACTATCAGGTCTCAGCAGAACTGGCTGCACTGCTTCCTCTGTGGCCTGGTAAGGCTGCTTCCCCATCAGGGGGAGGTGATCAAAGAACCAGCCATTGATTTCCTGTCAGAGACAGTCCCTGTTCCCATTACTAGGGCACCCACATGGAGACTGAGCTGCCATGGGCTACATCTGTGCAGGGGTTCTAGGTTATCTCCATGAATGGTACTTGTTTGGCGTATCAGTCTCAGAAAAGATCTCTTTGCCCAGAATTTTTTTATTTTTGAGACAGGGTTTCTTCTGTGTAGCCTTGGCTGTCCTGAACCACTTTATAGACCAGGGTGGCCTCTAACTCAGTGATCTACCCTCCACTACCTCCCTGAGTGCTGAAATTACAGGCATGCCCTGCCACACATGGCTAAGCTAAGATTTATTATTTCTGTTGTTGGCATTTTTCTCTATAATCTGAAGAAATCTACCAATGACAATAAAATTTTGTGTGTAGGCAGTGGAACGCTAATATTACCATTGTGGTTCTTCTTTGGAGAGTTCCGACCAACCTTGTAATAATCACAAAGTAGTCTGGCACTCTTGGAAATTTACAGAAGTTTACAGAAATTGTGTTGCTTCTTATTTGAGAGAAGACAACAGTAAGTGCAAGGTTGCAGAGTCTTCAAAGACTATCTGTGAGATATAATTTCCCTAATTTGTAGTTTCTCACATTTCTGCATCATTGGTATTTGGAACCTAGGAAACTAGCCTAGAAGTGCATCAGGGTACATATTTTGAATACTACCTCTCCTCACAGAGGTATTAATTAAAAAACAGTGTATATGCCTTCAAAGACTTCAAAGAGTTATACAGTTGACAGCCACGTATCACTTAATGTAAGAGTGAAAGGTCAAATGTGTACTAATGTGGGCCAAGAATCAAAATGTCTCCATGAAGAAGTCAGCACAGGGAAGGCAGTAGCTTCGTACATCTTAAATTCATACAATGCCTCGTTAACTCTGCTTGGCAGATTAATTCAAATTGATTTGTTTGTGAGATTGCAGCATGGCCTCAAATCTGGCTACACACAGAATCATTGTAAACAACAATGAATTAAAGTCAGAGAAATAGCTCTAGAATGCTTGGGTTCATCTGAAGACTGTTTTCAAAATACAACTGTCTTTTTAAAAAGAGAAGAAGATGAAAGAAAAGACAAGAGGGACTATACACTATATAATAATAATAACAAATTTAATAAGTGCTGCTGATGGTACTGATTTATTACAAGTACTCCAAAATGCAGATGAAGTATTTGAAATGATCCAGAAATGATACAGAGATAAAATGTTGAAATAACCACTTAATCTTTTAAAAAGCAACTAATTCAATTTGAGTAAAAATGATCAAATACACTAAAAAAGATGATGAAAAAAATAAAAAAATAAAAAAGGCTGTTGGGGGGAGGGGTTGTTCTGATGCCTTACTTTGATTCTGGTTTCTGGCCCTCAAGATCTGGTTACTCTCTGATACACGTATCTTTGTTGGGTAAACCTGCCTAAGACTTTATTCCTGATTGATTCATTCATTGATGAAAGGGCGTATACCTGGGCAGGGCGGTATGAGCTAGGGTTCCTGGGCATTGGGTTTGGGAGAGTCAAGGGAGACAGGCAGACAGGAGGTGTGAGTGAGAGGGATGCCACAATGGGTTAGTGTGGAGAAGGAGCCACATGGGCTGGGAGGAAGAACTCCAAAGATATTGTAGATGGAAAAAACACCAAGATAAAAAATACAAGCAAGTATATTTGGATATGGATAGAAGGTAGACCAGATGAGGATGATTACAGCGGATGAGATTGGATGTGGGTTGGGAGATGGATGGTGAGGTTATTGCGATAGCATAGGTAGAAATATCTGCTCAGCCCAAGGTAAATAAGGCAACTATAAAATCTAACAGGTGTCTGTATCATATTTTTTGTGATAGTGGGTTAAATAATACCACTGTAATAATTATAGGGCTAATAATAAATATCATTATATAGCACAACACTCATTTTTTTTTTATTTAGTAAAACAAGCGGTTTATGCAATAGTATGAGAAGCAAAGATTCACTTCAAAATACTAGTTCCTAATAACAAGAAAAAAATAGAACTAGGGAATTGGCTCAGATAGTAAAGTGTGTATGCCAGCCTAAGCACCTGAACCAAATTCTCATATTTCATAATAGCAGAGAGAGAGAGAGAGAGAGAGAGAGAGAGAGAGAGAGAGAGAGGGAGAGAGAGAGATAATTTCTCAGCAAAAGTTGCTAATTTCTAACTTCAGTTACAGACCAGAATGGAGGATTGAGATGAGGAATTTTAGGAGGAAACATGATTAGAACAACCACAGCCCTTCTTTCCCAGTTTGTCCAATTAAAAAGCATCTAACTGCTCATGCCAGTGTCTGTACACTGAGACTTCTGCAATGGCACTGTGTCATTCCTCCCGCTAGCTGTTGAGTCTGTCTTTCTTCTTTGGGTTCTAGATTGCCTGTTAGACTCCTCTGCTTCTGTCTCATTAGCAATGGTGATGGGAGGTGAGGACTGAAAGTACTTGGGCATGTGTGCTCACCCCTCCTTCTGCCACAACCTGTGATGGGGAAATGAAGAAAGTGGGTCTAGGTTCTTTCTCTGCCAGAAGAGAGAGCCAGCCACCCAAAGAGCTCATTCAAGTCTATTCTCCACCGAGCCCTCACCAGTGAATGACAAAACCACCAAGACTGTAGTTAGCCTGACCTTAGCCTGAAGCTCTAGTGGAAGAAGACAGACAACTGTGCTTTTCTTCAGCAATTCTAACTATGCCCTTCTTCCACTTGAAAAAAATGATATGTTTAAGCAGACAAGTGGAAGTCAGTGCCTGAAAGCTGATTTCCAAATAAATGGCACAATATTCATTATTCCTATTAGAAAATAGATCCTTCCCTTGGGGTAGAAAAGGGTAGCGATAATACATACCACGAGCTCTGAGGTTCTTCTCTATTTCAAAGAAGGTAGATCTATTTCCTTGGCTCAGATGTTAATTAAAAAGTTTAAAAAAAGTAAAATAAAATAAAAAGAAGTATTTTCTTGTATATGTGCACAGAACAGTAGCAACCTGGGCCAAAGTCCCCTTCCCAACAGGTTTATCTGTCTCACAGCTTCACTTCTATACGTCGTAAAATTTATGTCATGGTTTTCACTAACTTTTAATATGGCCACAGGTGTGCTGGGGAAAAAGTGCTCATTTTCCTTAATCAGCCAAACTGTAAATAAATACATTTTTATTTACCAGTTAGTTTCCTAAATTCTTTGGATCAATGGGAAACTGAGGTTGTGGGTTTGAAAAGTCTTATGTGCCTTATGAGTCACAGAAATATGAAACAATGAATAACATACAGAAAACCCTAAATGGAATTCGGGGAATTTCTGAAGGACTGTCTACTTGATGTGGAGAACACAAAACTCTCTTACATGAAAGTTACCATCAAGGTCCTACCACAAGCGGCTAAGGTGCTACCTTTGTAGTTAAAAGGTTAGGGATCCAGAGCCATGGATGAAGACTTGAATTGGAAGCACAGACATGGGTCTTTGCTATATAACTTTAGCAATGTACCTCTTTCTGAGGAAAGACTCTCCAAATCCAAGAACAGATACAATAACTCAGACCCTCCTGGGAGAAGAAAAAGGTGAGGCTGCAGCTGGAAAATGGCAGGAAAATCAAGAAGAACTGATATTTTTCCATTCCTAAAGGAGGGGAAAACGACATGTTTTTAACCTCTTTTCATCATTATTTGAATAACGAGTGGGCACTTTAGTAAAAAGATTTCCTGGAATCGTGATTCCCACCGATGGCTGTGAGATGTTACTAATAGTTTCACAGTGACTGTTCATGCAAGACCACATATTCTTTGAACAAACATGGATGGCTTTTACTCTCATCCTTCAGCCTGACTTTCCCAAACCAATCTTAAACAATTTATGTTACATGAGGATATAAATAGTTGCTCGTCTGGAATTGCCTGTTCCTATTTAGAGTAACAAAATCTTCACTCCAACCTTCTTTATCAACATACAATACTAAAAAAAACAAAACAAAAACAAAAACCAACCAACCAAAACCAAAACCAACCAACCAAAACCTTTTAAGGAAAAGCTGGGGCGGGGGGAAACAGTTCCATCTTTCAACCTAGGATGTTAAAACACAGTCTTAAACATCAGTGTTTTAAGGTTCATAGTTTAGCAAAAATCAGCCTCTAGAAGTGTATTACCCCAGGAATTTAGAGCCAGCATTAGAATGACATTACTTTAGCATATGAATGATGGGGAGGCTCCAGAGGAAAGCATCAACATGATCAAAATCTGAAGACTGAAGTGTTAAAGAATAAGAGCAACTAACATCGCTCCAGGGTTCTTGAGGGACACATACTTGTCAACCATTAGAAATACATTATGACTTGTGTCATGACATGAGGATCATTTCCTGTTGTGAGTGTGATGCCTATAATAACTTTTTTTTAAGTTAGCCATTTTTAATAAACAATTTCATGAAAGTAACTGATGATAAATTGGAAATTTACACATTTAAAATGTTTACCTGAGTCACAATGTCTACTAAATTACTTGTAGGTGTGCATGTTGTCTTTATTTTAAAAAGTATTTTATCTTTTTGTAAATGTGTGTTTGTGTGTGTACAGGGCGGGGAAGGTGCACATGAGTACAGAGACCTGCAGAGGCCAGAAGAGGGTGCCAGATTCTCTGGATCTGGACTTACAGGGAGTGGTGAACAACCACAACTTATAGGTGGTCGGAACCAAACTCAGATCCTCTGTTAGAGCAGAACATGTTTTTCACCACTGGCTTATCTCTCTGGCCCTCATGTTTTCTTATAAAACATATAGACATATTAAATAGTGTTGTAAAATATTTTTATCCATCCACTTCTTAAATCTGCAACATGACACCAATTACTGAGAGATCTTAAGTATTAAAGAATATGCATGGTATTGACAGTCCCTGACACCTCAGGAGATAGGTGTCTGGAATCCAACAAACTATTAAATTATATAACTTAAAAGGTTTAATGATCAATAAGCACTTTAAACATTTGAAAACTATGAATTTCAGACAAATCAGTAGAATATTAATACCCTGCCCTCTCTTAGCCTTTGCAATACTAAATATGTGGTATTAAATTTTGGCAATCTAAGAAACATATCTAAAATTATTTCAAAACAAACTCACTTTTGTATATTTTCTATGAGCTCTGCACTTCCTAAATAGTTATAAGAAATAAATAATCGTGGTTTAAAGAAATAATTCAGAATAATTTCAACTGACATTTCTAACCAAACAGACTTTGAAAAAAAATTAAAGTCTAAGAAATCAGACAGATCTATTCTCTTGGCAGAAAAAAAAAGACATATTATCTATAACATTTCAAATTAGACTGATCAAAATTAGTCTATACTGTACAGAAATTTCTAAACCTACTAGGAAAATGTGCCAGGTGACCTAGTATTTTTACCATCCTAATTACTAGGTTCCTTTGAATTTCACACTTACAGAGACCGGCTTTTATCTTTGCAGTAATGATCCAAGACATTAAAATCAGGCTTTTGAGTGACTCAATTTTGCCTTCTTGGGTTCACACAGTATTTATTGATGTTTCATGCTGTCTTGTCAGAGAGCACTTACAACATTAGTAAGGTTGGGGTGTAATTAGGGGAAAATGTGACAGGTGAAGAGAAAGCACGCAGTTTTCTTGGTTTCAGGATTTGATTTTTGATTTTTCAAGGATGATGGCTTATTTCATTTTTATTGAAATCCTGGTGAGGGTTTAGACTTCTGAACAAGATTTGAAATATCTCATCTAACCTAAGGATGCTGTCTAAAGCCCGATGAACACAACTCAGAAAGGAGAAACTAGACAGTAAATAATGAAGAAACATGATTCAGTCCTTAGATATATTTTGGCTTGTATGCTGACTAGAAGCTGCTGCAGTCACTGTCTAATGCCAAAGGATTAGGGAGGAAGCTGTGCTTGGAAGAAGTGATGAGAATAGCTTATATTCAGTTACTGAGAATGGGAGCAAAACTATAGTTTCTTAGGAAGGTTTGGGATCTGGCTTGGGCAGGACTCCTGGTAAGAGTGTTGCTGAAGCACTTTGCTTGGTTCAGATGACTTATTTCAAGAACAACTCTATTAAGTGTATTTCAAAATTCCCTTTATGGACGTTCGCGAGCTCAAAATTCTCAGAGGTCAGAAAGAGTCACAAAATGAAGCAAATCTGTTAGATTTCATTGCTCTGCCTCCTCTAGGGAAGCCCATGGCTCCTTGAGAATCACATATCCCATTCTGTAAGTGCCTTTATCTATACCAGCCACCATAATCACCCAGAAAATTCAGGGGAAAAGGTAGTCATTCATTTTTAACATCTAAACATATTAAAGTTCTATTTCAGGTTGAATTTTACTTTATAGAAACTGTCAACAGTTTTGCACAGGTAAAAAGAATTAAATAGATACCTGTAAAGTTTGGCTGTCAAGGTTTTAGATGTGCTTTTATTTTACCTTACCATTATGTTGGATGTATATATATTTTCTAACTCTCCTAGATGTATGATCCATCTTTTTCCTTCATTTTCTCATTGGGTATAGATGAGCTGGGGGAATCCATGATTTTGCAGTAATAGAAAATCACCTAATTGTTGTAAAATTATTTTAATAAAATAAATTTTGTTTCAAGAAAAAAACACCCTTCCATTACATTTTTAAGTGATTGATAACAAAATACTTGCTGTTTTCCTATTGCTTTCAAATATAGTTAATTAGTCAGGGGCTTATAAAGGAAACTCTACCAGAATGAATTACATGGTTACTTACAGGTACACAGAAAGCTCATAAGCAGTTTAACACTTATAGGACATTTACTATATTTGGCTAATAAAAAGGAATTTGAAATTATCTCCATGTTGTTTGAGTTATAGGAAGCAAACTCAGTTGATATTTTTTCTATTTTGACATTTGAAACTTTAATTTTTGATTGGTGATTTTATTAAAGTTTCTAGGGGGTTACTGAACTACAAAGGAGTCCCGCCTTGTACATGAAATTCAGTGTGTGTCTTGGTTTGAATTTTTAGATTTGAAGTGTTTATTGTATATGCTTAAGATGTCCAACTTGGTCAGATATCTTGATAAGCATGTAACTAATGCGGTAATTATACAGTCAAGTGAAGTAACATAGCCACTGTCTCATACAATCGTCTTTCTTTTCTTTTCATTTTTTCTACAAGATCACCTACTGTTTTGGTAAATTGTGAATGCACGCAATGCTATAATGATGGTCTTTTTGTTGTACGTTAGACTTCTGTGTTTACTCGTACTTCATAACTACTTTGTTGTAAGGCAAGGAAAACAGTGTATGATCTCATTATATGCAGAATCTACGAAAAGAAAAGCAAATGCATAGAAACAAGGAATAAAATGATATTTACAAGATACAAGAGGAAGCAGAAAGATGAAGATCAAACCGAATTTTTAAAAGTTTATTTTGAACACTTAAATAAAATTCATAGACTGTTTTATTTATTTATTTATTTATTTTTTGTATTGTTCCCTTGATAATAGTGAACTAGAGTCTAAAATCTCAGAGACTTCATGGCAGGGAGTAGGCTGAACCTTATGTAAAGATAGTCAGACCTCATGACTCAAACAAAAGTCACTAGCATCAGGACATACAACTGATCCAAGAAATGAAGGCAAAAGAAGTAGACGGAAGAAAAGACAGATGTTTGTTGTGATCCTTCGTGGAGAAGGATCAGGTAGAGCTGTCTAGGTCACTGAGAAAAAGCCTACGACTTCAATGAAAGAGCTTTCAAGTTCTCAAGGGAGAGGGAACAAAGCATGCTGGGGTCACTCACACAGCGTATACTCAGACAGTAATAGAACTAGTTAATGTCCTCCATGTTGTCATCAGCTCTCGCTCCAAGCAAGGTATGGCATAACATACATGGACTCAGAATTGAATCTGTGCCTTTGATATTAAGGATTAGAAAGGGCATATGTCTTTTGTTTGGTTGGTTTTATTTATGGCTGTTTACTGTGTCTAATATCTTCAAATTCATGTAATGGGATTCCCTATCCAATTCTGGTGTCTTTCCATTCCTTTGTCCTGAATTAACTCCATTAGCATTTCTATGTTTCTCTGTGTTAGCAGCACTATTGAGCCATGTATTGTGTCCGGAGACTTAACTTGTCCACTGGACAATTTCTTGGCCCCTCAGTTTTAAAAATAAACAAAAGATGAGTCAGAACAAGGATAACTGTAGCCTTCAAAATATGCATGCTCTCTTTCAGAGGCCCCTCAACCAAACATGACCCAGTATAGCTTGTTCATGTGAAACCATACCATGTTTTATTGGAAACCTGCTACTCACATTTCTACATGTATTATATGTGATAGTTTTACAATACAAGTACAGGGTTAAATGATGCCAGAAAAGACATTGTGTAATCTATTTTGTCACTGTACTTACATAGTATTTATAAATGTAATATATGAATAAAATATTTACAGTTAAGTATAGGGATTCAATGTCTATAACATTACTATGTGGCCGTTTAGAGAAAAAGTCTTCAGATCACTGATGGAAATAAAATTATCCTGGTGTTTATAGGTATATTCAAATGAAGGTTGCTCCCATCAAAAGTAGCTGTATAACACTGGTGTGTCCTATTTGATATCTCTCAGACTGCTTTTTCCTTGCTCTAAATGCTAATAATCAAGCCTCTTTCTAGATGTTATAAGGAGTATTTCAGGCTCAATAATGGGTCATTGTTACCATCAGTACTATTTCACTGAAGACCTTTACTGAAGGATAGATTGTGCTGATAGACCCTTTAATCTTTCCAGAACGTTTTATTTTCATTAATTTAGAGGTATTTGCAATGAAGATCTCACCACTGAAATCTAAGAAAACCATGTTGCCACAATGTGATTAAAATGGATACAAATCTATTTAAATTAGTTTGGAGTGGTGGCAGTTTTACAATGGGCAAAAGTGTTCTCCCAGCAAATCTATAATAATGGGATTGCTGAGTATTCTGCATACACTACAATGGTAAGACAGATATAAATTTGCATGTGAATTTACATTTGTCAAGCAGAAAGCATAGCTCTATATAATTCTATCTCAAGTTCTTCAGCAGTCATGCTTGGGTTTTTTGCCTGATTTTTGTTTGCTGTTTTTAAGTATGAGTAAACACATTTGCCTATTCCATTTACCCTGTGCTTGACCTCATTAGTGTTTCTTTGTGACTGAGCATACCAGCACTTTTCTAATTGCTCCCAAGGACTAAATTCATCCAACAGAAAGCGTTGGGATGTGGGGAAAACAAGTCTGTGGAACTCCAAAATTTGAGCTTTTGAAAAAGTGTCTGTAGCAAATGTGTTCAACCTCCCTGACTCCCAGCTTACTTCTCTGTAAAAGGAGGATATTAATACTGCTCCCCTGGAAAGAGTGGAAACATTTCATTTAGTGAAGTCATATACAATAACTATGTTTAGTATCAAAAAGTGGTGACAAAATCTGAATTCCAAAATCTTCAGATTGTATACATTTCATGCATGTGGGGAGTTTGGGACTCTAATTTTATCTCTAAAGAGAATTTTATTGTGTACCCATCGCCTAGCACAGATTCACGTTATATGTAGAATAAATATTTGTTAAATGGTGGGTGAATGCAAAACTGTAAGGACGCCTCTATATAAATCCACTACTGATGAGGGTGGAGTAATGAACAGCAATATCTAGAAAAAATAAAGGGCTGTTATAGGGTTATAATATTTAAAACAGTAGTATAAACTTTAATAACTCATTGCGAACTCAATTATAGTATTTGATATAACTTTTTAATGTTTGATTCATAGTGAATTGCCAACATGAATCTTGTATGTCTAATCCTGAAATCTTCTTGTGCAGTGCTGTGTATGTCCCACTGGAATTTGATAAACCCTATTAACCAGGCTGACACAAAGTATTACAGGCTTATGGAAAGCTGTGTAAGAAAGAAATGCAGCATGCAACAGCATGCAATAAATATTACTGGAAATGCAATCAAATCTATATTAATTCCATGCATTGAAGATTATAAATGCTTCCTTGTCCTTACATCCACCCTTCCCTTCTGACCCTCTCCTTGCCTCCCCTCATACACACCCTTTAGCCTTCTTGGGTATCGATCAGGATTTTAGAAGACTTTATCTCTTTGCAATGAGCTGCAATATGATTATAATCGATTGAATGATTCAAAGCATAGGCTACCACTAATTAATCTTTCTACTTCACAGACTTATAAATGATATAATAAACACACACATGTGTATATATATATATATATATTTATAATGCCTTTATAGAAGAAATTTAATGTTATTTTTAGACTTTAAATAATTAGAGATACTCCCTGTACTCTGCTCAAAGTTTGGCTATGAGTCTGAACATCTGCTTCAATACCCTGATAGATAGACTCTTTCAGAGGCTCTTTGTGGAAGGTTTCTGTGCTCCTCCCTGTCTTCTCCTTCTTCTGATGTCTATCCTGTTTGCTCTTCTGAATGAGGATTAAGCATCTTCCCTAAGGTCCTCCATGTTGTTTAGTTTCTTTCGGACTATAGATTTTATCTTATATATAATTATATAATTTTATCTTATATTAAATGGCTAATATCCACCTATAAGTGAGTATATACCATGTGTATCTCTCTGCTTCTGGGATACCTCACTCAGGGTGATCTTTTCTAGTTCCCTCCTTTTGCCTGCAAATTTCATTATTTCCTTGTTTTTAATTGCTGAGTAGTTTTCCATTGTGTAAATGTACCACAATTTCTGTATCCATTCTTGAGTTAAGGGACATCTGAGTTGTTTCCAGATTCTGGCTATTAGGAATAAAACTGCTAAGAACTTAGCTAAGTAAATGTCCTTGTTGTGTGGTTGAGCATTTTTGGATATATGTCCAAGAGTGGTATAGCTGGATCTTGAGGTAGCAGAAAATCTTTATTATTATTATTATTAATTACAGGTTATTTACTTTGTCTCCCAGCTGTAGCTCCCTCCCTTACTCCCTCCCAATCCCACTCTCCCTCCCTCATCTCCTCCCTGCCCCTCTCCAAGTCCACTGATAGGGGAGGTTCTCCTCCCCTTCCATCTGACCCTAGCTTATCAGTTATCTTCAGGACTGGATGCCATGTCCTCCTCTGTGCCTAGCAAGGCTGTTCCTCCCTCGGTGGGAGTGGGGTGGGGGGAGGTAAAGGAGCCAGTCGTTGAGTTCATGTCAGAAATAGTTCCTGTTCCCCTTACTAGGGAAACCCACTTGGTTACTGAGTTACCATGGGCTACATCTGAGCAGGGGTTCTAGGTTATATCCACACATGGTCCTTGGTTGGAGAAACAGTCTCATAGAGTTCCCTGTGCCCTGATATATTTTGTCCTTGTAGAGCTCCTGTCCTCTCTAGGTCATACTGACTCTCCCTTCTTTCATATGATTCTCTGCACTCTGCCCAAGGTTTGGTTATGAGTCTCCACATCTACTTTGATATACTGGTAGCAGAGAATCTTATGGAAGAAGGGGGGAGATAGAAAGACCTGGAAGAGACAGGAGCTCTACAAGGAGAACAGCAGCCAAAAAAACAATCTGGGCTCAGAGGGTCCTGCAGAGGTTGATAAATCAACCAAGGACCATGCATAGAGAAGACCTAGACCCCTGCTCACATAGATGTAGCTAGCCCGTGGGCAGCTCATTCTCCATGTGAGCTCCTAGTAAAAAGAGTAGGGGCTGTCTCTGACAAAGGCTCAGTGGCCAGCTCTTTGATCACCTTCCCCTTGCAAGGTGTTCTAGCAAAGCCACAGAAAAAGAGGATCTAGATGGTCCTGATGAGACCTGATAGACTAGGGTCAGACAGTAGGGAGACAGTAGGAGGACTTCTTTCACTATCAGTGGACTGGGGAGAGGCATGGGGGGGATGAGGGAGGGAGGGTTATACAGAGAGGAGATGAGGGAGGAGGCTCCAGCCAGGATACAAAGTGAATAAATTGTAATAAATAATAACAACTAAGAAAAAATTAAAAGAAAAAAATAAGTGGACTCTAGAACTTTTGACAAAATTTAAACACAAGTGAATACATTTGAAAACCTTTCCTATAAATAAATTTAAGCTCTCATGGTAGTGTTATAAAACATGAAATTTAGCCACCTCTCAGCTACCTAAACCAGGACAGGCAAATCATATCAGATAGTTGGGGTAGTAGCCTGAGATAATCATGTTTAAATATTAATACTAAACCATACATGCCAAAACTTGTATTTACTACTAAACCATAGCTTCTATGACATAATAGGATCTCCTCCAACCTACAACAACCATTACAACTAGATTTAGAGCTATGCACTATTTGATGATTGTTCTAATTGGGAAGACTATCATACAGATGATGATGTTTGCATTTGTAGGGTTGCTTCATATGGAGCAAGATGCTATTAATATTTTACAGTCATATGATTTCAAACAAGTATTATCATCCTATAAAATGTGATCCTCCTACGTTTCCAATCTTTAAAGCACTATTCCCAAGATGTGCCTTACTAAAATATATGCATGCTAAATAGAAATGAAGAAATCTTACAGTTACCAAGACGGCTCAATCGGTTCAGTGAGCAAAGGCATTTGCTGACAAGCTTGACAACCTGAGTTAAATCTCTTGGACCCCACATAAGGGAAGGGGAAAACCAACAACTGTAAAACTATAAGTTGTCTTCTGACTTATACACACACACAAAACACAAAACATACACTATAATAACATTTTTTTAAAAAGAAATAATTCCCCTGTTTCTCCAACCAAGGACCATGCATAGATATAACCTAGAACCCTTGCTCGGATGTACCCCATGTTAGCTCAGTATCAAGTGGGTTTTCCTAGTAAGGGGAACAGGAACTACTTTTGACATGAACTCAATGACTAGCTCCTTTACCCCCCCTTCGGGGGGGGGAACAGTCTTGCTAGGCCACAGAGGATGATGTGGCAGCCAGTCCTGAAGATACCTGATAAACTAGGGTCAAATAGAAAAGGAGGAGGACCTCCCCTTTCAGTGGACTTGGAAAGAGACAGGCAGGAGTTCAGGGAGGGATGGTGGGATTGAGAGGGAATGAGGGAGGGGGCTATGGCTGGGATACAAAGTAAATAACCTGTGATTAATATAAAAAATAAAAATTAATAAAAAAGAAATAATTTCCTTTATATTTCTCATCAAATAATTTTCAGAAGTAATCATTAAATTTGTATTATTTACACCATCAAACTAATAGACTATAGTCTAAATTAGAACTTTAAAAGATTATATGTTTTTTAATTTGCAAAATTCTACATTCTCCTCTAAATTCCATGGCAGCTTACAAAGAATAAGGAACAACATAAGCCAGATTGAGTTGTGAATCCTATGATGTTCAAAAGGTGTGTGCAGCAAAATTACTCTTTTTATGAACAGCCTATAGAATAAAAGCACAACCTGTTCACAAAGAATTTGTGTATAAATAATGTCTATAGTTACTGTAATTGCCACCATATTATCTGATATAAATCTTCATTATTATAACAAGCTCCATAGTGTGTGTTATTTAACTCCTTTATAAATAACCTTGAGTTGTGTGGTTATGTTCTAGCTTAATGTCTTGGCGCAAATTCCCATATGCCAAATATTCATGTATTCCTTGACCCTTGCTCCAAAGGGCTTTAGCAACCATATAATGTCCTTCTTTATACATAAATTATATATACAATATAGTTATGAAAATATATTCACAATGCAATATTATATATATACATATATATAAACAGTGTTTTTACCTTGTGGGTAGTTTTACTTAATTTTTACATTAACAGATGTCTGTAGTTTCCGTTGAAATGCTTATCATTGACTAAGGGACGTTTACAGGGAAAGAAAGGCTCTAGGCATGAAAGCAGTAATTGCATTTAACTTGCAAGATGTATGGCTATTTATCTTGTGACTTGGAATTCACTGAAGAGAAAGGTTTGTCTAATGAGACAAAAAAAAAGAAAGAAAGAAAGAAAGAAAGAAAGAAAGAAAACTATATGAAGCATCCCTCATCTATTTCCCATCCCTCAAATAAGACCATTAAGCAATAAAACAGACCTCCATTTAATAAAGCTCTTCTTGCCTGCTTAGATATGGAAATAGGAGGCAAAATGGGATCATTTTATTTATTTATTTTTTTTATTTTTTTTATCAGTTACAATTTATTAACTGTATCCCAGCTGTGTCCCGATCCCTCATTCGCTCCCAGTCCCTCCCTCCCTCATCTCCACCGTGCCCCTTTCCAAGTCCACTGATAGGGGGGACCTCCTCCCCATTCATCTGATCCTGTTTTATCAGGTATCTTCAGGACTGGCTGCAAAGCCCTCCTCTGTGGCCTAACAGGACTGCTCCTCCCTTCGGGGGTGGGGAGACCAAAGAGCCAGTCATTGAGTTCCTGTTAGAAATAGTCCTTGTTCCCCTCACTTTGGAAAACCAATTGGTTACTGACCTACTACAGGCTACATCTGAGTGGAGGTTCTAGGTTATATCCATACATGGTCCTTGGTTGAATGTCAGTCTCAGAAAAGACCCTGTGCCCAGATATATTTGGTCCTTGTGGAGCTCCTATCCTTTCCCCATCAGACTAACTCCCCTTCTTTCTTATGATTCCCTGTACTCTGCCAAAGGTTTGGTCATGAGTCTTTGCTTTGAAAACACTGCTAGTTAAGAGTCTTTCAGATGCGCTCAGTAGACTTCTGTCATACGTTCAATGCACATCCCATCTGTCTTTCTAAACGAGGATTGATCATCTTACCCCATGTCCGCTCAATTGATTATCTTTTTTAGGTGTATAGATTTCATTATGTTTATCATATCTTATAGGTCTATATAAGTGAGTATATCCCATGTTTGTCTTTCTCCTTCTGGGATAGTTCACTCAGAATGATCTTTTCTAGATCCCACCATTTGCCTGAAAAATGGGATCATAAAAGGTAAAAATCTTCCAAAGCCAAAAAAAAAAAAATCACTTGTGACACTGATAAAGTTAAATGTCCTGGCATCCAGAGAAGTGCCAATTTCTAGACTAGGCATTAATTGGAAATTTAACTTCACAAAATAATTCCAAGGATTACTTTTGCAGAAAAAATTACAATTTGAAGATTTCCATCAAAGCCAGAATTTCTGAATATGCAATAAAATCCGAGGCATTCCAGCTACCAGGTCCTGGGTTGTGTACTGGCATTCTCAAACCCAAACCAAACCCAACATTTCTAGGGCCTTTTCTAATTGCTGAACTAGTAACAACCCCCCCCACACAACTTTCAGGGTGTTTTCAAGGTAAGTGCTTTGTTTTATCTGTGAAGTGAGGCATGTGGAGTTGATGACAGGGATTATATTTCCCTCACTCTGGTGTGGGGATCATCAACCCCATTTTGCTTCCATGAAACAAAGCCGTCTCTACAGGACCTTTTTTTTTTTTTTTTTTACAATTATAGATTTCTGCAAGAAGAATAAACAAAAGAAAGATGTGAACTTGTTTTTTCTTTTTTTTCCCCAATTCTTTACCTTTCTGAGTAAACTTCAGTGTAAAAGATCTCAAACTAGCAAACAAAATTATACTGACCTGCGTCCAATCAGTGAGAAATAAAATTGATGTGACAGCTGCAAGTAAAATTATCTTTCATGAGTGCTTAACTGAAGTTAAAGAACATTGAGGTAGACCATTAATCTCAATCCACAATCTTGATTTTACTGATAAAATAACTTTTTTTTTTTGGTCAGGTCTGTTGATGGATTTGCTCCATAATCATGCTGTCAGAGTATACAAATATAGCTTAATAAAGGGTATACTGTCACTTCTATTTAAGAAACACATCTGTAGCAGCACTCCTTTTGAAATGTCCTATATTAAATGTCAGCCTGAACCATCATTTGTTTTTAATGAGAGGACATGCACACACATGGACCTGAGGCACAGAGAAATTTCTCAACAATGGAAACTTATCCATGGTAGTAAGGCAGGAGTAAGGTGGCAAGAGGCTCTTTTTTCATAGTCAAATAGTCAGAATCTACAACTTTTTTCCTTTAATCACCACCTTCACTAGCCTCTGTAATAACTCCCTGAGTCAGTTTGAGTTATTGTTCCTCTAATTTAATAATATTACGTATTTTCAGAAGATACACAGAGGCAAATGTTTATTATTCTATTAGTGAGACAGTGGAAACTTTAGATTGTAG
The DNA here is from genome assembly GCF_030254825.1 of Meriones unguiculatus. NCBI lineage: Eukaryota > Metazoa > Chordata > Mammalia > Rodentia > Muridae > Meriones > Meriones unguiculatus. The sequence goes on along the minus strand of NC_083355.1, from coordinate 96,076,215 downwards.
AAAATAGCAAAAGGAAATAAGATATGTTATATGCTGGCCTTGTACTATTTGGTAGATGCTAAAAAGGTGTAAGAATTGGATGGAAAAATATATTCAAAGTATTTAGTACACAGAGCATAATAATTTCACAACAAAATAAAAACTTTAGAGACTAAGTAGTACTAGCCCCCTTGTAAACACTGAGTGGTTGCATGTGGTCTGTGGCTGCCATATTGGACATTGCTAACAGTATGTTTGAAAAAAGAAGAAAAAATATTTTAAGCTTCCTAAAGATCAGCGATTATCAAATATATATGCATATAAAATTCATAATGCCTATCCCAGTGTGCCATAATTTTCAAATGTGTGTATAGCACCTGTGAATCTAGTTAGAATGTAAATTTCAACTAGTCAGAGGTGGATACTGAAAGGCAGCATTTTAATGGGCTCAAGGGGATGCTGTTGCTGTTCCATGGACCACATTAGACATGAGAGTGTTGCCTAAACACTGGCAGTTCACTGTCATTTCCAAAGGACTTTAATTGGCAACTAAGTAGAGAGTAATTTAACATTTAATTCTGTACATAGGTGTTTATGATCCATTTTCCACCAAAGACCAACGAGACCAATTTGAAAATTATTTGACAAAAACAAATGTGAATCTTAATTTGGTCCTGAAAGCTGGCGGAGAAAATTCTGTGGCGCAAATATTTAGAAGGTATTAGTTTGATTGAGTCATTGATTTCTTTTGTGCTGTTTGAATAATTTACTTATAAGAACATTTTGAAATGTAACAAAGAATGTTCAAACACATTCATTAAGTGAGCCTTTCCTTAGCTGCTCTTTGATCTCTGCAGAATTGAATTCAAGTTGAAATGTGGCATTCCCTCTTGATTGTGTTTGTACTTTTCATTCCTTTTGTAGGACTTTACTATCTATGTTTTCCTCCTGTTGAATTGAAAGAAACATAAATGCTGAAATGGATGAGTGAGCAGAGAGATGGAGCTTGGTTTAATGCATGCTTCCAATCTGGCAAGGTCTCAAATGTTTGCATGCAAAGCAAAGCCCTCCTCCATCCCACCCACCCCCCACCGCTGCCCCTGGCTAGGAATTAATGAAAACCCAAGGCCTAAAAATGTTTTGTTTATTTATCAAGAGTTTATTTATAGTCTTTACTTTTAACTCTTCAGAGTCTTGGTAACCTAGCATATATGTAAATTCTCATATGTCCCAGCATGTCATTAAACTGCAACAGGGTGGCAAGGTATTTAAATACATTTTAAAGATACTGTTATTAATTTAGTGATTCAGAGTCATGGATGATTTCACTCTGAAGTGGAAACCTGCTGCTGGCATACAATGGGAAGAAATCACAAATGCTACTCTACTTCATGATGCTCCTGTCGGTATCCCACTGAAACAACCATAACGCACAACAGGCTGACTTATGACAACATGTCATTAGTACCAAAGGTCAGAAACACTACTACCAAAACGACTCCAGGCATAGATTTTTATTCCAGAAAATGTTTTATTTATATTTACTAAAGTGTAGTTGTCGATAAAATAATAAGTCAGATATTGTACAATGGGCAGTGTGTATAGGGTAGAATCATGTGAGAATCAAGAAGGAATCTTGATTCTGCTCTTGCTCCACTGAGGCACTAGGCAAGTTATTGAGCCTCTCATAGTTTGTTATGGTTTGGATGAGTATTTCCACAATGGTCTATGCAGTAATAGCATGGTACCCTGGATGATGACATTAGAAAGTGTTGTGTGCTTATCAGAAGTGTGTCCTTTTGAAACGGCTTTGGACCAATGTGTCCATCATGTGACCTTCCTAAGAAACTCTAGGAAAATGAGTCTTACACAGTCTTGGACTGAAAATTCCAGAATCGTAAACTAAATAAACTTTCCTTATTTATAAGTTATGTACTTTTGTTAGGTTAATTGCTTCAGATAGTGAATACATCCTCTAGAAACATGACAATAAACACAGATATTTTTTTTCTGTGTTAGTTAATTGCCTCAGGTATTTCAGGATAGTAGTAGAAAAATGACTAATAGAATGATGATAAGAATTTCAATCAAGAGTACTTCAATTGACTTGACATGCTATATTATGGAAAATCAATGAGGCCTAGCTCTTTTTTAACAAACTCTTGGATAGTAAGATGGGAGTCCTATGCATTTGGAACTGCTTATTATTCATCATTTCTCAAAGATCTGGCTTTCACCAAAAAAGCTCTCAGGGTGTCTTGACCAGTATACTTGATAGCCCTGTTGGCATAATGGTGACTCATTCACAGTTGAGAGCAAATCTTGAACAACCCTATTCATCTCAGCCTCACGGGGGGGGGGGGGGACAGGGGCAAAACTTGGCTAAAATTAATTCCCCATGTTCAACTCACCTTTCACCTCCCCTCCCTTGTCCTTCCCATCGCATTGTGTAGAGAGAGCAATCAGAGGTTGTATAAGGCACATTTGTCAGTGTCTGGGTGATAGCTCTGAACTGATTCTCCTTTTATCTCCTTCTCCTCTTCCTTAGCCTTTCTATTTTCAGTTTCAAAGAAAGAAGTCACTTTTGAGTTCTCTCTCCCAGAATCAAGTGATAGAAGACCCCAATTGCTGTAGAACTATTTCCATTTTGGATACTCACTGATTCACAAAGAGCCAGGGCTGTATGTTCTTTGTCCTGCTGGGCTCTCTGTATTTCACAGTAGGATATTTCAGTAAAGTCAAGTAAACTCCTATAAATGACAGTGAAAAGATTCGAGAGCTGACCCACTCATCCTGTTGTGCAGCTGACCCCTTTGGATGTGATGGGCAGGAATGACTCCCAAGAGTATGCCCTCAGAATAAAACAACTCAAGTGACTATTTGGTAGAAACTACTCTATATTAAAACACTGCCTCCATAATATACACATTATTCTCAGTTGCTCAAGAGAGCACCTTGCTATCATAAACAGGACAATATGGACCGGACCCATTGCTGTTAATATTTGTTTTCTTCCTTAAGTGTAGATTTTCTGTTCCATATCTCTTGACAGCTATCTTTGTGTGCTCACTACAACTGATGTTTATGGCAAGATGCTCCTGAACTCTTCTTGGCGGCTGCTAATCGTTTTGCTATTATCACTACAACTGAAGGGCTTGGAGAAAGAAGAGGACCTACTGCATTTTGTAGAAACTCTGTCAAGATTAAGTAAATTTGTGGCTTTGTAATTTGGTGCTCAGACAAAAAGGACTTTGTGGTATTGTTTAAAATAAATTATTTAAAATAGTTTAATATTAGAGTAATGATTCTTTAACTTTGGTTAAATGGATTCTTTCAGTCTTATAAGACAGTAACTAAGAAATCCAAGGTCCAAAGGATTCTTAGGAAGTCTTGGCATATTTTTGAAATATAATACTCTTGTAGAAAATGAATCTAACGAGATGTGCATTTGTGGTTATGCATTTTTCAAAACATCTCTCTACTTATTGTGGCCAGCAATAGCAGAAACTGAATCTAATCAGGAAAAAATAACCTGGTTCAGATCCTGTCCTTCAGTTACATAGTTATTTTACAATAGCAATAGCACCTCCCTGAGTATCAGTTTTGATTTGAACTGGAGAACAGCAATACTCAGTTTATCCAATTCACAAGCTGACATATAGTCAAAATGAATCACGCATAAATGAGCAGGTCTGGTAATGTGACTACCATTTATTGTGTGTGTACATGATCATATAGCTTTTTGTTGAGCATTTCACATATGTTCTTCTCACTGAACCTGTACATAACTGTAAAAGGATCATTACATTGGCATCATCAGGCCTGTAAACCAAAGGGGTGGTGAGCCTCAATGGCCTATGGAAGGTCTGGAGCTAGATTACCAGCTTGGGAAAATGGGCACTTGCCTAGAGGACCAGTAAAATAAATACAAGGGAAAATAAATGAGAAATTTGGAAAGAGAATCTGATACATTCCCAATGTTATAGTAATCATCAGAGGAGAAAAATCAGAACTGTTAGAAAATCTTGTCCTTATTTCATGCTTCATTGTTACTGTATCTTCAATTATATGTGATAAAGACACCAAATACTTCAATACTTAGGGCATTTCAAGAGCTTAATACAGATGCTTGTGACATATAACTGATAAAAACCTCAACTCCTCAGGTGGTTCTAAGGCACATATTTCTAAAGGCAAATCTCTACCCTGTCCAACAATAATAACATTTATTACAACTAAATGAGAGTTAGCAGTGATGATAATAGTCAACAGGAAAAGCACCGCCATTAAAGAAGAGTTTATTCTGCCCTGAAAGACTACAGAAGGCAACCCATAATTTAGAACTAAAGATACAAAGGGAGAGGTGAGTATCAAGGGTCACTGGTGCTTTAAAATAATCACTCCAATGCCTTCTCATAGATAGCAAAATGTTTGTTCATTCTCCATTGGCTTTGGGTAAGTGGTCAACATCAATTTAGAAATCTTGGAAATTCTAAGCAGAAATAAAACAAATCATATAGCAGCAATTTTAGTACCAATGATAGTATGTATGGAGAAAGGAAGATGGATGTTTTTCCTATGAGCAAATAAATGAAGAGCTTTTAAGTCTCTGCCATTTCACTTTCTCTCACCCCCTCTACCTCCATCACATTCCAAGTTTTTAAGCAAGGAACACTTGAAATTGAGTCTATTAGTGTCCAGGGAATTTGGATGTTGATAAAAATTCACAGTAACTGCTGACACCTCTGGCTTTCTTCAAATTCACAAAAGTGTGAATCTGTGTGTGTGTGTGTGTGTGTGTGTGTGTATGAATGTATAACAACCTAAGAAATATTTACAGAACTCCATTACTGGCTGAGTTGGATGTTTGGCAAAAATCCAAGATGACAGATACATGGGTAAATGGAATTATTTAGTTAATTTTAATTAATTAATATATTTATTGCTTCAGTGTCTTGGAACATTTGCTTCCACAATTCTTAAACCAGGAATAGGGAAAATCTGGATATCAGAAAAAAGCCAAGCTACAAACACACTATTGATTGCCTTTTAAAAATGTAATACTGATATAAATCAGGAAAACTCAATCATTGCCCTTTGGCTATTAAGAAAAGTATCTTGGGCCACAAGTATTCAAGTTTACTTTAAATATTTCTTTCAGGCATGATAATTAATAACTAAAATGCTCAGAGTCTTGGAAGTATAATTTAGGCTTCAGTGTGCTCATCTCACTGCTGAGGATGGGAGAGAAAATACAGACAAAACTGGGAGAATTCGGAGCATCGAACACTGAGTCACACATGCATCTTGTTCACATTAGTGACAAGTGCAATCTTCTGAGCTATTTTCTGTCATCTGTCCATTAGGCTGCCATGCAATTATAGAGTAAGAGTCCCTTGCTGGGTATTTTTCTTTCTCCTTTTGGTGCTTTTATGGCCAGGGCTCAGGACTCTTGGTAGGAGACTTGAGAGATGAGAAAGAGAGCTAAGGGATTTTTTGAGAGAGTCTCTTTAAAGAAGCCAACCTTCTCTCTCCCTGCCCTTGATTCACCATCTGGCTCTGGGAGTTTGCTGCTGCACACTCCAGGACTGTGAAATTCAAATGCATGATTAGCCCCTCCATCTCCCATACCAGCATGCTTCCTAGGACAATCACTACTAGGACCAGATTCTAAAGAGCAACACAGGCTTAGTGTGAGTGAGAGGGAAGTACCCCGCTAATTAAGATAAGAAAGGAGGCTCTACCCGTGGTTTTTCACATTGCTCCCCTGAGCTAATGCTCATGAATTCTGGTTTAATAAACTTTCTGGTATATTCTCTCTGCCACCTCTTGCCATCTGTCCCTTCAATCACACCTAACAACATAGCACCACATAGACCAGATATCACGTTCATTATCTTGTGATTATCGGCAATCGCCCACAAAAAGGATTATGTCCCTTTCTTCCACTGGAAATCCTATGATATTTATCTTTAGTATGAACCAGTCAGGCAGCATTGGTCTAAGGTTTGCAAAAATAAAATATTCAGTGCATACTTAGTAAGTCTTCAGAAGCTTCCTGCACTGCCCTAATCCTAAAGATAGAACTTCTTTTCTCAGACAAAAGTCATAGATGCAATCTTTGCCTATAAACTGGTGACAGTTATGAGAAGAGATTTCATTGAATGGTGGTCCTGGGAGGCTAAACGGGAAGATGTTACCTGTAGGATAATGCTCGTTCACTGGCCAGTTGTCCACCTGAAGCGTTGCATTGCCCCCATTCCTGGTGAAGCGCACAACATGGTATTTGCCATCATTGACAGGAGTCCTCTCTTCTTTGATGGAGATATCAACCGTGCCAATATTGAAGACAACTCCAATTTTCCCTTGTTCCTGTAATAAAGAAAGACAGCGGGCATGACTGTCACTGACTACGGGGTTTGCTCCCTTTAAAGTTGATTCTCCAACTAGCAATAAACTTGTAGCTGCCCAAAGGGAGCTGTCAGTATGAAGTTAATAATAGTATCCTATATTTCTCCATGGGCTTTCATCCTGAACATAAAAAAACAAACAAACAAACAAAAGGTCTAAAGCCACCCAAATTGATTTCACTGACTGCATACTACAAGTGACATCATTCAGTGGCCTTTGGTGAATATATATGCTACTGTGGCAGAACTTCCCACCAGTTAGGTATGGTAATGAAATGTTTATTCTGTGACATGGATTGGGCCTGTCTCCTAAGAGAAGCTAGTAAGACCCTGGATCCTGATTCAAGAAATATTAAAGATTAAAGAAATATTATTAGTCTGAATGCACATTTTGAAGTAAGTCAAGGCCAAGATAAAGAGTACTGAAATGTTAAAAGCCAATGGCAAAGAACAGACATTGTAGACCAAATCCTTGATGATATTTTCTGCAGTTCAAAGGCACACTCAATCGTACTTTGAGGAAAGGGCAATGAAATTGAGCAGAAGTTTTTAGAAATGGTGATATTCCAGATTTGTAGTCATATTGTTTATTTAATCTAGAGATAACATATTCATTCTGTAGCATTTGTCATACAGTAAAAGGCAATATTAATGGCTCAAAATGACTTTGGGGGCAGAGAAATTGCAATGGATTCTAGAAGACACATTATAGCAATGAGCATGAAGGTGATGGAGATGATGATGGGGGTGGAGATGAGATCATCCACCTCCGGAGAAATGCCTGGAAATGCTGAACCATACCTAATAATGCCATTAAAACTCTTACTCTTTCCCATTAATAATCGGTTATGACTAAGAGTTGGAATTGGCATTCATGATGAAACAAAATGAAAGTGGCTTTCCTGGTCAGATACAATCAGCTTCGTTAACCTTCTGGAACAGCATGACAGCTCTGCTGAGTATGAGAAGGGGTGGAGTGAAAGATAAGCAAAAGTGTTTTTCCTATCTCTGCAGTTGTCTGGCTTATTGACAATAGCCTGGGCACTAGATGGTAATAAAATTTAGTTGTCATTCTGACATTTACAAGGCTGAATCATATATTTTTTAAATCAGCCTTTCTCATCCACTATTTGATTTTTTGAGAAGTAGAAATGGGAAGGAACAAGGAAAGAAAAACAGAGAAAGGAAGAATGGTACAGTTAAAGACCAGATTCCATATCACTTAAGTTTTAAGAAATATTTTATAGATCCTCAGAGTGAGTATTCTTCCATCCATCCATCCATCCATCCAATACATAAATGTAATATTAATATCTAGTATACTTAAAAATTAAGATCATTTGTGGGATAGTCTCTTGTTTCCATATATTTTGGAACAATTCATTTAGTTTCCCAGGATGTATGCTTTCCTCAACTTGCCATTTATCTACTTTGCCCCTTACTATCTAGATGCATCTCAAAGCTGACAAAGGAAAGAAAGAAAAGAAAGAAAGAAAGAAAGAAAGAAAGAAAGAAAGAAAGAAAGAAGGACCAGTACACAGGAATCTTGATCTTAGAAGGGAATAATTAAGACCGACTGATGAATCATGTTGTTAGCACTCAGAAAAGCAGAGTCAGGGTAGACATTGTTGCTTCCTTTGTGCCCAAAGGCCTGGGATATAAAGTGTTGTCTATATTTCTCATTTTCTAAACCCTATAGAAAGTTATCCAGTTCATTCCAACATGATAACTAAGCAGAATTATTTCCTAAGCCTCTGTTTATTGGTATCAATGTGATCTCAGATATGTTTTGGTTGGTTTGGTCTCTCTATATTAAATAACAGAACCTATCACTGAGAACTATGTATGGAAAAGAGAATATGAGGGTAGGGTCTTTGTTGCAGTATTCATGATCATGATGAATAATACTATGATGCATTTCATCCTTTTAATTCATGATCCTCAGGGAATTTGGAAATGATGTGACTTAACTGTTCTATATCAGAGAGGTGTCATTCATTATTCATTTCTTTAAGGATGTGGGAATGAGTGGGTAGGTGGGTGTTAATGCCCTCGCAGGGAAATAAGCCAGGGTATAAAAGCCTGAATCATCAGATGCTTACAGAATGACAGAACTGGAGGAGTTAAGAAACCACAATCTCTGATGCCATTACTCCTCTGCCCACCCTACAAATGTGGGCTGTTTATTTCATTGTGGCTCTTCCATGAGAAACTACTACATAAATCCTGTATGCGTGGAAAAGCCTGCCGGTGATTCAGTTCACCTCTGAGTCACTAATTAATCATGGAAATAGAACAGTGTTAGTGTTCTAAAGGGAACAGGGACCTCAGTGCTCTGCAGCTTTCAATGACAGAGGAGGCAAAGGACAGTTCTGGCTCAGTGAGTTACATGATCTACGAGCTATATTCTTGGGCAGATTTTCTGTAAGATCCATAATAGATTCAGGACAAGAAAAAGGTTTCACCTCTGCCAGGATAAATATTTGGTTCTTATCTGAGGTGCCATACATTTGAATTAGGATTTCCAAAAGGTCTTCTGTCAGCACATTGCCAAATCCAGGGTAGACCCTCACCCAGATGTTCCTTTTTTGCTTCCCACAGTGGTAAAGGTGGCTGTGTTAGACCTCAGATGTGGTCTCTTATTCACAGTCATATGATTTCATTATTATCTCCTCCATGTCATTTGTCATGGGACCACAGTGGCATTATAATCTGTGGCTAACTGCTTTGTTTCAGTTCATTAGCAGTCATGGAAGCCTTGTGGCAAATACCCATATAGTTGCCCAGGCTTGAATCAATCATATGCAGCTGCCACGAGAATAAACTCCCGTGGTTTGTGTGCCTACAGAAGTAAGAAGCGGAGGATAAACACATTAGCTTCCCGTCATTCCACCCTGACCTTGCGGCAACTTATTTAACTATTCTGAACCCATTTTTTTTTATAACATGCTGTGGGGCAAGAGTCCACTTTCACATTCTTCAAAGGACTATTCTAATGAAATAATCTGGCTTATGAGATGAATACTGTAGTACTTTTCTCTCTCTTACTAATGTGTACTTGTGCACATGTCTGTTTGCAGGTGTGTATGCACAGTGTAGAAGCTAGAAGATAAGTGACAGCTATTTTCTTTGACACAGAGCCTCTCATTGGCCTGGAGCATACCAATTAGACTATATTGTATGGCTTGTGTGCCCCAGAGATCTTAGCCCCTTTGTCTCCCAAGTACTGGAGTTAGAGACACATGGCATTGTGCCTGGGTTTTGATGTGGTTGCTAGTGGTTAGATTCAGGTCCTACTCCTTACAAGGCAAACACTCTACTAATTAAACTATCCTATCCTCCCCATACAATCGTACCTAATAAAAATATGGATATATGATAATATTTTATTAATAATTATCATATCTATGGCATGAGAGATGGATAAAAATCAGAGGAAAGTGCAGTCAGTCATTTGTCCATAGAAAAGAATGATCTGTCATTATTAGAGAATTCAGTAGAATGATCGTGCACGGATTTCAGCAGAGTACTGGAGAATATCACCCCTGGCACCTAAAAATGCATGACGTTTGCAGTTTGTGTTAAAAAAAAAGAAGGAGGGGGTGTGATGAGGAGGGGGAGAGGCAAATTTCAATCTCTGAAGCCTGTTGTATGGATTATATGTGAAGCATCTGCTACATGGATATGCAGACTTTCAGGCTGCAATATGTCAGTCCTTTCTCTTCTTGTTAGTATAATTGAAAGTAGTAGTGTGAGCTACGGGCTGGTTGGCTTGGCAGGCACTGCCATCAAGGTCTATTGTGAAAATAAATGTAAATTTTAGCAAACAGAACTTTTTTTTCAAGCTTGATTTCCTGTCACAATTTGGTAGTTTCTTCCTACCCACATTCCTGTGTTCATTTTATAAGCCTCTTGAACACAAGCAAAATGTAGTTGCAGAAACAACACAGCTATAAATTTTAATAACTCCAAACCCATCACCATTAAAGTTGCTACTGAAGCAATCGCTTCAATCTTTGTTCTCTTTTGATATTAAAAACAAAGACAAGTGGTAAATCAGAAGACATCACCAATCATGTTCGGCTGCAGTCAGGAGAAAACCTGAATGGTTCAGGAACATCAGCCTTTTCATGGTCAGTAAGTCGTTCTTTATCAATAGTGCCTATTTCGGAGTCTACCTGGTTCCTCAATTGAGCCCAGATCCAGCTACTTGATCCTTAATCAGCCACATTATTATTAATATGGCTGACATAACCCTAGAGATGCTGCAAGCTCTAGGGTCAGACTTTAGGAGCAGAAATATACAGGGGCAAGAGAAAAATAATTCAAGAATGAAGAAAGAGTTCCCCAATGGCCATTTCTCTATTTGTTCCACAGTGCCTCTAGGGAAGGCAGAATGCACCATCCCCTACTTCAGAAAATTGCAGCTGACAGAAACAAAACGGAGATTCTCAAATGTATGCCCGGGAGATGTGCACTGGAAACATCTCTCAATGGTGTCACCGTTAGGCTTCCCACAGAATTGTTTGTTCAGTGCTAGTCCATAACACAATGAAAGTGATGTGTGAATGATGCTCTTGTGCTTGTGCACAGGCCCTGGTAATATTCTAGTGCACTTTCTGCAACACAAAGTAGTTAACGGTTCTTCTCACCACCCTTTCTAGTTCTCCTAATTGCTCACAGTAAGGGTAACATTCTGCATCCATCTGTGATGGATATGTCCAGGAGTCCAGGATCAAGGAACTGTCACTGTTGAGCCAAAGATATAATTTCTGGTTTGAGATTCGCCAGTGTCCTCCCACTGCTGTGAATCACTGTCCCCAGCAAATTCTTGGTAGTGGTTGCTTTGTCATTTTGGGTCACTGAGGGAGAGTGGCACCAAATTAATTGGCAATGAACACGACTGAGGAACAATGCTTATGTGCTTTGAGTACAGAGTGTTCTAGGCTATCACTGTTTTGTGACTGTCACAGCCTGAATACTCAGTGTATATTTTTAAGTGGGACTATTTTCCAGTTTCTTGTAATTACTCACTATTGAATATATGTGACAAGAACAGTGTTTAAGACCAGAATCTGAATCTGTCTAACTTGAACTCATGGATTTTTCACTGAGGCACATTTCTGGCCAATGTATTATGTGTTGTAGTCCAATTTCAGTCATGTCTTTTCATGACAACAATTTGTTCTGAGGGTAATGTACCTGGGTAATACAGTCCATGCACACACATCACACAGTAGGCTGTCACTATCTAAAACAAGAACAGGGTTACATTGCTTCATCCTGTCTCTGTTGACTAAAATGCCACTTTATAATATATGAATATATTTATATAAAAAGTTATTCTCTTGTATAATATACACTTCATGTCCACTTCAATGCCAGCCATGTAATCTAATTTTTATATTCAAAAAACCTTAATTACTAGGTCCTTTACCAGAGCTCAGTAAATGATTTTTAAATAAATGATGAATTGAAGTGTGTGGTTGTAAATTTTAAAAATGAGTGTCTTTGCCTCTAGAGTCAAAACAGAATTTGAATATTATCAACTAAAACAGATCATTATAAATATGTTCAGATTTTGTACAATAAAAGCAAAGCATATATTTTCATTTTGCTTACAACAATGATGTGCAAACACATAAGATGATGGGGTATAACTTACCCGATTCACTAGATAATTTCACTGGATAAAAAGGGAGGATTTTATTAATACTCTTTGGAATAAAATATTCTCCAGTCAGTGGAACACAGTTTGAGTATTTTACTGCCTGTCAGCTATCTTTCTGGGAACATCATGAGCTTACTTTCTTAATCAGATGATCTCCTTTTTCTATACCCAGGTCAACTATTAGTTAATGGGCACTGGGGATGCGCATTTTGTGTGTGGAGCTACATTCTACTAAAGGAATGATGATGGAATGAATGAAACAGAGTATCTTCTTCAAGAAATCTCACAGGGAGAAGCAAAACTTTGGAAGCCACCCAACTCCCAGGATCCCAGCCACGATAGTGTGGACTGCCATTGCCCTCTGCTCACAACGTTCTCTACCCATTTCCTTGAAAAGCTTGAATGAGGCCATTGTAGAAGGGTCAGGGAAGAAGAAAATATCTGCCATGCGTTCTAAAACAAGTTCTTATTGAGATTCCTAAAAATGGAGGCCAGTTGAGGCTCCACATTGTTTGCCCCATGTTAAGTTGCACAGATCTCTCAATTCTCTGATTCTGGAGTTATCTTTATAAAAGTGAGGAGCATATTACATAGACATAGTAATATCTTCATTAAATGGTATTTACTGATTGAAATAAATAAAACCGTGAAAAATGTATAGTGGGTAGCCTCTACAAAGACTAATGTAATGATGATGTTATTCGTGGGGCAAAGGGATGATGAGTGATGATGACTCTGAGGACAATCAGGTGAGAAATGGTCTTACATGTAACATACAGACAACAGCACTGGCCACTTATTGTGGATGCTGTTCGTTTGGAATGACTATATCTCATTCAGAATCGGCTCTCAGATCTGTAGCAACTGTCCTCAGAGAATTTCTATTTAATGGTATAAAAACTAATTCTGTTTCCCTAACTCTAAGTTGCAGTGACCTCTGTACCTGCTCCACAAAGTTATAGTGACCGCTCCTCCTCCTGTGCTTTAGCAAGTGTTCCGCTGATTCCTGCTTAAGGGAGGTCAATCAATTAAAGGGGATTAAATGTACAATCTGAAATGCTAACAGAGGACCAAGGGAGATAAGGCTGATAAATAGCTCGACACCTCCATCTCTAACGCTAAGCAAATTTTTAAAAGAGTAAAAGAGAGAATAAGGATGACAGCTTAAGACAGCAGGAACTCTGACCTGAAGAGAAGAGAGTCAAGAGAGGACATAGTGACTTGTCCAAATAAACAAGATGCAAGACACCACAATTTTCATTATCACCAGTAATAAATGGCGTCCTAAGTCACTGTGTCCTTTAAGTCCCTCCAAATGTCTGCTTCTCAGCCACTGGCTTATTTGGTAGCAGAGTTTAAACACAAGATGAAAGTAATTGTTCATTTCTGTGGGAGATCCAGTGTTTTGCCAAGACCTGGTGCAGTCTCTTGGCAGGAATCAGGTGACAGCTGGGAAGGCAGGGCTCACAAAAACCCAACACAGACTACCATCTCCTACAAATGCCTCACCCCACCCCCACTCCAAATCTCTGCTAGATCATTAAGGATCACCAGTAGCCTCAGCAGAAACCTCAAACTCTCTGCTCACAGTAACAGAATTATAGCTAGAAAAATTAGGAAACATATTTCAAGTCACCTAGAATTCTCCTAAAGTACCTTGTATCATATCAACATGCCAATAACGCATGGTCCCAGAACCAGGACTTGGCATTCCACAAGGAAACATTAGAATTTCAAATGTTGGGTCTAATGGCAAACCTTCTAAACCAGAAACTTTGGGCTGGATCTTGGTGAATTCTGAGTAAGCCAGTGTGGTGACACGCATGTATATGTAAGTTTGAGGACTGCTTTCTTACATTTGTGTCTCTATTCTGCTTGGGCTTTGGTTAACCAGAGCATGATTCTGGTCCCAAGAGCATCTGGTAATATCAGCATATATGTTTTATCTGTCATAAATGGAGTCACGTGCTACTTGCATCTAATGAATTCATGCCAGTATTCAATAAGATACAATTATATGTTTCATAACCTCAATAGTAGCAATGTTTAAAAACTCTACTAGGAATATAAATTCACAACAAATCTGCATGGTATTTATTCATGACTAGCATTACTACACACACTCACACACACATGTGTGTGCTCGATGAGGGATGAGGCCACAGCCAGGATGCAAAGTAAATAAACTGTAATGAATAAATAAAAAACAATAAAAAAAACTTAAGCAAAATAAAACAAACATACAAAAATATTGCAGACACTTCTAGACTGACCCAGTTTGTTCTGGACTGACCCAGTCCATCCCTTCTTCTTTCTTACTTTTCACAGGGACAGGTATAGAAAATCCTGGGAATGTGGTATATGGAAATAAGAAGTTACTAGCTAGAGCAACAAAGGTTTTATTCCAGGCCTTTCCCACTTCAGGCCCCGAGTTTCATTCCATCAAGAAAATAAACCCCAAGTGCATGACACTTAGCACAACACACAGCGATGGGATTCTATCCAACACCAATCACTTAACCTGAGCCTCAAGGAACTGGCTCCCAGTGAATCCTAAGCTTGTCTTATCATCTGATGCCTATCTGGTCATAAACCCTCTTCATGGAAATTGGCATGTGTCAGAGAATTCCTGTCTCCCCGGGATGAGGCACGTTGATAAACGGTGTATCACAAACCCCCTTTGCAACTATCATCTGGCAGATAGAGTATAGTTCTAATAAGGGGAGACAGGCTATATAAAGAATCTGCCAATTAAGCATGAAACTAATCTGTTTCAGATCCCACGGAGGGGGGTCCGGACACTAAAAGCAATTCAACCTTACACTGTTTGAAGGTGGTCAGCTGTGGATGTAGAGAAATTAGAGGCTTCTGGCAAAAAAACAAAAACAACAAAAAATGAGAGTAGAAAGTAACAGTCTGGTAATAGAAGAGAAAGGGCATATTTATAAGTTATTAAAATTGTAATGTTATGACATTACTCCCAGAAAGTGTATCTAGTTCTGAGAGTAACTCATGTACATGTTAAAGACTGGAGACCCTAAAACAACACACATCACTCAGATGTTAGGATTTCAATCTACTCTGTTAGATGAAATGAGAGAGAAGAATAGCATTACAACACAATGAATTTCTCAGTCTCCGGGGCCCCAGTGCATCTTCAAGACACTTGACAACTGGTGAATAATGCTGCTCTCTCAGTCTACCTGCAAGGAGATTCTACCATGCTATCATCTTGAAATGAACACACTAAAATAAGGGCTCATTTTTCCTTTCCTAGTTATTGTAAACAAAATGGCCAGGAGACACTCATACATCAGTACTGCTTGTCTGCACACAGGGACCGTGGGCTGTGTGTCCTGGAAATAGTGTTACCGCTAAGTATTTCATACAGGTGATGTTTTATGGTCATCTTGTTTGTCAAATATCACCACTATCACATTCCCCCTTGGTTCAAATCAGTACTTCTAATTCAAAAGGTTTATGATTATGAATTACACCCAATCACACTTTTAAAAAGTATGATTTTAAAAAAAGAAGGAAAAGATGAAATTTAAACAGTTGAAGAACATTGTGAGAGGCAGGACACTGACATCCATGACAGAATCAAAGCCTCCACAGGCCTTTGAACTCCAGACCTAAGCATGAAAGGGAAAGCACTTTCCCTCAGCCACAGTGGGTTGAGTGAAGGTGGCCCAGATCCAGGACTTAAAATCATGTCTAAGGAGCTGACTTGTATGTGTTTGGGAGTCTCCTACAACATCCACAGGGATCAGTTCACAGCTACGTGTTCTTTCTTATGAACCAGGGTATTTTGGAAGAACAAATATACTTAAGAACCCTTCCTCCACCCCATGCTATGTGTTCTTTAAAAAGAAATCATCAATTTACTTCTTGAATTTAGTCTCCGTACCATAGTCGCAGTTTTAGTCAAATGGACAGATGTGCTTGGGAGAAGAGAACACCATCCTTCCTCTATCATGGTATGCTACATGAACCTTTAGAAAGCAAGGCCCAGTGTCAGATACTCAATTATCCATGACGTGTGCAGTGAAACTACACACAACACAGCAAGCATTCTGCAATGGCACTTAAACAGCATAGTCTTTCTTCTTTGTCTTTATGAGTACCTTAGAATTTTATTCATTAATAGTAAGATGAGGAGCAATTTATTCCAAAAGGTCAAGAAATGTTGTCAGAAGAGCTGAACATCTGTTTGTGTCCCAGTTTGCGTGTTTGTGTGTGTATGTGTGTGTGTGTGTACACACAAACACATTTAAACATTTCATATATCCAAATGCTGCATCCTCTGATCTCCTTTAAGTAACTCCAGAATGACTCCACAGAAAAATGGGATGTTCTTTTTCAGTCAAAGGACAGGCTTAGTCCAGTTATAATCTAGACCTTATACATGGCCCCAAAATAGTAGAACCTCAGGCTATCACAGATTGTCTTCTCTGAAATGTGAATGTACCACAGTCTTGAACTCAGAACAATTAGGCCTTAGGGTAAACCAAAAAGTGAGGTGATCTAGAGGCTATGTTTGCTCTACTGAAAGTAGTCAGTGTTTAGGGATTATATCAATAACCCAGAGACAGAACAGATTTTCTTAGCTTAGCACAGCTCAGAGACAAATGGGGGCAGCCTCTTGAACAGTAACAGGGATATTTATTTGCAAAGAATGAATTCCTTTCAGCCATATATGAGGATTCATAGTGATGGATACAGACATACAAGCATGCCCTCAAACAGCCATCTTTGATTACTCAGGTTTCTCTTCCACTTTGCAGCGAACAGTGAAATTAAACATTTGCATAGATTTTTAAGGGTTGTACATATTTGTATGTGAACTGCACAGCATGTGTGTATGTGGAGAAGGGATGGGTACATATATGCAGAGAGGCTAAAAGAGGGCACTCAGTGTCCTCCTCTACCCACTCCCTGCCTGGTTCTTTTGCTGCAGGATCTCTTGATAAAACCGAAACTCATATTTTTTAGCATTTGTGGTACTATACCTCATTTTGATGTGGGTCCTGTGATATCAGTCCTGGTCCTTATATTTGAACAATAAATACTTTTCATCAGTGAGACCTGTCTCTAGCTTCTCAATGTTGCTTTGTAAGAGGACTGTTTTCTCCTTAGTGAGAAAACAGGCTTTTATTGTGAGGGAAGAAAATCGTTTTTATTTTATATTTCCTCCTAGATGTGTGTGTGTGTGTGTATTTATACACACAATACTCAATAAATGTTCAGGTGAAACTCAACACAACTGTGAAAGTACCTTTGCATTGGCCTGCAGCAACACTCTAGCACGGAAATTACCTAGCTTGGTTATCTCCAACCATGGTTCAGTTTTTGCAGTGGGTCTATTTTAGGAGAGAGCTTTTGGAAACGAGATGTGCCCTGGGCCTTTCAAGGGAGTAGAGGTGCTAATTTATTTCTCATAGTCTGCCAGTAAGTCCTTGGCATATTCGCCATCAGGCTTGTGCTTCTTGAGAACTTGCTGTATGGACTTAGAAAGAAGGGGTTCAAAATCCATTACCAAGACCTTTAAACCACTGTGATTCTTTATTTGTACTAGACTCCAACTGAACTCATAAAAATTTTGCACGCAAGTTGTATAATGATCAGACACTGCCCAGAACATTTTGACAGACATTAAATAAATACACCAGGAATTGTTCATCCTTCTAGGGTGTAAACTAGACTTTAGCTTGGTGGCAAGAAGACTTTGATAAATTTTAATTGCTCGCTAGCTGTACATCCAGGGGTAAGTGAAAAGGAAGAGGAAAAGGAAAAAAAAAAGAGAACAAAGTTTTTAATATCAACTTACACTTAGCAAATTAAATCACCACAAAATAATGAGCACAGAACAAACAAGCACAGACATCCCAAAACGCTGTGTGTGTGTGTATTATGTCCATATAATATTAGTAATAAAAATTCCAGAGACTGGAGATTAATATTCATTATATACCCTTTAAGACCAAAAAAAAAAAAATCTCCCCTATTTGTAGGGGTTGGCCAAGCATAGAAAAAAAGTGTGGGTATGTAAGTTCTATAGACTTAATTTTTTTTTCTTCATATTTTATGCTAAATCCCCAAGCCCTGTGATTAAACTTGGAGTAGGCGTATTTAAAGGAAAATAGGTCACATGAGGGTTACCTTGTAAAAAGAAACAGTGAAGCAGTGACTCTCCATGCTGTTGTAAGGATACAGCAAGTAGGCAAACATCTGTTAATCAGGAAACGGGCCTGTTTCAGAAACTAAAATTGATTTAGCCTCAGAACTATGAGAAATATGCATCTATTTTCAAAAGTAAACAGTAAGTAATAGTAAGTTATAGCAGACCAAGCTGACCAACATTATAAAATGTATTTTGACAGAGGTACTTGAGGAGATAAAGGTGAGCAGGAGAAGCTTCGATGTAAAAAAAAAAAAAAAAAAAAAAAAAAAAAAAAAAAAAACCTCTTAGTTTGGAAATAAAATTCAATGGATAGAAGAGGGAAATAGGAAATATTAACATAAAAGATTCTTACAAATTAACAAGGTTGTAGTATAATAAAAACTCACTAAAATTGGCCGAATAGAAATACCCAAATGGCAAGGCAGACAGAGTTTTGGGCTCAGTGTAGCCAAACACAGAAAAGGAAGCTAAACAACAAGAAGGGCCCTAGGGAAGAGGCTGAAACCTCACACAGAAGGGCAAACAGGATAGACACAGGAAGAAGAAGACAAGGAACAGGACAGGAGCCTTCCACAGGGGACCTCTGAAAGACTCTACCCACCAGGGTATTGAAGGAGATACTGAGACTCATAACCAAACTATGGGCAGAGTGCAGGAAACCTTATGAAAGAAGAGGAAGATCGAAAAACCTGGGGTGGGGGAGGGACAGGAACTCCACAAGGAGACCAACAGAGCCAAAAAAAACCTGGTCCCAGGGCAGCCTGCAGAGACTGAGACTCCAACCAAAGGCCATGCATGGAAAGGAACTAGATCCCCTGCTCAGAGGAAGCCCATTTTCAGTTTTCAAGTGGGTTGCTTAGTAAAGGGATCAGGGGTTGTCTCTGACATGAATTCGGTGTCTACCTCTTTGATCACCTCTCCCTGGGGAATGCAGTCTTGCCAGGCCACGGAGGAAGATGATGCAGCCAGCCTTGATGAAACATGGTAGGCTAGGTTCAGATGGAAGGGGAGGAGGTCCTCCTCTATCAGGGGACTAGGTAAAGGGCATACAGGGAGACATGAGAGGGTGGGTGGAACTAGGATGAGATGAGGGAGGGGGCTACAGCGGGGATACAAAGTGAATACATCTAAATAAATAAATAGGAAAAAAGAAGAAGAAAAAAGCCAACCTGAATGAAAGTCCTTGGTCACATGACAGAATGAAAACCTGTCTTAATTTTTCATGATTTTTTCCATATTCATCCTAAGAAGATGTTTTGTGATGTTCTAGAACCTGAGCTATAGAATGCATAAAAATAATAAAAAATTTAAGGTTTGCAAACTAGCTAAATCTTAAAGGTTTTTTTCTCTCCTACCCAAAGGGCCTTTTCTGCAGCTTTCACCTAATGTTTTCTTCATGATAGCACAATTATATTTATGAGACTTAAAATGTATAAATGCCAGATAAATATAAACAAAACCCCTTATTTTCAAAGTGTACCCATGGATGCTCTTGCTTTCTCATGAAGGCATCTCTCTTAGAACGGAAGATCTGTGGCTACTTAGATAGGATATAGTTTGTGATGCATCAAGCACTGTCCCTGGCCAGGACGCCGGTGATCATCCAGAGATACTGCAGCATTATTGTTCCAGGAGATATTTGTGATTTTTAGTATTGATAATTTATTACATCCATCCTCAGTGGTTCCCGTGAGAAAAACAGAAGCAGGAATTGTAGCCAGAAGAAAGTAAAAATTTAATGGGGTAGGAGATAGAAATAAGGACACAGACTAGGAGACTGAATGAGCAGGAGTAAGCTCATCCACACAGACTCATCACTCCGCAGATCCTTAAATGGGGTGGACTGACTACCCACCCACTTGGCTGTGTGTTGGCTTTAAGGATGTCTCTTCGGGCACATGTCTAGAGACAAACATCTCAAAAAGCTAGCCACAGAACAAACCGAATCCTTAGTAGACAATAAGATAAACTTCTGGGTTGATTGCTAGCGGACACCAGTTCCATCTCTGCTCACCAGGCTACAGAACCAGTGATCAGTGCATCTACAGTTGAGTGCATGTACCTTTACACTGTGAAAGATAGAAGGCCATGGATGTCACTGGCAGGAACAATACATAATGCTTCTAAATATAGAAGGAACCGTTGTTTCAAGAGTGGTAGCTATTAACCTGTTTTTCTTGTTTGTTTGTTTGTTTGTTTGTTTTCCTCACTGGATACTTACTAGTTGCTCTGTATAACATAAAAACTTTCAAATGTGGAGCCCACAGATTCACCAGGCCTTCACAAGTATTGTACTTTTAAGAGAGACAGTGAATAATTTTCATGTAAAGTATTTTTCAGTATCTAAATTAAAAATCAGAAGGTCTCTCTGAAAGTGTTGATGTCATAGGGTTATGTGAGCATGTATGTGTATGGAGGGGTCCATTTAGATAGCACAGACTGACTTAGAATTTGTGATTCATTGGCTTAGACTTTCTTAGTCTTTGGCAACACTAAGCCATATAAATTGAGAGTTGTTTAGTTAAAAAAACAAACAAAAAAAAAACAACAATTTAAAAGGGTAAAATTTCAAATATCAGGCTAATAATTCTGTAGTATAATGAGCTGGAACTGACAAGGAGATAAAGGGGAGGGTTCTGTTGGCCACAGTGCTCATCATGCCCTGTTGGTTTACAGAGGCAAAGCATGAATTGTGTTTCTCTTTCATCAGACTTGCTCAACTCCATTTTGTTGAAAGAGCACCCTTCTTAAATTACAGTCACAACAACAAAGATTAGGAGTGGTGAAGGACTCAAGAGTAATGAAGAAAGCACCATTTTTTAATGTTCTGTTTCATTTTAATAACTTCTATTAGCTGATTTCCCCCTGTAGATTCTCTTGGGTTTATAGGCCTCTTAATGTACCATGGTAATGTTAAGCTTTTGAATAAGACTGATCTGACTTTGAAACTTTCCTGTCTTGTGTTCTTGATCATATTTCATAGAGATTCTCTAGGAGTCAACGCTTTCATCCTCAATGTTGGGAAAATATTATCTACCATGAAAAGCTGTTACAATGATAGAACCGTACATGCAGATACCTAGCATGCGTTCAGTATCCCTTTTGAAGTGTTGGCATGGATTGAGCAGCCTGGATCATAAAGATCACGTTCACATCTAATGGGTCTGCCAAAAAATAAAAATAAAAATAAGTAATGATGCAACTGGAGCTTCCGAGAGAAGGCTCCAGTCAAAATTTTAGAGTGCCTTTAAAGGACTGAAGCTCAACAATAAAGGGCATCCTGTTAAGCAGTCTTAGAAGAAGGATTACCTTTAAATAAACTTCCTACTACAGCCTGATGGGTCACAGCAGCCTTCACCTAGACTCAGAGACAGCACAACAGAAAATGTCCTCTAAGCCGATAACAGTAAGAATAATAAATACTAGTAAAGATAAGGCTAATAAAAACCCATTAATTGAAAAATGCCTGACAGCCAGCCATTTGCTAAGGAAGAGTACTTATAAATTATATGCAAACACACTTTTAGTTCTCTGTGCTCATATATTTGTATGGCTATAACCATCAAGTAAAATTTAATGTAGGTCATTGCTCTAGCACTACCATTTAATATCGAGTAAAAATGATATTGAAAAGAATATTTTAGTTATATAACAGATTGTCAAATAAATAAAAAAAAATGGTCATTGCAATATAAGAGCCTGAAAAACAAAATTGCTACTCTGCCACACAGAGGTTTAAGTGGGCAAATAAATCATAGCCCTCTCAGCTGTGAATTTCAATCCAGCTAAGAGATAGACACAAACTAAAGGGGCAAGCAAACTTAATTGCTTATGGAGTCTGACAGAGAAAGGTTCTGAGGTGAGACCTGGGCCTGGCCACAAATCAGTCTTTCTCCCATTTCTCACTTTCTCTGCAAAGATGAAGCAGCTCAGGGAGAAAAACCTGAGAACATAAAGAGAGAAAGATAAGAGAGATGAAAGAAAGAAGGAAGGAAGGAAAGAAAGAAAGAAAGAAAGAAAGAAAGAAAGAAAGAAAGAAAGAGTATTCTCATAAAACACATCAACTTTATGCGATCTCACTGAGCAGAGAAAGGATGGCAGAAAGGTACAGATGTTGCCCTGATCATTTCTTTCGAGAGGAGGCTATCTCATAGTGAGGAGATCGAGCCTTCACTAGCACAGCAAAAACTGTAATGAATCCTCTCTAGGCAATCCTTCTAGCACAGCCTGACTCTGGGGCCCTGACGTGCTAAACCTCCGGCATCTAAAAAGGATGTGTTGCTTGAAGCTGGGTGTGTGTATGACAGCCCAGGAGTGCTCACCCTGAGGTCATTTGAGACATGTGTAAACAGTTGTCAGCTACCAGCCTTGGTTCTAATTGCTGAAAAAGAAAAGCTTAGTAATATGCAGTTAATATCTTAGCTGTTTGAACATTGTGATGAAAAAACGTTGTTAGGTTGTTAAATATGACTTACGAGCAAAGGACATGGCAATTTTGATTACTAAAATTGAGAGGGGCGGTAGAGCTTTGTACTGCAGACTTCTCTTTCCTTTCTTAGGGGCCTGGAAATCCTTTCTGGTGTCATTTACGTGCGTGAACAAACCCAAAACTCCTTCATGCAGTCCAACCCATGTTGTCAACTCCACATCCTGAGGGATGCATATAATCACCATATTTACTGTGATGGCCCAGACAATAATCACACCACTGCCTCTGATGGAACTAAAGTGCGTGTGTCATTTTGAAGATGTTATTTGAGCAGACAGAGTTACATGTCAGCTGTCTCTGGCCAAACTGTACAACCTGTGATTTAGTTAACAAATTGAGACATCACTGAAACAAGTGTTCTTAACCAGTTCCTTTCATTTACTTGGATTTACTGCCTGTCTTACATACATCCCGAGTTTCTAGTAAGGTGCCATTAGTAGTTGAACAGAAAGAAGAAAAGAAAAAAAAGAAGCAAACACTGTTTCTTGATGCTAATAATTCCGTTCTTTTCAAGAAGGTAGATTTCACTCTTCAACCTGGTGTCCTACATCCCTGTGAACTTTCTGACCTTCTGCTCCATGTAGAACCAATGATTAACCTAGCAATTCTCTCAGCAAATAAGATCTACCTATTCTGCAGTAAATTTGACACCGATTTGTGTGTATGACGCTGTGTTAATACCCAAAAGAACAGAATCATTTCTCGTATTAAAATGCCTCTTGTGCTAATGACAGCTTTAAAAAAAAGTGGCATTAAGGTGGAGAGACAGTGTAGTGGTTAAGAGCACTTGCTGCTCTTGCACAGGGCCAGAATTCGGTTACTACACCTACATATGGTGACTCACAACTATCTGTAAATTCAGCTCCAGGGGTTCCAGTTCCTTCCACCAGCATCTTCCACAGGTGCCCACACCCATGTGTGCAAACACACAAAGAGAGGGGAGACATATATTTTTTTAAAAAGTTCAGTTGGGCATCATGACACATGTCTGCAGCCCCAATACTGAAGACTCAACGGTCAGAGGGTCACTGCATAGTCAGGGCCAGCCTCTTCCACCCAGAGGAGTTGAGGCCAGGCAGGGCTACAGAGTGAGACTCTGACTAAAACAACAATGACAAAAATCCACAAGACAAGCTACTGCTACCACAATAACAAAAAACAAAAGTGAAAATGGAGCTTATTTCTAAAGACCTATTTAACGAAAAACAGGAAACTTGCTTCACTGTAAAATGCACCTGGAGAAATATATTTAAGGTCACCAAACCTTGTCCTGTAAGAGCTGTCCTTAGGTCATAGTCACATGGAAAGCTCTATAATGGAAACGAGGTTTAAAATCACTCCTGAACATGAAGAGAACATGGCTGAATAGTAATAATAATAATAATAATAATAATAATAATAATAATAATAAATGTTCTGACCAACCTGCCTGCTGTAATGTCAATAAAACTGTAAAAATGAATATGCCTGGAGGTGAACTTGAGTCCAGAAAGGTAACCACAACCTTCTACTCTTACAAATAAGAGCAGAGTCGCCCTACACAAGTCCTTAGGCCTCTCTAAGTGTTACTTTCCTTATTGTTGATGTGATAATGGGTCTGTCCATTCTGCTAATGGAGTCTATAGATATAATGCTGAGGAGCAAGTGACATCATCTGTGTAGAAGTGCAGGTAAATTGCAATGCCCATTGCACATTCTGGAAGAAAATTAGGTGCTTTCCAATTATTGCTGACTTTATTTTAAACATGCATGGCTGTGTCCTCCCCAGCTCTCACTTTGATAATCTTTAAAAGGCTGTTTTCACTTTCTTTACAACCTTAAAGAAAAGCAGAAGATACTTCATTTAGTACTTGTCCATTTTTTTTTCTCAGAAAAAAGGAATCGCAACAGCCTTTGGAAATTATCTCATTAGTCTCTTAAAGAGGAGTAACTAAGGAGACACATATTTTGCACAATTTTACATGAATCTCAGCTTGACAAGCAGCAAAAGCTCTGATGAACTTTCCAGAGTCACCTAGTGAATCAAAAGCAGGGCCAAAAAGAAACTCATATATATGTTTGACTATATAATTCCTACCATACGCATTCAAAAATCTCACCTAGAATTCCAAGCCAGAGCTGACTTTCCAGCTCCTGAATGTACAAGTCTTTGTACTTTTAAAGCCTGCGTTTTTACATATAAATACATATGTTTGTGGATATTTAAAAACAGTCATTAATATTTGATGCACATATATTTCTCCAGTTCAGTTATTCTTAATATACAAGGTGAAAAGTAAAGGCTATTTTATTTTGATTTACATAATGATAATTTGGTTTATGTAAATTTCAAGGATGATTGTGCCCAAAATATACATAGATGGGTATTATTTTGAAAATATTTAGACTGGCTCTTACAATGTAAAATTATTTATTATTAATCAATTATTGCAAAATCAATACACATGAATTGCACTAGATACAAAGAATGGTGTGAGAATCATATATACATATATGTATAAAATCTTATATAAAGATAGGATGTAGCATAGGTCCTCAGTAAATTTGCAACAAAGTAGATGAGATAAGATGGGGACAAAATAATCATTAGAACAAACAGTGAAAGATATCTAGGGATGAGCACCATTTGACATGACTTCAATGGAAGTAGCTAATCTTTTGGGGAAAATACAGAAGGATTAGTGTAAGAGGATAGGAATGGGCTGGTTCACAAAGAACACCTCAGATTTCAACAAAGGAACTGAGTCGAAATTAGTTAGAAAAATAGTATTCTAAGCAGTAGTCCTAGTATTACCAAATGCAATTGCTACAAAAACCATGAAGACTGATCAGCAGGCAGTTTGCTTAAGTCTGAATCAATAACCTGGAAAGAATGGAAAAGGTAGATTCAAGTCAATGATGTAACATTTTGAGTGCCACTTGAAGAAATACAAACTCTCCTTGGCGAGCATTGGAAAACCCCTGAGTGACGTGACTGAGAACATAAATATGTTCAGTTATCTTGGAGCATGTTCTGAGTAGATGGGAAGGTGAACAGGTGTGAAGGAGACAGGCAAGAGGAGATAGACAGATAAAAGAGATGAAGAAGATAATGTCAGGGATTGCAGAACATATGGAGAGACAGGAAGAGCCCGAGGGTCTAGGTAAACTCAACTCTAGGAACAGCACAATCCCATTTTTCTTCAGACAGAACAGAGTGATTTTTGCAGTTTGCTGAGGTGTGAGGTAGGTACCTTACTTCAATAGATGTAAAGGGTATTTCTTAGAGACATTGTAGAAGAGATTTATGAGCTTAGTTGAAATTTGCCATGCCTTTCAAAGTCCCTTCCAAACCTGTGTCAGGGAATATACCAAGTCTTTTTAGTCAAAATGAAGAATAATACGCCTTCACATGGATGGCACACTTGTGGAAGGATTTAAAAGCTGGATTACAACATGGCAGGCAAGGTTTGTTTCTGCTAGCATAGCATCTCTCAAAGGGCACCCATCTCTGATCACAAAATAGATTACATCGAGCAGTTTATATAAATGCTTACTAATTGCTTGGCCTTTATGAACATTTGCCTTTGTTTTTGGTGGCCTTTAGAAACTAAAGATATGCAAGATGCTGGTACAGCGCTCATGAAGAATTTACACAAGGAAAGTTCATGAAATATGGTCACATCAAGCTAATCTCATGTTTCTGAGACTATGCTTGTCACACAGAAAGGATGAGAGACTAGAGTGGAAAAAGCATAAACCTTATAAACAAGCATCATTATCAGGTCTGTGTGATTTCCTTGAGGCCACAATGCAGAAAAAAGGGCATATTTTTACATTAGGATAGATGACAGATGGTTTCCCCACAGATGTGTAGCTGTTGCATGGATGGCCTCAGGACTATGTCTTTATAGCTTCCTAGCAATATTTGTGCCAGTGGATAGCTTAAAATATGCACTAATGTCTGGGAAGGGGGTACTTGGAGTGGAAATACCAGGCTGAGATTGGGAGAACAGAAAAAAATGCAAGGAAAGTTAGCTGAGATACATAAAAACCAAAATTAAAGAACCAAAATTAAAGAAAGGATCGCATTGATGTGTGGTTAGGATGACTCAAAGTAAAAGTGGAGAACAAACGGAAGTGCCACACGACTGCGAGCTCAATGGACTCTACAGTTGGGGTAGGGTATCTGTAAAACTTTTGGAAACTCTTGGAAGGTTAATAGAAGAGTTTTGCTCTTAGGGCCAAGAATGTCCTCTTGATGCTCTGCAGAGATCAAGGCAAAGTGTGGAGCATCCTGTTCTTCAACAAATATCTTGATTTAATGAAGTCACCATTAAGCTACATGTGGTGGTGTAAGACTGTACTCTCAGCATTTGTGAGGAAGGCTGTCGCGTGAGGATCCCTTAAGTATGGGGCCATCATGAGCTACATACCAGACTGTTTCATATATATGAATGAATGAATGAATGAATGAATGAATGAGATAATGAGATAATGAACAAATTAATGAATGATGTCCACGGTAAACTTCCAGTGTTTTCCCCATGACATGTTTCATCCTGGCAGTACCTCTTTAGATCATAGGATCTTAGCAGTTGTGAAATAAGCAAAACATTTTTTAAAATATTTCTTGTATTTGTAGTGTTTTGGGGGGGGGAGTTATAGTGATGCACCATGCAGAGAAAAAGCCCTAGACAGTCACAGCATACTAAGCTTGAACCTGAGAATAAACATGCACAGAGAATATCTCAAACTAATCCTCGCCTGGAGACAATCCCAATGCCTTGCAGCCCAAAGCAGAACAAACATGTGGAACCCAGTGGAGATAAGCCAAACTTCAGTCAGCCTACAGGCTTGTAACTGTGGAGATAAGAATTTCATATGGCAAGTACCTCAGTTCAGGCTAGTTTATTATCAAGCTTTATCAGACAGTGATTGACTAGTATGATCATTTTTAGTAAACAAATCTCCAAAATGCATTCTGTGAGATACTCAAATTTGAAAGCAGTGACCTGAATAAAAGGAATGAACCACATACCTCTTGTCTCCATAAGCAGTAAAGAAAAAAAAAAAAAAGTATCACATCATCGAGTTACTTCCCTTCCTGGTCTTCTAATTTAATCCCTTGAACTTGGAAAGTTCGGATACTTCTGTTCCTTCTGAACTGCCGCTGATGTTACAGAAGGAATTGTTTCTGATTACTCAGTTTCTATCAGCCACCAAGAGAACTGCTTCATCTACACTAAAGCCAACAGAAAGCATCTTCTAAAAACAGCCTGGATATGTTCTTTCCACTTGAGACCATTTGCCTCTTTGCTTCTAGTAAACTAGTAATGAGAATTGTGCCTGCTTTCTCTGCATCAATGTAATATAGTTTATACTCAGCCTGTCTAAGAATGAATGGGGTCTATGAAATGGAATAAAAACTTTGAAAAAGCTTCCTTGTGTTTCAAATGAACCCTAGATACAGATTTTGAAAAGTATATATATTTAAAAATATAAATGTGTATATGTAGAATGGTGGGAACTAGAAAAGATCATCCTGAGTGAGGTATCCCAGAAGCAGAAAGACACACATGGTATATACTCAATCATAAGTGGATATTAGACATGTAATATAGGATAATCATACTAAAATCTGTACACCTAAAGTAGCTAAGGAAGAAGGAGGACCCTGGGTAAGATGATCAATCCTCTTCCAGAAAGGCAAACAGGACAGATGTCAGAAGAGGGCAAAAAACAGGGAACAGACAGGAGTGTACCACAGAGGGCCTCTGAAAGATTCTACCCAGCAGGGTATCAAAGCAGATGATGAGACTCATAGCCAAACTTTGGGCAGAGTACAGGGAGTCTTATGAAAGAAGGGGGAGATAGAAGGATCGGGAAGGGACGGGAGCTCTACAAAGAAAGCAACAGAACAACAACAACAAAAATAATAATAAAACAAAACAAACAAACAAAAAACTGGGCACTGATACTCTGAGACTAATATTCTGAGACTGATACTCCAACAAATGACCATGCATGGAGATAACCTAGAACCCCTGCACGGATGTGGTCTGTGATAGCTCAGTGTCCAAGTGGAGTCCCTAGTGATGGGAACAGGGACTGTCTCTGGCATGAACTCAGTGGCTGGCTCTTTGATCTCCTCCCCCTGAGTGGGGAGAAGCCTTACCAGGCCACAGAGGAAGTCAATGCTGCCAGTCCTGATGAGACCTGATAGGCCAGGGTCAGATGGAAGGGGAGGAGGACCTCCCCTATCAGTGGCCTTTGGGAGGGGCATGGGAGGTGATGCAAAATAGAGGGTAAAATTGGGAGAGGACAAGGGAGGGGGCTATAGCTGGGATACAGAATGAATAAACTGTAATTAGTAAATAAATAAATAAAATTTAAAAAAGATTTTAAAGCAAAAAGAAGAGTATATATATTTCAAAATATAAAATCTATATGTAGATTTTTTCAACATGGCAAAAAAACTTCATTTTTAATATACAAAAATAAAAATGTGTAAGTGCTTTAGGTATTGCATTCCAGACTCTACAACCCCCTGGCAATCGATATAGAAAAAGAAAGTCCAAATTTTAAGAGATGTGCAAAAGGATCAACAGCAAAAGGTGATAAGAAACGTGTTTCACTTATAGGCTGCTCAAGAAACATTGCTGGGTAGTGGTACAATTAATCTGGACGTGGGGAATAGGAAAGAGTGCTCATTTTTAGTTTGGAAAAGCATCTACTCTTAATATACATATGTGCTGCTTTGTTTCAATCCAAAAGAAAAAAAACAAAATTAGATATCATCAAACTTCCAAAAATAACCACACAAAAACACCATTCCCCATAGAATGACACAGACTTAGAGGCATTCATTAAAAGCAAAGTCCACTTGCCATCCAAGGGAAAATATTGTCCTGTATTTTAAAATCTAAACAAAGCACAATATGCTACTTCATGCTACTATTTTAGACTTCCTGGCTTATGTAAATTTTCCCTGTATTGGAAAAACCATTGTTCTTTGCTCTCTTCTTGTTTCTACTTTCTACACCACTAACAATTTACTGAAGAATAGCCTCAATAATATTCCTATATGATAGCTGTGCTGCTGTGACTGCCCGATTACTGCATAGTTTGAAATTGTTCCTAGGGAAGTCTTGGAAGCACCTTATTCATTCACTTTTCCTTGCTGGGGAGGGTGATTTATTATCTGAAATGGAAGCTAAAATGTAACAGCCTCTATTCAAGGTCATACCCGCAAGAATAGCATCCGAGTCCCTATCTGCAAATGCACTTTTCTTAGCCACCTGTAAAAATATTCATGACCTCAGCTCCTTCAGATTTCTCAAACTCTTGTGCAGCAAGCCACTTTTCAATTCGTTGCAAGTGGTTAGCTTTGCATTTGTTTTCTGTTGCAGAAATCAGTTCGTACAACCAGTCAAGACTGTGATTTTCCTACGTGTTCTTTGTGTGTGTATCTTCCTTTCATCCTTTCACTGAATTGATTGTAATAGTCTAAATGACAGTTTTGAAATAAAAAATTAGTCATGATACATAGTTTCAAAAGTCAGAAAAATCAACCCCTATTAGTATTTAGTCACAGCTATAACAACTATTTCTGTTTTTTTTTTTTTTTTAATTTAAATGTCATTTCTTATTCCAGCCAATTTCCCTAGAATTTGTGTTTGTAAAAGCTCTGTAATAATTCAGTGGCATACTCTCTACTGCTGTCTCTTTGGGTGCCTGTGCATATTCTGAGTGTAGGTGAAGTGGTTGTGAGTGGAGGTAGCATTCACATAGGATTAGCCATGTATGAGCAGCACTGTGGCATGGAACCATACTACAGAGAGGTGAGAGAAAGGCTATGGAAGAGTGAACTCCCACCTTGCTGTTCCTCCCCTGGAAGTGGAGCTCTAGCCACATAACTCTCGATTAATGCATAAGCAGAGAGATTTCACAGTTCTTCCTTGAGATCATTCTGACAGCTTACCAGCTGTTTCCATGCTATTTTTTGCCATGATGCCATGGGTAAGCCACAGTGTCTTCTCTGTTACTCTGCCAACAGCATTACTGCCTGCTGTTTTGTTCTCAGAGGCTGTTTCCCAACCAAACTCTACCATCTTGTACCTTCCCCGCTCACTTTGCCGAGCAGTGAATTTCAGACTTGCTGATCTGTAGTCCCTAAGGAAAACTTAGGTGGAGGGAGTATGCAGAATGGCTACATAAGAAAACACAGGTAGATGTAGAGATATGTTTATGAATCCACAACCGTGAAGCACATAGCTATCGGTGTATTTGAGATACCTTATCTTACTGCAATGCTTTCTAACACTCGAAACAACGGTCATGAGGTAGGAAGAACACAAGAATTCAAAGTTAGAACCTAATTTTGATTTTCTGTTCCACTTTTCTAGCTGGATATTTCACTGTTAGTTTTCTCATTTTCTACATATGTCTTGCATGGGATGTTGGCTGTGAGTGTTTGGTTTGTTTGACTTTACCCAATAAATTCAAGAAACAGAAATGAGACCACATAATGACTAGCAAGAGAACCTGACCTGGATTCTGAAGTTCATGAATTTATATTCTACTCCTCTTAAAGATGGTCTCATTGAGGTAAACATGTGGTGTGATTTACAGAGGGACCCAACAAACATGATCATCTGGTATGCAGACAATGTGAGAAGCCACTGACAAGAGAAGGGGAAGCTAGATGAAGGGTCAGCTCAGGAATATGATGACTCTAGGAGATTTCAATTAACACAGAATGAGGAACTATGCAACCAGTACAGGGGCATAGGTTTATAGGAAAGAGAAGTAGATTTTCTGCACCTGGTCAATTCCTGAGACAGCAAGAGAAATTTCAAGTTTTTTGTTTTTGTTTTTGTTTTTTGTTTTTTTTTCTGAAACTAGAGTCCAAACAGGCAAGACTAGGTGTCCTCACTAGGTATCTCCTGGTACACTGCTCCTCTATTACTATCAACAGTGAAAAAAAAAAGTTAGGACTATGGCATTTGTCACTCTCTGCCTCCTGACTATGGGTGCAATCTGATCAGCCACTTCAATTTTCTGCTGCCATGACTTTTCTGCCATGATGGACGGGCCTCTCTACCTGGAAGTCACAATCAACTCTTCTTTTCTGAAAAAAGAAAGCACTCACTCTAGGGGGACAAAAAGAAGTCTTTACAGTGTGGTGCGCCTTCCGTCATTGGACACCATATGTTCAAGACACACAAATATAAGGCAAGGATGACAACCCTCCCTTGTTCTCTGTGGGTGGGGCAGTGGTCCACTTTCAGATATTATCCATCCGACCTTCATATAAGCTCTATGAGGAAGAGACTACCGTTAACTGCACGTTGCTTTTTGTCATTGTGACAAAAGACCATAACTTGAAACCCATTCGTTCACACAGTCAGGGATCCCATTAAAAAAAAAAAAAAACAAAACAAAACAGCAACAACAAACTGGAAACCATATTAAACCATAAAACATATGCAGAGGACCTGGTGCAGGGCCTGTGCATGCTGCATCAGTCCCTGTGAGTTCATAGGAGATTGAATCTCATTGATTTAGGGGGGCTTTTTTCCTTGGTATCCTCCATCCATCCTCTCAGGATGTTATACTCTTTCCACCCCATCTTGCCCAGGGTTTGTTGTTGTTGTTGTTGTTGTTATTTTTTTTTCTGAGGGAAGGGATCCAGTGGAGACATCCCTTTCAGGAATGAGTACTCTAAGGTCTCCCACTCTGAGTAATGAAGTCTGGCTGTGGGTCACTATATTGGCTTTCATCTGCTACAGGAGGAAGCTTCTGTGATGATAGTTGAGGAAGGCACTAATCTATGCGTATGTAAGAATGTCATTAGGAGTCATTTTATCAACAGTTTTTTTTTTTTTAACTTAGACACGAACTACTTGGGTTTACCCTAGGTTGATGGGCTATCTAGTCTCACATTCTTCAGAGAATTCAAACAGTGTTGGGTATTGAGAACGAGGGTGGTGAGAGTGAGAGGGTGGTGATCAGGTGTGGGGAGAGTGGAAGGTGAGAGGGCTGAGAGTGACAAGGGAAACCAATAGTTGTACATCTCTAGAACAAGCCAGAAATCTGCAATGGGGTAGGCTCCTGGGAGGCTATAGGCATGATTTTAGCTGAGGCTTTGAGCCGTTGGGGATATGGAGACTGAAATGGACACCATTTTACTGTATTGACAACAGCCTTTCCTGTTTGAGGATTCCCATGGCACTCCTTTGACCAACAACTTCAATTAGATGCAACCAAATGTTGCTACTGGAAGCTTCATTTGGTTACAAGAGATGGCCAGTTGGAACCCTGTCTCCCCCATTAGTTGACTATTTCATTTAGACATCCTGCATATATGTATATGTTTTAGGAAGCTCCTGCTTATTAGGTTTCCATACTCCCCAAATGTCCCTTAATTTCAGCTCTATTCCCTTGCCTCACTGTCCCATTTAACCTTCTGCTCCAGCCCTCCCCATACATCCACAACTATTTTATTTCCATTTCCTAATTAGATCTATCTGTATGCTCTAGTTCCTTACTCTATACCTATCCTTTGTGGTTCTACAGATTGTTAGTTGGTAGTCTTATTTCTGTGTGATGACCTGGTCATCAACCTTGCAATAATCTGTTCCATAATTTATTCTGTCTACATTTTAGTCGTCTCATAACCAAAATGAAAAGACCATAGCTTTTCAAAATACCTTTCCAACTTGGTTATTTATTCTCCTTTGGTGCAGAAGTCTAGGACCCTAGGGTATTTTTACATCTGGTTGAATGGCTCCCCTCTTCTCCCTCTATGGTGATAGTCAAGGGACAATAAGGACACAGTGTTCTCCAGCATTTTTTTTCTTAGTAATATCTGAACAGAGATAATGTTTCCCTGTGGAAATCCTTTAATTTCCAGATCAAATGGAGTATCTGTGATCCCATCCTCCCTGGAAATGTAATGTAATATAATCTAAGAGGAGGCATTTGAGACTTTACCATTTTATTCTTGCCTGAAGAAAAGGAACTCTGGATTTACTTCAACAAAGGCAAACCCATACACTCAAACACAAATCTATGACACACAAACCCATGACATACAAACACACACACACACACACACACACACACTCATCAGAGCTTTTGGGAATTGACTACGATAGCTTAAGTATAATATGGCAGGAAGAAAATACAAGTCCTTTGAGTCAGAGGGATTAAATACTCAAGTTTTCCTGGGTATTTTGCATATTGATGCCATGTAAAAAAAGGCACCATGTTTTGCCTTTGGTGCCTGGAATGATCTTCATAGCAGCATTCTAAGAAGGGACAGTTATAAATTGATATTCAGATAGAATGTATCCCCCAGAAAAATATGAATAATGCTCTAATTGCTAGTGTCCTGAAATGTGATCTTATTTGACCATGTAATCATTAGCATATGTGTTTATCCAACATAAGTGTTTCCATAAGGAAGACATAGCATATAAACAAAAACAGAGGAAGAATTCAACATGGCAATAATAGAATCAGAACTTTGAGTGACACAACTGCAAGACAAAGACACCCAATAATTGACGGTAAATACCAAAAAGTAAAAGGAAGCAAGAGTAGATCCTAAGAATCTTCTGGGCTTGTAATAGCTAGAATGGTGAAAGTCCTATATGTAAAAATCTAGTCATCAATACCCAATCATAGTAGCTCTAGGGATGTAATATCTTTGGTGATTTTTGTACTTGTTTCCTGACTTCAAAAATATTTAAGGGAATTTCACTTGCTTTCCATATCCATGAATTTAAAGAAGCACAAAGTCTTGTGACTTGGCTGTTTTCTTCTTTGGCCTTCTATTTGGCTCATTGTTTCCTTTTGTTTTGTCTAACATTAAGCAGTGCTCTTGAATATGTAGAAACAGTAAAAGAAAGAGAAAGAATGAGGCTGTTGGAAACAAAGCTATCAGGAGAGACCTGGAGGCAATGCAGTGTATTGGAAGAATAGTCATGGACATATTTTTTCACCACTTGAGCTGCCTAGCATTTATTTACACAATGAGCACAATCTATCAATGTTAAATTGATAGGCATTTTGAACCTTTAGCTGGCCTGCTTTTAGGCATAGTTTCTTCTCAAGCAACATAATACTAGCCCCTCCTTCCAAAATTGCCTATATTAGAGATGTAAAAAATTTGATAACATGTTCCCTTGGATTTAAGTTCAAGACCTGTCATATATATATATATATATATATATATATATATATATATGTCATATACATATATATATATATGTACAAGATTATATACTGCCTTCTTGTGACTATTAAGCCAAAGTCCACATAAAGCAGATAATAGGATACAATTTGCAATATTGACTCTGCCAATAAGAATTCCAGGGTTATTCCATGTGTTATTCTCCTGGTTTTAGTAGAGTGTGTTTTATATTGAATTTCCCTTTCCTTCACAAGAGCTTTGTTATTGTTTAGGAAGAGCTTATATAACTGCATGGTCAAGGAAGCGAGAACAGCCTACAACACAAACTTTTTTTTTTTTGATGGGTTTGTGTATGAGGTGTACTCGCTAGCATGTTGCAAGTCCTATAAGACAGAGCCCTAGGTTCTGAGATGGTCAGGAAGTTGACCTTCCTGAAGCAAAGTTCATTTGGGTGTGGTCCAGGTTGCCAAGGTGACTTCTTAAACTCAAGAAGCCAAAAGTCAATTAGAGGTTAAATACATGGCTATTAGGTTCATCTCAAGAACTAACAGATTTTCAGTTTATGTTTCCATGGAAAGCAGAGAATCATTAATGGTCAGAAAAGCTATACTTGTCTTTTGCTGCTCTTATTTTCTCCCCTTTAATTACATATCTCAATAAAAAAAATAGTTCTTTGTGAGTTTCTAATCAAATCTCATGTCTTGGATCTAAGGAAAGAATGGGAAAGATGAGGTGTTTTGGGTCCTCATGTAGCATCAGAAATTATATGTACATAACCTATTCTGTATAATATAGCAATCAGGTATGTATTAGAAAGGATGCATCCGTGAGGAAGAAATAGCTAGTGAATGGAGTGAAAGTGAATGGAGATCCAGCACCTCTCCATCTTCTTACCTGTGAACTCAGTGTACCCATGTTTGTCATGCTCCTGTCACCATGGCTAATGCTGCTCTTTTTATGTGCCTTCGCTATCATGAGAGATAGCACCCTCAAACTCTGTGCCAACATAAATTCTTTCCATTGGTGTTTTTTTTTTTTTTTTCCACAGCTGCAAAGAAGAGTAACTAATATACTTAGCAAAAGTCAGAGTGGTGTGGTATAGGGAACTTCCTAACCACTGCAGCCTAGAGTGTGGACATAATACAGAGCACTAATCACCAAAGACCAACTCTGCAAATTCAAGACTCTTCTGATTTAAATATTTTTGAGTTTAAAGGACTGTACTAAAAAGAGATTAGTATCAGTAAATGAAGACAGACATGATTTAAATACTGAGCAATACTGGTAAGCACAGACGGAAAGGTCTTTTTGTCTCTGGTCTGAATGACTAATTGATGAAGGAATTTTTTTTTTCCTGTAAAATGGCCTGAAGCTAAGAAGATGCCAGTAGGTGACATGAATAGAAAAGAGAAAGAGAATGTGGAACCCTAAGCAGACAGAACTATTAAGAATTTCCTTTTTAATTGGATTATTTGGTTTGTTGGTGTCTAGTTTCTTAAGTTCTTTGTATATTCTGGAAATAATCCCTCTATCGGATGTAGGGTTCATGAAGAAGAAATTAGACACCAAAAGCCAAATAATCCAATTAAAAATGGGGTACAGATCTAAGCAGAGAATTCTCCACAGAGGAATATAAAATAGAAGAGAAACACCTAAAGAAATGCTCAACATCTTTAGTCATCCGGAAAATGCAAATCAAAACAACTCTGAGATTCCATCTTACACATATCAGAATGTCTAAAATAAAAAACTCAAGTGACAACACATGCTGGAGAGGATGTGTAAAAAGGAGAACTCTCCTTCATTGCTGATGGAAGTGCAAACGTGTACAAATACTCTGGAAATCAATCTGGAGCTTTCTCAGAAAATTGGGAATAGCAGTACCTCAAGATCCAGCTATATCACTCCTGGGCATATAACCAAAAGATGTCCCACCATTCAATAAGGACATTTGCTCAGCTATGTTTATAGCAACTTTATTTATAATAGCCAGAATCTGGAAATAACTTAGGTGTCCTTCAGCGGAGGAATGTATACAGAAATTATGGTACATCTACACAATGGAATACTACTCAGCTATTAAAAACAAGAAAATCATGAAAATTGCAGGCAAATGGATGGAACTAGATGAGATCATCCTGACTGAGATAACCCAGTAACAGAAAGACAGGCGTAGTATATACTCACTTATAAGTGGGTATTAGCCATATAATACAGTATAGCCATCTACAGACCTAAAGAATCTAAACAAAAAGGAGGACCCTAGTGAGGATGCTTAACTCTCATTTAGAAGGGCAAACAAGACATACACCAGAAGTAGTGTAAGAGAGGAAATCAGATGGGAGCCTACTATAGAGGGTCCTCTGAAATGATTCATCCAACAGGGGATCAAAGCAGATGCTGAGACTCATGGCTAATCTTGGGCAGAGTGCAGGGCGTCTTATGGAGGAAGAAAGGAGTCGGAATAAAGGAACATGGAGAGGACAGGAGCCTCACAAGGAGACCAACAAAACTAAAAGGTCTGAGCCCAGGGGGCCATGAAGAGTGATGCACCAACAGGGGACCATGCATGGAGAGGACCTAGACCGGTCGGCAGCTCAGTCTCCATGTGCATCTCTGAGTGAGGGGAGCAGAGGCTGCCTTAATCATGAACTCAGCTGACTGCTCTTTGATCGCTCACTCCTAGTGATTCAGCCTTGCCAGGCCCCGGAAAATAGGATCCAGGCAGTCCTGATGAGATTTAACAAACTATGGGAATATGCCAATATTAGAGAACTCCCCCTATCAGTGGAATAGGTGAAGAGGATAGGGGAAAGAGGGAGGAAGGGTGGGACTGGGGGGGAGTTGAAGGTGGGATTTCAATTGGGATATATAGTGAAAAGAGTATGAAGAAAAAAAAACCATAAAATTAAAACAAAAAGAATTTCCTTAC
Organism: Meriones unguiculatus; assembly: GCF_030254825.1. Classification (NCBI taxonomy): domain Eukaryota; kingdom Metazoa; phylum Chordata; class Mammalia; order Rodentia; family Muridae; genus Meriones; species Meriones unguiculatus. The sequence continues at coordinate 96,038,369 of NC_083355.1, read as the reverse complement.
TCTTGTCTGTCTAAATGCTTACCAATTCCTTGGTAAGGGGGAATAAAGTGCATTTATGAGTAAGTAAATGTCCATCAGAGCTCAGCTAACAGGCTCCAGCAGAGGCATCCTTTCATCTTTCTTTTGGACCAGGAACAAAATATAAGAGTCAAAATCCAATGTGAGCAAAGTGTGGTAGCAGCATTCCTTAAGAGAACTGTTTTCTGAATTGGGATTATTCTGCTCTGTGTGAATCACAGGTTACCAAACCTTAGTTCTTTCTTTCTATTGTGGAAACTCTCCAGAATGAATAGGCCAAAAGTTGTCCTTACACTGAAGGAGGAAAAAAAATAGGAATTTTTTTTTGGGGGGGGAGGGTTGTTTTGTTTTGTTTTCTTTATGGTTTTGCAGCAACTGGCTGCCTCACAGAAACCTGCAGCATTCTCTCGGGCTACAATGGCACCATTTGTCAAATTGCTGTTTCCCGTGAGCTAAATAATGCCCCTATGGATAGAAAAAGTTAATCTCCTTTTTCCAAAGAGCTCCATTTCCACCCAGGGATGCAGCTCATTTGCATCCCAGGAGCTGACTCTCTGTTATTATGCTTCCACAGCAGAGAGGTTCAGAGGTTAACCACATGGTGTGTTAACAACAATTTCCTTTCATCCTTTTAAAGTTATTTTCATTTCATTAGCTACCCCCTTGCTCTTTAATTATGCTCTGTTTAGGTTTTGTTGCTGCCATCATCAGATTTGTATGAGGGAAAAGGCTTGCTCCCTTCAAGCCAGCATGCAGACACATGCGTGTGCACGCAGACATACAACGTGGGCTTTCTCAGGGACTATGCCTTGGAAAACGCTCAGCCTCTCATGCAGATCTCTTTGTTCCCTTCCATCCAGTTCAAACCTTTGGATACCATTTCCTTCGGTACTTGTCTACCTTGACCCCCTGTTTACATTGTATCAGCAGCCTTCCTTCACTCAAATGATTCTCTCCTCCCTAGAATCGCCATCTCAAATCCCCCCTTGTAGCTCCTGCCTTAATTAAATTCTAGTCCCCAACCACTGCTGCCAAGATTCATAGATACCCTGAAATGCTCAGCATTAATTAACCAGGGCTCTGCAAACTCTCCAAGCTGGAATATTAGAAGTTGGTAAGATGTGAACATATGAGGAATTCTAACAGGTCTATGATGATGAACGCGAAGAAGGTCTCTAGGAACCAGTATAAATGGGGTAGGTGTCAAGGGCAGTAGGTATTATAATGGACTGTAACTACCCAATACCGGGCTATCTGTGTTCAATTTGGGAAAACAACGTTTACTGTGCTCCCCCTTTCCATTTTAGAATTGAATACGGTCCTCTTCTTCTCCCCTTCTCTTGCCTCTTTCTAGTGAAGCAGAGGAAATTAAAGTGACACTAAAATAAGTGACATCCTTAATAGCTCAGATCCCTTTCAAGAGCTATCTGGGGTATTCCCCAGAGCAATATGCTAATTAGACATCACCTTTGAATATCCTGCTGCATTTTCACAGTATCTTGGAAATTTTAGAAAGAGGAACTAAATGGGTACATCTGATAACCGGGTAGGGGGGGAAATAAGGCAAGAAGTGGCTCTGACTGGGGCAAGGAAAACAAATAACAGTTAATAAGGTAAAAACATATCTGATGGAAGAATATAATTCTGAAAAGAAATTGTATTTCCCTTTTCCCTCAGTGCCTTTTGATGGTAGGGGACTCACTGCCATGCAGAGAACTCACTATTATATATAGAAATAGTCATGTACCACTTGACTATTTCCTGGAAAATCACTCCCATTTGCTTTTGTCTGCCTGTTAGCTCATTTCCTTGTTTATTTGTTTGTTTTTGATAAACACAGAACATATCTATTGACTTTTTTTTTAACCTGAGCTTGAGAGAAACTTCATGCCTCTAAGAGTTGTGTTTTATGTTGTTTTGGTTTTTGTTTTGTATTCAAGTTACTATTCCAGATTTTTGAGTGAATTCTTGTCTATATGTCAATCACAGCAGCAATGTTCTGTCTGCCGAGGTATCCAGAATCTTCTAGGATGCTTGTAGAACATACTTTTCCCTTGCTCCACATTAAGTATCTGTCTTCATATGACAACTTATTCCTGGCTTATAAAGGACCTAGTCTATGCTGAAGCTGCATGCTTTACAACTAACAGGAAGATTTTTTTCAAATGGATTTCAAAAAGATATCATCTAAAAGATGTAGCTACTTCAAAGACCAACAGAGCTGACACATTAGAGAAAAGATGGTTACTTCTTAAAAGCTCAGAGATGAGACTGGAGAGGTGGTTCAGCAGTTAAGAACATGCACTGCTCCTTCAGAGAACCCAAGCTCAATTTCTAGCAGCCATGTCACATGGCTCAAAATCACCTACAACCCTACTCAGCAGACGCCTGTACTTTACACCAGCCCCGACCCCACCCCTGCCTCTTTGCCACACACATACACTAAATTTAAAACAAAATTAAAACCTAAAAAGTTAGATTAATTTGAGTATATCACAAAAACTACATGAGAAAAAAAATGTGGGTCTTAACATAATTATCTCAGATTCAGACACTGAATGGTGAAAGGCTCTCTGACCCACACAGTGGAAAGGAAAGACAGAGACAGAAGGGCAGAGAGAAAAGGAGAGCAATGAGTTTGCCATCATCATTTTACTGTTATCAGGGTTCCTCCAAGGTTGTGAGTCTTCCCGTCTATAAAGTGTAGATGGCTTGAGAATTGGTAAGTCCAGCGATTATTTTTATCTGTCAACCACTTTGCATTTTTCCCTTTCCTAATTTATTTAAATGAAAAAGAAAAAAAAATCAAATGCAATGGGTATAGAAGTCTTGTTCTTATGCAGGTTATCTGGAAATTTTGGAAGAAAAGGCTATTACCAGGGCTAATGTTGCTGAGAAACAATGAAGGTTTAAGCCATTAAGGAAAATGACTAGTTCACAGAAAGACAATAAGGTAGAGAGAGACACATGAAACCTTGCGAGAGATAGCATGTGCTATAAATAAGTACCAGGCCAGCAAAAGAAAACATCTAACTTCAATTCTTATATATTGCAAGTCTTGCAATTTGTTTATCTGAAAAATTTCAGCATTCCTCAGCTAAAAACACCAGACACTGTGGATTCATGAAGAGGTTTGGCATATTTCTGTTGCTTTTTTTAGGTAGGTGGAAAAAACATAAATCTATGTTCAGCATTTGAAAATTAAGCATGTGGTTTACTGTATAAAGGAATAAGAAACTGATTATTAATTCGTTGGCTAAAGAACAAAAGCTTATGACCAAGAACCATCATGGCTCCATAAGCCAGGTTTCTGGGATGGAGGATCTAGGCACCAAGCTGCCTTGGAGGTTAATGCTAGCTCTTAGAGTATTGGCAGTAGGCCTGTTTTAAAAAATGTTCCATAAAGGGAAAAATATTTCTGAGAAATTTTCTTTGACAAATTATATATTTGACATGATTGTTTGTTTCTTGTACACTCATTTCAGTCACTATTTATTAAACTGTTAAATGGAGTGTACTGTGCTGTGTTACAGAGGCAGGAAAATAAATCATAATCTATTATTTGCCCTGTAAAAGCTTACAATGTACTGATATAGACCTGCAAACTTGTGAGTAATGAAAATAACCATTTGTTTTATAACTGTACAGGCTAATAATTACAATTGTGCTACACAACAATTTACAAATTATAATTCATTTACTTCCCGTTTGAAATATACATTATTATAATAAATGCACAATAAAAAATAAGCATGGGTCAGGGGTTGGAGAGGTGGTTGAGCAGTTAGTAGCACTTGCTGCTTTTACAGAGGACCCAGGGTTGGTTCACTTGTGACTCCAGTTCCACAGGAGATCTGATACCCTCTTATGACCTCTGGAGACACCAGGCATCCAATGTGCTTCACAGGCATACATGCAGACAAAACATTAGTGGGTATGAAATAAAATAAGTTTATTTTTTTGTTTTTTTTTCCTTATTAATTACACTTTATTCACTTTGTATCTCACCCCCCCCGTGGTTCCCTCCCTCCTCCCATCCCAATCCTTCCCTTCCTCCACCCTCTGCATGCAAGCCCCTCCCCAAAACCACTGATAGGGGAGGACTTCTTTTAGTTTAAAAGTTGTGTGTTTGTTGTATTTAAGAACCTATGGGGCAAAGAGATCCAAATATCAGCCCAAATCGATGGCACTGAGAAGTGGCACATCCTAAACTCTAAGTCCCTGGACTCCAAAACAGCACAGCAGCATCTGTCTTTAAAGCCCTGTACAGCTGAAAATAAAGGAACAAGGTATAAGCCGCCCAAAGGGGTGGGGGTGAGAGAAGAAATAGGAAGTATTAAGAGAAGAAATGTCTAGGTGTGAAGACTAATCTGCCTTGCACAGCAATCTACCCCTGTGTATTTCTGTCCTACTTTTGGAAATGGAATATAGAAGAAGATTTAAGTAAAAAATGGAAACTGGTACAACTACTGTGCAAACCAGGATGACAGTTAAGACTACACCGATGCATGAATCGCAACCACGAATCTATCTTCTGGATACGTAATCCAAATAACCTCCACACCTAAGAGACGCTTGCACTATCACATACACAGCAGCATTTCTCCAAATTGCCGAGGTGTTACACGGCTCAAGTGTCTTTGAAAACCTGAACAAAGAAAGCAAGGAATGTATATTTTTGTATACAACGGAATGATATCCAGTCTTTAAAAGAGATCTCTTGCCTTTTGAGGCAGCATGGATGTTAGGCTGATTCGAAACAATTGAATGATTATATGAATATATGAAAAGATTACCATGTAGTGAGGACATATAAACATCTTTATTTTTACCCCTTGAAAAAGTGAATAAAGAGGTGGTTTCCATGAACAGGAGAGAGAAAGATGGGAGATGCAGGTGAAAGCATGCAAAGTTTCCATTATACACACATAGGGTGAAGTAAGTCCAGATATCAAATAGTTATCATTTAAACTGTAAGTAGTTATATTGTTTTGTAGACTACAATTTTTCTGAGTACTCTTACTATTCACAAGGTGCACAAAAAGTACTTATGCCACATGACAGATATGACTTTTAATTGTCTTGATTGCAGCAAACATTTCATCTTATGGCCATCAAAGCATTCTGCACGCCAGTCCTATGAGACCTGATAGGCTAGGGTCAGACAAAAGGGGAGGAGGACCTCCTCTATCAGTGGATTAGGGAAGGGTCATAGGGGGAGAAGAGGGAGTGAGGGTGGGACTGTGCGAAGATGAAGGAGGAAGCTAAAGCTGGGATACAAAGTGAATAAATTATAATATAAATAAATAAATAAATGAGAAAAAAAATGCACACCTTTGATCTATACACATTGAAACCCTGATGTAAACTGTTAAGTTCCAACATCCAGCATGGTTCCAGGGATGGACTTAACTGGTTAGCAAGGGAATGAAGAAGACACAAACACAGAGAGACATATGGACACACAGAAAAGCTGAGATTAGGCAGAGTGGACTTATTTTTTTATTTGTATTTTTAATTAATTTTATTTTTTATATTAATCACAGGTTATTTACTTTGTATCCCAGCCATAGCCCTCTCCCTCATTCCCTCCCATTCCCACCCTCCTCCTTCATCTCCTCCCTGCCCCTTTCCAAGTCCACCCCCTCCCTCAAGGCAGAGTGGACCTCTTAATGGAGAAACCACAGCATCAAGAGGCTCAGCATGGAGCTCCTGTCCTTTCCACATCATACTAACTCCCCCTTCTTTCATAAGATGCCCTGCAATCTGCCAAAGATTTGTTTATGAGTCTTTGTATCTGCTTTGATACACTGCTCGGAAGAGTCTCTCAGGGACCCTCTGTGGTAGGCTCCTGTCCTGTTACTTCTTTTCTCCTAAGTCCAATGCACCTCCCATTTGTGTTTCTAAGTGAGGACTGATCATCTTACCCCGGGTCCTCTTTCTTGTTTATCTTCTTTAGGTGTATAGATTTTATTATGTATATCATATCTTATAGGTCTATATAAGTGAGTATATAGTAATGTGTGTCTTTTTCCTTCTGGACCAAATATATCTGGGCACAGGGGTCTTTTCTGATACTCCACCAAGGACCATCTATGGATATAACCTAGAACCTCTGCTCGGATGTAGCACATGGTAGCTCAGTAACCAATTGGTTTCCCACAGTAAGGTGAACAGGGACTATTTCTGACAGGAACTCAATGGCAAGCTCTTTGACCTCCCCAGTCCCAAGGGAGGAGCAGTCCTGCTAGGCCACAGAGGAGGACTTTGCAGACATTCCTGAAGATACCTGATAAAACAGGGTCAGATGAAAGGGAAGGAGGTCTGCCCCAATCAGTGGACTTGGAAAGGGGCAGGGAGGAGATGAGGGAGGGAAGGTGAGCTTGGGAGGGAATGAGGGAGTGGGATACAGCTGGGATACAAAGTTCATAAAATGTAACTAATAATAAAAATTTTTAAAAAGAAAAAAAAAGAAGCTCAGTGTGATTATCATAGAAGAGGTGAACAGGGAAGAGGGGTTATTGCCTACATCTAAACAAGGAGACAGAGTTTATTGTATACAGATGGATCAAAGGTACAGGTTTAGGTAATCTTGCTATGAACAGTTTCTCTACAGTGGACATTTTCTGCACATACTGCCAACATTAGCATTCAAACCAGAGCAAGGTTTTATAATTTCCCTGAGGACTAATCCTGGACGTGCTTCACCATTTTGCCTTGGATCTGAGGCGAGGGTCCTCAGCACAGCTGTGCCCATGTAAACAGCTCCTCCTCTCCCTACAATAAGTTCATGATAAAACTATAAACAGAAACGTTTACTTTTAATCCTGTGATCACCGTGCAAGCCTAAGAAGTTGTCACATTGGTACCAAATGGAACAGAGACTGACTAGGCTTAGAAGAAATAATTTAGGCTGCAAGCTTCTAATATTCTTTGTGAGGCAATAATAGGACTACCCCCAAGAATTTTCTCAGTGTTTAATCAGTCATCAGTGGTTCAAACTTGAGGCGAATACAATATCTCCAGGCCATGCTTTGCACACAGGTGAAATGTGATCCTTGTTTGTATGTCATGAAATTAAGAAAAGGCATTTGGAGGAGACGAGGGAGGGGGCTACAGGGGAATAAATTATAATAAATAAAAAGAAAAGGCAATTCTTATGTTTAATACACGAGAAGACCATGGCAGGGTAAGCAACTAGGCAAAACATGTAGAGGCGAGGAATGATGTCTCCTGACAGAGACTTCCAAGATACGGCAGCAGTGCTGAAAGAAGCTAGAAGTACATTTTCTAAGCAAATCGTTCGAAACAGGTTGTTTTCCTTTTGGATACAACTGTTTGTCTTTTATTTGGGGGAGGAAAATGTACAAGAATACAGTCAGGTATCAGTTCAACTCTGGAGGTTTAATAGGAGAGTTTAATGAAAACCAGGACACAATTCCATGCCTCTTTTCAATTTCGTGTAGGCACAAAACAGGAAGACTCTGTGCCAACTTGTTCTTTATCTCTCAAAGAACTGTAGACAATGTAACTAGCTACAGCTGCCATGCCTGAAACCGACTTGATGCTCTGAGTTTAATTAGACTGTAAAAACAGAAAATAAACCAGACAATTGATTAAATATAAATAAAATGAAAGGAATATGTTCCTAAAAAAAAAAGGACAGAATAAGGGTAAACATGTGTTCCTAGGTTGATGTGCTCATCTGTTCAACCCTGCATCAGCAGCTATAAAAGGCTTTTGCAGAGTAAGGAAATGGTGAGCTGATGGCATCTCCTTGGAAAAGGCAAAAGGCAGGGACAAAAGAAATAAATAGTTGTAACAGTCACACAGCAGAGACTAAGAAAGTGGATCTTTTGGTACCACCTATGTTCCTAATATCATGGAATTTGTTAATATAATTTAGGTTATAATTATTAAATTTTCCATAAACTATTTATTAGTCTGTTATTTCATTATTCTTGCACAAAAGATCAGACATTGAGTACTCAAAATTAATGAAATATTAAGCTAAGTAGTACCAGGAAAGTAGTATTTACTGAGGCAGTTTTAGGCTAGAGATACCGTGTTAATTATTTTTTTTTATGCCCTTGCTCACTTAGTCTCAAGCTATTCTGTGATACAGGCAGAATAATAATACATATCCTATACCAGAGAAGACAAAAATCTTAAAGTGTCTTCAAAAGATTCCTAAGTCACGTAATTAGAATGCTAGAACAAATTTCACATAAACAGTATATGATGCCTTGGGCAAGTGTTTCTGAACAACTTTACAGAGTCCTGCTCTTGTGTCTAGGAGCAAAGTCCTGTGTACAAACACCTGCCACCACTCTCAGTGCATCAGAATTTTTTACTCGAGCAAATCCACATGACACATTCCAAACGGGAAAAGACCTGCTTTCTCTTTCTAATTCTAGTGGCTTCCGTTGGCTGTTGAGCTAAAGAACCACCGATAGCTCTTTCGTTAGGTCCTGATATCGCCAAGTAGCACATTGGAACAGCAGGGGAATTTAGTGTTTTGTTAAAGCGGTCATCAGTAGTCCAAACTGATACCTTTCTTTATGCCCAAAGTTCCCCAAGAGTTCCTATCAATACACACATTAGGATTTAGTAGGTTTGAAATGGCAGGCTGACATTTGTGACAAGAGTTAAGTGACTTTACATGCTCCTGGCTAGAGGACAGTATTTTTGAATAACAAGATTTAATAAATAAACAAGTAAAAAGCCTATATTAGGCCAATTGTGAAATGTCCCGTTGCTTGTTGCTTGAATGACAAGCAGGGAACCAAAATAAATAAATAAATAAATAACAAAAAAAAAAAAGGAAGAAAGAAAAAAGAAAAAAAAATAGATTGGATTTGGTTAAGTTCTGGTTTTGCCATATTATAAATAATTTATGCTTTATAATTTATAAATTGGATCTAAAGTTCCAGTCCCATTTAGGCTACTGAATATACCCATTGTTCAAAACCATCCTTATTTCTATCAGGATTTCCATCCTGATGGCCAAAAAGAAAAGAGGTCCAACCACGAAAAAAACGACATAAAATAGAGACTCCAGCTCTTTCCAAATCCAGTCTCTGCAGGTTTGGATGGAAGAACACAACAATTACATGAAGTCAAGATTCCATGTATAGACTCACCAATTTCATAATTGTATATGAGAATACAATTTTAGACACACCAATAAATCTATCTTGTCTGTCAAAGGACTCATGCTTTCCTTAAGCTTTCTAACCTCTAGCGATTTTTGCTTCTAGCTTATAAATGGCCTCTTCTAATTTTGCCAACTCTCGCCACTCTTCTTGCCTCAGCTCACAACCTATTAACTGTAGAAGTTATACAGTGGTCACGTCTGGTGAATGTAGGCTTCTTTCCTATTAATTCCAAGTAAATTCATTTCTATGGCAAACTTTTAGATTACATGTAGAGCGTAGTGAAAATATCAACAGGCCACACACTGGAACCAATGATCATAATATTTACAAGTAGCTTCCAAACATCTCAGAAATCATAAAAATAGGTACCCAGGGTTAAGAGATACTTTATAAAGACGGTTCTCTTTTCATATTTATGGGGTTAGTTTTCATAGTCATTTGGGAAGTCTTTAAGGATAGGGGTTAGGAAAACATGACAAAAGCAAGACTGACATCTAAAGGAACATAAAAATGTGTTGTATAACCTTTCCTTTGTACATATTATATTTATTATAATATTAAGTATATATCACATAAGAACATATACTTGGGTTTCTTATTGTCACATAGACCCCAGATCATGGACTTGATGTAAAGTAATTTATACACAGATACAATCAATTATTGGTAGCCTATCTCTGAGTAATTTTGAATTTAATAACATTAAAAAAATCTTGTGGTCAGAAATATTGTAGGGAAACAATAATATTACTTTATTATTTGAAAAATTAATCTCCAAAACTCATTAGAAACCACAGTGGAGTTTTCAATATTAATAACTTAGAAAAACAGCAGAAAGTAAAAGCTTAGATCAGTCAAATGAAGTGATAGGAGTTTCTTTTTCTTTTCTTTTCCCCAAGTCAAAGGAGTGTAATCTCAAAAAAAAAAATTCTTCTTAAGGTTCTTTTGTTACTGATATGTACCATTACCACACCACACCACACACACACACACTCACACACACATATAAGTCATGTGTCATTACAGGCTAACTTGTTATAATCTTAGATAAGATTACAACATCTTAGATAATATGGAGTGAGACACTGTGGGCTTCAAACAGTTAGCTCCCAAAGCGGGGGTGGGAGGAATTGTTTTAGTTTACTCTCATGGACCACATGCTCCTTTTGCCTCTTTGACTCCTCCCTGTCCCCCATAAAGAACCTGACATATCCATACCTACCTCCGCCTGCTTTAAAAAAGGATTCACTTCATCCAAAGTCAGTCCAAAAGAACGTTTAGGAGAAAGTGATGTGAGTGGATTCTAGGGAGTCTGATAGTGACATTCCAGCAGTTTGTTATGGAAATCGAGTACAATCTGCTAGTCATGGGTGTTTAATATAATGTTTCACTGGGTTCGAGAGAAGCAATTAGTGTGTTGAAAATTGCATTCACATTCAGCATAATTAAATAGTGACCACCATTAGTACTGCAATATGTGACATGACTGATAATTATTTTTGTGTGAAATCCATGTAATAAATAAAGGGCTGGGGTGATGAAGGATAGATGAGTGTAGAAGGATGTGCATTTAAACATAGGTGTTATACTCAAACAGCTGCAACAACTTCAATAGAGTGATCCTCTGGGTAAAACAGAACTCAGACAAAACAAAACATCAGTAATGAGTTTCCATGCTTCACAGCAAAACAATGAAACAAAACAAAGGCTCAGATATAGATACAGGCTCCCCATGACCAGCGCTTTTCTTGTGTTTGCCTTCCTTGAGCTAAAGATTAATTGGGCTTTGTTTACATTTATAAATAAGTGAGCAGTGAGCTTAGGCTAAGGCCAGTGACAAGCCTTGTATTATTCTCTTGGTATGTGTGTGTGTGTGTGTGTGTGTGTGTGTGTGTGTGTTGCTTGAAGAAAATTTGTATTTCAAACACTATGTATGTGACCTGTACACATGTATTTCGCATGAAGTATCCTCCTGTCTGCTCACTCTGCTCTCAATCAGTTCTTATATTTTACTTTTTGTGTGTGAATCTAGTTTCTGGCCATAATAATTACCTTTGCTAGTTTTAAGGTACATTTCAAACACATACAAGTAGACATAATGATAAAACTTTTAAAAAGTTATATTTTAGATTTTTGAGGCCCATGCTTTCAGCTAAGTCTAAACTGGATGATTGATGACTGTGTGGTACCAGCATGATCTCCGGAACATTTCAGCTGGGGTTACTGTATTTCCTGCCACACTAAAATTAAAGAGGAACTTGGGGTTCCTCGTTACTGCCTCTGAGCTTGCATTCATCTAGCTAGTATGAATGTTGCTGGGTGAATAAGTTGATTAATCTCTTTTAGGGATGTGGTGAATTTGGGATCACATAAGTTGGGTTTTGTTTTGTTACTGAAGACCTCTGGTCAACAACTATTTAATGTCTATCACACTTCAAATTATCTATAAAAGGCATCCTTTAGACTGGAGTATTGTTAAGTAGAGGAGAACCTTCCTAGCATGTATAAGGCTCTGCATTTGATTTCTACCACTAGAAAAAATAAAAGTAATTTATACTGCAAATCAAAGCCAAAGCTCTTGTCAAAATCAAAGCTATGGTTCTTGGAATTATGTGGCTTGGCTAAATAAATTGACATGGATCCTGTCTTAGCAATTGGAAATGAACTTTTTGCTGTTTGGAACAGACAAGAGAGGTAGCTTGGCATCATGCTCTCCTGTTTGGCAGGAACATTCTCACTGAAGCATGAGAAACCATGCACATATGCAGATTGCAACTGTGAAAGAAAAACGGCATAAACACCCATCCATTTTTATCTTCTCACGATAAGTCTAGTATTATATGCTTTAATATTGATACAGAAATTTCTATACTGATATAAAATTTAACTTCTATCTTTATACTTTATCTTTGGGTTTCACTGTTCTTAGCTATAATTTTTATCCTGAAGATTGCATTACAGAGGTTGCTGGTGTTACAAGCATCATATCCATGGTCCAAGACACAAGAATCACAAGAGGTCATGCCTTACCCCTAAGTCAGAACCATTTATTTAGTATTTCTGGACATCCTATCCAACACTTTCACATCAGTGACATTTGTCAGCGTTTCAGTTACATACCAACTTCTCTGCTAGTTAATGTGGAAAATGTCCTGGGTTTTGTTTGTTTTCCTTTGCTTTTAAGCTGGGTACATCATCATTATAAAAAAAAAGTGGGTATGTGTTCATAAGAAAGACAGTTGATTTTAGTGGAAATGGGAATGTGCTCAAATAATTACTTAGTGCCTGCCCTTTTTCTGTCACTTAGACACTCTTTTGCTTTCTCTTCTTTAGTCTTCAAGAAAGATAAGGAAGCAGGTGTTCCTGGAGTAGTTCATTGTCTACCTGAAATACATCACCCAGGTAAAGTAGACAAACCCTTCAGAGTCCAAGAATCCTTATACAGCATTCCTAATTTGGGTTCAACACTTGACCCACTACATTTCCCGTGGGCCCTCACAAAATCCTAAAGAGCCATAAACATGGGAGATAGGTGTAACAGAGTGAAATGAAAACAAGGAACACTGAAGAAAAAACTGATGATGTAGCATCTTCACGCACCTCAAGTCTTGCGATTTATGAGGCCTTGGTGTTAGCACTGATTCATGTGTGTCTCTAGATGGCTCTGTAGATTTATACAGTCACAAATAATAGTGTCAGAGTTCACTGCCTGCCCATTTATTACACAGCGTACACTTTTCACCACCTAAATCAATTTGCTTTATTTTAACAAGATTGAAGGCCCTCTGATCGCCTCAATAATTGATGGCAAATAAATGATAGCAGCATTATGTATTCATGATCTTGGCTATGCCATGTATTCTACTATGTGTGATACACCTACATTTAAATTCAATCTTCAGGTTATTTGTCATTTTGCAGATGAAGTAAATGCAACATTCTGTGTCATGCAGTCATTTGTGGAGTCGGTGTTCAACATATGTACAAACAAAACCCAGTACCATTAGCGATAGTGCCACTTGGTGAAGAAAGGATTTTTTTCTACAGTGCTGACTTGTGCTTTGACTTACTAAATGGTTCATGAGACCCTATATTCCTTAGGCTGGCAATGGAGGGCCCTGATCACTAGCAAGCAGGAGAATAAGTAAGGAAGCACAAGCAAAATCTCATGGGCATCAACTTCTAAATCCTATGTATATAACGCCCCAGCTTCTCCTCAGTCCTGAATGGGGGTAAGTCATAACTGAATAGCAGCAGGAAAGAAGAAAAGGTGGTCAGGGACGGGTGTTTAGTGATACCAATCTTCTCACATCACTGTGTAACACTTGGCCAATATTGGACCTTTGTAGAAGCATGTGGGTCTGTTTTGACTATTTAACTATTTATTTAATTCATTCATTTTTTACTTTACCTTAGTCACTTCACATGGATCTTATGCACTTGTTTTTACTATTGTTTAATTTTATGGTGGGCACATACATGCACGTGCATGCATGTGAAGGCCAGAGGACAATCTGTAACGGTAATTTCCTTCCTACTATCGTGTGGATCCCAGGAATTAAACTCAGATCCTTGGGCTTGGTGGCAGATGCCTTTATTCTCTGACCTATCTCTCTAGCTCCATTATAGGGATCTTCTATATTTTTGTTTCAAGTCTTTAGCTACCAGTTGTCCTTGCAATTAGATTGGTCTTGTCCTTCATTTTAATTTTTATTTCTTATTTTCATGTGTTTCTTTTTAAGAAAAAAAAAATATATAGTTACTACTACATGAAAATACAGCCTAGTTTTATTTCCTGATCATTGAGACACTCTCCTATGCAGTACCTGGCCATTCCTACAGCTGCCTGCTCTCCTGGGAGAAGATTTCATACTCCAGAGGGACTCAGACATCATGATCACACATTTTTCTCTTTACCAAGTAAGTGGTATCATTGGCAGCTTTCATTCCAGCTCTTGTAGCATAAGGGACAGACACTGTATCTGTCTTTAGCTTTAAACATGCTTTATGAAGTGAGGATTTTAAATAATATAACTGGTTCTAATTTTAAAGACAAAATTCTAGCATGTATGTGGGAGAGTCTTATGTGAGTCTACCCCTAACTTAGGAAGTATTGGCAGTCACTATCAGCCGGGGAAGGGAAAGTCATTTTTCTCTAAGGGGCAACCACTATCTGGCTGTTCATGCTCAAGCGGATGGTCCCACACATATACATGTATGGGATGTGTTACAGGGATCTAGGTGGCTATTAAAATAATAGTGAGATTACATGAAGTTGAGAAGAAGAAATGTTGGGCAAATATCATGAAGAGTCAGAGGAAAATTTGGGGGTGGATATGATCATACTTCATTCGATACCCAAAATTACTGATTTTTTTTAAAGGATGTAAGTCTACTGTGAGAAGCTATGTTTTCCTATTTAGACAACATTTATATTACTAAGTCTGCCAATAAAGTACTTACAAAACATATCTAAGTACAAGTTTTTCTCATGAGTCAGTGTGAAGGACACAAAGAGCATTGTGTTTAAATGAAGTACCATAGACTTCTTGGGGAGGGGATGACTTGGACATGGTACAAACTCAGTAAAAGCTGGTTCTTCTCAGTATATGTTCATCCTTTACATTTTATAACTTAATTGGAGAAGAGTTGATAAATATTCACACTATCAAATGACAACAAAATCTAAATAGCAATTGCACATGCTAATTACTTTATAACACTACCTAAACTTGACTGTGTTCCAGTATTTTCTGCCATAATTTGAACTCAGATAACAATACATTTTTCTAAGAAGCTAATAAAATCTTGCATGACTTCTTTTATGCTATTTTACTTCAATTTTTCTTTCTTTCTGGTGTCATAATCTTGACCCTAACAGTTGGACATATCAATAATACCTTTCTGTCTACCACATGTAATACCATTTGTGTAACCTAAAATTATTGTTTAAGCCTCTCCACAGGAAACTCCATGGACCTACAAACTACACCTGGACTATTCATTTGCTCTTTCTAAAATAATGAAAGTAACTGGCATACGACATGTATGCAACTAAAGTTGGCAGCTATGTGAGTTAGTGAAAATAAGCTTAACCTATACTAAAAGGCACAAATTGTAACATTTATTCTGTATAGTTACATTTAACGATAACAAAACCATGTTTAGTAAATTACCAGTCTCTGCTTCCTCCTCCTTAATGATATAGTGATGACTCTGACCACTGTTACCAGAGTGGGTTGTTTTTGTTTTATAGTTGCATATGATGCCCTTCATCTTCCTACTTTAAAACTGATATAAATGCCTTTTCTGTGACCAAAGTGGTGAGTTTGAGAAGGTGCCAGCCAAATAACCATCCCCACCCAAATATTCTACGAATCAATCTAAAAAAAATATGATTTGTCATTCTAAGGGCCTGGTATCATGCCATCACTTATACTTCTTTAGAGAATCTACATGCTGGTTGTAACGAAGTGACTGTGAAAAATAATTTTTAAATTCTTCTGATGGCAGATCATCACAAACAGGATTATATGGAGAAATGTGGTCAGCTACATGGGCTGCAGAAGTAGGTCTTGAGATGGGAGATTTAAATTGGAAATGTCAGGCAGGATCAATAGGTCAACTTTAATCAATGTACTGACGTATTCAGATAAGGTGGTGTTGTTCTTTCTTTTTTTTTTTTTTTAGTATGAAAGAAAAACAGTCAATAAATAGAAACATGCCTGCCATTTTACATGCTTTGGGGACTGCTTGCCATTTCTATGTGGCACTGTTATTCACTAACTATCTCGTGAAACCCAAGGACCCTAGATTATCAGGGCACTGCTCAGCAAGTGCCAACAAAAACTCCCTGGCTTTTAAATGTTAAGTACAGAAAACCCAAGCCTGTTTCCAACCCCAAATGAGCACATAACATAAGGTTAGGGGACAGCAGAAGACAGCCTGTACATCGGGTTTATATCTGCTTATTTGTGAAAAGGAGACAAAGAGGCAGCAACTGATACCTAACAATGACAGATTAGTTCCATCATCATCTATAACTCTCAATGGGCTCTATAACTTCTCCAACTCCTTTCTGCCACTACCCTTTTTACCACTCAATTGTTAATAAGCCAAACTTCACTGCACAGCATAGCTATAGTTCCACTGAATACCTATCTATCTACCTAAATGTAGATAGGGAGTTGATCCAGAGGGGAGGGGAGGTCGGGGTACAGGGAGAAGAAATTATAATCAGAATATATCATATGAGAAAATATGATAATTCAGAGATAGGGTTTTTCTCTGCAGCCCTGACTGTCCTAGAACTCACTCTGTAGACCAGGCCCACCTCAAATTCAGAGATCCTGCTGCCTCTGCCTCCTGTTAGGATTAAAGGCATGTTCCACCACCACCCAGCAAGAATCTATTTTCAATTAAAAGGAAAAAAAAAAACTCTGAAACTATGATGCTTCCAGAATCCTCATAATTTGTAGTAGTAATGTAGTAATGAAAGCCAAAATACAGGCACAGAATTGAAGCAGAAAGAACTCAATACACACACACAAACACACACACACACACAGAGAGAGAGAGAGAGAGAGAGAGAGGTATATATACACACACACATATATACATATATATGTAAATCAAGTATATTTACCCATAAGAGCAAATGCCAACAGCCTTAAAATAGGAGAGATCATACAAGGGAAATAGCTTTAGAGGACCACGGTATCCACTCCACTGTGAAATAGATTTTGTGAATTAAACCCCTACATATAGAGAGAGCAAACTAATGTTTTTTCTCTGGTGTAGGAAAAATCTTTTCTCAGGACCATCCACATTGTCTAAATTCTTTTCCTTAGTGAAAAATTATATACTCATATATGCAGGTTGGTGTTCTCACGAGGCTCCTAACAGTGGGAGTGAGGGTTCTCTTTGACTTTTTTGCCTATGCTTGGGACGTTTTCCTCCTGCTGGTTTGCCTTGTCCAGCCGTGGTATGAGAGTATATGTCTAGGCTTATTGAAACTTTTTATGCTATGTTCCACTTTTTATGCTGTGTTCCCTTTTTTTTCTGAAGAGAAATGGGAGAGAAAGGAGGTAGGGGTTGAGGGACTTGGAGGAGTGGAAAACTTTGTTCAAGATGTAATATATGAGAGAGGAATTAATAAATTGTATAAAAAGGGGAAAGATATTCATAGAAACACACAGGCACACACACAAAATACAAGAACTCTGCTTTTGTTTTGTTTTGTGTTGTTGCTGTTCCCTTTCTTTTGTGGGGAATGCTGGCCAACTTGATCACACTTTTCCAGAATAGCTAGACTGTTTTCTCTAGATCTGTGTAGTAGCTCTGTACCTCCCTCAGACTGAATTGTAAACATGCTGAAATCCTTTAATGTTTTTCAAGTGTCAGGAGAGTATTTTGTAGGCCCAGAGTGTCTCTTTGTTATAACCTCAATGCGTCTGTCTATAAAGAGTGTTCAGTCTCAAATGACTGGTGGGAATGTGTGTGGGTGTGTGTATGTGTGTCAGAATGAAGTATACACGTGCTCTGTTCTGTCTTTTTCTCTCTGCTAAGACAGTCTCTTCTTACCCATATAGGCTCTAGGACTCCTCCAGCTACAGCAGTGAGTTAGTGGGGACATTAGAGACTGTAGGGCTGTGATCTTGTACTAAAGGTTTGAGGAAAACAAGGTCATGACATGGTGAAAGAGGGAGACACCTGGTATTTGGTACAGATGCAATTTTCTACATCTATGACGTCAATATGATTACTAACGTGCGATGTATGTATATATTGCTCTTAGGATCCTGGTTATCTCCAAATATTTACACAGATAGATTTTAAATAATCTATACTTCTAAGTCCAAATACCACTACATTTTACTTTGACACAACTCAAACACAGACATCCATAAAGGCATATAAATGAAGATGATCATGCACGCACAGGGCAATAAGGACATCCACACACAACTTTAGAAAAACTTCATGCCCAATATTTAGCCCTTTGTTAACTTCACTAAACTAAATTGCTCCTTAGACCAGAAATCACTAAGTGTAGCTCTAATCTACAACTTTCACTGATATTCTATTACTTTTTTAGTAAAAGCTCATTGAATGGCTGTCTAAGTTGATGGATTCCTTTTTACTTCAGTGTGCCTGTAAGAGATGCATAATATATTAGGTTATAATTACATGTTATAAACATATATACACACATATGTATAATTATATATAAACACACACACATTTTTCTTCTACTTCTCTGGGTTCCTTGAAAATCTTAAGGCTGGGATACACATCTTGGATACACATCTCAATCAAGATAATATAAGACAGCTATTAAAAGCTTAGCAAGTGTTAATATGATTTTTTAAAAATCTATTAAACTTGTGAGAGATTAAAAGGTGATTATAATTACTCTGCTGTGTAAAGTCTTGCCTATGCTGACTTACTAGTGAGAAGTGCAATGTAGCCCAGTGAGATGACCCATCATAACAAATAAGCCAAGACACAACTTTTGTAGCCACTTCCTTAAAAGCAGACAATGCTCTCTTACAAATGCCAGCAATTGTAAGTTACATAAATAACTGGTAGTCAGATAATCAGAAATTTGCTTGTGACTATAGTATATTTAGAATATCATCTGATGGCTAAGAGTTTCACAGCGGCATCCAACCAGCAGCATAACTTGACTCTCAAAGTTTCCTCTTTAAAAAAAAAATGAAACAAAAAAGGGATCTACTTATTATTATTTTAATTTTTTCCTTCATGGTAATTGAGTGTCCATCCACTAGGGAGACAGGAAAAAAATTGAGGAGAACCGTTACATATTTCATCATGAAGATTTATCTAGAGGTAACAAAAAAGACATTTGTTAATTTCCCTCCTGAGTGGGTTTTGGAGACATTCCAATGCTCAAATACAAAGAGGCTCATTAGCTAATTCTGAAGCAAACAGCTGCTACAATGGCATAGTCTTGGATTCAGGCCGTTTGTACTAGAGACACCATAGAGCCCCTCTATTGCCCTCACGATCAACCAACAGTAACTGGACTATGTGTGCCCTCTGCATACCTTATGGTTCATCACTTTTAGTAACAGATAGCCATTTATTTCCTACCCCTTATTCTCGCCAACAGGAGACAGCAACTGGAGAACTCACAGTGCGATGCTGCTAAGCACAATACCATATGATGTCTTGAGAGCATATGCAAGGACAGAAGGACCCAAGGGATACAAGTAAAGTCAAGGCAGGCTTGGGCTACACCCTGTGACTCTACCGTTTAGCTTAGCAATGAGTGGGTTGTGCCTAAGAAAAGGTGCATCTTGTGAAGGATTCAAATGAAAAATATCTCCTGAGATAACATTGAGTTATCTCATCATGGCTATCTGTAGGCCCAGTTTAGTCCTGAAAGCAGTGTCTTCAGATTATGATGAACGCTTGAGTCAAAGTGACTGTCCCAGGAAAAATAGCCTAAAATCCACCCAACATACACATGTGCAGGTATGCTTGCTCCAATGACTTAGCCATGACATTTACAGAGAAATTATGGGTTATCATGGCCACATGAAAAAGCTGATTATGTGGCTTCCCACTGCCCATATATCAAAGGATGTTAAGTGTCTTCTAACCTCTGAACATGAGACACAGAAGTAAGGGTATCTTTTTTTTTTCTCAAATAATGAATGTATAGTTTATCTGATTAGATAAGTGAAACTGTTAATTTTGCTTCATCTTATTAGATGTTTTTTCTGTGAATTAACCTTGGATGGACAGGAAAAGTAGAAAAAGTCAAATGACAGATGCTAAACTTGGGCGTTTTGCTATTGTATGGGAAGAAATCAATGCAAGGTGGACAGTGTAGGCTCATCTTTATCATCTGGGCAGCTCAGCCATTCTTAGTCATCTCTCTCAATCAAATCAACTGGAAGCAAAACCAAAGCTCAATATTGGTGGCATACACCTGTAATCCCAGCACCTAAGAAGCAGAGGCAGGAGAATCATAAAGTCAAAGCTTCCAGGGCTACATAGCAAATTACAAGCAAGTGTTGGCTACATAATAGAAATCTGTTTCACAACCAAACAAAACCAATGATAGAAAACAAGAAGCCTGACCCCTCATATAAAGGCAGGTGTTTCATCCTTTTTGTTAGATCTTAATCCTCCATGTGTTTCCTTGCCTTTTCTTCCTTGTTCCTCCTTTCTTTATGCTCTTTCTTCACTGTGCTATCAGCTGAAGTTCCAGGCTCATCTTTTTCATTCCCTGCACTGTGTTAGAATCTGTCATTTCCTTTTTTGCATTGGAAGCCACAGCCTGGATACTGGTACTCCCAAGTTTAAATTTCCAAGAGGCTTATTAGCCTCTGTCCCAAGGATTGCTCTCTCTTCTACTCTCCTTAACTTCCTGACTATCTGCCTGGCTGACTGACTTCACTCCACAGGCCTCCTTTCTCCCCAGTTGAATCACCTGCTCTTGTTTCTTTCCTCTTGCCGTATAACCAGGTTCAACCTTGTCATATTTTTGTTTTTTTATCTTCTATGAAATTTTAACATCACTACTTGTGCTGGGTGCTTTCTCCCTTTGGCTTTGACCTTGAAACTTTCACATCAAAAGTGCTCATGCAGGTTTTCGTGATGGAAAACTCTTTATGTCATATGCGGCGATGGCACAGGGACTTATGTAAGTATGGCTGGCCATGCTGAGAAACCTCAAAGGAACTTCAACTTTACAAATATATAGAAGATAAATAAGAATCACACACACACACACACACACACATACACAAAACAAACAACAACAACAAAACAGAGGAAAGTCTGAAAGAAGTGAGTGCTATAAGTAGACACAGCAGCATAGTTTCACAGCAAAACATCATGAACCCTAGATCCAGATTACCTGAATTCAAACATCAAACCTCAGTGTGAGCCACATATCCATATGTCCCTGCTTTCATATCTATATGCTGAAGACATTGGTAACACCCACCTAAAATACTATGGTTGTCAGCTAAATAAACATAGGCTAGATGTTCAATGGGGACATTGGGAGAAAATAAACATTCTGTAAGTATTTACTGTTGTTAGAAATAATACTGGATAAACTGAGGAACAAGATCGACTGAGTTTAACAGACAAGGATAAGGACGATCTGCAATGCAAGTTTTTGCTTTTCTTTGATTGTGGTTGAAGTCTGGTGTCTGCGATCTGTTGGGGGCATGAACAGAGCATTACTAAAACAGAACATGTGGTGACCAGGAAACAGCATAACCAGATCTCTTCAATTTCTCTCCGCAAAACAAGTGAAAGAGTAGTAGCTGTAGACGGCCACCATTAAGATATGTATGTTAACCATCTTAACATAATTGAAAAGTTAACGTAAGGATGACCAGAATTTACATGCTACTATCAAGGACTAAGTTACATTCCATGAATGAAATATTCAAGAAAATAAAAGGATTACTATTTTCTTGTTTGTTTGTTTGTTTGTTGTTCAGAATAGGACCTGTCCAAATACAGAAGAGGCTGCACTAAGTGACTGATTATAAGATTTAAAGGCTGTAATGCTGAGACTGGGTTTCCCATCCCAGTCCCATTTCTTCTCTCCCATAGTTTATCCATGACTTGACTCTTTAAAGGGGACAGTACACACAGACTTCTGGATCCAACCGTTGAATATAAACACTGCACTGTAGAGTGGATACAAAGTCTGTCTGTTCTTGCAAAATTTCTGCTTATTTTCACATTAACATCACCCTCCTCTCGACTATGATATATTGAACTAAATTTATCTTTTTATTCTGCTTTATTTTCTTCTTTTCATACTCATGTTTTAAAAGAGCTATTGAGGTTGATAGAGAGGCTTTAGGTAATTAACCTTCCAGGGGGCATCTTGGAATGCTTAACCCTCGAATATGCCCAAAAGCTATTCAACCTAGCTAAAATATTCCAACCCTATATTTTAATATTCAAAGACTGACAATGAACGCCATCTCCAAATTTCTTTTCCACATTTCTAAGATACTGACTGACTTAGGTTATAAATCAGTTTCATAAGTTCCCTTGAAGGCAGGGCTCACTATTCTAAAATGAGTAACAGCCTGCTGCTTTTAGTAAATTTTCTTTGAAAATTTCCATGAAAGAGCATTAGCAGATGGAAACAGAGAGAGGTAATAAGTTTGACTGGGACAGGCCATCTAAACAAAGAACTGAAGTTCATATTTGATAATAACAATAACGGTAATAATATCAAGATTGAGATATATGTCAATTAAAGAGAGGGAGAGGGTTCTGCTAACGCTAAGGCACTTGATATCTTGTGAATCACAAGTGATTACCCACACACTTAAAAAAAGAACCAGGTGCCTTCTTTTTCTGTTCTGCAGTGTGAGAAAAAAAATTCAGAGAGAAATTTGTCCCTGGAGTGACATTTTCTTATGCAAACTAATGTAAATCACACATCTCTGTGGTGAAAGCTTGTCTGACAAGCATTTCCAAAGCACAAAACAAATCTCAGAAACAGGTTAACTTGCACTGGGCTGATGCTGGCAAAGGACGTTTAGTACTTCAGAGAAAGCAGAAAAATAATTTTCCTGCTAGAGAAAAAAAAAAATGAACCCAAATATCATGGTGCATTAAGGGATTAGTGGTAGTTTAGCACACGATTTCTTCTCTTCACAACCGGGGACAATCTTTTGATCTAATCTAAGTGGTAATTTAATTTTAATGAAAGCAGGAGTGAAAGGCTTCCCTGAGTGTAGAAATAGGGACCAAGGTAATCAGCAGCAGCAGCAGCAGCTCCTTTCCTCTGCCAGGCAGGGAACTAGTCTCATAAGTGAATGTACATGCCATAGCCATTGTTTTATTTTCCTCAGGACTTAACACTAAGTGATCCTCAGGTAAAGATGAAAATTTCAAATTTAGAGATGTCTGGGTTCAAAGCATATTTTGAGGATCTACTACATTCACTATCGTCACATTTCCTGTTTCTTTGCATTCTTGTTGGTTTTCATATCCAAACCTTTCCTATGAGGTACTATCTTGAGAGCAACAATGCATCTAGAGAAGTTAAGAAATTCCCCAAAGGTTGCATAGCAGACAGTTGAACAAAAATTCAGCTCTGTATCTTTACAACTTGATTATGCTAAGTCTTAAATAGCCTTTCTGGAGCCTTGTACTGCCATTGGCATGGATAAAAAAAGAAAAGGACAGTGAAAAATTCTTGAACTCATTGCTAGAAAGTATTTATCACTTAATAAGACAGCTTAGCAAGCACGTGAGTAAACATTTAACAATGGATCAGAAACTACATTAAGCCTCATAAATACTGAAAAAAAAGGAGCCTTTCATTCAGGGTACCAACCATTGGAAAGATGGCTCTCTTTAGATTCCCACAGACTAATTTTCAGTATCATCAGGCCTATATATTTGCTTTATGGTATCAGAGGGTAGTAACTGTTGTACGTTACATAACATGCTAGATAAGAAGCACAGTAGAAATATATGAACCGCACATGCCAATATAATTTTCATAGGATGGACCTATAACAACAGTACAAAAGATCATGTTAAAGTGTCGAAGACCAGCTTCAACATTCAGCTGGGGAAACTGAGTCAGGGCATAGATTCACGGCTGCTGCTTGGTTGGTGACGTGGCAGACATTGTGGTACCAAACACTGGCTACAGGACATACACAAATCAGGCTGGAACCTACCTTGAACTTTCTTCCCTACTGGCTTCCTTTCATAGAGACAAAAGATGATAGGCTCGCTCTAAGAAAAAATGTCTTACCCAGCAGTGGGCTCTGGATGTAATAATCCTGACGACTCAGCTAATGTGGCCACTGGTGCATCAGTGTCATGAATATTATGGATGGTAACCAACCACTTTTTGCTTTGAATTGAGGTCCATTTCATGGGAGGGGATTCATACCTGCTACTACAAACCTGATCTGGGGAGGTCACATGGCATAGAAGAACCGACTACTGTTTTGATAAATAAACATGTTACTGTTTAATTTAGCTTTTTAAATGTTGATAATTATGGTCTATTGTACTCATTGGTTAGTACTGCTCTCAACTTTCGTCAAAGAAGCTTCTTTTTATAGTGGGCAGTATTTAATGCAGTTAGATTAGATATATATGTATGAAGATAGATAGATGATAGGTAGGTAGATAGATAGATAGATAGATAGATAGATAGATAGATAGATAGATAGTAGACAGATAGATAGGTAAATAAGAAGTAAAAATTTTGGGTAAGTTTTGTTGTTTTGAAACAGGGCTTCTTGTATCAAGATTTGTCTTCAGCTCACTGTTTGGCTCACCTTATTCTTAAAATCATATTCTTACTCTGCCTTCCAAATGCTGGGAATACAAGTGTGTGTCACTACACTCTGACTCCTGAACTACTTTTGACTCCACAGAATATCCATATTTCAAAACTCATACTAAAAAAGGACATGTATGTATAGTGTGTCTGAAACTATAAAGCATCTTTTTTCTTATTTTGCCCCAAAACTGATGAAAGACAAGCCAACTCTGATTAATACCTTATGTAGGTTTTTATAACAGGAAAATAGCAGGTAATTCAACCACATACTGATCTGTTGATTCTCTGGAGCCCTCCTTTTGACTAAGAACCACTTAAATCACATGGTCTTGTCCAACAAGGCCACATTAGACACACTCAGACTACTGAAAACTTTTACACTCAGATGAATATGTCACTTTTCCACAAAACTAGCATGAAAACAGCCTAATTTGCAAAACAAAATCTAATTTTGCATTATAAAAGAAAACTTCAAAGGGTTTCTCTAGGCGGTGCGCTGCCCTGAAACATTTAAATGATGCCAGCTCACTCCTCCCCAAATGACTTACACACAGCACCTTAGGAAGGTTTCTATTATAAAGCTAAGTGCGTCTGCACCAGTAAAATAATTATTTGTTCTAATAGAAGCTATTACCATTTTATTGTTGAGGCAAGTAGCACTAAGTAGCCTTATCATATTGGATATGAGCATCTCACTTTCTAAAACCTGTAATGACTCTTTGTTAAATAAAGATCCACCGTATTGAAGTTATTATCTCTTCTGCCAGCGGTAGATTTGTGCTGCATTTTGATGTGGCACCACATGTGGATTTTTTAGAAGTTAATATATCCACCATGATCTCTTAAGACCTGCTTATTTGTTTTTCTAAGAGTTAATTTAAGCAATGTTGTCGTGGAATGCAAGCACAACTACTTCGTGCAATATCTTTTATCTTACCTTTCATAAATTGTAGAGCTTTTTCAAGGAAGTGAATCATTGTAAGAGGATATTCTTATTTATTAAGCTGATACTCGAAACAGTTAATACACTTAGAGGAAAAAGAGTTCTCTCAAAATGAGACCAAGAATAATGTCTATGATGAAATGCTGACAGGCCCATTCTTATGCAGGAATTATACAGGGGGCAAAACAACCAATTTTCATTCATTTGATCAATCTATCTGGATGAAACTATCAAAGACTACAAATGCATAAATAAGTAACTTCTAGTATTCTAAGCGAGGTAGTAATTAAAAAAAAAACAATTAAATATTTCAAAATTGCTCCAGGGGAAGATTTTGAACGCTCAACACAAAGGGACAATAAATACACAAAATGATAGATATGTCAGCTAGCCTGACCTGATCATTATACATTGTATGCGTGTGTTAAAATGTCACACTGTCCAATACAAATATGTAAAATTATGTGTCACTTAAAAAATGTTACTGATTCCATAAGCATCCGCCTAATAAATATTATTGCACTGACATAAAATAACACTCAAATAGAGGCATAATATGAAATCAGCAAACTATTAACAAGGGAATGGACATGTTTTCATCTCAAATATCAGAAAGTTAACATATGTGACCATCTCTTTTCCAAGCAATTTTCAATATGTTTGTCAAATGCACAGCTGGCGATTTCCAAACTTCATCCCTTTGTTTGCAATCATTTTTAAGATATTTTTTATTTTTATTAATTACAGTTTATTCACTTTGTACCCCCCTGTACCTCCCTCCCTCCTCCCCTCCCAATCCCACCCTCCCTCTTTCCCACTTGTGTCCCTCTTTCAGTCCACTGATAAGGGAGGTCCTCCTCCCCTTTCCTCTGATCCTAGTCCATCAGGTCTCATCAGGAGTGGCTGCATTGTCTTCTTCTGTGGCCTGGTAAGGCTGCTCCCCCCTCAGGAGGAAGGTAATCAAAAAGCAGGCCAATCAGTTCATGTCAGAGTCTGTCCCTGTCCCCATTACTATGGAAGCTGCTTGGATACTGAACCGCCATAGGCTCCCTCTGTGCAGGGGTTCCAGGCCATTTTCATGAGTGGTCCTTGGCTGGAGTATCAGTTTCAGAAAAGACCTCTGTGCCCAGACTTTTAGAATCTGTCGCTGTCCTTGTGGAGCGCCTGTCCTCTCCAGGACTTACTATCTCCCACTTCTTTCATAAGATTCCTTGTACTCTGCCCAAAGATTGGATATGATTCTCAACATCTGCCTTGATACTCTGCAGGGTAGAGGCCCTCTATGGTAGACTCCTGTCCTCTGTCCTGTTTTCTCTCTCTTCTGATGTCCATCCTCTTTGCCTTTCTGAATGGGGATTGAGCATTTTAGCCAGAGTCTTCCTTCCTGATTAGCTTCCTTAGGTGTACATATTTTAGTATGTTTATCCCATATTATATGTCTAGTATCCAGTTATGAGTGCGTATATACCCTGTGTGTCTTTCTGGTTCTGGGATACCTCACTTGGGTTGATCTTTTCCAGTTCCCACCATTTACCTACAAATTTCATGATTTCCTTATTTTTTATTTCTGAGTAATATTTCATTGTGTAGATGTACCACCATTTCTGTATCCATTTCTCAACTGAGGGGCAACTGGGCTGTTTCCAACTTCTGGCTATTACTAATAAAGCTGCTGCAAACATGGTTGAGCAAATGTCCTTGTTGTATACTTGAGAGTCTTTTGGATATATGCCTAGCAGTGGTATAGCTGAATCTTGAGGAAGTGCTATTCCTAACTGTCTGAGAAAGTGCCAGACTGATTTCCAGAGTGGTTGTACAATTTTACATTCCCAACAGCAGTGGAGGAGGGTTCCCCTTTCTCCACAACCTCTCCAGCATGTGTTGTCACTTGAGTTATTCATCTTAGCCATTCTGATGGGTGTAAGGTGAAATTTCAGGGTCGTTTTTTGGGGGAAAAAAAAAAAAAACCTTCACCAACCCTCTATCTGACAGAGGGCTAATTTTCCAGTATATATAAAGAACTCAAGAAGTTAAACAGCAACAAATCAAGTAATCCAATAATAAAAAGGGGTACACCCTCTCCCCTGAGGGAGGAGCAGCCTTGCTAGGCCATAGAAGAGGACATTGCAGCCAATCCTAAAGAGACCTGATAAGCTAGGGTCAGATGGAAGGGGAAGAGGTCCTCCCCTATCAGTGGACTTGGAAAGGGGCAGGGAGGAGATGAGGGAGGGATGGTGGGATTGGGAGGGAATGAGGAAGGGGCTATGGCTGAGATACAAAGTAAATAACCTGTGATTAATATTAAAAAATAAAAATTATTATTAAAAATTGGGTACAGAGCTAAACAGAAAATTCTCAATAGAGGAATATCGAATGGTAGAGAAACACTTAAAGAAGTGTTCAACATCCTTAGTCATCAGGGAAATGTTGGCATTCTTTAGTTCCACAGCTTCCTCTCACCAGTCAGTAAAACAGTTATGTTGGTAGATATGCAGAACAGCAGTGTCTTACTCTTGAGATTAAGCAACTCTTTACAATTTGGGTAAAGGATCAAGTATTAGTGACACTGTGTTTTCTTTTTATTTTCATTTCCCTTTCAATAACTTGAATATCTGGGAACATTGCTTTATTAAATTGGTTACAAAGAATGGGAAAATGAACAGCTAATTTGTTAATTGCTCCTTACCATTAACGAAGTTGATGGCATTCATTAGGATTCAGGAGGCTAGGTGTTAGCATGTTTTATTAAAACAAAGCTGTCTTTATATTGAAGGAGGGACTTAGTTTTTGCTCTGAGGGTATGATGAGGTTAAAGAAGTTCACTAATTAATAAAAGAACAATGAAAAATTGAGGCAAACTTCAAAGATTGTACAGCCACAGGAGATTAAATGTATTACATCTCCATAGTCCAAATTGCCCTGAGGCCTTAAAGTTAATGAAGTATATCTTATATTCATCACGTAAGATGTAGCAATTCATATTGTCTAATCTCAATAGATTTTTTTGACTTTTTCAAGTTGGTAAGGCTCAAATGTATATACGTTGTTGAAAAAGCTGCATACCAAACCTAAACAGTAGTGTGCTGAGAGATGGAAGCCAGACAAAAAGAGATTGTACTCAATTCCCACCAGAAAGCAGACTGTTAGAAATGAGAACCATGGCTGCTGACATGGACCAACAATGACCGTGATCCAACTTTCAGAGGGTATTGTAAATTCTGTCTTACTAGAAGCCCACAATTATTAAAAGTCATTAAACAGTATACCATAAATCTGACCATTGCACTGTTTGAAAAATCACAGCTTAATAAATACAGATCCATTCTCTATCCAAACACCAAAATTAACTTCAAAGGAAGAAATTGGATCTATTGTGAAGATAAGTATCAACCAAAACAAGTAACTTATGAAATGGATGGCTGATAAAGGATGGTAAGCCTATCATTACTAAATTACTAAATCCTAAAACTGTGAGTTAGACTATCCAGAAACTAAATGTCTGTAAGAAAACAACTAACTCTGTCATATCAAATATATGTAATATACTAAGATGAAAGAAAGGAATTATTGTTTGTTTATAAACAATATATAGGCAGGTTTTAAAGTACAAATATACACTCTTAAATCATCTCTCTCAAAACCTAGCAAAGTTGTTTGTTCTGTAAAGGGTTTTGTAAATTTTTACAAAATTAATCTTCAATTTGTGCTTCTTTGACAATCATAATTGTGTGAAATATTAATTAATATATAGTTAGATTAAGATAGAACAAAATAATTTATGCTTATTCTAAAAAAAATTAAATCTTAAAGCAAAGTTTCTTATTGAGAAGCATAGAAGTAAGGCTTTGCCTCAAATAAGGGTGAATTAATAATAGGCATGGCTCCGAAGTAGGAGTCCTTTTATTTAAGTCATGAAAAATTAAATATAAGGAAAAATTCTTTTGAATTTGTTATCTTCTCAAATAAACAACATGCTTCATACACAGAAACAAATAGTACATATTTTACAAATACTTTTAATCTAAATATTGTCACAAACCATGGACATAGTGAAAAAAATTATAACCAGTTTCTGCCTAGTTAGATGCACAAGGACCCAATGCTGTTCTTAAGATTAGGAGCTCAATGGCTTTTCTCACACACCAACTACCACAGTGACTATTGTCTCCATTAAGATTTACAGAGAATTTGTTTATGGTATAACAGAAGAATTCTCTTGTTTTTTTTAAATCTAAGTTTCTGAGAGACATTAGCAAGATAGGGTAGCGAGGTAGTTTGAATAGGTTGAAGGACAGACTAATAAAAATTCAAAAAATTAAATATAAAATGTAAGAGACTTTTCTAAGCTCAGGTGATACTCTACAGCACAGAGCTGAAGATACACTGGCCCCAGTCCCGTGGGATATGCAGTACTAACCAATTTAACACATAGAATGAAAGTGAAGGAATGGGGAGAAATGAGTTCCTGTGTGTCTTTTGATGGGTGGTTGTCAAGTTGGGCAAGGACAAGATGACCTAAGGGCAATGCTTCATGACAACAAGCTATTTAGAGTAGATGAAAGGACTGATGGATACCATATCACGCCTGAGATAACTGACTGGTTTGGAGGTATATGTGATGTACATTTTAAGGCTATCCCAGAAATGACTTGTTAAATCTTCATGAGTGTGCTTTTCTGAGAAGCGAGATAATTCAGTCAATAAAGTGCTTCTCTTCCAAGTTCAAGGATCCAAACCCAATCACCAGATCTTAAAACCATGCTACCTCTCTGAGATCCAACACAGTATTCTGACCTCAGCAGGCACCAGGCATATACATGACTTATATACATAAAGGAAGGGGAAGGTGAAACACTCATACAGGGAAAATAAAACTAAATAATCTTTAAAATAGCCATTGGTAGAGGCAGAAAAGAAGTGTATTGCTGGGACTCACAAGTCAAGTAGTCATCCTATCCAACACAGTGAATTCCAGGCCAGAGAGAGACAATATCTCAATAGACAAAGCCAAAGTGGACAGCATCCTAAAGATGAAAGTTGAGGTTTACCTCTGAACCCCGCTGTGAATAGTGAATACAGAGAGATGCAAGGTATTTTAGTTGAAGGTTGGATTTCTTTTTTAAAACTTCTAGCACTCTCTGCCTATAGAAATGCTGTAAAAGCTGTACCGATTGAGTATATGAGACACTCTTTTGTACACTACATCACAACAGAGCAAAAGAAAGCTTACTATATTTTGGTAGATATGAGCAGCTGTTTGTGCTTCTGCAAGCCACACGTCTATGATTCATGTTCCAGTCCATGCTACAAATCTGTTTTCCACTCCATGGACATTCAAAAGCGTTTACTTAATTTTTATCACATCTTTATACAATAATGCTACCGTTATTTTACAGCAGAGTTTAAATCAGCTCAATTTCAGCATCAGATTCATTAAGAGTTAGCAATTTGGTGCTTAATGACTTGTTAACAATGAGTAAATATATTAAAATAATAGAGAGATAAATTTAAAGTGTATCACATTGGGCTTGTTTTCTGTTCAATAATGTCTTCAGCAGCAAAAGAAAGTGCTACTTAAAAAGCAATTTTTGATAAAATAGATTCTAAATTGCTCATATTCATTTCTCACTTACTAGCTATCTCTTTTAATTCTATCCTTTTTTGTAGCTACATTGTTCCCCATTACCTCTTAAATATTCGATATTCTGAACATTTCCAATTTCTAAAAAACAAAAACAAACAACAACAACAACAACAAACATCTTTCTGGGTGATAATCATAAGTTCCAGGTCAGTCTCAAAACAACATAAAGACATATCTCAGGGCCTATACAAATTGAACACACTGGAAAATTCTTATAGAAAAACAGAAAGAAAAACAACAACTCAAAAACGTAGCTGTAAATTTTGAAAGACATTAGTGAGAAAGTGAAGAAATTAAAACCCAAACCAATATTTTTGTCACAATGAATTTATGAGTTGGTGAGGTAGAGCCAGAATCTTCCTTCTAATCCATTTCTTAGACCTCTTAAACCATGGTCAATTTGATGCTTCTTAATCAACAGCTCTGCTCTCTGAGCTCTTCTGAATCAAACTGTCAACTTTAGTGACACAAATAATTTCTATTACTTTAAATCCCACAGAACCTCAAGAACAATCAAAGAGCAAGCAAGAATGTAATCTATTCTCTAGCCCACCAACAAAAACTGTCAGTGTGACTCAAATAGCAAATACTACTTAGGACTTAGGAACAAAAAAAAAAAAACAAAAAACAAAAAAAAAAAAAACTACAGGTTATGGCCATGTGGGTTTTGTAATCACAAGAAGAGGTTAAGGTGACGGTTACCTGTACTACTATCCTCTGGTGCCAAGAGGAAACAAAATTGATACGAGACTCACAAAACAGCATCAAATAAGCAAACTTAAAATCCCCATATGAGATTTACACGACTGTACCATGAATACAGTAATGAGTAAGATCACAACTCATATATACGCTATTAGTAGGTGAAAGCTATTTCTATCTCAGAATGGAAAAAAAAATGGAAATTTCTCAGAATTGATACCTTATAGGTAATTTTTCTGAGATGAATCTGAAAAGGGCTCTAAATGTATTTAAGGCCAAGAGGTAATTCTAACCTGGGAACTATACTACCCAGACAGGAAGTACCATTGCATGGCAAACAAATAATACCCATCAGAAGTAGGAAAGGCTTTTTTTTCCATTCAAGTTTAGGTCTCCCCACTCCCTGCTGGTGTTTGGAAGGTAGAGCATGCACATGTGTAAAGAATCATTTTATATTATTTGTGATAACTCCTTACTTCATGAGCTTGATATCCACAGAGCATTCCCACTCCAGCTCTTCCATTACACCTCAAGAGACCTTCCTCTAGCACAGAATTTCTCAACCCGTGGGCTGTGATTCCTTTGGAGGATCAAACGACCCTTTTACAGGGGTCACATATCAGGTACCCTGCATATCAGATATGTACAATATGATTCATAATAGTAGCAAAATTACAGATGTGAAGGAGCAACAAAAACAATTTTATGATTGGCGTCACCACAACATGAGGAACTGTGTTACAGGGTCAGCAGCAGTAGAAAGGTTAGAGCCACTGCTCTGGCACTCTTCCTTTTTCTTTCTCTCTGACACTTCTGGAAATACATATGCATGGTCAAATATGTATTTCAAACTAGAAAAAATATGTGTCTTAAATGAAGCTGCCATTAGCTTTGCCCCATTGCTACTCTGATGTTAAAACTATGCAAATGAGGAGAGGTGTTGACAGCATTTGAAGGAATGGTCCAGCAAAGATGCATTGTGGCGGTAGTCCAAAGCCTTGCTAGACAGAAGCATGTGGTGAATATGACAAAGAGCTAGTACTAAAATGGAAATGAAAGTTCTCCAAGGGAAGAAATACTAATAGCGGTAAAGTCATCTTATGGAAGAATTCATCCTGTTTTAGTGTATTAAAAGAGCAATGACTTGTATTTTCATAACACTTCTCTTCCAGAAGAAAAAAAAGACATCCTGCATGCAACTTAGTGAGTTTTGCTGCCAACTGAGGGCTGCTCTGTTCCGTAGTCAGAAAAGTGACACTTTAACAATGGTTCAGAGACAGTGAAATGGCGCCGCTTGACAAGGCACTTGCTGCCGAGACTGAGGACCTGACTTCAATCCTTGGTCCCACAAGTTAGAAGAAGAGACTGACTCCCACAAGCTGTCGTCTGACCTTTACATGTGCATGAGCACATGCATGCACAATTACACACACACACACACACAATAAGAGTAATTTTCAAAAGTAATTAATTATTTTATAAAATAAATGAATAAATTAATTAATTTTGGAAATGTCTAGCACAACCATTCCATTAAGAAAAATAAAGAAGCTCACTCATGGAGGGGAGAGAATGGTGCTTAGATTGTAATCTACATGGGTAAATATGTTTACAAGGGTGTTATTCACTAACTGCCAGATTTACTTGGATATAGTGTTAAAAATGAAGGAGCTGTTCCCAGGTATCTACAGTTGTTACTGTTAGGCAAATACATTGAATAATTATTTTTGTTAATTAATTAGGAGTCAAGAAACTAAATTAGAATTGTGAAAAGTTAGTATTGGTATTAGTGAAAGTCCTAATACATAAGTCATCACAAAAGTCTAGGATGAAAATGATGTCAGTAGTATCTACTCTTAAAGAACCCACATCCTGGTTATGCCAGGGTCTAATCTCAAAGGTGCACAGAAATTCAAGAGCTACAAAAGCAGAATTTGCTTGCACTGTGTCTTAATCTGCAAATTGTACTATGCCCAAGTGTTGAGAAATCATGAAGTAAATGAAAAAAAAAAAAGAGTGGGGGAATAAGACGGCAAGAGGAACAACATGTACAAAGGAGAGTTAGAACATTTGTTGGAAAAAAAATCCATGTTAGTGAACAGTTTCCCTAAAAATGTTTTTCTGTATAAAACTAACTCTTCTTCCATGTTGACCAACAGTGTGCATGACAAACTAAATAACTTTGATATTTTTTATTAGTGCTTTAAACTACATATTTTTAAGACAGAGCTTCATGTAGTCTAGGATCGTCTTGTACTACGTTGCTAAGGTTGGTCTTTAACTCCTGATGCTTTTCTCTTCACTGCCCAAGCGTTTACTGCAGAGCCTGATTTATGCTAGGTGTAGAAGCGTGGCTTTTCAAATGACTGCTAAGCAGTTCCCCAACTCAGCTCTATGCACAGTTCCTAGATTCATTCTTAACTTAGTTAATTTAGCTCTAGCCCAGCTTGCCAGCAACTACCACAAGCCTCTGCTTCATAAGGAGTTTCTGTCTGTGCACTGTTTCTTTACCAATGAAGAGATAAAGTCCACAGATTTTTTTTTCATGCTCAAAACTAATATTTCCAATGAAAACATAGATCATGACTGCAAGAGGATGCCACATGTAGATGGAAGTCTGGTTTACTTATCAAGGATATTATTCTTCTCTGAAGACTATCAATAAATTTTAAATGAATTCAAACACAAAATATGTGTTCATTAATGAAATGTTAACCTGGACTGAAATGCAAGCCAAATCAAACTCCCTAAACAAAATAGAGTGCATAACCAGTGGGTAGCATATATTTTCAAAGTTGATTTCCAATAAGCCGCCCAGACAACAAACAATAACCAATATTGAACAATGGACAATTTGAAACAAAACAAAATTACTTAAATAACAGAGTATTTGCTAAAGAATTAAGTTGTTGTGTATTTCTGTAAGTTCGTCGCTTTCACTTTTACCTAACATCCATGGAAACTAATGCTACCCAGGGCCAACCAAGACATACACCAGTTTAATACACTTTTGAATAGGGACACATTTTTAATATGGAATATTATCCAGCCACAAAAAGTGAAATCACTTTGCTTGCCACAACTTGGGTACGCCTGGAAGATGCTATGTTAAGTAAAATAAGCTAGATATTAAAACCAAATCCCACACGTCCTCACTCATTTGTGGAAGATAAAAAAGTGGATCACGGAGAAGCAGAGAGTGGACTCGAGGCGACCAGAGGAGAGACATGAGCTGGAGAGCACAACAGTGAAGAGGCAGACAATGAGAATCAGAACACAGAGAGGGAAAAGCAGTATTACTGTTACATAACACAACAGGAAAGCTATAGCCCATTGTAGTTATTAAACACTGCAAGATAATTAGAGGAAAGAGTGTTTATAGGAGCCTAACACATAGAAGTGATCATATGTCAAGAGAAAGAAATGCTAATTTCCCTGAGTTGATTATTACATATTGAATGTGTGCACCAGACTATAACCTTCCATAAATATATCAATTCAATGCACAAAATTTAAATTTCACAAGATTATTACACACACATGAAAAAATCATCTTTCATTATTTACATTGTTTTGCTGCTTTTGAGTTATGTGACATTTGTTCAAACAAATAATGTAAAATATTCCACGCCCTAGATCACATTGTACATCGATTTAGAATCCTAATTATGATTGACTATAACTAACATTGCCACGAATTCAGCACATAAGTCTCCCAGGGCCTGGGAAAGGGAGGAATTAAAAGTCAATTTCTCTGTTGCTATGATCAGATAAACAAGCAGGCGATTGTATATTGGTCTGTATGTACCATAAAACTAAATATATGAAATGCAGGGAAATTAGCAGTGAGTCCATGCTAATTAAGAAGTCAATAGTGCACATTAAACTGGCTAAGATCAAAAATTCAAGTGACTACATGCTGGAGAGGATGTGGAGAAAGGGGAACTCTCCTCCATTGCTGGCAGGAATGTAAACTTGTACAACCACTTTGAAAATCAATCTGGCGCTTTCTCAGACAATTAGGAATAGTGCTTCCTCAAGATCCAGCCTACCACTCCTAGGTATATAACCAAAAGATGTTCAAGTACACAACAAGGACATTTGCTCAACCATGTTCATAACAGCTTTATTCACAATAGCCAGAACCCTCAACTGAGGAATAGATACAGAAATTGTGATACATTTACATAATGGAATACTACCCAGCCATTAGAAACAAGGAAATCATGAAATTTGTAGGCAAATGGTGGGTTCTAGAAAAGATCATCCTGAGTGAGGTATCCCAGAAGTAGAAAGACACTCATGGTATATACTCACTTATAAGTGGATATTAGACATATAATATAGACTAAAAATACTAAAATCTGTACACCTAAAGAAGCTAAGCAAGAAGGACGCTGGCTAAGATGATCAATCCTCACTCAGAAAAGCAAATGGGATGAACATTGGAAGAGGGAGAAAACAGGAAACAGGAAAGGAGACTACCACAGAGGGCCTCTGAAAGACTCTACCCAGCAGTGTATCAAAGCAGATGGTGAGACTCATAACCAAACTTTGGGCAGAGTGCAGGGAATCTTAGGAAAGAAGAGGGAAATAGAAAGATCTGGAAAGGACAAGAGCTCCACAAAGAGAGTAACAGAACCAAAAATTCTGGGCACAGGGATCTTTTCTGAGATTGATATTCCAACCAAGGACCATTCATGGAGAAAACCTAGAAGCCCCTGCTCAGATGTAGCCCATGACAGCTCAGTATCCAAGAGGAGTCCCTAATAAGGGGAACAGGGACTGTCTCTAACATGAACTCAGTGGCTGACTCTTTGATCACCTCCCCTGATGGGGGAGCAGCATTAGTAGGCCACAAAGGAAAACAATGCAGCCAGTCTTTATGAG
The DNA here is from genome assembly GCF_030254825.1 of Meriones unguiculatus. Taxonomy (NCBI): domain Eukaryota; kingdom Metazoa; phylum Chordata; class Mammalia; order Rodentia; family Muridae; genus Meriones; species Meriones unguiculatus. The sequence goes on along the minus strand of NC_083355.1, from coordinate 96,001,689 downwards.
ACCTGATAACCTAGGGTCAGATGGAAGGGGATGAGGACTTTCCCTATCAGTGGACTTGGAGAGGGGCATGGAAGGAGATGAGAGAGGGAGGGCGGGATTGGGAGGAAATGAGAGAAGAGGTTGCAGATGCAATACAAAGTGAATAAACTTTAATTAATATAAACATTAAAATTAAAATAAAAGAAGTAAGTAGTGGATCTCTATCTACAAATATATCTTTAAAGAAGTACTACAAAAAAGGAATTCATGGTTCTTGCCATGTTTGGGTTTTGATAACAAATGTTATATAAAATGAAAAGAAACATCATATTTCATTCAGTCCCTTTCTACCTTTGTAGAATTACTCAGTCATTTACCAAGTTCTCCTTCTCACTTTTTAAAGGTATGCCATTATCTTTGAAAAAAAAAAATGACATACCCTTGGACATGACTTCCCCAGAGGTCTGGCAGAGCAGGCAAGGTCTGCGATTTGTTCTGGTTCCATTGCTCTGCAGTTCTTTCTTTTGATCAACTACATCCTAATGCTGTAAGGACAAATCACTTTACTACAATTAACATCCTTGGGCAGTTTCTAACATAAAAGAGGTCATTTGTCATGCCACTCTGCTACATGAACTAGATGCATCCATTAAGACTTAGACTTTCTATTCTCTCAAAGGGCTAGGTCTGTCTGCTAGACATGAAAGATACTCTCCATTAAAGCAGAAAGGAATGTCGCTTCACTTATTTTAATCACAGATATAAGCCAATTATCTTAGCCACAAGACTTTCAGTATTACTAAAAAATTTTGGGGAAGTTAAAGAGTTATTTACTTATGTTTTTGAGGTAGCAGATCACTTCACAGCCTTGAAATAGCTAGGTCAACGGTAGCCTTGAACTTGTGCCACTTTTCCTGACGCTGTCTCTCCAGTGCTGGAATTACAGATATCGATCAACAAGCCAGCATTAAAAAGTGAGTTTATACATTCTTTCATCTACATGGAAGGATTTGCTTCTCTCTCACTCCTCTTCCCTCACCCCTCAGCTGAGTCTTTTGCTCATCTGTTTTATTAATTGATATGTGTCTACTGGTGTCATGCATATGCAAACACATGGCACACTGGGAGTTTATGCGAGTCATTTCCCCTTTTCCACCACGTGGTCCCTTGTGAATGAACTCAGGTCATCAGGGTTAGCAGTAAGTTCCTTTCCTCACTGAGCCAGCAGCTCCCTGTGCCTGTTCATTGTTTCTCTAGATCCACGAACAATTTCTCAGAGATTCTTATAAGAGTGTTTCTGAGTTTTGAATTGTCATAACATGGTCTTTCCTCGGACCATGATTTGCTTTATTACACATTACTTTGGTTGAGACCACTAAAGAAATATTGGGAAGTTATACCTGGAAAATTGTCTTCAGTTAAGTTCTCCACATACTTTACTGTTAGTCACCCTAGCCATCAGGAGCAGAAGCAGAAGGAGTAGTAGTAATGATGATGGTGGTGATGATGATGATATCATAATAATAATTAAAAATAATAACAATAATTAAGGTGGGTGTGGTGGTTCACACCTGCGATCTCCATACACTGAGGCAGAGGCAAGATGATCAGGAGTTTGTGGCTAACGTTAACCTCATAGAGAGTTTAAGAAAAACCTGGGTTTCATGGCTTCTCTCTCGAAACAACCATACATAAGTTATTCATAATTACAATGTCCAAGGAAACAAAACCCATTCCTGTTGATTTTCTGAAGTAACCAGCTGAGTCTGTGGTGAGTTTCAAAAGTTGGAGCTCATACTGTTTATGGTGTATAGAACTCCACAGATGCAATCAGCTTAATCCTCTTATCTAAAAGTCATTACCACTGCAGAAGATGCCAAATATCAGCAGATTGTAATGATTTTAGAATTGTTTCCAAGAGCTGTGCAGTTATTTCTAGAGTACCTTCAGTGAAAATTGAGTTCATAGAAAAGGAAAGATAGGAAGAGTAGGGGAGAGAGAGAAAAAAATAATTCATGCCAGGCACCATGCTGTTCAGATAGACACCCTTTTCTTTCTCTATCAATAAAGCATATCTTTGAGTTAATATGTAGGCAAATAAGAATATATTAGAAAATGTATTAGGAAAAATAGGGGCATGCTTAGATAGGAAAAAAATAACAAAATATCAAGTAAAATCCACAAAAGAATTCTACTTTGGTTTTTTAAAAAGATGGTAAAAATACACCTTCCTACTAGCAATTTTAAGTCACAATAAGCTCCTTAGTACTTCCATGTCTAAACTTTGTACTGGGGACTCAATTTCCATCCTTTCAATCTACACCAAACATTGTAAGAGACAGGACTACTTATCTTACTGTTTTGTTTCTGAGTTAGAGTCTCAAGCTGTCCTCAAACTGGCCTAGAACTCATGATATAGCACAGGTTAGCTTGGTATTGGCATTAATCCTCCTATCTCAGACTCTTGAGTTCTCAAATGTTGCAAAAGTGGAAGCCAAGAAATGTCTGCATAGCCCTTTCTTTTATTTCTCTACACATTTGAAGCTACTTTGGAATTTAGAAGCAAATTGGCCTCTTTCTGGATGTTGCAATGAGATCAATGTCACTTTGTGAACTATAATAACTGTTTTTGTGTTTACTTGATTTTTATGTAGAACCTTAAATTGGGATAAAGAGATAAAACACAAATGTTGTATCCATGTTTTCAAACAGCATTTGCTTCTATTGTGGGAAAATGAACCCATTCTGTCCTATCTGGCTTGTTATTTCTAATCGGGTAACCATGAGGATACTGTTATGAAATTCCACAGAACTATGAAGCTTCTCCGTATAACCAGCACTACCACCACCCACAAGTATTGAAATTAACTTAAACCAAAACAAGCATATCTGTAGCTCTAGAAACCAAAAGGAGTTATGACCTATGGAGAGGGCACAGGTTGTCTTCGGATGTCAAGCATTTTTAAATCTGGATCTAGTAATTATCAGTGTACCCATGGGGGGGGAGGCAAGCTAGTTAACCCTTCTTGTGCTTCTCTTATTTTATATATGAAACTATTAATATTACATCTCTTGTACAGCACATTAGGAATTAAATGAGAGTTTTTAAGAAAAATATTCATGTGGCAGAACATGGCTCAAAAATGGAGTCATGGGAGGAGGTTTCTGAGCGCTTGTAAAAAGAAATCGAAGAAACTAAGAGTCTTGTGGCCTCAGTTTATTCAAAACCATGTAACTGTTCTCGGATTTTGCTTTTGTGCCACTCCCAGGTATAACTGCTATGAGTGAGTTTACTTTAGATTATTCGGTACAACTGGCTTCAGAGTATTCAGTATAAACCGTTTGTTTATATTCCTCTATGGAAAAGCTTGTTTTTGCTGCACGCAGCTAAGACACCTCTTGTGGCTTATCTTGTGATTGCTCACTTTACTCATGTGACTCCTCTTAGCCCTCAGAGTAAAAAAAAAATTGTCTGATGCTCTGAATAAATTTGGTTATTGCATGAGACTCCAGTCTGCCTCATTTATCATCTCCATTCTCCCAGGTCCCACTATCTCTAAAGCAGTAAACACACAAGCTCCGAAGATTATACACCTGTGACACAGCGATCCAAAAGGAGTTGTAAAGTTACTTAGTGAGATGTAAAACACATTGACAAAGTGAATAAACAGCTGCTTAATGCTAAATGAGAAGGTCAATTATTAAAGCGTTAAAATTTAGAGTGACAGAAGCAATGCTTTGCAGCTGGAAGAAATATGGTTAACTTGTATGTTGGGCACACAATTAAGAAAACTGGGAGAAAAGGATACTATACAAAAGAAACAGAGATGAGCATAAATAAGAAGGCAGTAACTGAAATAGCACGTGAGTCTAGGAAATGTCTGTAAAGTCTTCAACCACATCCCTGAGACAAGGGAAGATCAAAATAGGCATACTTGTAGAGCTGGAAATGTTAGAAGGAGCCATGAGCTAGGGAGATAGCATAGAGTCTCATTTAAGTCTAGCTTTTTGTTTTTATTTGGGTCTAATAACTATCATTATATCAACCGAGGACAAACTAGTTAACCTTTATTGCTTTCTGTTATTTTACATATAGAATCACTGATATTCTCTTTCCTTTAGAATACTCGGGGATCAAATGAGATTATTTGAGAAAAATGTTCCACATGCCTCGAAAATACAGTGTGTGTGGGTAGCAGAGGATCACTGGCTGGGCATAGGCAGAAAGCCAGAATTTACAGCTCTGGACTGAATACACACTGATGACTTAGGAAACTGTAAATAGCTAATCAAGAAATGCATCAGGTTTTCAGAAAGAGATGAAAGCTGCAGACCAGTGGATGGACTCAGCAGCTAGCAGAGGATGGATAGGCTACAAGGAAAGGCAAGACAGGGTCTTGAGCAGCCATTGGGAGACTTAACACCACTGCCAAGATTTAGGGCAGTGTGCACAAGGGTTTTTCTTCACTTGGCAGATGAGTGACTTGCAGAGACTGGGTCATTTCTTATAACAGCCACGTCCCCAAAATTGAGATGGCCCCTGCACTTGCCCCACAATGAAAGGCATTCAACAAGGATTCCCACCTCTGGAAAAAACAAGAAAGCAAGAAGAGAGGATTCCAGAGCCCATTCTCTTCTGATCCTCTTACTGCAGGATAAAAAGAACATTTTACAACTGGATGAAAAGAACCAAGTTCTTGCACACTCAAAAATAAGGCTCAGTTATTGTTCTTAAAAAAAAAAAAAAAAAAAAAAGGTTGTCAGAAGGGTTAAGCCCATTGCCCTTGCCTTTCCCATAACTCTCCTCATTTCTCCTTCATTTTTCCTTCCTAACATCCATTTTCTTCAATGATTAAAAACAACTCCTTGTCTTATTTCCACTTTGATCTTCAGAATTCTGTTTTTAAAACCAAAATAGAATAACAAAAGCAGAACGTATCCTGAGTGGCTCAATTTCAAGGAAAGATGCTCAGCGACATTCTTACATATACCAAAGAGAGATGAAATTGACCACACTATTTATAGCTACATTCCCATTTTTAATAATCTTTCATTTAGGGTTGTAAATAGTACCAGGGAATCCTGCCAGACTGCATGAGTAATTCCAGTCCCTTTTCAGAACATATCCCACCTTAGGCAAGGAAAGACTATCATGGTGAATCCCATGGCTCACAAAGTTACTGAGTGATTGGGAAAGCCACTATATTTTGTGCTATGGAAAACTGATGACTGAATGTAAAGTGACAGAATTTAATTCTGTTCTCCTTTGACAAGTACTAACAATGTCAGTTATAAAATAACGCACACACACAAATCTTGAATGAACATGGCTTTAAATATTTACAGCAATCATTGCTGAGTTTCATATTCTATTGTAAGAGGTAAATGGATAATTTTATCACTTATTATTTAATAACCGTTATATTTTACATGCAATCAAACTCAAAGAACTTCCAGTTCAACGACGGGCCCCTGACACTTCTGAGATATGTGTTTCATACTGATTTGTATTTGATTCACATGCAGAATGTATGTTTTCAACACTGTGAAGCTACATATGTCTTCATGTAAATAATACATACGAAATATAAGTGTAAGTGGTGATAATAAAGACAAAAGGGGGAAAAAACCCACAAGATTCTATAGGTTAGGTCTTAAGTATTCCCAAAATGTTCATGCTGCAGAAGTTTGTTCGCAAGGATGAAGCATCATTTAGTAACTGGGCTCTTTTATGCTATCTTAAGATCACTGGACATAGTTGTGACTAAAATACCAGACAGGAACAAGAGAGTCGGACTTATTTCTTGGCCCATCATTCCACCCCATCCAGGCAGAGAAGGCAAAGGGAACAGCTCGGTTTACAGCAGTGAGAATATGTGACAGATGCTATTCATATCACAATGGACTAAGAAGCACAGGAGACAGGAAGAGGGACTGGAATAACTTTTCAAGGTTGACTTCATGAATAAACTATGTCTGTCTGCTAAGTCCCACCTCCTAAAGAGTTGACAGCCTCCCAGAAAAGCAGAACCAGCTGAGGAGCAAATGTCCACACATGACCTTTTCGTGGATAATTTAGATTCAAACTATGACTAGTTTTGAATCCACTTTGAAACTCATAGTTGGAACCCGTCACCTTTCTCTCCCACTTATTTTTAGACTACGAATTGAGTGGCTTTTACTATATTATACATTCCAAACACAGGCTCAGAAGCAATGGGACAAAGGGTCCATGTAGTAGTTTGAATAAGAAAGCTCCACCATAGGCTCATGTATTTGAAGGTTTGGATCCCATTGGTAGAATTCTTTAGAAAGGATTAGGAAGTCCTTCCTTGTTGGAGAAGAGGTGTGCTTTGACACTTTAAAAGCCTACATCAACAGAACCAAAAAAAATCTGGGACTATGGGTCTTTTCTGAGACTGATACTCCAACCAAGGATTATTCGTGGAGATAACCTGGAACGCCTGCCTGCACAGAGGTGCCCCGTGGCAGCTCAGTTTCCAAATAGGCTCCCTAATAAGAGGAGCAGGGAATGTCTATGACATGAACTCAGTGGCTAGCTCTTTGATCACCTCCCCCCGAGTTTGGGAGCAGCCTGACAAGGCCACAGAAGAAGATTATGAAGGACAGTCCTGATGAGACCTGATAGGCTAGGGTCAGATGGAAGCGGAGGAGTCCACTATCAGTGGACTGGGGAAAAAGCATGGGAGAAGATATAGGGAGGGAGGGCAGGATTGGGAGAAGATGAGGGTGGGGCTACAGCTGAGATACAAAGTGAATAAATTATAATAAATAAAAAATATATTAAAAAACCTACACTAGACTTAATCAGTCTTTCTCTCTCTGTTTCTCTCTGCCTGTTTTTCTTTGCATCTCTCTGTGTTTCTATCTGTGTCTTTCTGTCTCTCTGTCTATCTTTCTCTGTCTCTGTGTCTCTGTGTCTGTCTCTCTCTGTCTCCATCTGTCTTGTGTCTCTGTGTCTCTCTGTCTGTCTGTCTCTCTGTGCCTATCTCTCTCTGTCTGTTTCTCTCTCTCTCACTCTCTCTCTCTCTCTCCCCCCCCCTCTTTCTGGTTCCTGTCTGTAGATTAGTATGTATACTGTCAGCTATTTCTCCAGAGCTATGCTTTGACTGACTGCCTGGTGTCATACTTCCTGCTGTGATGATAATGGACTGACTTTTAGAAACTTTAAGCAAGTCTCAAGTTAAATATATTTTATGTAAGTTTCACTAATCATGGTGCCTCGTTACATCAACAGAGACATAACTAGGCAGACCATGAGCTACAACTTCAGAAACTGTGATTACAAAATCAGCTTTTTCTCTTTATTGGTTGATCATTTCAGGCATTTGTTATAGTGACAGAATGCTAACAAACACGAGTAAGTCAGTGTCTCATTCTTTGGGACCACTGAGAACGTTAGACTATTTTCCATTTCATTTACCCAGTGAAACTGAACAAAAGAACTTTACAATGCTTGTATTCGGTGAGTTTAAATTTTAGGTCATTTATAAAATGTTTCTCCTGAAGGTGATACCATTAAAATTAAAATTTATTCTACTTTGTAAGTTTTTTAAAACTATGTTAAAAATAGAAATATAGTAAGTTACTGAATTATTAAATGATGATTACTAAAAGTTATTTTGCCCTAGGAAGGAAAGAAGTAGAGGGAGAAATTCCAAAGTGACATAGCCTAGGTATGCAACAGCAAACAGACACTTGACGTGAGTTAACTTGTGACATTTTATTCTCTATAACAACACACTCACTATGACTTGGAAATCCCAAGCAACCTTGCTTCAAGATGGGAAGGAAACTGAGCTTTCCTCTTTCTCTCATTTGCAAAGGGTAGACCTGATAAGATATTTGGGAGAAGAACCTAAAGTTAAAACACATTTTAAAATAATGAGTCCATATTTCTTAAGGATAGCCCTGGACATTGCAGCATTTGGCTCATTAGATCATCTCTGAGGATAGGTTGAAGATTGAGGCCAGGCATGAAGTCAGTCGACTACGGTTATATGGTAGGATCTCCAAGCCTCTTGAAAGGAAGGCTTGAGTCAGCTTCCCCCAGGTAGCAGCATGCTGTGCGAGCCATCCTACAATGCTGGGTGGAAGCATTTAGGCTACCTACTTCTCAGAGTTGATAACTAGGAGCTTTGCACATCGAACAAAGTGTCCCTTTCTTGGATGATTTTAATTGTAATTTGTCCTCTTAAAAATTCATAACATTACTCAGGGACCCACATGGAGACTGAGCTGCCTATCAGCTTCATCTGAGCAGGGGGTCTAAGTCCTCTCCATGCAATGGTTGTTGGTTGGTACATCAGTCTCTACAGGACCCCCTAGGCACATATATTTTAGCTTTGTTGGTCTCCTTGTGGAGCTCCTATCCCCTCCATGTCCTTCTATATTTCCTAACCCTTCTTCCACAAGACTCCCTGCACTCTACCCAAAGTTTGGCTGTGAGTCTCAGCATCTCCTTCGATCCCCCATTGGGTGGAACCTTTCAGAGGGCCCTCTATAGTAGGCTCCCATCTGCAGGGCTGCTTCTGTCATGAACTCAGTTGCCTGCTCTTTGATCACTTCCCCCCAGCAATGTGGCCTTACCAGGCCACACAGGAAGAAAGGAGTCAGGAAGTCTTGATGAGACTTGATAAGCTAGGGACAGATGGCAAGGGAGGGAAACTCACCTTTCAGTGGACTAGGGGAAGGGGATGGGGGAAGAGATAAGGAGGGTGGGACCGGGAAGAGTTGAAGGAGGAGGCTACGATCAGGATATTAAATAAATAAATTGTAAAAAAAAATCATAACCATTAGCAAAAAAAAAAAACTTTTCATTTCAATACTTTAGCAGTTTTTATTAATCTGAGGATGAATTGAGGAACCTCCTGGACTTGCAATTTGTGGTCTTTTAGACTTTCAGTTCTTTTCCTGTCTATATATGGATCAGTCATTCATCTTTTACACACAATTGCTATGGTAACAGAATCTAGACTGTGAATTCACTTGGATGCCCAGAGCTAAAAGACCTCCAGTGAGAATAATCACCTTTGAGCAGGATACTCATTCTTGTACTGGGCATTAAGGTAGTGTGAGTTATTTTCCATCCAGTGTCATAGAGGAGTGGAGCCCAAAAAAATTTTTTTAAAAAGTTTGATCTGGACCTTGCATTTATCTAATACTTTAGAGTCTTGGGACATGTCTATAAAGTAAGAACAGTCACTCATCAAACATCAGAACCTGCATTTGAAATCCATAGCAGCTACATAAAACGCAGAATGCTTTTCACCCCAGTGCTGTGGACACAGGAGGATCACTCGAGCTATCTGGCTACCAGACAAGTTCTAGGTACAGTGACAGATACTACCTCAAAAAAAAAAAAAAAGAAAGGTAGAAAAAATTAAGATGAATATCCAATGTTCTCCTCTAGCGTCTATGGGGACATGAATATGCAACCCTCCCCACATAAATACATGTCCCATATACATGCACATACATTTACACGGAGACATAGATACACATAGGGCATAAATTTATCTGCCACCAAGAACATTCCCATTCACTTATGCTCCCACGTGATCTGCATATATAAAATGTATGTACCAGGCCTTGCATCTAAAGACATACAGAAAAATAACACAGGATCTCTGTACGTACAGAATTATCTAATGAATTAGAATAAAATGCATAAATACACCTACAAAGTAAAATTTCTGTAGATCCCTTCATCTGGAGGTCTACTTTCTAGGACCCCCAGTGTGTAGCTGAAATCTCAGGTACTACCAAACCCTGTGTATGCTACTTATCTGCTTCGCACACACCCTGAAGCATTACCATAGAGCACTAGAGTTTAATCTTCCTTTCCTTGTTTAACTTCTGTATCTCTCTGAGACTACCATTACATCTGGGCTTTAGGGCCTTGATTGAATAAATATGAACTGAAATGCTTAAACTGTGATATCCCACCAGGTGATCTGATAGACTAAGGTGACTACTCAGGTAGCATATGTACCACAGATGAAGGGGGGAAAGAAATCATTTACATTAGGATGGAATGGGCAAGGCATTTGGCATGAGATTTCTGCACAGCTTACAGGGCGTACAGCTCAAACCTACGCATGGTTTACTTCTGAAAGTTTCCATTTAACACTCCTATAACATAGTTTACTCTAGGTGGCTGAAACCACAGAAAGAGACGCTGAAGATAAGGGGGCACAGCTCTACAAAGTGTGATGGGCTGAGACAGCAGCTAAACAGAAGGGAAGTCATCTGTGGTTCTGAGCTGGGAAAGGGGAACAAAGAGGCAAAACTACCAATAAGTAGTATTTAGCAATATAAATAAATTTGAAGGATAAAAATGGAATTTATAAAACAATTAAACTCATTTTACTAATTGTACTAAAAAAATATCAATAGATGTTAGTAAACAAGATTTTACTATTACAGAAGACCCAGCAAAACTCAATGGCTTTTATTGTACTAGAGAAAATTATGTAAAGTTGGGGACATCCATAGTGCTAGATATAAGGAATGTCTGTGGACACTGAACATTTTATTATTATTTTTTTTTTAGTTTTCAAAATGCTATATTATTTCTGAAAATGTTCATGATCATTTAAGATTTAGTATGGAACGTTGTCTGCATTCTAGGAGCCTGTGAGCCAGCAGAGAAAAGTTACAGCCTATCATAACAGTGGAGCCAGGAGGAGTCTGTAATGAGACAGAATCAAATCCTGAGAGGCCAGAAAAACAAAGACTGCACGGGTAGGACATCACCATGGGGCCAGAAGACTGCCGTCTGTCCAATGTCAAAATGAGAACAGACCTCTCTATTTTTCCCTAGGTTGGAAAACTCTCTCTCTTTCTCTTTCCTTCTGTGTGTGTGTGTGTGTGTGTGTGTGTGTGTGTGTGTGTGTTCACGCGAACTTGCCAGTAAGTATGCCTGTATGCATACATGTGAAAATCATAGGACCTCTCTCTGGTAACTTTCCCTATTGCTTCTTACCTTATTCTCTTGAGAACAAGTTTCCCATTGAACAGGAAAGGATATTTTGGCTAAGATGGCTGTCTAGAAAGCCCCCCGGAATCTGTGTAGCTCCATTCCCCAAAGCTGGAGTTAGAGGTATCTGCAGCCATGCCCAAATTATATGTGTGTCCTGAGAATTTAAAATCATCCACTGAGCCATCTTTCCAATGCCAAGATTTTCTTTGAGAAACTTTTATTATGATATTCGTGACCTAAATAGATGAGACTTCTCCAGCAGTCACACTGAGAGAAAGCTGCATCCTGCCTGTTAATTCCTCTACCATTCTGCTATCTGTCTTCCCATGTGTACATAAGAAAGTAAATAAATAGGAAAAAAAAAGACCTTCCAGGAGAGATTTTAACCTTAGTCCATTTCCCCTAAATACGTATTTACACACCACTGGCAGACACTGGTGGAAGAAAACCTGTGTGAATGATGTCCTTGGAGCCTTTGGGAAAATGCATTTTTAATTTGTTTCTGCTTCTCTCCTTACCTAGATCAAATAAGTGGATAATGCCAGAGAGACAGGCAGCATCCCAACTGCCTCTTGGAGAAGCAATTACATATTCTTTTGCTCTCCCCTTGAAATCAGCACAGATAACAAGAATACTATGTTGGCAGCACCTGCTGTTGCTGGTTTCTGGTCTTTTCTGTCTTTATTCTTCCCAGAATGAAAGCCAAGGAAGTTTTTTGTTGTTGTTTTTTTTTTTTTTTTAATCACATAACTTGGCCACTTGATCAGTTTTATAGCAGACTCATACAGCAAACGGACTATCGAGTCTGAATCACATCTTCCCAGTACGATTATAAGTACATGATTGACCAAAAATCCTTACAAATACGTATAAAGAGTGGGAAGATGCTTCCCACCTCCTGCAGGAAATAAGAGATATAAGCTTTAGATATAAACACACGAACACTTAAGCAAGCATTTCACTGAGGAGGGTACAGATGGAAATTGGATGCTGAACGTCATTCTTGACTTGGAATAAGCAACTAGCATGAGAAGACATTCTGATAGAGACAGAAAAGGAGAAGTGCAGGACTCAGCAAAGTTGGGACCCGGAGGAAGCAAGCACGTCATGTCTTTCCCTGTTAGGTATAAATAGAGCCATTCTTCAGTTATTTTTAGTTTATTTTTTTAACAAACAAAATCCAGGCCATTTAAATCCAGAAACATGACCCTTTTTCCTTTTGAGTGACCCTCTTTGTCCTGATCTTGTCTCAGCATCTCGTTTCATTTCAGTTTTCTTTGCTTCCTTCTTCCTCCATTGCAACCCTATTTCAGGAGAATTTGCCATGTCTTCAGCTCGCACTCTCTTCATCATTCTTCACTCTTCTACTGAGTTCCTAGATTCCAAGCCCCAAGAGGGTAGGCATCAGGCCTGTAAAGTCTGCTGTTTCCATAGCAATCTCAATGCCAAGCACAATTAGGTGCTTAATTGCTTGTGATGACTATGATTGATGATGTTTTCTGGCTTTTCTAATTCCATGGAGGAATTGACCTCCCCTGTCAGATAAAATGCATTCAACAACTCCTCTGCAAACACTGCTTCAACAAAATAATTCAAGAAAATAATAAGGTCTTCAGATACTCATCACAGTCATATCCACATGTGCACACAGCATAATAAACAGAACCCAGTGGCAGCACCACTATCTTAAGAAGACAATTTCACATAGACTGTAGGGCTGGGGAGACACACCATGGACTCATTTGAGAAATTCATTATCTGCTTTGGAGGGGGGTCTCATCACTTATCACTATGAGTGTCAATAACCTCATCTGCAAATAAAGATGACAATACTATGGTGGTTTCAAAATACATTAGGAAAGTCTAACATTCATTGTCATTCCTCTTTACCGGAAGCCAAGAATAAAGGTGATTCCTCCTCCCTGCTCCTCTTTCTCCTTCTCCTCTTCTTTTTCCTCATTCATTTCTAATTCTCTTATCTTAGGAAGAGGTAGCTACCTTGTCCGAGGATATCACAAACTTCCATGAGAATCATAAATAAAGGAACTGAAGCCACCAGCCACCAGCTAGACAGTTAGACTAGTAAATACAGCAATACAACAGAAATAACAAAATCTAACAGCAATGACTAGGAAATATAGCTGCCAATACGTTATAATGTTCATGGAGCATCTCATTTTATCATATCTTATAGTATATGTGGTAAATATTACTATTACATACTTTTCCACACATGTGAAAACAGCAGTCTCAGAGATTAAATAGTTTTGGAAGGCTCTGTAGATAAAAGTAGCATGAAACTAAAGATTTATAAAATCATCATGATTAATAAAATGGATCAAAATACCAATAAAATTCTTTACAGACATTGAAATAAAAATTACAATTTTATATGGAAAAACAAAAAGCCTGGGAATAGCTAAAACAATCCTGTACAATTAACAGATCGTCTGGAGGTTTCTCCATCCCTGATCTCAAGCTGTACTACAGAGCAACAGTAATAAAAATGGCATGGTATTGGCATAGAAGCAGACTGGTGGCTCAATCAATGATTCAGGAATAACCCCACACACCAATGAAGACTTATTTTTTGGCAAAGAAGCCAAAACAATACAATGGAAAAAAAAAAGATAGCATCTTCAACAAATGGTGCTGGTCTAACTGGATGTCTACATGTAAAAAAATGCAAATAGATCTATATTTATCACCCTGTACAAAACTAAAGTCCAAGTGGATCAGAGACTTCAACATAAGACACACTAAATCTGTTAGAAGAAAACGTGGAGAAGAGCCTTGACTTCATTGGCAGAGGAGACATCTTCCTGAACAGAACACTAACATTACCGGCTATAAGATCAACAATCAGTAAATGAGACCTCATGAAACTGAAAAGCTTCTGTAAATCAAAGGACACCCTCAACAGAAAATCTGATAGAAGGTGAATATCCAGAATATATAAAGAATTCAAGAAATTAAACACCAACAAACCAAATAAACCAATTAAAAAATGGGGTGCTGCCACAGGCTACAACAGGAACTGTCTCTGATAGGAACTCAGTGGCTCGCTCTTTGATCACCTCCCCTTGAGGAGAGAGCAGCCTTGCCATGCCACAGAGGAAGACAATGCAGCCAGTTCTGATGAGATCAGATAGGCTAGGGTCAGATGGAAGGAGAGGAGGACCTCCCCTATCAGTGGACTTGGAGAAGGGCACAGGAGGAGATGAGGGAGGGTGGGATTGGGAGGGAATGAGGGAGGGGGCTACAGCAGGGATACAAAGTGAATAAACTATAATTAATATAAAAATTAAAAAATGGGGTACAGGGCTAAACAGAATACTCACAGAAGAATATTGAATGACAGAGACACACTTAAAGAACTGCTCAGTGTCTTCAGTCACCCAGGAAATAAATCAAAACCACAATCCTGAGATTCTATCTTACAGCTGTCAGAATTGCTAAGATCAAGAGGGAGGGTACTACAGCTGGGATACAAATGAATAAATTGTAATTAATAAAAAATTAATGAATTAAATTTTTAAAAATATCTAAGGATGACACATGCTGGAGAAGTTGGTGAGAAAAGAGAACCCTCCACCATTGATGATGGGAATTTTACCTTGTACAACTTCTTTGGAAATCAATGTGGTACTTTCTCAGACAAATAGGAATAGTGCTATCTCAAGATTTACCTATACCTATCCTGGGCACATATCTGAAAGTTGCTCAACCATACAATAAGGATATTTGCTCATTATGTTCATGACAGCTTTATTCATAAAAGCCAGAATCTAGAAATAACCAAGATATCTGTCAACCGAGGAATGGATATAGAAATTGTGGTACATTTACACAATGGAACTCTACTCAGCAATTAAAAATGAGGAAATCATGAAATTTCCAGGCAAATGGATGGAACTAGAAAAGATCATCCTGAGTGAGGTAACCCAGAAGCAGAAAGACACACATGGTATATACTCACTTATAAGTGGATATTAGCCATAAAATATATAACAAACATATTGAAATATATAGTACTAAAGAAGCTAAACAACAAGGAGGACCCTAGGGAAGATGCCTAAATCTCATTCAAAAGGGCAAACATGATAGATATCAGAAGCGGGAGAAGACAGAGAACAGGACAGGAGCCTTCCACAGATGGCCTCTGAAAGACTCTACCCAGCAGAGTATCAAAGCTGATGCTGAGACTCATAGCCAAAGTTAGGGCATAGTGCAGGAAATCTTGTGGAAGAAGGGGGAGAAAAAAAGACCTGGAGGGTACAGGAGGTCCACAGGGAGATCAACAGAGGCAAAAATCTGGGCCCAGGGAGTCCTGCAGAAACTGATGAATCAACCAAGGACCATGCATGGAGAGGACTCATGCCCCCTGCTCATATGTAGCCCACGGGCAGCTCAATATCCATTTGGGTTTCCTGGCAAGTTGAGCAGGGGCAGTCACTGACATAAACTCACTTGCCTGCTCTTTGATCATCTCCCTCTGGTGAGTTGGCTTTGCTATGCCACAAAGAAAGAGGATCCAGACAGTCTTGATGAGACCTGATAGGCTAGCATCAGTAAGGGAGGAGTTCCTCTCCTTTCAGTGGAGGATCAAAGGGGCAGAGTGGGGTGGAAGGAAAAGGGAAGGAGGGTGAGACCGGGAGAAGATGAGGAAGGTGGCTATAGTCAGGATATAAAGTGAATATATTGTATTAAGCAATAATAAAGAAAATGGCACCAAACCAAAATCTAATTTGGATCAAAACTATAAGATACTTTTCAAGCAAATGCCACAGTTTTGGTAAAACAACGGCTCAATAGCTTCCTGGGTTGATCAGACCCTGCAAGAGTAGTGAGATGCACTATTGTTGTTGTCTGCTATTGTTATTAATAATAAATCTTATCACTGAAGTGTCTAGGAGAGATTGGACTTGAGTTGAAAGCACTTAATATTCTTTATCACCCTTGCAAGCCTGGCCTTCATGCTGTAGAGAAAATTGATAAAAGATTACAAAGTTATATAAGCAACTACATCATGGATATGGAAGCCCTCCAAGAAAACTTCATTATTACCTATAAGCCTTATGAATGTCCAAGTAACCCCAGACGTAGCTGAGGGCAGTAGCATTGCCCTATAGTGATCCCAAAATTAAAACATGTACACACTTGGGCACATGCAAAGGAGTTACTGCTCCTTTTGAGAATCCTTGTGGTGAGCGCAGAAGGTTCACATTGTAAAACAAGATGTGGTCTTCTCCATGCTGTCCCATGTAACACGCTTGGAAGTTTGAGTTCATTTCTAACATTCTCAAATTTAAGAATTGAGGTTTATATGAAACATTTCGTAATTGCTGGTTTCTGGTGAACTGATAGCTGACAAAGCTGTTCCTTATGTGACAGTTGTCTGAAGCTTAAACAGCACCCCTGTAGCCTGTGGTAGTTTGAATCTGAAAAATCCTCAAAGGGCATATTGTTAAAGGCATGATTTCAGCCTTCGGCACTACGGCACTACTGGGAGCTAAGATGCCATCTTAGAGGTGAGACCTACTAGAAGGAAGTCAGATGGGGATGTTGAGAACCTGGCCACTACATATGTTTCTATTTGCTTACTAAGCCACGGTGAGGAAACAACTTTATCTGCCACCTTTTCCTTCCATAAGATTTTACTATGGAGCCATTGACGTTGGAAGGAACCCTCTAAAACTGTGAGTCAAAATAAACATTTTCTCCTGTAAGTTGATTCTCTCGGGCATTTTAACACAGTAACTGACTTTCACATATGCATCCCTTAAAGGATTTGACTTTGTGATTCTCAAATAGTACTAAAAATTTTATAGGCTATATCAATTCCAGCACCGTGGTTAGCAGATACAGGTATTGATTAATGCTAAATGACAGGATCTATCTCTTTTTATTTTTTTTATATCTTCTGTTCCCATGATTTAGAGCTAAAGACACATAGATTATAAAAATGTCAATGGGGTGGACTAAAACAAAGCAGAACCGAACAAAACCACTTGAGGGGATCAATGAAAGCTCAGTGATTTTTCTTACTAGTGAGAAGATGCATCAAACTAGAGACACAGAAACAAAAGGATTATTAATTTCAGCTTGCTCATATAATTCTGAAAAATTCAGATTTCCTCAAAATTCATAGGGTTAAAGTAAACTATGATGGACAACACCAACAAATAACCCCAACTGCTTCTTCAGAGTGAGACGCACTAGGAAAATGATCCATGGACTGATAGATGACCAGATGGGAAATACCAAAGTCCCAGAAAAGCCTTGTAAAAGTTGGTTAGCTAAGGACCAGGAGGCTCCCAGGAAGCCAGCACATAGACACTGTTCCTTTCTGTCATCAGACCCAGACACCAGGTCATATGATAGCTATAGGTTAGCTAGGTTATATCTTTCAGCCTACCTGACTACACTTTCTCCCACCCTTTAAATCTGAATTGGATATTTTAAATGGCCCTATTCCCAAGTAAGGTTATATTTAGAATATCAATGCATTTTTTTAAAACCTGGAATAAGTACAAGTGGCACCTCATACAATTCCTTAGGTTGTTTTACTAAAAACAAAAAATAGTCTGTTTTATTACTGAAACTTTCTCCAAGCCAACGCACTAATTCTCCCAACAGACATTAAGTTATGCTACTCTCTGACTAATGCATCTGATATAGACTGCAATCATCATTGGAGGGCAAATTTCCACATGGCCACAGAGAAAGTGGATTAGAAGGGCACCAATGGCTACCGGCCAGTTTAGATGAAGATTGTCAATGGCTAAAGGTGTGTTCTCACAAAAGCCTGAAGACTTGGCTCCCAGTTGTGTGGTTATATATCGATATGGTACCTTTAAGAATATCATCCCAGTAAACTGAGGACACAGGGAAGAGATCGCAAGAGATAGACTTGGTTTCTTTATGAGAAAAGAGAGCTTGCTTACTCTCTAAATTCATGAATACACACAGGAAAAACCATATGAGAACAAAGCAAGCTGGTTTCAAGCCAGGCAGGGGCCTTTACCAGAAACTAAGTCACCTAGTCTGCAGCATTCAGGACTATAAATAAATTCTGTTGCCAAGCCACTGTGATATGGTATGTTGTTATAACAACTCAAGAAGATTGATGTAAGTCTGAAGGCCTGCTTTGGTCTGGGTTTCTGCTCTGCATAGGTTATTTTGTCTGAGGGGAAAGAGGGTTTGACAGGGATTGGGCAGTGCTGGTATATGGGAATGGGAATGAGGAAGGGAAGCTGAGGCTATACTTTTCCTCAGCTAGAACCATGCACCAGGCTAGAGTTATGAAGGATCTGTGCTTGGCTCAGAGCAGGGAAGCTTTATTTTGTTCATTGAAGTTCTCGAAATTTGGCAAGCAGACAAAGCAGCATCTTCACAGCAGGGATCACATCAGTGACAGTTACCCATTCCAGTGCATTGACAGGCAACAGACACATCAGTAGAAGCAAAAGGCACATTAGAGGAGCCATTGCAATCCAAGGTGGAAAATTCTGGGGCCTCCTGGAAGTAACTTGGTAGATGTAGGAAGTAGGGAGATGAAATAAGGATTAAAATGCTAGATACCTAAAGTACAGCAGGGTCTGAGAGCAATGAGAAGGGGTCATCTGGTAAGGCCAAGAGAAAGGAGATTTTCACATTAAAACATGTTATTTCAATTCTATTCCTCCCTCCATTTCTCTCTCTCTCTCTCTATCTCTTACACACACACACACATAACAGAGGTCTCATTTAAGAGCTTAGCAATTTTTCTCTTTTTTTATCCTTATACTTAGAAACAGAGGGTACACAGGGAAAGGGGATTTTTGTGCAATTTTTAGTTTGAATCAGTACCTTCTCTCCTAAGGACTTCTATCGTACTTTTTAAATTTGTTATCTTTTGACAGTTTTATGTATCTACATAATGAATTTCAGGCATTTTCACCTCCCACTCCCTCATACATCCTGTTCTCTTTCCTACTGAAATCGTTCTTCTCAACATGTTCCTATCTTATTTTCATGTCTTCCTATTCTTTGTGTCCTAGTGAGTTCAATTATTTACTAGAGCAAGATCAATTTATCAGTGACTTCGCGCCTAAAGAATTGACAGCCTACCCCCGTTTCCAACCATAGTCCTTCAGAGAAGGGTAGAGTCTTACTGGCCCCTCATTTTTGTTTTGTTTTTGTTGCTGTTGTTTGTTTGTTTTGTTTTGTTTTATGAGACAGGATTTCTCTGAGTAGTTGTGGTTGTCCTGGAACCCACTCTATAGAACAGGCTGGCCTCAAACTCAGAGATCTTCTTGCCTCTCTCCTGAGTGCTGGGATTAAAGGTGTGCACCACCAATACTTGGCTTCCTTGCTTTTATGATGAAATGCTGACAGAGCCAATTTAGTGCAGATCTTGTACAATCACCACAGCTACTATGTGTTCATACCATGTTCAGAAGACATTATACAGATATATATATATATATATATATATATATATATATATATATATATATATATATATGGGGTGTGTTTGTATTATGTATATATAATATATATGTGGGTGTTTGTATTATGTGTGTGTATATATATATATATATATATCAAATATATATTGTAGCAAATCTTCCCATCCTTTGGGCCTTCCCTTCTTTTTTCCCTTTCTGCCATGATGCTTCTTAGAAGGAGTAATACAGCCATCCATCCCATGTAGAGCAGAGCCTTCTACTATCACTTTTTCTTGCTATGATTTTCTGCATTAACAACCACCCACTTACACAATAATTTTTAATGTAAAAATCACTTGTCACTCATCTGCTTAGTATGAACATTGAAACTTTTAGGCTACAGTTTCTTATGATTCTTTATTTAAAGGCAAGCCTTTCTCTGATCATTTTATCCATTCATATAAGTGAGTAAGACAAGAAGCAAACCGTTTAGTCTTTCTCCTCTTATGTTAAAAACTCACTCAGCCTTTTGCATCTAAAAGACACAAATGTATTTCTAACATGGTGGCAAATAATTTGGGAAAATGGCAATGCATGTCTGTAAATATCAATAAAACAATCTGACAGCCACAGCAGTCATCAATAGTAGGTCTTGGGTGTTCTATAAAAAAATTATTTTGTTTGGAGTTTTTTTAACTTTTTTTTTTTTTAAAAAAGTTTTATTTTTGCTTGTGTGTAACCCTCTGTGTCTTTGTGGGAGTCTGTGCAGTTAGGAATGTAGTACCACAGAAGACAGAAGGGAAAACCACCAAAGCAGCTCTCTAAACAATGTTCTCTTTCCTTCCTTCCTTCCTTCCTTCCTTCCTTCCTTCCTTCCTTCCTTTCTTCCTTCCTTCCTTTTTCCTTTCTTTCTTTCTTTCTTTCTTTCTTTCTTTCTTTCTTTCTCCTTTTTTCTTCCTTTGTTATTGTGACATCAAAATCTTCCCTGACATCTCAAAATCTAGAAAGAGAAAGAGAGAGAGAGAGAGAGAAAGAGAGAGAAAGAAAGAGAAAGAGAGAGAAAGGAAAGGAAGGAAAGAAGGAAGAAAACTGAAGAGAACATCTTTCTCCCACCTATCTGGAACAATTACCAATCAATGTTGTTTTCTTACCATTACTCCATAGTTCCACCTCACATTGTGTTTATGAATAAGTGATGTTTCTATTCACTGAGGAAGCAATTGCTCCTTCTGATGGACGGAAATATAAAGCCCAGCAGAAAACTACAGTACCACTGAGAGGCTGGGTCACTGAGAGGTTGGGTTACTTTGCTCGCAGCCTGAGTCACAGAGAGGGTACTAGAGTCATCCGGTATAGTCCTACATCACAGGAAACAACATGAGGGTCATTAATAAAAGCCACAAGATAAGCCTTCCACTTATGGCTAAAATACCCCCCCCCCCAGAAAATAACGGGAAATGATATTTAAGTCTTTCAGAATGGTTCACCCTAGAGGTCTGATTGAGCAAGGAAGTTATCTACAGAGTAGAAAACACTGACCTAAAAATCTATGAGTTTGAGATATTTGGAACATATAATTAAGCACTGTAGATGAGCATATTTCTCAAAAGTCCTAATCTACTTAGCTCACTGAGAAAGCTTAGTTCATGCTGCCTAGTGAGAAAGATGCTTTGATTCATCTGATATCCCTAAGGAATAAATGAAGTTCACTAGGGGATTTCTAGGGACACCAAAGTTAGATTATGAGTAAGGTATTTGTGGCCCCCACAAGAACTCAAAGCAACACATTCCAAATCAGTGGCTGAGACTAAACAGATTTAAGGATATTTTTGCTGTCTTTCTTGGGTTTGTAATACCCGGGGTATTATTACGCCATGCACTTGTTTTTCGTGAGGTCTTTTGAGCCATCTTTTTATTTTTGTGTTTTTCAGCTGCACTTAATTGTGATTTAGCAAAAAATAATCAAAGAGTAAGCTAGCCTTCAAATTAGAACAATCCCTATACAAGAGAGGGTTCGCTGACAAGGTGGGTCATCATCAATACCCTTAATTGTGGGTAAACAGCCATCTAACCCTGCTGTAAATATTTCACTCCTATATTTAGGGACAGTGAATATCTTGCTCTATCTGTAACTCATCTCTGAGTTGTCCAACCTATCAATGTGTAATCTATGAGTCCGTAGCATGTACATTGTCAAAAACAGAACCATAAAGCCTGCATATAATACTGACAAAGCCTATTTTAGCCTAAGTAATTTAAAAGCAGTAGATATTTTTGTGCGAGGGGTGTTTTTTGTTTGTTTGTTTTTTCTATAGAAATAACTAGATTGATAACCAATAGACAATAATAACTATCATGAATGATAACGGAATGAGAAACAAAACCTGCCATGTATTGAATAAAAAAAAATAAGCAGATGTTCTAATAGACACACATGAGTAAAAAAAATAGTTAAATATTGCTAAGTGAAAAAAGTAGCATTTAGAGACAAGAGCCAAGGGAATCAGGTAGACAGATTGTAATTAGCAATTACCTACACTGGATCATGTCCAGGACATAAGGGCCAACATCACCTCTGCCATTCTAAGAGGTGTCGTGGGATTCCTAATAAACTGAAGTAATTAGGAGTCCCCTCCACATTTTGTTTCCATTAACATATGGAAGTCCAATCCTATCTTATGCCCAAGGGGTCACATCTGATCTGCCTAGCAAGGATTTTGAACACATACAAAATGCTACCTTTCATTTATGTGATGTGTTGATTTCGAAATCACTAAATTTAAAAATTCACATTGACGTAACCAAAGATATCCTCAAATATTTTGTAACAATGATGCATCATTTCAGGGCCAAAAAATATGACTGCCAAATTAATACCAAAGAACAACTTACTTTAATAGTTGGTTAGAGGTATAGCTACAGAGGGACCTTAACCCATTGGTTTCAGGGGTATTATGCTGAGTGAAGTGAATCCTTAAAGCAGAACCTGTTTGGACAACATTTGTCTGCCATGGGCTTTAATTGTCTAGAAATGATAGTGCTTTATATAAGTATATATAATATAAATTTTATATAAATGTATATAATTTTACTTCCAGTTGTTTTTGTCTGTCTGTCTATCTATCTATCTATCTATCTATCTATCTATCTATCTATCTATCTATTTATCTATCTACCTATCTATCATCTATATACTTATTTGGTGTGTGTGTTTATGTGTTTGTGTGCGTGTTTGTTTACACAGTTGTACACATGCTCATGTGTGCACATGTGTGCCATGTTGGGCATGTGATAGTCAGTGGAAAACTTGTCTACTTAGTTTTCAACTTCCATCATGTCGATTTCAGGTTAAAACTCAGGCTATAAGTCTTCGCAGCAAGCCCTTTTCCCTACTAAGCCATCTCTCTGGCCTCAATGCTTTATTTCTTAACAAGCACATATAATTATTTGTAATATAAATGTGAATTTCCCCACAACAAGGTTACTAAATCCTTCCTACTGTTTACAGTTTTTAATTAAGAATGTTGTGGTGTGGTATATACTCACTTATAAGTAAATATTAGACATATAATATAGGAGAATCATACTAAAATCTATACACCTAAAGAAACTAAGCAAGAAGGAAGACCCTGGGTAAGATGATCAGTCCTCACTCAGAAAGGCAAATCAGAAGAGGGAGAAAACAGGACAACAGGACAGGAACCTACCACAGAGGGACTCTGAAAGACTCTGCACTGCAGGGTATGAAAGCAGAGGCTGAGACTCATAGCCAAACTTTGGACAGAATGCAGGGATTCTTACGAAAGAAGGGAGAGGTAGAAGGATCTGGAGGCAACAGGAGCTTCACAAGGAGAGAAAAAAAATCTGGACACAGGGGTCTTTTCTGAGACTGATATTCCAACCAAGGACCAAGCATGGAGATAACCTAGAACACCTGCACAGATGTAGCCCATGGCAGCTCAGTGTCCAAATAGGTTTCCTAGTAAGAGGAACAGGGATTGTCTCTGGTATGAACTCAGTGGCCTGTTCTTTGATCACCTCCCTCTGACCAGGCCACAGAGGAAGACAATACAGACAGTCCTGATGAGATCTGATAGGCTAGGGTCAGATTCAAGGGGAGGACCTACTCTACCATTGTACTTGGAGTGGCATGGGAAGAGAAGAGAGAGGAGGATGGGATTGGGAGGGGACAAGGGAGGAAGCTACAGCTGGGATACAAAGTGAATTAACTGTAATTAATAAAACAATAAATAAATTTTTAAAAAAGAATGTTGTGGTGATGTAATAACATGTAGCACTGATAGAGGATTCATAAACAGCTTTACCTAAGTTATTTATACAGAGCCCAAAGGGCTAACTTGACATCAACCTTTCATTCTTCCTTTATATTAGAGAGAATGTGGATCAATTAAAATGCCAAGTATTTGTTGAACACATAAAGGGCACTAGGTTTGCTGTGCTCAAAATGGGTTATATCATTTCATACTGAATATAATTTGATGCTGCCAATGTATATTTGGATATTTCTGACTCTGTATGCAATTAAGTTCCAGGACCTCCCAACACACAAAAGGTTAGTTGTTTTCTGTACTAAAGTTCTCCAGGGGAACAAAACTTTATATCAAGATTTAGCTTGACAGTTAATGTCAGTAGAGATTCTACAGGAAACTCCATAATTTGGAAGGGAAAGAGAATTCTGTATTAGCTAATAAATGGTAATGGGTCAGGGAGGAAATAGAGAAGTGAGGGGGTCAAGGAAGCTGCACAAAGTTAATAAAAAGAAAGCCAAGCTTCCATAGTCCCCCAACTCTACCATTACAATTCAGCTAAAGTTAAAAGCACAGAACGGGAAGGGTTCCTGCCTAGTCCTTACATGAAATAAAGGCAAAGTGCTCCGTAGACCTACTCATTGGCATTTGGGTGGCAGGTAAGTGCATTTGTTTGGAAAGAGGTTAGTGTATGTTAACAATTTGTTCCATGAGCAGTCACTTTTCCACAAGAGACAGGTTTCTCCCCTGAACCTCTCTCCAAATATTCAGAACAAACTAGAAATTAAAAGGAGGAAAAGAATACATAGCAGGCTTTGAAGGATATAATTAAACTGTGAGCATGGGCTTTCACAGTTTTGTTTCTTTTATTCTTGCTCTTTTATTATTGAATTATTTTTCTTAGAATCTATCAAAGATTACAATTCATGTTTAGTGCATAATGCATGCTGGTATTTTCATAAGATGGTAATCATGGTGGAAGCACAATGGGCAATTGCTGTGCTACCCTCTTCTTCCCACGGATCTCTTTATGAACAGTGTATGCTTGGCCTAATCCTCAGAACACACGCACGGTTCTTTTTCCTCAAAAGCCTACCAGAATGCTTAGAGGTAGGATGCAGCGTCTAGTTTTGCAAGTGCCAATCTAGCAGGTGATAACAAATCCATCTTTCTCTAGCTGTTGAAAATTACCATCACCCTCTTGAAATCATCAAATGACTGCATCTGGCAGGAACTGAGCACAGAAATGGGACACTTCCCACTTATGTCAACACCCAGTTCCAAGAAAACGGACTAGGAATACTCTCTACCAGTGATAGGATTTCTCAGATTCAATAAATCACAGGCCCTCTGTAAAAGAATAGGTCATTCTTAGGAACTCTGACAACCATTCCAATTATTTTTATAGCCCCTTTTCATAAATGTATCCTATAATACATAAAAGTTACCGTAATTTAGTTAGGCTTATAGGCTTTATGGAACCAATGCTGATTTACAAATTAGGTACAAGTAAATCTAGAAGGTATAAAATTTCAATTAGCAATATCAATTAAACGTGAGAGCCAGTGTTGCTTAATTTAAATCAAATTACCAGCCCCACAGCAAACGTTAATACTTCTGACCTCCCTGGCCTACGACCTACAAAATGTGTCATGCTTATACTAAGTGAGATTTACTTGGATTCCATTTTCTTCTACCCATCTCCTAATTTTCTCCACAATTCTGCCTTTGCTTGTCACTAATGCAGTTTTTATGCCACCCCCCCACCTCTGTTCTTTTCTTATTTCTCCTTAACAATGAAAGCAGGATCCATTTTTTTCCTGCCATAGTTATGAAAACGATCGAACATAGGCATTAATATCCTGTGCCAATACTTGCTGCTGCCTAGGTGTTTTTCAGAATATGCTTGGATTATAATGTTTTTGAATTGTCATTGATGTGTAATACAGATATGAACAGTCCCCAGTTATAGAGAACTCTGAACCTCTGAGAATACTTCAGAAATCCCTTCCCTAAGTACAGAAGCTATCTTTGTGTACTATGCATTTTATAAGGTGAATTACTCTGAAGCCTCAAGTCCAAGAAAAGGGAGGCAGAAGATGGACATGTTTTAGAGTGAAGCTAATAATTACTTATTCTAATATTTAGCACTAAGGTGACATGATTACTTTGTTATTTGCATAAGTAGATTCTCGGGGTTTTTACAAGCCTATCTTAGAGAGATTAGATGAAAGAAGCTCATCTGAGGAATACATAGTAAAAAGATCATGACACTCATTACAGCATGCCTTTCCTGCTACTGACTTGAAGGATGATGACTGAAACCAAAGAAATTTGTCCTTAATTCAAAGCCTCCATTATGAAAGTTCAGAGAGATTGTTGTATTCAGGCATTTGACACACCACAAACAACTATGTAAAGCGAATTTGACATGCGCTGTGCTGCAAATAATATAAAGAAGACATAGTTCTGTAGACTGTTGAAAACAGTTACCTCCCAGTATTCGTACACCAAGAATGGCCATCTCACTCACATGCCCACATTTTTCTTCTTTCCTCCTCTTTCCCTGTGATCATTTATTTCATGAGGATAGAGGTCCACTCTGCCACTGAGTGTCCCCTGGCTGTTTCTTAGACTTGTCTGGGCAACAATTTGGGCTTCCAACCTAGAGAAGTCAATAAGGCTCAGCTATTTGTGAGAGGGATGGCTGCTGTGTCCCAGTCAGAATCATTTGAGAGCATTTTCTCTCAGTGATAGAGGAGAAAGATCCACTTACAGTAGAAATGCAGTTAGCTTGCAGAACTGAATTCAATTACCCAGGCCTGTAACTGGCCAGTGTGCCCTGTGGTTAGAAAGGAAACAGGATAAAAGGGTTATCTTGCTTTTTACTTTCCTTTTGTACTGAAAAGTGTCATTAATTGAACTTATTCATTTTAATATTTCTTGTGGGACTCTCCTTTCTGATTGGGTAAGGATTTATTTAATGAGGTACAGTTCTGACAAAATGCACTGTCAGGAGAAAAAAAAATCCTAGGGTTAAATAGACCTATATTAAGGTTAATCCCTGTCAATTTTATGATTATATCCTCAAAGTTTAGACTGGAGTTTTGGAAATGTAAGCACTTTCATTACTTACACAGCAGTCTGAATACTGGTAGCTCATAGCCACAAAAAAATATACTGCTTCCTGTACCAAAAACGAGGAGTTCTTTATGCAGTGAGTTGTTAGGCAGCAGAGCACAGGTTAGAGGTGAGAACCTGTCACGAGGTCCTAACTCAAATAGGTGGCACTTGAGTAATTTTTATATTTACTAAACTTCACGATTTCCTTGTGTCCCACTCATAAGTGGTAATGAGTGTAAATCCTCCCGAAGAACATATCCACTGCCGGCAAGAACTTAGGATAAAGATACTCTGTTTTCTGCTTTCAAAGAAATTATGTCTTTGTTCACAGGGGCAATAGCTCATTTGGTAAAGTGTATGCTGTATATGCATGAGAACCTAAGTTGGAGACCCAGCATCCATGTAAAAAGCTCAGCATAGTTGAGAAGACTCGTAATATCTGAGGGGTTGTAGATAATAAAATATCTGAGACTAGGGAGACAGTGCCTAGTCTCACAGGCGAGCCCAGGCTCCCAGGAAGAGACCCACCCTGTCTCTGAAAAAAAGGTGAATGACACCTGAGGATCAACATCTGAAGCTGACCTCTTGTTTGCACAAGTATATACATGCCTACACCACCAGGCACGCACACACACACACACACACACACACACACGTGCACACACATGCACCTATACAGACAGAAATAAATAAAACAAGTGTTTAAAATAGAAGAGTTTTGTAATGGGCTTTTTGGGCAACAATGCTTAAAGCCTTTAGTACCCTTCAGGAATTTATAGCAAAATGTTTATTAAAGAAAGCTGAATACTTTCCTTCTATTGCGTTCAAGGCCTCGCACAGTGTGGTCTGCTGTGGGTATCATGCTGTGCTCTCTACAAGCATTAACTAGCTGACTGAAGAATTAATTCAGGAGAACAGTGCATGAACTGGGGACAGTCTGATTCCCACACAGAATAACTATTAGACAAAAAAGTGAACCCGGATCAGTGGGCAAAAACACTTGCCACAAAAGTGTGCAAACCTAAGTTTCCCAGGATGAACAGTGGAAGAAGAGAACTCAATGCTGTAAATTGTCCTCTGATTTCCACGCTCATGACCATAACACATAGATACCCACAAGCAAACACTCACACACACACATACACACAAACACACACACACACACACACAGAGAGAGAGAGAGAGAGAGAGAGAGAGAGAGAGAGAGAGAGAATTTTTATTAAAATGAAAAAGTTAAACCCATCAACAAATATGTTTTAAACTTTGGGATTATTTTTTATTTTCTGTTTTTGTTTTGTTTTAGATTTGTGCATTCCTAGAAATGCATAAAGCCAAGCATGGTTAATGTTCAATTGACTAAAAACAATATGAACTTCCTGAGATTTATAAGCCAGAGGAACTGGAAGCAAAATCCATAATTATACTATATTTACATGGGAATTAATAGGACTTCAAAGTACCTTTATCACTGGCTACTGGGCAAGAACAAATAGGGGCATGGGTGGGCAGCTGGCAGAGATAGCCATTCGGCAGTGCCAAGCGATGCTGGCATTTTTGTTGATACACTGCTGACGGCACATAGGCAGCATCATTCTATATGACACGGTAGACCAGCAGCCCCTATGGTGCCAATTGGCATTGAGATCAATGTTCTACAGATCCTCTCCATTTCAATAATAAAGGCAATGCTGCTTGACATGACAGGCGGCAAGCAGTGGAGCGAGCACAAGGGGAGTCATGATTCATGCTTTTAAGTGACAAATGACGTTCCTCCCCCTCTGAAGGTAGGAATGATCATTGGCAGTATTACAGCACAGAATCTAGGTATTAGACGAGAGCAATGGGAAGACACACCTGGGTTTTACACCCGGCTCTGGTATGGTATATGACTCCAGGCACGTCAATTAGACTGGCATTCCGAAATGTGTGCATTGCCACCTGCTCAGCAGATGCAGATCCTATGAAAGACCTGACATTTATATGATGCTTAGAGATATTTCAAAACAATTTAACATGGAAGTCCAATTTATAATGACTGACGCAGACTATTTGGGGACAACAGGCAAACATAAAGAAAAGAGTCACTATGCCCTTTCTGAAAGGTTGGTGATAAGGAAAAACAATTCACACAGGTGAATGTTACGGGGCAGCATATTGGACAAAGTCTTTAAATGAAGCATCATCTGAATTTTAGATGAATTTTTTGGTATAAAAAATTGACAGAGTAGTCATCTTTCTTCTGGTGCTTCTTAACAAGACTCCTCTTTCTGTCTCTGTCTCTTTCCATAAGTGTATGTATGTATGTGCATTTATATGTATTTATGAAATATTACATTTATTTATTTTGTGTGGACACACATGTTACAGCATGCATGTGAAAAATCAGATGCTAACTCTGAGGTGTCAGTTCTCTCCTTTCCTTTCACCATGTGGGTCTTGAGGATCAAAGTCGGTTCATCGAGCCTGGCAGCACACACCCTTACTCTCCATGCCATCTCTCTACCCCCCACTTTTGTCATAAGGGGTTCCAGTTGAGATGAGACTACCCCTCACTAAATCCATTTTTCTTAGCCACTGGCCCTGCCAGTTACTTCTTTCAATGAAGCCACAAGGAATAGCAAGTAGCTGAATCAATAAGAGCTGACAACAGTTTATAAAAGTGGCCTGATTGTGGGTGAACACACCATTTCCTAGCAAAATCACTGTAATATGTGTAACTAAGCAGGAATTCAATCACCCCTGAGAGAAATTACAGGGCTTACCAAAGTACATGAGAAAAAAAAAAAGCAGAAGGAAATAAAATCTACCTTGCTCCTCTACCACTAACCAAAAAAAGCAGAATCCACACAAAAGTCCTACATGTTTGATATGACTGCTGGCAGATATTTTTAAACACTTTTTCATTTACTTCTTGTTAAATCCCCACAACATTTTGGCTTCATATAGCCAACATCACAATATAACTTTGTGCCTAACTATTGATATAATCTAACTATTCCAAGAAAAGTCAGACCTCTCTCTCTCTCTCTCTCTCTCTCTCTCTCTCTCTCTCTCTCTCTCTCTCTCATACACTCCCTCCCTTTCTTTCTCCTTTCCTCCCTTCCTCCCTCCCTCTCCTTCTCTCTCTGTCTCCTCTCCCTTTCTTTGGTTTTACAGAGTAACATTACTAGTTTTATTCAACAGCTGGAGAAAGACAATTTGACAACACTAATCTATTGCAGAGCCCGGGCCGGCGTTCTTCTTTCTCTCTTCTCTCCCCAACGAGCAGCAGTAATAAAAGCTCAACAGCTCTAAAAGCAATCGATTCTGAAACGGTGTGGTGCAATTACCAGCCCGGATGGCAGCAAAGACTTCCAGTAAAATAAAGAGAAGATAAATACAGTCTCTGCAGTGCGAGCAGCTCCTGCTGTAGAGGCAGCTGCTTGGTTCAGAACGAGACAGCGCACAGGGCTTGGAATGATGAGGGAGGTGAGTGGCTAGGCAGCCAGGAGCCAGACAGGAGGTGATACCTATGAGAACTTAGCCAACAGTCTGCAGGCAAGTATCTCCAAGGTGCCTCCCCATTTATTGTGTGACCTTTCCATGATAATATGTTTCCTGCTAGACTGCACTTTTCTTGTTACTTTCTGGAACAAGCCCATCCCCCCAACATAAATGCATAAAAGCAGGGAAACGATCATGAACATGTCCATTCTAAACCCTAAACCATGTGACCTGGAGCATGCATTTTCCATAAGAGATTTTAAGTTCGGTTGGTAAAATTCCCAATAGCCTTATGCTCTGACCACACTGCTCCTCGTGCAGGGTGATTCTGCAGGGATGTAAAGACACGTGGGAGGTAACAGAGAGCTGAGTTCAGACACATTGGTTGTTTGGTGGGACACGATCAAGTAGTTCATGATCTTGTCCTTGTTGAAAAGGCTGTTACCTTTTATCCCACCTTCGACAAACCACATTACAAAACTGTCACAGGAAAAAGGCACTCAGAGATGACACTAATATCATTGTTGAATATTGTTGTTGAAATGGGGATAGAGGTATGTGGAGTATACTCAAGTGACATTTAAGCATTTTTTAAATTTGTCAGTTTTTTAAATTAATAATGTTATAATTTTTCATTTTTTTCTCATTTAAAAATATTTTATTGTTAAGTAAGTGTACATCTGTGCTTGAGTTTGTGAGAGTGGGTATGATGCCTTTGGAGGTCAGAAGAAGGTATTGGAGTTCCTTGATCTAGAGTTACAGGTGGTTATGACCTAACAGACCTGTCTGCTAGGAAACTAAACTCAAGTCCCTTCCACGGGCAAAATGTACTCTTTAACTATGACAAACTTCTCTCCAGCCCCTCATCTTTTTTGTTCTAACAGTCATTTTGTATGTACTATATCTACTTTCTAATGTATTTGCACATGTATGCAGGCACCTCTGTAGGTTGTCTAAGCATCTAATCCCACCAATCAGGGCTGTTTCCTTACTCAGTCCCCCTGTTCTTAGCTGTATCTAAATGAGGAATTCAGTCCCCGTTACTGTGGCTGACTCAATAGAACTGTGAGAACGAATACGCTGAAATCAGGGGAGATTCTGGCCCTGCCCGCTGTCGATTATTTTAATAATAGATGCTACACAGTGTCCCTCACCCCCACCCCATTTTTTTTCTGTAAAGGCCAGGGTTTTTCTCCCCTCCCACATGATTCTGTGGATTAAAACAATATCTTCTGGAGACACTGGCACAGCCCACCCACTCCCTCTGTAAGAGGTCTGCATTCTCTTCCCGAAGCGATTTATATCTCCCCTTCCCGTCTCCACTGAGGTTGACTAATGGCCAGTCGACGGCAAAAGAACACAGAGGGGAGACATTTCTTCAGTTATTTCAGTAAGGTGATTTGACTGGGAGATCACTGTAGAAATAAACTGAGAAATTACGGCTGCAAAAACAGCAAGTTGGCAAAATGAAAATACGTAACTCAGAACTCAAACAGGTATTATCCCTGGCAACAGTGAAACAACACTAGCTCAATAAAAGAAAACACAATTTACCACTAGCCACATCACTGATCATGTTATTCCCTCTGAATAAGTCTCTTCCACATAGTTTGGCAAACTCCTATTCACTCTTCACCACCCAGCTCAGGTTTCACTACCTCTGCAAAGCTATTGTCCAAACTAGTTAGCAGAGAAATACATTTTGTTCTTCATTCTTCTTTCATGAAAGGTGTACCTCTTTGTTACACTGAACCAAATTTGCATCCATGAGTAAACAAAACATAAGGTGTCTGTGGTCCCAAAGATGCACACTAGATCTCATCTTTCTCTGAATCTCCAGCATCTCCTGTACGACCTACACTCTTTATGTGTGGATAAGTTCAGATATTGAAAAGTATTGTCATTACCACACCCCAGGGTGATACCGGGTGAGACCAAAGGACCCAATAGAATTTCGTACATTGTTTCCTTTCAATAACCCAACCACACCTAGGCCACTATTTTTCCAGGGCCATCTCATCCAGGTCATTTGGTTTTTCATCCTGTTTTCTGAAACCGTTCTGGTTTTGACTGGAATACCTGGCCTTTCCATATGACCCACCACTTACTTCTCAGCAACGCTACGGTACTAAAGCATACCTCACTGTCTTCCTCCTCCTTCTCTCTTCTTCTTCCCCGATTTATCCTTGGTAAATCTTGAATTCCCTCAAGGTTTTCTCCCGTGGACTCATAAACACTGAGATGAGATTCGCCTATCATGCCTCTAAATAGAATCTGGTTCCTTTCACTTCTGGACTTCTGGTATTTTACAGCACACAGTTCACACTGAATTTGACATTGTGACTCTTGCTTCTCCTCTTCCTCTACCTTCTCATTAGGAGGGCTGTAGATTAACAGGTCCTGTGGCTTTCTCACTACAATGATATCCTAATAAGCATTGCTCTCTAATTCCCAGAAGGGCTTTAAGCCTGTTCTATAGTAAATACCAAACTTAACAAACAAGTGTGGAAATTGTATACATTGTTGGTTTCATGTTGAACTGCTAAAGAAGAATGTCCAGCTGCTCTGACCTAAAGGAAAGAGGTCTGGTATTTGCATCCTGTTAAGTTCAATAAGGAATTAAAAGTAACATGAATTATTTGGCTGAAAATGAAAATGTAAGTAGTGTTTGCCTTTTATTAATTCATGGCATACATCCCCCCATCTTCTCTCATCCTGTATGCTGTCATTTCTCCCCAAGTGAGTGAACTTCAGCCATCCTTACCTCACTGATTGTCCTCCTGTCTATCTGAAGTATCTCCCCAACCCCCCACCTCCAACTTCCAGTCTTGGAGATTGAACTTCTTTCCTGACTATTCCTACTCTAACCCTTAGGCAAACCAGTAATGTAGTTCCAAATAGAGGTAATTTGTGCTAAATTGGCCTTTCCTTGGGTTCATTTCCTCAGATATTTGCTTTCAGTTAAGACAATTCCACCAGAACATATTAACCCTCAGTTGAAGTCCCAAAATAATGTGTTTACACATCAGTGGAGAGACCCTGTCCCCACCCCAGTTCAATAGCATGGGGCTTCCATTATTTTTTTGTAGATGTTAGTACAAGGGGGAAAAAATACAATATTGATAGACTCTAAGGAGACTTCAATGCATATTTGACAATTCTCTCCCAACAGTGACCCAATGGTTTCAGGGAAAGGACAGTAAGCTGATGTTTTAAAGGTGTATCCAGATATTTTGTCACAGCCTTTGCCTTTTAATGACCCTCTGTATTCCTAATTCAACCCTAGAATCCAGAGCAGTTAACAGCACTCCCTGTCTCCAGACAGAAAACACCTATGTTTCCTTGAGGGCTAACCTTCCCTGTCCTTCATAGTGGGAAATGGGCCTCCAGTATCCTGTTCACAGATGGATGAGCATCCATAGTTGTCACTGGGTAAAGGCAGGAGCAGGGTAGAACATGGCAGGTGGGGTAATGTCACTACATAACTCATTTCCTTGAGCAGCTTTAGAGACTTCGGTATCAGATAAACTTGGGTAAGAACTTTGGTTGAGCCTCTGACCTGCTTTAGCTTTGAACAAATTACTCACCACCCTGAATATTTATTTATTTAATGGAAGGTGTTCTCATACTGACTGGCATATAGAGGTCAAATTAGTTGTTAACTCTTTGTATTACAATCACACGGAGTCTTCATACCAACTTTGCTATCTGCTACTGTCAACATCGCTTTACAGGACAAAATGAAACTCAAGTGGTTGAAGTGATTACACTTAGCAACAGCTGCGAAGTGGGAGGGTGGGCAGCTTTGCACTGCAACCAAACTTTTAGTTTGTCTCTACTGATAGCTCTGGATAACAACACCTGGACACTATGAGGAAAGCTTCTGTGAAGCAGCCCTATGTGTGCCGGGGAAAGAGCAGGCATTAAGAAATGTGAGTTGCTATCCTCTTCTCTACCCTCCCTTCGACATAATTTGTTCTTTTAAACCACTGCAGCAATAGTATTAAAAACAATGACAGTATTGACACAAACATAGCTCTCACCTTAAAGGAGTTTATGTTAAGGCAACTGTGAGTGAGCAGAAACATGTAGCCTCCAATAATATACCCTATGCAGAAATACATAAACCTTTATAGTCTTAGAATAAGAGAAAACAATGAATCAAGGCATCATCAGCTACATTGGTGGGATTCCAGGAGGCAGGACACAGAGGCCTCCTCAGTTATAGGTCTTAGAAGTTATCTGATGACACTGTTAACTTGTGGGTAGATGGAAGCTAGTGGTCTGCTAAGATAAACCATTAAAGGCTCTCTTTACAGTTCAAAGACTACAAGGTCAGACACAGGTTGGACACAAATGGCTATTAACTGGGCTCAAGATAGTCCAAGATAATTTTGGCTTTGATTTTGCAACATTCCAACTCAGCACAATCACCAAGTCCTAATCAATCACATTTACAGACTCTTTAACAACCCTGTAGTTTTTTTTCTTTTCTTTTTCTGGGAACTTCAGTTTAGAAAAGCAACACATGTTTTGATAAGAATTCCTTAGAGCACAATTATCAGAAAACTAGGTGATACCATTAGCTGGATTCCTTTACTACAAATGAACTGAGATACAGAAGACGTTTAGAACTCATATAAAAAAGGCTCAAGGCTCTGTTGGTGCAGGAAGTGAGGACATCCAGACATATGGTGGAGATTGTCAAGAATCAGGTGTGTTACCTGAACGTCACAGAAAAGCAGGCTGTTGTCTTTGGTTCTTGATACGTTAGCTGTCTCTGAAATTGAGTGCCAGCTTTGATGTGGTGCATTTTTTATGAGCTGTGCATTCAGCCATGAACAGGAATACTAGAAGTTTCCCCAGGGACAAATTAGCATAACGAGTTTCCACCTCCCTGCCTCAGCCAGAGCACGGCTGTTCCCTGCTTCAACTGGATGCTTCAGCTTCTACTCAAACACTGTACCTAAGCCTGAGTAAGAGAGTGGACATCCATGCCTGTTCATGGGAAGGAAGCCAGAAGGCCCATCAGCTCAAACCTTAGGTCCCCTCAGAATTCACAGGGGAGGAAATAGGACCCCAGTGGGCTGAGGAACAATGATCTATCTTTTGTTACCCCAGGAGCAAGCATTCACAGAAACGGTGGGTAAAGGATCATGGCCTGTGCTTCAATAAAACTTTATTTCCCAGCAGCTGTACTAACATAAATATCAACACTTGCCTTGTCCCAATGTGAGACCAAATCATCCCAGAGCTGACCCTTTGAGAGGTTTACACGCTTTTTTATGAAAGAAGAGTTTATATATGTAGAGAAGAAAGAAAGAAATTAAAAACAACTTTTGTTTTGTCAACAAAGGTCTTACTTCCCCATCTTGCCTTCACAGAAACCCAATTCTAAAAGAATAACGAGCCATGACGTGTATGAAAAGGAAGTGATCAAGAAGATACTTCACCTATGGCATGGCAGGCACTGCTCTGACACCTTTTAAAATACTCCTCTTCACCCAAGGGGTGGATATATTTGAGCCCATTATGCAGGTGAGGAAAGTGAGACTCAGAATTCTGCAGTTTCTTCAGAGTCACTACCCAGTAGATGCCAGAGCTGACTGCCTGTGGTTAACAGGATTTAATGCCTACTCAAAAAACTCCAGGATATCCTTGGCTCTGACTTGACCCACCCCCCACCCTCCACCTCAGGGGATTATCTGTGTGCCTTCCACACCCAGACACACGCTCCTGCTCACTTAATCCTGGACACATCTTTAAGTGCTTTAAAAATATTAATTTTGCACCCCTACAAGAGTTCTTGAAAGGGATACAGAACAATTATTCCTTGATTTGGAGTAAAGGAAGCAAACATACAAAAAAGTAACCTACCCAAAATGCCTTGCTTCTGGTTCTCTTGTTCAGGAGACTTGCTTCCACACAGCCTCACACTCCCAAAGTCTTGACAGCATCTTTTCTCATTGGCAGGTATTCCCAAAACTGATATCTTCACTGAGCTACAGACACACTCTTATCTAAGACCTCTCTGGACCACTGTGAGTATGAAGGTGGCTTTCTGCCCCCGTTTAATTGGGTTGAGACATATTTGATAAACTTTGTTTTAGTATATGTACTAAAGAAGTATTTCTGAAAATGCCAATGGCTCTTGCAGAGCCCCTAGTTTACATCTGATACAGACAAATGAGGAGGCAGCAATGGGCCTAGGGAGATAGATCTCACCTTGTAAGAATGAGGGCCTGTGTCCAATCCCAGAACACACATAAAAAGCCAGGCATGGTGGTGCACAGTTGTAATTCTGGATCTGAGGAGGCACAGGTGGTCAGATCCCTTGTGTCATTACTGTAATTCTTAGGAACATGAGTAAAACATGCCACTAGAATAGAACTTTAGGGTGCGACGTAGCAACCTAATGGGGTTGTGGAACTACCCCAGCCCAGCTAGCTAGCCTGTGTTTTCTGGAAAGTATCTTAGTATCAAAGTGTAAATGGCAGAGCTCCTCAGTAGAAAAGAAGTCCAGATGGGTTGCTGGAGACCTGATGGGCCTCTGAACAGATTCAGAAAAAGACATGTGCCACCTTGTCTATGTAGGCCAATTTTCTGTTTTTGAAAAGGCCAAGGTGATGCTAGTCTTGTGATGACTCCTAGTCCCAGCAGCGAGTGTGGATTCACATGAGTAGCATGTCATCATCAAGGAATTATGCCTCCTGCTTGACTCACTGGTATGAGCTCACCCAAAACACACAGCCTGCTTCCCTCTCCCTCTACACTCAGGTGTGTATAAAGCACAGGAGTTGAAAGACGGAGTGCATGTTTGGTAGAAGGAAGAAGTGGGTTCAGTAGACACTGAAATTCTGTGTGATGCTCACAGAAGTCTCCAAGCACAGGTCAGGGTTAGGTGATTTCAGTCGTCATAGAAAGCCATTAAGGACCAACTATTAAGAAAAGCTCCATCTGTCCATTAGATGCAAATTAATATCAGCACTCAGTAGGCACAATGTTAGTGTTTTGCCTGCAGCAGGCATTTTTGTTTCTTTGCTTGGATAAAACATAAAGATACTTTTTTTAAGTACCGTGTTGCACGCGCACGCACACACACGAACATGCGCGTGCATGTGTGTGTATGTGTGTGTGTTTGTGTGTGTGTGTGTGTGTGTGTGAATATATATATATGTTCTGGATCTTCAAGTACCAGACTTACAGTCCACTCAATAGACATGCTCACACTTTGAAAGGCCTGCAGGGATGTAGAAATTGAAGGCTTAGCACATTTAAACTCCCCATTCACTCTGACTTCCAGGCATGAACTCAGCGCAAGTCAGGGCATTTAGAATATGTCACACTCTTTCAGTTATTCTGTGGCATTCACTTCCCAGAAGTTTCTCTCTCAGCCTCTGCTCATCCTTAGCCCCTTGCGTGCTTCAAGTTGCACCCATCAAAAGTATACATGCTGCATATCTACTGTGTCCACATGGAGACAGGAAACCCACCCCACCACCCCCTGCCAGACAGGCAAATCCAAAGTACTAGGTTACTGAAGACACTTTCCAATTAGCTCCAGAAGGCATGTATTGAGTCTATATCTCAATTTGAAAACAGGTGCCACTACTGTTTAGGGAATTTATAAGTCTTCCAATAAATCAATGAGCCTATGCTATAAATGTCATCCCGTGACTTCCACCTTTTGACTGTTTACCTCCTCGTTGTCATTCATTTTATTAACTCTACTATGTCTGGACACCATAGTTCTGGTCTCCAAAGCTTCAACTAAAGATGGATGTTGGATGAAGGTACAATAGCCTAAGCTTTTCTGTTCTAACTGAAAACAGGTCTCATCTGAGCAAGTGAGCGTATAATATTAACATCAACAAGATTTGGCTGGCTAAATGTGATGCTTAGTTTTCATAGTCATCTGACTGGGTTTGAAATCACCTAGGAACATACTTCTGGGAAGGTTTGCAAGAGTACTCAATATAAGTTGACTGAAGGAGAAAAGATACGTCTTAAAATGAGGATAACGTCTTACATGAAGAGAGCATCCTCGCATGGGTTGAGGTCCCACACTGAAGATAAAGAGACAAAGGAAGAGTCTGGGTGTGCGTCCAGTTTCAAGTCCCCATGCTTCCTGACTCTGAATGCATCTTGACCATCTCTTTCTCTCTTCCTATTCCCTATGCCTTCCCTGCTGCGAAGCACTGTACCCCCTAAAATCTCATGCCAAAATAAGCCTTTTTCTCCTTAGGTTGCTCTTATCAGGTATTCGAGAACATAAACAAGAAAAGCAACCAAGAGCCTTTAAAGACTCTTTAAATTTTCAATACCCATTCAGCACCTCAGTGTGACATCAGCATTGTCACTATTTTGAAAGTCAGTCTGGAGGCCACACACATACTCCACTGTGTAAAGTGTTAAAAGAAAAGAGATGGAATCACCCGGTCCTGATCAGTGATGCACTCAGAGAAACTCTGCTACAGGGTGTAATTATAAGCACTGAGGCTCCACAAGAATATCCCAAATGCAGAAAGAGAAGGTTATTTACTTGCTGATGGCTCCAGACTGAAGTGTGGACATGCTGTAAATGGAATGGAAACCTGCACAATGTTTCCGATTTCCTTACATGGGAGTTGGCCCACAAGGGAAGCTCAGTTAATGTTTGCTGAAAAATAAGTGGAATTAAGGCAGAAGCTGGTAAATTAGGAGGTGACTTGATCAATACCTGATTTCCAGCTGCAGCTGGAGCTTTTCCTATTTGCTTTATGCCCTGTGCTGTTCAGGCTTGACTACAACAAATGCCTGTTCCATGTAGTGCTATTACTCTCCTTTTTGAGTCAGTGCTTCTCATAGTGAAAGCAAATGAGCTTTATCCCTTTCTGAGTCGACAATTAGATCACAGGCTGACGTGCTTCAGCTGGGGTTATCCTTGGAACATGGTTTATGGAAGAGCTCTCCCTTTAACGATGAACTTGTGTATCAGAAAAAGGAAATCTAAGAGGAGAGAAAATCTATGCGCCATTTGCACTAACGTTTGAGTGACTGATGGCAACAGTAGACAATGATGATTCATTTTCTTAATTCTGAGCAACAGGGAGTCTCCACTCCTTGTATCAGCCTTATTTTCCCACTATTATCCTTGGAGGATAGTGGCACCTGTCTAGTGAAGACAGTGGTGCCACTTTATATGTATAAGTCATGCTATTATTTTTTGAAAATTAAACACATTATATGTGCTTAAAGCTGTTGCCTTATGGGCATTGTTTGCTATCGGTGGCACCATCAAACAATCAAGGTGGATTTGGTTAACTGAGTACACTCAGAAGGGTTGAAACAGAACCCAGGATTTGAAAAAATAGTGAAGGCATTTGTTCAACCTCTACTGTTTATAAGGCACATTGTTTACCACTATTTTATTCCAAGTTCAAGGATGTTATAAGGTCATATTTCCTCTGTAGCAGAACAAAGGAATCTATGTCCTAAAATTTCATAATTTGCCAGCAGTTATGGAGCTGGAGAGTGAAAGCACATGATTTTTTTCATGGTTTATGTGGTTGTGAAGCAATAGTTTTGACCACGGACAAGTCTCAAAGTTGCTGATTAGCAGAAATCACCTGGAAGCTCATTGTTCTTGGTCCTCACCTCAGATCTATTCAATCAACAACTAGGGTGCTGAACCCCATGGTCTGTGTTTTCTTTTCAACTAAGCTGTCAAAGTAATCTGATATTTGATGACGTCTAAAAACCTCTCTTGTCTAGTCCTTGTTTTGGGTGAATGTTGAGGGTCTAGAGACAACCACACTATTTTTAGACAAAGATGCCTCTTCAGTGGACAACAGCTGAGAGCCACAGCTCCCAACCTTGGGATTGTGTTTTCATTTGCATCTATTCTGATTTTTTAATCTCTGTTTCCTCCTCTTTGCTTTTATCATTATTTTGTTTGTAAACCTATTTGATATGTACTTTGTTTCCTTATTCTGCTATAATGAGTTACCACTAATTTCATAGTGTCATATTTATGACACCCAAGAGTTATTGCATAGTTTTATAGGCTAACGGTCCCATAGAGGTCCTTTGAGTAGAATCCAGCCACCAGGATACCAATTATTAATTGGAGATCCAGAGGCAAATTCATTCCTTTACCTATGCCAACTCCTGAAAGCTACATGCTCCCTAGTAAAGGGATGTTGCTTCTTAAACTCAGCAACATCACGTAGATCCTTCCCTGGTCGACCTACCTGGATAACTCTTGAAGAATATGTTTTCTTGTTTAAGGTCAGTCAGTTAGTAGCTCTTATTCTTGGCACCATGGACAGCGACTTTGACGGGCATCAGAAATGAGAAAATAAGCATTTAATGAGAGTAGGGTGTTGTTTTCCCTCTATTGACAGGAACTTGGTCAGAAAGAGATTTGTTATTAGTAGTAGTAGAAGTATCATTTTTAAGATCAGAAAATGAATTCTAGTAAATTATAAATATACAGGCAAATGCAATCTATGAGCAATATGTTCACACTGATAAACTAGAGAGGGAGTATGTGAAATGTGAAAGAGCCAAAGATGATGTTAAGTGTCTTCATCAATCTCCCTCCTCCTTATTTTTGTGGGGAAAAAAATCTTTCACTGAATCAAGATCTCCTCAATTTTGCTATCCTGGAGGCCAACACAGTCTAGAGAATCTTCCTGCCTCTGCCACCCCGGTATTAGGTTTCCAAATGTTTACTGCCATGCCTGACATTTTAATGTGAGTTCTGAGAATCTAAACTCAGATCCTCATGCTTGGAATTTCCTTATGTATCCATCATTCTAAAAACAAAACAAAACAAAACAAAACAAACAAACAAAAAACCCCTGCCATCCCTCTCTCAATTCCAGAGGTGGAAAAAGCACAACTAGGTCTAAGTTTTGCATATTCATATATGGCCTCATTAAGCAGAAATGCCATTGCACTGTAAAGTCTTAGAATCACCATGATGCTCCCGGTTCTCTCCCTTTCACCCTCACAGAGATACTCTAAAGAATGGAAACAGATCATCACATCTCTAAGGCTACAGCCTGTAATTACTTGTGTGTGATCGTGACAATTTTTCTTGCACAGGAGAACAACAACAACAACAAAAAAAATTAAGTGCACAGGCTCCTGAAAGGCAGGGATTTTATGTCCTGTGGAGGTTGTTACCTAGTCTTATCTATTCTTCTACTGGTACCTGGCCACTAATACTGTCTAGTAATAAAAACACAACAGAAAGCTCAACTGTATTCCTTAATTCATCACTTCTGCCCCCATGGGGTACCATGACATTTAAAAAGTTTTCCTTTTCTTTACCTATCTTTTTCATTTACTTTCAGTGTTTGGAATGAAATGTATGATGTCTAGAAGCTTGAGTCCACAAAGATTCAAATTTTAGGAAACAAGGAAACCATACATGAACATATTAACACAATGGTACAAAATAGAAAACTGCAAAGTACATTGGCTTGTTCTATTCAAGTCATTTGTTATTCAGGTGACAACATTTAAATTTCAGAAAATAATTATTTAAACATGACATCTCTGGTCCCATATTTCTATATGGTCAAAATCAATGAGATCCCAGTGGCATCTCTGTGTTGCTCTGTTAGGTAATGTATTCTCTTACTTTCCACCTGACCTACTTAACACAAATACATTATCTCTCTGGCCTTCTCAGTCTCTCCAAACATTTC
Organism: Meriones unguiculatus; assembly: GCF_030254825.1. Lineage (NCBI taxonomy): Eukaryota > Metazoa > Chordata > Mammalia > Rodentia > Muridae > Meriones > Meriones unguiculatus. The sequence continues at coordinate 95,959,700 of NC_083355.1, read as the reverse complement.
AAAGTCTAAGTTTGTTTAAGCAAACTTTGCCATGTCAAACATATCCAATCTTGTCACCTTGAGACACAAGGAGTACATTTGAGTCAGGGTCAAATTTCCCCAAGGAAATTTATAAGCCCTGGTATCTGTTAATAACAACCAACTCTCTGCCTAGGAGGTTCAGGAATAAACAAGCTGATCTAGGTCTTAGATAACATTAGAAAGCTTCACTAACCATGTCTATCCCAAGCTTTGATGGAAATCTATAGAAATCAGTGTTAAAGGCTAATTATAAGTTAGAAGGTGAAACACACCCTTTCATTGGAACATTTCTGTCTTTATTTTTAGAGAGTCCTTTCCCCCTTGAGTGTTATAGAATGTGTGTGGCTGGAAGCTTCTCTTTTCATCTATCATTCCCAGGGGCACCAGGTATATCATATTTTACTTCTTTTTCCCCCCTCTGAACTAAAAATGACACTTGCCTTTTTCATCTGTCTTCACAGAGAAACCCCCTACATAGCTGGGCTAGCCATCCTATACTCTGTTTAAGAAAGGGTAAAAACCAAACCAAAACAAAAACAAAAACCTGTAACATCCAAGGCTGTCTGCACTGAAGGGACCTTTCTTAAACAAGTGTTGAGGGTTCTTTCCAGTTTTATTTTCATGACAGGACACTGCCCTTGGCTCAGTTTTAATATGTAATTACACAGAGAACTCCCAAGAAAGAAGAATGGCTTATAAAGAGAATTTCGTGGTCTGCTTTACAAAGAAGGTTATCTGGAGATGGCAAAAAAAAATGTGAGATAAAGCATCACACCAGACAAGGGAATATTCAGTTCTTTCTTCTGTCCTTCAAACAGATTTTGGCCAATGGCTGATCAGAAATAAATCAAGTCTTGAGAAAGCCCCCTTAAGCATAGGAAGACTATTTGTAAGAGAAAACTCTCTGGATCTTACTAGGTTCCTTAAGGAACAGCTTGAAAGCTTTGGTTGATATACCTCATTTCAACTGCAGGGATTGTAGGCATGGCTATTTTTAAAGCAAGATATGGAGAAAGACAAGGAAGAGGAGTTCATAATTCTTTGTATGTAGCACATGACGTGGCTTTCATTGCTAGACCATGTGATGTTCCTGTTAAATACGTGTTGCAGAATACCAAGTTCAGACAAAGTCATCCAAACAAAAAAGTAAGACAATGTGTCTAAGTGCAGTGATAATAAAGTTATTGATTTGTGTCCTAAATACTACATTGGTTACTTTTCTCCTTGCTATGAAAAAACCCTGACAAGAAGCAACTTAGGAGGAGTGTTTTGTTTGGTATTGCAGTTAAAGGGGATAAGAACTCATGGTGGATGGAGCAGGGGGCATCTGGTCATTTTGCAGCCACAGTTAGGAAGCTGAAAGTAAACAGTAGGTGGGGCAGGCTATTAGATTCCCAAGGTCTGCTTCAGTGACCCACATCCAGTGAAGCTCCACCTCATAAGTGGTCAGAACTATCCCGCAATTGTTTCACCAGCTGAGGCTCACGTCTTCAAACATATGAACCAATGGGGAACATTCCACATTCAAACAAAAACAAATATCAATAAATACCAATATTCTGTCTCTTCTGTACCAATTTATCCCCATTCTGGTCTGTCTCCAGACAGCTAAGAGTTACGAAAAAGCACACTTTTCATAGTGCTTTTGCTTTCTCGCAGTCTAGAGCAAAGTAGGTTTATTTGAAACATCCCACCAAATCACTAGATCAAAATTTATAGCATATCCCCCCTTATATTTTTCTAAAACATAATCAGAGATATCACAGATTCTCATGGTGGTTTCTCTCCCTGCAGTGAATCATAAGGCTAACCCTAATGGCCAATGATGTGGGTTCTGATGGTCTTTGGAGGCATTAACACAGTTTATTGGCAAAGGAGCAGACACTCAGGGGACAAATAACTTAATAAAGGTGGCAAAATTGTTAGAACAACTGGCTGTTGTGATGCACAGTTGAAATCCCATCACTTCACTGGGAACAAGAAGGCAGGAGGATCAAAATTTAAAGCCAGGCTTGTTGGTGATTTGAAAGTCAGCATGGGCTACAGTGTGTGAACCTGTCTGAAACAAACAAGCAAGCAAGCAGTCTTTCAGCAGCATGGTTAGGATGCAGAGCTGAGTCCTGTTAACATCAATCCCAAGTTCTTCACACTCTTTTCAGAACAGTATCAGGTTCTGGAACTTACTATGTAGACCAGGTTGGCCTCGAACTCACAGGATACACTTGCCTCTGTCTCCTGAATGCTGAGATTAAAGGCGTTCACCACCATGTCCAGTGAAAGATTTCCACTCCTTTTCTCCGGGATTCTGCCCAGTGCCAGTGTATAGGTACATTAAAAATCTGAGGAAGACAATGCAGCCACTCCTGATGAGACCTAATAGATTAGGATCAGAAGGAAGGAAAGGAAGACCTCTCCTATCAGTGGACTTGGGGAGGGGCGTGCGTAGAGAACATGCCTGGTCTAAAATGAGCCATTTCTTTCAGATGCAATGATGCTGTCATTACTTATACATACTTAGATTATTTTTTACCTGGTCTTTACTTCTCCTTCCCTATTCCCTTCTTCCTCATTCCACTTGGAGTCTAATAACTGGCCTGGCCAAGAAATCACATGCAGGCTTTACGTATTTTCTTCTTTTCATTCTTAAACCAATATACATATATGTGTACATATGTTATTCTTAATTACTAATTATTATTGTTTGTGTTGTTGTAAAAAGTGTATACAGGCCACAGTGTGTTGTGCTGAAGTCAGAGGACAACTTTGAGGAGTCATTCCTCTTCCCCCACCTTCATGTGGGTTCTGGGAATTAACTCAGGTCATTAGTCTTACATGGCAATCCCTCCTTACCGGCTGGGCCACCTTGTTCAACTCTGGTCTCTAAGGTTTAACTCTCTAAGCCAACCTTTCCTTGGGGACAAGATGCCACAGAAATAAAGCACACACTCCATTTAGGTGACCTAGTTCGGTATAAGTCAGTTGGTCTGCTGACTGGGGGAATGCCAGGACCACATGGTCAGTAGCCTACTCCAGATTCACGTGGTCCACCTTGTATACTAGCCTTACTGTTAGAGAAGAACCTGAATCTCACAAGCTGATGTGAGTCTCTGGGAATCCTAGAGGCAGTAGAATCTTCTGTGTCAAAAGTTCCCAGTCTGAAACCTTTGGTGCTACCACTTAGTAGCTGCTCACTTTTTACCTGTGTGAGCTTCAGCCATCTCAAGCTACTTTATAATACTTCTTTATGTTGGTTGATCTGGAGCCACCATGTACTCAGAGGTTAGTTGTTCCCCCCCCCCCCCCCCGGGATTCTTACTGTTCTACAAGAAAACCCTCATGGAACCGAAGTGATGCTGGGTAAACTTGCCTCCAAATTATTCCTGATTGGTCAGAAAAAAAAAAAAAAAAACTGTCCACACTTGGGTGGGGCAGAAGTGCCATAGGCAGAGCTAAGGCTGGAGAGCTTGGAGGATCAGAGGAGAAGAAGAGGAATGAGAGCTACAAGAGAGTAGAAAGAAGAAAAAGGAGTCACCATGGGTTAGAGTAAAGATGAACCAAGTGTCCGGTGGAATGAGCTTGCTCTGAGTATCCAGAGAGGGAGAGAAATGGCTGCAATGGAAAACAATGTGCAAGTATTTAGGAGAAATTTAGATGGGAAGTAGCCCAGATAGGAATGATTAAAGCAGTGGTGTGGGATGCGTGGCTAGGAGATAACAAGGTAGCTTAAGGGGTTAGTTTCTGCCCAGTTCCAGTTTATAGGTACATTAAGATTCTCAGGAAGACACTGCAGCCACTCCTGATGAGACCTGATAGACTATGATCAGAAGAAAGGAAAGGAAGACCTCCCCTATCAGTGGACTTGGGGAGGAGCATGCGTGAAGAAGGGGGAGGGAAGGTAGGATTAGGAGGGGAGGAGGGAGGGAGCTACAGGGGGGATACAAAGTGAATAAAGTGTAATTACTAAAAATAAAAAAAATCTGACAGGTGTCTGTGCCTTTTATTGATAAGCTAGTGGGTTAAATAATAACTGCCATAATTATATGAAGTTTTAGTACTAGATATTAATAGTTTTCTCTAACACCTCTTAGTGCAATTATTTCCTCCAAAGAGTAAATATGATGAAGAAAATGGAATGAATGGTCTATAGATTATGCTCAGTGACAGGGCATGTCCGGCCCTCCGCAACACAACCCCACCCCTGTAAGCTTGAACTGAATGATTCCAGTAGAGTCTCTCAAGAGCGAGTGCGGGAAGAGGAGGAAAACATTTTCAACCGAAAACCGAGGTTTCTGCTCATCCTTGAGCATAACCACCAAACAAGCTTTTCCTCTGGAGATTTCAATAATGAATTTCTATTTAATTGACGCCGCAGCGATCCATGCTCCGCACCCACAACACACTCATTCTCCCCGGCGAGGCTGAGCAAGAAGGAGCTGTTAAATCAGTCAGTGAGCATAATAACTCCAGTTCCCCTTCACGAGGGCGAAATTACAAACGTGCTTTTCACTTCCAGACAATTAATTAATTTGTTTACACGATCGCTTCGCTTTGTTTTATTTCATAATTCTTTCTTCTCCACTTGCCTAACTAGTCTCAAGGGTTCCTTGTTAACTCCTTCAGGTGTCTTCCCAGGACGCAGCAGAGTGGTCACTTAAGGGGTAATCTCGGCTTGAATGAATTTCAGATCTAGAGATAACAGGTAGCTGCAGTACACAGTTTTGACAGTTTTCTATAGGTCTGCTTATATTCTTCCTCTAAAGGAAGGCTTGCCTGGCATGATCTACCTCTCATATCAACATCTGGAAGGCACAAGAGTGCTTTGGGGGTGGAGAGGGGGGAGTCACAGGGATGATTCCCAGTGTGATGCCTGCTCAGCATCTTGAGCCTGATTCCTGGAATTCCAGTGTTTTCATCTTTCTGGTGTTTGGGGGAAACCTCTAATGCCTTCTTGTGCATATTGTGGTTTTAGCCAAATGATCATGTCTAAACATCTATTATTGTATCTTATTGCTGGATGTTTAGCAGTTGACAAGATATGATGTTGGCAGGCAAGGATTTTCTAAGCTTCTGCTCTCTCCTCTCTTAGCTTTCCTTATTTTTGTGTCTATGTATTTTACATATTGCTGTGTTTTTGATTGATTTGCACCTCTCCCATTAATCCAGGCTTTTGGACATCTAGCAGATTTTACACCAGTTCCTCTTGGAAAGGTTCACCTGGAAGAGCTAACACAAAGATCCTGCCTTGGTGTTCATGTCAAGGATTCAAGCATAGTTTAAGAAAGGCAGATTTGAATATTCACATTATTATTATTATTATTATTTTCTTTACAGCTACAGTGTCTACTTTGTGTCATATACCGTATTAGAAACTTTCAGTGGAAAATCAGTTTTAATTTAACAATTTTACTGCACTTGTGGCCAATGACAGCCTCCTTTCAATGAAGCCTCAGTTTTTGTTCCATATCAGGTCCCATCCATGGCCACAATTTAGGCTGCCAGCCCATGTGTATTACCAGATATTCATTCCAGAGGCCAGATAGGTGACTCACACAACCAGCCATCTTCTCAGTGTCAAGATTTTATTCACAATATGATATAACAGTGCTGAAATAACTTGTAAGCTTACTTCCAGCCCCATGTTAAAGATGATATTCTAAATGTTTTCTCCATGTGTAGGGGAGATGGAAAAGAAAGGGAAGAAGAACCAGTGTCTCCTAGACCTAACCTGTTCCGGGTTAGGGTAAATCAAATGTAGGGAGCCTATTTAAAAACTAAATGTGTGCCTTACGGCCTTGCATCTCAGTTGTTATAGGTTGTTAGCAATTACTCTTGATGACTATGAAGCACGAAGTTGGGCGTGTTTGCTGGCTCTGGCTGATGAAAATGGGACTTTGTCATCCTCTCCCTCGCTTCTTTTAACATGAGTGCTCAATCATTAGCTGTCATCATATGGGCACTTCAGTTTATTATTAATGATTGCAGTTATTAAAGCCATGTAATAATCTGATTGGGAAATGAGGGCACATAGGAGCTTTTGAGCCTTGCTAAGATAAACGTTGTGCTGAAGGTTTTCGAGTACCATCCTAGAGGCAGTATTGTATGGGAGGGAGGCATTTTTTTTTTCAGATGGTAAAATACTCTTAGATGACAATGGAGAGCCTGTCAAATTAAGGAGTTGGTGACACAGTTGGCAAGGCATTTTAGCAGGTAATAACTTTACCTTGACTAATGAACAGGGGATCTGAGCTAAATCAAGATAAACTCCAATTCAACTTTTCAGAATAGTTGCTGGCATAGGTTCTTTTCTTTGGAGCAACTTCTGGATCTAAAGTGGATGATAGCACTAGAATAAACAGGACAAAAACACCATGCTGGGCATTTCACCACCACCTTATTAAAAGAAGGTAGGTAGAGCAGTGTCCTATTTTAAAGCTCAGAGTTAAACGCTTATTTTGATATGAGTTTTACCACCAATTGGCTATGCAGTCATGGGCGAACTCTTTTTGTTGTTGTTATTTTCATTGTTATTGTTTTGCTTTATTATATCTTTTGTTTTCGAGGCAGGGTTTCTCTGTGTAGCCCAGAACTCACGCTGTACACCAGACCAGCCTCAAACTCAGAGAAATCTGCCTGCCTCAACCTCCCAAATGCTGAGATTAAAGGCACGTGCCACTACTGCCTGGCTGATGATTAAGTTCCTTAACCAATTTGATTCTCAGTGATTTTCATCAAGAAAGCAGAGATACTAAAACTATGCACATCATAAGCATTTTCTGAGAAATAGGAGAATGCACTGGGTAAGTACAAGGAACTATAGTTAAGTTGCTTGTGATAGACTGATGTATATTAGCCTTATGTCAGTGAGACACCCCATGTTTCGGTAGTGCTCAACCGCAGATTCTCGGGTTTTCTTTTTTTATCACAACGCGAATTAGAATCCAAGTTCTTAATTGAGGATAGTTTTAAAGGTTTCTTTAAAAATCAAACAAACAAAAAAAATCAAACAAACAAACAAACAAAACCTCCCATATTGGTAAAGATATTATCTCCCAAAGGAAGACATGTTGAAATAAGCAGAAGTGAGATTTAATTGACAAATACTTGTTTGCTAAAAGCATCAATGTTTTCAGCAATCCTTCTCAATTGTATGTGAACATAATTAGATGCCTGGGAGAGGACTTAGGGAGTAGTGAAAAACTGTGAGATCACTGGTTCCTATCCCATGCATACCTCCTCTCTTCACATTAGTACACACACACACACACACACACACACACACACACACACACACGGATGATATTTGCACAGCACCCAGCACAAGCAGCCAAGGCTACTCCTGGCAATGATCTGTCTACAAACTGTGGCCTGCCACCTCAGCATTGCGCCTTGTTGAGGGGACTTACATCTCTGCCCATTAGGGACTTATGCTGACATGCCCTGCTTGGAAAGTTCTGGCTTTAGAAGCCAAAGCAATGAAAGTCCAAAGTATGTACAGAATAGGGCCCAAAGTGAGATAAAAACTTCAATAGAGATTATCATCCCAAACTTAGCGTGTCTAGTTTTAAAACTTAACAGTTTCTAAATCTTAAACAGTCCAAACATAAGCACAAACATGAAAGATGAATATATGTTATAGAAATACTTAAAACTAACGGGCAACTATAAATAAACATTAGTAAGTAAGCGCTGTCTTAATTTGATAAAATGACCAAAGCAGGAAGGATAAGCTATGCCACAGTAATAAATCTCATGCCTGTAACTCATACAGGTATGCCCACACGTGTTTATTTCTTGCTCATATAAATGCTAACTTAAAAGGTACCTCTCTACCTTATGCAAGATCTTCTGGAATGCAAGACCGTCAAAGCACAGAGATGAGACTGGGGGAACCATGGGGTAATTCTAACCTACCCTGGCCCAGAAATGACGTGTTTTGGTAGTGAACAGGATCACTACACAGGAGAGTTTAGTACAACACGGATGACGGATGGGCAGAATGTTTGCCCCACCTCAATCTGTTTACCCAACTTTTAGAAAATATATCTATGATTATTTCCACAGAAACTGTTGCTTTTCTCTTAACGAAGCATGTGTTCAACCAGCAGACACTCGGCAGGTGTACTAAAGGCAAAATACAACAGGATAATATTCCTAGTTACCAATGCTCAAAAAATGTATTAGAGTAAATATCAGGGTCTGAGCCTAGAGTGACATCTGGGTGATTTTATTGATCATATTGAAGATCATGCCCCAGTCAGATACAATTTTATTTCTTAATCCTGTATTTATATTGCTTTTCCTCTGACCTAGTGTTTGCAAAATATCAGTATAATATTTTCAGTGAACTACCATGAATAGTTTGCTTTTCCTATAAATATGATTTATAAAATTAGCATACTCTAAAACCATCATTGAACTAACTCTATCTACACTTACCTCTTTCCTATCCTGATATGTGATATTGAATACTATTCAGTTTTTGCCAGGTCTATTTCACTGTCTTACTTTTACAGAGCGAAATGGTGAAAAATGGTTGGACACTAACCAATAGTCAAGTCTAAGGCAATAGCATCTGTCTTCCATTAGACGTAATACTCCATGTGGACCAGAGATCTAAACTCCTTAGATATCACATGGGATTGTACATAAGTCTTAGTTCCTACAAAGTTCAAAATTCAGGATACAACCATAAAATTAGCTGAACCACTGCAGTGGGGCTTTGCTACTTCAAAGAGGATTGGGAAATGGTGTAAGCACAGCTAATTAAGCCATGTGTTGAAATGAGACTGGAGGGTTGAATTCTTATCTATTTTCTGAATGCAAATGTTAGGAATGTAACATTTCAAATGGAAGATAAGAGGCAATGGGCCCCAGAGGCAGAAGACAGTAATGGAGATGTTCTTTCTCATGGTTCTGAGATAAACAGACTAAATCTAGGGGCAGCTTGTTCTAGAAGGCCAGGCTTGCATACTCTCTTTTCTGTCTGTTCTGGCAATGTCAGGGCACTGTGATTCGTTTGATGATTCTTCACTTATGAGCCCCCATTTCGCTTATAAAAAGATCCCAGGCCCATTGTTCACTGCAGGAGAAAACTGCTAAAATCTTGACATACTATTAAAAAGAAAAAAAAAAAAAACCAAAAAAACAAAAACAAACAACACCCTCCCTAAACAATCAAATATGCCTTAATTCTAAGTGCTGAAAGCCCCCCCTCCAAAAAAAGAGGAACATCATTTCTGTATAGAGAAGACAGAAGAACTTTTGCTCCTATGCTTTGCCCAGCAGCCCTCTGCAGGAAGCATCATTTTCTAAGTTCCTATGTGTTCCTTCCTGTACCACCATCCTGCATCCAGGATACACAATCACAATCTCTTTAACAGCCACTGAACGATAGGATTCCATGCACTTCTCCCTATAGTTTCTTTTCTGTTGATGATCTTAGCCTCCGGTTTTACAGCCAACTGTGTGGATGCTCTTGCTTGACGCATCAGTCATATAACTATGGCCAAAGGTTTGTGGGTTTCTGAATGTTCAGGGTTTCTATTTACAGTGACCTAGCAACCTTCTGTACATGTGGCTTTTAGAAGCATGTTTAGGGTACTTTATGATATCCTCTCTTTCTGCTACCACTGTAGACTCCGAGAGGAAAAAGAAAATACTTCAAAACTGAACAGGCTCTATACAATAAGTATCCGGAGACCAAACAAATAAAGACTTGGAGTTCTGTCTGTTCGAATATTAAAAGTGAATGTCAATTGCAGTTTTCAACCTTGCCCAGCTTGATTCTATACATTGACAAATTGACTTTATTTTAATTTTAATCTGACTAAATATTCATGAAGGCTGCAGACCAGCTCTTCTCTATCTCTTGTCTCTCTTGCCTCTTTCACACACAAGTGCATGTGACCTCACAAGCAGTTCTCTAGACTCTGTATCTTATTCCAATTCTGGCCACACCACAGTTATTTTTTTGTCAGTGACAAAAGTTCACTGACAAAAAAACAACAACAACAAAACAAACAAACAAACAAACTAAAAACCCTTAACTTGTCCAGTAAAGATAAATCAAGTTGGCGGGATGTTTTTGTTTGTGTGTTTGTGTGTGTGTGTTGAGGTTTTCGTTGTGGAAGTTTTAATGGTACTTTTGATGACATTCTCCCTGTTGAAAAATTGCTACTTTCTGGTGGGGCATGTGCTGTACTCTCAGCTACTGACCCATTTTCTCATGCATGTAAAAATGTTTCCTTAGCATAAAGTGCTACTCTGAACACAAAAAAACATGAGTTCCCATTCTCACCTTCATGAGAAGAGAACTGTGTCTCACACACATTAAACCCCTTGCTCAAGATGTAATTGCAAATAACAGGTGACGACGGGAAGCCATGCTTCTCTTTGTGTCTTACTGTTTGATGAAAGCACATTGTGTTACATCAGGGTGAAGAAGGAAAAAGTGATTATTTTTCTACCACATGCAGATAACACACATTTAGGGAACAGTTAGATCTTCTGTTCTACTTGTTTACTAAATAGCTTTCTAGTCTTACTAGTGCCTAGTCTTAGGCACTCCATTTTCAACATACAAATTATGGAAGATGCTATTAAGGCAAGAGATGGGAATTCCTTTTTTTTTTTTTTTACTTTTTATTATTATGATCATTTATTACAATTTATTCAATTTGTATCCCAGCTGTAGCCCCCTCTATTGGCTCCTCCCTATCACACCCTCTCTCCCTCTTCTCTCTCTAATCCCCTTCCCTAGATCCCTGATAGGGGAGGTCCTCCTCCCCTTCTATCTGACCTTAGCCTATCAGGTCTCATCAGGACTGGTTGCATTGTCTTGCTCTGTGGCCTGGTATGGCTGTACCCTCCCAGGGGGAGGTGATCAGAGAGCCTGTCACTGAGTTCCTGCAGAGAAAGCCCTTGCTCCCCTTACTAGGGACTCCACTTGGACACTCAGTCTATGACCTACATCCTAGCCAGGGTTTTAGTTCCTCTATATGCATTGACCTTGGTTGGGGTATCATTTTCTTCAGGGCCCCCAGGGCTCAGATTTTTTTGGCTCTATTGGTCTCCTTTTGGAAGACTTGTCCCTTCCAGGTCTTTCTGTCTCCCCTTTTTTTCATAAGATTCCCTGCACTCTGCCCAAAGTTTGGCTATGAGTCTGCTTCCATACCTTGATCAGTAGAGTCAGTAGGCTCCTGTCCTGTTGCCCGTCTTCTCCTGCTTCTAATGTCTATCACATTTGTCCTTCTGAATGAGGATGGAGCATCTTCCCTAAGGTCTTCCTTGTTTTTTAGTTTCTTTAGGAGTACAGATTTTAGTATGCTTATCCCATATTATATGGCTAATATGCACTTATGAGTGAGTATATACCATATGTGTCTTTCTTCTTCTGGGATACCTTACTCAAGATGATCCTTTCTAGTTCCCACCATTTTTCTGCAAATTTCATGATTTCCTTTTTTTTTTTTTTTAATAGCTGAGTAGTATTCCATTGTGTAAATGTACCACACTTTCTGTATCCATTCCTCCACTGAGGGACATCTGGGTTGTTTCCAGGTTCTGGCTATTATGAATAAAGCTGCTACAGACATGGTTGAGCAAATGTGAGATGGGAATTCGAATGCTCACTAAAAATACAGCTCTATACAACCCCTTCATGATTTATTCAGTGAAAATACACACAGAGACATGTTACTAAAAGGAATCTTTTATTAACTTGTTCTTCTTCTTCCCTCATATTTTATGAACATCTGTCAATGTAACTGAATATTAGTCTAAAATATTAAATAATAGTCTTCTAGAATACCATTTCCCTGCTCGTGATTTATATTTATAATGCCAGGAAACTTAATCTTACCTTACTCTTCATCTATATGAAGATATGATAATAGCAACAGCCATGATGGATCTCTCTGCCTGCCACTTGAGTGTATTTCAATCAATCTGATAATATTGGACATTTTTTCTTCTTCTTTTCAAATGAAAGTGCTTATGAGAAACCAGAATAGGCACCCCTGTAACTAACCGTTTGCTGCTTTCGCAATAATTTCTATAAGGTATTACTTTATGATGGAGTTGTTTGGTTAAATTCACAGAAGTTTAAAAGCTTTCAGTACAACCTTCCAAATTTCGAGTTAAGGAGATAAGAGCAGTTTCTGACCCCAGCAACACAGAGAAATAAGTGTTTTCTTAGATAGTTGCCAGGAAAAAAAAAGGTTTTAATTTACTGTGATCCTACTGCTCTTCTTGACTATCACTGTCACAGTTTTTAATTCTGTCTATTGTTAGCAGAAAGAAGAAGCGAAAGTCCTTTGACCTCTGTAATATTGTCACCAGCAGCTTTCTTTCTTAAAAGTTTCAGAACCATTTAATAATTTCACCATTTCCGTGGTCCTGGCATTTCCCTATACTTAATTCTTCTTCTATGACCCCCATCATTTACAATCTCCTCATCTCTTAGGGTTTGTAGAGAGTTTCTTGTGTCCCCATCTCTAGTCAGCAGCCCTTGCCCTCACCCCTCACTCTATCTGTGATGTAGTTATTTTCATTACTACTCTTAGATAATTTTGTACTTGGATCTGAATAAACTTCCCTCGCCATTTTGAACCATTGTTGCTGCTGTGGCAATATGGGGACCTTTAAGATATGCTTGGCTTAGAGTGACGATGCCTTTGGATCTGGAAGAAGCCATTATCTAGTGATAACCTAACTGTTCTGGGGGTGTGCCCCACCTCTCTTGCTCTCTCTTGTTCCCATTGCCCTTGCATCATGTCGCAACTACTCTATTATTATATAAAGCAGCACAAAGGCTCCCATCATATGCCAGCGCCTTGGTATTGGCATTTCCAGCCTTTAAAGGCCAATTCTAATAAATTTCTGTCCACTATAGTTACCCATTCTATGGCATTCTCTTATGGCAGTACAAAAGCAACTACTTTGCAGTTTCTCCAGTTTTCATTTTGCTTTGCTGCCTAGATACTGTAGAGTGCTTTGCATTTAAAACCCCTAAGTATCTATATGTTTGCTGCTTTTCCAGCACTCTTGGCTATACGTTATTACATGTTTTCATTTCCTCAGTTTATTGTCTGGCTCCCTCGTTAGATTCTAACGAGGACAGCTGTTCTATGGGCAAAACCAAGTGCCTAGCCCTGTATCTGGCAAATGGCAGACATCCGATAAATATTTGATGCTGGCTAAATTAGAGGAACATGTACATTTACCATGAAAAAGATATGCCCCCATCCCCAGTTCTAATGACTGCATGAACAGGGACAGACCCCAAGGCTAACTCACACTAAATTTTATGGAATGAAAAGTGCACTTAGACAAATGCAATGTTTTTCTATCATGAACTGGGTTAAGAGATCCCAAGGACTAAGATATCTACTGTGTCCTCTTAGTAAATACTCTCTATTTAGGTGGTGGTGTAGCCCAGTGGTAGAGCTCCTGCCCAGTTTTGAGAGCATTGTGAATTTGATCATCAGCACTGCTAAAGAAAACTGATGACTGTTCTAGAAAAACGCACTTTTTTATTTTTCTACAGCTCAAAATTAATTTGATACTTCAAAAATTACCTGCAAACTATTTTTTTTTCACAGTACACACCCAGTCTTCCCCTTTCCAGCTCATTCATGGCATATATAGTTTAACTCTTTTTTTTTCTGATTTTACATAACGCTGAAGTTCCTTCCAAGCAACCTACTTAGCTAGAAAGGTAGGTGCAAAATGTCCAGTAATCCTGCTGTGTTTCTCACTCATTGGCCATGTCTGGTCTGCCAACCTCACATGCTGTGAAGCATTACAATGACTTAATACACGTACAATGTGTGTAGGTGAGAGATACAAGGTAGTGACAATGTCAATTATTAGAACCCAGCAGGTACCCCCACTCTTTCTTCCGACTTTATCATCAAGTACAATGCTAACAGGAAAATGAGCATTATACACCAAAACCAGAACATTGAAAACTGGCCTGGAAGATCTTTTAAATGACAGGAAAAGGAATACCTCAGCCTGAGCTGATTGATTTATTTCTGGGAATGTTTTTGGTGATGTGATTTGAAATGACTGCCAGCATTAGTCAGCTCATTGCTAAAGGAGACATAAGCTTTGTGAGTGTTTAGTGTCAGGAAGAATGAAGTGAGTTTGATTATACAACACGCCAACTACGTGGAAGGCCATGGGCTGTTGTACCCTTCTTCCAGGCAGATAGATGAGAAGAGCCAGCTCATGTTCATTCTTACCTTATAACCAGGATCAGCCACTGAACACATGTATGCAGGCTGCATGTATTAGAAAATCTTTGTAAAGCTGCCTAGCAACCATAAAAGTAGTATCCGGCAGTTCCCTTTGCAGTGACATCCATTTTGATAGTATTTTTCTTAGAATTAGCTTTTTGATCGTTAAAATCCTGACTATACATTCAACTTTGATCCCTTTATTATCCCTTAACATTATCTTTATCCAGTTTAGGATTTGTCACGAGTGACTTGTTTCTTACAAAACTTGGATCCACACAGGCCAAGTTATTTTTCCTGTGAAAGATCTGTATTTTGGTGTGGGAAGAACAAAGATAATGCAGTGATGGAAGTAGTCCCAAGGCCTCACTTGTTTTCTTGGAAATTTGAAAGAAACCATAATTAATAATGTTGTCTCTCTTCTGTTCCCAGTTTCTCAGTCCATTGCAAATACTAAAGGAATCTGGTGTCCAAATCTACTGGAAGCATCACATCTGATCTCACTTTCTATATCTCTGGGTTTTTTTAAATTTATTTATTTACTTTGTATCCCCCCGTAGTTCCCTCTCCCCTCCCCTCCTAATCCCTCCCTTCCTCCTCCTTCTCCACGAATGCCCTTCCCCAACTGCACTGGTAGGGGAGGTCTTCTTTTCCTTCCTTCTGATCCTAGTCTGTTAGGTCTCATCAGGAGTGGCTGCATTGTCTTCCTCTGTGGCCTTGTAAGAGCGCCTCCCCCCCTCAGGAGGAGATGATCAAAGAGCAGGCCAATCAGTTCATGTCAGAGACAGTCCCTGTTCCCATTACTATGGAACCCACTAGGAGACTGAACTGTCATGGGCTACATTACATTTGTGCAGGGGTTCTGGGTTATCTCCATGCATGCTACTTGGTTGGACTATCAGTCTCAGGGAAGACCCATGGGCCCAGAATTTTTGGATCTGTTGCTGTCCTTGTGGAGCTCCTGTCCCCTCTGGGTCTTACTAACTCCTTCTTCTTTCATAAGATTCCCTGCAATCTTCTCAAAGTTTGGCCATAAGTCTCAGCATCTGCTTTGATAGTTTGCAGGGCAGAGCTTTTCAGAGGCCCTCAGTGGCAGGCTCCTAACTTGTTTCCTGTTTTCTCCTTCTGATGTCCATCCTCTTTGCCTTTCTGAATGTGGATTTAGCATTTTAGCCAAAGTTCTCCCTCTTGATTAGTTTCTTGAGGTGTACAGATTTTAGTACACCTATATTATATGTCTATATGAGTGAGTATATACCATCTGTGTCTTCCTGCTTCTTGGATAGCTCACTCAGGATGATCAAATGTAAACTTGTACGACCACTCTGGAAATCAATCTGGTGCTTTCTGAGATAATTAGGAATAGCTCTTCCTCAAGATCCAGCCATACCACTTCTAGGCATATATCCAAAAGAGGCTCAAGTACACAATAAGGATATTTGCTCAACAATGTTTGTAGCAGATTTATTTGTAATAGCCAGAAGCTGGAAACAACCAAGATGCCCCTCGACTGAGAAATGGATTCAGAAAGTATGGTACATCTACACAATGGAATACTACTCAGCAATAAAACACAAGGAAATCATAAAATTTGCAGGTAAATGGTGGGAACTGGAAAAGATCTCTGTTTTAATGGGAACTAGGAGCAAGAAAGTTTTGAAGAGAACATTCTCATCATCGGTGATTTAGGTGTACAGCTACCCAGTATTGGCTTCCCAGCCAGCCTCATTATCAGGAACATCAGAAAAATGGAAGAAAAATCCACTCCAGTGAATGCCCTTGAGACCTTATGGAACACAAATGTGACTACAGCCCTTGTATTCACAAAGTGCCACCACATAGTAGATGGATCCTTTGTTTTATAGAAAGGTGAAAGAAAAGAGAGTAAAATTCCATAGATTGGGTAATATCATTGTAACCTAGCTATTAATCCATCTTGTGACTAAAACAGATTCCTGCGGAATTACAGACACATCTAGCCTCTTTTGGCCCTTCATTTACAATTCAGTTCTGCCTTTCCATTTAATGATCAAAATCAGGTTCAAACAAATTGTCAAATGTTAGGGCTTTGATTTCTGGTAATTCTATAATCTTTCTCCTTTTCCTATCATCTCCTATTTCATTTTAACAACAATAAAGCAGTTCTTGAAAAGCAGGCCCACAGCAGGGCTATCCAGGTATAGCATACCTGGATCAGAAATGCTAAGCAGGGAATACTGTTTTTCTTTCGGGGAAGGAGAAGGAAGGCATTGAACTTGTATGGTAATTGGAACAGATTTTTTCCCCCTCCCATCACTACATTTTCTGGGAATTGGCTCCTTAGACAGCATGGTGGACAGAATCAATTAACATCTCCCCAAACAGAGCTGGGCTTATCTGTTTTATATGCAAACATAGTACTCCTCAAGCTGAGACCCTATTAAAGCTTTGCTCCTGAAGGTAACAACTCTCAACATGAGAAGGAAGAAATTCTTGGCTATTAGTCAGGAACATTTTTTTTTTTTTTATTTTGTACTTACTGAAAAAAACAGTCATATCAGGGGTTTTGAGAACCATGAGGCCACCTGAAATTTTCATTAAGGAGATGGCAAAAGATCAGAAAAAAAAATCTTAATTTCAGAGAGGTTAGCCAAAGTTGTCTCAAGAAGTTCTCACAAAGTAAACATGATTATGAATTCCATACCCAAATCCAATGGCAATCTGATAACCTAGTACTTTAGAAATGGCTTCTATGCTACACAGCAGAAAGTAGCTTTCTCAGCTTCTATGCTACTCTCTACAGAAAGTAGCCATGCAAGTAAGGAACAAAATAGCTAAGAAAGAAGTGAGTTGGTTGCTCATCTGACCAGCATGATTTCTCGTTGGCATGCAAAATTTGCATATAAGGAAAATTATTTGCAAATAGGTAACTGGACATTATAGAATTACAATGGGAGATGACACTGTAGTTTTGTTGTTACGATGCTGATAAAGATTTGAGATCTAGCAGAAATTACATAACTCAGGTAGTATTAGATTGAGTGGACTTGTAGTTGATCTCTGAGAAATAGATTCAAGTATGTGAGATAACTGAAATCCCCTGTGGGGCAGCTAGGGGGGAGGATAGCGAATGTCTCTATACGTCTGGAGTTATCACAGCATCCTTGGAGAATGACATTTCACTAAACTACTAGTGTTAATGGACAGTTGTGAGCTGTCCTGTGTTTGTTGGTACACAGCCTGGATCCTCCTAAAGAGCCTCTGGTGTTTTTAGTTGCCGAGCCATCTTTCCAGACTCATCTCAATTTTTTAGAAGGCAAATATATTTGGAAATCATAACAGCCATTGCAATGATAAAATGAGTTTTTAAAATTAATAAAATAGAAAAACAAGTATATTTAAAATGTGTAATTTGAGAAAAAAGAACATATCAATACATATACAAAATCTAAAATATGGTGGGTGAGAAATAAGCACAGGAAACATGAAGAAAATACTTTTGGTTAATTCTGCAGACATATAGACATCTTCAGGATGTTCTGTGAGGACATTCTCACAGAATGTAATTGAATAAGGATAATTCTAAAAGAGATGCAAAATCAGAAAAATCAATTTCCATAATTGAAATTGAGGAATTTTCAGCCACCTGAGCCCCTCTCAGAAAAAGACAGCAGTGGGCTCCAAAATTTCATAGAGAAATCATCCTAAGGCTTTAGAGAGCAGATTCCAATGTTACACTAATTAAATGCTCAGGAGCCTAAAAAAAGAAAATGAAATTCACAAGATGAACCCTATCCCATTTTATAAAAACACATTTAAATATCTGGCTATTGAAGAATCAGATCATTTGACTATATTTGCAAAGCTAGCTTCATGAGTATTGTGGAAACACCAAACCCCCCCTTACAAAAGTCAAAAGCTAGGCTACAGTTTCCATGCAATATTGGTATTAAGTTATTAACAAAGGAGACTAAACAAAAGAAATAAAAATGCTAAAAAGCTGAAAAGAGAATAGGAAATAATGTGAGTATCATACAACTAAGGACATGGGGTCCTCAGAAAATAAAACAATGAGAAGTGAAAGTTCAGTGAGACGGCAGAATCCAGAATTACGTGCCTTAATCCATGGCCTCCATTAGAAGGTGATGGTGAGAAATCATTTATAATAAGGTGCAAGAAGGCCTTTTAGGAATATACCTACAACAAAATATTAGACTTTAATGAAATAAAGTAAAATAAAATATAAGCTCCTGAAGAGAAAGGCCAACAAAAGTCACAGTTAATATTTTTCCTAAATTATCTCCATCAGTAATAAATTATCTCAATGCTGCCTATCATCTATCTATCTATGTATCTAGCTAGCTAGCTAGCTAGCTAGCTGTTAAGTAGCTTCTTCCATATATCAATTTATATATGTACTTAACTGAAGAAAGTGATTCTAAAGTTTCTACATGGGATAAAAAAAATCAGGAAAGCTGGGAGAAGAGTAATAAGAGAAAATTTGCCATATCAGATTTTAAGTCTATTTGGCATATCAAAAATTAGGAAATACATGAGGGCAGAAATATTAAATGGAGTAAAATGAAACCCCAGAAAGGAACTTAAAGTTCCATAAATGAGGCTTAAAGAGAAACAGTGACATAAGCATTGATTCTGAATAGCTAGGTGACATGTAACCTTGCGATAAAATTAGATAAATATCTTGCATTCTGTGTGGGAATAAATTTCAAATCACATTTTAAGAAACTATAAAAAATTAAAAACTATGCAGTGTAAAAGAAAAATATAAGATTGGTTTAAGATGTTGCATGTAAAAGATCTCCTTTTGAACTCACCAAACGGCAAAATTTGGTGAATTCAACCCCATGAAACCACAACCCTGGAAGGCAAAAGCTCTTAGCAAAATCATAAAGCAAGCAAAATCAACTTAGAAAAATCTGGGGCAGTAAGAAGGAATTTGCAACCCCCAAATACCAAAACAAAGAAAAACAAGAACAAAACAAACAACAAACAAAAATATTGATGAACCACAGCAAAGAATAAACCAGTAAGAGAAAAACTGGGGGAAATGTATCAATATTCAACTCAAAGATCTACAGGGATGCCTTGTAAGCGCATAAAAAGATGTACAGCATTGGTCATAACGAGAACAAGACACGTGAAACTCGAATGACTCTACCTTTTCGTATATTAGATTGATAAATGCCCAAACAATTTAGAGCGAGGTCTGTTGGCATGGTATGTGGAGGTGCTTTCCTTACTGCAGGTTGTCTATGGATTTGTATACTTATCAAGGGTGACCGGCAGTACTGAAACTACAAATTCAAATCTCTTAATGCCTGATGTTGCTTCTGACACTGCTTTCCATGCTCATTCTTAGAGGTACAGAGAAAATAAACTTAGCAAAAGTGAGTTTAACTGCACTATCACAACAACAAACAGCAGAGAAAAGGGTAAATATGCTATGCTCATTCTGTACTATAAGAAAAGGAGAAGG
The DNA here is from genome assembly GCF_030254825.1 of Meriones unguiculatus. Classification (NCBI taxonomy): domain Eukaryota; kingdom Metazoa; phylum Chordata; class Mammalia; order Rodentia; family Muridae; genus Meriones; species Meriones unguiculatus. The sequence continues at coordinate 95,939,963 of NC_083355.1, read as the reverse complement.
AGGCTGCCTATGCTCTGAGACATGTTAAAGGACATGTGAAAGGTGGAGAGGCTGCAATGAATGTCCAGGATGCAGACAGCACAGTGGAACCAAGTGGAAGTGGGATCTGGGGCAACATGGTTGCAGTTTCTGTTAAATGTATCAGAAAACTCTGAAAGAATGCAAAACTACTTAAGTGGATGGTTTCTTGCTGAAATAAATGACATAAATGCGAGAGAGCATTTATTGCTGGCGTTTTCCTCTTGTAACTATATTAACTAGTCAAATTTTTCAGAAATAAATTGAATACGAATGTTAGAAATCTCCCATTGGTTTATGCAGGAAAGATAATTGTAAGGTCTCAACATGTTTCCCAAGGTGGATATACATCAATTTCCTGCATGGTAGCTCCCTCCTCTCCCCATTACCTGAGCAATCTGTGGCATTTGGGTATTTAAGTAATATCTGAACACTTTCTTGTGACTGTGCACTTCTCAATTGATGCTAGTGCCTGCTTTCCCTCGGGATAGTGTTGGGGCTGCTGGAAAATAGGCAGCATTAAGGGACTACAAGCTGGAGGCCTTTTAACCCTAGTGGCTTATTGCCATTTGTTCTAAACTCTAGTAGCCTAGTGGCTTTTGTGTTGTTGGGGCAGGCCAGCTGGCTCAGTCACCTCCTAGAGAGCAGCCTTCATTAGATGGACCACTAATGACTTAATTGATGTGCAAAAACCTAAGCTTTGTAGTGCCTCAGAGGGAAAGAACCAGAAGCCTGGCTCACTGGAATTCTGAGACGTCTGCAAATTCAAATAAGACTCTCTTTCTCCTGGGCCCGTTTAGCTGAAAAGGTCACAATCTACAAGGCACTCTGCTCTCCCTGATGGTCCTTTTTTTTTTTTTTAACTTTTAGCCAAGCTGTCTTTTGCCCAAATGTGTGCATTGAGTTTGTCAGACTTGATTTAAACACACAAATCCCCTAGAAAGAAGGAGGCTGCCTTTGGATAGCTTATGCATTTAATGCCAGGATAAATACTGCTCCCTACTTCCATCCATTCTTTCCACTTTCCCCAGGAAGTCAGTGCAGAGTAGTCCACTCATCTGTCAAAGTGTCATCGTCCATTAACAGCAAAAGAGCCATTTATTTTTCCCCAAACTTGGCACACAAGAAGTACTTTATGATGGGGAAAAAAACAAACAAACTTGGAGTATTTTATAAAGAGCTTTAATTTTGCAAAGTTAAAGAGGAGGAGGGAGGACAAGAAGATTAAGAAGAGGGAAAAAAAGAGGAAGTAGGAAGTAAGCACATAAACCAAAACAGTTCTTACTGTTGGGGTTGTTCTGACGGGCTCTGCCTCCTACACACAGCAGCCTTTCAGCCGTTATCTCCTTCAAGGTTGGAATTCCCTGTCTTGGTTCTTAGCTACTGTCAGTCCCTACACCAAATTCCTGGAACAGCTAATATCCTGTGACTGACGGTGGGAATGGAATAAGGAACCGAATGAAGCCATTTTGAATAAAACTTTGGTTTTGAATAGGGGTCAGAAAAAAAAAAAGTTTAAGTCGCCAAGACTTCCCTGGGTAACTGACATCCTGCCTGGGAGAGAGTAACTGACTTGGGTACATGTGTACTGACATCCTGGTTGGCAAGTTGAGACATGGCTAGCAAGGCAAGTCACCCGCCACTGTTGAATGGACCAGCCAATGAGAACAGGGTGAGTGTACCACACACACAGGGAAATAAAAAGTCCCTCATCGCTGAGTCCTGATTGGGTTACCAGGCCAGAGAAAGATAATGCAGCCAGTCCTGATGAGATCTGATAGGCTAGAGTCAGAGGGAAGGGGAGGAGGACCTCCCTTATCAGTGGACTCAGGGAGGGGCATGGAGGGAGATAAGGGAGGGAGGGAAAAAGGGAAGGTGGGATGGAAGGTGGGATTTCGAGGGGGATGAGGGAGGGGGCTACAGCTGGGATACAAAGTGAATAAACTGTTATTAATTACAAAAATAATAAAAGGTATTTATGATTTTTCACGATTAAAAGCTCTATAGGATTCTGGCTGCCAGGGAGCAGCAGGGGAAGGAGTTTCAGTTTAGCTCTCAAGTCTGTCCCGTGGCCCTAATCAATCAGGCTTGTTTTTCTTTTCTGCATTGACCTGTTAGAACTAAGTTTACAGGATCATATTAGGCTACCCTTCTTAATCCTATGTGGGACAAATCCGAAGGGCTGCTCTCACCAGAGTTCTCTTGGTGAGGGTGGTTGAAGCCCTCCCTGGGTCTGCAGCAAATTCTCTTCTTGTACTCCATACTTCATACACAGACGTGTATGTCAGTGTTACTCCTTAAGAAGCGTTCTACACTCTAAACTCAGTCTGACAATTCTGCTTCTCAGGAAGCTTATTGGAGAACGGAGGCCAATGAATACTCCTTGTTTCATATTCACCTTCCTCAAGCCCCAAAGACACTCACTCTGAATGAATATTCAAACACTGACGGTGTCAAACTCTGCTTAGAGTTCATAGTGAGTGAGCTAGGGGACTAGGAATTACACCTACAAAACCTGGAGCTAAAAGACATTTCTTGTTTTATGCTCCAGAACCTTGCTCTTGACAAAGAACCATGAAGAGAAGGCATCTTATCAGATTTTCATATGTACAGAACCTATGACTTCATAGCTTCTGCAGATTCATATCTTCTGTAGATATGACAATTTGATCTTCTGTAGATTCTTATCAGTTCATATCAATGCACAGAGCAACTAATTCTCTGTGAATACCAGATGATGGTATACAGAGGTAAACATATGCACATACTGACACTATACACTCTTATCATATACCATCTACTTATCTACCATCTATGTACCATATACCTATCTGCCTATCCATCTGTCTGTCTGTCTATCTATCTATCTATCTATGCATTATCTCTTTCTTTTCCTTATTTAGTCTCTTCTGTGAGAAACATGCTTGTTTGGAACATGTTTCTGAATATATTAAATTTCTATCTTTGTTCTGTATTTTCATGTACTAATTTGCTCAATGCTTTACTTCATGATTATGTACGGTCCCTTGAAATGTCAATATTAATTCATTGTAATATGATGTTTTACATTTTAAATAGCATTGACCATGAAAATATCCTTAGGTGCAGTGGGACAGTAGCCTTGCAACTCAATGGCTAAACAGAAGGTCAAATCATCTTGTAGAATTCTCACCTACCCTCCTATGATTTGGTGACATGTTATCAGAAGAGCCATTAGTGCCATATAACCTCTGTCTTTTCACATTTGCAAATTACAGATTCCCATCCTTGCTCTGATTAGCTCCTGAAGTGCCGAACAAGAACTTGTAATTATGCACTGCAGCCCACTCTCCTGACAAACTGACATTACAATGTGTATCCCAGCCCATATAGCTTCAGAATGTAAAAGTACTATTGAATGAAATTAGTTCATTTGGAGCCACTTGTATTAATGGACTGTGTCATTTATACTGTAGAACTGGTTTTGTCTTTTATTCACCTTTTATTCACCACTGTGTGCAGCCTCTAGTGCTGAGGACAGATTATTCCTTGGGTATGCCTGGGAGAACAATTATTCTCTTCAGAAACTTGCGGTAAAGAATAGATTCGTGAATGGTAAATGTCCTTGCTGTTAGAAAATCTGAATTCATGTCCTAAATGTGACACCAGCTCTTTGGATAGTATTGTACAGCATTTCTCTCACCTAGATACATGAAATCAGCACATGTCCAAAGCCTCTGACCTATCATGCATAAGAAAAAATATCAGGTTACAAAAGATCATACATTCCTTATAGATTATTGCCTTCTCTTCTCCATGTACCATTCCCAAGGTACTTAACAAAGCAGACCTAGTTCATTTTTGCTATACCTCCTGGGCCATGTTAGCTTTATCTCCTACTGGCAATATATTTGTAAATTCTTATCTGTTATCGTGGATCTTTTTTTATTGTTGTTGTTGATGATGAATTGTTATGTTACATTTTTTGAGCTTTTCACAGACCTAAATAAGTCAATAAATATTCCCCTAATCTTTTTAATAAAAGTTTGCAGGTGTCCTGCCACATACTAACTATTATAGAAGTGTCGTCTCTAATCTGTGGGGGTTTCCATTCTAGAGAAGATAGAAGATTGAACAAATGAAGGTGGATTGTGGTGCCTAAATAAAGTAATTTGGGAGAAAACAAATGGATGAAAATAAACATATTAGCACACCACTCGATTTGGTAGTCATGGGTTTTGTTTCAATATCATTGGCCTTTTTTGGCCAATTTGTCATATTGAAATCAATAAATTTTCATGTGAAGAACATTGCTTACAATTGCTGAAGTGTTCACTATGCTTACAAAAGGCATTTCATTATGGTTTTGAACTGAAGCTTTAACACTGATCTGTCATTTAAATGAAACTAGTCTATTTTTACATTTTGTAACAAGAATGATGCATTTTATACAGGGCTAGTTCTGGCCTGGGTACAGTGCTGAGTATAAAATACACCATCTCTTCAATAGTCACATCTGAAATAGTTCTTGTGTCTTCCCCATGTAATCAATCAGAAACTGTGTGATTGGTATATAAGGAAAATTTCCAAAAACGGCATGGTGACATTTCCTGAGAAGTCACCCTGCAGTCTCCACATGCTTGGCCACTGTTGGTTTTGATTCTGTAAGTGACATTCAGCTCAGTCTCCAAGTGGGTTTTCTAGTAAGTGGAGCAGGGGCTGGCTCTGACATGAAATCAGTGCCTGCTCTTTGATCACCTCCCCCTTTGCGGGGAGCAGCCTTACCAGGCCACAGAGGAAAACAATGCGGCCCTGATAAGCTAGGATCAGATAGAAGGGGAGGAGGACTGCCTCTATCAGTGGACTGGAGGAGGGAGGAGAAGAGGGAGGAAGGGTGGGTTTGGGAGGATTAGGGAGGGGGCCATAGCTGGAATACACACAGCCTTTCCTGATTATCTCTAATGGTTGGTTCCAGAGACCATATAGATACCAAAACCCACAGATGCTCATGTCTCTCATATAAAATGGCAGGGCTGTGGAATATAACCTATAATGCCTCTTAAATCAATAACTTTTTCTCCAGGTTCTTTACAATGCCAAATACAATCTCCCGGATTTGTGAGCAACTGCTGTGTGGTGCTATTTAAGAAACAGCAACAAATAAAAACATCCTAACATGTTCAATATAGATATAGGGTTTTTTTAATAACAATAATGGTCTCTATATATTTATTTTATATTTAATGTTTAACTAATAAGCTTTTTTATACAATCATTCAATATTATTTAACTTAATTAAATTATTTAAAATATATTACACAATATATCAATAACATTTTAAATTATTGACTTTTTTTTTCCTTTTCTTTGTGATGCTGGGAATTAAACCCAGAACCTTTTAGAAACTAAGTGAATGCTATTGAGCTACAACTATAGCACCTCAATTTTTTTCTATTTGTGATTAGTTGACTCCATGAATTTGAAACACATAAATATTGAGGGTTGCCTAAAGCAAATGCAAGTTCCTGAACTCAAAGGAAACCCAAACTAAACAGCTTCAAGCATGCACACAGCCTGCCACTATCAGTGGGAGATAGATGGTGAGAGAGCCCCAATTAATAATCCCGTGGCATAGTGAATCTCAAAGACCTGCGGATAGAACACTGGCTAGCCACCCAATGCTCACACCAGGCAGATTCAATCCTTCTACCCCGTGTTCCCCTGGCTCTTCCATGCTCGTGCTTTTCCTGATATGAGGGTAGGGATGCTCTTGAGTCTCTTTAATCGTCTCCAGGAGCTGCTCCCACAGGGTTTCCCTTAGAGTCATTCTGGGAACTCAGACCTTTAAAATAACGTTCACATTAGTAGTGTGTAACCCTCCCCCCACTCTCCAGATTAGAAGCAGAACTCACTCGTCTAAGTTACGCAAGCTTCTCTGCAGTAGAGCTGGTTAGTCATTCTATTAACAATTACCTTTTGGGTTTTTGCCCACTTTTCCCTTTTAAGAGGAATTATTAAGAATTTCCTGAATCTAGAACCAAATGCTTTCAAGCTAACATGGGACTTACTGATGTTGCTCAAAGTTAGCCTCAAGCATGAGGCCAGCATCCTCTTCCCTCTGCCTCCTAAGTGTCAGAATTACAAGCATGAGACACCATGCTGAAGAGGCTTTTTTTTTTTTTTTTTTATTAACTCAAGGCTGAGCATCAGACATTTCTTGCTCTGCAGCTTGTGTTTCCTGGGTGTCTCTAGAAAGAATGCAGATGAGGCAGGAATGGATGCCCACCACTAGAGTTGACAGATGCTTTTAATTAAACCCCTATGTCATGCTGGCTTAATACACAGCTAGTCTGGTAGATCTTTTGTTCCCCCAAAAGGTTTCAATGCAAATTGGCAGGGCACTGGAAGTGTCCCTTAGAAAGGCAAAATGCTTTCAGCTGAGTGAATACATCAGAGGCAGGTGTTAAGGTACTGTAAAAATGGAAATACCTCGCAAATCTACTCTTCTATTTACTTCTTGATGGTTTCAATCCCAAAGAGTTACTTTACTTCTTTTTTATACTCTTTTTTTTATTAAATTTTTATTTTTTATATTAATTACAGTTTATTTACCTTATATCCCAGCTGTAGCCCCCTACCTCATTTTCTCCCAATCCCATCCTCCCTTCCTCATCTCCTCCCTGTCCCTCTCTAAGTCCACTGATGGGGGAGGTCCTCCTCTCCTTCCATCTGACCCTAGCTTATCAGGTCTCACCAGGACTGGCTGCAATGTCCTCCTCTGTGGCCTAGCTAGGCTGCTCCTCCCATGCGGGGTGGGGAGGTCAAAGAGCTAGCCAGAGAGTTGAGTTCATGCCAGAGACAGTCCCTGTTCCTCTTATTAGGGAAGGCACTTGGATACTGAGCTGCCATGGGCTACGTCCGAGCAGGCGTTCTAGGTTATATCCATGCATGGTCCTTAGTTGGAGAATCAGTCTCTGACAAGCCCCCATGCCCAGATATATTTGGTCCTTGTGAAGCTCCTGTTCTCTCCAGGTCTTACTAACTCTCTCTTCTTTCATATGATTCCCTGCACTCTTCCCACTAAAATCTGTACACCTAAAGAAGAAGGAGGACCCGGGGTACGAAGATCAATCCTTCCTTAGAAAGACAAATAGAATAGACATTGGAAGTAGGAGCAAATGAGAAGCAGGACAGGAGCCTATCATAGAGGGCCTCTGAAAGACTACATAGCAGTGTATCAAAGCAGATGCTGAGACTCATGACCAAACTTTACTTCCTTTTAAACTCTAAAATCAATTTCTATAGGCCAGAAGTGTCTCCCATCCCAGACTCTCCCATTTCTCAGTTAATATATAGAATACATAGGTTCTGATCATTACCCACAAGGGCAACAGGGATCTTGAATGAATAGGTGAGGTGAACTTCTTTTGGACACACTGATATATAACATCCTAGGTATGTCTGATTCTCGCCATAATATTTTCTACATACTCTTTTTGCCATCCTGCCAGCAATCCTGTTTTCAACAGTTTTTGCCCAAGTAAGAACACTTAGCAAGAAAACATTTGACAATAGGTTCTCTCAGGCCATCAAGTGATCTTTGGAAGTTGTATTATTATTATTAATGGGATGTGTCTGACTCAGTCTATGCAACTGGATTGATGGTTCTGTGAGAATTATGCTTAAGATAAGTGTCCTCTACCTGCCTCAGATCTACATATTAAACAACAGGTACTGCTAAGCACCCTTCAGCTGACATCATAGCAGGTCATACAGTGGACCCTTCCTCCCCTTCTTTTTCCTTTCTAGAGATTATTGATTTCTCACTTTTCTTTTTCAAGACCTTTAGTTCACTGAGAGATCAGAAACTTGGTTTGAATTATGAATTTTTAAGAGTTAGAAATAAGAAAATTTGTCATTTTAATTTTATTTTTAATTAACAAATAAAATTTAATGTATGTATCATTATACAATAATGATATTTTGGTAAATATTTACATGGAAAAATGATGAAGGAAAGCTACTTAACGAAGCCATAACCACTCATGATTATTTTGTGACAAAAGCATTTTAAAATGTATTCTTCTACCAATTTTGAAATGAACAGTGCTGTATTATTTATTATAATCATGATTATGGTCTTGACTTTGAGCTGTTTCTCCAGGGAAGGAATTCAATTACCTGAAAATTTAATCAAACAAGCAATGGATCTAATGGTCAGAACACTGAGGAGATGATAAACCAGAATTTTATCTTTTTGAATAAAATTGCAGACAGTAATGGGTATATCTCCTGAAAGCAAGTTATCATTTTATAAAAAAGTCTTATTAAGATATCTCTAAATGACTATGAAGTGGAAGTCAGGAAAGCCATGGGATACTGCAAAGTGTAAGAGCAATAATGGCTATGATAATAGCTTGCATTTATGGAGAGAACACTAGGTACCTGGACCAGTCATGAATACTTCACATACATTACTTCATTAACACCTGCAGGCAGCCAGATGAATTAGATTAGATCAGTTTGATATAAGAAAGTATGATGCTGGGACCATGGAGAACATCACACCTTTGCTCAAGGTCATAAAATTTCAAAGTGACATGGGTCAAAATCAAGCTCAAATAGAGTTGACTTCAAATCCAGGGCTCTTAATTATTCCTTACACAGGCTGATGGCAAAGTATTTGCTTACCTCAATGTAGTGGGAAAGAAGATAAGAATTAGAAACAAAGCGATTATGTGTGAGGCCAGTTACCCTAATATTGAAGGCACAAGGAACCATCCAAGTCTTCAGAATTGCTTTGTCACTACTGCACTATACTACTTGCCTGCCAGCACCCAGCTTTTTGGAATGAAGCTCTGGATGTCATGTGCAGAATGCATGTAACTCTCTACCACCAAACAAGGACTCAATCTTCCAATCCAATGAAGCAGAGCACCCTAGGGCATGGTGTGGAATTCTGGCTGAATCAAGGTCAGATAAAGTCATGGAAGTAGCAGAAGTTGTATAGCTGGATACCAAGTGGAGAAGTTCTGCCCAATTAAGACTTAGAAGGAGATTCTCATATTTTTACCTACCGTATTAAAGGAAGAATAAATATCTGTATTCATAGAAATGATGTGTCTCTCCTTGTAAGATCTTTGCAAGGGGTGCTACTTCTTAGCCTGGTATTTATTTTTATTTCTGCATTTATTTTCACCTTTTATTATGGATAATTTTAGACAAACAGAAGTGGCAAAATAGCCCCAAGAACCACTCACACCTTTCAATACCCACTACAATTTAGTCATTCCAAATTATAAACGTTATATGAAACTAGAAGATAGATGGGCTAATCTACGAAGAAATGTTCTGGGAAAAGTTCACTGATTTCACAAAAAGCTCCTTTACTCTTTTTATCACTATAGCTCAGCATCACTTTTTTTTTTCTTTCATGCTCCCCTCACTGTTAAAGGACTAGGCCAGCAGGAATGATTATCCTTGTATTTTTAGCTGTCCACAGGGACAGAAAATATCTTCAGAATTCGGTTCTCCTTTCTAGAAATATGACTCTCTCTATTAGAGTCCTTATATCCTTCAGCTTGATTCTCTGAACCTTTATATCTGTGGGACTGTATTATAGATGTCCTGAAAGAATTAAGCACAGAAAGTCACGATTGGTGTTTAAAAGACAGAGGTCAGGGCAGCCAGGAAAGAAGCCTTCTCCACAGTGGACATATAAATAAGCAGCCTAGATTTTCAGCCTTTTACTTTCCTGGAGATATCACAGGTAGAGAAAGTTAGGAACTGGGGAAGTGCTTAATACCCACTTCCCTACAAAGTACATTAATCCTGCAGGCTAAAGTTTTATTCAAGGGTGTCCCCTTCAGCTTTCCTCCAGAACAAATGTGGTGGGCTTGTTCTGGAGGGGCTGGAGGGATGGCTCAATTGGTAAAGCACGTGTTGTACAGACCTGCAAACCTGCCTTCAGATCCACAGACCCCACGTAGGAAGCCAGCCTTTGTGGGTTGTGGCAGGCACCTGTAATCCCAGCACTGAGCAAGCACAGTCAGGAGAAACTAGCCAGTTACACTTCCCAAGTATGTGAGTTTGTGTTTAGTGAGAGACCTTGCCTCAAAAAATCAGGTGAAGGGGCCACAGAGGAGAACACCCAGCCTCCTTGCCTCTACATGAATGAATGTTCACACCCACCCGCTCCACACCCACACACACCCACACACAGCCACACACACCCACACACACCCACACACACCCACACACAGCCACACACCAGCACCACGACCACTACCTCCAGGCCTGCCACCACCACCATCAGATAAAGAAGCCCACTAGAACCAGAAAGGAAAATTGTCAAATAGGGAGACTTAAAAAAGAGTGAGAAAAATTAATTTCACCTATATTAATTATGAGTAGAGGGAAAGAGAATCTAAAAAGATAAGCTTAGAAAAACATTGTAGTTTCAAATACGCCATGTCATAAAAGACTTAGAGGAATGAGAGTGGCTTGTTTGCAACCATCCAAAATGGTCTCATCTTTATCTGGCCTTTGCTCTGAAGATGATCATGTGAATTAAGATTGAAATCTGTGATGTTCAGAAAACACAGTTTCTAAGCAGTTAGCTCACATGTAAGTACATTATCAATAGCTCTTGGTCAGTACAAACCTTCATTCAGGTCTTCAATATTGTCTTCAGTTTTATGAAAAGATGTACATTTAGGCAATTTAGTGTTTCACTGGAAAATCCTTCACTGTCACTCACTGTGTCGAATCCAAAGCTTGGGCTTTGTAACGTTTACTTCCCAGTATCATGCTTTTCCCTTGAGTATGAGGAGGGCCTGTATCTAGCTCATCAGCAATACGACAAAGGTGTTGGGATGTTTCACCTGTGATTATCTCACATTATCTAACACTCTGTCTTGTGAAGAATCTTGATTTAGAGTTTCTATTGCTGGTTCTGAAAGTAAACACAAGCTGCCTCGAATACGTGATTCTTCAAAGAACTGAGCTGTCAGAAAGAAAGTGAACCTGCCAGCAAGTGGAGTAAATTTAGAAGCAGACCCTTCTTCATTTGAATTGCTAGATGAGAAGATAACCTTGCCTGAGAGCTAGGTTCCCAGCCTTCGTGGTCCTTAGCCACTCAGTGCAGTGTCTACAGTCCTACCTCACAAAAACCAGGAGAAAATAAATACACATTGCTCGGGGTACTAGTTTTATGGTCGTTTGCTATACAACAGTAGAAAAGAAATATACACACCAAGTTCCAAATCTGTCTGACCTCTGATGGGGAATAAGAATGTAATGGAGAATATCTTGCCAAGAAGTCATTCATAAGCTTTTAGAAAAGACAAAAAATAAACCTGAAGTGAAATAACTTGAAAAGCGTTGTCTGGTGGCACACAAGGCACATTCGTTTTTGCAAGCGTTCCCTTTCATTCCAGAGCACTCACTACTCTGGAGCTTCTCGGTGGTTCTCTAACTTCCCAATGCTGCCACCCTTTAATACAGTTCCTCATGTTGTGGTGAAGAACTGTACAGTACCCCAACCACACAATTATTTCATTGCTACTTAACAACTCTGATTTTACTACTGCAATTGTAATGTTAGTATCTGATGTGCAGGATATCTGATAGGCAACCCCCAAAGGGGAGTCTGGACACACAAGTTGTGAACTGCTGTTCTGCTTCAGTTAAAAAACAAAAGAAAATATCTTCACTAGTTCCCACCATTTGTCTGCAAATTTCATGATTTCCTTGTTTTTAATTGCTGAGTAGTATTTCATTGTGTGTATAAATGTACCACGATTTCTGTATCCATGCCTTCGTTGAGGGACATCTAGGTTGTTAATAGATTCTGGCTATTACGAATAGAGCTGCTACGAACATGGTTGAACAAATGTCCTTATTGAATGATGAGGCATCTTTTGGGTATTTGCCTGGGAGTGGTATAGTTGGATCTTGAGGTAGTGCTATTCCTAACTTTCTGAGAAAGTGCTAGATTGAGTTTTAAAGTGGTTGTACAAGGTTACATTCCCACCAGCAATGGAGGAGGGTTCCCCTTTCTTCACATCCTCTCCAGCATGCATCATTCCTTGAGTTTTTGATCTTAGCTATTCTGATAGATGTGAGGTGAAATCTTAGGGTCATTTTGATTTCCATTTCCCAAATGACTAAGGATGCTGAGCATCTCTTTAAGTGTTTCTCTGCCAGTTGATATTCCTCTGTTGAGAATTATCTGTTTAGCTTTGTACCCTATTTTTTCATAGGATTACTTGGTTTGTTGGTTTTTAACTTCTTGAGTTCTTTATACAGTCTGATGTAAGGTTGGTGAAGATCTTTTCTGAGTCTGTAGACTGTCGTTTTGTTCTAATGAAGTGTCCTTTGCTTTACAGGGGACTATGGAAAGGGCACTGGGGAGAAGAGGGGGGGATGGGACTGCGGGAGACAAGGGAGGGGGTGTAGCAGGGATATAAAGTGAATAAATTGTAATAAATAAATAAATATATAAATAAAATTAAATTAAAAAAAACTTGGGACAACCACACATGAAAGTTTAAGTCATAATAGATACTAATGGGGTAGGGACTGAAAGAGTGATAGAGAGGGAGAAAGATCATAGTCCAATTAATTTCACTTGTAGTTTTTGAAAGAAAGACCAAGATTTCTTCATTAGAACTATGATTATTTTCAGAAATTTCAAAGAGGAGTGTCAAAGACTCACTAGGGCCATATCCAAGAAGAAACTCCCTACTCCGAAGGCCTGCCATCCCTGACTATGCCAAGGAAGGAAAAGACAACCTCATTATAGAACATTCCATTGTTCTGTAAGCCACCTGCCCACATTAAGCACAAATAGTGAATATTTCAAGTAAGAGGATTTGGAACAATGGCCTGCTTCCCAAGAGCATCTCTTCCCATTGTTTTCTCCACATCAAAAAGATTGACAATTCTTGAGTTAGTCAAGTTTCTCATGGAGTTGATAGGTAACAGTCACTGGAGACATAGGCCTCAGATTTTATAGGAAAAGACACAGGAAGAAGACAGTACACCTGGCTCTTTGTTCACAGTCATTAGTAAAAGGATCTGTGATGTGCTACAGATCACCATTTAGTCCTGTAGCTTCATGACTTCTAAGTAACATATTTGATTTTCTCCAAAACACGTTCTTAACAAAACCTCAGCAGACTAATCAGATAAAGACTAAAATAGAAACCTTAACTCTACATTTCTGCCCTGACCAACTTCTATCCCATTGCAACTGAACCCATTGCCTCAGCAAACCCTCTTTAGTCTTTGACCTATCCTAGATTATTTTCTCTAGAGAGAAAGAAAACCCAAAGCAGCCAATAGGAAACAAAATGACAACATAGAAAGATTATGAAGTAAAGAAGCAGGAGATTTAGTGAAACTCTTTAATTGGCCATTTAACTTTATCAAGTCTCTCCAAGGCCTCTTGTACTGTTAATTTTATAACTATCAGGCAATAATGGATGCCTTTCCAATGGCCTTCCCACCTAAATATACTGTTTTAAAAATAAGAATGTTGCTTTTCTGAACCTTAAGCTTCTATCAAAATGGGATTCACTACTTGAAACATTCTGATACTTCAGGAATAAGGTTGGTCGAGATTAGATGGTGAGTCATCTTGGTTGACAAATATAAGGAAGCCAACATGCATTATATTTATCATAGCATTGACAAAGCAGAGAACCCACAGGTGGCTTCACTCATTCAGATAAGTAATAAAAACAGAAAAAATGTCTTCTTCTCAGAAATCTCACATGTGTCTTGAGCTCTCACCGTGTAAGCATCTGGCATTGGAAAACTCTACTAATCATTTTTAAATGAGCATTTTCATTTATAGTTTAAGAGAAGAAGAAGAAAAAGAAGAAGAAGAAGAAGAAGAAGAAGAAGAAGAAGAAGAAGAAGAAGTAGAAGAAGAAGAAGAAGAAAAACACAGGTATTGCCCAGTCCAGAAAGCATCAATCATATGCTTTGAATGTTATTAGTATCATTTTCCAAAGTTTGTTTTCCTAATGGCTTAATTATATAAGATGGGCATTTGTTTAATATATAAATGTCTAAGCCTGTTGAGACCTTTGATTTAATATACCCAGAACATACTTTATCAAATACAATAGGTGAGTTTGATGATCTAGCAAGTATGGGAAAAACAGTGTTTGTAGAAATTGTATCTATCTTGTATGCAAAGGGATAAAAAATTGGAACAGTCATGCATCAGTCCTGCTGCCAACCAAAGCTGTAAGGGTTGCCAATAGACACAGTCAAACAGCCAATAAGTGTATCTAAGGTTATATGAAGCTTCCTCCTATAACTGAGGTTCATAAATTGTATATATTTAGTTCTAGGATATATGTATTTTTAATATCTTCTCTGCCATTTGACTGCATCTGATTGACCTCGCTGCAACCCACAGAGAGGCAGATTTAGAAGCAAGCCCGTATGACAGGGAAATGGCCCAATTATGCAGAGCCTTGATGTTCCCTTCGAGAAGCAGATACACACTGCGTGCTCAGACACAAAGGGGAGTGGGAGGTGCTGGGAGCGTGTCGTTAGATGGGAAGATGAAAGGACAGTAATTATTCTAATCATCGGTTTAGAGGGTGCAGTAATGCTTCATATAATTGCTGTGTGAGGCATGAAGTCAATAATTTTAACTGGCCTTTAAAAAATTATTTTGGAATGGAAGCTAATTTTGCTTTTTATCCCTTGGGCTATCAAAAAGTATTAATCACTCTCCCATTAAGAAACAGCCAGCCTAGTCTATATGAGAATGCATGTAGTCAAGACGAAAGAGAGGATCCCGGCTCATGAGAAACCCATGCCTCAGTTATGGTACTAACTGATTTGGGTCAGTGATTATTAACCTCTGTACAGGTTTCTTTGAAGGGAAGCTTCTCTCCATCTCAAAATATAACATCTGTTAAACCTCAATCTTGTGAAGACTGAAGAGATAGCATTCTGTAACAATTAAAGATAAACAAACATTAACTTTCAAGTAAGCAAAAATAGGACCAGGTCCCCGTGTGTTCCCAACACACCACGTCTCCTAAAGCAAAATGAATAAGCAAATATTTCACTAGTTTGTCTACCAGAAACGTGCATACACACACACACACACACACACACAGAGACATGAGCATGCACACACACATGTCCACATGCATGTTGCCCATTGTAACTTCTGGAAGACCACACACAGGGATCTGGCACAGTGTTTGCTGTGTGACGTACAATGGGAAAAAGAAAGAGAAATGGAGGAATCTATCAGTACCAAAAACTCACTGCTGGGTGCAGTTTCTTCTTGGTGTTTGCTTCTCTAGGCTAAGGAGTCCTGTACTACTACAGCATCCTCAGGTGATAAAAATGGCCCTGGTTGTCACTATTAGTCTCTGTATCCTTGTTTCCTCACAAACTTCTTCATTCTTTTATTTAGTGGCCATTTATGAAACACGTGCTATGAACCAAGAACTACACGATGTATTGAGGTTAAAAATGATTTACAGTCATATGTCCTTTCCTCCTGGGAGCCTCATTGAAGAGTAATGCAAATAATAAATATATAAGCATGTGAACTAGATAATTGCAGGATACTCCTAGATGGAATAGGAGGTTTAGGCATTGATTAACTGATGGGGAGGAAGGAGGTAACTTTCCAAGTGAGGATTACAGCAGAAGTGAGATTAAGGGAATAAACCCTGAGCTTATCATCTCACCATGATGAACCCAAAAAAGCCAGTAAGGTGCTGGGTGAGAAACCTGAGAGATCTTCGAGAAGCTCGAAGCTGGAAGGGTCATAATGTCTACAGTATGATTACTGCCAAGAGTGCAAGATCATGAAGTCCTGGAGGATGGAGAGGTCAGATGACACAAGCTCTTTAAGACCATACCTATCTGTTTAGATATTTGGCAGAGTAATATAATAGGAGCAGTGCAAGCATTCTGGTGGAACAAGGTGGGGTCGTAACACTGGCTGACTGCATTTTTGAAAATACACAGGGTGCTTTGAGAAGAGGTAGGCAGGGAACTGAATTGTTAGTCATGAGTACAAAGAAAGATACAAGTTTGAAAAAACCTACAGGAATTCTAGTGGGGTGGTTAAGTAGACTATTAGGCAAAATGGCTAAGATCTCCAGGTTAGTCCTGTTACTTTCTGGATTTCTCAATATCCATGGAAACTGTTCATACACATGAATCATAGGATAATCTCTCACTCAACTGAGTAGTTAAGGCTGATTCCCTAAATCCAAAATAAACAGGAAAGAAGTAAGTATTTTATAGAAAACAGTTACTCAATGGATAGCCAATGCTATCATTATCCATTTATAAAAACCTAATAGAAGATAAAAGCATAAAATAATTTAATAGTTACTCAGAACAAGGAGATTTATAAGATAAATTTACAATTAATTACCTTAAATTCAGCCTATTAATCTTAGTCTGACAGAAAATACCACCTGTTCTTTAAGGAAACTTGGTAAATATATAGATTATGTAAAAATCATAATTATAACACTCAAAAACATTTACAGATTTGGGTACATATTCTATCTTCTAATGAGTAATGCACTGGCACATTATTATTCTAGACATTGTAAATGCACTGCAATAAAAACAAAGTCTCTGTCCCCTGAGCCTATGTTCTAGTGTGAGAAAGTAGACCAAAAATACATACTGAATTAGAAAAATGGTTTGTCATATGGTGTTAATTTGCAGGGAGAGAATAAAACCAGGCTTAGGAAGTAGAGAATGTTGGGAAGGACAGGAAATTGGAAGGGGTTAGGGGAGCCACTATCAATAGTTACATCAGTGAGATGTGGAAAAGTACCACTCAGAAGAGTGAGTGGGAATGTCCTATTCAGATTGAAGCACAAAGATCTTGAAATCAAAGCCAAATCAACTTGCTGGAAAATAACCAAGAGACCAGAATGGGCTGAGGAAGAGGCAGTAGGGAAGCTAGAATACTATTACTTATGCTCTCACTCCAGCATCCTCAACTGAAGAGGCAGATATGGTCACTTGTTTTTTTTTTTTTTTTATGTCTTGCCATGTATAATAAATCCAAGAAAGCCAGTAAAGTGCTAGGAAAAGTAGCCTCAGAGACCTGGAGGAAGCTCATAGCTGGACGGAACATAAGGACTATAGTGTGGTTGCTGCCAAGAGTGCAAGAGTATGAAAGACTCAAGGAGTCAAGACACTGCACCATTACTGACTTACATTGACCTTAAAACGTTCCCTGGAAAACCAAGATGTGGCTTGATAGCCAAGGAGCTGTGCTCATACTACCTAAGCTTGGCAATGCTACATAGGACATTATATGCCCTAGGATAAATTATTTTATCCTTTCAGGCTTATTTTCCCATCTGCCTCACAGTTCGTACTTTGTGGGGCTGTGGTGATGAGTAGGTGAATGGGTTACCATGTGCAAAGCTTAGAAGAGTCTCTGATACTCAGTAAGGGGCTGGGTTAGTTCCAGCTGCTGTCAGTATTGCCAAATTAGGGGTAGCAATCCTCCTTCTCCCACACTTGGCAGTAACCTCACTTGTCTTTCTATTGAAAATAAGATTCTTCTCTCATACAATACAATCCTAACCAAAGTTTCCCCTCCCAGCCCCCCATGCCATACTTCCGCTGTCCCCTAGATCCACTCCCACTCTGTCTGCTCTTCAGAAAAGAGCAGGCCTCCAAGAGATGAGCACCGAACAAGATAAAACATGATAAGGCAAAAGCCTTATGAGACAAGGCAAAAGCCCTTATATAAAGGCAACCCAATAGGAAAAGAGTTGCAAGGCAAAAAAAAAAAAAAAAAAAATGTTTGAGATATACTTACTCACTCCCA
Source organism: Meriones unguiculatus (assembly GCF_030254825.1). Lineage (NCBI taxonomy): Eukaryota > Metazoa > Chordata > Mammalia > Rodentia > Muridae > Meriones > Meriones unguiculatus. The sequence goes on along the minus strand of NC_083355.1, from coordinate 95,922,109 downwards.
CTGTTAGGAGTCTCACAAAAAATACCAGTCTAAGAGCCATAACATATACCCAGCAGTCCTGGTACAGACTCACGCAGACCCAGTGCTTGCTGCTTTGGACTCTGTGAGTACATGAGAGTGTTGCTTAGTTGATTTGGCGTGCCATGTTCTCCTGCTGTCCTCCATCCCTTCTGGCTCCTATAATCTTTCCTCCCCTTTTCTCTTGGGTTTCCAGGTCTCTGAGGGGAAGGACCTGAGGCAACACCTTCTTTAGGATTTCACCCTGGAGTGGACCTCTGGAATTTAGCTTATGCTTGGGAAATTTTGACTTGATGTTTAAAATGATGTTGTAGACGGAACCCAGGGACGTGAATATGCAGTACACACACTATACCACTGAGCTATACCCCTACGTCCTGAGCTTTGAGGTCAGGGTCTAATTATATTGCTTAATCTAACTATGTAGTCCAGGGTGACCTTGAACTCATGATCCTTCCCTTCCGATCTCTTGGGTGCTGGGAGAGTTGAGTTTGAACTAATCTGAATTTCACTTGACACCACACCATCAATCTAGCATCCAAATTTACTGCAGTTTACACCTAATTTTAACTTACTCCAAAATCAACATTTAGATTAAGGAACACCACTCATTAAGGCCATCAATCTCTGCTCACCATAATTACAGCAAAGGCTGCTTCATCCAGCATTCTGTAATTGGGGCTTCTATTCGCAAGCACTTCCCACATTCTCCCAGTGTTGCAGACATTCCTAATGACAGCCCCGAGGCCATGTGAAATCTGCCTGCATCCCCAAGAGTGACTGTACTATGCTCTGCCTCTCTGAGGGAATTTTGATAAATCTACTGTCTTTGAAAGTATGTAATTCCTAGATGGTACCCGTGGGGTTGTCTTTTCACCAGACATTACAATTCTGTTTAGAGTATCGCACCCTTTGATCAGGTTATAAAACTTCATTCACTGGACTTAGAAGACCAATGTGTCATGGCTCACCATGCTCCTGTGTGTTTAATGCCTGATTAGAAGAAACTAGGTCTTTAAGTAGAATGCTACTCCAAATATTTTTCCTCTTTCCTTTTCTTTTCTCCCTGTTTAAGAAAACTCTGCAAATTGGACATGTGAAAATATGTTCTTCTTCATAGACCGAGAAGATTACAGATACCATTTCCTTGGCTTCTTAAACCCCAAATTGATACAAAGTAATAACAACTCCCTGGTCCCACATTGTTCAATGTTTTCCCTCAAGCATTTAGACTCCACTTTGCACTTCTTTCCTTTCAGTGCTTGACTAATTGATGGAGAGGGTACCTTTTAATGATAAAATAAGTACTATCAACACTGATTACTGTGTTTATGACTCCTTTTTTTCATGCAGTAATTGAATCTGGGACTGGGATGGGATAATATCATCATTGTGAAGGTCTTTATCAATTATCTCAATTATCAGAAATACTATTATCTGACTCGAAAGCTTTTGGAAGAACATTCAGAATCACTAGCTGTGCAACTGTGGGCAATTTTCTTATCCGCTTTTGTGTTTCAGTTGTTTTATATATATTTCCATTTGTAAGATGGTAAAAACAAAATCAGTCTTATTTTATTGGGTTTTAAGACTACCATGGAAACGTCTTAGATCAGTGTCTGCCATACAGTGGGCACTTAGTAAATATTAGATGTTTTTCCCACGATTTTCCCCTGGATTTGCACACCATAACAGGGAAGATGGATACTTTGAAGAGAACCTGAGTAATTTATGACTGGAGTTCTAGGTACTAATAGATATGGAGTTTTAAGTAGAGCACTCTCCACCTGTGGCTGCCCCATGTTGACTTCCACGCAGAGAAACTGAAGTCAGAATTCTTTCTTGATACCATTCATATTAGTATAAGGATAAAATGAAGTGTCCCTTCTGATCCTTTTCAACCCATTCATCTTTGGAGTGAAGCTCTTGCTTCTACTTTTAGTGAGAACAATCTTGGTTGCTTGGCAACAAAGCAGAATTTCAAGGCTCTTCTATCCTTAGGAATGCTGTGGGGCTGCCATGTCAGCTTGAAGCTTCTTAGAATAAATTCAGACTAGCAAAATGGCACTGAGGGAGAGCAAGGCATGACCACTCTCAAAGGCGTTCTGTATAATCACTGAAATAAACAATACTAAACCTGGAAGAATTTGAGGCTAACATCTAGCATGATAAGTCCTCAGACCTGCCCTCACCTTATCTCTGAGCCCATCAGTAACAGAGGAATTGATGGGCATATTTTCCCAGTGACTCTGTGAGATGCTTACACCTGTTGTGATTTTTTTTCTCCATGTTTTTTTTTTTTTGCCTTGTTTCGCTTTTTGTTTCTTGAGACTGTTGAGACTGGATATAGCTATGTAGTCCTGGTTGTTTTGGAAGTCATTAAGTAAACCAAGCTGGCATTGAAGTCACAGAGATCATCCTTCCTCTGCCTCCTGAATGCTGGGATCAAAGGAAAATGCCACCATGTCCAGCTTTTACTATATTTTTCTTACAGATAGTTTACTCTCTTAGACTCACATTTGTTGGTTTACGAGAAGCAAATATGTACAAAACTGTCTGATGGTTTTGATTGACAAAAATGATGCCCATGCAACTCTATACCAATCTGCCACTCTGAAGACTAGGTTTTCTGGATTAAAGCGTCATGTGCCTTGTCCAGAACTTATTGTTTTAGAACTTAGTCTTAAAGCAAACACTTCACTTCTTACCACTGCATGTAAACACCTCACATAGTTCATTCTCAGGAAGGACTCATCTGATGCTCAAAGAAACTCCTTACAATAGGTGAAACAGATTTTATTACTGCATGTTCCTTTGTGTATGTGTGTGTGCATGTGTATTATTTTTAGTATCTTTACTAAGAGATTTTTGTTGAGTATCTCTATCTATCAGTATTCACCTTATTTTTTGAGAAAAGAGTCTTTCACTAGGTCTAGAATTTGCTGATTATCTAGAATGGCTGGCCACCATCCTCTTCTCCCTGACTCTCCAAACATACTGTCAAACTTACTGGTACTGCCAAACATACTGCCCTGACTGAGTTTTGACATGGGAGTTAGGGATCTAGACTCAGATTCTAATGATAATGCATCAAGAGGTTTACTGACTGAACCATCTCCTCCTGACTGAGCCATCTCACTGTCACTCTCAGTCACCCCAATGTATTACCTTTACATTAAAGGTACAAGCAGGCTTATACTTTTTCTTCTGTATGTATTTTACTATGGGGCCAGTATGCCCACTGAGGTATGCTGATGTAGAACTCAGTGATGTTTACACTATTTTCCAGATTTCTTCATTCTCAGGTTCGATGGGCAGTATTAGTCACAATTTAGGAGCATTATGTGTACCATATACCAAATACTGCTTTAAATGCTTTTTAGACATTCACTCATTTTTAAGCTTCAATGACTGCTAAATGTAGAAACTACAGAGATATTAAGTGACTTGTTTTATGCTGCATAACTAGAGAACTCATTCAGGCAATGAGCTCTGGACCTGTTGTTCTCAACTACTGTCTTACAATAGTGCTTTTTAATTAGTGAGAGGATAGTTCAACAAAACCAGAAGAGTATGTTCAGATACTCCTCGGATCTGTAGTGACACATGTCTCCCAAGTATCACTTCAAAACACTGGCAATAGCAAAGTGTTCAAGGCATTAATTAGAGTGTACAACCAAGAAAGTGATTGGTTCCAGGTTCCGAAGAAAAAGGATGGATGGGAATGACGGTGTTAAGCAAACAATCATATCTTTAGCCTTTTTACTCTGTATGTGTTTTACTTCATTTACTCACTGGGAATGCTGGGGATGAAATTCAGGGTTTTGTGGATGCTAGATGATAATGAACTTGATCCTCAGCTCTGAGATAGTCCCTCTAACTAAGAAGTATATATGCCCAAGCACCATATGACATGCACTTGTAAGCCACCATTTTAGAGGCTGAAGCAGGATTATGGTTTGAGGCCAGCTTGGACAATATTGCCTGTTCAAGTACAATATGGGTTACTAAAGAGATCTTATCTGCCATTTCCAAAGTATTCTGGACAGTCACAGATTGGAGAACACTAAAGAAAAAAAATGTATCAATGCACTATCGTGGATCAAAGCCTATAATAAAAAGAACATTAGCTGGCAAAACTGAGAAAACCTGAGTAAAGTCTACAGCTAAAGGTCAAGCATAAATGCTATTTTTAGGTTTAAAAAAAAGTAGTATGAGTATGTGATATTTTCACATTAAGAAACTGAGTAAACGTTAAAAAGGAACTCAGTACAGTCTACAGCACTTCAGTAAATCTAAAATTATTTCAAAGTAAAAGATCAAAATAATATTTCAAAGTTAAATCCATTTCAGAGTACATATGTAAACTGTCCCACCAAGAAAGCATGGCTTTAATCTCTGGCTTTCCCAGGTAAGTAGTTGACTCTTTACTATAGTTTTTCAAATATGTCTTCGAGAAGCATTTCCGGCTTACAGAGTGCCAAGTGAATGAAAGTGCAGCCCACTTTTCACTTGTCTTTCCTTCCCTCTGTGACAAGTGTTCAAGTTTGGGGGAGATTATTTGAAATTTTGACATAGAAATAGGTTTTCTAGACATTCAGACCCCTTGATGTAGCCGTTTCTCAGATGAAGCAGGAGGTTAATGAAGATAGCAAAGTCCATTAGGGGAAAGGTGGCATTATTCATTTTTTATATAATAACAGAAGTCTCTTGATGTGGTAAGAACGACTTTTGTTTGTTTTGTGGCAACCATCTCTGTCTCAAATATTACCAAACTTCAGAAAAATAGATAGAAAATGCAGGGCACCAAGAATACATTTTAGTATATACTTAAGCAAGTTCTATATATTATGCACTCATTAAAAAAAAAAAAGCCTTAATGCAGGACTAGAGAGATGGCTTAACCAGTTTAGTACTTGCCATACAAACATAAGGATCTGAGTTTGGATCTCTAGCACTCATACAAGACAGTAATGGTGATTTGTATTTACCATTCAGATACTAGGAAGTCAGAACACATGAGAATCTCTGGGGCTTGTTAGCTAGCTACTCTTATCAAGTTACTGAGCTTGAGGTTTAATGAGATATCTTCTCTTAATGAAAAGATGGGGAATAACAGATGAAATAAACTTGACATAGATCTCTGCCCTGTGTATGGATAGGCACAGACACACACACACACACACACACACACACACACACACGGGGGGGAGGAAGAAAGAGAGAAAGTGTATAGTCTGGTAAAGGATTGGAAAAATAAACATATCATGACAGACAGTGTCTCTAGAATGACTAACTTGTTCGAAGAGCATAAATATTCATATAATCTTTGGGAAGAATTTGGTTCAAAGACATTGCCAAAACCTGCGATATACTTTTAAGCTTTGTAATGATACACTCTGCTGTAGTTAACTTTTTTATTACTGTGATAAAGATACTTTGACCAATGCAACTTATAAAGGAAATAGTTTATTGTGGGCTTACTGATTGAGACAGTTAGAGTACATGACTATAATGCTGGGTTGCATGACAGCAGGCAGGCAGGCATAGTGCAGAGAGCAGTAGATGAGAGTTCACATCTTGATCCACAAGCAAGAGCTAAGTGGGAATGGTGTGGGCTCTTGAAGCCTCAGTGTCCCCCAACCCCAAGTAACATACCTCTTAATTCTTCTCAACCAGTTCAATCAACTGGACACTAAGTATTCAAACACAGGAGCACTTTGGGGACGTTTTTCATTCAAACCAACACATTCTGTCTCCCCAAATCCACCAGAAATGTCAAGAAATCAGGAGACGTTGAGTCCGCATCACCTAACCCATTCATTTCTAGTATTTGGAAAAGCCTTTTTAAAATGTGGTTTGGTTTCGTTTGGTTTAGGGGTGGTTTTATTACTTTATCTCAAAGCCTTATGCATGCAGAGCATGTGTTCCTGGCACTAGAAGAGAGGCATCTCAGCCCTGGGCATTTTTCATGGCTTTGGAGATGGTCCAGTTACTTGATGCATTTGCATAAGGACCTAAGTTTGGATTGCTAGCACATGTATGAAAATGGAGTATGTGGATAAGTCCTTACAACCCCAGTTCTGAGGAAGAGGAGACAAGCAGATCCCTAGAGTCATAGCCAGACAGAATAGTCAAACTGATGAGCTCTACCTTCATCCAGCCAGAAAAAAATTAGACGGAGAGTGATGGGGAAGGACGGTTAACATTGATCTCAATCTATACCCACACACGTCTATATGTCTACACATATAAACATATATGTACATATACACATATATACATATAGATATATATGTACATATAGACATGTACACATGCATACATGCCTCATACATTCAGAGAAAATACGTAATATATAAATTAAATTCTATGAGTATTTTTCCCTGGGTGTAGTATGTTTCAGGTTTCATTTGTAAATTAGATTGGGGACTATTTCAATCACTATGATTTTTCTAAATATCAGACCCTTTCATGTCTATAAAGCTATTTGGGAATGCAACCTCATTTGCTCAACCGTGTATGCACTTTTTCCTAGTCGCAGACTTTAGCATGATGCTCTCAAAGAAATTTGTCACCTCTGTAGTCCACTTTGGTAGTCCCCATTTGGGGCTGAAACCCTTCCGTAAATCTCTAGACCTATTCTGAGTGTATAGCTTTCAGACTCTATTTTCTTTCAATGAATTTTCCATTGTATTCATTAATTACCTTTTATTGGCGAGAGAGAGAAAAAAAGAAAGAAATCTCTCTCAATTTCCCTAAAGCCCAAGCCCTTTCTTAAAATTCATCAAGAAAAGCAATTATCTTTTTTATGCTATTGATCTGTCTGAACATTCCTTCCTAGTCAATCAGCTGTTTAGTCCTGGAATTTAAAAATCTTCATCATGCCAGCCCCTGTGTTGTCACCATTACTGATTTTCTAGCAGTGGCCCTTGATCTAGTTCACTATAACACTAAGCTGTCTCACCTTTACTTTGGTCATGCTTTGGTATCCCTTCATTGAACACCACTTAAAACCCTAAGTATTTACTATTCAAAAGTCATAGTATGCTCCTTGGTATAAAAGTGTAAGATGCATGTGTTTGGTGGTGTGTGATGGAATCAACTCTATCAGGAAATTTCCAGTGACTGAGTGACAAAAATAATGTGTGACTATCTGGCCATAGAAAACCAGATATTATCTCAGACTATAGAATTCACTGTATGTATTAATAAAATGTTCTACATGTTTTTATTGATAAATATATTATAGAAAATGAAACATTTGTACTCAATAGCTTACAAAATTATTACAAAAAATACCACATAGCTTTGGCCAAAATTACTAGTACAAATTTAATTTTCCCCTTCACATAGTCACAAATAGAACTCTTTATTGTTATTTTTCTAGCTGATTAAATATTTCTTTCATTTTAATATGAAGGCTGTAATTTTAATTGACTCATTAGAGGTTAAAGAGACAAAACAGCTCAAGGCCTGAGAATTAAGTATATTCTGAGTTTGCCATGTCAACTTAACAACAGAGAGAAATAAGTGATTTTGTGTATGTGTGTGCAATGCAGGCTCCGTTGTTCCGTGCATGTACTAACAAGTTGTAGGAAGCCATCCATGAGCCAGAGAACGATGTTTATTGGTCTGGGTCACAGTTATTATGATCCGTAATTGCCAGTGGGTTTTGTCTACCAGACAACGGATTGTCTCCCAAAATAGCAACATCAATAACCCTAAATGAAACAAAATGATCAAAATTTGCATGAAAGCAATATCTGACTGAATAAAATTTTCTTTAGAGTTTAAGTATATTCTCTAAATGAATTTACTGATTTTCTAAGACAAAATTAGATGATGTCACCCAAACCATATATTCTATAGAAAATATTCCCTCCTTTGTGTCATGCTAATTGTCATGTAAAGATGGATTTACATGCCCTTCTTTTTCCTTTCAGCCTCCTACTTTGTATATGTTTGTATGAGTGTGTATGTGTTTGCATGAGTGTGTATGTGTATATGCATATGTGTATGTATATATCTGGAGCCATGCATACATGCCAGGGCACAAATATGAAAATCAGAAGGCAACGTACAGGAGTCAATTTTCTCCTTCCATTTTATGGATTTTCCTCAGACTTGGCAGCAGCTGCCTTACCCACTGAGCAATCTCAACGCCCCCTCCTTTCTTTAACCTGAGAAAAGCTACAGCTATATGGCTATAGCTTTACAGAGCACATTAATGTATCCTTAGGAAAATGTTCAGGTTGTGTTGGCCTGATAATAAGCTTCAAAAATTTCAGAGGTAAGCACCAGTCTTCTCCTAGAGGCTGCCCCCAGTTTCCTCTTTTATTAAGAAAGATAGGACCCATTCATGCACATGAGTGGAGAAGCTGATAACACAATCTCTTGGTTCCGTCTTACCGCCTTCTACTCTAGTGGTCAGGATGATGATACTGAACAGAGGATTGTGGCAGCCCAGTGATTTGAGGAGAGGATTGTGCATTAGAAAATCCTGGAAAGGGGAATTGGGTACTCGTGGATGGGCTTTGGCTCCCAGTACTCTTCGATTTTAAATATAGTCTTAGCTGTTTGTAAATTTGCAAGAAGCAGACACACATAGTTGTGTGGATGTCTAACCTTGGCCTTAGCTGACGCTTTGCAGAGAACAATCATTTCTATTAAGAAGGTGCCCTCAATTCAAAGGAGATTTTATAGTTAAATATGTGAATTTAGTTTGAATCTCAAAGGTACATAGAAGGGAAATTCTAGCTATTTGATGTTTTGTCTAATTGCTGTTAACTTCCCAGGCTAACCAATTTCCCTTCCTTGATTTCATGAATGCCAACAACTGGGAACATGTCCGCTAGCCGTGTAAAATGTAATGAAGGAATGATCCCAAAAGGGATTGAGAAAAATAGAACATTAAAAAAGCCAATTTATTTATTCTTAGACTAGCCTGTGAGTAAAATAAGCACAAAGCAATGGTTGGTGTGTAGTCCTCAGTGCAGATCTAAACATCACAGTTGTAGCCCTGCAAACTGAACAAACACATATTTTATTCCTTCTCAGCTAGGAAGAGAAAAGGTGTGGCTTGAGGCTCAGGAGACTGGCCTGATGTGGCAATGACAGCAGCTCAGAATCCTAGGGGACACATTACAAAACAATCGTGACATACACTTGGTGTTTCTATTAAACCATGAGCTAGTGGAAGGCAGGAGAACCATGCAGTGTGGACATCACTGGAGATTAAGACAAGCTTCTGAAAGCAAAGTGTTTACAGACGGTTGTTGAATTCAGGCACATGTGCATAGGAAGATGTGACCGTGCTGCTCATAAATCGGGTACTCATGTAATAACCCTGGGTATTGCTTGTATCGTCTCCTTTCCTCCTTTCAGATCTAGTTTCTGACTGTGGCGGCAAGCTCTCATTTGGTAAGCACGGAATCATGGGACTTAAACATATGATCACTTTGAATATATGTAATGAAAAAGATATAGTTTATCATCCCAAATCATAGGTGGGGGAAAAGTGTGGAGCAGTGGCCTGAGGCTCTCCTCAGAAGAAAAGAGAGATCACATCACTTTCAAATTGACCTTTCAGTTAAAGTTCAAATCCAAGTTCTCACTATGAGATTCAAACACCGTTTTAACGATAAACTTCTGGTTTTCTTCAGAGTTTCCTCAAAGAGGTCACTCCTCAGATTCCATTATTTTTTTCAAGTCTCTAAACATACCCATGCCATCGTTTTGCGCTTCAGTTTGCTTTGGAAGTCTAATCACGGAGAAGTTAGGAACCATAGCATGTGGGTCGTTCTGTCATCCTTTTCAGGAAGACTTTGCAGTCATCTCTTCCACCAGGAGGATGGAGAGAAGTGCCCATTCATTGTAAGCAGAGCACCAGCAGACCAAAGAAACAGCAGACCAAAGTCCAGCTTACTGAACCAATTGGCCTGGGGTGCACCTTGCAAGTGCCCAAGTGCCCAAGTGAAGGATTATTTATAGCAACATGGATGAAGTCACTTTTAGGAATATGGGAATGCAGATACACTACCAGAGATACCCCTGAAGCAGAGACATCACACACACACACACACACACACACACACACACACACACACACACAGAGTCTGTACTATGGAATCATTCCTGGATGATTTATAGGTAGCTCACTTTGAGGACTATTCTCTTCCTAGCAATTCTTTATGGCATACATAATCTTTGGCCAGGAGAAGGGACCTGGTGGGCCTCCTGAACCTCACGAGTCTCCCCACTGCCTTCCTAGAGGAACGTTAACAGCTTTGTTCATTCAATATGGGAACAGTTATGACCAGACTAGTAAAAGCAAATATATACTCCTGCCACCAAGCTAAAGCCCTGAGCTGTTGTTTTCCTGACATCTTCAGCCCCAGCTTGTTAAATTCAGTTTAACAAGCCCCCTCTAACACACAGCCAACCTCTTTGCACAGACCTTTCCTTCTGCCTAAGATCAACCTTATAGCTCCTTTAGCCTCAAAACACATGTGTGCTCCTGTGTTACCCCATTGCTTTCATGCAGTTGATATTTAAATTCAAACCTCTCAAACTGAGTACTGTATATATAGTTCCTTGGTGATTCTCAGTCAATATCATGTAGCTCTACAAGTGGCAGACCTAGGAATGAAAGCTTAGCTCTCTCATTCCTTTGGCCCAGAACATTCTTCCTTCGATCAGTCGTATTTGTCAATCAAATTGGGTGACAATTTTTGAGATGACTTCTTCAAAGTAAGGTCACTGCAACAAATTCCACTTTGCTCCCGTCTTCAAGCATGGAGCTTACTTTATGCTGCAAATGGCTGCCAACCCTGGGTGCTGGGTCCTTGCTTATGATAAGTGACGTATCTTTAATTATCACATCACCCAGACATAGTAATCTGTCCTCGAAGGTATGAAGGCCCATTAATAACTCTCTAGGGAAGGCAGGCAGTGTCCCAAATGCAGGCCTGTCACATGATCTGCTCTCCGATATGGAGCTCCCATAATCAGGGCTAACATGCCCTCTAATGTGTCACCAGGCTCATTGTTTCTCAGCCTCCTGCAATATATTACCCGCAAGCACAGCCCTTATCATTTAATAACACTGCCTGATACTGAAAACAGGAGAAAATGGAAATGCAGAGAGGGTGGGGAAAGCTAGTTGGTGCAGAAGCGACTGGACTGACGCTATAGTACAAGCCCACACACAGCAAGGTGTTAGGCCAACGAAGAGTGCCCTTTAACCCGATTGCTGCCACTAACCTCAGGCTGCTGGATCTGGTGGGAGAGGGCCCTGTTCACAGAGAACTGCTCTGAGGGAACAGGAACAAACAGAAAGGGACTTGAGCCTGTGTTCCTTTTGCAGGAAAATGGCGTTAGTGGTCGTTGCTTCCAAACTATAGAAAATACAGCTTGCTATGGAACACTGTGTTGGCAATATGACCTGCAGTTCAGGACCGATTTGGTCTAAAACAGGACTATCAGCACATGTATACATATAATGAGCGGGAAATTTTTCCTCTGGGTGTCTTAGTTAGGGTTTCTCTTGCTATGAAGAGACAGCATGGCCATAGCAACTCTTTCTGTTTTTTTTTTTTTAGCCAAGATAAGAAAATTTTTAAATGTACAGATAAGATGATATAGATATAGATATAGATATAGATATAGAGATAGAGATAGAGATAGAGATAGAGATAGAGATAGAGATAGAGATAGAGATAGAGATAGAGATATATAGATATAGATATAGATATGGTACAGTATATGGGGGTTTTGATAGTACACAGTCTGATTCCTTATGACTTTTTAGACATGCTTACATTTTTTAACTCTCTTTTATGCTTTTGTATTTATCTCCCACATAGGTCATTAGAGTCCCTTATTTTCCCTATTCTCTGATCAAATTACTTTTACTCTGTTAGTCCCCTATCTATTGCTACCCTCCCAAACACAAGCATCGGGCAGTTTTTGTTTTGTTTTGATTTACTTCCGTGTTTTCTGCAACCAATCCACAATACGGTTATGCAAGCTTCCAAAGAAGAAATCAATCTACAGCCCTACCCAGCTGCGGCGACTATGAACCATGACAACTACTAGGAAGGAACAATAACTCTTAAGAAAACCCTTAGCTGCAGCTGGCTTAAAGCTCAGAGGTTTAGTCCATTGCCATCATGGAAGGAAGCATGGCAGCATGCAGGTAGACATGGTGCTGGAGGAAGAGCCATGTGTTCTACATCTGCAGGCAGCAAAAAGAGAGTGAGACACTGGGCCTGGCTTGAGTATAAGAAACCTTAAAGCTCACCCACCAGTGACACACTTCCTCCAACAAGGTTACACCTTTTAATAATGCTACCCCCTGAGAGAGCCTCTGGGGGCCATTTTCATCCAAACTCTCACATTATGTAAAGCCTACTGGGCAGTATGGTCCCAAGCATTTACCTAGAATTTTATTAAAACGATAAAAATAGTAACAATATTTAAAGGCCCTTAGAGTGTGCCAGGTAGTAGGCACCAGAACTGATAACTGCCATCCCTTGTTCATAACCCACGAAGAAGTTGGTTTTTAATGACATGTTCACACTGTACTCACATAGTAGCTCAGGATGGACCGGAATTAACTGTGCAGCCCAGGCTGTCTCAAACTCATGCAGTCCTCCTGCCTCAACCTTAGAATAGCACGAGTCACCATGCCTGGATTCATAGTGGATTTTACTATCCCAATTTGTAAGTGAAAAAAAGTCAATAAACTGAGGCACAGAGAAATTAAATAACTTGCCCAAAGCCACAGAGTTGTTAAGTGACACTGTTAAGTTACAGAGTTAGGATCTGAACTCAGGCAGTGAGCCTCTGAAGTTGGCATGGTTGTTGAAGAAGTCTGATGTTATATGAAAAGATCTGGATTTAATGTGGGGGTATAAGAAAAGGAGATAGATAGAAATAGAGGGAGAGTGGTAGAGGGAAGGAGAGAGGAATGCAGGGAAAAGGGTGCAAGGAGGAAAGGAAGAGAGAGAAAGAGGGTAGGGAAGGGAGATCCTGCATAGAGTTAGTCAAGGATCATGGAAGGAAAGAGAGTACTTGGGAAAAGGAATTTACCAGTTGACAGTCAACTGGCTACCAACTCTCTCTCTCTCTCTCTTCTACTTCGCTCAGAAATGCAGTCTCCCCTTCCTTAGAGCCCAGATGAAAGAAAACATCTCATTTTGTTTTGTATACTCAGGAACCTGAGAACAAGGCAGCTGCGGCTCCTGTTACCCCTAGATCTCTCATTATCCAACTCTTCAATGAGGTAAGTAAGCCTCCGGGCTTCCGTATCTGGGTATTCAAAGTGAACATCTGAACTGTACATGCTTGGTTCCAGGAACCTCACTCGCTGTACTCAGACACACATAAACACACAAGAACACCAACCTATGTGTGTCAACAGCTATCCCGCTCTCTTTATAGGCGACAGTGTAGCACACATATACAACCTATTCTGTTTCCTACCTGATACCTTTTTATAGTGTTTGTAAATAAGCCAGGTGATCCAGCATGCCAGTTAAATGTTCTTGTCTCCTTGAAATTGTCACTAGATGGCTCATATGTACTAATACTAGTACATATGGAAGAGTTGCATGCTCTATTAACAACAAGAAACAAAATCTATACATGTCTAAGACAACCAACTGTGCATGTATGTGTGTATGTATGAAGGCAGGTGTATGTATACTTTAGCATGTACACAGAAGTCAGAGGACAGGCTCAGATGTCAGTCCTTCAATCGTGAATGTCTGTCTGTCTGTCTGTCTCTGACACTCTTTCTTTTTGAAATGGAGCTAGCTGTTCTGAGATTCTCCTGTTTCCACTTCCCATAGCTGCATAGGAATTCTGACATTGCAGATGCTCAAGCCACACTTCAGAACTCCAGGCCCTTTTGGATGGATTCTGGGCATTCATACACAGGTCCTGGGGTTTTCTCAGCAGGGGCTTTTACCCACTGAACCATCTCTCTAGCTCTGTCTGACAAATGCAATTTTCTTTTCCAGAAAATTTCTATTCATGGTTGATTGGGTCTGCACATAAGACCCATAGCTTTCAAGAGCCAAGTACATTCTCTAGGGTGCTTTCCAGCATTTAACTGCTGATGATGCTGGCCTTCATACCTGGAACTAAGGAAAATGGAGGCCCACAGTCACCATGGCGACTCAGCCATAACAACAATTCATACTCCATGGTGGGCATTTCCCAGGGGTGTCCAGGTTCGCCCAGGGTTGAAAAAAATATTGAAACTCATTGAACTATTTTGTATTAAAAATATGAATGTGTTTCTTTATATTTTGTCATGAAAGAAAGCTGTCTATAATACATAGATATGTATACATGTATTCAAGTGATGTGTGCTTTTTTGCTTCTATTATGTTGAAGCAATAAAAAAGGCTTAGAGCTCATGGTGTTCGAGAATTAAATTAGGCCTTGGCACCTACAGTCACTGTGCCTGTTGACAAAATGTTGCCAATATGAGAAGACTCAGAAACATAAGCCTAGTGCTATGGGGGTGTATAATGAGGTGTGTTGTGATCTTCCTAAAAAATAGTATTCAGTGTCATTTGTATAGGTAGACCACACAGAGCAGAAAAACAGTAATGGGTTTTAAGAGATTGTATGCTACAAGTTTTAATAAGTAATATGTCTTAAGTAATTGGTATACTATAAATGGAGTATTTTATTAAATAACTGCTTTTGAAGCCTGAATATTTATAATAATCTTACCCTGAGGGGCAGACTCAAACAGATAATGGTAGGAAAATGCCTAACTCAGAAAAAAATCATTTCTATTATAAGTTTCCAGGATTATTCTATCAGTATGTTAAACCATATGGACACACCTTAACAGTGTGCTCTGTTAGCTTTCTCTGTCATTTTTGTCTATTTTTCGGAGTCACAAAATGGATTAAACTCAAATTGGAGGTAATCCTCTGCCTTGATTCCTCCATCTAAAATCAGACACCCACAGCAATACCTGACATGATGTGCTGCCCTGACCTCCTGAGTTTAGGAAGGATATTGAAATATCAGAGATGCTACAAAGATAATCACACAAGAAAGGAGCGCTACAAAGGCGAGACGATAAAACATGTGAGGAGAGGTGGTGTGAGCTAATTTTATAAAGTCTGGCAATGCAAAGACTGCAGGGGACTTGATCACAGCCTATAAATACCTTCAAGGTAACAATATAATTGAAGGGAAGGAATTATTCATAGTCTCAGAAGTTGATAAGACTTGAAGCAATGGCCTGGAGCAATGAAAAAGATTGTTCAGGTAAAATTGCCAGGAGGTAGGGGAAAAGGAATTCTTTCTATCTGAGGGACTGAGCAGGCAAAGCAATCCCCAGAGGAAACGTCTGAAGCAACTTAATAGAGACAGTGTAAAGCTCTTGAGTATGAAACAGGGATTAACAACTGTGCTGCTCTGTGCTCTTGTCAGAGTTCAGAGCTCTCAAAGGCACACCTGAAAGACAGTCCCCTTCAGAGAAGCACAATGTAATCAGAGGTTTATGTGAAGACTCCTCATTAAAGCATCGTCAGGAAAAAACGATGACACTCCAATACCATGAAGTTATGAATTAAATTATAGAAAAGGTGTTCTTTCCTGTATTCTGTATTCAGTATTGTATTTTAGAAATGATACCCAAATTTTCCCCAGAAAATACAGAATTTATCCACAAATAACATTCCAAGTTAAAATTGTAGGGCTTTAGGGAGATGGCTCAAGGGGGTAAAGTGGTTGGTGTGCAAGCATGAAGAGCAGAGTTCGAATCCTCAGCATGCATGTAAAAGCTAGGTGTAGCAGCAGAAATCTTTGATTCCAGTGCCTCAGGGGTGGGTGGCCAGAAAGACCCTGGGAGCTAATTAACTAATTATCCAATCTAGCTAAACAGTACATTCCAGGCCCACTGAGAAACTTTGTATCAAATAGCAAGATGGAGAACAATAGAGGAAGATGCCCAATGCCTACTCTTAGCCTCCATATGAGCATGTGTGGGTTTTTGCACCTCCATTTACACACTCACATACACATTAAGGATTACAAAATTTTGAATGACTCAGCTAGAATCATTTGATGCACTGTGCTTTGGAAACATGCCTCATTGTCCACACGTATGAAATACTTGAATGTGTAGGCCCTACGTAGTCCTGAAGGAAAATGTGTGCTCCCAGAAAACAGGAATATAAAAGTCAACGTCTAAGATCTTCAAAACTAATGGGGAAAGGCCTCTATGGATACCTACCTACACATGGTATATCAGGCAAATAGACACAAAAACATACACATAAAAAATAATTGTTTTAAAAAATATCTGTGATATTAAAAATGTTTTAGAGTCCTGTCAACATATAACGTGTGAATGTAGACCCCAAAACTCTTAGCACAAATTCTGTATGAAAAATGTCCTAGAATCAAATGACAAGGTCTCCCCGGCAAGGGGTCAGATGAAGCAGTTATCTGGCAGGACCTGGCAGTGGCTTGAGATGACTTGAAAGTATGGACAAATAGTCTAAATCTTTAAGTTTGGAAATGTCAATGTGTGTATATAATATCTAGTTTTAAAAATAAATGTGTATGTTCTATGAGGCCCAACGAACATTTGCTAGACACGCTCTCTAAAACCAGCACATTGACAGACGGAAGACAAGAGACACTCTGTGCTCTAAGATGAGAAGCAAGGGCTGTGGCAACATTTAGCAGAAGAAGCAGGTTCCCATACATGACATCGCCAGGCACTTGGGAGAGAGAAAGGAGGAAAGCCCTCCCTCTTGCTTTTTTACCTACATGTTCAAAGAAGTAAGGTTTGGAATGGCCGTGTTTTGTTTTGTTATGTCATCCTACTCTATGTTCTCCTGATGTTGAGACAGGGTCTCACTGTGGACAGCACAGTTGGCTCTCTAGGAATAATAGGGGATCTCTCACCTCCCTCCCCCCAGAGGGATTCAAGGTGGTATGTAAAAATCAATGACTGTTTTTGTTTTTAAGTTTTGTTTTTAATTATATATTTTTTCCATTATATATATATGGGGTATTTTTCCAAATATATATATATATATATATGGGGTATATGCACATGTGTATAGGTAACAGAAAGGCCAGAGTTGTCAGATCCTTCTGGAACTGAAGTTGTAGCCGGTTGAAAGCACTCTTATATTTATGGTTGTGAGTCTAGGCTTTAATGGCTGAGCCATCTCTCCAGCTCTTGAAAGCACTCTTAACCACAGAGCCATCTCTCCAGCCCAAGGTGTTTAATTTCCAGAAATCCTACATCCATACTTATAAGATGGCTCTTGATAGTTAGAGGAGTTTTAGTTCATTGGCCAGTGTTGTTCTGTATAGATATGAAACACAGAGAAATATAGCACACCCTACTGTGTGCAAAGAATTGTTATCTTGTGGTTTTGGCTTCCGCACCATAAAGACGTCACTATCCATAGTATCTTTGTATAAGCTTCCATTACAATCACATTGCACAGCCTTTGGAGTGATGGCTCATTATTTCAAAAAAAAAAAAAAATCAATTGTTTTCTTGCAGGAAAAAAAACAACAACTAGAATTCAGCGTGCATGTCTGAGAAGTATAACCTTTTCCTTAAGGTGGGGTTGACATTGATGTCATAGAAGAAATCTTTGTTAATATATTCTTTATACCAACATCTTCAAAAAAAGGAACGATTTGTAGAAACACTGAAAACATTACTATCATACCTTCTAGGACCTCTACCATCCATTATTCTCTTGTTTTCCTTATCAAAAAATAGATAATCATGGCTTCGGAGAGAGTTAATTAAGTTTCCAGTTCCAGAAGGAGGCTCTTGGGATTTGGTAAATACCCAGACTTAGAGGAGGCACCTTGAGCACCACTGGGAAACAGTGTTCTGTGAAATCTTGCATAGTTAAATAAAGAGAGGAGATGCGGAGAAAGGAAAGAAAACATTTCCTCCAGAGCTGACTTTCTGTGTCTGCATTCAGTCCAATGTTTGCGCGTGTTTAATGCACACACAGCTTGATGGAGGAAGCTCATACTTTTTGTTTTGCAGTGTTTGGGTGTGAGTCAAAAGGAAACATGTGTTTCCGTTCTGTTTCTTGCAGCTCAGTCACGCAATGGGAAAAGAAACCAATCCATATGTCCTTAATACTGATGATGTAAATGGCAGGCAAGGAGGGACAGTTACCACATCAGTAGATGTAGCATCCCTTCTGCCAGGCCCAGAAAACAGGTAGGAGAGGATGCTGTCTATTCCTAGAATGGTTGGGGTTTCATTTGATTGATTGGGGGGCTTTGTCCTCTCCTTCTGCCAGTGTTGCTTCAATGCTCCCGGAAAGTTGCTTGTTTGTATTTTGTTTTGCTTAGAGTTGAACTTCACATGCTAGGCCAGCACTCTACAGTTGACCTGCATCTCCAGCCCCCCTCTGGCAGTTCCCCATCTCTGAAACACAGATGCATATTCAGATTGAATCCATGTGACTACAAACTAGAGTCAGAGGGATGGTCATGTGATTTCACACAACAAGGAGCTGGATTTCAAGGCACATGCCATTCCTTCCTTTCACTTTGGCAATGAAAACAAACTACTGAGGAGCCAGCTAGTGTGTGTTGGGACTTTTGTTTATTTGTTTGTTTTCACTGTAGGTCCAGGAAATGCTTAGCTGGCAACTTGAGCATTAGAAAACACAAAGGTTCAAGTCTTCAAACTCTCAATGGTTAACTAATGAAGCACATGCAAAATTACATTGTCACAATGTACTGCAAACTCAGGTTCCAGCTACATCCTTCAGACTCCCCCGCTAGAACCTACACTCCTTAAAGATGGTGAGCTCAGTTCTGTCTTGTTCATTTCCAAATCCAAATCACCTAGAACAATGTCTGATATAGTGAGAGCTCACTGAAGAAGTAAGTTGTCATTTGGTTTCAGTAAAATAAGTCACTGATCTCTGCAGCACTGACTAATATTCATTCATTTGTCAAGTCAATTCCACCAACTTGCCTCTGACCTAACTTAAATTTGTCCTGTTATATCCTTTGATATAGGCTCCTCTATCTGTTTTGAACTCAGATTCTGGGGGACTTTTTAAAATACCATCAAAGGAAGCATGTGCTTTGTGGATCATTCACCAAGGATTCATGGTGTTTTAGAAAAGTACGTCATTTATACGTCACATCAAAATTCATTTTCGTTTTTCACAGTTCAGTATTGAACTTGAACTTTGATGTCTAGCTCAGCAACAAACCCTGCTGATCTAAGAAGCAAACATGAAAGCCTGTTAACCTTAGGAACTAGGCATCCAGTCAGGAGCAAATTAAACAGAATTTGTTCCCACTTCAATAAATATGATTTGTGCTACGAAGGTCCACCTTTCAAGCTTTGACTAGCTATTAGATATTAGAAGCTAACAGAGCAGGGAGCAGCAGGCCAGGGCTGCTATGAAGATACCAATATCTGGCTTAGATATGGAAATACAGAAAATTAAATACTGACTACAGAGAGACTTAATGTGATTCTGTATTATTTGAGATCATTTAGCGTCTTCAAGCAAGTATATCTGAATGCTGCTATAGTGACGTTTATCATCCACTGGAATATGAAATTGCAGTTGGACAAGAATTTCTGTGCTGATGTGTTAAGTTTAAAAGGATTTAATTTGAAATTTGGGGGCTAAATTTCCCCTTAAAGCTCTTAATCTGCCATATTGTATTTAAAAGCTCAGATCAGGTTATCTGTGTTACACAGGGGTGTTAAAGCAACTTGTGGGCTAAACTGGATGGATTGATATCACTAAAAAAAACAAAGCAAAAGAAATGCTGGGAAGTATACAAGTGTCAGATAAAATGAAAATTTTCTTTTCTGTATAAAAACTGTATCAGGGCTGGTGACGGGGATCAGCCGGTCAAAACACTTACTACTGAGTCTGGAGATGCGAGTTTGAGTCTCAGAACACAGGTTAAGGTGGGAAGGCAGAATAAAGTCCACAAACTTGTCTTTTGATTTCTCAATACAACCCATCCCACAATAGATGCACATATGCACATTTACATCCACAAACATACTCTTCGTAACTTTAAAGCTTAATCAATAAATTAGATGACTTAGTTGTAGCTACATATTTTTCATTCATCAGAATATTGCATCAAATTTCTTTAGTTTTGTGTGATACTGGGGCTCAAACCCATGGCAAATACCTCAACTTTCCTGTTCACCATTTTTGTTAGAATGTGGTTAAATAAATATCCTAGGTCCTGCTAAATTTACTATATCTCACCTATATTACCCAAAAACCCTATTATGTTGAAGGCTAATTATTTAAAAATTTTAAATCTGTACGTATCGTTAAGGTCAAAAATACCAATATTTACATTTTCTTTTCTTCTTTTAGCATCTTCAACAAGTAGTCACCTGGTGGACACAGTAGTGCGCACTGTATTCCAAGCACTCAGGGAACCAGAGGCAGGAGGATCTCTGGAGGTTGGGGCCAGCATGGTCTACAAAGTGAAACCAGGAAGAAAGAAAGAAAGAAAGAAAGAAAGAAAGAAAGAAAGAAAGAAAGAAAGAAAGAAAGAAAGAAAGAAAGAAAGAAAGAAAGAAAGAAAGAAAGAAAGGAAGGGAAAAAACCCAGGTGATCACCTAATTTTTGGAATCTTAATGCATATGCGTCCAAAGTAGAGCTAGCCCTGTCAACTTAATTGTGCTGAGGAGATTAACTCAGCTGATACGGCTGAAACACCCAGCACATTTCCTAGACGATAAATAAACCACCAAGTAGAGACATGATTGCAAAAGTATGTGGGCCGTCAGAGAATAGGAGGTCTTAGCCCCGAACAGCCAATGAGTAAAGTTGTTTTCAAAATATTTCACATGCAGTGGTTTACATTTAATAAAGAGCTAGGTAATTTTATCACCATTAGGGGAATCTGTAGCTATCCAAGCTAAGATAATGACAAGGATAATTAAATTCTCTGCCTCATTGCACATCATTTTGGGCAGTAGGGGATTTGTTCCTCAGGGGATGACAATAAATCCAAACTGTCCTTCCCAAAAGCTCCAAAATAAAAAGCAAGGTTGGAGAGAGAATCTAACAAGGATATCATCCCAGGATCACAGGTGCTCATGGGGTCAGCAGTTGAACCATTTACATATTAGGAAAAGTTGTGGAATTTTAGGGAGGTGGAGCCTTACCATAGAAATTAAGTCGCTGGGAGCAGACTTTGTGTCTTTCTTGTCTGACCCTACTTCCTGTTTGCTCTCTCTTTTCTTATGTGGCTCTACAGCCCCCTGTTCTTGCTTGCTATGATGTACCTGTTGCCATGTCTTCTCTGCCTTGGTAGACTGTATCCTATGAAACTGTAAGAGAAAGTAAACCCTTTCTCCCTGAAGTTGTTTTTGTTGGAGTACTGTATCACAGTGTTAAGCGAGTAAGTAAGACGCCAATCATTTAGAAAAGGAGAGATTGTTTGTAGTAGGGGGAGGGTTTTAATGAAAAACAAAACAACAACAACAACAAAAAACAAAAATAAAAACCCATTACTTCGTACATCATATACAAACTAATTAAAAAACAAAAAACAAAAACAAATCTAGTTCAATCACGTTAACATGTCTTTGTTATTCTTTTCAGGTTCCCAAACATAGTTCTCTCAGCAATGAGAGTTTCTTTTCCTTCTGTCTTTATTTCTTTCCTTCCTTGCTTACTCTCTCTCTTTTTCTTCCTTTTCCTTCCTTCCTTCCTTCCTTCCTTCCTTCCTTCCTTCCTTCCTTCCTTCCTTTTTCCTCTCTCTCTCTTTCTTTCTTTCCTAAAAGGAGGTAGCCATACTAGTATTATCATGAAAAGACATTATATAGTCCAATGAGATGGCTCAGTGGGCAAAGATGCTTGCTGCCAAGTCTGAGGATCTGAGCATAACATGTACCAATCCCCACCCCAAGTAAATAAATTAAAGTTAAAAAATGCTTTTAAAAAGAAAAGTAATTATACTCATTTTGTAAGTAGGGACATGGGTGTATTCTTGCATTTATCATTACCATAATCCTATAAGGTTGTCAGAATAATATCCATCGTCCCATCATTCATGCATGATAATTGCTATGTGGTGGTAGTAAAAGAAATACATGTTATGTTCTTGGCTCTCTTTTAGTAATATCCATGAGAAACAGCAAAGGGAGAGATAAAAATGCTGGTGATAGAGGAGTAATGACCAAGTTTATATGTTCATAACTATTATTCAAGACAAAATGACATCACACACTAAGGAGAAATAACTAAAATGTATAGAAAAAAAATTATTCCAATTTCATTGAATTCTGTAACACTTCACTATGTAGGTTTATTTATGCCTTCTAGCATTTTCTTTTTAGCTTCCCTACCGTTTCTTCCTTCATCCCTCCATTTTCTTCCATCATCTTGTATATTCATTTATCTGTTTCTCAGGTTTGCATTCAGTGTCTTCTCTGGAAATCTTAGCAAATATTAAAGCTTTGGTTGTCATTGAGGGCTGAGATATCTGAGTTTCTGACACTATCCTAAATATATTACATAAATTCATCACATTTTCAGTTGGATAGTTCAAGTGGTTGACTTTTGGATGTCTTATATTTCACATCACCTGAGTTAAACACTGATTTTATCATAATTTTGATAATGCCCATTTATTTATGCCATGTTTGGCTATTTGTTGATGTTGTCATGGTTTTCTTCACTTTTTGTATTCCTTATTTCTCTCCCTTTTTGTACAACAGTTATCAATATCTGTTTATTTGCTCTCTAAAATGTACTTTGCTTTCATTCTCATTACCTTCCTATAACCATTATTACCCAGTAAGGCTCAAATATTTTTCTCAGACCTCCTAAACAATGCTGCTTGTTTATCTTGAGTAACTGAAAAACTTTTTTTTTCAGTAAGTCAACCTAGAAATATATATTCCAGGTTTAATTATACAAACATATTACATGAAAGAAATCAAAAGTGCTACCAATTGGAGAAAGAAGAAGGTCTATAAGAAAAAAAGGAGAGATGGAGCAAAAAATAATAAAGGCATGATATAAAGCATATGTAGCGATATATAGGTGTGATTGCCATAATGAAACCAGTTTTTGGTAATTCTAACTTTAAAAATTAATTAAAAAAAAAAACAACTGGGTATATCATCTTCCACCAAAAGTCTTTCAACGTTTTCTGTTTTTGGAAGCAATCTGCCATCAGCATAATATTGAAATCCTTCAAGCTAGGTCTATAAAATACCAGGAAAGAAAACAAAAACAAACACAAAGCATACATTCCATTATCTACTGTGGACCAGGTTCTTGCTAAGCATTTTCACATACATTCCTATAAAGCTTCACAGCAGCCTGCTAACAGAATTATAATTAGCATTTGCATTTTAACGACAGTCAAATGATTTATCCAAGGCATGGAGTTAGTTGCAAGCCCAGGTAGAACTAAATAAGATCTTTCTTGCCTCTACAACATCATCTTCTTTGTGCTCATCCCCACTGTCTGTCTTCTGTCATAGAACTTACTGTTTTTGAACAGACCTCCTCAATAATTTGAAAATGCATCCTGAATTACATGTCATTGATTTTATGTCTAAGTTAGCATATTTATCTAGAGTACTCGACCAGCTTTTACAATCTAAAATTCACACCACCTTTTCTACATACACTTGTAAAAACTTTACACCAGCACTGTTCTTGCCTTGCTTGGCATGTAGCTAATTGTGTGTTAAAATGGAATCTGAGGTATGACTATAATTCTGGAGGTTAAGCTTCTTCATATCTCCAACAATTCCAAATAAATTGCTGTTTAATAACTCTTCAGTGTATTAAAATGATCATGATGATGATTTCTACTCAGAATCTTTCATTAGTAATAGAATCATAATTAAGAGTCGAGACTGGGTTTGAAAGCCCATTCAGCTGTTTATTGGCAGTGCTATCTTGAAGAAATTCTCTGGCTTCATTAAACAAGAATTGCCTCATTTGTCATATGAAGATATTAATAGTGAATGCTCAGACAGGAGAAACTAAACAAAGTTCTTATCAAAGTCCTGTACTTGATATTTTGTCCATCAATACTAGTGGTCATAAGAACAATGAGAGTAACACAATGCCTCTCAAAAATACCTTCTGGAGTAAATGTCAGCAATAACCATCTATCTATTAAACTAGCTGCCATGTTACAGAAAACAGAGCAGGAAATGTAAATGGAATCACAGAGCTTATGAGGAGAGCCAAATATAGACTATAAGACTTAATTGCCAATCACCCAGTGTCATTCCTGAGTCTGAAATGACTGTGAGATGAAGGTTGGCTTGAATGGATCAACAGGACTTATCCAAGTGTCTTTAGGTGATTCCAGGTTCCAAAGGTATCATTTCATACTGGAAAAGTCAGGTGTGGCTGTCAGTAGTATCTCTGAGGCAAATTCAGTTATACAGTTCTTTCAGCCATCTATCAGCGAAACACTAACATGTTAAAACAGCAGCGATGACAACACCAGGATCTGAGAATATGATGCCGTGGAGCAGGAGGCTAATGAAGTTCCCCCTCAATGAGCTCAGTTTCCATGCCTCCTGTATGCAGCCAGCGATCTAAAATCCATCATCTGTAGCTTCAGGGTGGCAATGAGTTATTGCTTTCTCAGTTGCACTGAACAATACCCCAGGAGTAATGACTAGTAACGGTGCAAGCAGTGAGACAATGAGATGATTCATCTCACTGGCGTGTCCAGCAGTGTTAAGTCAGGCCTGCCACTAAGGCACACCAGCTCCAGCATTCCCTCGATGGCATCTGCAGTTCACCCGGCATAGTGCATTTTTGATCACTATGTCACAAAGTACTCTGCTACTCAGGCTTGTTTGACTATTTTGAAGACCATAGCCACAAAAGATATGGGCCATCAGACTGACTTCCAGATTCTACATTTTATGCTCTAGGGCCGCTCCAGATCACAAATGTAGATTTGATTAATTTTCAAATAAGTGGCTTTTGATGAGATGGTGTTTTAGGTTTGTTTGTTGTTTGTTTCCCAAAGGCTGCCCCAGAAGACTTACAGAAATACTTCAGAAATGACTTTACATTCATTTTTGTTACTGTCTTTAAGTCTGTTGTTACGGACTTAAAGACAGACTTCTTAGAAGTTTATACTACTTAGGTTGAAGTTTACATGTGACCATTGTTTAGGAAAAAAAGAACTTTCTCCAAACTGAAAAGTTAATTGTGGAAAAATCATGAAACATCAATAGAAAATCCATTCCTGACTGAATTAAGCATGAGAATGTGTGTGTGTGTGTGTGTGTGTGTGTGTGTGTGTGTGTGTGTGTGTGTTTGTATGTTCTTTCATTCTTATGACTTTTGGCTAAGTCAAGATTGATCTTTGCATCCCCAACATAAAGCACCTTGCCTGGCACAAAGAAAATGCTCAGTGTAAGTACAATGGATGTTAGCCATGAGCTCTGTTACCTTGATCCTAATTTCTCAAGCTTCATATTATACAAGCATTGAGGAACCTGGACCGTACCAGTCTAAGGTGCACTTGTGAAAATGATAAATGAGGAAGATACAGATATTTGGCCTTTTACGCTTATAATTGTCTGCCAGACACTAAATATTGTCTATGTGGTTTGTCAGTGCAGTTTTATAATTGCATTATTATGCATTTAATTTGCATATTAAGTTCATTATTCACTTTTCTTCGCATTTTAGAGAATAAGGATCTATGAATATTTTTATATCTTTTTGGTTTCCCGTTTACTTCATGACAGTACCTATTCATCTGTATAATCTAGATACATTCACATAAAGAGCTTGGTCCTAACAATGATTTGATTCAGTTTTATTAATCTCTGAGTAAAAGGTTACATTACTTGTGTCTTTATCTGATACCACAAAATAAGTCCAACCTATTTTGATGTTAGCTTTAGATGGAAAGGATTTTCTGACTATACGTATTTGTTGCTGTGGTTGGTGTTAATGGTGGAACTCAGGGTGTCGATTTATTTTTGCCTTTTTTTTCCTTCCTCTTCTCTATCTCCCATTTTCTTTTGCAAAGTAACAGATTTCCACTTTATATGAGTAATAAAATTAAGACACCTGGTCCTAATGAGGAGTGTTGCACATTCACTGTGTTTCCAGAGCCCAGTGAAACATCACACTGAAGGAGGAGTGAGTCATAGTGCTTTCCCCCATGACATAAAATGAGACCGGATGCAGCATTATAAGGGCAAAGGATGGTAGCAGAGGTTAAGCTACCCTGGCACTTAACACAAGATTCTCTTGTAGTCAGAATTCTAGATTTGACATCTTATCTCAAGCGTAGATGATGTTGCTCTCAAGTTATTTCATAATTGACTTTTGGTAAGGTGATGTTTTGTTATTATTATTTCCATAATTGCAGACTTATAAAATGCTTTCAAAAAACACTATGTTCGTTTTTAAAATTCAGTTCTCCTTTGGCAGATGTGTGTCTACATACACATATATGTATTCCCTCAGTGCGGTCATCATATATTGTGTATTTCTTCAAGAAAACTCCTCTTCTATATTTGTGCAAGCCTTGTTGGTAACAAACAGCTTGTAGGTAGTGTATTTTGATTGATCTTCAGGAAAAGTTGGCAACATTATCTTTTTATTTCCTTTTTAAAGAAGAGGACAAATTTCCAAATGGTTGTGACATCTTCTCAAATTGACTAACTTACTTCATAATAGCAGCAATGAGCCTTCAATCAAAAGTGTTTGGTTTCAAATTGAGGTCCTTGTACCTGGTATGCTGCCCTCAGATCCACGCATGGAATGAAAATCAACAGATTTCAAAGGAGGCCTCATGTACCTATTAGAGAAGTGGGAAAACATTCCGGATCTCCCATGCACATAGTTGCCTGTGGTCCAACTTACATAAGCAGTCCCCTCAATCCTGGCTCCTCTTGCCTTCTCCCAGCTTCTCCAGTTCTGCAGGGGTGGCGCAGCTAAGCTGGGAGCTGCAGAGAAGATGCCCAGCAAGCCCTCTCTGTACAAGTGGCTAATGATCTGGAAAAGCTCCTAAGCCCAGAAACCCCTAAGAGGCCTTTTTCACTAAGAACAAATAAAAATGAAAGGGAATGTGAGCCAACCTGCAGTGCACAGCACTCTGTGGGAAACGAGATTGCCTCCGCTGGACAGCTTTGTATTTCTCTTGTTCTCTCCCTCTTCCCCTGTACTACCAGTCTCTAAACAGCAATACCCCTCTGTGCTCCATTGGACATCCCCCTAAACAAAGTCCGAAGTCTAATCCAGTTCTGTCAGTGGCCAAATCAAGGGATGAAGCTGAGTTAACAGACGCCTAACTTCACTGAGAACTAACCTGCCAGATGTCGATGCTTGACTGTAAATATTCACACAGAGACAGCCAAAATGAGGCATCCAGGATAAATTTATAGATGCAATAGACCAGAGGAACAGACCATTTATCACATTTCAGCTCTGCTCCCTTTTATTCTCAAGGAGTCTCTTTGAATATCATAAATTGTAGAGAAACAATATTATACAAGACAAACTTAATAAATACTCAATTTCCTCTTCATTTGACCCAAGAGATATTACTGATAACTTTTTAGGAGAACACAGTTTGGGGAAGAAATTCTGCCACTGTGGTACAGGACTTGTCGGGACAGCCTTCTTTTGTCTTACCTATCTCAGCTCATACACATATCTGCATGGTAAGTCAGGAAGGAAGTTGAACAAGGTTATAGATTCTTGTCAAACAAAACAGATGTCCTGACACATAAATTTTCGCTATTCCTGAAAGGCTCATAATTAAAAAATGAATCCAAGAGGATTTACTGTAAATTACACACAGGGAGAAAGAAATTAATATGGTGTCTTTTCTACACCAGCATTAACTCCATAGAGAGAAGCTAATTGCTGCCCAGTTCTCTGTGACCTTCTGTTTTATAGGTGGTGAAAGGAGGTTGTCAAAAGCTGCCCAGGAGCAATTGCAACACTTCATGGTAATCCTTTCTGTGATCCTGTGAAGGTGAGGATAACATGACATACCTCTAGACAGCATAGATGGGGGGAAAGAGTCAGATGTCACTCACAGCTGCTCTCCAAATATTGAGCTGATTAACTCAACAATAGATTTCACTAGAGGAAAACTTATATTTGAAGCAATTATTTAAAAAAAATCTCTCATCCTTGAGACATCTTTCTCCTAAAGAATTTTTTTTTATGCACATGAACTTCAACAGATTTTTTTTTGCCTTTGTCAAACACATTTCATTCATTATTTCATTAACATCGTCAGCAACAATTGACATGGAAAATACAGGGAAGTATAAACCACAAACAAAGAAAACAAAGACCGTTAGCTAATCTGGAATAAATGATTTCCAAGTTATACTGATATCTTAGCCTTTTCTGGTTTTTTTTTCCCTTAAAGAATCCAAGCTCGACCTGCTAAATATTGATTATCAAAGCCACTTAAGCCCCAAGAGTGGGGAGACTTGAGGTTTAAAGGAAGGCATCAATGGGGTGGGGCAGCTAGGCAAAATATAAAATGGAACACAAGCAAACAAAAAAAGATCACATGTAGAGCATTTACACAATTTAGCCCCCACTTCTCTCTCTCTTTCTTCAATTAAATGTCATCACTCCCCCCCCAAATTTTCTCTCTTAAGACCTGAGTTTGATTCGCAGCATCCACCTAAAAGCCTCATGCCATAGTGTACGACTGCAGTTTCAGTGGAGGTAGCAGATCCCGAGGACTTGCTGGCCAGCCAGTCTAGCAGGATAGACCAGTTCCAGGCTGAGTGAGAGGCTCTGTCTCAAAAAGTAAAGGGGAAAACAACTGTGACCGCTGGCTCCCACATTCATATGCATACATGTGCATGCATATACACAGTTATACACACAAACATGTTAACACACTGAAATAAAAGTGCTTTAAATGAATTAGCAAATAAATCTAGGGCTTTCAGTAGATCAAAAGCTTAAGAAGAAAACTATTTTCTTTTTTTGTTGTTGTTTGTTTGTTTTTGTTTATTCAAGACTGAAAATCTTCTGTAAAGCAAAGGACAAAACAGCAGCCTACAGAAAGGAAAAAAGAACCCTACCAACCCTACATCTGACAGAGGGCTTGTATCCAAAATATATGAAGAATTCAAGAAATTAAACTCCAAAACAGCAAGTAATTTAATTTAAAAAAATGAAATTATTAGCAGAATAATCTTTATGGCTGCAGAAGCACTGAAAGGAATGTTCCATGTCCTTAGTCATCAAGGAAATGAAAATCTAAATGACTCTGGGATTTCATCTTACACCGATCAGAATGGCTAAAATTAAAACCTTAAATGACAGCTCATACTGGTGAGGATGTGGAGCAAGAGGAACACTTCTCCATGGCTAGTGAGACTGCGAACATGCACAACTACTTTGGAATCAATTTTGTGGTTTCTCAGAAAATTGGGAATGGATATACCTCAAGACCCAGCTATAAAACTCCTGGGCATATACTAAAACTTTTTTCTGCCATACCGCAAGAATGCTTGCTCAACTATGTTCATAGCAGCTTTATTCATAATAGCCAGAGACTGGAAACAACTTAGTTTGTCCTTCAACTGAAGAACTGACAAAGAAAATGTGGTACAATTACACAATGGAGTATTACTCAGCCATTAAAAACAAGGACATCATGAAATTTATAGGGAAATGGAAGGAGCTAGACAAGATCATCCTGAGTGAGGTAATCCAGACCCTGACAAACATGGCATGTACTCAGTTATAAGTGGGCTTTAGTCATAAAGTACAGGATATAACGATTCTACAACAACAAACCCAAAGAAGATAAGTAACAAGGAAGGTCCAAGTGTTCTCACTGAAAAGGAAAAAATAGACTTGACAACAGGGGTGGATGAAGGGAGGGCACCTGGTAGGAAAGGAAGTGGGAATGGAAACAGGAGGGATGAGGTGGGGGGAGGACAGAGTTAGAGAGTGGATTGGAGGAGGCGTCTCTAGGAGGAGCTAGAAACCTGGAACAATGGAAACTGTGCAGAAACCTATGCTGGTGAACCTAGCTAAGATTCCTATCAGTGGGGGAAAAGGATCTGAACCAGCCATCCCCTGTAACCAGGAAAGAAATCTAATGGAGGGTTTGGGACAACAACCCAACCACAAAACCTTAGACTCACAATTTCTCTTGCCTACAAGATGAACAGAAGGACAGAATTTGAGGAAAGAGCTAACCAATGACTTGTCCGGCTTGAAACCCATGCCATGATACTATCACCCACCCCTGATACTACTACAGATATTCTGCTATACTTGCAGACAGGAGTCTAGCATCACTGTCATCAAAGAGGCTTCAACTGATGGAAACTGATGCAGAGACCAATAGCCAAGCATTAAGTGGAGTTTGGGGGATCCTGTGGAAGAAGGGGAGGAAGGATTGAAGGAGCCTGTGGGGTTAAGGACACCAGAAAAAGAGTCAACTAACCTGGGCCCATAGGTGCTCATAGAGATTGAACTCCCAACTAATGAGCATGAATGGGATGGACCTAGCCCCTCTGCACATGTGTAACAGTTGTGCAGTTTGGTCTTCATGTGGGACTTCTAAAGAGGGAGCAGGGGCTGTCTGTGACTCTGTTGTCTGCATTTGGAACCATTTCCCCTGACTAGGCTGCCTTGCCTATCCAAATAGAAGATGCACCCAGTCTTACCTCAACTTGATATGCCAAGGCTGGATCCATGGTTGATATCTCCTTCTGAGGAGAAGAGGAGAGATAGGAAAAGAGGAGGTGAGAGGGAGGGACTGGGAGGAGAGGATGGAAGGGAAGCTGCAATTGGGATGTAAAGTAAAAAAAAAATGATGTAATTAATTAAAAAAAAGAAAAGAAAAAAGGAAAACAAATGATGGAGTGGCTGTGAGGAGAAAGTACTGTGTCAGAATGCTGGCCAGAACGTTTACTGGTCTAAGCATTAAGGAAGTCAATATAGAGATGTCTCAAAACATTTAAAAGAGTCCGGCGCAGTAGTTAAGTGGCAGAGTACTTTGTTAGCATGTGTGATGTCCTCAGTATTGACAATAAAGAGATGAAAATATAATTATCACATGATCTAGATTAATCATTCCTGGGTTAGATACCTGAATGACTATGTCAACGTGGCAGAGAAATTCTTGCATAGCCCGGTTTATTGCAGTCTTATTCACAACAGCTAAGAAATTGAAAGCTTTCCTGTCTGTCAGCAGAAAGATGGGTAAACAGCATGTGGTACACGTATACACTGGGATTTCATTCAGCTGTTAAAAAACTGAAATCATGACATTTGCCAGAAAATGTTTGTAACTGGAGACAATTATGCTAAAAAATTTATTGGAGTCAGAAAGAAAGCATGTTTTCTCTCAAATGCAGACTCTAGATATAAAGTGTGTGTGTGTGTACTTAAATAGAAAAGGGAGTATGATGTGAAAGGCCTGGAGAGAAAGGAAATCTTTATTTTTAAAAATATTTGTTTTTATTTCTGTTTGTGGTGTTTTCTATATACTCATATCTATGTGATTGCTTACAAAGGACAAAGGGGGATTCAGTCCCCTAGAGCAAAAGTTACAGGTGGCTGTAAGCTACTCAACATGGATACATGGATAATGGGGACTGATCTTGGGTCCTCAAGAAGAATAGCAAGAGGTCTTTCTGCTGAGCCATCTCTCCTGCCCCTGGGGAAGGAGTCTTAGGGAATTGGAAAGGGGTGCAGAAGAAGGAAATGAAAAAGTGCACAATATGATGACATATGTGTAAGAAAAGAGCAAGGTGAAATTCTATTTTGTAGTTTTTTTGTTTGTTTTTTTTAAGACAGTGTAGAATGAAATCTTTTGCCTCCTGCCTAATCCTTATTTTTTTTCTTTCTTTCTACAATGACTCCTAAGTGCTTTTCTTTGGGATAATTTTCTTAGTACAGTGAAACAAACCATTCAGCACAAGAAACCATTGTTTATGAGACTGTAAATGTCTCATGAAGCATCCTAACCAGTATTTATTCTTTTGCTTTCCTGAGGACCACACTTAACTATTCAAAGAGTCTGGATTTTACAGCAATCTTTTGATTTTTCTACTTTATCCTTTTATTCTGATTGTGTTAAAGAATACAGGAAAAAAAAAGACTCATTAGGAGATTAAAAACGGTTTCAAATGACTGGGGCAATGCTTATTAAACATGCTTATTAAAAGGTCATGGGCAGGGCTGATTTACTTACTTCAGACCTGTGTGGATTTTTCACATTACAGTAAGGAAGATAGACTAGTTTACATAATTGCCTATCTGAAGCTTGGAAGAAAACATCTTTTTCGAATTCATCAGAGTGTTTAATTAATAGCAGCATCTCTGATTTACTCCAGGGTAATGCTACATATTCTAATGAAATTTTTGAGTGTATTTTTACTTTCATAAAATACTACATATAATGTCAAAACTAAAGTACATGACTATACAAGGAACACCTGGTAACACATACAAACAAATGCATATTACTTGGACACAAAGGCATGGTTAGAGGTTTTAACTTTTCAAACTCAACAATGAATTACAGAATTCAATAAAGGGATAGTATTGTTGTTCCTTTGAGAAGAAGTTCTCAGTATCCACCAACAGTTTGCATCAAACCCTCTGCTACACCCCAAGCAAACTGTCAAAGAGTAAGTCAAAACCTTTCTTAAGAGTGAAGATGAAATACCAAACCCTAGTACCTAGAAATGGATTCACTGGCAGCATATTATTTGATGGCAAAAGATGTTGATGACTAGGCCAAATTGTATTTTTCTTAGGAAGTCACACTGAACAAAAAAACATAAAATAAATAAATCACCGTGAAAATGCAAGTTGGGTGGTAATAATAGCCTAGTTATAGCTGCCATGAAATAGTCATTAAGTCATATGCAGCATAAATCTTCTGGAGTTTTGTAAATGATGGTAGCTCTTGGAGGCTAAATAAAGATAAACTGTAGTGACTGTGGCTTCCTCTCTCTTTGCTCCTTGGCATGGGCTTTTATAATGTTTAAGCTAAAACTCCCAGCACCATATGGTTCCTGAAGCATCTGAGAAAGAATTAAAAATCTTCAACTCGATTCCATATTTACTTAAGACTAGTGCTTTTTTGGGGCCTAAGGAGTGTCTTGCTCTGCTCTGGTTCATCCTGGGGCTTAAGTCTTGTGCCTCTTGCTGGTCTCACATCTGGATAACACCAGCAGAATACTGCTATGGCTGAGCCTGCTGCTGTGGACCCAACTTGCTAATTCCAATTTCTGGAGATTTGCAAAGAAAAACTAACACTCTTCTTTCCTCCCTTGATCTGCAGCTTAGATTCAGAGTCCCATCAAATGCCCCTTTTCTGCCTTGGTGGAGATTGGCATTAGTCCCAGATGATCTTTTTTTTTTTTTTTTTTTTTTTTTTTTTTACTGTTTTCCCCCTCTGCTATTTAAACTGAATCCTTAGTGTTCCAAATTAAATCCATTCTTTCTAACCCTGTCATTGTTAACTAATGAGAACAATTCCTCTCTCTGCTCTTGGTGGCTACATGTGGGGTACTTACGGATGAGAATCATATCTTTCTGTAGCCTACTTTTTAACTGTAGACTGCACAGTGATAAAATGGGTTAATTGTTGCTATAAAAATATTTTCTATCCTCATAAGAAAGTAATTTTTTCCCTCCAAATCTTTTTAATTTCTTTGTTTTGCACAATGCTCTTACGGTCTTCAGAGACTAAAAGTAAAATTCGACCCCACCACAGACACAAGATTTAAAGGAAAACGTTAAATACGTAATATGCATGCATAATTCAACTTGCTCACTGGGAAATTTTCTCCTTGTCACACCCACTCTGCTACTAGAGCCTTAGCTTTCATCACACATTCCTCTCATACCTGTGGTCACATTTGCAGCCAAGTTTTATGAATGAATTCTTATTGGAACAGAATCACATCTTAAAAGCATATTGTTTGTAGCAAAACCAACAGCCTGTATGACCTGCAAAGTCCATAATGCTGACATGCTGGCCCTTTAGAGAAAGTTTGCCAACCCCCAGCTGTCTGTCTAACCCTGAGTGTGACCGACTACACAACAGAAGACACCCCTTAAAAGACATGCACCTATGTCACATTTATGGAGAATGTTCTCCTGTGTCTATCCAACTCACACCTCAGATCACCAGGAAAACAAAAGAATCCAGGCCAGAGCTGGATGGTACTCACAATGTGGAGCTGGAGGAAGTCTCCAAGCCCTGGGGCACTGTCAATGCGTACTAAGATGCCATCCTTCACAGTGGTGCTGAATCCAACGGCGAGGCGGTCAGAGCGTGTGCTAGGTCTGTCATTCGCTGGCCAGGTGTAGAGGATGAGACCACCACTTTTCCCAAAGATATACGTGGCACCAGCTATGAAGGCAAAGAAAAGGAGACATCAGGGCCACTGCATTATGCATTGCCTGCTCTAGTACAACATTGAGACTACAGGAGACGGCTGTGGGAGAGAAGCTTCTCACGCTGGATAGTATCTGGTCACTAAAAGGGATGACTTCCACAGCTTCAGAAAGTGCCTGTCTCCTGGCATTAAGGATGCTTGCAATGGGACTGAATAATAAAACAGATGTTATGGAGAGATGCTCAGTATCTTCCACTTCACTGATGCATACCAGTGAAGTATGCATGATACACTGGGTAATGAACTTTGTTGAATGTTAACAACTCTCTCTCTTCTGTAACACCAGAATAAGCCTTCCATTTTGCTAAGACAGGCATGAGATAGAAACTTAGTCCCCTGTCCCATCAGTGGAATCAGGAGCCCTTCCAAGGGTACCACACCCCTATGCTTTCAATGAAGAAGCCCCAAAGTATTATTATTTTCCCAATCCAAAGGATGGAAATGTGGCCTGGTGGCAGGAAGAAATTCAAGTGAAGCAATCTTTCAATGAAATTACTGGAAGCAATAATGTTTTACATTTTTAAATTTTTGGCTCTGGAAATTTCAGATAGATAGATAGATAGATAGATAGATAGATAGATAGATAGATAGATAGAATTGAGATAGCCTGTGTCTGGGGCTCAAGTATAAACATAAGATTTGTTTCAGTTGTTATTCAGTTTATATGCAAGTGCTGCAGATAACTTTAGACAGGAGATTTTAGACGGTCTGTGTATTGACTGTTATGACCTCTTACTTGTAGTCAATTGTGACTTTTCCAAATGCAGCACCAAGGTTCACTAATGTTCACACACTTTATCATATTTCAAACATGGGGTTTCTGGACTGGATCTAGCTGGATGACTCAAAATACTTATGTGTTTCATTATTATCTGGCTATAAACATGCTGACACAAATTATTTCTGGAGTCTTATAAAATTAAATACCTGCTTCCTAAGTATTTATTTGATATGGACACAATGGGTCTCATGTCTTCTCAGAAATGACAATCCAGAAAGGAGCTATAGCAGATGTAGAAAACCACCGGAAGATAATGACTTTTTCAAGTGATAAATTATGTGATCAATTATACCAACTAGGTTTATCTATGCTTTTACTATTTATTCATATTCTGACTATCATCAGTGTTAACCCTAGCTTACCAAAAGTACATTAATTGAATCTACTTATAAAAGCAACAGGGAGAAAAAAAATATTCTGAGATAGTTGGTCCTATTTGTTAACTTGATAGGGTCTATAATTACTTATGAGTAGAACCTTCCAGGCATGGCTTTAAAAGATGTCTAGACTAGGTTAACTGAAGTGTGAAGACACAATCTGGAGGCAGGTGATGAGGGCTGTGGATTAAATACTGCAGAGAATGCCGGCTGAGCATCCGTTGTGATCTCCCCCAGCTTCCTGACTGCTGATATAGTATGACTAGCTTGTACCATCATCATTTTGCTGCCTGTTGGACTACATCTGGGAACTGTAAGCCAAATCAAACCATTTCTCCTTTAAGTTGGTTTTCAGCAGGGCATTTTATCACACAAAGGTGGCAGGCAGCTAATAAATATTTGTATTTTAAAATATGTTAGAGTCTATTTCAAGAAACAAGAATATCAAATTCCAAACTGGGGAAGAACATTATAAATTTGGTAGCTCAAATGTACTAGGACATTGTAGCCTCTGTTTTTTTGTTTTGTTTTTGTTTTTGTTTTGTTTTACCAGTAGCAAGTTGTTTCATTCAATAAACTTCTCAACATCCAAAGTTCATTTGGCATTAGATTTTCCTGTGTGTATCCCAGTGGACTTGATGTGATTCTTATGACTAGTTTTTTAAACATTAAACAACCAAATATTCACTCAATCTTTAGCATTCACTAAAAACCTCAGTCACTGGTCCATATCTATTGTAACAGTTAATGTATAGAAAACAGTGAAATAATTACATCAGCTATACAAGCAAAACATTATATAGCTTGCTTAAAAAGAACAGGCTCATTTGGACTGGAATTGGGAGTTTGTGTTCTATGGCATCCCTGTAGAAGTACTAAGCCCTCTGAGATGTGTGAAAACCCACTTCCCTTTTGAAAGGTCGCCTATGTGTCTTGTTTCTGTTAGAGCCATTTGTATATTACAAGCAGCACATAAATTTTGACTCTCTATAAGCTTCTCAATCCTTACAGGAGTCTCCAGAACCACCCCCCCCAGGATCATGTAGAGAATCTGGGGCTATGGTATGCAAAGTTTATGTTAATTCCATATGCAAAACAATGTTTGCTCTCTCCTACCCACAAACACCCTCAAAGCTGTTCAAAATTAGAAATCTTGGTAAAAGAATTTATGCTTGATATCTCTCCATCTGTGAAGAGTTTAAACAAGTCCTTTTCTGTAGATGATCACAAATGTCACCCTTGCTTTCTTCATTCTTTATTTGGAAAACTGAAGGTTATTCAGTGATTAATGTATAAAATCACCAAAAATGCAAATTAGCCTGTGACATTTCATGCCACTTTATAAAATCTTACCCAATTCTGTCCCACGTTCATTGTGGATTTGCAACAGAGGTACCTTCCTACTCTACCAGGGAAGAATTTCATCTGCACAAAAATAATATTAAACATGCAGAGCAAGGCACAAGGCTTCACAGTTTGCAAAGCCTCTTCTGCACTCTTAGGTGAGGCCAGCAATTGCAGAAGCCAATTCATTTGCTAACAGTTTTACAGATGTGAAAACAGAAGAGGCTCAAATATCTGTCTCAAATCAGGGGCATCTACTATTAATTGCCCCCAGGAGCCTTTTTTTTCAATCACATGCCAATGCAATTACAAAACATGATTTGACAACGCAGCCAAATTTTCCATACTTAGCCTTACATGCTTCATGTCTTCTAAGACTGAAATAGAGCATAAACAAAGCCACTCCCACAGTGTTGGCATGCTTGCAAACAGCATTCTGGGTTTTGGCAAGCAGATAGCTTCACA
The DNA here is from genome assembly GCF_030254825.1 of Meriones unguiculatus. Classification (NCBI taxonomy): domain Eukaryota; kingdom Metazoa; phylum Chordata; class Mammalia; order Rodentia; family Muridae; genus Meriones; species Meriones unguiculatus. Next base: position 95,884,662 of record NC_083355.1, on the reverse strand, counting down.
AACTCTTTTCACTTCTGTGTGTACCCCTTCTCTGTTCAATAATTCTCAGTGTTCCACATAAAGAAGCTGTTCAAAGATAATACACAACCTTTTACATGTTGTGTTTAGAAGTCATGATGGTGTTACTTTTTAAATCAACAGAGAAGAAAACCTCATTATAACACTAGCAGATAGGTTAAATAGATAGAACATCTAATTTTACAAAGCTATTTCTTTCTCTGGGTCTGGATTCACAATGACATCATCTTAGATAATTCTGACTTTTAGATGAAACGGTTTATTCCGCAAGGTACCAGACTGTAGAAACCTGTCCTTGGTTCTGAATTTACTAGTAACAGTGACCAAACTTCCTGAGGACACTCACAGCCTAACAATGCTCTGAAATGATGTTAATTAATTGCCATCATTTTCTATACTGACAATGCCGTTTTTCCAGTTTTATGTGTTTCTTATCTCGAACGCTTTTTATAAATAAACACAAACTTCTTGTTCATATTAAAGAAAAATGTCTAGGCTTCAAATGAAACACCACGTTGTTTTAGAATTTCAAATTTAAAAATTCTTAGTTTTAAATTACAAATCGCTGTTTGGAGAACAGTGTTCTGAGGAACGCTGCTCCTGAGTCCCACGGTACCACAGTATGTGTTCTCTCCTCCAAGACTGCATTTCTGATGGATGGGTTCTGACTGGACTCAGTGTGTCGGTGACAATATCAGGCTAACTCTGCAAATAATCAGAACAATATAAATCTAATTCATTTGAGAAAAAAAAACTAGAAAAAATATTACTTGAAGAAAAAATAGCTATGACTGCCTTTGGGTCATTTATTTAATGCCGCAGCATTTATTAAGAGCAGAATGAGGTTACCACATGGAGTCTCAACCAAGATGGGGTTGTAGGAGTGAAATCCCTGCATAGTTACTGCCAACTGAGATCAAGTACCTCTGTGCCTTAGCTTCTGGTATGTCACTATTTCACCCACAATATACAAATAATGAACTTAGGTTACTGTTTTGAACAGACTAGCCATATACTGAGATGAAATGGATGGTGAAGTTAGAATTGTAATTATACAAATGAAGCTGTGAGGTGAGAAGAGGGGGTGTAAGAAAAGTAGTTTGGCTGAAAAGGGGGTCCAACAGACTGCAAAGTAATACACTCAGGAAGGTGATCGAGAACACACCTGCATGTAGACATAGTAGCTAAGTAGATAATTTAGACTTTTTCAAAGAGAGTAGTAGATTGTTTTTTCTAGTTTACATTTCTTTCCAATATTTTGAAAACACTGGTGGATTTTTTTTCTTCCTAGTTTATTAGAATTTGTTTGTTGATAACATCTCAACTTTTCCTTTTCTGAAGCATTTAGATAATAATCATGGCTATTGTTTTGATTTAGCAACTTCAAGTCCCTGATTTTACACTGATCTTTCTGCATCCAGGCCCTCATCCAAGTCACCTGTTACTTTTTGGATGGATATCAAGGAAGTAGTATCATGGACTTGCTTAAGATTCACTCCATAGGGGTGTGTGTGTGTGTGTGTGTGTGTGTGTGTGTTTTATTTACAGACAAATCTATATGTAGAGAACTTTAGATAGATAATATAATTGACTATCTGTGATTCATTTACTACTTTGTCCATCAGGTAATTACACATAACATGGCTTTAAGAAGTCCTCAGGTTCTATGTTAATTGGACGTTTATGTTGTTTTGTATTTTTAATACAAACCAGATTTCCCTGAAATAATTTTTATTGTTGTTGAAATAGAAATGCTTTTCGGAAGTGCTTCCCAGGGGAAACCTGTGAGTGCTAAATTTAACAAGAACTAGATAAATTACTGGAAGACAAGAATAGTATTGGAATAACAAATTAGTATAGTAAGTATAAACTTACATACCATATGATATGCAAAGTTTGTTAAGAAATAGTATTCCACTGCTATCCTGGCCTCTGTGAACACTGAGAACATAGACTAGAGTTCTGTGACAGTGACATGACACTTGCTCTACTTTATGGTGTCACTATTTCTCTTTGTTCAGTCTATCAAGCACAGTGTGGAGAAAGAGTTGTGATCCTTATGACAAAAATTGACAAAATCCTATTGAAGAATAAATGGACTATCAATGACTTAAAATATATGCTAGCAGTAGATTTGGTTGTTGATATTAAATAACAACTATCTTTTATTCATAGCAATTACTATATAGCTAATAAAAAAATAAAATAGAAAAAATTGTGGCTTACATCTGAAAAAAACCTCTTCCAGCTAATGAAAGCACAAAGCCAGGGGGCATCTCATGGTGATTTATTCCTGAAAAGAATAATTTCTCAACTATTTTCAGAGTGATCTATAATTTTCTCTCAACTTCCCTCTGTATTTCTGTGTCTTTGGAGTGCTGTATCACACTCATTTATTCTTAATGGTAGGAAATTACATATCTGTGGCAGTGTGTGGTTTTCAAATTGCTTTCTCTGGGAGTGTTTTGTTTGGTTTGTGTTTTTGTTGTTTGTTTGTTTGATTGATTGATTGCTTTTCCTTACCTCAGCACTCACTAAAGTTTTAATGAACTTTTTTTGTTACTGTTTTAATTTCTTTAGAAAAGAAGACATTTCAGAGATTCAACAACTTGATGTGGTGCTAAGTGGTGGAAGTGAGAATGCATTCTGACGCTCTTCAACCTCACCTCCTGTCCTTGTGCAGCCATTGGAACAAATGTCCCAAGAGATTCCCAATAAACCAACAGCTGTACAATGGGGAGGGAAGGATGAGTGAGAGATGAAAATGTGCAAGCAAGACCTGGGCCTTGCAGAAGCAGTCACTGGGGAGGAACAGGGTAAGTGATGCAGATGTTACCAACAGCCCCCAGTGAATTGGAAGGACAGCTTATTGATCTATTTTGCCACGATGAAAATTAAAAAAAGAAAGCTTCAAAAACAATGATGAAGTGGCCTCAGATAAAGTAAAATAGAAAGCATTTAACCTTAAAAGAGAAAATTCACCCAGGTTTTTGAACATAGCTTCCCTTTGGCAAAGAAATAAATATATTTGCTGCTTATTAAATTGAGAAACTGAAAGCAATACCTAGAAGTCAAATATGTCCTCAGGGAGTCAACTATTTTCTCAGGGAGAGCCAAGCACTGCATGCCTAGGCAGATGGGGGCTCTCTCCAGATGGGGCAATCGCTTTCTCTTTCTCAAAGAAAGACCAATGAAAACTAAATAGAAATCAATCCTTCAAACAATTCAATATTCTAAGGCTCAGGAAACAAGAGCTTAATCCGAATGCTTCTGTGAACCGACCCAGCGCAGGGTCCGTATAACACCGGCTGTGTTCAGAAACGTGGGAGTTCAGCCTTGCCTAATGTAGTCCTTCGGTATTATACCCAATGTCACAGAACAATGAGAGGCAGGAAGATTTAAAACTAACAAATCAACAGAATGCTTTTCTATGAAAGTCCATCATTATTTAGCTGCAATTGCTAACAAAACCAGAGAGGCCCACTCTTCATGGAGATTAGTTAACTGCTAAGCCTGTCTCCGCAAATATTCTTGAAACTGATGACAGGAAAGCTTAGGATTTCCCAAGGAGAAATGAAGAAGTAACTTGCTACTTCTGAAGCTTAACCACGGACAGGCATATCTTTTCTGGGTCACTTTTTGCACACCTTACTCTCCCAAAGTCTGAGTAATATAAAATGACACGCAGTTTTGGCAAGCCTTCAGTAACCCTGGCAAACACACCCCACCCTCTCTAAGTTCCTGTGATGATGGTGTTTCCAGAAACATAGCACTTTGGAAATGTCACATCAGACAAGCATGAAAGACATGTATCTTTCTCATAGAACCCTAGAGTACCTCTGCTAAGGATAAAGGAGGTGTTTGGTAATATTGAAATTGATCTGATAATAAAGCATGTTGCTCCCTAGTGGAACTGGCTTTTCCAAAGCTCGCTGTCTTTCTTATGGTGCTTCACAGTACTTTTTTTTTTTGACAGTTCAGTTGTTAAACTTTATTGTAGTTTCTAGATTCTCATTCATTAAATCATTCACTTATTTTAAAAAAATATAACAAAATAAAATATAATAAGAAAAAACAAAAGCTATTACATCACTGCTGAAAAATACAAACCAACAGGAAAAGAGACCAAGAGAAGGCATAAGACACAGAGAGCCAGTCGATCCCACACTTAGCAATCAATCCCATAAAAATAACTGGAATCCATAATATGCACCCTGAAGACCTGGTGCAGGACCATGTCGGCCCCGCCCATGCTTCTTCAGGATCTAGTTTCTTTTATTATTCTTATTAATTACAGTTAATTCACTTTGTATCCTCCCTGTAGCACCCTCCCTCTATCCCTCCCAATCCCACTTTTCCTCCCCCTTCTCCACTCATGCCCCTCCCTAAATCCACTAATAGGGGAGGTCTTCCTCTCCTTCCTTCTGATCCTAGTCTATCAGGTCTCATCAGGACTGCTTGCATTGTCTTCTTCTGTGGCCTGGTAAGGCTGTTCCTCCCTCAGGGGGAGGTGATCAAAGAGCCAGCCACTGAGTTCATGTCAGAGACTGTCCCTGTTCCCATTACTATGGAACCCACTTAGACACTGAACTGCCATGGGCTACATCTGTGCAGTGGTTCTAGGTTATCTCCCTGAATGGTTTTTGGTTAGAATATCAGTCTCAGAAAAGTCCCCTGTGCTCAGACTTTTTGGTTCTCTTGCTCTCCTTGTGGCACTCCTGTCCTCTCCAGGTCTTACTATTTCCCACTTCTTTCATAAGATTCTCTGCACTCTGCCTAGAGTTTGGCTATAAGTCCTAGCATCTGCTTTGATACCCTGCAGGGCAGAGCCTTTCAGAGTCCCTCTGTGGTAGGCCTCTGTCCTGTCCCCTGTTTTCTCCCTCTTCTGATGTCCATCCTCTTTGTCTTTCTGAATGGGAATTGAGTGGAGGAATGGATACAGAAATTGTGGTACATCTACACAGTGGGATATTACTCAGCAATAAAAAAAAAAAAAAAAAAAAAAACATGAAATTTGCAGGCAAATGGTGGGGACTGGAAAAGATCATCCTGAGTGAGATATCCCAGAAGCAGAAAGACACACAGGCTATATACTCACTCATAAGTGGATATTAGATACATAATATAGGATTAATTTACTAAAATCTGTATAACCTAAAGAAGCTAAACAAGAAGGAGGACTCTGGCCAAGATGCTCAATCCCCATTCAGTCTCTAATTTCAATAGTAACATTAACAGTGGGATTAATGCCCATATCTGCTCTGTGAATGAATGACTCCTAGTACACAACATAATATTATAAACCCGCAGAGTGCACAGAATGACCGCTGCATACATTTACTAGTGTGACCCCGGGAAGCATCACACTGGCATGGGTAACTTGGGCATCTGAAATTCATTTTCTCTCTCTCTCTCTCTCTCTCTCTCTCTCTCTCTCTCTCTCTCTCTCTCTTTGAGACCAGAAGCCTTTCTCTGTGGCTTGTACAAGGCCATTTCCACCCTTGCTGTCGGCGCATGCTAACACATGAGTGGCACCAGATTAGCACTGTACCCATTGGTCCTAGCTGCCTCTGTTCTCGAAGATACTAGACATGTAGGATTGGGAGTTTCTTTGATGAACCCAATTTAATCCATTTACAGCTTCAGAGAGTCTATCTCTAAACAAAGACTACAGATTTTTTTTTGCTACCTTTGGGGGTTCTTGAACCAATCACCATGGATACTAAAGAATGTCTTGGCACGAATTTATGAGAACACGATTCAGCTCCTAGCAGCTACTGTCTCCATTGTAATGATCAGACAAGTCAACCTACAATATGCCCAGGAATAATTATACCACACTCATAAAGTTGTGGGTTCTGTAGGTCAGCCTCCACTACTAGCTTTTACCAGAGATTATCTCACAACCGACATAATTTAACTTTCCTAACCACACCGCTTCTTACTTAAGGAAGCAGAGCCAGTCCCAGGAAATTGCACAGTATTTGGGTTCAATAAAGTAAATATTAAGCTTTATTGTCAAACAAAACGAAAATCCAGAGCCCTTCCATAATATCAGTTTCTGAAAGATAGGGCTGCTTAATTTATCTCTTCATCAACAATTGTGAGAGCTTGGAAAATAAATGTTACTGAGTGAACCAATAAATTTTGGGCTGCCTCTTTGTATATATCTTCACATTGCCATTCAGGGGTGGAGAAGAACTGCAAATAGATGAAGAAGAAGCCACAGTGCCCATTCATTCGGCTCAGCATGGAATTATTTTATAAATACTCATCAATTAGGGTTTATAACAGCACCCATGATCAAGTAGCACATAATGTTCAATTTATAAAAGAAAACTACCCACACAAACATTTGAGTGATTTTTCTTCAGTGTGGGTTTTGGCAGGCTCAGATAATAAAAATCACACCCATTTTGTTTCAGATTGTTTTCTGTTACCTCTTACTTCCTAAATCACACCTCAAATTCTTTTCATTGGAAAAAAAAAACCCGTAATAAATAAATACACCTCAGCTCTAAATTCATAGGGTTATGTGGGAGAGAACAATATGATCTTCATTTATCTCATAGAGCATTAACTAACAGCAAAGACCATATCTACATGTCTGTTAGGAAATTAGAGATGAATTAGATGAAAAGCAAAAATGATGATCCAGTAATTACTTATCATCCTTTTTCTGTAGAGTTATTTTTCAAAATACACGGCTTCTGATAGCATCTTTGGGGACCAGGTTAGGAGAGAGGGGAAGTTCAAACTACCTTGCTTGCCTCCATTTCTTCTTTAATGCGATGGCTTTGAAATGTCTTTCCTGCAAGCAATCAAGGGGTCTCTATTTCTCTGGAAGGGAAATACAGATGAAAAGCAATAGCTTTGATTGAAATATCTGATTTATATAGGCTTCACACTTTCTAAAGCCAGGGGCTATGCAAAGACAATTTTGGTGTTTCTGTGGCTCTAATTTATAAAACGCGATTTTCCTGAAAACGTTGCCTAACATTTTTGAAGGGTAATGACTCTGAATTGCAGAAGATACATTTTAACTATTGAAACCATCTTAGAGTTAGGAAGGGGGAAGGCATGTGAACCATTATGGCTCATGCTCCTTGCTACATAATACAAAATTATCTTTACTGTGCCTCAGTTTCTACATGATTGAAGTGGAGATAGGGGCTCATAAGTTTCCTGTGCTGGCTGAGGAGCTACTTGGCAATTGATGGAGGCTGGTGAAGGGATAGCCATTTTTCTTTTGCGGTATAGCCATTGGTTGATTTCTTATGCACCAGCAAATGGTTCCATACCCATTCACGTTTGGGCAACATTAATTGGTTGCAGTAGATATTGAAGAAGAAAAGGAAAAGAAGAATATTTGGATAAAAAGTTAAGATGGAAACTTGTTTAGAGCTGGTGCAGGTGGAGTTGGAGGAGTGACGAGAAGTAGATATAATCATAATACATTGTATACAGGTATGAAATACTTTTCCTACCTATTAGTCTTAACAAGTTGTAATGAAGATCTCAGTAGGACATAGAGAAGCCTGGCTACATCATGCACTTGCTGTACAAAGATGAGGACCAGATCCCCAGAACCCACACTGAAGATAGGTATGGTGTGTGTCTATGCAGCTAGGGAAACAAGAAATAGCATTTTCTAAACCTTAAGGAGACAAGAGAGAGCATGATTTGCTGGCTTGTTGGCTAAACAGTCCAGCCCAATTGATGAACCTCATGGTCAGTGGGGTACCCTGTCTCTCTAAGATGTAAAGTGATAAAAATATTCAATATTCACTTCGGACGTCCACATAAACATACACACACATACCTACATATATGTACAACTACAGGACACATAGATACATACATATTACTCTACACACCATACATACACATGCACAAACAAATAGCATAGTCAATTAAACTAAAATAACTTAATATTCTTATTCTATCAGGGACAGCTCAACATGAAATGACACCCCTTTCATCACTGTGTCTGCCCCACACATCTGTTTTAATATAGGTACAAGTCTCTTTATATGCAAGCTATTTTTTTTTATCAAACCAACTATTCAAATGAACTTATCAGCCATAAAATACTGTACTCTACACATATCAGGGCCACGGCTCCTTACTGAAACTTTTAAAACATTTTTGAAGTGATAGGTAACCCCTGATGAGTCTCGCAGGGGCTGACAAGCCGAGGAACAACACGTGCTGTGAAATGGTTTGAGTAGGAATGACCATATAGAGAGCTCAGGAGTGTCCTCCAAGAGAAGGAAATTCTCATTAGGATTTTTGTTTGGATTTCACGTGTGTTTTGTTAAGAAGAATCACATTTCCCCAGCTAGCTTCAGTTCTTGATCCTCCTGCCATTACTTACCAAGAGCTATAATTTATATGTGTGTGTCACCATCTCAGCTTCAGTATCTCATGTATGTTTCATATTGGGACACGTGGTATTCTGGTTGTGTTCTTTTGGCAAATGCTTATGGATTTTGTAGTTAGTGCGTATAACGGACATGTGAGGCTGAGGAGGAAGTAACGTCTTTGATGATGGAGGCCCTTGCCTGACACTCATCCAATATGTCTTGACTTGGGACTTCTTGGGTACCAGACGTATGAGATGCAAATTTCTGTTGCTTACCCAGATAATAAGTACAGACCGCTTTGTTTTAGAAGCCCACATGAACTAAAATACTAAAGAATCCAATATACTATTTCCCTCTTTCTGAGATTAATTTTTAAGTCATTGTACAAAGAATTGGACCTCACTGCAGTTCTTATTCACCCCCTCTTCCATTGCTTCCCTGTTTCCACCGTTCTTCTTTGCTTGTCCTTAGTTTTGATCAGGCCTTCCTCTGATTGCATGTTTCATCTATTCCACCATGCTCTCACCTGCCATCACCTTTTAAAATAACTTCTTTCTTTTTCATGGTTCCCCTTCCTAACACACACACGCCAATAGATGATAAACACACAACAACAACAACACCAAAACAGCTTAGATAATTTCGCTCATGAATATTCATACAATTTTGTGAGTAAAGTCAAGGGTTCATTAAAACTTGATTCCAGGACTATTAGAAGTAAGTGCATTACAACATTAAAGGTATCTAGTCACCATAATTTATTATTTCACCCAATTAAAGTAGAATTAGAATATAATTTTATCTTGGATTTAACAAAATCCTACAGACATTTCTTCCCAAACTTTAATTAAAACAGGAAGGAAGCAAAGTGTTTAAAATATGATAGTAACTATCAACGCCAACTAACACCACACCGAGTAATAAAAGGTGCATGTAGCCTTTGACAGTAAGATCAGGAAACAGAAGTGTTCATTAGTACAGTATTGCCAGGCATTATTTATATGCTCTTATTAAAACAGTAAAGCAATAAAATAAAACAAGCTGTAAATACTGGAAAGGATCATAAGTTTTAAAGGATACGTAAGTAAATGCCTGCATACACCGAATCTTCAAAGTCTATTAAATCAGTAAAAACAGATGTTAAGTTGGTGTAAGATTTGCTACAAACATTCAAATCTATAGCTCACCACCCTCTCAAAGTTGATGCAATGATTTCCACAAGGGGAATAGGACCATTTGAAAGAAAAAAAAGGACAGTCTTTTCTTGGAAAATTTAACGCACATGTGAAAAGAATGGCTCTGGGTACTTGATTTACTTATATTATCAATTAATATCCAGATTATATATGGAAATACAGAGATAAAACCCAAAATAATACACTTAGAAAATGGGAAGGGCTGAAGATGTCATCCAATGGTAGGGCATCTTCCGCAAGTTTGAGGCCCTGGGTTCAATCTCTTGCAATGCCGAAGAATAAAATAATAATAATAATAATAATAATAATAATAATAATAATAACAACAACAGGATAAATAGATGGCCAATGGAGGCATGAAAAGACATTTTACATAAGTAATTGATACTGAAATGCATATCAAAAAAGCCTACATTGAAATATTTCTTTATAAGTACTAGGAAGTAAGTGGTGCATATTTTTGTGCTGTTGGTAAAAATTTGCAGTGCTGTAGCCACTGTGGGAAAACGTATGGGGGAATCTTCAACACACACACATACACACATATTATTATCTGGTCTGTTTAGTCCATATCCAGCTTTATGCCGTGATGAGCCGAAAGCAGAAACCAAACTTAGCATTGTGTACCGTTACCCATAACAACATTATTCACAGTATTGAGAAGATATGGGAAAAAAACCCAAATATCTATTGATTAAAATGAACAAAATGTGATCTACAGATAAGTGAAACACTAGTCAGCTTTAAAAGAAATGTAATTGTGGCACATGTGAATGAGCCTTGAGGATATTGAAATTAGAGAAATAGGTTGAGTAAAACAAGCAGGCACAAATCATATAGGTTGCCTAGAATATTCAAATTCAAAGATATGGAAAGGAGAGTGGTGGCCTTTTAGCCTGGGGAATGAGCAATGGGCTGAAAAAGAATTACAGTTTGGAATGCTGGAGAAGGCTTTGGAGGATGCCATTATAGTCCCATTGGATGGTGCACTTAAAATGGCTGAAATGATAAACTTTTGTTGAGTATGCCTTATCATAATAGAAAGTAACTGGAGTACCATAACAACAACAAAAAAAGACACAATAAAAATAATCTATAAAATATCTTGACAGAATCAGCAAGGAAGCCAAACAAAGAAAATCTACCAACTATAAATTGGAAGGGCATAAAACATTTTCATATGTAGAAGTCACATGACAGTAATGGATAAGGACAATAGATACTGAGACTTATGGGCAACCTTTGAGCAGAGTGCAGGGAATCTTAGGAAAGTAGTTTGGAAATAGTAAGATCTGGAGAGGACAGGAACTCCATAAGGAGAGCAACAGAACCAAAAAAAAATGAGCACAGGGGTCTTTCCTGATACTGCTATTCCAACCAAGGACTATGCATGGAGATAACCTAAGACCCCTGCACAGATGTAGCCCATGGCAGTTCAGTATCCAAGTGGGTTCCATTGTGATAGGAACACAGACTGTCTCTGACATGAACTGATTGGCCTGCTCTTTAATTACCTCCCCCTGAGGGGGAAGCAGCATTACCAGGCCACAGAAGAAGACAACGCAGCCACTCCTGATGAGACCTAATTGACTAGGATCAGAAGGAAGGAAAAGAAGTCCTCCCCTATCAGTGGACTTGGGGAGGGGCATGCAGGCAGAGGGTGGAGGAAGGGAGGGATTGGGATGGGAGGAGGGAGGGAACCACTGGGGGGGGATACAAAGTGAGTAAAATGTAATTAATAAAAAAAAATTTTTAAAAAGTAAATCTTTCAGAAAATAAAGGTTTTAGAAAATTTATTACCTTCTGATATCAAAATTGTAACAGTAGAGTTTTAGTATTTTCAAAGTTAACAAATAACCACTTTGGTCAGTGGCTTGAGAAACATCATGTCTTCTGCTGTGTAAAAGAGAAAGTATACTTTCAAAACTCATGAGCCTGAATATATTTTTCCTCCTTGAAGTTGCCTCTATCAAATGTTCTGTTACATTGACAAGAAAAATAACTAAGAAATAAGTGCATAATCCTCACTTTTAAAGATTTTCCTCTGATCTATCAGGCCCTAGAGTGGAGCTCTTTCGACACCTGCTCCTGGCTGTAAGCTTTTATTCATGAAGTCACATTGCAGGTCTATAAAAATTCATTTCCCGCCTCTCATCTTAGTGCTACTATGATAACTTTAGCGTTGATTCAACAGTAACGATATGACATGCTACAAATAAACAGCAGTCACCTCCATCAAAGCCTGAAGATTTGTTATGATGGATATATTCAGACATACCGGCCTCTTTTTAGAAAATGCAATTTTGTGGAAAAATACAAGATAATTGGTCCTTAGCTCTTGCAATAAACTTAGATGGCACCTGCCGTATTTAAATTAATACAGTGCTTCTCTCTGTTAGATTAGACCTTCTGATTGAGTCAGTCATGTGAAAACACTGACACAGCTCATGTGGGCTTGGATTGTAGGCTGCTTTTTGATGTGGGTGCTTTAAAAAAAAATGTTGTGATACTTGTCCATCCAGTAAGAAAGGAAATGGAAAGTTCTTTATTCCGCCACATATCCAGGCTGTCCTTATCTCTCCGCCTCAGCTTTTGCTTCACATTGTGCAACATAGGTGGCAGGTTTTATTGGGCACCAGAAGATTCTTCAAGGCAATGACGTCAGATCTGAAGTCTCCGCACGAACACTGGATCTGCTTACCAGGCAGCACACACACATGGCCCTTGAGGATTTATTCTATTTCCCACTGTCCCCAATTCCTCCTATTCAGGCCACCCCCATGCACATTAAGCAGAACCGAGATTCGCTTTTTTTTCTAATTTCACTTAGTCCAGTAGCAAGAAGGAAGCAGACTCCGCTGAAGGGCGGTGGGTGGCGCCGCGCAGTGGGACAGCTCACTTCCTGGGAATGCTTCACTGATGAGTGAAGATCTTCCTTGTGGGGCCGAGTCTAAGCTCTAAGAATCCCCCAGCACTATAAGAATTGACGTCACGTGGCTGGTGTGACCCTTTGCATGATGTGAACTTGTTTTCTGGGAGATCAGTGCTCTTGTCATTACCAGGGACTTTCCTGAAGCTACTACATCCTTCCATGTATGGCCACACTTGTACTTTAAAGCAACCATTTCTCTTAAAGTCATAGCTTTTTGAAGGAAGTTAACAAGACAGCACTGGTTCACAAAGACACGTTATCTATGCCAGGGACAAAGCCGGTCATAGATGATACCTTATTAACTCATTTGCTTTTGCACTGGTTGATATTGAACCCAGTGCATTCAGCGTGCCAGGCAAGAATTCTGTCTCTGAACTCCACTCCTGGTTCTACTTTTACTTTGAAATAAGTTATCAGTAAATTATGCAGGTTTTCCTAAAACTTATTTTCTCTGGAGTTAGCCTCCGGGGGATTTTGGATTATAGGAATACAGCACCACATCCAAATACTTTAGACACATAAACCCATCATAAGCAGCCACAGACTGTTTCTAGCCAGGCTGGAGCACAGGGTTTCTTGTATGTAGAACTGTTATGTGCCTCAAGCCTCAAGCTGGTCAAGACCAGTGCTAGGCACAACAAATCATACATGTTAACAATGAAAAGAAAATCCAGGAAGCCCCTTACTTTTGTCTTCAGTTATGCACACAAACACAAAGGCCCTGTGCAGTTACGGAAATCTGTACACAGTCACAGTTGATGACTGTCAGAAGAAAATTAGAATGTTTCCGTCCCGACTATGTGTAGGAGCTCTTGGAACTTTGTATTCTTAATAGAGGTTCAAGAAGAGAGGCTTAAGGGAATTTCATTGATTCTCCTTAACTTTAAAAATATTATTAGACATATAGTATAGGATAAACATACTAAAATCTGTACACCTAATGAAGCTAAGCAAGAAGGAGGACCCTGGGTAAAATGATCAATCATCATTCAGAAAGGCAAATGGGACAGGCGTCAGAGGAGGGAGAAAACAGGACAGGAGCCTACCACAGAGGGCCTCTGAAAGACTCTAAGCAGCAGGTTATTAAAGCAGATGCTAAGACTCATAGCTAAATTTTGGGCCGAGTGCAGGGAATCTTATGAAAGATTCCTTTCATAAGAGAGGGAGATAGAAAGACTTGGAAGGGACTGGAGCTCCAAAAATCTGGGCACAGAAGTCTTTTCTGAGATGGATGCTCTAAATAAGGACCATGAATGGAGATAACCTAGAACCCCTGCACAGATGTAGCCCATGGCAGTTCGGTGTCCAAGTGAGTGCCCTAGTAAGGGAACAGGGGCTGTCTCTGACATGAACTCAGCGGCTAGATCTTTGATCACCTTCCCCTTGGGCGGGGGGTGGGGGGCGAGCAGCCTTACCAGGCCACAGAGGAAGAAAATGCAGCCAGTCATGATGAGACCTGATAGACTAGGATCAGATGGAAAGGAGGAAGGAGGACCTCCCCTATCAGTGGACTGAGCAAAGGGGCATGGGAAAAGAAGAGGGAGGGAGGGTGGAGTTGGGAAGGTATGAGGGAGGGGACTACAGCTGGGGTACAAAGTGAATAAATTGTAATAAATTTTAAAAATTAAAAATATACTCAACTACCAATTTACAAATTTTATTGTTCTAATTATATGATGCGAATACATATATATATATAAATACTATATAGTGCTTACATCAAGATTATATTCTTTAGCCCATTTCTCTTTAGACTAAAATTGGCTGTTTAATAGATAATATGCTGTTGTTCACTCTGCTGTTTAAAAATCCCAAGACATTCCTGTTTTCTAGCTGAAACTTCGTGGGCTTTGATCTATACTCCTTTTTCCTCTGCCAATCTCAAGTGTATGGTCAACTCTTCCACATACACCTCTATGCCTTGAACGGCTTTAGATTCCATATATATGTGAGTCAATCAAGTTTAATTGACTCTCAATATCCCCCCTAATAATATTGCTTGGGTAGCAAAACTAACTATGGAACAATTTCATTGAGAAAGGTGAATGGAAAATGGAGAGGAGAGGAGAGAGGGAGAGAGACAGAAAGAAGAAGAAGAGGAGGAGGCAGACATATAAAAAAGATAGAAGGAAGATGACATATCTCAGCTCAGCCAGTACATTTTCTGTGCTTATTTATTGTGAAGATACTTTACTGGGTACAGAATCATTCACATCTATATATTTGAATACATGTGATAACACATAATAAATGAAGGAGTCCTGTCCTTATACATTGGTCTTTGTCTATAGGACACGAAGGCACAATAAGTAAATATTCTTAAATAATTTGTACGTTAATCACTAACACATCTGGGCTGAAAAAGAACTTTTTGTACACCACAGAAAAGGATATATTCAGGCATCATGTTTTGTTTTTTGTTTCTTCAAATCTAACAGTTTTTACTAAAGGGGAATACGTGATTGGATGTGACACTCCACAGGTCTGCCCAGTCCCCATAAACATGAGGGTGACAAGACAGAGTGTTTCCCCTAGAGGAGGAGGAGAAGAAGGAAGAGGGGGAAGAAGAAGAGAAGAAGGAAAAGGAAGAGGAGAAGAAAGATTGGGAGGGGCATGCCCACAACCCGGATGGGTCTCCTTAAGAGGCAGTGCAGCAGCGAAGACAAGTATAATGGCTGTTTAATCATATTAACTGTGAAGTGTTGATTCTTTAGACTCTCATGACACTCATGAATGATGTAGGAGCTGGCTATGATGAACGCACCATGATTCCTCAGGATAGAGCTTTTCAGGGAATTTATGCCCCTCCCCCCAGGACAAAAGGGTCCTGAGCTCAGTTATCATTTGTTCTGGGAGAGAATTTACAATCTTTTGCCAGCAACTCCTTTTTACCCTACTCAATAAAGCGCTTATTTTGATATACTGGCAGTGGTTGTTCAAGAACAACAGTATCCTTGGAAATCCATGCATGGTGAGCAACCTTCCTACCTTGCTTTCTTCCTCTGTTTGCACTTTTGTCATTTCCAGTTCCTGTAAGGTAAAGAGCTTTCATGCCAGTCTTCAAGCCATGTATCTCTACATCTGGCCAGTGGCATACATACACTTATACACATCCATCCATTGGTGAATATGAATATATATGTACCTATATATGTTCAAGTGTGTATAGATACACTTAACAGACAAAGATATTGTTCTTGAAGGTCTGAAAACTCAAATGCTATTTGGATTCACTGTTACAAAAAGAATTCTGGAGTGTCTGGACTATTAACATGTTGTTCGGTACCCTCTGCCTGCATACACCTGCTCACCCATAGTAAATAATTGATATTTACTATGAAAATTTATTGAATTCCTACTTACTATTAGTTATTACTATTACTATTAGTTATTACTATTAGTGATGTCTGGAAGTTTTAAGGGCTAATCAGGCATGATGAGAAGATAGTTGTGACATAAGTAGTTTCACACTAGCACCTGAGTGCCAGAAAAATAAGCTATACGCTCCATGAAGGAAGAAAGGTCTCTCTGTCATCAGAGGGGATAATGGAGAAATAGTGAGTCGCAGAGTGTTTGGCATGCATGGGGACAATAACAAAACCAGTGTGTTCAAGGTGAAGTGTGCAAAGAAGGGAGTGCGGGAAAGATTGTCTGTAAGACAAGAGTGCACACCTCATGGAAGTAAAGTTTCACACCAGATATGCATAGGTGTCTATAAGCCCTTTTTAGATGGTTCAAAAAAGTATGTGTATGTGTATATAAATATAAATATATAGATATAAATATATATATGTATATGTGTATGTAAATGTATATGTATAAATATATATGATTTTGAATGTAAAAGAAACAGACTTGATCATTTAAATTAATTATCTTATATCACTTGGCTAAATCAGTTTTACCATTTGAAAAGTTGCTGTTGCCTTCATTTGAAAAAAGAAATCAATGGCCATTTTGTAAAGTGTGAGCATTATATAAAGTCATATTTACACTACCACAAATACTTCAACACACTTGACAGGAATATCCTTGTGGATTTTATCCTTAAGGATATTTTTGGTATAGAGTCTGTCATCTAGGAAATCCCACCAATAAAATCATCCATTAAAAATATGCCTCTGACCTCTGAAATAAAAGGCGGCCACACCACATCTATTACTTACTTAAACCCTGGAGTAATGGTGGGGATGTAGCTACTAAAATTGGTCGAAGTCACAATAGCCCCGTACGTTTCAATCAACAGGTATAGGAGGTTGTGGCTTCAGAAATCTTTTGTCAAATGGACTTCAGTTGCAAATAGACAGTTGTGAAATGTCAATTATACAGGAGGATTCACTTCTAGAGGTCTTCTGAACAGTTAATACTGCACAGTGGGAAAAAAACGTCAGTGTGTAGAGTAGATCACCTGTCCTGTGTGTTAACCACACAAAAAAATTGTCAAAAAGATTTTTTAACACTTACAACTTCATAAGAAGAAGTCAAAATGGTATTTATATATAATAATTCACTGTGAAGTATTTTAAAGGATAAAATATATTTGTGTAGTATTTGTAGATATGAAGATAAGGGAGCAATAGAGAGAGGATTCGTCTACACCTAATAAGACAGTCACAAAACAATCTTTCTGCTGCCTTCTTGAGTAAGCTTATTGTTTCCACCACACTTCCTTTATTTCTGTGTGGTTTAATCAGAACAAAAAGAATAAGTTTTGGTTTTGTTTGAAGAAAGAAAGTGGGCTTATTTATTTTTGGGGGGAGGGTCAGATTTTTATTAAAAAGCCATGTACTACATGAGGGTAACAGAATGAAAATCAACAGAAGTGAAAGGAACCAAAACAAGGACAGATTTCCTGACCATCAGGAGTTAACAACAAAACCCACGCTGACATGAATTCATGATAGAGTCCTGACAGCTTCGCTTCCAACACTCCACCTTGTTAATTTCCATCATGAAATCTCTTCATTCTCTTCATGGTCTTTATTCATTTCATTTTGTGTCCTTTCCTTAGACTGTAACTTCAGTAAAAACAAACAAACAAAAAAGCAGAAAACCCCACCTAACTCATCTTTTAGGTCCTGGAACTACACATGGTTCATAGCCAACTTTCATTAAAATTAAAAGTGCAAACTGAGTTGCCATCTATCCTATATTGACCTCGTCATATATCAACCTCACTATACTACTCTCATGTTTGTCATTCTCCAGTGCTTTCCATTGCCTTAGAACAAAAGTAACATCTTTAACATGGCTAAAGTCTCTCCATGGTCTGACCCTACAAACCACTCCTTGCTTCAACCCACCATCATGTCCCTTTTCTCACGGAGATTTTGTCTGTTCTTTCAGGCCCGGAGTGATCTGTGGAGAGGCCTCCCTTGGCCCACAACAACAGGTAAAATGTTCTTTTCTTCTCTTGTGTTCACCCTCCAGCCTGTAACTTCCACCAATATCACTACATCTCTTGTATCTGCTACTAGAATTAAGTTCAGGATGGTAGTGTTTCCCTGTTTACTTCACAGCCTTACTGACTCTCCAGTTAATGCTTGGCTCAGAGAAGGCAACCAATGAAATTTTGGAGAAGAGTACATAGAGCTTTAAGAACAGTTGTTTTCAAGAACAAGGCCAGGTGATTTCCTGTTGGCTATTTCATACCTGTCACTGTGCATATCCATTCGTTTGTTTTGGCTCCTGTTTCAACTGACACATATAATCCAAAGCTTGTGTTCACAAGCCGCATCATATGAACATCTTTATTTGATATATTAAAGTAGAAAGGATGATAGCAATCTTTTCCCAGTTTCTCCACTAGTTGTTAATGTATATAGATACACATATATGTTTATGTTTAAAAGACCATACTGAACTCGTCCCAGAAAAGGAGAGCCACAAGTCTGAAGCTGTAATATGACTGTTACTCAGCTGTAAAAGTAGCCAGGGTGCCTATTTTCAAAATTTTCTCCATCAAGTAAAGAACTAAAATCTGTCCTTGTTTTGGTTCCTTTCACTCAAATGAGAAAAGATATGCCAGGGTTGTGCTGCCCGTCTGGAAAACCTGTCACTTAGGGGGCTGAAATAGGTTGTGTAATGTAATACAGCCTAGATTCCTGAGAAAGGGATGAAATGAAGAGAAGGAATGAAAGGAGGAAGGAAAGAAAAAAAAAAGGAAGAAGCGAGAAAATGAATGAAGGGGGAAGAACAGGAGAGATGTACCACTTTTCTTGAGAGCATTCTCTCCAGGGTATGGCAGTGAAAGAGTCAAATTCAGTGACACCAACCTCTTCAGCCCAATGGTTCACATGGATATTTTTCAGAAGGGCTAGATAAACAAACTCAGAAAATTCTTTTCTTTCTTGTCTCTGCTGTAATGCAATGTATTGATTCGGGGCCCACTATTTCATGGCACTCACATGCTTCAGTAATACAGAGAATTTATTTTTATCCTTCATCTCGGAGAGTTGAGGCCATGCTGCCCCAGTACAAAACCACTAGTTTTATCAGTTCTTCCCTCTCTATAGCCAATACCCTGGCAGCTGGACAGCAGGGTTAACAAGAGGACTGCTACATAAAAACTCTATTTCCATTAAAGGTCATCCTTTCCCTAGTCCAAGGTCAGTGTGGAGAGGTCTAAGAAAAACATTGCTGCTGATAAAGCAGATAAATTAGGGTGGAAGGTACTTTATCAGTTGCTTACTTCTCCACGGGAAGTAGTCAATGCTGAGATTTTAAAAAAAGCTAGGATTTTCTTTTTTATTAATTAATTGATTCATTTATAACAATTTATTCACTTTGTATCCTAGCTGTAGCCCCCTCCCAGTACCTTCCCCCACTTCTCCTCCCATGTGCCTCCCCTAGTCCACTGACAAGAGAGGTCCTCCTCCCCTCCCCTTCCCTCTGACCCTAGCCTATCAGGTCTCATTAGGACTGTCTGCATTGTCTTCCTCTAAGGCCTGGTAAGGGGGGAGGTGATCAGAGAGCCAGCCATTGAGTTCATGTCAGAGACAGCCCCTGTTCCCCTTACTAGGGAACCCAGTTGGAGAATGAGCTATCATGGGCTACATCTGTGCAGGGGTTCTAGGTTATCTCCCTGAATGGTCCTTGGTTGGACTATCAGTCACAGAAACGACCCTTGTGCCCAGGTTTTTTTGGTTCTGTTGCTCTCCTTGTGAAGCTCCACTCCCCTCCAGGTCTTTCTATCTCCCCCTTCTTTCATAAGATTCCATGCACTCTGCTCTAAGTTTGGCTACAAGTCTCAGCATCTGTTTTGATACCCTGCTGGATAGAGTCTTTCAGAGGCCCTTTGTGGTAGGCTCCCGTCCTATTCCCTGTTTTCTCCCTCTTCCAGTGTCTTTCCCGTTTGCCTTTCTGAATGAGGATTGAGCATTTTACCCAGGGTCCTCCTTCTTGGTTAGCTTCTTTAGGTGTTAAGAATATTAGATAATGCTTTTTCTTACTCTGAGAGATTCTCATTCAGGACTTTATGAGGAAATCTTTCCCTGTTGAGCTATTTTAAATAATTTAAACTTTTCCTTTTAGAAAATGAGCCCAGTGGTGCAAAGAGAAAGATGTCTAAACTAGATTAGTGTTTCAGGCTTTTCATGGTTAATTTCCCTGACCTCATATTGATACCCACTCCTGCTCATCCTATACCATTAAATCTAACATTGATTGAGCATCTACTCCTATCCTTTCCATGAATACCTCTTTGGTAATGTGCTAGTCTCACACGTATAAAGCCCTTGTTTTTGATCCTCAGCATGGTATAAATTGGGTAGGTATGGTGGAATATACCTGTAATCCTAGCACTTGGAAGACAGTGGCAGGAAGATCACAAGTTCACCGTCATCCTCAAGGACATGCTGGGCTACATGAGACCTTGTTTCAAAATCAAAAAACAAATGAACAACCTGAGTCTCCAGTAGGCCAGACAAACATTAGGTACATAATAAAAGTTGACATGGACTCTGTTCCCAGCGCTTTGATCACTTCCTCCTGGTGGGGGCCCTTGCCAAGCCACAGAGAAAGAGGATGCAGTCAGTCCTAAAGAGAATTGCTTGATAGGCTGGGGTCAGATGGTAGGGAAAGAGAGCTCCTCCTTTCTGAAGACTAAGGGAGTGGGATAGTGGCGAAAAGATAGGGAGAGTAGGACCAGGAGGATACAAGGGTGGGGGCTACAATCAGGATATAAAGTGAATAAATTATAAAAAGTAAATTTAAAAAATCTTCCATATAAAAAAAAACAGCTGTAAGATACAGAAGGGAGCAAAAGGAAACTAAAGTTCTTCCATCCCATCCACCCCTGTATCATCCTGTGCCCTATCTTCCCTATGCACAAACCAGGAAATAAATGGATACTGTGGAATGCAGAAGCTAAACACACGCATTTCATAATCTCATTTGTTCAGTGAGGACATCGCATCCACAAACTCTGAGGTTCTCAACTGCGGTAACACCAGAGATCCTGAACAAGCTCTCATTGACTGCGGTTGTATCAAAAACAGCTTTGACTGGCTGACAAGCACAGGCTGCATGAACTCTCACCAGCCTGCGAACTCTTTGAAGTGGAAATTATGCACACAAAGCCGGCCCATGGCGGCAAGTCACAGATGTTGCTGTTGGCCCCACCTGCTCATCTCTCTCCCCACTGGGAGGATTGCCATAAGTACTCAACTTCTTGTAAAGTGTGGTGCATGCATTCAGACCTTTCTGGGCTGCCACTGATCACAGTGTAGCTCTGAAGCATTCTGTGTTTGCTTATAATGATCTCCCAACAGGTAAAATGGGGGAGATGTGGAAAGTGACATCTTGGTTTCAGGGACAGTAAAATCACAGTATGGGAGAGGAAAACGTAAAAGGGAAAAAAATGGGCAAATCAAAATTTATATGATGTCCCAACTAAGATGAATGATGCCTTTTCTTTCAATCAATTCTGGGTGCCACATTTCAAATGACCACTTCTGTGAAAAAAAAAAAAAAAAAGTAATCCAGGTTTGTCAGTAACCCTTACAACCAACATTCTCGTTCTTGCTGTGGAGCAAAAATAAAAACCATATTGTCTTTGAATAACCAAGCTGATGGAAAAACTATATTTTCCACAAAAAACAAAAACAAAAACAAAAAAACAAAATCAAATAGGCAGGTGACAGATTCAGCATGTAAATTAGTGAAAACAGTATCATAATGAGCTACAGAGGGAGCTGTTCTTTCTGAATATATATTCATGATCTCTTCATGCACAGTGCTTAACCAGTATCTCAGCTTAGTTTTGTGTCTTCTAATTAAAGCAGACTAAACTTGATTTCCTAAGACTCTTAGACTTCTCAGCTCTGATGCCGTAATGGACAATGGGGCGATGTAAGTACAGAAGGCTTAGAGCATCTAAGATCTCTACAAGTGCTGAACAGTATAAGATGTTTTCATTAACATTAGTATCGTCATGCTTGCTTTTCCTTGTTTACGTGGTCATTACACAGGGGCTCTTTAAATTCATAGAAAAATAATGCCAGAGGTGTCTACATTGTAGTGCTCTTGACCACATGGCCTTTACAGCCTCATCCCTGATCAGATTCAACTGGACCAGGAAGATAAGAAGTGAGAATAGCAGGGAAGGAAAACAATGCATAATAGTAACAGATAGGTTAAGGACATTCAGGCTGGTAAGACTGATAGACCTAGGATTTGGGAGAGGAAGTGGACTTAAGTAGTACATCCATCCCCTGTGATGATTTGCACACTTGGCTTTGGCTGAAGAGTTGTTCACTCTCTTTATGTTTACAGTCTTGGTCCACATGTGGTACTCCAGGCACTTTCCTAAGATCTGGCAATAGTCGGGGGCTATCTCCTGGCAATTTCTCTGGACTGCTGTTTATTTCCCTCAGGATCTTTGAAGCATGAAATGGAAGAGCTGGCCAAGAAGCTAATACAGAAAGACCCCTTTCTCTCAGTTAACTTTTGAAAGGTGGAGCTTCTAGAAAGAACCTCTGCTGCTTGTTTGAAAGCCCATGAGGTTCTTCAAAAGTTGAATTGTGTTAACAAGGAAAATGTGAAACCTGAACTCATCACCTGGAGCTCATTAACTCAATACCTCTTTTATTGCTGACAGGTTTGAGAACAAAACTGCTTTTGTCAATGAACACAATTTGGTTATACTAAGCAATTCTTCCACTTCCGTTCATTTTCTTATGTTATTCAGTGCTGTAGCAAGGTCACCATATATTAAAATTTCCTCCTGAATAGCATATGGATTTAGCAACCTACTACCAAGGGGCTTCGTATCTATAAATAAAGAACTAGAGCCATCGAAGCCAGGCCATATGGTGCCTAATTTACCCAGTAAGTACTACTGTAAACACTTTTGTGAATACTTAAACCAGTGACTGCTTTCTCGATGGAAAAAAAGAAGTATCAAATATCAAAACAGGCATTTTGAAATCAGAATCTATTTTGGAGCACTTTTTGAAACATTTAAAAATGTAGCTGCTATATACTAAGAATGTGTTACGTGTTGGACTTGGGTTAAGTTCTAGTTATAGAAATTTATAAAAAGTGTCCAGCAATGAAAGGACTAGTAAGATGTCTCAGAGCATAAGGGTCCTGGCTGCCCTAACCAGAAGCCAAAGTTGACAAACATTGGATATCACAGTAGAAAAAGAGAACTGATTTTCAAAGGCTGTCTTCTAAGTTACACATACTCGTACACACACACACACACACACACTTATGCTACAGATTCCCAAATATGCTCTCACACACTATAACAAAATATAAACTAAAAACATTGAAAACTGAGGTTCTCGGTCCATCAGGAGGGCTAATGTAAATAGCACACACTCACCACATATACACACATCGTACACACACTCATAGGCACACAAAGAATCAAACAATAATAATGAGAACTGAGGGTGCTCCATTCTTCAGGGAAGACATGTAGACACACCAATAACAAAGATGAGCTGGTAGCGCTGCTGAGGTAGGAAAAGACTAACCACTTAATTTGTGCTCCTAATTTAACAGATAGATAACTACCAATCAGTGGAGGAGCAGGAGTTATTTGTGAGTCTCACCGCTTAGACATCTTGTCATTAACGTTCGTAAAAAGGAAATTGAGAGCAGCACTCTTGGGTAGATGCCAACATTTCTGAGCTTAGTATAACAAAACCAAGGTAGGGAAAGTAAGAGGCACCTGCAATGTGACACTACTAAGACAAGCCAAACTTGACGTCATACCCACATCTGCCTCACCATAACTCACAGGCTTTTATTTAGTGTAACAAACTGCTTCCTCGTGTTTATTTTATGCTGCGTTCCAGACAGTAAGCTTCAGAAAGGGCAAAAGCCTAAAACCATATACCACTCCCCCCTTCAAATGACTCCTCTCCTCTCTTAAGACAGTGTCCACATCATGTTTTGAAAGGTTTGCTTTCGGCAGCAAACGCACAGCTGATTACACTAGAGCGCGGTGAACTTTGCAGTACTCGATACTTGCCTTGTGCAATGCATACTGTCGATGCTTTCACCTTAGTAAAATGCCATGCGTCATTCCGGAAGCAGCCTGGGCTTATACAGGTAACCAAGAGAACCCAGAAGGCTGGCCCTGCGATGTGCATCTATGGATCCATGACCGTCACTGTTAGTCAAGATGAGTTAACTACCATAACACCTATTTGCCCATACAGTCTTGTGTGTATGGTACCTGGCAAGTAATTGGGTTGTAAGACTATAACCCACTTTAAGAGAAACAGGACTCACCAGAAGAAAATATAAAAATAGCCACAATTTGGGCAGGTTCTTTTTTTTTATTTTTGCATACATCTAAGAAGGAGGAAATAACTCTCTGACACATGAGGGTATTAGAAACTTTTAGCTTCTGTTGAATATTTATATTTCTTTATACCCAACCTACAAAGGATACCTAGCATACAGGCTCTCCAGAGACTTGGTGCTAGGCAGCAAGACATAGATTTGGTTTTGACTTTCTCTGAAAACTGAGCTCACTGCAAGCATAAAGGTATTTTATCTCTGGTCCTGGAGCGACGTCATTGGGATGCAAACCATTTTATTAGTAACTGTGGAACACTGCAGTGCCATTTGCTTGGGAATTACTATTTTCCATTTATAATGCCCAGAGCAAAGAAAAATATACATATAGACACAGGCATGTGAAAGTTGCATACTTAGCTACATATATATATATATATATATATATATATACATATACATATACATATATATGTATATAGCATGTATAACTTTATTAAATAAGTATATATTGAATTATATATAACTTAATGTATTTGTTTCAATCTATGTCTATTAAATTGCTGTCTGAATTATCCTTGAAGTTCTTAATTTAGTGAATAGAGCAGTCCTATACCTGGTGATAAGTGTATCTTATATTGTAAGTACAATGTTGGTTGAACTGTTTGATCACATAGAACATACACACGCATGCCCACATGCTTTCTAGCTACAACAGACTCTATAAAACTATAAACTCTCTCTTTTGTGGGTGGCATAAAGGTGCTGCATTTCTCAGCAGCTGGTAGAATCAAAAACTGGAGATTCACAAAAGAAGCCAGAATGCATCGTGCAGGGAAAATCACAGCATGAAAGCAGGCGGGAAATGCCTTTCTATATATTTCAAACCCCTGTTCAAATGTCTTGTACATGACTCACAGCAAACACTGGGGTAGAAACTGCAAGAGGCTGAGCCTGTGACAGACAGCAAGTTGTGGGAAACTGCTTCTAGAGTGGTCTGTTGGGAGATCAGTGAATCACAGCACTGGGCTCCTAATTTGAGGCCCCATGGTACCCCTCTTTATCAACATGTACATTTGTACATATAGATAGATAGGTACACAGCTTTCACACACCTGTGTCTATATGTGTATTTTACTTTGCTCTAGGATGTAGGACATTTCTTTGATCTGGATGAAGAACTCTCAGCTACCTAGCCAGCAACATGTCTGCCTACATGCTGCCATGTTTCCCACCGCAACGATGGGCTAAACCTCTGAATATAGGTAAGCCACACTTAAATGCTTTCTTTCATAAGCACGGTCATGTTCATGGCATCTCATCACATCAATAAAACACTGGCCAAGACAGTTCCTTAACACACGTAACTAAAATTGCATAAGGCATTCATAAGGAAGTAGACATCAGTGAAACAGAATCCATACATAAGCAAATGGGGCGTTTTAGTGGTCATTTATTTAAATGCATTATCATTCAGTTGACAACATAGACTCTTCATTTGTTTAGCAGTAAATTTACAAACTCAAAGGTAGCTTCAATCCACAGGCTCTAAGAGACTAGGTAGACTGGTAGATAGGCTAGTTCTATTCTGTGAGTCCAAACAACAAGCACATCCTGAGCCACAGTGTCCTAAGCAAATGATTTAAAACAGAGTGCTTTTAAAGAAGGCTATGAGCAGTCAGGACAGGACACAAAGGAAGCCAAAAGGAAAGCACCCGGGAAAAGTTCTATAGACAGGCTGCACCCTGACTATAAGATATTGAATGTTGCCGTGTTTTTCCAAGCAGATACAAGAGATCTGTAATCTCTAGACAACTTCTCTAAAAAGAACCCATAAAAAACATACTTTATTTTTTCAAGAGAAGATATGATAAAGCTGGGAATGTGCACAAACATTGTAAAATGTTATGAAGACACAGGGTACAGCACCAAGATCATTTATTTGATCCAGTTAGGTAGATATTTAACCAAGACGTTGAAAGTTTAGAATTTTAGAATATAAAGCTACATTCTACGTGAGGACATTTTCAGGAGGGTATGATTATCAAAAGGTCACATAACATTTTTGGAGGCACATAGGCTATATTTGGCAGACCTAAGTTAAGGATCTCATTCTGGTCTGAGGAGTTTTCTTATCTCTGCTGGCTTTCAGTAAGGGTAACCATTCCCACAGCACTCCAGGAATTAGCAGAGGTTACTCACTTTGGGGTGGTTAGCAGCCACTCCGTGTGTGAGACTGAGTTCTGTCTCAATCTCTTTTCCATTATTAAACATTTTCTATCATCCTGTAAACTCTGGGAGACATAACAACACAATGCATCCATCTATCCTGATCATGTCAGCTGCTGTAGCAGACAATACAACTCAAGTTTGAGTGTCTGGGCATTTAAACTAGAGGTATGATGAGCTTTCAGGTAGAGCTTTCTTCCAGGAATCACAAGCCTGGATTATTATGAGAATCTTGAGTACTTTGACCCAGCCCTGGGGAAACCCCAAGAGCCACTTATGCTGCTCATCATCACGGAAACGGAGTTTCCAAAGCTGGGGTGAAGATTTTGCTTACAGTGTCACAGTTCTTCCAAAGGATTGCTCCGGTCATGAAAACCATTTGCAGAAAATCACTGAGCTACACATCACCATGGATAGGATAGGAAGCACATGTAAGAGGATAGATCCGAATTTTGAAACAAGCAAGCAAAATACACAAAATCCAAACACACCGAACCAGGAGAGGAGATGGGAGTGGAGGTGGTAGAGAGAGAAAAGAGATGGTGCGGACAAGTGACTAGAGATGGATTCTGAAGGGCTTTTTGTATTTGACTGTAAAACACAGACATCTGTTTTGTGGAGATGAAAAACACTGCAGGATTTTACACAGGGCTTCAATTTAGGAGTAAGTCTATAGCAGCAACTGTGTCGAACAAGCAATGGGGTGCCAGGAAAGAGGCCAAGGAAGTGGTGAGAAGCTATCACAGTGAATACTGAGAGGTGTATAACAAACTAGATAAGTAGATAATACAATTATAAAGAGATAATACATTAAAAAAAGAGAAAACAGTTGGTAGAATAGAAAACAGTTAATTAACAGCACTTGTAATGTAACTCCACCCCTAGGTGTTGTGAAAAATGACTGAATGCTAACCAAACAAGACTGATTCTCAATTCTCTTCCCCCTCCCCCCGCCCCCGAGGGTGCTGCTTAATTAATAAAAACAAACAGTAGGAGAGTCTTCTAGGCAGTCAGGACCACATATGCACTGCACTTGAAAAGATTCCGGCCACAGAGACAATGGGGGCACGAAAAAAAAAGGAAAGAAAGGAAGGGAAGGAATAAGAGATCCTTGCTGACATAGAAACAAGTTTGGGGCATGAAGCTGAAAGAGCCATCTGGAAGTTGCCCCCCAGCTAGGGATCATTATAATTGGAAGCCAAATCTACGGACAGTTGACACTTGTTGCTGTGCTGTGTGATACTGAACTGACACACTAGCAGGTGCTCCAAGACCAGACAGAAAAAGAGAGAAGGAAAGGGGGGTGGGGGGAGGCATAGGAGCAGAAAGATGAGGAAGAGGAGGAGGGAGTGGTGAAGAAGGAGGAGCAGAGGAGGAAGAAAAAAGAAAAAGCAAGGACAAAAACAAAGACATTAAAGTCATCAAATAAGTGCATTTTTATGTTCCTTAACAGCACCATACCTATTCTGTGTTTATAATGTCCAATGTTTAGTGTGCTTCAAGGTATCTTTTGGAATAGTGCACCCAATGAACACCATAAGTTACTTTCGATATAGAGAAACACTGATCAGAGATCATTCTACACAGAGTACTTTTCAATAGGAAATCAATTGATCAATCATTCCAGACCTACTGGTTCTTCCAAGGGCAGCCTGTCCTTTAGTGCAGCTAGAATATGTTTTAGGCATTAGTCAATCATATTTGAAGAAAAGAAAAAGCCATGTTCACTGTTATGGCTCACATAAAGAAGAAGATCTCCTTGTGCGGGTAGGGGATCCAGGCAGTCCTGATGAGACTTAAGAAGCTATGGGCAGATGGAAATAGTGGAGAACTCCCTTTTTCAGTGCAGTAGAGGAAGAGGCTAGGGAAGACGAGGGAGGGAGGGTGGGACTGGGGGGAGATGAGGTTGGTGCTTCAATCAAGATATATAATGAATAAATTGTGATGAAAAAAATTTAAAAAGGGCTAGAGAGATGGCTCAGAGGTTAAGAGCACTGGCTGTTCTTTCAAAGGTCCTGAGTTCAATTCCCAGCAACCACATGGTGGCTCATAACCATCTATAATGAGATCTGATGCCCCCTTCTGGCCTGCAGGCACACATGCAGGCAGAATAATGTATAAATAATAAACAAATAAATCTCTAAAAAAACAAATTTTTAAAAAGAGGATCCTCCCTTGAAGGCTGCTAGTTCATTTGAATGTAGCTTTGATCCTTGGCTTCTCAAGTGAGATTCTTTAACTCAAAATCGCTCATGCCCTAATCCCTTTATGAATTTCAAAAACAAAACAAAACAAAACAAAAACAAAAAACAAACATTTGTTTTCCTTCTCAGTAATCTGTGGCTGCCACAAACTTTCTCTTCTTATCGCAAGCCTCAATTAAAGCACTTGCTTTTTTTTTTTTTGAACAAATTTCTTCCTCCCTCCCTTCTGCCTCGACTTTGATTCACCTGTCGATTGACATTCTTGCTTCATTAATTGCTGACAGCTGAAAATGCAACCCTTGGTCCCTCAGCAAATTACTTCTAATCATTTCCTTCCTTAACATTAGCACTTCAGTGGACTGTCAGGGGCATTCATGAGGCAGTGGAAGACCAGAGCCCTTTGTGGCTGTGAGTTATATGATATACAGCATCTGGAATCAGGTTTTTGGTGACAGTGGATGGGCTTCTGGAACCCACTTCATTCATGATTGAACGATGTTTAGGGGGGATTGCTGGCTGCTCACTTCTCAGAGCTCAGTCCTTCTTTGCATCTAGCTTGATAACTAGAAGTTTGGGTAGAGTAAAATCCCAAAAGTTTTGTTACTTTACCCATCATGGACTATATTAAAAAAAAAAAAAAAAAATGACAGCCTTGACTCCAAAGCTCTCTGTGGACCTGAGTCTTCAGAGGTACATACAGCTCAACCCGAATTACCCTTCTACCCACTCTGCTCTGTTCACGTCCATTCAGAGGTGATTTGATTTCCCAGTCCACCCTCACCCCCACGGGTAGTTCACCCTTTTCATCTCAAAGGCTGTCTACAGGGAACCTGGCTAAAGTGACAGGGCAAGTTCTGCAGCTCTGTTCTGTTATTTGCATGGTCTTTCTCATGAAAAGATGACACTATTATATTTGCATCATTGATGTGAATTTTTACTTGTTAAATGATTGTTCATTTTAAGACGCTTAACGGGGTCTTTGGCTGTGGGCCTTTTTGCCTGACTGACTCATGCGCAAAGGTCTGGGCATCAGTCCCCAGACGACAGGTGTTCATTAAGAGACCGAAAACACAGTGCCAGTTATACGGGAATTTACATTTTTATTAAACTCTTTGACTTCAGCTTCATTTTTTTTTATAGAATTGGTATCATTTTCCCCAATAGTGCACGTGTGATTATGGCTGCCACTGGGCTGAATTCCATTCTTTATTTTCTAATCTAGAGCGAAGTGGGGCACATGTGGCTGCTGGATAATGAGTGTCAGAGATTTCACAGTGGTGTGGGCCTCTAGCTTTGTTTCAGAAAATATTATTCTTTCTTGTCATTGTTGTAC
Source organism: Meriones unguiculatus (assembly GCF_030254825.1). NCBI lineage: Eukaryota > Metazoa > Chordata > Mammalia > Rodentia > Muridae > Meriones > Meriones unguiculatus. Next base: position 95,854,627 of record NC_083355.1, on the reverse strand, counting down.
ACAAGCCCATCCAGGGATTAAGTTTCGTCTGATAGACTATGTACTGTAGTGACATCCAAGACACTAAAGGCACGTAAGTTAAATGACAAGACTGCAATGTGCAGCTTGCTGGGCACCATTCGCTTGTCATTTTAGTCTGTATGATGGGACTGGTTCAAAGAACCTGATGTTTCTCAGGCAGTCCAAATGATGAAACCTTAACCTTTTTCATTTTTTTTTAAAATATTTGAACCTAGGTCTTAAGCACCTCTTACAGAAAAGTCATTCCAATACAATAATGACTCATGCAAATAATTTGATGGCTTCTAAATAGTCAAACAATATGCTGTATTGAGTAAGTTTCTGCTAAACGTCTTTTTTAATTTCTGTTTTAATATTAATTACAGTTTATTCACTTTGCATCCCCACTGTAGCCCCCTTCCTCATTCCCTCCCATTCCCACTCTCCCTTCTTCATCTTCTTCCATGCCCCTCTCCAACTCCATTGATAGGGGAGACCTCCTCCCCTTCCATCAGACCTTAGCTTATCAGGTCTCATCAGGACTGGCTGCATTGTCTTCCCCTGTGGCCCAGTAAGGCTGCTTCCCCCTCGGGAGGAAGTGATCAAAGACCAGCCACTGAGTTCATCTCAGAGACAGTCTCTGTTCCCCTTACTAGGGAACTCACTTGTATACTGAGCTGCCATGGTAAGCAAACTTCTTTAGACTAGACAGAATGAACAAAAATTATGAACATTCAAATGTGTCTTGCCAGTCTGTAAGAAAAGTCATCATATATTTTAAGTCTAATTTCTTTACCTCTTTCATATTCCTCCTCAATTCATGGTACCATAATTTAGGAAATGGAAAATATTGTGAACAGAGAAAATGGGCACTGTAAAATGCAGATTAATGTCATTTAAAGACAATCTGAACAGGTAGAAGAGAATTTGGGTACCACTGATATTTACCTAGGAGTTTTTGTAAACCAGTGTGAGCCCAAAAGAATAGCAAAGATATTCTATAACCTCCAAGGGAATAATGACAGAGAGCAGAGGAATAACACATCACAAAACAAGGGGAGACCTTGACCTTGGAGAGTACAGGGATGGACAGAGAATAAAGAGGCATGAAATATTCCTTCACTCCCAACTTCAAGCTTGCAACCCAGAAAAAGTTCAGTTATCCCTGTGGTTAGAATCCCAGCCTCCACACCATGAGGACATCCCAATATGATGCTCCCTCTCTTCTTAAGATAATACATGAGTCTGTAGGAACTAACTCTTTCACAGAAAATATATATATATATGTTTATATATATATATATGAATTTATATATATATATAAATTCTTTTTAAGAAAATTGGAAATGTCTCAAATGTTCAATTACAGAACTTCTGGCATACCAAAGATCATCAATATCTTTCCCTGTCTGCTTCCTTCCCTCTGAATTATGAAGGACAATAGATAAACCTCTTTCATTTACTGCACTATAAATTTGGAATGTAGCACTGCATCATGAAGATTACATTATTAAGTGCCAGTGAAAACGGAAAGGTAAAAAGAAATATAAGACTCTAAATTAAGATGAAAGGGCATGGCAAGAAGGGTTTAAAGTCATCCATAAAACACAACTTCCTACACTTTGCTCAACTTCATCCTCCACATTTTTCCTTCCAATAAACTGTAACCTGAAAGCTCAGTCACCATTGTTGCATGGTTTTCCTTCTGAATAAACTGTGCCAGTCACAAGCATTCTGAAGTCTACTACAAAGCAGACTAAGCTTCAATACCACAGCTGTAAGGCCTCAGGATATTTAACTTTTGTGTCCTACATGCAAAGGCTCATGATGCAGAATTTTCCATTATGCCACTAAAATATTCTTTTTAAGAAAAGAAAAGGAAATATTTCAGAAATCTTAAGAATATTAAGGATCCTGACCCAAATCATTAATTAATGTACTTAAATGGGTGGGGGGTTAGTAGAAAAGACCTATTCTGCATGAGACTAGGGTCATCTCAAAGGTCATAAGCTAAGAGTCTATGGCAGAGGTTCTCAACTTGTGGGTCCTGACCCTTTCAGAGTCAAATCACCCTCTCAGTGGGTTATATGCCTAAGGCCATATCAGATACTTACATTACAATTCATAACAGTATCAAAATTACAGTTATGAAGTAACAATAAAAGTAATTTTATGGTTGACTGGGTCACCACAACAAGAAGAACTGTACTAAGTGGTCACAGCATCAGGACAGTTGAGAATCACTGGGCTCTGCTATCTATTTCATTAAAATCATCAGAAGTTAAGAATAAACACAGAAGCTGTTAGCTAACTGAAGACAGCAGAGGTTTTCATGGGAGAAGATATGTGGAAATGGAAAAATGTACAGAAATGTTAGTGCGCTGTGGTCCAAAATGGTCAGTGCAAGTTAAAAACAGATCTTTTCGCAGTCCTGGAAATATCTACAAAAATAAAGCAAGGACAGTAGATATGCCATATTATATTACAGGGCTCTGCTCTTGGAAGCAATCAATCCAAGTATAATTGAGAAGCACTTCAGGTCTATTGTCTTGGGATCAAGATGATCAGATCACATTCATCAATGATAACTTTATCTCCAGTGTTAGCATTGATGATGGCAAGTTGATACAGAAAGAAAAGAAGCAGAGGTGTTTTTGATAAATTACTGTCAGGAAAAGGTTAACAAGGTCTGGGACCATACCCCTAAGGAGATAATTAATGGAGAAAAAGATGGAAATATTTCAGATGAAGAATCAATGTAGCTTATAAGCAGACTGAAAATCTCACAGAATGGAAAGCAGCTTTTCTCTCATGCTTTTCTTGCTTATTTTAAAATAAAGCTTTCATTTAAGTTCACAGGTGACTAAAAGGTTTAGATCTCATTCAGCTTAAAATTTTATCTTATGAAATCTTCTATGCTTGATATTCACAAGTTTTATTTATATTGTTTATTTATTGTTTATATTTATTTTAACATTTATTTTGTAGATTTTAGTGTATTTGTACAGAATGTTAACATAAGTGTTAATACTTGATCTATCATTTAAGTATTATGGTCTTCAAGTATTCAAGTATTGTATATTTATCTTTATTGTAATTTGTATTAGTTTTATACAAGTTAAACATAGAACGTTAATCACCATAGATACAGTATTTTCAAAGATTCTGTTTTGTGTCAACCTACACCTAACTCTCCATCAAGTTTCTCTGTAAACTAAGTTTTATATTTTTATTTCAGCAAACCTTAGATGTAGGATCACAAGAAACTGGAATTTCATGTAGTCACTACTTTGTTGAAGTGTAATTCTAGATTTAACCAATTCCCAAACAAAAAGTTCTCTGCAAGTTTGCACATCCATGCCATAGCGGTCAACCGGGTGGTCTCACCTTATTCTTTACATTCTTACTTTTCAAATAATAATACATTTTTAAAACGCAGTTTAATGAAGAAAATTAGGCAAAAGATCCAGACGGTGTGATAGAAATGTTTACTATTTAAGTATTATTTTTGTTCCTATCAAGAACAGAGTGGTGCTAAAATGGGGGAGGGCTTGTTTTCAATATGAATGTACTATAGTCCTAATTTCTAACATCAAGAACTTTATACCTCTTTCTCTCTCTGAGAATATCATGCACAAGATAATTTTTAATACGTGGCATTGCTGTTCCTTGGCTCAGGAACTCACTGTCTTTCTGTGGGAGGGCACACAACTCTTTCACTATGAACAGGATATTTTCTGGTTATTTTTTTCAAAGAGGGATGATGGATTTTTACTGCTAAATCTACAACTTGATGACATTGTGAAGAGGGGTGTACATCTGTGACAGTCTTACAGTGTTAGTTGGTCTACAATTGTTACAAGTCGGGCATCATGATGGCAACATCAAGCTGGTTATGATGGCACACATTAAAACTGCCGGTCTCTAGAGGCTGAGCATGGAAGACTGCAAAACCAATATTAGCTCAGTGTACAAGTAAAAATCTATTAGAGAAAATCAGGAAAGAAGAAAGACAAGAATACAGAAAGAGAGAGGCAAGAAGAGAGGGAGTGATCAATTTCCCTGTAATGGCAGTTTCCTGTACAGAAAGTTCTGGAACAATGAAGATTCATGAATTCATATTGCTTTCCGGTTACTGGTAAGTTGTTTGTGAGCTCAGAAGAAACTCCCCTGACATAGTTTGTAGGTGGCAAAATTGATGCTACAAGGGTTAACAAATTTGGAGAAGATCATCCAGCTAAAGATTCTAATACAGAAATCTCCCTCTGGCTGTACTGTTCTTCATCACAATGCCCTACTACTGCATGTCCTTGAATGGGAAAATGAAGCCACCTTACCCAGAGGGAATCACATACTACAATTGTACCATCTTCATATGAATTTCTCAAAAACATGACGTAGGATCTTAGAAAGATCAAGAGAATACATGATTTCCTATCTTTTTTCTTTTCTTTATTATTATTATTATTAATTACTCTTTATTCATTTTGTATCCACCCATAAGCCCCTCCCCCTCCCCTCCCGATCCCACCCTCCTGCCCCCTTCCTCAACCATGCCCCTCTCCAAGTCCACTGATAGGGGAGGTTCTCCTCTCCTTATTTCTGATCTTAGACTATCAGTTCTCATCAGAAGTGGCTGCATTGTCATCTTCTGTGGCCTGGTAAGGCTGCTCCCCCATCAGGGGGAGGTGATCAAAGAGCAGGCCAATCAGATTATGTCAGAGGCAGTCCCTCTTCCCATTACTATGTAACCCACTTGGACACTGAACTGCCATGGGCTATATCTGTGCAGGGGTTCTGGGTTATCTCCAAGAATAGTCCTTGGTTGGAGTATGAGTCTCTGCGACGTTCCCTGTGTTCAAACTTTCTTGTTCTTTAAAGAACCAAATATCAAGGTCTTTGGTATCATATCAGTGCTAGTTAGTTAAGGGGATACAATGTGTGGGGCTCCACAAGGCAGTCTTAGTTTCACTTGAAATCAGAGATGTGTTCCTGGAGATCACAAAAATTAAACTTTTCTCACAAGATTTTGTGGCATAGTCTACTGAAAACCCATGAAAGGGAAGTGCTTAATTGACAAAGAACAGTATTCTGCATGCAGGGTGACCTCATCAAGAACACATGGCTCACCCCATAATGCTCTTCTTATTCATTTCTTCTGTATATCCTTGAAGATAGGCTTTCATAGATCTGTTTCAAATTAAGAAGATTTTCGAGTACTGAATTCAGACTAAGAAAACCATCTTTTCATTAAATCCTCAGTATTGCTTACTAATCACTTTTTACATTTTTTACCACTTATGAGTTATACTTTTTTTAACTCTTACCCCCAAGCTGATTATATGAGAGAGTCACATCATTTTCAGAAGCCAGATTCAACAAAACACAATATGCTTGACCATCATACGTGTTCTGTCAGGATACTAAAGGAAATAATAGAATATTCAAAGTAGGTGTAGGTTATTTGAAACCAGCCACGAATGATAATTAAGTATAGGAGTGAAGAAAGAAATGAAAATAGGGATATCTCTGTTAGTATATGCTGAAGCATGGCACCTACTCAGCCATTTTCATTACACTGTGGAAAGGCACTGTCATAGTCTTTATTAACTTGTTACATATTTTCACACATGCACATATATACACAGCAATGCACAGGCACAGACCACAGCATCCTAGAATTATGGGTTGACCTATCTTGGTCATGAATGCACACACATGCTTGTTGAAACTAGAGGTCTATGTCAGGGGTCGTTCTTCAATTACTTTTCTACCTTATTTTTTGGGTGTGGTTTTCAGTGACTTGGGAGTTGACAACTTTCAACCTGCTGGCCAGGGAGCCCCAGAAAGCCCTCTGTCTCAGCTTCTCCAGGATTGGCCTATAGGCATGCACTGTTGGGCTTTCAGTGAGTACTGGAGAAGCAAGCTCGAGTCCTCATGCCAGCATGTCATCACGCAAATTCTTCCCCAGCTGAGCAACCTCCTCAGCTAAAGTTTCTCTGACTTTTCCCTAAAAGCCCTCTGCCCAGTGGTTTATCCCTGGGAACTGCTCAGAAGGAGAAGGATGGGTGAGCTTCAGTCCTGAGCTACCTATTTCTGTTTTCTTCTTTTCTTTTAATCACCGTTCTTTCAGAGGTGTATTTCAAGTGTAGGAATTTCTCCTGTTGCTGTGTGTTGTTTCTCTTAAGAAGACCGAGGCATAATAAGAGTAGTGAAAAGAAACATAATACCCATGTTCCCACGTGCACCCTGTCAATGGACAAAGCTCCTAGAGAAAGGGAAAATAATGCACTAAGCAATTTGGGTATTTCTCTTTGAAACACTCAAATGAATGGCAGGGGTGTTTGTTTTTTATTGGTTATGCTGGAAAGCGAAACAGTTTCACAGATTCAGAGACTGCCTATTACTCTCCTAGTCACGCAACAGCTGTTCACTCTGCCCTCCAGGCAGTCGACACCATCGCTTACAAAGCAGGTCAATGGAATTGCCAGAGCCTGCCCCTATTTGATACGACTCCAGATTCCAGCTAATTCTGTCAAATCTGTTATGGGTGGGGGAGAAGTAATCCAGTGATAACAGAATGTATTAAAACTCCAACCTGCTGTAAATGAAAATTCTCAATGTCATTTTTAAAACTACTTTTTTTTTTAAAGAAAGCCAAAGGAACAAATAAGAACACAAGCAGGTAAAAGATTAAAAACCAAAAAATAATACACTCTGGGGAGAAATTTTACTGACAACTTTAACAAACAGCATTAATATAGAGAGCATTTTCTTCTTTTTTAATAACATTTATATATAGGGATGTTATTCTAAGATCCCATGCAAGCTTTTCACTTTTATCTCTTGCCTTCAGCATCTCCAATACCTCCACAGCAACTACTCTCCTTTTCTTCACCCCTACGTACTAGTCACACAGAATCCTTTGAAAATTTATTAACAATGACATTTAGAAAACACAAAGCCATTTCCATTCAATTAAATAAACACAGTGCGTTAACCTTCAGTTAAAGAAGCGGCCGTTCATTTTTATGGGTAGCTGTAAACAGACTTTGAGCTTCACAAAGCCAGGATCAATAGAGTGCTGGCAAACAATAATAATCTCATGCACACTCTATTGACAGCCTCTCAGAAAATATAGTTGGATTCTGATGGGTCTGATGATTGGGGCTCATAGCCACACATCAGCTTTTCTCTGAGAGAATGTCACAATGTCAAGAAAATGCCTTTCAGGGAGTGAATTTTTCTCTCATTTTCAGAGGAACAATAATAGCCAAGCTTTGACATAAGGGAACATGCACCCCCCAAAGGGAAGTCAAACCCAAAGGCATGCTGGAGATGCTGGAGATGGGAAAGGTGAAGCCACAGCTGGCCTGAAGAGGCTAGAGAGGTTGTCTGAAACTAATGTCAGACATGACTACTGTAATGACCCCTGCCAGAGCAGTAATGAGAAGAAAAAAAAAGACAGCTCCATCACAGGTGGAGTCTTTTGTTCTCCTGCCTCTCCCTCCAGGTTGAAGATGACATCCAAGGTTGTGAAATTCTACACACACTGCTTCTGGTGCCTTCCATTGACCTGACCTTCATCTGTGCATTCATTTCTTTTCCTTTAGCCTCATTCAATCCCTATTTGTGCACACATGCAGGTGAGCCCTGGACTGATGCTGCTTTCTACTGGCTTACTAGCTGGGTACCTTCTCATTTCTAAACATGGGCAGAATCTCACAATAACTTAGGACAATTAAAGAAGATGATGGGAATGGGCCAGGCTTGTTAAAATACTTCATTGCGGTTATGGATTTCAAACTAATGGAAAAATAAATATGAAAGGAATTACCAACATTCACTTATCCTCAGCAGTTCCTGAAGGACTCTTCAGGTTTTCAATGAATCCAACTTCTTTCTCTTCATATCAAGAACAAATTTTGTAAGTAATATTTTCTCACTTTTATAAAATAAAATACTACAAATTAGATTTGCTGGATATTTATCATAGGAAAAACACTGAGTTATCTTCAAAGAACTCAGCTCACCAAATGTCTTAATCGTAAATAGTAGGTGCTAGTATCATTTCCTGTCTGACTATATCTAATATATAACTATATGCACATATGTATGATGTTGAGGATACAACAATAACCAATAACCAATAAGTAGTATTGGTATCATTTTATAAAAAAATTACCATAGAAGAATATTCAATCCTAAAAATCTGGTAAGGTAATATGGATTGAGTCATGAGTACATGCTAGTTAAATGTCTGAACTTAACCTTAAGTTCTCCCATCTCTGTGGTATAAGAGGCTTTTACAAAGTATCATGGAAATTTTTTTCAGATGCTTGGAATTCTCCTTGCCCTTTCTCGTGGAAAATGTCATTATGACTTGCTGTCAGTTAGTCAAACTGGTCTTTCATCACCCATATGTTTATGTGCACAATCAAATAAAAAGTGGAAATAATGTTTCCTAATGCTAGAGGCTCTGCCTCTGTCAACTTCTTTTGTTTTTGTTTTGTTTTTCTTTCTAAAAGAAAATTGTCAACAGCACTGGGAGAAGAGAAGGAGAGTTAGAATAACTGATATTCTGACATGGACCTTCCTAGAGTAAAATTATGGTAGACTCATCTAACCCTGATTAGAAGATTATGGCATCATCTTCCATAAAAGGCTCTGAGAATGTGCTAAGAATATTTAAGAGTTTGGCTTGGGAGTTAGAGGGCTTGGGTTTTTAATCTTATTCTTTCCTCTTAATAATGTTGGATGTGATGCAAGTCATAAAAATCTTTTTTTTAATAAAACTCAACGAATTAATATGATTTTTAAGTGACTTGATATATGTGAAATGCTAAAATTGTTGAGCTGAGCACTGAGTACAGCCTATAGTAAGAGCAACTCATGGCTATTTAATTCTCCTTCCTTTTCCTACTGCATTCTTCTATTATTTCCTAGAGTAGATGCTACTTGTGGCTATTGTAATCTACTTCCCTTTCCTCTTCTCTTTGAAGTGTATTAGGAAGATTAGGAGTGGAGGCTTAATGTCATATTTGTCTACAATGCCCTTTTAGCTTTGACCTCGAGAAGTTACATTTTGATTCTATGGTCTTACTGTGAGTATTAATATGGTGATGCTCTATAATCTAACATGGCTGTCTCAATGGGTATGTGTGTGTTTTTAACTAATATATTTCATAAGTGATTCCATCATTTGAAAATAGGCCTGGATTTTAAAACTGGATAATTCTCTTTGGGTTTCTTATGGAATCACTTTGGTTTTAATGAGTTTGGTGAGAGTGTGTGTGTATGTGTGTGCGTCTTGTAGTAACTTTCAGAGAGGAATGCTACTACTTTGACTTAGTGTTAATGAAATTGATCATTGAAACAAACTGCTATCCACAGATTTCCCATTAGAAAGCTCACAATGAGGTTGCTTGGGTAAAGCATTAGAAAGTTTCACTCCGAATTTATATTTAATGACAAGCAATGAAAGAGAATATTTTGGAATGAGCAGAATGGCAGTTTGTTTTTATCTCCCCTTAACCCCTGTTCTATTATACCTAGTACTGTGTGCTCTGAATTTGTCACACACTACCCATCTCCTGTGAATGCAATTTATTGCAGGGAGCAGATTACCATGGAAACATGCCTGCTCACTTGACATGATTATGAGTGAACAATAGAATCGCCTACCTTGTGAATCACTAAACAAACACCAGTGAATGACAATGGAAGGACATTTCCTAATGGGAGCCACACCAAAGCAGTTCTTTTACTACAGAAAGTAACTTCTTTAAGGATCACAGCAGACAACAGCCTTTCTTGGACCAGTCCTAAACAGGAAATAGTTTTCTTCTAGCCATTTAGTACTATCCAGTTTGAGGAAGCAATATTATTAAGAAATTACTAAAAAGTCTAAACCACTATCATTAGTTGGTATGTGAACAACATTACTCATACCATAGCTTGCGCATGCTATACATGGCAGAGCATTAAACTGGATTCAAGACAATTTTCCTTGGCCATGAGGAAGAACTTGCATCCCAAGTCTTCAGGAAAATCGGGACACCTTATGTCCTGTCAGTGTCTGATCTGAGGTGGAGCTAATTAGCCAACAAAACTCGTTTGAACGCCTTCACTACCCCACTCTCTCTGAACAAACCAAAGCTAATCATTTCAACGTAGTCTTTAAAATTAACAATGTGTAACTGAAGCATTAGAATTATGTGATGTTTGTGCTTAATCTAGTCATTGCTTAGTTTTTTTCACTCTTTACCAAATAACATTTTCTTTGTTTAACATTTTAGAAAATATCAATTCTTAGACTCTCCCCAGTTTATTTTCACCATTGACAAGTTTGTTATTATTTTACAGCACTGTTCAACATAAGCCATCTAAACACACACACACACACACACACACACACACACACACACACACAAACTCTATATCAAGCTATATACAGAAACAGTAGACCAACACTTATTATTTGTCTACGAATGCTTTTAAAGTACAATAGAAATTAAAGGTGAAGGGGCAAATTAAGTTCTTTAAGCCCTGTGGCATTTAAGGTTCTCTAAACACAAAGCAACCTCAGTGGGCCTTATTAGGCCACTTTTAAGCTTAATGTTAATAATGAGACAATGTCTCCTTCTCTCCTTCCATTGAGCGGTACCTACATTTTACAAGGAATGGGAATAGAAAAAGAAGATTGAAGCTTCTTCTCATTTCAATTTTTCACATTTGTGGTCCATTTCCCCCACCCCAAATCAATTTTATTCTTCCATGCATAGCCAGGGCATTTTGCCATCTGGCATGAAAGAGATGAGAATAAGTATAACTCTAGAAATAAAAGAAATAGAAAAATGTTCAAACCTAGAGCAAACAGGATAGTTTAGTCAAATCACTGTGCTATAAAAAAGTGAGGCCAAAAGAGAAAGGTTTGCCATAAATTACCAAACTCCACATTTCTAGACTAGAACCTCCCCACTGAAATCATTTTAACACAACAAGATAGATCTCTCTTATTACCGGAGAATGAGACAGCCTGAAGTGAATTGATATACTCACATATAATACCTAGTGTTACATGAAAGTCAAATTACTCAATTCTTATAAAATCTTTTAAAAAATCACGCGTACCTCCTTTATAAAATTGAGTATAAAGACAGCACTTACTAAAAAAAAAAAAAAAAAAAAAAAAAAAAAAAAAAAAGGTTGATGAAATTTCTCTGCATTCTAGAGTTAAAAAAAAAAACAAAAAACAAGTTGCCAGAGTCTCTAAATCTCAACAGAAGACCATGATGACAATGATGAGTTCTTATTTTTGTTTACAATGACTGTATAATCTTGACACAGACAATCTTTATTCATGGAGTTAGGTCTTTATTTCTGCTAAAGAGGTTCCCTAACTTCATCTGGCTACTATTTGAGGTCCTCCCTTCCACTCAAATATATGTCTTCTGTCTGCCCTGAACAAGCTGAACATTCTTTTCTGATGGAGTACGAGGTAGATATACGTAAGATTATGTAGATGCATTAGTTTTATGAAGTATAAAGAAGCCATGACAGTTTGTGCCTATATATTTTAATGGTCTATTCCCCTACCCCACGAAGTCTTCTCTCTTTCATTGCTGTTTGTCCAAAACATTATAGAAGCTTTAACTAAAATAAGTTTTAAAAGTCTTGTAGACCGTACAGTCTACACCCTCACCCTGTGCAAGAATCCTTTGCTATAACCACAGCATATAGATATTTAGCTTTTATTTTCCCCTGTGTGTTTTAGGCACTTGCAAAAGTGGAAAAGAGACATGGATTTGAAACCCAACTCTTCTCTTGGGAGTTGGCTTCTTTCTCTGTGCTTCAGTTTTATCTTATGTTAAATGTAAATGCTACCAGTTATAACTATGTCTTGTATACTATGAATGCCGACTGCTGAGAACAGGAATGGGAATACACCAAGTGTGCTTTCCCACTTCCACTTACTGTTGCTACGAATACTTTCATTTGGAGCTCTCCGCCCAGTACACAAGGTTATATTAGTATAGTAATTAGAATACTTCCTAGTGGCAAATTGTTCCTATTAAACAGCTTCCAAGTTTTTTCCAATACCTTCGATGTGTTGGTCCTGGTTCCTCTTTCTAGAGTTAGCAAGATGGATGGGTCCTTTTATATATGTAATAATAATTCGAGTAGTTGATGATCATAGTTATACTCCTCTCAAACTTCCCTTATTTGGTTGTTTTCAAGTTGCTACCACTCCTTGCCTGATGAGAGTCACGATTCGCACCAGGCTTTGCAGTGAAAGATACTAACATTGCTGTGAGTCAGGAAATGCTCTTCACTCTAAGGGCAGAGGATCCCACCTTCATTTCAGCAGTGAGTAACCGACTCTCTGAAGAATTGACAGGGTTTCAGCCGAGAGCGGATGACCAATCCAGTAAGTGACACTGGCTAGATCTCCCCACCCCTTCCCTGCTGGAACTTGCTGTTCCTTGCCCTCTCTTGTCTGTGTCTAGAAAAGATAAACAAACAAACAAACAAACAAAAAACTGGCTCCCTAACAGTATCTGGCACTCATGGCAGATTTTTTAATACCTGTGCCAACTCATGATTTTAAAAGCACATATATTTTTACATTTTTAAGCCACATCAGCCAAACATCTATCCAATCTAAAGTCTCTTCGACTCAGACTTGGTTCATAATTTTTAAACCCAAGGCATAATTTTGTGATACTTATTAAAACGTATCTGTTCTTTCTCAGGATCATCATTTCTCTAGGGAGACAGTCTCTTGGATATTGTCACTTTGCCCTGACCATATGTTCTCAGAAAAAAAAAATTTCTGAATGGAAAAGTATTCAAAGACCTAAGACACACTCAAGAGCTCATTCTCCGCAAGGTCAAATGCATGTCTGTATGTCTGCCACTGTCTTTGCCAGCACACATCTACTCATTTAAACCTCACAAACTGACTTACTCTTATAATTGTCCTATCTGCTCTTTAACGAGTAATTAAAAAAAAAAAAACAGTTTCAGGAAGTTGAGGAATTTTGCCCTTGTGTAAAGAAGTATCAAATTGAAATCTAGTTCTGATTGCTTCCCAAATAAATACTATGCATGACTCCACTCCCATATTCACAAAGCAAATGGGTTTCCTCTGCATCTCTACCAGTGTAGTATGAAACATCCAAGGGGCCTGTCTCCAGCCACTGGGACAGACATTGAGTCTTGCTCATCCTGTGTCCTGTCTTAGTTTCTTGCCACATAAGGCTTTCGTCTGTTGCTTTATATGGTGAATTCACTGCTTCCATCTCAGCCCTGAGTGTCCTGGCCATTTGGCTTCTGCTGTTACTCCAGCACTTTGGTAAGTGCTGTTAACCTCTCAAGAGCACAGACTTTCAATTGCTATGTGGCTCCTGGGCTCAGTCACAAGTGGTGACGCTGATGCTTACCCATCATTGAAGTCATTTGAAAGTAAGCCCACATCGAAGTGGCTTTTTCTCAGTCTTCTGACCCTACCAGTTCAGCCTTCATTTTCTTGTCAAGGAAAACACACATTCAATGAGTGTGGATTCTCCGCAGCATGAACCCTCTAAATTCCTTAATTTATCCTGAAGTGAAGACACCTGCAACAGTTGTTTAAACCTGCCTCAAACATGGGCCAAACTGTCAGGTCAGGTCAAATGCAGCTTCTGGTATTGTACATGCAGCCCTAAATTACAAAGGATGTTAAAGAATTCAAAATGTAATTAGAGACATAAATTGGTGAGCATGCTCAGGCAGGTACCTGAACAGCAAGACAGCACTAGACTAAAGCCTATGAGTAGACAGGACTCTGGCCAGGAATCCAGTGCATGTTTCCTTCATGCTTTTATTCATGTCAATGTCAAAGGTGTTTAAATGCTGACAAGAAAATAAAAATAAAAATGGAGAGCTCGGCTTGAGAAAAATTTTTTTCCAGTTTTGGTTCTAATCATAAGCTACCTAGTCGCTCTCCTTTTTTTTTCTTTTGTTTTGTTTTTATTTTTTAAGTTTTTTGTTTGTTTGTTTGTTTTGAGACAGAGTTTCTCTGTGTAGCCTCCGCTGTCCTGGGCTAACTTTATAGAACAGGCTGGCCTTGAACTCATGAAGATCCACCTGCCTCTGTCTCCCTGAATGCTGGGATTACAAGCTTGTGCCACTGCGCCAAGCTCCCTCTTCATATTAAGCATCTGTAAACCCATTTTGTTTGGTTTGCTTTTATCCTGTTTTTCTTCTGTCTATATTTTTCACATATTCTCTGTTTTATTAGATACCCTCAGCTATACTTGTCAATAAAAAGTCCATTCCAATGGAAGCTAAAAAAGATGCAAAGTCACAAACCAAACAAATAACTTGCACATTCATTGTTTATATTAATGATAATTAATAATATATCAATAATAACTCTACTTGGAAAAATCCCCCCAGAGACCTGCATGTATGGGAGCAAATCCATTCTAGCCTGAAGATCCATTTGTTAGCTCCTATTTCACAAACACAGGAAGTTGCTGACAGCAAAGTAAAATCCCGAGATTGCTCACATCTTGAGCTGTGCTCTTCACTTTGAATCAGTGTCTCACAGGCTTTATTAGTGAAGATTAAAAGGACAAGAAATGATTAATGAAAGCATCATTCTTCTTGGGCGTATCCAGCCCCAGGATATCACCACTGTGAGGAACTCCCTCACTGGAGTGGCTCCTCTGAATACCAGTGAATTGTCTAAGTGGCCTCTGGAAACAGTGGGGACAGCAGTGGCTCGAGGCAGCCACAGGAGTAAGAGCAGCAATAGAGGCCGCTGTGGGAGTACTTTCAGTCTCTGCCGTAATTCAGTTTTAAGAGGAGTGCAGCAAAAAGAGGAAACGTCTAAGGAATAGAATGAAGCAAGGGAAACTAACGGAAGAAGGATGTGAAAGCTCCAATTCGTAAAAGATCAGTGTCCAAATCTGTAGTCAAACAGTGATGCTAGTCACGATAGTTAGTATAGCTGTGGATAATTGAACCAAAGACCAAGGGCTTCCTGGCATAGCCTACCTATACCCAACCTCAGGAGAAAGTCATAATGACCATCTTCAATATGTAGGAAAGGAAGCCAAATTCTAGAGAAGCCACGGAATATACCGTAAGAGAGGCATCTAGCAAGTGGAAGTACTAGAAAGAGATTCTAGATCGTTCTCAGTCTAAGATGTGTTTATGTTCTATTCTCTACTCTCTTCTACTACATATTGAGTGAGAAATATCATGGGAATATTATTAGGTGTCCAAAGTTGCCATTGATAATTTTTTCCAACTTTTATTCTGAAAATTATTAGGGACAGTGTCATTGATTACTACTTTGATCAAATTTACAAAGAGAGGTAAGCTGAAGACACGGATATGCAGGGCTTATTTGGAGGAAAGGTGCACAAAATGAAATTCTCAACCTTGAGAATGAGTTTCAAATGAAGATGAATAATGAAGGGACTGAGACATCATAGCCACACTATAGTACAAATGTGACAAATTCCAAAAAGTTTACATCGTAGCAATCATGCTGTGTTCATGTTACAAATGGAGAGGCCATCTCATCAATATGTTACATGTCATATTAAAATGGTGTTCTTAATTTCCACAGGATTATTTGGATTCAATTGTAAATTTGCTAGGATTGTCTAGTCATATAAGAGCTATAAGCCAACTGTAGTTGGGCTTGGCTTTTTGTTTGCACAAAAAACAACCTAGTTTCACTTGCTTCATTTTGTAGAAAAAAATACAATATTGTAACTCAACTGTGAACAAGACTGAAAAGACTCACTTAGGGAAAATATCCACATTGTTATCACATTTTAAATAAACTTCCATAAGAAGAGACTGGAGAGTGGAAGCCTGATCCACCATGATAAATGATATTTGCTGGTCTGGCAGCAAGAAATGTTTGTGAAGAGGTTAACAGAGAAAAAAGAAAGTAAAAAAGAAAGAAAGAAAGAAAGAAAGAAAGAAAGAGAGAGAGAGAGAGAGAGAGAGAGAGAGAGAGAGAAAGAAAGAAAGAAAGAAAGAAAGAAAGAAAGAAAGAAAGAAAGAAAGAAAGAAAGAAAGAAAGAAAGAAAGATTCCATTGCAGTACCAATCCTCATCTGTAATGTATATCAAAATTACCTCTGGAATTATTAAAAAGATAAAGGCATCAGGGTCTATTTAGATGTGATTGTAGAGGTAAATTCCCAGAAATATTTTGCAAGCACCATAGTGACTGACATGCTTTTCCATCTGTTAAGTTAACTGTTAGAAACCATGCAATGAAACTGAAGACATTTCTTGAAATATTCTCAACTTTTAGGACACCTACAACACACTAAAAGACTTTATCAGTATTTCTGATATGTGTGCTCTGATTATATGTTCCTAAGAAGCCCCTGGACTGTCCAGGAACAATGCTCTGAGTGGCTGCTATTTATATACTGGGTAGTGGCCACTTCAGAATAGACAGACATCATTTTAACCAGCTGAAACCTAAAGCCAAGGTATCACTTCTAATCATTTTTATAGTTGCATGAATGCATCAACAAGGAGACAAGTCAAAGAGAGATTTACATAGATATAAACACACACACTGAAGTACACATGGATCAATTAATAAAATAACCTCAAGCACTCCAGCAATCCTCTATCTATGCCAGCATACGAGGACATGCAAGCAGCATATAGAAGAGATGTGCGCACCTCCATGTTCACTACCACAGCATTTCTAACAGATAAGATATAGAATCAACATAAGGTCAACCCAGACATCAATGGATGAAGAAAACACAGAGGAAAAATTACTCAGTTTTCTAAAATAAGGGTGAGTTTTCCATGTGTACCAACACAGATGATCCCAGAGGACATTCCACTAAATAACGTAAGACAGACAGAAAAGAAAAATAACATATCATCTCACTTACACATGAAATCTAAAAACAGTTGACTGCACAGTAACAGTGAGTCTAGGGTGGTTTCCAGGGGTCAGCCAGCATAAGAAATGGGGAGATGCTGTTCAAAGGGCACTGACTTAATGTAAAATGAATACATTCACAACACGTATTATATAATGTGATGAGTACAGTTTATAATAATCTACTCTACATTTATAAGTTAGCTATGGTAATAAATCATCCCTAAACAACAATAAAAGTAACCATGTAACACGATGGATCTGTAAATTGGCATGACTGTAGTCATCGTTTTACAATATACACACGCATCAAAACAATACATTGTATACCTCCATGTTATGTTTTATTCTTTAATCATAATTCAATAGATCTATGGGAGAGAATAATATTCAATTCTTTTGTATCTGTAAGTTTAATTTCATGGCTGGAGGAGAAACCAAAGATGAGCTTTTATTTTATAAGTTAGAATTTGAAATTATACAATTTATCTCAGGAGGCCAATATATAAGACCTAATATTTAAAAGCAAACAGAAAAGAATATCTAGAGAATTTTTTATTTATACTATATATGAGGTTTTGTATAAGTAAAAGGTATAGCCTAATTTCACCTGGGCCAGATTTCAGGAAATTATAAAGGAAGAGACAGAATTCCTTAGGAAAATGTCAAGGTGAGCAGCGTCAGATGGCACGAGGCTGGGATGACTTTATCTTGAAGTCATCACCTTGCAGGAGGCTGACCTGCTCATACCGATTGTAGCCTGGAGAACATATGGTCCTCTTCTACCTTTCTAACTTAAACATCAATCTCTAATCTCCAAGGGCAGCATGGCCAAGAAAGGAAACAAGCTGGAGTGTCCTCCAGGGAACAGTGACCAGAAAACTCCTGCATTTCTGAATGGGTATATCGAGTGTTTTTCACTGAAATAAATGTATGACACATTCCAGGGATGTCCATATTAAAGATTCTATGCTTCATTTCCAGGGACAGAGAGGCGTCAAGACTTTTCCATAAAAGCTGGACAGAACTACTTGTTTTGTCCAGGCTGGGAAACTTTCTTTTCCTCAGCCACTCAATTCTAGTTGTATCATGAAATGGATGGCCAATCTATATGCATGTAAATCGATGAATGCGTAGCTGCATTTTCCAAAATATTTACAGAAGAGCTTGTCAAGGACAAACCCCTGATCTAGGACAGCTCACACATACCCTACTTTAAAGAACTACAGTTCTCTGGTAGGCTCTGTATCTCAGGGAATTTGAAGTTTTCAATAGCATCTCTATAAACAGACTCTATTAACACAGAAATTTTAGTAAAAATCTTAACTCTTGAGAATGGCTTTTAACCATCATGACCACTTCCCTTCTCAAAAAATCAAGTGGTTTTGTAAGTGTGAAGGGAGAAGGATGATGATTGAGGGACTGCATACTGCCTGGTAATATGGGACACCTACTTGAGAAGCTCAAAGCCTCCATTCAAATCTCATAACAGATTCTATTATCATGACTTGCTAGTTCAGGATTAGAACTTGACAGTTCAGGATTAGAAACTCCAAACTCTGGCACGATCACTACTGTACACCTCAAAAAAGAGTTATGTATCTTATTCCTACAAATTAGTAATACTTACTTTAAGCAAAGGGAGAAGCTAAGGCTACATGCAGGTGATTTTTTTAACCTATGCAGGTCAAGACCTGCTCTGTAGAAACTTCTGTGTGCTTCAGGAGTAAGGGTTGTCTTTAACAGAGGAAACAAGTCTGTGTGTAGTTGGTCTTTGGTTTTGTTTCAGGGCGCTCTAAGTCCATCAGTCACAAGATGTTCTCTCTGCGGTCTTCTAAAATGTATTTCCAGAGCTAACACCACTCCTCAGCAGTGGAAATTCCAAAGCTGTGTGATGGCATTATCACTGTCAGGTAGAGAAGTCATGTCATCTAAGCCATCAATATGAATAGTACAGATAGATAGCCCATATGGGAAGGAAGAGATCATTCTAAGAGTACCAGCACTCTGGCAGGTGACCCAATCACTGAGTTACGTGTCTGTCAAAAATTGCCTCCTGGGTGTACAGAGATTTGTAAAACTTTCAATGGAAGCAAATGTAGTTGACCATGGAAAAAATAAACTTGAAAACAAGCCAAGGAAAGAATGCTGGAAAGAAATCCCAGTGGAGGTGATATGATAAATAAGCACTCCCACCCCTGAAATAGTAGCAAGTGATGGTTATTTTGCCTAGTGAGGTCAAGTATCTGACAGAACTTCATGAGAAGGACAAGGACAGTGCGAGCAATTTGATGGCTCAGAAAATCACCAGACTATTTATAGAATCTTTCAATACTTGGTTTGCTGGGTTCTGCATGCTTTTTCCTTCTAGTGGATATCTTTTAGCCATAAGAACCAAGTCTCTCTCCCTGTTATGTTAGCTGCCTCCAATTACTCGCATGGCTGTGAATGTTTGCAGATGAAACTGGAACCTAGCTCTCTTGCATGCTTAGACTAAAAAATCCCCATTTCCCTTAGCTCTCAGAACATTTACACCTCTCCTCTCTTCTCCATGACAAGCATAGCTCTGCTGAGCACAACCCTGCTTACAATGAAGAACATATATAATCTCAAGCCTTCTGCAGCCAGTGATGAGCCCTCACTGTCCCATGCTTACTTTCTAAGTCATGGTATCTCCCCTATCCTTCCTTGTTTTCACCTGTTAAAAAAATTTAGACCTAAACTTGATTTTTGTTCAAGCAGCTAGAAAGTGCCTGGCCAACGGTTGGGTATTGCTCTGCTTTCCAGTTTATTTCTTGTCACATTTTACTGTCTCCTGCTTCTATGAAGACATGATCCCCAGGGACATATACTTTAACCACTTTCACTACAGGAAGCCTGGCAGGGTCCCTAGTCAATTATACTCCTCCTTGTAGTAGCAGAGGTGTGTCTGAACCACAGAGAAGATTAATTACATGCTCCTTGATGTTAACACAGCACCTTGTCCAGATCCTCAGTACTTTACAAGCACATATCAAGACCGACTCTAAGTAGTCTGTTAGCCTGTTGTCCTGGAACGCATTTGACATGCATCAATGGTTATCCAGTTAGTGGATGAACATGTGGGTAAAGGAACAAATGAATGTATGATAGTTGAGTGAGAGTGTAAAGGAATAAGAACCAATCATCCTGTTTTCTAAATCCGATGGTATTACATAGTGGCTGAGAGAATCGTGAGAAATAGCCATAAAATCTATATAGTTAGAGAACACAACTGTAAAAAAAATGTTCTTTGAGGAGTAGGGAAATGGATCAGTGGATAAATTACTTGCTGTATAACTGTGGGTGCCTATATTTTGGTTCCTGGCACTCATATAAAAACTAAGCAGGAGAGTATGTCTCTGTCACACCAAGGCTGGGAGGCAGAGACAGGAAAATTGCCAAAGTTTGTTGGCTAAGTAAGTACAGCCAAAGGAATATTCTCTGGATTCAGTAAGAGACTCTGTCTCAAGAAAACGAGGTATAGAATGATGGAGGACACTTCGCATCAACCTCTGGCTTTGATCAGAATACCAACATACACTTAAAACACACACCCAGCAGGGACACAGAGTTAATAAAATGTAACTAATAATAAAAATTAAAATAAAAAGAAAAGAAAACACACACACACACATACACAGGCACACCCACATGCATGCACACACACACATCCTTTATATACTATGAAACATATATTGAAATGTTCTTTTGTTGCTCATTCCCTCCCGTGTGTGGATCATGAGCAGTGATAAACATATTCACAGTGAATGAGGGTCAAAGACTCTACTGCCAGATAGTGAAGGGGACTATAAGAAACAACAGCCCATCATAATGAGGATGAGCTAGGTCCTGCCTCAGTGAAAGAAAGCCCATCTGACCTTTAATTGCCTAATATCATTATAAACATAATGTTGCAAGATCCTCTGATAATTTTCATTATCACCATCATGAGTGAAACCTAGCAATTGAGAGAAAAGACAGATTTGTAAGTCAGAGGACTGGAGTCATTACTTGTTGGCTGGTTCTGAGTATATTCACATACTATGTTGGATTACCCAAAGCTCCCCACCTGCTTCTTTTCTCACAGGCTAATGAAATGTACCCCACAGGGTCAAAATAAATAATGCACAAACAGAAAAAAATGTGAAGCACCTATGAGATTCAACACATGAGACGATATCAAGCAATACCCAGACAGTGTTTAAGATTTAGTAAAACTTGATGTTTAGAATAGTGTGGAAATGAGAAAATGGACAGGAATTGGAGATTTCTAATGATGTTTGTTTTCCGAGTGTGATAATGAAAGACCATTTAGACTTCATTTTACAACCAACAAAGGCAAAGAGCAAAGAAACAACCTATGGAAGGTCAAATAGCAAAGCGTAAGAATTCAAGTACAAAGCCTACAACTGTAAATATTGACTGCTGCTGCTGTCTCAAGAATCTTGGCCATTTCAGGAAAACTTTTGGCTTTTAGAAGTTTGGAGTGGGAGGGGAGGGAGCACCCAGTGCTTTTAAGAGTAGTTTAGAGCAATCTAAAATAATTAACTTAGTGCTTTAAAAAAAATCACTATAGAAGCTCCTACTAATAGTGCATTAGTGGTTGTGTTCTTCATGCAGATTGGGGTACTCGGTATATGAAAGGATTCAAAAAATCGACGTTAAAAGGAACACAGCATTAAGACTGCAGCTGCCCCAATTAATAAGATTAAAAATGATTATGTATGGTTACTTATACATACATATATGTATATGTAATATATATATATATATATACATAGGTTAGTATGTGCTGCATTTTATGGTAATGAAGAAGAATCAAGAACATCATTTCAGACAGGCTATATTGAAGACACTCATCTTCAGCCATCCTGATTGTAATACTCCAATAAGGATCCATTGGAAGCAGGTGAAATATGAAATATACATTAACAAAATCAGAAGTGTAAACATGACCCCTGTCATAGTACAAACTTATGTTAAATATAAAATCTGTCTCTTAACCAAAGACAAAACAAGAAGAGGTGAGAGGAAAGGCATATGACTGAATGAACTTAAGAAAAAAAATGGATGCTTAATATGAAACCTTCCAATTCTAAAATGTCAACAGATAACATTATAGCTCACTGCCCACTATAATAATTCAGCTTGAGAAATCAGGGTTAGTGCTCAATCAAGATCTAGGGATTGGAAAATGGGAATATAAGAAAAGGATGCATAAACCTTAACACTCAGTGTTCATACCATATAGATCTCTGCATAATTCAGACATTTAAATTTTTAACTTAAATTTACTCCAGACAAATTTTAGAGCGTGTTAAAAACAGGTATATGTAATTTGTTGCCCTAAGATTCTGTTGTTATGTTGGAAAAATGTGTTACCTTTCTTAGCAAGTATTTACATATTAATTAACTTTGGCAGGATTGCAAGTTGTTCACTCAGTTAAAAGTCTTAACAGTCTTCAAGGCCACATCTGCTCAGTTCAGATGAGGAAGAGGAACTGCTTTCAGCACAATATGATCTAATTAATGTGAACTTAATTTTTACATTAAATGTTTACATTTAATGATTTTCTAAGGAGTATGACCTAATGAAGATTTCCTTACATGTACAGATCATGGAAAGGGCAGCAAACTGCAGGAAAGAGGACAAAGGATGAAAGGGGTGGAGCCTGAAGAAAGGGGACAGTAGACAAATACTTGCTGCACACAGATTAGAGCCCAAATTCAGACCCCCAAACCCAACAAAAGCCACAGAAGAGTGGCAACCTTCCTGTAATCTCAGTGCCCAGGAAACAAAAACAGGGTTTCTCTTGGGAAGCTGGCTGACCAAACTGGAGAGAAGAGTTTTGGGAGCTCAGTGAAGATCCTCCCTCAGTGAATAAAGTGGAGGATGACAGAGAAAAGCATAAGAAAAAAAGTAAACTTTGAGCTGGGCAGTGTTTGGTGCATGCCTTTAATCTTAGCACTTGAGAGGCAGAAGCAGGTAGATCTCTGTGAGTTTGAGGCCAGCCTGGTCTACAGAGGGAGTTCCAGCTAAGCCAGTGTACATAGAGGGACCATGTGTTGGGTTCCCTAGTAAGGAGAACAAGGACTCCCTCTGACATGAACGCAGTGGTGGGTTCTTTGACGACCCCTCCCCCACCCCAAGAGGGGAGCAGCTTTACCAGGCCACAGAAGAAGACAATGCAGCCCAGTCCTGATGAGACCTGATAGACTAGAGTCAGAGGAAGGGGAGGAGGACCTCCCCTATCAGTGGACTTGGAGAGGGGCATGGGAGGAGGTGAAAGAGGAAGGGTGGGGTTGGGAGGGAATGAGACAGAGAGCTACAGCTGGGATACAAAGTGAATAAACTGTAATTAGTATAAAAAATAAAAATTTAATTAAAAAATATATGTAAAAGAAGAAAAAGAAAAGCAACAATAGTAAACACACCCATCCAATCCTACACACACACACACATACACACACAGCACATACACATGCATCAACACATGTATATATGTGTATGCACAACACATGGCTATACATATTATACTAAAAAAAAATAGAAGAAAGTTAGGAGGCAGAGTTTCACATAAAGAATAAGGTGAGCTGTGCTCCTTAGTAAGAAGAAAACAAGCAGGAAGTTGAAAAGCTAGGGAGACTAAGCAGGAATAGAGCAGAAAAGAGACAACATAGGTTTCCATGTCTGTTACTACATGGGAAAATGACAATGTCTGATGGAGTGCTCCATTCTTCCGTTGATGGTTGTTGACTTATGGAGGCTGTGCCACTATAGCCCAGCGTGGTCTAGAACTCACTAAGTACCCCAGGCTGGCCTCAAACAAGCAGCAGTTCTCCAGCCTCAGTTTCCTAACTTCTAGAATTACAATGGGATCATGATTTTAAAAATCTCAGAGGTACTGTTTCTCTTACCCCACAGTAGAAGTATGTGGATGGAAATCTATGCACAGTTAATAATAAGATAGTTAATACCTGACGTCACATTAAGGGCAGGTCAGCATTCTCAGTGGTTTACCAGTACCTCACTTTCGCTTCCCAACAACTCTTTGGAACAACTGAATAACTCACACAAGGGATACCGAACAAGTGGCGGAACCAGAATGTGAATACATGCAGCTGTCCTTCCATTATCATTTTCGATAATAATAATAATAATAATAAAACAATAAGATACCAAAAGGAACCTGTCAGAAACATAGTTGATTGTCACGACTAAAGGATGCTTTCCACAAACTGGCAGCAAGGCTGCTGAAGACAACACTTAAACAAATAATTGAACAAGGAGAAGTCAAAATGATGCCTTTCTAGAGCCTTCACCTGTATGTACTAGTGCTGGCTTCTTTCATACAGGAAATGACTCTTCAAGGCTACCAAAAGAGCAATGTAAACATCCAACCAGCCACAAACCCTTTGCTCTACAATGATCTCGAGCCTGGAAGATATGCTAGTCTAATGGTGGCACAAGACTATGAGAGTTACTTTGGCTTAAGACCCACTCCACAAGATGGAACCTATACCTCTCATTGCTTGGGTGACCAGAACCAGAGACTGTGTGGTCCAGTGACTTCAGGTAAAACAAAATACTACTGTTCTAAAGACAAACAAACAACAATACATCAACAACAACCAGAAGTAGCGCTAAGATGACTCCTAATGATATTCTGTTATACTTGCTCAGCCATCACTGGAGAAGCTTCCTTCAGCAGCAGATGGGAAGAAATATAGACATCCACAGCCAGACACTATGCAGAGTATAAGAGACCTTGAAATACTCAGGCTTAATCCGGATGTCTCCATCAAATACCTCCCCTGTGTGCTTTGGGAACCCCACAAAGGAGTCAGAAAGAGTGCAAGAGCCAGAGAGAGATGGACGATACTAAGAAGACAAGGCCCTCTATCTCAACAAGATCAATGAAATCAGAGATTGAGGCAGAATTCCCAGGGCTTGCCTGGGTGAAAGAAGTAGATGCATGCCCCCATCACTAATTCAGAAACTGTCTCCCATTGATATCCACCTGGAAATGAAAATTTAATTTTCTCCAAGGAAGTCTCACTGGAGAAACAAAATGTTCTTAAGGATAGGCTGCATGCCCAGAGGTAGATAGCCAGTGAAAGTGAACTCCATGGCATCTTTGGAGATTCCTTGTCTCATAGTGCCATGTCAATGCTTTTCCGTGTGTGTGTGTGTGTGTGTGTGTGTGTGTGTGTGTGTGTGTGATTTTTTACTGATTTTACCCTATAGGTTCTTTGCACACATATTATGGCTTCTAGTGTTTTATGGCATTCTTGAGTGTTTGAACAAGTGGGTCTGTGTAGGTCTCAGTTTCCATCTGTGTTTCCTATGCCTTTTCTTGGGCTCTTTTCCTTTTGAGGTTAGTTTTTCCTATTCCTATGTATTTGTTTTTTGTTTTATCTTATTATATTTTGTTTAATTTATTATTATCACTTTAAAGCCTGTATTTTTATCCTGAGAGAGAGAAAGGGAGTGGATGCAGATGAAAGGAAAAGTGAAGAAGACCTGGAAAGAGTAGAGGAAGAAGAGACTGTAATATGAATATATGATGTGAAAAAAACAGCTATTTTCAACAAAAATGAAAAGAAAAGAATACAGGAGAAGGTAGTAGCATTATGAGAGATTCTTTTAAAACAGATTTAGAATTTTGAAAGATGTAAAAATACTATCTACCACTGCTTAATTCTCAGCATTTACCATGTGCCCAGCACCATAAGTAAGATGTAGACTTGAAAGTAAAGAAAATGGGAGACAGAAAGTCAAGTAATTCAATATGGGGACACACACACACAGGAAAAAAAAATTAAAAACTGCTTTTGCACCTAGGTTGAAGAATATCCCTATAAATTCTCTCAATTCCTCCTGAGAGGAAACAATGAATTTCAGGCAGAAATGATGAAATCCCATGGAGAGTCATTGTGGGCAAAGACAGCTGAGAAATAGCATCCCTGATTGTCTGCATTCAGGGTTCCCACTCAGGGGAGATGTACAGGCCCCTTTGTTAAAATAAAGCAATCATTTCCAGCTTCATTAAATAAAATATCATGGCATTATTAATCTATATCAAAAGTCCCAGATGCTGTAGAAATACTGGTATATCTTGCTTCAGGGAGCTGTTATTGGTAGCAAATACTAATAAATAAAGCATAAACAATACTTTAATCATAAATAGTTTAGAATAGTCACTACGTATGTATACTTTGCTACTAAAATCCCTCACATTTCTTCATCACTACGGCTAAGAAACTACAATAATATTTCTTTCCTGAAATGTAACTGTAGCAAAAAGAAAAAAAATGAAAACTTCAAAGATACACACATGGTCATAGAAATTCTCCAAATGTTTTCCAGGTCTTTATACACATGTGCACACACAGAAAAGAAGAGAGAGAGAGAGACAGAGAGAGGGGAGAGAACACTATAAATAATGATATTGAAAATAAGACTATTATGCTATATAAATGCAGGTTTCTAAAATATCTAAAACTAAAAATATGCCTATTACTTTGGCAATTATAATTTTAGGAAAATAAAGACTGGTTTACTTGAAGACCTTCTAAAAATTTGAGAATATTCTGTGTTTTCTTCTGTGTGTCAATTGTACTTATTACATACTTATTTATGTTCTTTATTTAATGTCTGTTTATCTTAAATGAGCAAAAATTGCATCCATCTCATCATGAGTACATTCCCAATATTTACAAGATTGGTAGACACTCAGTAAATACTTGAATGTATGATACATCATTAATATTTATGCAGAAATGGGTTTGTCCTTATCCTTGATCAAGCTCTCTGGATAGAGACATTTCTACACTAGAGTCTGAAAAATCAGGAATTCCTAGCATGAATGAAACAAAAATAAAGTTTTCCACATAGAATGTGAAATAAAGGAAGTCTTTCAGTCATGGCAAGCTTATCAGTTCAGGGTCAAGCTAAGACATGAAGAAACGGTTGCCATAGTGGCATAGGAGGGAGCTATTCTTCCCTCTTGGAATCTTAAATATCCATTTCAAAGAAGAAAATTATCTATACAAGTATGGTGGTGAATACTCAGGCGGTAGAGACATGAGGATAAAAAATCCAAAGCCATCTTCAGCCTACATAGTGAGTTCAAGACTGGTTTGGGTTACCTGAAACCCTGTCTCAAAATAATAATAATTCCTGAATAACTGGAGAAACATGTAGGTTGAACTTGGCCAGAGACAAATTTCTTAGAATTCTCCTGCCAGGGATTCTTAATTCTGGGCAACATCTCACTTTTTTGTTGTTGTTGTTGTTTGTTTGTTTGTTTTGTTTTGTATTTCTGGACCATCTTAAATTCCTCTACAGAGTCGTGTAAAATTTCAGCAACAGTGTTCTTGAAGCTTGTTTTTCCAAAAGACATTATGCACCCCAGGATGTGCCTGTGTCTTTGAATCCTGATCTGCATTATAGTTTTCAACAATCTGAATTATGCTAAACTTGTGTTAATGTTCTTCTCTCGACTGGGGTGGAACATTGCTAATCTCCTTTCTTGACTATCAGCAATAGTCTTTTTTGCATATTTAAATGTATAACCTCTAAAGTTGAACCTCACTAGATTTACCTTTGGTATGAAATAAATAAAAGCCTTTGGTCAATTGGACATGGATTGCATATTTAACAAGCCCTGTTTTCCTTTTTTAAAATCTTTATCAGAAATTTAGAAAAATGAAGTGCTCTTGTAAAGTTAATCTGATAAGAGATCTCAAATATTTTGATTCACTCTGACATAGATATGGAAATGGCAAATATTAACTATCAGTTAGAAAAGAGAAAATCAAGTTTCTCAAGAATAAACCTCATTAGTAAGTTTTCAATTCTTTTCCCTTACTTGGAGGTTTTGACTTGAATTGACTAGAGTATCATAATTTCAGTCACTTTTGACTGCAAAGTGATGATCATTTGCAAATAGAAGGATGCTAACACCTCCACAGAATGCTCTGTTGGACCAAAACTAGTATTTAAAGAAATCTTTTGTTATCAAGATGAAGGTTTGACCTCCTACCCTCCCTTTCCCCTGCAAATGCATACATAGTTAATCTTAAAGATGGTTACATCTGTAACAAAGCACTGATGGCAAATCCCCATTTGAACTAACAGCCTCACTATGTGCCCTACCCTGGAGTATGCTGTTTTAATTAGGAAGATGGATCTAGAAGTTTATATGTTCTGTTGTGCTATAATTCCTGCCTTTACAGTAATTTTCTCCTGCTTTTCACACTATAATGTGCCATAAATCCTAGTTAGGCTGTTTCACTGGCCTGTTGCTAGTCAGAGTCAATATTTCAGGCCTTTTGTTGCCATGGCAACCTTCTGCCATATGCCCGTTCACTGGAATATGATACATTCTCCTGGGAAAATTGCTATGAACTTGATCATCATATGGACTTAGGCATCCGGATGCAGAAGGCAGCGATTCTGCTCTGCCTCTCTTTACCATCCACTGACTTCTTACTCCCCAGTTGTTCTGTGCATGTACATGCATATGTGTGGACACATGAGCACCTACCCACATAGGTATGCACTTTACCTAGGCAGATACATGAGAAAAGGATGCAAACAAATTGTAAGAAATGTCAATCTTTCCTCTGTCCCCATGAAAAGTTAAGCTTGGGAAACGGAATACTTCAACAACTTTAAAGTAACAAATCAAATAAGCTTATCAACAGGCTTTGTTCTAACCACACCCTTTCTCCTTGTCTCCAATTGTTTTTCTAATTTTTTGTTTCTACCAGACCTTCATTCATCTTTAAATCCCAGAGCATTTCTTTCCAAATTTAAATACAGCATATGCTCCCAGTTTAAATGCATTGTCTCTTATCTTTCAATAGAGAAACTCAAAGCCGGGCTGCCTAGAACATTTTTTTTCCCTGAATGTAAAGCACCTCCTATTCTAACTGTTTCCCTTGAATGTGAAGAAAAGCACGCAACTAGTAATAAACATATTTGGGTAAAATCATTCTTTCACCCCGTATGTCATATTCCTAGTCTCCAAAGTTGTAGCTGTATTACCCATTCCCAAGAGTTACAGTGGAGCTAAAACTAAAGAAAAATGTAAATTTTTTCAAAGAATTTTCTAAAATGAAACTTTAAATATGTACATTTTTTTAAGTAAACATGCAAGCTCCTGCTCTTCAATAGCTTTTCAGCAAAAGTATTAAACTTATTATGGTACACATGAACATTACCCACATAGATATATACTTATGTGATCTAACATACTGGAGTAGGGTTTAAATAAAATTCAAAACAACAGCAAAGGAAGAATTTCTTTACATTGTCTCTGTGTTCACCCTGTTCTTCCTTGGAAGACTCAGCAATGTTTCTCTGATATGTGGATCCATGTTGAATTTTTCATAGGTTGCATTTGGGGCAATTAACCAACATTTTAATGAAGAGGTCAACATTATTGTCGAAGGGAGGTTGGCTTGCAATGAATCAAGTTTTCTCCCATAGTCATATGCCAGTGGTTCTCAACCTGTGGGCCATGGCCACCCATTCGGAGGTCTAGTGCCCTTTTCACAGAGTTCACATATCAGATATTCTGTATATCAAATATTTATGTTGTGGTTCATAAAAGTAGCATAATTATGTTATGAAGCAACGATAAAATAATTTTGGTGGGAGTCACCACAACGTGAGGAACTCTAATAAAGGGTCACAGCACTAAGAAGGTTGAGGAACACTGCCATAGACCATCATGTGGACTGCAAAACATCAGCCCAAATGGGATGCCCTTGGTCTTTCTATCCATTCATATTTGATAATAGGGTCCATTATGGATTTCTATTGCACCTTAGTTAGAGCCTTGGGAACAGCAAAAAGACACTGACTGTGGTGACCTAGTCCACAGACTTACAATCTAGGGTGAAACTTGGTTCATCCCTCTTCTCCTTATAACCAAATGGGCCGACTCCCCCTTTTAGCAACTATACACAGTCTTTAAAATATCCTTCCCCATGTGGAATTTCCACTTCTTGTTGAAAGAAGCATGATGGTTCTCATCTCTGGCCTCAGATGCAAGACGTCTAGAAGTCTGATCATTTGTACACTGTCTACTCATACATACTGGTTTTGGGTGACTCATTTTTCCTTTCTGGATCTATCCTCCTTGTTTATAAACAAAAAAATTCAGCTTGGACAAAAGACAGATTTTAATGTACTTTCTGACTCCCACAATCTGTGATTTCCTAAATAATCCCCATATTGACTTCCAAATCAGGTCAAGAGTCTGAGAAAGAATCTCTTTTCATAATTTTGAAATCTCCTGGGATGCATTTAGACTTATAAGCTCTAAATACTTTGCAGTTGTTGTTAAATAATTATTTTTGCATAATCCAAAACATGTTAATTGGCAAATTTAATCAGTTTGAAAGTTAAGATTCTGGGTGTCTTTCTGGACCTCAGCTTTATGAGGCTCTACTTTGTCCTGCATTGGCAGCTATTTGTATAGTAAGAAAACACATAGGCATTCAGCTGACAATATTTTGTGAATGAACAGATGAATCAATGAGTCAATCAATTGCTCTTTAAGCCCATTCCTTTAATGTGAATGCTACCTTTTAAACTGTGGAAAATAAGCAACATATTAAACCAAAACTGAATAAGAAAGCTCTGCCAAATATCTTATTTCGTCAACTAAACGAGGCTAGAGGCATTCCTTTCTTGGCTCCTTACAAGATGACATTTACATTTAAGAACTACAAGCTGATTAATATTCCTTATGCTAATTCACACCATTAAATGTAACCTCTCTCCTACTCAATGTAGTCTTACAGACAGTAGCACTATTTGACAGCAATTTTATGATTTTTCTTCTTTACAACCAGAAGTTGCCTCTTACCTCTCCAGAGTCAGAGAAAGGAGATTTTATGGCAAATATGCATTTGTTCTACAGATTCCTATGTTTCAAAGTAAACTAGCATTATAGCATTGTGCTTATTTGGCATAATTATCTGTTGAACAAGTAAGGAAAACAGTATGTCTAAAAATAGGGTAAGGGAAAATGGCGCAGTTATGACAAAGGCAACCACGTTTATTATGTTTTTTTTTTTTTTCTTACCAGGAAAGTTACATCATTTTCTACATTACTTCAGTTCCCAAAATAAGCAGGAAAATATGAGCCAGTGAGGTGTGGAGGAAAGAGAACTCAGTCCAGAGCACTAAGGTAGAGCCTTGAACAAGTTCCAGCAGAGCTCCAGATGGCTTTCTTGCTGTAGGATCCGGGTGACGATGGTGTGGTATGGTGTTCACACAGGCACAAGGTGTCTCACAAAGGTTCATCATTGAGAGATAATCTTTAGACATCTGGCCCTTGGCAGATGCTATTCTTTGCCAATGGGGAAAGAGTCCTCTGAGAAGCTCTAACTTATCTGTTCGTCATGCTTTCCAAGAGCATGGCACATGTTCAGTGGTAAAGAGCTGTGCTAAAACACAAGAGTTCTCAGCTCAGTGGAGTTACTAAGACAGGATGAGCTAGAGATTCTGTGTTCCTGACAAGTTTCCTGGTAAGGCTGACATTGTCTATACAGAGACCAGACTTTAATACCAGTGTTCCAAACTCAGCATGGCAGACAGAACTTCTGAGAACTAGGAGACTAACGTAACTATGTAATTAAGGCCACCGATAAATAATGAGTGAGGTTGATAAAAACATAGAGGTCACCTGTCTTTTTAAAATACCAACAATATCTGAAATCACATAACTAGACAAAATAGGTCAATGGGACAGAGGTAGCTTATAAAAACCTTCGTGAATTGTGCAGTGTGTAAAAGAAGTTTAGATACAGATTCACTCTGCCAGTGAGCTCCCTGATCTAGCTCACGCAGGACAACTGCAAGCAGGGTGTTCCAAATGCAACTGCTTATGTAATCCGGTGGGTATTTCAGGAGTTACGCTCACCACTCAGCCCTAAATGGCATGTGTTTGTCAAACTGCTCCCCTCAGGGCTCAGAGATCTCTTCAGAAGAGGAGGTAGAAAGACTGTTGAGAGCCAAAGGTGGACTACAACTTCCAGACACAACAGGGCTGCTATACACATGAACTCACAAAGACTATACAAGACCAGCATGTGTTCAAACAAAACGAAATCCAACATAGGTAAGGGAGAGCGGACAAAAGTCCCACCGGTGACCAAGAAGCTATTGGCAATTGACACCTTCTGGGAAAGGGAAACCGGTTTTCTTTAATGAAGTGACACCCAGTGTATCATGTACACTCCAGGGCAGGTCTTATGCCCTCTAGCACATAGTTGATCAACACATAACAGACTGTATATTTCTTGGTGCTTTTTTTCTTGTTTGCCTTATGGTTTGGGTGTTTTTGTCTTTTTGCCTTTGTTTTGTTGGGGTTTTTATTGTTAGATATTTTTTGAAAGAGAGAAACAGAAAAAGAGAGAAAGGGGATAGGGAAAGGGAGAAAGACAGGGAGACAGAGAGAGAGAGACAGAGAGAGAACATAGGAAGACCTGTGACAAATTGAGGAGGGGAAAGAATATGACTAAAATATACTGTATAAAAAAACTTAAAAAGTAATTTAAAATGTAATGAAAAACACAGATGTAGCCCATAGATAGTTCAGTCTCCATGTGGGTTCCCTAGTAAGGGAAACAAGGCCAGTCTCTGTTATGAACTCAGTTGCCTGCTCTTTGATCACTTTCCCCTGGTGGGACAGAGGATCACTATCCCCTGGTGGGAACTTTCCCAGGCCACAGAGGAAGAGGTTCCAGGCAGTCCTGATGAGACTTGGATAGGCTAGGGTCAGATGGTAGGTGAGGAGGACTCCCCCTTTCAGTGGACTAGGGGAGGGAGATAGGGAAGGGGAAGAGGGAGGCTGGGACCAGGAGGAGAGGAGGGAGGGGGGCACAATTGGAATATATAAAGTGAATAAATTATAAAAATTAAAAAGAAGAAAAGATAAGATAAAAAGAGGTGGGGAGATAAAGTTTTACATATGTAAGTATTGCTTAGTTTTCAAAAGCCACTTTCTATCTTTAAAGGTACTAGGGGCTTAATAAACTTAAGAAACTGATGTTTATCTGACCAACTTCTCCCTAATTGATACAAAAGATAATCCACAGGTTTAGCACACTAAGATATATAGTCTAAATACTCATTAAAATGGTTCTCTCTGTACAGCCTAGCTTTGAATATGATCATAGCAAATGTTTTCACTAGTGTCAAAATTACAAAGTGACTGAAGTATATATTCTTATTTTACCACCAATAATACACAAGTTTGGCCTTTAGGAAAGACAATGGTAAGAGTCCCGGTCCCCACCTCCTAAATTCATTAAACTCATGAGCTCATTTCTTATCCATATGGTGAAAAGAATAACATTCCCTGCAGAAGCTGATTTGAAGGTAGCGAGTAAATAAGGACATGAGACACGAAACATACTAGACTGTGGTTTGGGTTTCCTCTTGGGATCCCAAAGATATAAGAAAATACTGCAATGGTCAGACTTGTGCCTGGGTTGTTTTCCTTGAGAGTGACCAATCAGGTGTACTGACCCTAAAACAATCATGAAAAATCATGGCATCCCATTTAGGAACTCCATTAAAAAATGAGTATTTTAAAAAATTAAAATATAACATCATTACATCATTTTCTTTTTCTACCCTCTAACCTTTCTCATGAGTTCTCTCCTGCTCTCTTTTAAGTTCTGGTCTTTTTTTTTCTTTAATTGCCATTAAATGTATGTACACACACACACACACACACAGAGAGAGAGAGAGAGAGAGAGAGAGAGAGAGAGAGAGACAGAAAGAGAAAGAGGGGTTCTAAATGTTTAAATACAATCTGCTGAGGCCACATAGTATTTCTTGCCTATGATTTCAGAGCTGGTCACTGAAGAGGCTTGAAAAGTATCCCACCAGAAACAAAAGCGAGATCTTATTAACAGACACTTTCAAGGTGTCACTACTTAAGTTGATAGTACACTGGTCTAAGATCAGCCCTAAATCAGCCCTGGTTTCTATGGCATATGTGTGCATTAGGAAGACAGCCATGTATGTATGCATTAGGAAGACAGCCATGTATGTATGCATTAGGAAGACAGCCATGTATGTATGCATTAGGAAGACAGCCATGTAGCCACTGAGAAAGAAGGACAGATGCTTCCGAGAGCCAAACAACAATGAGACTCAAGGGTCATAATTATTACCACCACTACTAGCCACCAAAAAACTAGAAAGGAGGAGGAAGGATTCTCTACTGTGGTCCCCTAAAGATTTATATTCCTTGACGTTGAACTTTCAAACACAGAATTGTTACCCCAAGCCACCTTTTCTTTGTAATGTGTCAGAGAATTCAAGAAAATAAGATTAAAGTCTTGAAACTGTACAGAAACTACATGGGAGCAGAACATTTGAGCGTGGAGAGTTTATCAGAGCAGCAGAAAGACACTGAGGAGCTCTGCAAAGAATGAGCGCTTTAGGGGCTTGGCCTCTGACACCAGATTGAGTTGTCTTCTTTGAAGATCTGTGAAACCCTAGGTTTGATGTTTATATTCTGAACCACCTTTATTCCCTCTGACACGTGCTTCTTTTCCAAGTACAATTTCTGTTAGGCATGGTGGCATACAGCTGTGCTCCCCAGTGCTAGGAGATTGAAGCAGGAGGATCACATGCTGGAGGCCAGCCTAGGCTAAGCAAGTGAGGGATGATGCAAAAATTAATTAAATCACACTTTTATCTTTGAGGTAGGACACAAGTTGGGGAGGGGCAAAGCGGTGAAAAGACTTATCAGAAGCATTAGTGTCAAGCCTCTAAGAATCATGAAGAATTCAAACTGTCTTTCTGATATTCCACAGGTTAAAAACATGTGAGGATGTCTAAGAGAGGTGGTGAGAATAGCTGTGTTAGCTTTGGAGGAGTCATGGTGAGTAAAATGATAGTCTGAGTTGCTACATTTCAGTTTTAAAGCAAGCATTCTCATCCTCTATATCCATTGCTCAGCTAAGACACCTTGCAAAGAATTCTCCACATGGTATGCTAGGAGAATCATAGTCTTCCATAACTGATTTAAAGAAAAACAAAGGAGGCACATGACTGCTTTATATCCTTGCATCGGCAAGTTCTCAGGACAACAAGGCCACTGCAAAGAAGAAAAGAAAAGAAACTGTTCCACCCTCTCCTGGGGAAGCTGCATTTGTTTTCATTCATTGAAGATGTAGCCTGGGAGAAGGGAGGGTAAGAATGGGCAGATCACAAAGAGCTCTGAAGACTGAGCCACCTGTCAATTTAGTGTCTCTCCTTTGATCTAAGAGGGTGGCTGATAGACGCGGTGAGAGCAAATGAAGAGCAAGAAGCATTATACAGGAGCTTGGGGTCATTATCGAGACTACGTCTGCAAACTGAAATGTGCCTTGTAAATCAACCTACTGACCCCTTAAGCAGGCACTGAAGCTTATTAAGCAAGAGAGCTTTGAGAGGCTGTCTAACACTTCATTTGGATTCTATGTAAATCTACGGTTTGACTGGCCCAGCTATCAGCCAGTGACTTTTGGTTGAAGATTGTCTGCCTACTGTCAATGTACCTCCTAAAAGACATGGAGTCCAGTCCCTAATCACTCACAGACTTCAAAACATGCTGCATGAGCTCTTCTTACCCTCCTCTGGCCACTCATCCCCAAGTGCATGAAATGAACTCTTGGATTTAGCCAAATTCATGAACCCTAGAAATTGAATATTTTATGTCTTTCCTAAATTAAAAAAAAAGATAATAAAAAGCCAATGGCCAACAATTATGTTCAGATACAAAGCATATTTTAAGAGCTAAGAGTTTTACTTTTTAGACAAACTTTATGTGATTTAGAAACTGAATCATGGTGCTCAGAAGAAACCGGAATAAGTTTGCATGAAGTAAAGTACCAGCAATAAACAAATATTCAAGACAGATATTATAGCTGATTTGAACATTCACATGTTCATTCATTCATTCAACAAATTCCAGTCAGGATGGGTCTTAGTACCAGCTATCTTGCAGTTAAAAATCAGACACATAAACCATTACAGGAAAACTTAATCTGGTTAGAAGCCTGTGCTAGGGGACAAATGATGGAATGGCCCATTTGGAAACAGAGATCAAGTTTTGGGAAAGCTTCATGGACTTCACATTCAATCACAAGACACTCAAAGACCCAAATAGACTAAGAATATGAGTTTAAGGGAAAGTCATGCCTTTTGCCACACTCAAATTATGCCCTGATCAACTGATTCCTTCTTATATGTCTGAGTTAGCTGCTGCTGGCCTTCTTAGCACTTCTCCCCTCCAGATGATCAACTGTCTTCCGTTTCCATTCCACAGAAGGATCAGAAAACAGATTTCTATTTTATTCCTTGAAGCTAAAGTTGCCTATCTTTCATGGGATAACAGTGTGGTTAAAGTAATCTACTGGTCAGTGGATCACAGCTGGAAGTTTCCTATTTTCCAAACTTCTCCCGCTAAGTCAGATATGCAGTAGAGGAAAAATAAGCCAAGTTTCATACTCTGATGATGCCTTTCCCTCTGACACAAATGATGACTGTGGATGTTGTGTGAAGACGTGTAAATTATTCAAAATGTCTGACATAACATGGGCTCCTAAGGGACTTCCCTGACACTTTTCCTTTACCTAGCACATATGTCTTGTCTGGCATCCTTCCTTCCTGTCTCACTCAGAGCACTAGCTATCAGAAACCTTGAGACACAGTGTCACAACCCACCCATACTGAGACAGACCTTGGGGCAAGCAGGATTCTGATTTTTTTTTTCAGGAAGCTCTGTAAATGACTTTGATAACTGAAGATGAGAAAATTTGTTCTTAAGGACTATAGGCATAGGTTTAAATAAAGTATGTGCATCTCACACACATAAAACTTTCATAGAGATTTATAGTTTTTACAAAAACATATCAGACACTTTAACAAATTATGGTTCTACACTTGTAAAAATATTGCCTCTACTATGTTCCTTATATAAATAGATAAAACATTACACATTTTTCATTTAATCTTTAATCAATATCAATTATGAATATGTTTAATCAATATCAAATTATGAATTGTGTAGGATAAACAGTATTACAGAATAATGAAATCAGTCTTATAGTATATATTAGTATATATCTGTCCACATATATGACCATGTACATGCATAGTGCATAATGTACATGTAAGCAGGTGGATAAACTTATACAAAGAATAGTGCAAGTATCTAAGGTATGTACCACAAAGTCTTTGCTCAGGTTTAGTTTCTGAACCACATATAAAATTGCATTATGTTCACGCTGCATTTAAAAAAAAATGCATACATACAAAATGGGATAGCCTTCCCTAGCTGTAGTTGCAAAGAGCTTCTGTTTTGAATTTTCTGGTTTGGTAAACCAAGTAAAGATTGTTAACATGAAAATGGTTTTTAAAGAACGTAAAACTCAAAGATGCCTTGTGGGGGTTCTCATTTGTCTCGTAAACATGGTTCAAGAGAAAGCACCACTGCTCCTAGGTCACACCTCTTATGTAAAAAAAAAAATAAAAAATAAAAAAATAACATGTAAAGTCTTCAGATCTTTGGTTTGGGGATAGTTGGTGTAAAACATGGTGAAAACTACAGATGCTCCTCGACAATCCATAAGAATTCAGAAGTCAGAATTGCAGACTCCAAGTCTGAGTTCTTACACAAAGATAAAGATCACTGAGGATGGGATGTTTGGTATTTCTCCCTGCTTGTTTCCACAAAAACTAACAGTGTTCTATATAGGACAGTTGTCTAAAACAGTCTGTTAACTGGCTCTGTTTTTGGATTTTCATTAGCAAACACAACAAGATTGGGGCCAAAGCTAAGTTCTGCAATAGTGTTCTACAATAAACACCAAGTAATAGGAAACAGAGATTCACTTCATTAATAAAATAGCTAGACACTGGACTGGGGCGTCAGGAAGAATGTGGACTTCTGGGCCAGATGGTCCTGCATTTATGTACCACCTCAGCTGATTACCAGGTAAATGACCTTGTGGGACATGTCAACACCAGCGTTAAATCATGCAATCCTCATAAATAAACTAGGACTAATACAAATATATAGATTTTAAGTACAGTGATTTAATAAAAAAAATTGATTTGGAAAACTGACTGTTAGAATCTCCTGGGACACTTTAAAAATGATGATGTTAAAATTACATTTATATAGACTGATGTTTATATTTTAAAAATACTGAATCCAAGTCCTACCCCATGTCTCCAGAGATTTTGAATTTCACTAACTGAGCGTGGGGCCTAGACTTCAGGGTTTTAAATGCTCCCTACTTGGAAGTCTGTGGTACACAGCCCAGCTTGATAAACAATGCATGCAAATATCATTTTAATATCTGGTTATTAACAGAACTTGAACAAATATTATCCGAAGATGGTCTAGGTAAAGCCCTTCTGTACTGTTTACTATTTAGCTATGTGATGCAGAATAAATTCTTCTGGTTTTTTGGAACTTAACTATCTGCATCTGAAAACTTAATGCTTATTTGCATGCCATGAGAAATAAAAGATATCCCCGGTAAATTACTTACCATGGTGGTATATACCGTATTTTCAAGAGATGTGAGCTAATGTGATAGTAATGTTATCATTAGTATTAACTCCATTTCCTGCTGACCTCAGAACAACATGTGAGGAGCACTTAGGCCATTAGGTATCAACCTATATGATGATGCTTTTCAAAACAATTTTTACGATAGGCATGATCTGTTTTATTTTTACATAAATTCTACCTAGATTAGTATCTGCTTTCAGAAAGTCTTACTCAAATAACATCACGACAATTTGAAATAACTAATTGAATCAAGTGATATTTTTTTTAGATAAAAATTTCTGATCCGTAGCCTATTGGATCTAGTATAATAACACTACAAAAATAGACTGGCCCAATAAATACTTATAGTACCGAATTCCAGTAATACTCATATATTTAGGGCAGTGCTATTTGCTGATTCGTATAAAATAAACATTCCAAAATTTAACTTTTGTTTTAATCAATATATGCTTTTTAAAGTCCTTTTCTTAGTAGTCTATTAAACTTGTTCTTCCTTCAGTGAGATATTTTAAAATGCAGGCAATCTTGATGCATCCATTACAGACATAATAATATTTATTGAGGGGTATGTTTGGTCCCTCTTGTCGCTTTACCCTGCTTGTATACTATAAGCTTTTCCATGCTGCTGCTCTTGTTCTTTGCTGTAAATGAAATATAGAATATTCTGCTCTGATTTCTTGCCTTTCTCCTCCTTTCTGGGACAGAGGCTTTTGCCTCGGTGTTTCTTGCTCTCTTACAGACTATGGTAATTTGCTCTGCTGTGATTACAGCGACTACCTGGATCCACAACTTCCTGTGAGCAAAGATGCTATCCTCACACTACTTAGAATAACAATTATCAGCTAGGTTTCTCATTATTTACACCATGGGAAGATTACCTGCGGAGCACTAAAGAAACCCCCTTTCTCTAAGAGGAAATGTAGGACACAGATTTTTTTTTTTACCTTTTCCCATGGGGAGGAAAAAGCCAGAGTCTACCTTTTCCTGAAACCAGGAGACCAGAATGCTGAGTTAGACAGCTGTACTATGATGCATTCTGCTAAGAACCATCACACACAGTCACTTGGTGGAAAACAAGGCAACATCATGGTGCGTTATTAGACAGGACTGACGGGGTAAACATTTCCTTTAACCATACCCTACCATACTCCCATTTCATACTGTTGCTGTGTGAGAATGTGTATGCATGTACATGTGATTTTTTTTTTTTTTTTTTTTTTTTTGTATTTGAGAGAGAGAAAGAATATAAAGCTGGGTGGGTAAGGAAGGAGGGAGGATCCGGGAGATGTTGGGAAAGAGTAAAATCAAAATATGTTGTACAAAAAATTTTAAACAAAAAATATCAGAGACTATCTATCTTAGACAGATAACTTTTATTCAGTGCTTTCTAAGTCACAATATTGTACACATTTACATATTTGGGTTTTATGGTTCTTATGGCACATCTTAAAGACACTAAGCACACATTTCTAATTTTTTATTAAGCAATTCTTGCATGATGTGTGGAAGTTTTCAGGGTATTTTCAAGATCCCCAGTTTATTTTAGCTTTGGTGCCATGAGAAAAGAGGATGGAAACATTCACTCTATTTAAGGTTTAAGTAGTCTCCTCTGAGTCCCCATCAGACTCAAAGGTACAGCCTTGGTCAGAACTCAAATAATAGGGATCCATCTATTTCCTCAAAATAAATCCTATTGGATATTCATGCTCTACCTGATAGAAGATTTCCA
Source organism: Meriones unguiculatus (assembly GCF_030254825.1). Lineage (NCBI taxonomy): Eukaryota > Metazoa > Chordata > Mammalia > Rodentia > Muridae > Meriones > Meriones unguiculatus. The sequence goes on along the minus strand of NC_083355.1, from coordinate 95,814,349 downwards.
ATGTCTAGATAGTTGTTAACTTCACTATTGAATAAAATATTAAAATCTCTGTAGTCACATTTTTGAAATGTAGACCATTCTGATCTGTTTCACTTATTACAGTAAACACAGTGATAAAAAATAAATTCCTCTGCACATATTGACTTGATAAATGTTATATGATACTCTCAGAAACTGTCATTGTCCCAAAATAAATATTACCCTGCTTTTAAGCTCCACCTACAGCTTTCTAGTGTTTGAAATAAAGAAGCTTCTTAGTTACTGCCATGAAGGTAAATGTCTGTTCATGAAGTGTACACTAACATTGTTCGTGTAACTGATGCAACTATTGTACCTGTTACAACAAATAGGCAATGATGAGTCCTTGCTGTGTAGGAAGCCTGGCATTCTCACAGCGTGCCCACATGTAATTACTGCAGTTCCTCCTTTTGAGAGAAACTTAGAAGACTTGACATGAAAGAAGCCTATCAAGGTTCGAACCTGTCTTAGTCCTTTGCTCACCTGCTGTAGAGTTGGCTTCCACTGACTCTCATCCATGATTCATAAACAATAAGGAATCAAAGTAAATCAAACTCCTGCACAGTGGCTCTGATGATCACTACACCTCCTGGAAAAAAAAAGTTCCACAGACAATGGAATAATTCCTCCCTCCAGAGTATCTGAGGACCATGCAAATATCAACAAGAGAGGTCTGAATGCTGGATGCAAAGATTTGGCAGCTCTCAGTGGAGAAGAAACCTGGATCTAGTTTTGAGTTGGGGACCACAAATTTCCCTGTCATGCTCTGTCACTATGTACCACAAAATTCCACAGGAAGATAGATGAGTAAAATCGTGCGATTAAGGGAACTGTCTTAAGTTCCTAAAGAAATCATGTAAGAGAATCTCTACACTCAGGGGGAGTTCCATACAGTCAGAAGTTGATGGAGATGAGCAGGGTAAAGTATATCCACAAATCATCTGCAGACAGAACGAGTAAGATACCAAACACACTCTCAAAAAATAGACACTTAAAAATACAACATCCAAAGCAGAAGTTGATGATTTGTACCCTACTAAAATATTCTTCTAGATCTCATATCCAAAGTCTTAAATTGTCTGAGTGGCGAAGTGAAAGTACAGGTTTGCCTACCATCAGTGAACAACAGAGAGCCCTTATCTCCAAGAGGCTGGAAGGCAGGGATCGATACTCAAGGTTGTCCTTTGACCTCCATAGCACCTGCGAACATGTGCCAAAGCTGCGTGTGACGGTCAGAGAACAGCTTCCATCATATAGGTCCCGGGGATTCAAATTCAGGTTGTCAAGCTTGAAGGCATGTGGCTTTACCTGGCGAACCATCTCACCGACCTAACATGTCATTTAAAAAAATCACAAATGAAGAAACCGTTTGGATTCTTACTGCAACCTCAGAGGCAGTCACAGTGTTTCTTCTCATTTGTAATTGGGCTACTGATTAGATGCATGGATTAAAGAACCTCCTTTCTAGTTCATGTTTGGCAGGAGAAAGCCATGTAAACATTAACAGCAGATGTATAAAGTCATGAACTTGAGCCTGGACTGGGTGTGTGTAGCACATACATACTAAAAACACACACAGGAACACATATTACTCACGCATGCGTGTGCACGCGCGCGCACACACACACACACACAGACACACACACACAAAACCAAAAATTGTCTAAGATCCTAAATATCTTCTCAATTACAAAGTAAGATAATTTTTTTTTCATTCTTAAGTGTGTAACCTCTCCTTGAGAAACAAGGGCACAATTTCAGGTTAAAGGACTGCTAACTTAAGATCGTCTTGCCATCTCTGCTGGGTTAGAGGCTTTGACTTTGAAGAGCCTTTACGTGCTGAACTCAACCTCAGGAGAGTCTTTTTCTGTGTGGTCTGATTTAAAAGGAAGTGAGTAAGCCTGTGATCTAGAGGCCAATGTAGAAAGTGGCGCTTAATATATAGATCATTAAAGAGGATAAAATCTCATTCTCAAGAGGTTTCTTTTTCTCATGTTTCCACAGCACCTTAGACTAGCACAAACCATGGCACAGTACAGTTTTGCTTATACAGCTGGGCCCTCTTCCCTAGCCACCTCTTCCCCACCCAAAACCACACATGAGGCAAAAAGTCTCACGGAGGTTGGTTCTTAACCTTTTCTTAAGTGACTCTCTTTTCAACGACATCTTTCAAGTATCTTAAAGGAGAGGCTAGCCAAAGGACTTAGTCACTATAGTAGTTCAGCCCGAAGAACCCACAAAAATTGGGAAGGAGAGAATGGACTCCCAAAAGTCCTCTGGCATCCATAAGTGCACCATGGCATGTGTGTGCCCGCACTATCTCTCACGCACATATTGTACACTCACAGTAATAATAGGTTAATTGTTTTTATATGTGTTAATTGGTGGTTATAGTAATCAAAACCAACAGAAATGTCAGGGCATGTGAGGAATTTTTCAGTTCCTGTTTTTCAAACCACAACTAAGAAACATTTGCCAAAAGTTGTGCTTCAGGTAAAATCAGGCTAGATTTTGTAGTTAACAGGACTGCCAAAATAATGAAGTAGAAACACTAACTCAATTTGAACCCCAGTGATGATAAATCTACAAAACATCAACTAGTGAGGTTACATTAGAATGGGAAGGAGGGAATTCGCCTGTTCAAGTACCATAACATTAATAAAAAGTCTAGGGAAGCAGTGACTACTAAAAGGAAATGAATCTATGAGAAGTTAAATTCATCTAGATAGCTTATACAGGATAATAAAGGGAAGCATGCATTACAGCCGGCTCCATTCTGAGATGATAAAGCCAGGGCCAGAGCAAGCAGGAGTGCAGAGGAGACAGGGTGAACAGCCCTGCTCGGTAATTTATTATTCTAATGGTTCCTGCAGAAACTTCAAATTCATGCCTTAGTCAGGACTGAGGAGCTGTAAGCATTGTGGCTTTGCACTACAGAACAATACAAACTCATTTCCATTTTGGGCTACAGATCAGGTAAAGCAGCTTCATAGAATTTACAAGCTATGAAATAAAAAGGAGGTATCAATTTTGTTTCTTGCACAAAAAGAAATGAATGAAAGGCTATGTAGAGACAAATACTCAGTTTGCCTCCATAGGAAGCATGATGGGATCACATACAATTAGTTCCTTTGTCCACAGAGAGAGGAGGGTGAATATGTTTGGAAAATTGGCATATCCATTTCATCACCAAGAGGACAGGTAAAATTGAGAAGCTTAATGTAATGTGCTGAGCAAAAACAAGGTGGGGGAAGGCTAGGTGCCAAGCTAGCATGTGCTAGCTGTGGCTGTATTTATATTTTACAGTGTCTCAGCCAGTCTTTCTAGTCTGCTGCAGTTCAAGCTCAAAGTGGAGGATAGGGAATAGGGATTTACTTTTAAGTGTTGAAAGAACAAATAAGCAAAGGTGAAATCTGTAGAAAGCAGGGAAGCAGGTTAACCTTATGAAAAGTTTCACAGAACTACCCCAAATCAAGCTCTACCTCTCTCCTCTGTCTTTCTCTCTAAGTACAGGCTTTTGAGGTTGAACCTATCATTCCAATTCCAAATTCAACTTTGCTATCTTTTACCTATATGAGATAAAAAATTGAAGCCCTAATTCTTTATTTACAAAGTAACGCTTTTATACCTGATTTGCTTTATTTTTTATTAGATGAAAACCACATGACTTTTAAATATTTAACAATATAAAGTCCTGTGCAAAAAACAAACAAACAAAAAAAAATGGTTTCCTCCTGTAAGCCTGTCTTCCAGATTCCCACTCCCTTTTACATTTTTACAGAAGCAGTGATAGCTACCAATATCTTATGCATCCTTTCAGAGATACTCCATGTCAATTACTCTAAACATTTATTAGTATCGATAATGTAGGGATATCCTTACTTTACATGCACTCACTCATTTTAATTTTTATAATAACTCAAAGATTATGAATCTATGGTCCTGTTTTACAGAGAAGAAAACTGGGGCACAAAGAAGCCACACAGGTTAAAATGTGATGAGAACAAAATTATGACCCGCTAATGATGTCTAGGTGATGCTGTTTTACAACATAAAGGGTTAGTAATAAGTATTCAGGTGATAATAAACGTCTTTTTAGAGGACAAGATATGAAAACATGAGTGTATTATGCAAGAAAATAATATGTGTTGTTAATCATCATGGATAAACATTAGTCCAGTTGCCATCTAACTTCCTAAAGCTTTATATCGTTTTCCTAATACTTCATGTTGCATGTCACGTGGAAGCATTTTGACACGATACAAAACCATCTGTTTTGCACTCATGGATATACTAACCACAGTAGATTATTGAAAACCTATAGTTTCCTTATGCTTTATTCCTTTATTTTGTTGTGAAATTACAAAAGTGGACAGGAAGGGCAAAAAATTTCACACACTGTCATGCTTTCGTTGTGAAAGATAAATTATTCATAGACTCCAGGACATAAAGAATGGAAAACTCCCATTTTTTCAGGGGTATTGAGAGGGCAGGTCTATCTTCTTTAGAGAAAAAGAAGCATAAAAGAAAAAAGTCTAGATGGTGACCAGAGTCAAGGTTCTGTGGCTGACGGGCAAAGGTCTGGATGCCCTGTTTTTCTGGTCATAATAGAGAATTTGAGAACTTTCAGAGATCAAAGAGTTCAGTATTTCACAAAGTCTTTCAAGGAACACTGGCCTACAGTCATATTGTTTCCCAAGTGCATTTCACTCTTGAATAAACTGAGAAATAGTTCCTACCATTTTGGAAATAGGTAAGACAGAATAGCATATGAAAAACTCAGGGAGATCCTCTTGTGAGAAGAATAGAATACATGCTTATAGTTTTGTGTATTCAGAATTTTTTTCAAACTCATTTATTTCGGAAAGAGTTTTTACTTCCTTGGAACACCTGTTAACACCAGAAAGAACCTTGAAATATGCTTTGAAAACATTAAAGTGGCTGAACCAGTGTCGCTCCTGAGCACATACAGAGTACTTGCCTGCCTCTGAAGCCAAGGTGGGAATCCTTTCTTCTCCTGTCTGGAAGAGGAAACCACTGTCTAAGGAAAGTCACCATGGTTGCCAGTGAATGAGATAGGCAGAAAGTAATATCTAAGTCTCAGGACCTTTCTATGGTGCAATGGAGTTCCCCCTCAAAGTGGCACTACCATTCATTGATTCTTTTCTTTTTCAGAAAACCTATTTTGCACAATTTCTGGAAGCTTTTCAGTCTCAGCTTCAGAGTAACTACATCTGGTGATCTTGGTGATTCATTTCTACTTTGGGCTTTGCTGCTTTCTCATCCATCTGCATCACAGGCAGAAAACACAGTGTAGCCATCACATGTAACAGTGTAGTAATAGGAATAGTAGTTAAATATAGAAAAGAATGGAAGTTCATCATAAAAAAATAAAGGCTTAGCCAGGTGGTGGTGTCACACTCCTTTAATCTCAGCACTGGGGAGACAGAGGTAAGGGGATCTCTGAATATAAGACCAGCCTGGTAAATAGAACAAGTTCCAGGACATCCAGAGCTACACAGAGAACCCTTGTCTTGAAAAAGCAAATAATAATAATAATAATAATAATAATAAAGGCTTTATCAGTTGAAGCTGGAAAGTGTGTATTATAGAGCAGAAAAACCCGTTTGGAGGAAGTGGTCCAAAGCCAAACAAGTGCTCACAATTTGCTTCGCTGTGCCATGTCAATATCCCACTTCCACAAGTCCCATGTGTCACACATTACACGAAAGGAAATAGCTATGTTTAAAGCTGACATTCATAGAACTTAGACCAGTGTCTACAGAGCTATCGTCCTGTAGACCCTGAAAAGATGTCAGCGGCATTTCAGCTCCACAGCAGAGGACACTTGCATGCCAGTTCAGCTGTTGCTGAAAGTGGGCAGATCCTGCGTCAGGTGCCTGCCATCTTAGGGCGAGAGCAGCTGTCATAGGAACATGGAGAGGACTGCAGGGATCCAGCCCTTCCAGCAGCTTTAAACATCAACACCCACAAGCAGCAAACACAATTCTGAACACACCTTGCACAGTACTTGCTCCCTAGCCATCTTGGCAGGAACCCTTCATCCTGCTGCTTTCCTTCATTCAGCTGAAAATACGGCCATACAAAGTGAACACATTACTCTAGGCGGCTCGGAACACTTCACAAATTACTTTAGGCGGCTCAGAACACTAAGCTCAGAGATGATTTTAGGAACCAAAATTATCTTCAATCAGAATTAAGGTTTTATTGAAGAACAAGAAAAAGAACTAGAATGAGAACAACAAGAACAAGAAAAAAAAAGGAAGGAAAGAAGGAAGGAAGGAAGGAAAGAAAGAAAGAAAGAAAGAAAGAAAGAAAGAAAGAAAGAAAGAAAGAAAGAAAGAAAAGAAAACCTAGATTTTAGGGGAAAATATAAAAAAACAGTAAATATGTGTTTAAAAGAAATCTGAATGCTTAGTAACTGAAAATTTAAAAAAAGGTTGAGGTGAAACCATCTATAGTCCATAGAACCTAAGCAAGAAAATGAAAAACATCTTTTGAAACACTTGTTTGGTTCATGCAATCAACTCAAAATAGGTAACACAGAGCAACTTTGAAAACTAAAAAGTGATTAAGGTTGGCCTTTTAGGGTTATTTTTTTGTATTCGTTTATTCCGTCATTCAGCTTGTATTTCAGGATGTTAATGGGCTCATTATGAGTGAGGCTCTGTAATCAAGAGATACAAATTTCAATTTTAATCATTATCTATTCATTCAACAAAATGAGTGAATAATAATTGTTCAAGGCTTACCATGTACATCAGCTTCCACTAGGTGCTAAGGATAAAGACGAATCAGAAATTCCCTCTGTTTTGCTAAATCTTATGCTGTAAGTGGAAAACTGGCATATATACGGACGGACAGAACAACAGACTGCAGTATGCATCATGGCAGAAATGCATATGAAGTGCTATAGAAACACACCTCTTCCTTCTAGTTCCCCAGCTTGAACTACTTATTTTCACAGTTCATTTTTATGTTGTTCTAGTGATGAGACATTGACATCTGAACAAGAAATACAATGACAGGTGTAGCTCCCTGACACTTGGTTCTAATCAGTCACCCAGCAGGAGGCATCAGCCGGCAGCGACCCCATGACTGGATGCAGCTCAGACTCAGAATGTCTTCTGTGTAACTGAGCTGACACCAGGCTGAATTTGAAGCTCAGACAACTGAATGTATCCCTTGTGTCAGAGTCATCAAGATATTCCTAGGGGAACATTTTGCTTGGCCGCTTGATCTTTGGAATGAGACAAGAAGTAGATAATGAGGAAGAAAATTAGATGAACACATTAGCGAAGGATAGGCCACCTTCTGGGATTTTTTGTTTCGTTTGAGAATTAGAAGGTGGAATTCCATTTTGGAAGAAATCATCATCTCAAAATCATTGTGTCATCATAACTCCTTTCTTTTGTCACTGTGGCAGAATTCTTTGCAGAACAACTACAGGGAGAAAAGCTTTATTTAGGTTCATGATTGCAGAGGGTTAACCGATCTATGGTTGTTGAACTCGTGTCTGAGTAGAGCATCATGAGAGTGAGAATGCAGGGGAGAGAGTTTCACAGAGAGAAGGGGATTCCAACATTCACCAAGCTTTCTCCTTTTCCCTATTTATTTCATCCCCAAACTATGAGGTGTAGCTTCCAACATTTAAGGTAAGGTTTTCTTCCTTAGTTAAACCTCCCTAGAAACTCTCACAGACATGCACAGATAGTATGCATCACCAATCTCCTAGGTGATTCTTAATCTAGTCAAATTGCAATGAAGCCTAACCATTACATCATAATCTTTTGATTGTCAGGAAGCTTTATATGAAAGTGTTCATGACAATTTCTTTTTTGTTGCCATTGGGTTTTTGTTTGTTTGTTTGTTTGTTTTAATGAAACAGAGGTTTGCTATGTACCTTTGTCTCAAACATGCAATAATCCTTCTGCTTTCTGATTTCTTAGTACTAGAATTATAGGTGTCCCAACACCCATCCGGCCTACCCACACCAACTTCTACTACATACTTTATAAAAAAAAAAAAACCCTGAGAGTATATCATGCCAAGGAATTTCTTTCAAATATACAACTGATATTTCACACTGAACCTATTTTTTTCATTGCCACACTTTGTAAGTCATCTTATATTCACATAATTTGTTCTTTCCTTTGTTCATTACTCTACCAGTCTCTGAATGAATGACAATACAAATCATAAAGTTACAAGTGTAGTACTTGGATATAAGTTGTCTGAAGAATGGGGATTCCTAAAATAATGGCACCAGACATGTACCAACACTTCAATTCCTCAAACTGTAAATGTGAACCTCTCACAGGATGTATGAACATGGACATTCTAGAAGTTTCAGAGTCTTCAATCATTACAATGGTTGCAGTTAAAAAATTATGCTTCATACAGTTTATTTATACAATGAGTACTACTTTTCTATGTCATAAGCAAGAACTGTTGACAGGAAATTGCACCAGTAGGGGGGTTAGCAATTTTTCCTTTCATTCTTTCTTTCCTTTTCTTTTTCCCTTTGGTTTTCGAGACAGGGCTTCTCTGTGTAGCGCTGGCTGTCCTGGACTTGCTTTGTAGACCAAGCTATCTTCAAATTCACATTGATCTGCTTTGCTCTGCCTCGCTGAGTGCTGGTATAAAAGGTATGTGCCACCACTGATTGTAGCCCCCTTCCTCTTCTTCTCCCAGTCCCATCATCCTTTCCTTTTCCCCAATCCTGCCCTCCCCTATTCCTCAGATAAAGGAAGCCCCCACCCTCCGTCCTACCCACCTCAGGTCATCAAGTCCCATTAGGAGTGAGCATGTCTCCTTTCCTGTAGCCCTGCCACACAGGGAGGGGTTACGGAGTGATCAGAAAGCAGAAAACGCAGTCCATGTCTAAGACAAACTCTACTCCCCTTACTAGGACACCCACATTAAGCCTGAGCTACTTATCTGTGTAAAGGGTCTAGGTACAGTTTATATGCATAGTTCTTGGTTGGTGCTTCAGTCTCCTCAGGCTCATCTGGGCCTTGGTTAGTTGGCTCTGTTGGTCTTCTTGTAGAGCTCCAGGCACCTCCAGATCCTTCTATCCTTCCTCCCACTTTTCTGCAAGCCTCCCTATGCTTTACCCAATGTTTGCTACTATGATCTTAAGATACTACAGAGAGATAGAGAAAGGGATTGCTTTTTTTTTATGTGTGTTCTTCTGTGCTTTTTTTAAACAAGTCATGTTTCTAGAAGCATATTTTAAGCTTCTACACAATCTTATGGAATTTTTTTTTGGAGAGGGGGACACAGAATAACTGCCTAATAAACAATTATCAGTCAGCCAATAGAATGTTCAAGTATCTTCCACTTAACAGATTTATATCATGAAGCAATTTGATAGCTCTGCATTGGAGATTTAAAAGATTGAAGTAAAAGGTAGAATCTGAGAAGTTCTAATCTATAAAAGCAATATGCTAGATTAATAGAATCACATTGCATCAACATCTTTGTTGCTTGGCCATAAATCTAGACTGGCAACAGTATACTGAGAATGAAAACACTCCAGAGTCATCCATATTTATCCTTGTCACACATAGCAAGTATGCCGCACAGCAAACCTTTGAGAGCTCCCAGACGGAGACAGAGAAATGGGAAGAGAGGGATAAGGAGGGATTTTACAAATATGTGGGTCACGTTAAATAATTCTTACAGTTCTGAACTCACTATTCCTATTTTCAGCTATATAAATAACAATATCCACCCTAGGAACATTTTTTTTCTTTCAAAGGGAACCATGAAAGTTGTCATGAGCTGTAGAGTACCTCTGTACTTTTCCCACCTTTGCTTCTTAGAAAGGCAGATGTACATCCACCTTTAATTGTAGTCATGGAATTTAAAGAAAGACTGAGATCTATATTTCCATATGAATGACTTTAACTGTGTCAATAAAATATCTGTTTGATGCTCACTTGGCAGACAGGGAAGTTGAGGAAGTAACAACATGTATTATAGAGAAAAATTTAAGGTGCCAAAGTAATGACAAATAAATCAAGAAAGAAAGTAAGCTTAAGTAAGTGAGTAAGATTCTTTCAACCATGTTCATATATTTTAAAACAGAATGGTTTGGTCAGGAATTAGAAGACAACTGCTCTAAGAATGTTCTTTGCTCATAAGATCGATTCCAACTTTTACCAAAATAAATAGGCTTCAAAAATTCTTTTAGCTTTTACATAGTAATAAGAAATAAAGCCACACAAACCATTTGTTAAACCTAGTTTTATGCCCCAGGAAGAGTGGCAAGCAGACTTTACTATGACATTTGATGTTAGTGGTTAAAAAATATGTGGCAGTGTGTAAACTAATCTTAATACATAGTAATACATAAACATTCATGCAAAGAACAACATTGTCAGCCTTAAAGAAGGCCTCTGAAAGACTCTACCGATCAAGATATCCAAGCAGAGGCTGAGACTGATAGCCAAACTTTGGGCAGAGTTCAGGGAATCTTAGGAAAGAAGAGGGAGATAGAAAGAGCTGAAGGGGACAGGAGCTCCAAAAGGAGACCAACAGAGCCATAACAACCAAGTCCTGGGGGCTGTGAAGAGAATGATATGCCAACCAAGGACAATGCATGGAGAGGACCTAAAACTCCAGTTCAGTCTCCAAGTGGTGTCCCTAATAAGAGGAGCAGGGACTTTCTCCAGTATGAACTCAGTGGCAGGCTCTCTGATCACCTCACCCCTGGGAGGTGCAGCCTTGCTAGGCCACAGAGGAAGACAGTGCAACCAGTCCTAATGAGACCTGATAGGCTAGGATCAAATAGAAGGGGAGGAAGATCTCCTCTAACAGTGGACTAGGGAAGGGGCATAAGGGGAGAAGAAGAAGATTGGGAGGAGATGAGGGAGCGAGCCACAGCCAGGCTACAAATTAAATAAATTGTAATAAATGATAATAGTTTAAAAAAATTAAGAAAGGAAAGATGAGAAGTGACTCATAATTCTAGGTGCACTGGTGTGGAATATAGGCAAATCACAGACACACTTTTCTCTAGAAAGCACTGATCTCAAGCAACCAAAAAGGGATGGTCATGAGGTGATATGAGAAGAATTCTTAACATACAATATACATTTCCTATCGTCTTTTTCATTTCTTTTTGAATAAGATTTGAAATAGTGGTTATTTAAACAAATGCTGATTTGTCTCTTATTTTATCAAAAATAATGCTGGTTAGTTGATTATGAAATGATTATACAATCAGATGATGTAAGGTCAATTGGACATTTGTAAGTAAACATTTTCATGCTTCGGATGGAGTTTCATAATGATTAAATAAACATATACCTTTCTTTAATCTAAGATGATCTCCTTAGTGTCAAACAAGATTAATTCTAGGATTAAGCCCAATATCTGATATAGCATATGCCTTCAGAAAACTCTTAGGGGCTAGATGGGATGGCTCAGTGGGTAAAGTGCCTACATCAGAAGCTTGATGCTGAGTTTGCATCTCGAGAACCCTTGTGAAAGCTTGTAGGCCAGCTTCTCTGCCATATGGACACCAAGAAAGAATTCATATAAAAAAAACAAAAGGAAAGTAACAGACATCCAAGGATGTCTTCTGACCTGTACATACTTGTCATAATACATGCACCTCCGGGTGCGTGCACACGCGCGCACACACACACGAACAGAGAGAGAGAGAGAGAATATGAAAACATAGCAACACAGAAAGAAGTATAACTTATTGATGAGGGTTTCTTTTTTAGGGTAGTTGCTACTAATAACTGCCTCCCCACAAGTCTTATGTCTCTAAAAATACACTGAGTATATGTATGGTACCAGGAAATTATCTCTAATAGAAAAGAAGGAAAGCCATCTTACTTTCATGATGCTCTCTTCCTAGAGACTGGCATCAGACTCATTTAAACTCCTTGTAAGGTAAGTTGGCCCACAGACTGGTAGGCTGCAGGGCTGGTCTGCAGTAGATGTGTAGAATGACAGACCAAATGATAAACAGAGCATGAGGGAAATTCTCCTGTTGTCAGAGTACAAAAACATGACATGATTACTTCCATAGACTCCAAGTAGCTACTGGCCAGAGAAAGCTTAAAGAGATGAATGAGTTAGAATTAATTTGAGAAAACTATAGATAGTAAGCTCATGGGACCAATCCATTTATGTATTTATTACTTTTATTTTGCTAGAACCACTACCACCAAAAATAAATCTTAGAGAACAAATGCTGCTTTTCGGGTGTATCCTGGCGAGAGCAATATAAAAATAATTTAGCACCAACCATGTAATTATGTGCATTTATTCCAACCTTCCATTACTAGAGATAACAAGATGAATAGTAAAATGTGAACTTTAACAATCCTGTAATTATAGCCACTGAACCATACATTATTGAAAGAATTGTGCAAAATCCAGATGCAAAAGAATCAACTTGGTATGTAAATAGAAACCAAACACTGACATAACCAAGTGATGAAGAATTAATATAGGAAGTGAAACACTTCTTCAGAATCTTTTATTGCCATGTTTTCATTTCCTTAACAAATGTTCAGCTTAGTCTCCTGATTTTGTCACATTTCTTATGAGTCCATTTTGTTTAACAGTCATAGGCAGCCCAGTCAAATATTCCAGGATTTCTCTTTCTTCAGTTACCTCTTTTTTTTTTTTTCCTGGAGTAAAATTGGGATTGATAGTGTTGTTTTGTGAGCATGTTATATAATGAGGGCAATAATATTCACTTCACTGGTATTTGTGTCTTTACTTAGGTGGTACAACAACCAGAAATAAGAGCTACATTTTGGAAAGTCTAGGAATTTTTATGTATCAGAACATACAGGCCACATCAGAATTCAGCAAGAGCACCCCATTTATCAGGAGATGGCTCAGGATTTGAGGGCAATCAGAAGAGCACCATTGGCATCACAGAACTAAGGTGGGAGGGTAATTTATTCATGAAGAAGAGAAACCTCAAGGAATGTTTTGATATTCATCAGGGGCAATAATTGAAAACACACCACGAAAATATTTTTACACAGATGAATGCTCAATGATACTCAATTACACTTGCCTGTGAAGGAGAAGAGATAATGCCTGACAACAATAAAAACTCTCTGTTTTGTTGGGAATTAGTGATACATAAAGGTGCACAGGAGAGTAGAAGGCGAGAACACGCGTTAGAATGCCTAATGAAAAATTTAAGTTAATATTGAAATTTTTCACACATTAAAGTTCAGTGACTGTTTTAGAAACAACCAAAATGTAAAAGACATGCACTGTATGATAAATAAAATTGACAATCAAAACAGAAGCATTTTTATAAACTACATAGTTTATAAAAAGCGATCAGTTGGCAATGGTCAAATGAGCATTCAAGTACAATCTCCATGTGGTTTCAATTTTTGTCCACTTTTCTTATGGGAGATTTCTATAAGATGTAACCAATTAAGAAACTGCATACATCTCCTGGGGTGGGGTGGGGAAGTTCTTGTGAAACAGAATCTGGCCTTCAGAATTATTTATCAGAGAGAAATAAAAAGGGTGAGGAACTGAACTGTGGAGAAGCATAAGGGAATGAAGGGAAATTTCTGAAAATGTAGAACCCTGTTGGTAAGATGGCATAGTGGATAAAATTGCTGGCCACCAAGCCTGAAACCTGTGTTCAAACCAGAGCCCCACCTTAGGGAAGAAAAGAACTGACTCCTAAAAATTGTCCTCTGACCTCCATATGCACACCATGGTTTGTGCATACCTACACACATGCTTGCATACAACTCAAACAATTGATAATGTAATAAAAATGTTAAAACGAAGAAAAGAAACCTTGTGTGTGCAATTAGACCCCTTCAGTTCATTGTAGAAAATGCTTCAAAAGAATTGCTGAGTCTATTCTCAATATACAAATATTTTAAACTTTCAAGACGGTGTACTTTTAGGTTTAGATATCCTCTCTCTCTCTCTTTCTCTTCTCTCGCTGCCTTGAGTTGTATATGTGTAAATATAGATGCCTTTTAAATAATGTAAAAAATGGCCATTTATATTGCACATCAATTGTGAAACAGTAAAAAATCAATTTAAAAGCTATTTAGCTGTTTAGTCACTCATGTTGAATTTACCTTATTTTAAAGTGTTTGTCTTACAATCATCTTGCTCACAGTGAAATTAAGGAATTGTCTATTTCAAGGTGAATCAACTGGAGATCTATGCTAATGATGTCATTGCTATATAGTTTGTGTTTTAATTTTTCTCAAAATGAGTGATCAGCCTCACTGTTATGACTCATGAAATTTTCCCCACAAACAATGTATTCCATGCTATTCAATGGTCCACACAGTTCACTGAGCTTTGTGCCATCAAGAGACAAATTGATATTAAAGGAATGAAGATATTAAAGATGAAGGCACTGTTTTACTACTCTGATCTGCTTGCTATAGAACTGAGAAAGTCATGTGATCAAATCTAGATCAAAGTTTAAACCTAGGAATCTATTTTAACATCATTGTTTTTACATTTCTCAAAAAAAAAAAAGAATTGGCAGTTATTTTTATCAGAACTACAAATATTTGATCGTCACTTAACTGAACGATATTCAAGCATTCACTTAGTATGACCAGTTTTGGATTCAAAATGTATACAAATATCTTTCTCCAGAGACTCACATAAAGGAAGAAACCTGCCAACAAGAGGCCAAGGGGCTGCTGTCTCATACATCACCCAAAATCCTGTACACTCTTATTCAATATTTTCACATTGCACACTGTATTTTGGCCAATATTCCTTCCAAACACACAAAAAAAACTGAGAAAAAGCAGTGATATGAGAAATGCAGGCTTCACAAGTGGATTACTATGCAGCCATCAGCTCTGGCTTTTCAGAATGGATGGATAGTAAAGCTCATCTGACCTGAAAGACTGTTGGCCAATGCTCAATGAAAACTAAAATGGCTAGGAAAATATTTTCTTCCTGACGCATTTTCCTCACATAACATGAGAGAAATTACAGTCTCATTAGTTAAACAACTCTTCTCTGAAAAGTTATTTGGATTCCCAGCCAACACATTTAGAATATAAAATAGAACAATAATTTATGGGCTCTTGACATGGACTGGAGATGACCCATGAAGGAAAGGACATAGAGCTTAGGGCACATTACGATCTTCATACTCATCCTATTCTTATTACTAGCAAATTATACCTAACTGTGAATGAAGCCATGGTCTTGTGAAAGCGTACTTCTTTAAGTTGGAAAGAGAAAGCACATGAAGAAAAGTTTCTAACAGAAGTCAGAGGTAGTAATGAGCCGACAGTCACGGAGTTTAGAAGCATAGGTTGGAGAGCTGACCATTCCAGCATGTACACGCAGATAAGAAGCTTTATGGATGTCTTAAGGTTGTTTTGTTAATAAAATATAAGTGATAATATTTACTTCACTCTAAAAGTGCAATAATACATCTAATGGATTGAGTCCAATAAGGATTAAAAGTGATAATGTAACCTAAGTGACTGCCACACAGGGGGTAACTCTGTTTAACACAACAAATTAGAACTATTTTTCCTCACCTAACAGTAGAGATAGAATTGAAGGCAGGTTTAAGGGAGCACAACACAGAAGAACTCTCGTTTATTCACGCTTGTTTGTCTCTGATTAGTGCCAAATTGGTAAAATAACAATCAGACAACCTATGAATGAAAGTCAACAGGACCCAGAAACATTCCAGGTGAAAGCAATACATTGGCTAAATACCAATAAAGAACGAGCTGAAATCCAAACAACGTGAGGGCAGCATGAGCTTGCAATGCATGGCCAGGAGAGTAACGGACAGTCACTCGTCACATTATCAGGAATGTGGCAGGCCTTCTGTGTCACTCATGTTCTTTTCTTTCTTTTCTTTCTTCCTTCCTTCCTTCCTTCCTTCCTTCCTTCCTTCCTTCCTTCCTTCCTTTCTCCTCTCTCTCTCTCCCTCTCTCTTTCTTTCTTTCTTTCTTTCTTTCTCTCTCTCTCTCTCTCTCTCTCTCTCTCTCTTTCTTTCTTTCTTTCTTTTTTTCTTTCTTTCTTTTCTTTCTTTCTTTCAGACATGCCCTCACTACATAGACCAGGCAAGCCTTAGAACTCATAGTGATCTTCCTGCCTCTACCTCCTGCGGGATGGGATTCCAACAAGCAACATTATCTGTGTTCTTATAAAAGTTTGTGTCGCTCTGAGAGTCCAGTTTTCAAAATACTAGAAAAGTAAACTTGAATACAGAGACTATCAAGTGAACTGATCAAAATTAGATGCACGAGAGATAATTTTTTATGTTGTGAGTTAATGTTTGTCTGTGGTTTTTATAGCAGCTCAGAACTCTGTCTCAGTAACTCAGGTTATAATGAGTGGTACAATAACAAATGGACCTGAACTGCTATACAATTTAAAGGGAATATTAGTAAAAGCTTGCACAAGCCAAGAAGGCATAATTTGTCCATTCAGAATCTGATGGAAAAATCAAGACGGCTAACCTCTTCCAGGTCTATTGTTCTAAATCATATCTTGTCACCTAGCCTAGTGAATTTTGTGCTATAATGTGTCATCGTAATATTGATTTTTCAATGAAAAGAATCTAAAAGTATGCATAAGTTAAGTGAGATGACACGGGCCAAATGATGAGTCACTCATTCAGTGGCCAAAGAGGGAATGGAATTTTCATATCCTCAGCCGCTGAGTAATCTCTTCCTCCTCAGGCTGCCCCGGTGATCTGCAAGAATTCTACCCTCATTCCAATTAAACGGCCTTAGAACATTTTATTCTCCTTCACACGGGGACGATTTCTCAGTGTCTCAGTCTCATTCCATCCCCTGGGTTCTCAAACCTTTGTCTTTCTGCCAATGTCTTTCCAGAGATTTTCAAGTACTTAGTTCCCAAGTAATAGTCATAATAAAACATTCCAAATATACATAGATATTTTATAGGCTTTACGAAGTTCTTCAATATGCTAAAGCCACTGCCAAACACTTTTCCTGTAAAACAGTGCCATGAATAACTGTCCCTCATAAACACAGACGCCAAAATACAATAGACTAAAGGTTCTACCAAACTTTCTACTTCTAAAATCTTTCCCTATCATCCAAACTTTAATTGATGGAATTGTTCTTCCTTCACGCTTGTTTCATGGTCTCTTTTTCTTACACTGACCTATTTTTAAAACTTCCTGTATCATCACACAAGTTCATCTTCACCACACCTCTTTTGAAATACCACCTGTAAATACTATTTACAAACAGTGCTTGTATCATTTTTTTATGCCTGCATGCATAGGTGAATGTATGTGTGTGTGTGTGTGTGTGTGTGTATGTGTGTGTGTGTGCATACAAATGGATGCATGCACGTAGAGGAATGCACATGTATTCAGAGTCCAGCGGTTGACACTGGTTGCTTCCTTGATTGCTCTCTACTTTATATATTGAGGCCGAGTCTTTTGTTGAACTTGGAACTTCCCTCATTCAGTTAGCCTAGCATAACAGATTTTTTTTCAGGGATCGTCTTGTTAATATTGCAGGCGAACCTCCATGTTCACCTGGCATTTAAGGGGGAGCTGGAATCATAAAGCTAGTCCTGCTTGAGCATCAGGTACTTTGCCCACTGGAACATACCCTCTCCTCTCTTCCTCCCCCTTTTTTTTTTTTTTTATTTATCTTGTTTCTGTGCCTACACAATTTCAGACTTGTTTTATCCAATGGCAAAAGGCATTTTCGTACCTATCAGTGTAAAAATCATTATATGGAATGTTTCCTTCTGGGTAACTTCACTGATTTGGGGGGTGTTTTTATATGATGGCTTTGTTTTCCTTCTAGGAAGGGGAGACCACAAAATTGTAACCTGAGAAAATTTACTAATGCAGCATAGAAGGAATGCCCAAAACCTTTGCATGGTATCAATTTAAAAAACAGTTCAGTTGCTGTTGTTTTTCTCTCTCATGATGGTAACTGATGAATGAGAAAGTTTTCCTACTGCTTTTAATGTCTGTGGGCTTTTTTTTTTTTAACAAAGGCACAAATTTATAGAGAACAGTCAAACAACTACTTAGAATATGGCAGAGAGAGGTGTTTTACAAGTTAACTCTTTCTCCTTGGTTCCATTAGGAATTACAATGATACTACACAGAATATTGGCCAGAGATGAACCACAAATCCCTGGACATAGAGCAGCAGTCCTTGTTTACTTGTGGTATGTAAAGACACAGATTAAGTCCTTTTCCTTTACAGGAAAAACAAACAAACAAAAAAAAAAACTAGGAAGACAAGTTGTTCTTTAAATATTCCATGCTTATTAAAATATAATTCACACGCATTAATAGCCTTAACTTCTAGCACCAACTGTGGTGGAGTATAAGGGCTTAATAAATGATTGTGGAAATAACATCAAGTTCATTTCGGGCACTAAGAAATAATGGATCTATAAAATGATGTTTCTTAATCCTCTTAATTGTTTTAATAAGCTCTTTTATTATGCAATAACTCAAAAAATTTTAAGCTGGGGGACTTTAAGGGAGATGTCCCACTACTCTGATCCGCACAGCTTACACTAAGCTGTATGTTTACTGGTAAAGTCTGTCCTTTGCAAAGCCCCGTAAGAGTTGGGGTAATGATTATCCCAGTGATGATGAGCATTTTCAGAAGCCCTGACTTTTTCACGTATGGAATATCCAGCAGATGGTTCAGAAGCTCCAGGACTCACTCCAGAGTAAAGTCTCCTATGCACCAGAAACAGCAAGCTGAGGGAGTATACTTGCCAATTCCCTTCCCACAAGGATTAAACCATCAAATGGACCACCAGTATGAGCTTCCTTCAATCCTGGACCTGCCCCTTACTAGATCAATGGCCTTGGTAGGGTTATCTGATTTATCTAGTTTCTATTTCTCTCATATGTAAAATGAGAAATGTGTTAGGGTATTTATAAAGAAGAAATATAATAATGCAAATAAAGGATTTTAACATTGTACCTGGCACGAAATTGAGTGCTCAAACAATGTAAGCCCATATTCCTTTGTCCTTCCCTATAGTTTTCTATGAAGTTATTTTTGATGAGTAGAGGCATGAAATAAGAGCGGGGGGGGAATCAAAATTTTTATCTGGTTCCTGAACTGGTTTCCTAGTATCTCCTCATCTCTCCACAACATAAGTGAATATATAGATAAAGAAACAAACTTTTAAAATTGAGTAAAGTAGGATGTGACATGAATTAATCTAATCTATAAGCCACTAACTGAACTGCACAAAAGGCCTGGTCCATCTCTTATGGCAACCACTCACAAACCATACTTCATCTTAATAAGACGGCTGAGGACTTGAGTTCTTAAATATATTCAGCTTTTAGAAACTTATTATCCATCCAGTTGCTGAAAGGTATTTTTAACCTTGATATAAAAAAGTTAAAATGACATATGCTTACTGTAATCAAATCCCCCCTAAAAAAAAAGAAAGAAAGAAAAAAGAAAACATTCTAGCAGACAGATTCTCTCATTCAAGGCTCTTCTAGGTGTAATGAATATGCTTTCACTCTGTAATGATAGTAAGGGTGCCAAAAAGGAGAAAATAATAACAAAATATGCATTTTTTGGATTTTATAGTAAAAATAGAAATTTAACAGTAGACATTCTATTTGCCAGCAATGTAAAGAAACAATGTAAAAATCAACTAAGTAGGGGAAAGGCAGAAAAAGAGTTTAATATGTAGAATAATATCTACATGATACATAATTTATAGGAGAATCACAGGACCCCCAGGACAATGGAAACTTTTATTATAAAATCCAAAATGAGATATATTTTTGAGAAATTTCCTTAAAAGTTCTCCCCCGAAACCCTACTTGAATATTTATGGTAGCAAAGAAAACAGATTCTTCTGGAGGTAATCACAGCATGTTGACGGCCTTTAAATACAGAGACGATTTGATGAGATGGGCCCTTGTTGGATTCATTTGAATCATTTTTATCAGACCATAGTAGAGGTCATACAATAAATGCCTGATAAACCTTTGTTAAATAAAATTCCATGTGATCAGGATGTAACCAGGAAATCATCTTGATCTCCACTGAAGGAGTTTCAATTGTAACATATATTATTGTGTAAAAATTTGAAGGAGGATTTAAAAAAAATACTACATGATGTTGGCTAGATGACTCAGCAAGCAAAGGCACTTGCCATCAAGTGCCACGTGATACCCTTAGCTCCAACACCATGCTCCACATGGTGGAGGAAAGATCCTGACTTAAAATTTGTTCTCTGACCTTCATACAAACACAATGTCATATGTGCCCCATACATATTCAAATAAATAAATGTAAGAAACCTACTATTTCTATAGTCAACTGATTGGTACTGTTTGTGCTAAATCTGAACATCTATCTACATTAGACGCTTTCAAGAATAAATTTCTTGCAAGCATAGCTACAGCAAGCGCAAAGTTGAAAAGCAAAATTCATTGTATTTAATGATTCAGCAGATAAACATACATGTGATAAAGAATGAAAAAAGAAACACTAGTTTCCTTCCAAAGGCCACCTTTTCCTTGGTGCACTTTACCATGAACTGGGCCAAGCAGAAGCCTTGTAATTTTCCTTACCCCATCTCTCTTCTCTAACCAGTCTGCATAGAATCATGTCTTCTAGAAAGAAAGATACCAAGGAGAACAATGAAAATTCCATTGTCCTGATCAATAGATCTCAGAGTTCTCCACTGCCTGGGTCAAGAGGAGGGACCCCACAGACTCAGTCCCACTATAGACCATCTGTCCTTTCCCTTTGATACTATAAATACTGAGGTAAGGTTTTGGAGGACGGGTTTTTTTATTTTTTATTTTTTTAATAATCTGTCAAAAAATATAGCCTGTTTTGGATTTTATAATAAAATGTCTAAGACTAGAGATTGATGAAAAATGCAGACATCATGATTTATAAACATGGGGTATTTTGAAATCTTTGAATGGCAAGTAGGGGAATTCATATTCAGCCATGAGAGAAAAGGGTTTCTAGTAATTTACCTAAGCAAATTGCATTTTCAATAGCTAAAGAACACCCATTTAGCACCTGCAGATCTGAGCACTCTTGAAAGGAAAAATAAAATCTGAAAACCATTATTCTAATGAGATATTCAACATGTAATACAAATGTATATAAATGAGGCACGAATTTTTACAATTCTCTTTGCTCTTATTTAGTCTAAATATTTCATTTTTACCAAATTGAGTCCTTGGAAATGGAATATCTTATATTTGTAAACAGACTGCTTACTTATTTAAATTTTTTGATCTTTAGTTTAATGTAAGCTTATTTCATCCAATTTCTCAGAATGTAATTGATTTGATACTCCTTGTATGCTTGCATTATAGATAACTCCCTTATAAAGTCAAAGCATGGGATGATTTGCCTTTAACGTAATGAATTAGTTAACTAGTTCCCAGACAGATAGGAAAAAATACTATGCCTGAAATTGAGTTAGATCAAAAATCAAACTTTTAGAAATAGCATAGGGCATAACATTTTTGCATTGTCCTCATGATGATTTGACAGGTGTTCATTTATTTTGCCTTTCAGACCCCAATCAATTGTCAATAAACTTATAACAGGATCATTGGAAACAATGAAACAATTGTGAAGAGACAGGAAGTTATTTAAGGTCTATCATAACTGTAACTTAGATCCATTAAAGACAGTAAAACCTGCAAGAATTGGGAGAGGATGACACATGACTTTAAGGGACAAATGAAAGACTTGTTGAAGAAAAAAAACAGTGACACTCTCAGAGACCAATCCACAACAAAAGCTCAGAGGTACCCACCAATATGCAAGTTTCTTGCATATTGACTGCTGATTTTCTCCTCCCCTGTTGCACCCAACCCAAAGCACCCATTTTTCTCCTGCTAAAGAGTGGGTGTCAAAATGATCGATGCTAGTTTACTGTATCAACATTTTCCTACAGCCACAAAGTCCATTATCAACAGAGATAAACCTGTGCCAGGATGAATTTCTTATCGGAATACAGGACAGGAAGAGTTCAAAATGGTGTTAGATTTTGCAGGATTTTATTGTTGCAAGCTCCCGAAAGCAATAGAAAAGCACTAATATATTCTAGTTAGGACTTAGAATGCAAATATCATTCTTCCAATCCACTTGGACCAGTGCTGTAACAAGGATTCCTTTGAAATAAAGTTAAATGCTGATTTAAAAGGAATAATTTGTCCCCAATGTTCTCTTTTCTGTTTTGTGAGTTTTGTTTATTTGTTTGAGGTGAGGGATGTAGATAGTACTTGAGAATGTGGTTAAGGGAAAGAATTCCTGGCTAGTGAAAGCTGCTGCGGAGCACATAACTGGTCTTCTCGTTGGTTTTCTGCTGGCACCACGGAGCTTAATTATAGCTATCAAACTGGAAAGGGAAAGACAGGGGAAATATGTAGAGACATTTTAATGCTGAGATCAATCGCACTGAGACATAGCTTCTGACAGGTATTTCAATCTAAATGAGCCAGATTGCTCTAGGAAATACCCCCCAAAAAAGAGAGTGGATTTTAAATGGTCCCTTACCATTTTTATACATCATATCCACCTCAAAATATACCCTCCATGTTTTTATCTACTGCCCTAATCTAAAGCTCGTTCTGCCAGGACTCTGCGGATGGAAATGGTACTTGGCATCCTTCTGAAATAAGGGCAGATGCCACCCTGTTCTGTAATGTAGTCACGGTAAAGTTAATGGGCTGATGCAACTGCAAGAGGTGTGGGGAGGGAACCTGGTTTCAGAGCAGGGAGGAATGGTGACCTTCATGCTGCCTGTGTCTTTGCACACATGCCAGCACCTGACTTCTCAGCGTCTGTTTCAGAGCCTTCCCTTCCTCGTCCAGCTACGCTCAACAATCTCAGTGCATTTCCCAACATTTCCAAAGAACCTTTAAATGTAAAATACAGGTTGCCCTTTCTATCTGGGTTCTGTTTGAGAAAAAAGATATTCAGCATAGTAGCACATACTTTATGGTTTATGCTTAATCATTACGGTTATACATGGATATTCTGTCCCTTAACACATGAAGAGTTTAATTCATTTGTTTTGAAACAAGATCGCAGCATGTAGTTCAAGTTTAATCTTGTGGTCGTCCTTTCTCAGCTCCATAAGGATTCTAAGATGTGTATGCCAGTACATCCACTTCAACCAATTTCTTTACAATGAGTTAGCATAATTAGTAGTCAGAATGATTATCTTATTTCAGTTTTACTGAGGTTAACAAAATAGTCTGAACTGCAAGAGAGGTGTGTGGCCTTAAACACAACAAAATAGCCAAAGGTATTTCCACTCACTGTACTTCTCTAAAAGTTGACTTAAAAGTACAAAACTTAGCCCTTCAAACACTGGAAGTTTTAAAAATTAAACCATAAGAGGATTGTGGATTCTTAGGCTCTATCGATATTGTGAAGTGTTCAACCTTACTGTATCATTCTCTGGGTTGCTAAAACTTGCTATCTCTAATCAGACAAAAATACACAATTTCTATAAATCTGGTTATTACTCTCAAAGTCACCCATCAAAATCAGTCTGTCAGCCATCTCATATATGGGTTAATCCTTTGTCTTTCATTCAGCCTGGAACATTCTGCATATATGTTCTTTTAATCAGTTTTGTGGTGGGGATCATGGGATAAGAGGAAGAATTCAATTTACAGCAAGAAATGTAGTCACTTGGATACAGCAGCAACCAATTCCACTGAAGCTTGGGGAGTTAAAAATCAGAGCATAAGACAAATGGGTTGAAGAGAGTATACTGAGGTTAACAGGCACCAGCCACTCCAATTTACTGAATATGTCTGTGTTATGCTTTATCTTAGGAGTGATTAAATGGCTCCTTTCCCAGAAACTTGTTAATAATTTGGGGCAACTGATGATTTCATTTAGCATATTACCTTTTCAAAGTAATATCACTGTAATCAAATTACCCTCCAGAGAAGAACAATCTTCTTTTCACAGTATGATCACAACTATCAACTCTAATAACACACATACAAGTGATTCCTCTTCCTCATTCATATTTAAAGAACAAGAGGTTGCATGATAGTCTTACAATAGTTTAAACACTACAAAGTTCACTACTGTTTACTGAGCAGCTAAATATCTCAGATTTTTACACGTCATTTTAATGTTGGTAACAGAATAGTTCAATAATCTATAGATAAGAATACTAAAATTCCAAGATGTCCCTTACATAAATTTTCCAGTATCACATCCCTGAAAAAATGATGATATCCAAATGAATATTTCTGTCTTTCTCATGATGCCAAGGTCTATCTGGCAAAAAGTTCTTAATTCATATTCAGATTGTCTAGCTGAAATGCAGTTGAATTGTAGTCCTTTTGGGCATGTCTGTGTATTTGTGTGATGTGTGTTTGTAAAGGTAACATGTTTGCCATGGTATTTGTATGGAGGTCAGAAACCAACTCTGCCTGTCAGTCAACACTGTCCACCTGGTTTGATCCATGGTGTTAGCAGTGTCTTACAGGCTAGCTGACCTGTAAACTTTAAGAGTCTCCTGTCTCTGCCTCCCATCTTGTAGAAGAGTAGCACAAAGGTTTACACACGGGCATGTTACAATATCCAGTTCTATGTGGGCTCAAGGGATATGGACTCAGGCCTCCACATTTGCATCACAAGCGCTTTATCCGCAAGGCCGTGTCCACATCCCCCAAACATGGGTCTTTCTAAAGAAGAATAACTAAGCACCACATGAATGTTATTTTTCCCTCCCACGTTTGATTAATTACAACATCAGTTACAGGGATCACTCTGCTGGGCATCTGTCCTTCAGCAAAACTTAGAGACCTGGGTTGGAGGGCCAGGGTTACACTTTCACCTTTGTCCAGCTTGCATACAGTAGTTGGTTAATAAAGGACATAGAACAAATGACAATCATTACCAAGAAAATGATGGTTTGACTTAAGAGGAATTCTATTTTGTTCAAATCTAGGAACAATGTGTGCAATCAGCCCAGTAGCACAATGTAGGAAAATCTGTGCTATGCATAGGCATCTAGGCCTCACCAAGCAACCGGCCACACACTGTAGTATGATGCTAATTATTGGAGCAAATGACTGCTCTAAAATACACTGCCATTCCTCTCCCACATCGAAACCCAGAGGGAATCTATACACAAAATAGCTCTATAGGGAATCATTCTTGCAAGCCAGTTACTTAAAATTGGTGAGAACAGTCACCTCTACTTTTACTCCAAAGGTGACTTCCACAAAGCAGAAAAATGGAAAATTACTTAATGTCTTTATAAACCGATTAGACTTAAGGGAAAACATGTCTATTTTAGAAGAGTTGTCTCTGCTACCTAAAACCAAAACACCCTGGAGAAGGCAATAGGCACTTGGCAATTTCAATTATAGAAACCAATATAAATGCTCTCCCATTGAATCTAATGTGATTATGAAGAGAATTATGCTTTAAACAAATACAGTTATTTAACTTAAAGCTACAAAACCAGGTGGCATATTAGTGTACATTAGTGCATCCTGAGTTTGAAATCTATCTTCCATTTACTTCCTAAATTGAAATGGCTTTCTTCCTTTTGCTCTTTACGAAGAAAATAGACATATAATTTTATTTTAATGTTGGAAATATTTTAAGACTATGTGGGCAGGGAAGAGGATCTTGAAAGGGTTAGTGGGGTTTGGACCCATGGACAAATGGCAGTATATGAATGTAGGCCAGTTCAGGAAGGAGAATGAAGAGAGAGTTGAGGAAGATGAGAATCTCAGGAAAATGAGAGCAAGTTCTATGCAACTGACACCACATATGCTAAAAGAAAAAAAAAAAAGAAAAAAAAAACCCTCCATGTATTTAACGCACTTTCTACTAACAGCTCTTGACTTCTTGTTCCGAGATGAACTGAGCATCCAGGGACATTTTCCATTGTTTTTTTTTTTTTTTTTTTTTTTTTAATCTGAAGGAAGTGCTGAGTGCTGGTAACAAGAGATGAAAGCAGTAGGTCCTACCTACCAAGCACCTTTGCTCATTTTAAGAATGACCGACACAACATCTATGGTAGATGCCAGAATAAACTATCGTCTTGTATATGTGAGACCTGAGCATGACTTAAAAACCAAGGTACAAACCAACTTCAAAACTCACTGCTTGGTGTCACCAAACTCTTCCTAGCAAGGTAGAGGTGTTCCCATGGTAACTGAGCAAGGGCAAGAGATCAAGGAACAGAGAAAAAAAATGATACTTCACTAAATAGTGTGTGAGAGTGTTGGGGGGGCACTGCCTAAAGGTTTTTAGTTTTGTTTTTTCTATAGTTTTGACAATAAAGAAATACAAATCTGAGATAGAATGCATTTATGGGCCCTAGGCAAAAACAGCTGAGAGAGTCTCCAAGGTCTAATTGGAAGATGTTGATGAAATCCTTAGGTGGTCACTGGAGAGTTAGCAGGAAGCACTTAGAAGACAAGCCTGGAGTTTCAAAGAGGTGTTGATCTCACTATGAAAATATTACGATATTCTAATAAATGTTTTAATGTCCCTGCCCCCTACCACAACCATGATTTTTGACATCCACAAATGATTCCCTAAATCCAGTTAAATGGTGAATGTATTTTTAGAAGTTAACAGAAGATTAAAAGAAGATATGCACATGCCTTTGTCTTTTATATGGCATGCCAGTCAGTGTTACATTTAAATTATCGTGGAAAATCTTCCAAACTTTCCCAAAAGTAAAGGTTTCCCTGGGGTGTAAAATGTTTAGTGCTATGATTAGTTCCAAAACAGGTAAAATGGAATGATTGGTCTGCCTAAGACTGACTAACCCAAACCACATCAAATAGTGCATGCTGATGCCAGTGTTCATTTGCTTTGCTTTATTAAAGGATTATAAGTTAACACTTTCCTTAATATTTTTTTTAATTGTGATATATCAAGAAAACCCAAAAGTTAAGACTGGCATATAGTTTTGGGCACTCCTTTCAATTATTTTGTATACTTCTAAATTTATATTTCATATAAATATGTAAACTTATATTTATAAATATATTTATTTACATTTATTTATACATATATATGAAGATAATGATAACAAGTGGAGGCCACAAGTTTCTTTTTTCTTGACTAGTATTTTATATTACTCAATAACAATATCCAGAAACCCCCATCATGGGTCTCATAAAAGTCACAAACCCATCAGACTTAGTCAAAATAAACATTGTGACCAGATACAAACAAGGATTCTTATCTTTCATATTATCTTTACTACACTACATCCACTTATCAATTTGAACATATCACCAGTTTAGTACAGGGTAATGGAGGGGTAGATGTGGAATTAACACCATCGTGATTGGCAGACACTTAATCTATCACCAAGACACTGTCATACTGATGGGAAAAAAACCACAATAATGGATGCTGGGGAATCCCTTGTCTATTAATACCCTTTTGTCTTTAGCAATCCTGTTTAGGTATACTGAGATTAGCAGTAGATATGCAGACATTTACTTAAGTGAAGCAAAACAACACTGAAGCAGTCTTTGGGCTGTTGTGCCAGGAGTTTGAAGCTCACTGTTTTTCTAGATAAGCAAGGGCTTAAGGACATTTAGTGAGAAATACAAAGGATCGCCATGGGGGTCTCACGTCCCCAGAATGAGAGCAATATCCACCCAGACAACACCCACACATACACCAAACAGGAAGTAGCAGGAGAAATTAAGGGTTACCATGTCGTTTTTTTCTTGAGACTGGAAAAAGGCAGTAGAGGAGGCCGACTTAAATAAAGCCACCTGGCTTGTGATGAAGGTGACACAATGGAGAAAAAATTAATTTCATCCCATTTAGTTGTTTATATAAAGACATTTTTTTATTGTTAGACTCTCTGCTGTGGGGAAGCTCACTGTTGGTTCTGACTCACAAGAAGAATATACCAGTAGGACAGATCACAAACAATCCTGACCTCACTGGAGAGTTTTGCTTTCCCTGTTCCCGTCAGTGCTTCACATGGTATGCAGTACAATATGACCTGTACCATATATAACAGAAGATGCTTACACATAGCCGTGATTCACATCACTCTGTAAGTCCTGAAGCACACTCGAGCCCTATTCTCATAATGACTTCTCATTTTATACACACATAACATGAATTCTATCATACACAATGAAAACTACGTACATTTAAGTTATAATCTCTGATTTTCACCCTTTTCCTGTGTTTGTATAGGGAGTTTTGCTACTCTGTAAGTTTCAAAACACAGACAAGAAACAAACTTGAAAAAATAAATAAATATCTTGAGTTTGAGGCCAGGGCCATTTGTGTCTTGACTGCAGAGCAGTAAAGAGTAGTTTTTAAAAAGGATAAACAGGCAGAAAGAACTATAGAATTTATAAGAAAAAGAACAATCTTATAAATAGGAACCAAGAAAACAATCAATATTTATTGAGTGCTTGTTTTTTTGTCCTCTGGGACTACAGCAAAGACTTTGTTAATAATCATAATAAAAAGAAGAATGGGGATTACTCACTTAGCACTGTGATGACCATCTGTGCTACATTGCATGGACTGATGCAGCCTTCAGGATGGAAACTATTGGTGCCAGGATTTGCAGTTTCACAGTTAATAAAGATATAAAATGAGCCACACCCTAGGAAACACTTAGCATGCCTAAGACAAAGGGAACCCTCTTTGTACCAGCTTACTGGAGACCTGCCTGGTTTTACTATTGGAACTCCCACACCCTAGGGAATTGCATTTTTAATTTTTATTTATTATTTATTACAATTATTTATTTATTACAATTTATCCTGACTGTGGCTCCCTCCCTATTCCAGAGTCTTCTCCCAGTCTCTCCTCCCCTTTTTTCCCCCTATGCTCCTCCCATAGTCCACTGATAGGGAAGGTTCTCCTCCCCTACTATATGACCTTAGCCTTTTCATCAGGACTGGCTGCATTCCTCTGTGGCCAGGCAAGGCTGCACCCTCCAGGCAGAGGTGATCAAAGAGGTGGCCACTAAGCTCTTGTCAGAGAAAGCCCCTGCTCCCCTTACTAGGAAACCCTCTTGGAGACTGAGCTACCAATGAGCTACATTTGAGGAGGGGGGTCTAGGTCCCCTCCATGCATGGTCCTTGGTGGGAGCATCGGTCTCTGTAGGTCCCCTGGGCCTTGGTTTTTTTTGGCTTTGTTGGTCTCCTTGTGGAGCTCCTATCCCTTCTAGGTCTTTCTGTCTTCCCCTCCTTCCATAAGATTCCCTGCACTCTCTCAAAGTTTGGCTATGAGTCTCAGCATCTGTTTCAATACCCTGCTGGGTAGAGTCTTTCAGAATCTGGAAACAACTTAGATGTCCCTCAACCTAAGACTGGATACAGAAATTGTGGTATATTTACACAATGAAATACCATTCGGCATAGTGCAGGGAATCATATGAAAGAAGGGGGAGTTAGTATGACATGGAAAGGATAGGAGCTCCACAAGGACCAAATATATCTGGACACAGGGGTCTTTTCTGAGACTGACATTCCATCAAGGACCATGTATTGATATAACCTAGAACCTCTGCTTGGATGAAGCCTGTGGTAGCTCAGTAACCAATTGGTTTCCCATAGTAAGGGAAACAGGGACTATTTCTGACAGGAACTAAATGGCAGGCTCTTTGACCTCCCCAACCCCCAAGGGAGGAGCAGTCCTGCTAGGCCACAGAGGAGGACTTTGCAGCCAGTCCTGAAGATACCTGATAAAACAGGATCAGATGAATGGGGAGGAGGTCCTCCCCAAGCAGCGGAATTGGAAGGGGGCAGGGAGGAGATGAGGGAGGGAGGGAGGGTTTGGGAGGGAATGAAGGAGTGGGATACAGTTGGGATACAGAGTTAATATAATGTAACTAATAAAATAAATAAATAAATAAATAAATAAATAAATAAATAAAGAGAAATACCACTCAGCAATTAAAAGCAAGGAAATCATGAAATTTGAAGGCAAATGGACGGAACTAGAAAAGATCATCCTGAGTGAGGTAACCCAGAAGCAGAAAGACACACATGTTATATACTCAATTATAAGTGGATATTAACCATATAACATAGGATAAACATACTAAAATCCATAGTCCTAAAGAAGCTAGACATTAAGGAGGACCCTAGGGAAGATGCTTAATCCTCATTCAGAAGGGCAAACAGGATATATATCGAAAGTGGGAAAGTGGGAGAAGACAGGGAACAGGGAACTGAAATTTGACAAACATAAACTTGTTTAAATTTACAACAGAAGCTCGGGATATTTATAACAGGGGCTCAGGAGATTTACAACAGGAGCTCAGGAGATGACCACATGAGTCAGAATGGTTCCTTTATAAACATGAGGTCCTAAGTTCAAATTCCCAGCTTGGTATAACACAAAAGCTTGGTATAGTGGTGCTTATGTTTCACCCCAGCATGGAGGGAGGGAAGCAGAGAGAGGCAGATCCTAGAAACTCCTTGGCCACCCAATATGGGTGAAAGCCTATGGCTCAGTGAAAGAACCTGTCTCAACACAATGAGACAGAATGAGAATGAGGAAGATCTGGCCTCCAGATGGACAAGCATGGTGAACCCATACAGTCCTATGGATGCAACACATCCACACACCACCACTACCACCACCACCACCACCACCAATGACGACAATGAAAACCCAAATAAAACATCAAAAAATGTTTACAACAGTCTTGGAAGTAATTTATATAAACTAAAACTGTTCCATTGTACAGAGAGTACGAAAGAGACCCCAGTGTTCGACATAATTGCCCACTGTCTTTCAGTTCAGCCTATAGGTATGGAGGAGTATATTTTTATTTTTTACAATTTAGTCATTATATATCCCAATTGAAGCTCCCTCCCTCAACTCTTCCCAGTTGCAGCCTTCCTCCTTCTTCCCCTCCATCCAATTCCCCTAGTCCACTGAAAGAGGAAGTTTTCCTCCTCTGCCATCTTCCTGTAACTTATTGAGCCTCATCAGGACTGGCTGCATCCTCATCCTCTGTGGCCTTTCAGGGCTGCCCCCCTGCCCTGAGGGGTTAGTGATCAAAGAGCCAGTCACTGAGTTTATGTCAGAGATAGTCCCTGCTCCCCTTACCCTAGAACCCATATGGAGACTGAACTGCCAATTGGCTACATCTGAGCAGGGGGTCTACATCCTCTCCATCTATAGTCCTTGATTGGTTCATCAGTCTCTACAGGACCTTCTGGGCTCAGGTTTTTTAGCTTTATTGGTCTCTTTGTGGGGTTCCCGTCCCCTCTGTGTACTTCCCTCCCTTGTTTCATAAGACTCCCAAGAGGGGATTGAAACAGATGCCCAGCACAGGGAGGAGTGTATTCTTATTCATAGATTCATACACTAACTCCCACCTAAGGCTGGAGCATGAGGTCATGAGTAAACATAAAGAGAAGAAAGGAGGCCAAACATGTGCTGCTCGTGTTTGTGTTTATTCAGTCTTCATTACTAGAATATGAAAGATTTCCATCCATAGATAATGTCAATACATTCATACCAGCTCAGATGTGAAACCAGTCAGGCAACTTAGTTTGTTGAGGTCATCAGTGCCTCTAATAGTTCATGAGCATTTCAGCTATATTAAGGCCTTTTTTCAGGCTAGATCCTTATAGGATTATTACTAGACATAAGGTAATTTTATGATTAACTACATCTTACCCAAAGTCAGTACTAAGCCCAGCAAATCCAGTTCAGTACTTTCCATTCAGCCAATAACCAAATACCACCCTTGTCCTTTAGAAAATAATATAATTTAAATTTCCAAGGAAAAATTAGAAGAACTATCCCTAAATATGCTTATTGAACTAACTTTATAAGTCTAATCACCCTAACCAACAACAACCATTTATATCTGGGATAAGATTGTATGTGGGAAGCAGAAGCCAAGTATCGCCGTCCATCTTATACAAACTCTGGACACCAACATCTGCCACAGGGTTTTATAAAAGTGATGTCCTTAGCAAATTCTCTTTGAAAACTCAACACAATTCAAGTAATTCTGTTATATCTAGACTGGCAAATGAGGGCATTCTGAAGTGATTAGTTAACATAAAAGGAAATACTGATGGTTTGTGCATTTCCCTATAGCATTTTAACAACCCAGGGAAAGTCTTTTCTTTTTATCAACTACACTTTATAGTAAGAATGATATGGTGAGAAGGTCTTGCATTTGCTACATTGCTTCTATACATGCAGAGAAAGAGAGACAATGGCTGGCTCATCTATCCGCATCTTCATACACATGTACAACATTAACAAGAGTCACACAAAAAATTGGGTAAAAGAATCAGAAAGAAAACTTTTTCCCCCCATGGCGAAGTAACTTCTCCATTTCCATTTACTGAAATAAAGTCATGTAATTTTTTAAACAATTATTTTTTGGCGATACATGTCTAGTGTTTTGGGACACTAATATTGATTGACCTAGATAATGGTCTAACTTCTCTTGAATACATTGCGAGTCTTACTGATGCTTTGTTTTTGAAGCACACTGTTTACTGGTTATTTCAGATTTGTAAAATGTTGTGCTTTATGGTTTATTTCTTTGAAGAAACCTCATAACAAGTCATTTCCTGCAAAGGGACTTCTATTATTTATGTGGCATGTCATTAAGGTTTTACTACCATCTTCTAAATTTTCTCCCGAGATTAAACATTTGACTTTTATGAGGCCACTAAAAGAACAAGAATGTGTTACTTTCATTTTGAATCTGAAAAACATCATAAGCTTGCAATTTAATCAGCTGGGTGTTGACAAAAGACATTTCAATTGTTACAGAAAACAGCCCAATAGAACATTGGCTCACTAAAGCATCTCTTGAAAAGAAGTCAGCTTCTCTCCTTGCTTATCAGACTGAATGGCCAAATTTAATTCCTAGTTATAAACACACTCCTCAGACAAGAAGAGGAAAGGATGCCAAGAAAGAACACAATCTAGCAGGTGGTCAAAGAGCATACAAAGAAACAGAGCCGAATGAGTTGATCATTGGCATGAAAATGTCCATCGCAGGAGCTTCTAGGATTTAAGCCAGAAAATGTATGCTGCAGCATCCAGCAATGCACATGTCCATCACATATAGACAATAAGAGGGAGACTGCATCATTATGCTTAGCAGTAATAGCAACATACCATAACCTGGGGATACAACATTGATAACCAAACAGGCTAATATATTTCATTTTATTTAGGGGACATATTCAAACTTATTTGAAATATTAATACCTAAACCATAAAAGAAATAAAAAGCTATAGGATTTCTGTGAAAATCTGTGAACCGAAGATAGAAAGAGGATAGGATGCGGCATGAAGAGAAAGCAAGCTCAGAATTCTTTCCCATGAGCAGGTACTCAGGAAAAAAACGCCAATAGAAGAAAAAACAAAAAATGAATGGAACTATTTTATATTCCAAAATTGCTTTTTCACTGGGCTGAAACATATGCAAATGTGCATATTTATGTATTATTTTATATGTATAATATACCTTTCAGTTGTTACAGCTAATAATATACACCAGGAAACAACCAAATAATTTTAATCTTTGAAGAATATTTTGCAAAAAAATATATATATAGATGGGTTCTCAGGAACTGAGATTTGGGGAACATGTTGTTCCAATTAAATCTTTCTTTCAGTTCTCATTTAATCACATACATTGTACAACAGAGTAAAAGCAAGTACTCTTATTACTCAGTACTAAACCAAATCAGCACTATTACATACTTCACACACATGGTGTCACAGTCTCTGTGCAAGTTTTAAGGTCGGTCACGCCAACCCCATGTTATAAAAACCCCAACCAAAGCTATTTATTGTTCCATTCAAGTTAAGGACACAGCCTCTAGAAGTGAACTGTCTAGATTTAACCCTTGAACTTATGGCTCCAGCATGCAATTTGTTAACTCCATATCTATGGCTACAAGTTGCTATACATTTTATAAAATAAAGATAAAAACCAATGTATTTCCTTCCCAATATTATTTCTAGGTTTAAATTCACAGAAAGGGACATCAGAAGAAGGTGAAAAGAGGGAACAAGTCAGGAGCCTGACACAGAGGACCTCTGAAAGGCTCTGCCCTGCAGACTATCAATCAGTTGCTGAGATTTAAGGGCAACCTTTGGGCAGAGTGCAGGGAATCTTATGAAAGAAGGGGGAAACAGTAAGATCTGGAGAGGACAGGAACTCCACAAGGAGAGCAACAGAACCAAAAACTCTGAGCACAGGGTTCTTTCCTGAGACTGATACTCCAACCAAGGACCATGCATGGAGATAATCTAAGAGCCCTGCACAGATGTAGCCCATGGCAGTTCAGTATCCAACTGGGTTCCATTGTAATAAGCACAGGAACTGTCACTGACATGAACTGATCAGCCTGCTCTGTACTTACCTCCCCATGAGGGGGAAGCAGCCTTACCAGGCCACAGAAGAAGACAAGGCAGCCACTCCTGATGAGACCTAATTGACTAGGATCAGAAGGAAGGAAAAGAAGTCCTCCTCTTATCAGTGGACTTGGGGAGGAGCATGCATGCAGAGGGTGGAGGAAGGGAGGGGTTGGGATGGGAGGAGGGAGGGAACCACAGGGTGGATACAAAGTAAATAATGTGTAATTAATAAAGAAAGCATGTATAAATTTGTGGAATATTGTCTTCACTTGCTGTATCTTTGCTGTTATTGTTCTTGCCCTGCAATCTGGGGTAATAAACTCTGGTTATCTTTATTTCTTTGTAACTTCATTTCCAGAAGGCAAAAATTACTTGACTACTGTTATGTTGTGAAGACAATTCAACTGGCCTGCCCTTAGGGGCCTTTAGAGTCCTGACAACATCCTATGTCAAAATCTGATTCCTATGATATCACCTGAGCCAGGTGCTTCAGATATAACTGGTCTGCGATTCCCACCCACTCTCTCTCTCTCTCTCTGCTCTCTTCTTTTGTACCCTCTTTGTCTCAGTTTCTCTCCTAGGGGTCCCTACCATCTCTCTTTCCTATCTACCCACTTCCATCTAGTAAATATCTTTTCTATCAGATCTGTAGCATATGAGTGGCATTTTAAAATAAATACTAACAACTATCATATGAGTAAATCAAGGGACTAGGATTCTTTGAACACTGGTTTCTCCAATATATATAACAATTCTAAACACATTGTGTGAATTGATCCTGATTCTTCCCAAGGCTATAAAACTGTTAAGAGGACTAAGAAGGCAGTAGTCCAGGACTTCTGATACTAGGGCTTGTGATCTCTCTCCTAATAAAAGAAATAACTCTGGGCTTTATTCTTTGGCTATGACTAGAAACATAATACAAAACAAGTGGATTAAAGAATACAACATTTAGTTGCACATTTGGGTGTTTCAGCTACTCTGAGGCCAAATAACTGTCTGGTTAAACAAAGGCTACATGCACGCACACACACACACACACACACACACACACAGAGAGAGAGAGAGAGAGAGAGAGAGAGAGAGAGAGAGAGAGAGAGAGCAATGCGTCAAATACGATTGATGTGAAACAAAAGAAAGAGAACCATAGAGAAGCTGTCGTTAACAAGACGAATACCTGCTAAATAAAAGATGGCATGGACTTTACTATCATCACCTCCACCAGCAATTTATTTGTAACCAACACCAATAGCTCTACTGGGGATTACAATCTCACCTAACATGTTCTACCATTTTGACACTTCTAACTCAGAAATGTAATTTAAAATAAAGATTCATAGGGCTAATATTCCTCTTGCTTCAGACTATTAAAGTACCTATTTTTTGCACAGCTTTAGAGGGGGGTGAACGTCTGCATGCATAAATGAACACAAGGGTGATGTACTGCTTGATATAAACACTGCCTGGCTTTTAGTGAGACACAAGTGCCTGTAGAATACAGAGGGAAAACATGCACTCTCCATCAAATGCCTCATAAGAAAGGAGTCATGATGGGGTGAATCCCCCATGACTCTAGATACCCTGCCAAGCCCCAGAGAGACAATAACAGCATTGATCACTCTAACAATTTACTTGCCATTAAAGCTACAGCCCCTGAGCACTTACCCTTATGCTAGACATTTAACTGAGAAGTTAAAGCATTGACCCTCCCAGTTGTGTGCTCTTAACAGTCCCTTTCCTAGATAAAGAAACTGATGTTACAAAGTTACTTGTTAGTCCCTTTATCTCCCATGAGTTTGAATCACCACCTGGCCACTTAGTCCTGCTGGTGAACTGTTAGTGCCAGAGGGTATTATGCAGGCTAGTAGTGGTTGAGTGGGGACATTTTCAGTTCTTCTTTTTAATATTTATTCTTCTATCGCATCTTACCCCCCCACGGTTTTCCCTCCCTCCACTCCTCTCAGTCCCATCTCTCTATCCTCTCCCCCAGATCTACTGTTCTTCCTTTCAGAAAAGAACAGGTCTCCCAGGAATATCAACCACACACAGCATAACAAGTTACAATAAGACTAGGCACATAGCCTCATATCAAGGCTGGACAAGGCAACCCAGCAGGATGAAAAGGGTCAACTTTGTTTCTTTCTACTTAATTTCAGGTTTTGCAAATGTCCTTTTAGCAATGAAGAAACCCATCATGAACCACCCCTCCTCCCCCCATGGCATTATCAGGGATTATCTGGTCAAACAAACTGGGCAAGAGAGATTGATGGAAAAATCCCATTTCTATGAGGTTGATATTTAGGAAGACCAGCTCTTTATCAGACTAGATTCAAGTCCGAGCTCCAGCAATCATTGCTACATGACATTTAACTGCCTTAAGTATTAGCTGTTTCTGCATATTGAAGACAATAATACTATTAGTATCAGAGAACTAATGTCAGCATGAAGACAAAACTTGGCACAATCTATAAGGTCTCATAAGTGAAGTGCTTAAGTACCTCTGGCCATCATTTTGTTCCAGGGGAGTTCTGGGTTACACCTTAACTTGATGAAATATCTAAAACTGACACAAATGTAGACTCCTAAAAATCTGCCTCTGTCCTCGTCCTGTGACTCAGGGCTGGCCCTGATTCCAAACTCAGTACCTCTCCCCTTATCAATAATTAACAGGCTTAATATCCAGAAGAATCAATAAAAATGGGTGTTTGCTTATCGCTCCTAAAATACAAACCACACTCTTCCCACCAACTTATCAAAGATCGATCTGTGCTAAACTGCGCATGCTCACACACTGGATGATGCAGAGCAGAGAGTTTATGGACTTCAATATAAAATGACACGTCTGATGAATCACCTTTGGTCCAGATGCAAGCTAGTATAGGATAAATCTCTATGATATAGTCATGTTGCCATTTTATAACTCAAACACCAGAGTCCCGTAGTAGAACAGATGCCATTTGACTCGGTTCCTATAAATTTTAGTTCCTCATTCTTGGTTTACTTAACATTCAGAATCAGCACTGCCAAACTCTATGGCTTGCTCTCATCACCACAAAGAAAGGAAGTTTTCTTCTTTAAAGACATATATGGAAATCAACTCTCCCAATCAGATGCTCTTGAATCTTTGATTATAAATGCTTGATGCAAATCTGCTTAGCCCCCAGGTATCTTTAGATTCTATATTCTGAAATCCAGTGAATAGTTAACACAAACCTAAAATTTTTAGTATTCTTATATTTGTGGAGCTTCTATGTGGCAACTTTTTTTTAATTGAAAATAAACTTACTTCATACAGTATATTGTGATCACAGTTTTCTCTTCTTTGTCTCCTTTGTATATCAGTCCGACCTCCTTACTCTTCCACCCTTCTTTCTCTCTCACTTAAGAAAACAGACATACAAAAAGAAAGAAAGAAAACAAACAAGGATAGAACAAAATGAACAGAAAAAAAGAAAGAAAGAGAACTAGAAATGTACACACACACAAATTTTAATATAAAATATTAATGAGATTTTATAAGCTGTGTTAGATTACTGTGGATGCCAAAAGTGTGTCACAAATATGATACATTTTAAGGTATAAGACTGTATTTTCTCATGGTTCTGGGGACCAGAAGGCTAAGATTAAGATGTCAGTAGAGTTTGAATCCTGCCAGCATCTTTTCCAAGTCCATTTTTCTTGGCTAACAGGTGGCTACCTTCCCTGTGTCTCTTCAGATCTCTCTGTCTTAACCCAATCTCCTCTTTTTATAAGGAGTCAAGTCCCAGTTTAAGTAAGACCTACCTCTCATTTAAACTTGATTGCCTCTGGAAAAAAAAAAATGTTCATCTACGTAAAGTCACATTGTAAAATACTAGAGATTTTAATTATATGATTTTTTTAACGCAAGGGGAAATATCCATCATACAGAGTGAACTTCAGAGTGAGAGGCTGAGATACCCTTCCTTATTATTCCTCCTTAACTCACTGATCTGTTTTCTGGAAATAGGATCATTGATTTCCCTTTCCTTATTCCAGTGTTGTTTTCATACATGCTGTCTACTGAGATGATTATTTTGATATTTTTAGTCCAAATACTTCAGATTATAAGGTTAAAATTTGATCATTTCAGTATGCCCAGTTAAACATATATATATTTCTAGATTCCCAGAGGAACTGAAACATAAAATTAAAAACCTGGCACTGAGTAACCCAACATAAAGTAATACACACACATGCACACACACAGATAGATAGATAGATAGATAGATAGATAGATAGATAGATAGATAGATAGACAGATAAATAGATGATGTATAGATGATGGGTAGATATATAGATATAAATAGATGATACAGATTAGACATAGAGATAGATAGTTGATGAAGATAGATAGAGAGAGAGAGAGAGAGAGAGAGAGAGAGGAGAGAGAGATATAAAACTAGAGATCAAACCCAGGGTCTCCATGCATGCTGGGGAAGTATTCTACCTGTGAGCCAAGCCTTTTAGTCCCAGAAATGTCATAGAAACTTATAAGCACGCTATGCTCTAGAAAATCAATATAGCAATTTACTCCTTTCACTTTTCGTGGCAAATCCATGATAATCTACATAATGATAACTAATGATTTGCCATAAAATTGACCTTATTGATCAAGCATTCTCAATTAAATTAAAGGCAGCATTAACCAACTCCAGCAACAGAAGGACAGAACGTTTAATAAGGAAGTAGAGAAATGACATTTCGTGGCTTAATAGGATATATGGAGTTTATTGCAAAAAATACAAAACAGCAAAAATTTAAAATGTAGACACTTAAGCAATTTTGCATATTTTCTTAGTACAAACCTGAAGTTACAGTCACTTCCCAGCAATAGAATAATCTTGGCTCATTTCCATATATTGGTAATTGCCCTACAGGAAGTGATATATTAAGAAGATTTACTATAGAAATAGCTACAAAAAATGTACTCAGTTTTGGAAATTTCAGCTCTCTTATCTATTTGTTATTTAAATTAAAATAAAAATACCTGCTTGTGCTTTATCTGATAATAAAACATTATGGGGAGTTTACTTATACCATATAGTTAAATTAAAGTGTACTAGATAATTACAAAGCTAAAACACTGTTTTCTCATGGATGAGTAATTCCACTATCCTGAAAGGTTCATGTGGCTTTGTTGACAATGATGAAATACAGCACTGAATTCCCTCTCAGCAGGATTTTGGCATTTGAAGGATTAATAGAACAAGAAAGCACAAAGGTTATGTAAAGCTCAAAAGGCCAAGAAAGCAGAAAAAATATAATTTGAAAATTATATATATGCATTTCATTCAAATTATATACCACAAAACAGGCTAGAACTTGAGTGAGAAATTTTTCATTGTTATGTCATTGCCAAAAGTTGTTTGTGAGTGGTTTGAAATGGGAACACGGGCAAGAATAACAGTATCTTCCATGCCCTTCAAGAGCTGCAATGTTTTTAGAATTTAAAATTTAAAATTTCATAAGGTGCTGTGTCTTGAAAATACATGAATCAAGGCTTGAAGCTTCTGCCTTTTACCTTTGTCTATGAGCATTCCTGCATCAACATCTAAGATTTGGAGTAATGCTATAAAGGGAAATACTGCCTTCTTGTTAAAACTGCTCCAGATAATTGCTGAAAAAAAAAAAAAAAAAGCCAGGAAAGTGACAGTGACTCTGAATAATCACCTTGTCACACGGTCTAATGAGGCCTTTTCTTGGAAGTAGATCAAATGAAGACATTGTTAAAACATTAAAAATAATTTCCTTTTACATTGCATTCATTTTTTACACTTCCATAAATTAAAAACAATGTTTTCAAAAATTCAAAAATAGTCATGGCAGATTATTTTTTTAAATCTGAAAAAAATGTATTCATAGTTTCAAATTTGACTGGAGATGTGAGATATGAAAAGATATTTCTATAAAAAAAATACAGACATATGCATTCTCCAGACCCATTAATTTGTTAATTTCAAGTGTCCTGCTCCAATCTATGTAACTCCTCATGACATTCTATGAATAATCAAGGCCTAAGGTTTTTTACATTCATCTTAAGTCCCAGAAAATGTTTTAGGACACTAACTGGGGCAACCTTAGATTACCGAGAGCCTACTTTATGGAGGGCACTGCTTTAAGATGGAGACAGAGTAATAAACAAGAGTCACACACAAAAACGCAGATCCACTGAGTTTGGAAAATGTGCTATCCACATGAATGAGTTAATATAGGAGACATTTTTAGACAGGTAGCTGAGTCAAGTATCTTCACAAAGATAATATATGAATGGAGCTCTACATTTATACATAGAGAAAAAAAACGTATTTCATACATAAACAAAGCCAAGTCCTAAGATATCTTAGAAAAAAACAGTTGGTGGTGACCCCAACAGCAAGATTGTGGCAAATGATATCTGAATTTGGGGCATTGCTGAGACCATGCAAAAACTTCGCCAAAAAAGGAATTTTTTTATTTTAAGTACTTTTGACTAGCATTGGTCCTTCTGTTTGCCAGGGAAATGTTCTATGATATCTTTTACATTTTAAATAATCAACTCTTCCAGGTGAAAGATAATTGGACACAAGGCAACAATGAAAAATGGAGATCAGTGATAGGGCTACAGCTGTTCTCTAGGTAAGAAATAATGGTGATCTAGACTAGGTTGATAGCAAGCAACTCAGAGTGTTGAGAATAAACTCGAGATTTATTTGGAGAAGATTCATCTTGCTGGTGGATAATACATATAATCTCATTCATATAAGTCTGTATTTTTCTTGTCACAACTCTGGCAACAGAATCTACATCAGAAATTTCTTGCAACCTAACCACACAGCCGGGGACGATGTCAACAGTAAACAGGCATCAGTATATCTTCTCTATCCTCCTAAGTTGTCCTTTAACCTCTCTCTGCAATTTTAATATCAACATGACAGTATGAACATTTTCAGGGATGTTGGGAATAGGAGAGTGAGTTCGGTGTTTATGAAGCAAGTTGCTCAAGTGTGTTCTAGGGCTGTACCAGTGTTTGGTGTCACAGAGATTGCCAGGCAAAGATTTTAACTAGCAATCTCCTGGGTAATTGATGCTAAGAAAGACTCATTCAGTGGTGGAATTTAACAAAAAGAGGGTAAAAGCTGCTAAACTGGCAAGGTTCCCTTATCTTCCTGTGGTAAGAAATGCATATTAGAAAGAGCTGAAGATACACACTGGGAGAAATCCCTGAGAATTCTCTTCAGAGACCGTGACCAGTATGACAGGAATTGAATAGTTTGGTTCCTCAGTGATCTAACATCCCACTGCATTTTTGTCTAAGTAATAAAATCTTAGACCACCCGGGAGAAACTCCAGAATTTGCATAACTGTTATGTTCTTAAGAGTTTTAATCAACTATGCTATCAAAGGTTTTCCTAACATATTCTATGGCAAGGTTCAATTAAAAATATATTTTGGGTTCAAAGGAGATAATTTTTAGTACAAGCCTTTAGTTAAAAGTGTAAATCATGATTTATATTTTTGGAGATGACTCTGTTTCTTAATTTTATCACCTCTAAACTACTCAATAAATTTAGTAACAGGAAAAAAAATCAATGTATGAATGTTTTAATTGGTTTTGGATCCATATGCACACCATAGGGTTTAGTATATCAATTAACTATAACAGAAAAAGCTTTTCAACATATCATTTTAAATCTTCCATATAAACAGTTGGTGACAATATTTTCCAAATATTAAAGGAAATGGAACAGTGTTGAGGAAGTTCTCTTTTTCTACTGTAAACAATAAACTAAAGGGATTTGGTAAACAAACCAGCAAGCAAATAAGTGGATGGCTCCTATTGACCACAGGGTAGAGAGAGGCCTGCCAGGTGTGTCTCAGCCTTTTTGAAGAGACTGGTTTGGTTGCCTCTCCATTAATAAGGGCTCCTCTGTGATCAACCAAGTCCTGGCAGGCTCTGGGGTCAGCAGATCTGTGTCAGAATCCCAGCTGCTTCATTTACGGGCTTTTGACTTCGGAGCTCGCATCTGTAGAGTGGATGACAGTGCCTGCCTCCTAAAGTTGATGCATCTTGAAAGTCGGGGGAAGTTAGGTTGCTACACATTTTGTACTTCTCAGAATTTATTTCCCCAGGGTGTCATGTGGGATCCGTGAGGCTCCAGCAAAGCTGCAGCTCTGT
This sequence comes from Meriones unguiculatus, assembly GCF_030254825.1. NCBI lineage: Eukaryota > Metazoa > Chordata > Mammalia > Rodentia > Muridae > Meriones > Meriones unguiculatus. The sequence continues at coordinate 95,771,746 of NC_083355.1, read as the reverse complement.
AGCTATAGCATATGTTTTGACTAAATTCTCTCTCTCTTTCTCTCTCTGACAAAAGGATTTTTCCCCCAAGAATGCACACAGTTAATCTCTTTAAGTCCAGTGTCAAAGAATCTTGAATCTCAAAATATTTTCCTGTGATTGATGGGTTTAGGATTCTAGTCCTCTCTGCCTCAAAAAGTATATGGTGACAGTAGCCCTAGAGTTGCTGGCTACCACCTGAGGGCATGTGACAGTTCAATCTCGATAAATTACCTGACAGATCTAAGAAATAACACTCTAGGTGACATCTTTGCACCCTGTATCAAATCTGAATGAAATGAGCCCATCTGCTCCTTTCAGTTCCTGGAAATCTGTGACTTGAGTTGGTTTTTGAGCAATTGAAGGCAGATTTGCTGTTCTTTGTACTCCAAAGTTTCCTAACAATTCCACTTGAAGAAATCCATGGAAAATTTCTACCTATCTACCTAGGAGGTCCCCTGCAAAACTGGGTGGAAACTCTCCTGTTCAGTAATTCTCAAAATGTTGAGATCTCAGACATCCTGATAATGTGACAGAGGCCATAGATCCTCCTCTTGGAAAGCAATAAAATATACTTGGACGCACACTTAAAGCTTTTTCTTATGATTTCCAATAGCTTCACAGTATTTCTGAATGCCCTTAAGGGTAATAGAATTTGTCATAAAACAAAATAATGCATTTGGCCCAGGATAGGGGCAGGATTCTATTATCAGAAGGAAAAGCCTGGGACTAGCACCGTGGGCTGGATGGTGGGAAAACACCTGCATCTTTCCTCATCTTAGGGACCATTTTAACACAGTAGTAGGCACTCGGATGACTGCATCCAGTGTCTCTACATCATGTCATGAATTAATAAGTCACATTAACCAATTACAAAATTATCTGATGGGGGAAAAATTGCTCAGGACATGAAACTGCCCCCACCACACAGATGTCAGTAACGTTCCCACCTCCAGCGATGCCACTGTCAAGATAACTGGAAGAGAAGCAACTGTTTCCATTTATCCTGAGCAGGATAATGCATTAGACGCAGAAAGAAATCCTTTGGGCTCTAGCTTCTAAACATAGGCTCCAAACACTGGGGAAATCACTCTAATGCTGATATAAGCTTTCCATCATCGTTCTATTAAATAACTTGCTCTTTTACTTTTGATCTTAACCATGTCTGGCAATTTGTTAAGGCATTGCCATTTGTGTTTCTTTACGCTTTGGTGAGAACATGGCTAGCTTCATCAGACTTCCCCATTTCACACCAGTGAGAAAATAGATCCTCTATATTCTATCTACCTAGACCGGATAACTGACCTTAGACTCAAATGTACCTTTAGATTTGAGATGACCGAATGGTTTATAAGTCATCAGTAGTCTTTCTATCCTTGTAATAACTAATTTTATTCTCTGAATATGAAGTATAAAAGATGTGAGGTGTTTGCTCCATTCAACTTTCCTCTCTTAAAAGAAGGCATATTAAAGGACTGTCCCTGCAGCAGTAGCCTGCCAATCCTGCTAAAGTTCCTGTTTCAGTGGCTCTGAAGTGTGGGCCTGGATTCTGCTTCCAAGTGATGCTGAAGATGCCATCCTATAGGTCTCAGTCTGCATCACAAGGGCTTACAGGATCTTTTGTGCCAGGTCCTACCATTTGTCTCCATTCACATCCCTATTCTTCTTGCCAGAGGCCAGCAGGAGAAGAGCCTTACAATCTTGGTGAAGTGCTATATGGTTGGTAGAGATCACCCTGTGTACTAAATAAACAGTAGAACACTGTAACTGTAGAATCTAAATAATGTAAAGACAGTGTAAGTTGTGCACCTATAATGACCTGTCCTAAGAAACACGTGTGTATAGGAGCCAACAGTGTCAGAAAAGAGTTAGTCCAAGCTGAATAACACCCAAGATCCAAAATCCGTCTGTCATCTATAGCCTATGACATTGAAACCCAGGGGACACTGCTCTGATTAACTCTCAAATATTGCCGTAATTCTCATTATATTATGTTTTTTCTGCAGTCTACTTTTATAAACGTGACATTGAAAACATAGAAATTTGAAAAGAACAGCACAAAATAGTCCAAGACAGAAGAATTTTAGTAGGTTTTTAAAAATGTTTTGTTAAGAGACTTAAATACTATAAATACCCAATGTCTAATTTTATATAGTTTTTTTTCTCTCTCTCTCTCTTTCTCTCTCTCTCTCAGTGTTCTCCAGACACTTTATTAATTGACACAATACTAATTTTTGGTAACACCTGAGTGAGACTGGGACCCATTCCCAGGTAGTGTCAGGCATTAAAAATCTAATTTGATTTTAAGATTCTATCCCATATTAATTCTAAGGGAGAAAAGGGAATATGCTAGATTTTCTTCCATGTTCCTCCTCCTATAAACTATCCATCTTTCTATCGCATACACATGAGCATATCCTCAAATTCAACTGGAAGCTGTGAGGTGGCAACTTTGTTCCATTCTATCTCTGCTCAGCTGTCACTCACAGACAAAATAACACTGTAAAGACAACCTAATGCTGTCTGCACTGTGAAAATAGCTTCTCTCAAAGCAGGACCGATGAAAACACTTCAGAGAGAATTTAAAATACCTCCTTCAAACAGCTGTTTCTAATGGTTTCACACGACAGACTGCACTGCAAAGGAGGACACCATTTAACAACACCACTAATTACCCGCAGTTTACATATATTATCACATTTTACATCCATCCCAACTCTAAATGTGTGACCATCCCAATTCCTCTGATGCAACTCGAAATTATGAACACAAATAATATCTTCTCCAAAGTCGGGACTCAGTAGGGAATGGTATTGCCTAAGTGTGACTCCTGATTCAAGTGACTATTCTGTAAGCCTCTGCCTATCACCACTGGGTCTGTGCTGCTTAGATATTAATGTGCTATCACCTAGGGAGCCTGCATGAGACACAGGCCTTCAAACAGTGCATTTGGATGGGATCTAACAGATTTCATTTCTTTCAGTAACTCTGGTGATTTCAATGCACATGATCCACCAACCATGCTTTGAAAAACAAAGCCCTAGGGTGGGCAGCCTTTCTCAAAAGGTATTCCCCAGGCTAGTTAGAGATGCCTATGATTAGGCTGTAGCCAAGGCCAACTTTAACTAAGTTCCCTGACCCTTGTACCTTCCACCCACCTGGTGAGTCTAACTTATGTCTGAGCTTGAAAATCAAATAGTGAATGTCCAGCACTTTCGTGGATGTGAGGATATATGCTATGATTCCTAACTGACCAGGTGTGGTTTCTTTTTATTTTCTTAGGTGACAAGAAAATATGACTGATATGAAATATCACATCATTGGCTAAAAGAAACTGTCTGATCAGACAAAAGCTGTGACTGTGAGGGCAACCTTGGTCCATGACACTATAGTAGTTCTACAAAGAGCTGTGATGAGCCATCACAATGAAAAGTCGTTGGGGATGTGAAGAATGACATTTACCTCATTAATCTCTCCCCTCCAAAACAGTTAGCATTTTTTTTTGTATGTCGTAAAATGGATCTCCCTTCTGTATGCCCAAACCGTGTTCTTTATTTTACAATTTGAAAAACACTCCATTCCACATTTTCATTCTAAATAGTGACTAAGAAATTGGCATCTTCTCTTAATTTGTGAAGAAAAACATTAAATAACAAACATAAAAAGATAGTTATCTTAGCTATCCAGTTGGGATGAACAGCAAGACTCAGAGAGAAAATTACAGTGTGTAGAAGACTCAGATACACAAAATGAAAGAATTTAATTAGATTCATATAAATAGTAGCACAATCTTTACCCACATCTCTCATAATAAGCAATTACGCTAGTTACTTCATTGAATCCATTCAGATCTAGTCAACAGGTATTACTCTAAGCCCATTTTAAAGATTATATAATAGGCTTAGAGAAGACACATAATCTGTTCAAGATTATTTAGCTAGTAGAAGCAACAGCTGAGAATTTTTACTGAGACTTACAGCGTTCTAAAACAAAGAATAAAATGGGAGCTCTGTATGGTCTGATGTGCTTAGTGCAGTGAAAAAAAAAACATAAGTTTAAAAGTACAAATTATATATGTTATGTTCTTCATGGGACCACAGCTGATGTCTCCCTTAAAGATCTCCATAATGCTCTCAAGTAAACCTATCCGTATTCATATGAGATAGACTGATGAACTTGATATTTTTCTTTCCAAAGATGGCTTCTCTTCTTGTCTAACATTCACTCCCCTTTTCCCATACATACTTGTCTGGGTCCATGAAAGAAATTTGTAATTCTACTCTACTTGACCAGCAGGAAAAAAAAAAATCAAAGATCCCATAGAGGTTCATCTCCCAGCCAATCACAGTTCCAACTCCTCACAAGCAGATAACTGAACCCACCCACCCCCCGATGAGAATGCAAGCAGGAGTAGAAAAAGTAGTGTCTTGATCCCCTACACTTAAAAGGGCAGAGCTATATCCTACAACATAGAAAGAACCAAATAGAATCTTGAGAGGTCTACAAATAGGGGGAAAAATGTTATTCAGGGAGGCAATTACATAGAAGGATACATTTAAGAAAAAAAATACCTTAAATGGCTCTAATTTTGTAAAAGTGACATAATGACACAGAACAAAACAGTTAGAGAGTGTGACCAATCTGACCTAAAGAAACCAAATTTCTCCAGTAGAATATTACAGGATTTCTGTTCTTTAAAATCATATCTGGCGCTCTAATGCTTACTGGGCATTCCAAGGAACACAATGGACTTATCTCATAAAGATTTGGCAGTATGGAATTTTCAGTACCATAATACACTCTGGCAATGAACCTTAGGCATAAACATCATTCCATTGTAACAAATGGCATTCCTTGAAACAATATTATTTATAGTTTCTCCCTGAAAGCACAATGGAACATTAAAGAAAACCAAGCTCTTTGCACAAAGCAGCATTTCTGTAGCCTCTGCTGGAAACCATCATTAGAGCTTTGAGCCTGTGCATCTGTGTGGGACTTCCATTTGGGACTGGTTAGTTTTGAGTCTGTATTCACTTCATCCATCTGATTGATTCAAACAACTTTAATGATTCTAACAAAGATGAAGATATTAAACACAGAGCTCATTATTAGTCAGAAGTCTACCATGTTCCCTGCTGTATAATTAACTCCTTTCATTCAACACATTTGAAATAGTGTCAATGAAGAATATTTAATTACCTCCCTCCAGAAGAAGGTCTCGACTCAGATTCAGTAGCCAGTTTTACACTGAAGTTCAATTTAAATTGTTCTTAAAATAATATATTCACTAACTATAGGGGAAGCTTAAGTCCAGAAAATTTAAATCTTGGAAGTAGAAATTATATTACAAAATTGGAAGAAAATATATTCTTTAGCCTGTAATTTGTTGCAAAATGTGTGGTGCATTTGTAATGGCTTTAAAGGCATCATATTTTCCTAAGATGTTTCAAGTACATGGACACTCATAGACACAGACACATACACACAGAGAGAGAAAGAAAAAGAGAAACTAGTGATGAGGAAAATGCAACATGGACATGTATGACTGACATGTATCATCATCTCAACAGAGAAATACTAATAGTTTTTCTACTGGGCTGGATTCAGGGCTATTCAAACTTGCCACTAGGATATGATAAAATAAGGATATAAGTTACAAAAGATACCAACAAAGACAATACTTCAGTAACACCCACAGTGCTAAATGGGACACAGAAAAGATGATTCAACAGTGTCCTTATTTCTGAATCTTAGTCAGCCAATATATAGCACCTGGTTCATAACATTAGATGCTCATTGATATTGCAAGAGACCATATAGCATTTTGTAGAGTTATTTAGAAGGTACTCCATGCTCTGTTTTTTTTTTTGGGGGGGGGGTGGGGGGGAAAGTGACATCTCTTTCCATTGTTTACAGGCACCTACAACTGTCAAATATGACTTTTATGTGTTTCCCTTATCATGTCATGAATGCGTGACCCAACATATCTGAGGTTTCAGTAGAGTATTCCAAGAATAAGGGAAATAATTGGAGTTCTTGATCTCTAGTAGATAAAACTTAACAAAGTTATTATTACTCTCTTCTACTAAGATGGCTTGAGATCCTTTGATTCTGTTTAGTCTTTTACTAATGTTCTTGCTTCGACACTATGGATTACAAAGAACGGATTTGGTTACCTTCTAACCTACTTGAAAGACTCTAATCCTATCTCTCTTGTTTGTAACCAAATTCATCTGATGGAGACATGGAGCAAATAAAGAGGCATCATTACATCACTTACTCTGAAGAATCTGATGACTTTAGTTCAGTAGAGTTGATAGAAAAAAACATAGTTGAGCAAGGTGTGAGGCTTAGTGGTAGTACTTGCCTAACAAGTACAAGGCGAGGGTCCCAGCACCAAACAAACAAATGAAATATAAATTGCATTAGTAGACAGCCAATCCTAAGTGGGTAGATAAGTAAGATTAGTGTTTGAGCAGAGAAGTGAGGATGATAGGCAGCCTCAGTGGGTCCCACATATGGTGGGATGATTTTAGCTAAAGGCAGACTAATGGCTAGCCAATGATAATGGGACTTAGGAGAACCAAGTAGTGATTGATATGATATGATATGTCATTAATATAATAGTGATACATTAATATAATTGTTTCATCCCTTAATGTATACATTTAATGATATATATTACTTTGTGTTTCTGAGAAGTAAAAGGGGTGTAGAATACAGTATGACCTTTCTCTTTGGATGCTTATTGAAGAAGAGTGTAAGGGCTAAAGATACAGTTTAGTTGTTGCATGTTGCAAGCATGCAGATTTGAGTTCAGATCCCAAAGTCACACATAGAAAACCAGGAATGGTGGCACACATCTGTAAACATCGTACTGTGAGATGGTGATAAGAAGTTCAGTGCCCAGCTAGCCTTGCTGAAATGATGGGCTCCAGATTCAGTAAGAAACCTTGTCTCAAAAAATCAGGTGGAAAATGATTAAAGAAGATATCTCTTGTCAATGTTGGTATGCAACCTTCACATACAGACATGTACACACACACGTACACACAAATTCAGCACACAGAAGGAATGTGAACATGCAGCCATAATAGGAAAAATGTAAAAGAAAGGTAGGGATTTAGGAACTTCTGTGCACCTTCTGTGACGCTAAACAAATCAGGTAATGTTAGAACTAACATATCATTTTCCTTCCAAAATTACTTCCTTTAATGAAAATAGAAAGCATGAAGTCAAGAAGACCAACAGTTGTCCAGGACAAGCATCACAATTTTTACATACCCAAATATATACATCCCACATTATCACCAATCATTGTTCTTACAAATAAAAATGCTTTGGACCATAAGAGCATTTCCACAATCGCTAAAAAAAAAAAAAAAAAAAAAAAAAAAAAAATCAACATTTTGTGGTAGTAACAGCACAGTCCTTTAGTCCTTTGCTTCAGTTAGAAGTCTGTTCATGTTGTGTGGCTCAAAGGGAAAACAAACAAACCAAAGTCCTGGGGCACCAAGGAGGCTGGTCAAGCTCAACGTCATCTCTCAATCACAATCTTATGGGTAGGGGTGGTAATATTAATTTTGCTCTAGGGCCATACAACTTTACTGCCAGTCTAACACTTAATAAATAGATGCAAACTATTACCAATCTTTTTTGAATATTTTATAACAGTTTACAGAAGTGAATGTTAATTGTCGACACAAAATAAAGCAATGACTCACCATGTGGGTGAAGGCACAGCTTCCCATTCTGCTGATTTATGAAGCCAACACTTAAGAACACAGAGGGCACCATGATAGTGTTATGACGCACTTACCACTAGTGCTCTGAGGCAGCCATTGTTGCCTGGGCCCCTAGAGTACTGTCCTCATGTCTCATTTTTCTAGTTTTTAATATAATAGGAAATCAGCAAGGACACTCTTCTGGAAGCATGAGTAAAATTTTATTAAATCCAAAGTCCTTTTGTTTACCTAGAAAGCCATAAACAGGATGACTCCAAGTCTCTCCTGGGCCCTGTTTTATCCTTGCTTCTGATAGCTCATGATGCTTTAGCCATTAGCTCCCAATTGTCTCTCGAAGAAACCAAATGCTCACATGTTGGTGTGGCTATACCTGTTATTACCCCTCTTGGAATGCTCTCCTGGGATATTCTTTGTGCTTCTCACCTTCTCTACCAGGAACCTTTGAACGCCATTTGCACAAGGAAGACCCCTCCAGCCATTCTATCCAGACCCCTCCAGAGCTCTTTGTCCGTTCCTTCACACCACTTTCTTCTTTATCGCACTTATCATTTAAGGCATGTTTTGATTCATCACTAGCTAAACATCTGAATATTCCTCGTTGAGTGTTATTTTCATGCAGACAAGGACCCTGTACTGTTCTGTTGTTCTCTGTGTTAGACATTGCACAGAGGTTAGGGTGTAACATACATGCTTGGGACATCTGTGAATGAATAATCCATTATACAATATAAGAGCATGCTGCTTTTAACTTCATATATTTGCTTTTTTATTGATACCTAAAAGAATCTCAGAAGCACAGCTTTTCAAGGCCAAAATGAGCAATCAGCATTTCATATTTGACTCAACAGGGAGAGAAAGACAGCATTATTTTAACTTAAATTAAATAATTAATCCAAATCCCTTCCTGTCTTAATGTTTTCTGCATTTGAACTCCAACTCCAACTCTGACATGACTTCGTTTGAACTACTCTGAACAAAGACACCTGAAGATAATGGAAAGTCTCAGCATAATAATCTAACTGATCGGGATTTACTTGCAAGAGCCATCACTGCTGTCTCTATCCTTTCTCCCGCCTGGGTTGGACATGGGAGAAGACCAAGTTGAGAACTAGCAAGTACCACTTGTAAAAAGAAGGAAATGTATGAGCACATTTCCCCCTCCCCTCCTTGGTATCTCACCCTAACTAATCCCAATCAGGCCCTAAAATACTGCTGGAGAACTCATTACCCCAGCCTTCCTCCCCAGGCTCCTCTCCAATAGCAAGAAGGAGGACCCCACCCACTACATCATCCTAATCAGCAACTTAGAAAACACTGCCACATAAAACAGCAGCCAACCTGAAAAAGTGCAGTAATTGCAATAGCGCTGCTAACTAACCATTCAGCTTGACTTCTGCATAATTAAGAAGGTGGTTTATGACAGGCATTTGTGGCATTTAAAACATTAAAGGGAAAAGAAGCAGAGCATGCCACACCATGAGCTGAATTCAGAGGAGGCGGAGAGAAATAAGACTGAAAACACAGTCTCTCTTTTTATTGAAGTCTTTTTTTTTTCTTACAACAGTCTCTCTCTCTCTTTTTTTTTCTTTCTCTTCCTGCAAAATGAGTAGCCAAGGGGATAATTTAGCAACTGGGCTTTTGAGAAGGTAGCTGCTGTGTGCTTAAATTACCAGAGAAATGCTTTCAATTGCTCCTTTTTAGAATGAAGGCGCTGCATGGTATTTTCCCAGGATTGAAGCTTTGCACTCAGCAGGAGGGTTCAGGGGAGCGATGGGAAGCGGGATGGGGAGGAGAGAAGGATGGCTGGGAGGATAAAACTCTAGTTTATCTACATTGTGATGCAATGTTAGAGAACACAGAAAAGTCTGGTCATTGTAAATGTAAGAAAGGTATCACACTTAGTTCCTCCCAGGAAGGGTTCTGATAAAACAAATCATGTTTCCAGTCAACACATAGTCATTGAACCCCTACTACGTTACAGATACCTGGCTGAATGCTGCAAATACAAAAATATAGAAGAAACCAACAGTGCTCTCATGAAGACCTCAGGGCCTATTGAGAGATACAGCTTAGAGAATCAGAACCTAATGTGGATGAATAATGACTGCTTAGCAAGTGACAAGAAAACTGAGAAGACAGGATGTTTGAATACATTTAGAGAAATATTCCCTCCAAAACTGTAGTAGGTGTTTAAGCAATGTTTCTAAATAAAACAAACAAACAAACAAACACTAATAAATGATAGATAAGTCAACTCCTCTATAAGAAAGATATTGTCCAGGTGAGTCTTCAAGATGGTTATTTTACTAGTCACATGCAACAAAGGCAGCAACATATACTAAGGTTTACAAGCTAAAGATGCTGAAGACTCAAGATACTCTGGGTATGAGCTACAGGAACTGGTCCACACTAGAAAATGTCAGGAAACAAGAATGGTATGTCCAAGGCCATGTCAGTTTTTGAGCAGAAGTTTAGTATGACCAGACAGATAGATAGATAGATAGATAGATAGATAGATAGATAGATAGATAGATAGATAGATACTAAAATTTCAAAGGCAGATGAATCAATTTGAAGCCTTCCATTACAGATAAGACAAAGAAGAAGAAGCAGTGCAATGAAGGTGTACTTCAGTCATGCAATTCAGAGACCCACAGGCTCTGACACTTATGAGAGGTAGAGAGAGGATGCAGCCATGCAGATAGACAACACAATTAAATCCATGCCAAATTCCTACTCATATAAGATACACAGAAGTCCTACTAACTAAACAGTCTTACCTGCAGAGCGGAAGGGTCTCTCTGAGTCAAATATAGGGTATATGTCTTTACTGTGATAATAGCAAAGCAGCTCACATGTATACTGCATTCACATACACACATTCATGTACAAACCACACCCACAGGCACACAAAACAAAAGCCTCAAAAAACATAGAAAAGCACGCCCACTTTTTGATATTCGCTGAGCAAGGGCACAGGTGTTTTTTTATATTTATTTATAGGACCAGGACAGGATGAGAGATAATCACCAATATGTTGACAATGTGAAACTCATTCCTGGAACATCCATTGAAACCAGAATTTTAGCACTTAAATTGTACAACTTTAGAAAGTTTTAACATCGCTCTTTTGATCTTGCAGTTAAACATGATGCATTACGCAGTCATGGTGACTCAGCTCTCTAGTCCTAACACTGGGGCTATCAAGAAAGGGATAATGAGACTTTAATGCTAGCCTTGGTCACATGGTAGAATCCAGGCCAGGCCATGATGTAGAGTGAGATCTTGCCTCAAAAAAATTAAAAAATAAATAATAAGGACACATTAAACTAAATAAAGAGCAAGGATGATCATTGAAATTTGAAGCAGAACTAAATTTCCTCTTCCAGTTTGTTGTAGATTTTTTTTTTATGGTGAACTGTAGCTGAACTAATGCCTCAGAATCCCACTGAATTATTTGTATACAGCTTATGCACAGCACCCTATGTTACTAAAGGAAACATACTACAAGGCTTTTGATGCCTTAGGGATCATTGCCCTTGTCAACCATGAGGCATCTGCAAAACAGACAGTCAGTCAATCAGCCATGCCACATAAAATAATATTTAGTATGTGGTTTGGAGAAAATAGCAAGACACCATACTTGTAAATGTTTAAGTGAATTAGTGCCTGAATCTTGAATCAACAAATGTTTTGGTGGTAGTGGTGGTGGTGATGGTGTGCGTGTGTGTATGTGAGTTTGTTTTGTTTTTGTTTTAACCTGCCTTATATGAAGAGAAAGGGAAGCAAAATTCTAACAGGGTGTTACACAGAGATACCCTGTTTCAATACACAAACAAAACAAAAGTACAAAACAAACAAACAAACAAACAAAAAACAAAGAAAGGAAAATAGGTGAATTAGCCTGAGCTGCCTGATTCTAATGTGATGGCCACATTGTTAAGTTTCCCATCTCCTTTCTGTTCACACTAGTTTATGAATGCACTTGATCTTCAAGACCTACCCCAAACTCCAGGCTTTGTACAGAGGGGCTGACAAAATTCTTTCCAGTTCCATCTGTGCATTGTGGCCTTGAGAATGTGGTATGTTTACCTTTGTGACGTCAGCTATAGCATTTGCCTCTTGATTTAAACTTCCTGATGATTTCTACCACCATCAACCAGGGACTAGAGGAAAGCAAGTTAAAACAAAAAACAAAAATAAAAAAAATAAAAACGGGGGGCAGGGAAGAGAAATGAAGAACAAACTGTGTCAATGGGCTTGGAACAAAATTAAAGCCAAAATAAATGAGGCTCTTAAAAAAAGGGTGCTCATCAAGGACCTCATATGCGGAAAGCCAAATAAAGTATCATCAATCTGGTGTTCATATAATTTTATCAAAGAAAGCCTCTTCCTTTTACACATACATACTTTGATAAGGTCTATAAACACATGAGCAGTAAGACGATAGATGGTAAATGTAATCAGAAACACAGAAAAAATTAGTATGGAAATTCAGTAGTTGTCTACTGGAGGAGGATGGACAAGGATAGGAATGACATCCAGCTGGGCTGAGGAGAGCAATGATGTCTGTCTTTCAGATATAGGAAGATTGATATAGGTGAAGGAGACTGAACCAAGGGCCTAACATGCAAATGTCTATATGTTCATAGTATATGCTAATTCAATTAGATGGTCTCTAAGTTGAGAAGTCGGAGATGGTCTCGTGCCTGGCTTCAGGTGGTGGAAAAAAGGAGATCAAGTTCTAAGAAGACTTTGCTCTCATATGTCTGGTCTTTGAGTTAAGAATCTCTATGGCTTTGCTAGAAGAAGATGAGAGTCTGTGTCTAAGAACTTTAAGCAGACCCATCCCAAACTCCCAGTGGTGCTGAGAAGAGGCAAATGCAGTGAATTAGCCTCCGCAAATAAGAAGTCCTTTAAGGGCAGCAAGAGAATTATGATTCTCCTAAACAGCTGGCTTTTCCTGAGCTGTCATTCAAGGGTGCATGGTACATCAAGAAAGAAGGATATAAAGTGAGCAAGTAAAAATAAGGCAAAGGCTCCTCCTGATTTCCATCTTTAAGATGAGCACACATATTGTATTGCTTTAGGGGAAGAAGGAGCTCTTCCATTTTTTGATGATAGGGGCCATGGATTGGGGTGTGTGGAAAAGGTTCAGTTACAGACAACAGTCACACAAAAAGTGTTAGAACAATATAGGCCATAAAAACACTTAGGTTTTTTGTTTGTTTGTTTGTTTTGTTTTGTTTTCATTCCTTTTAAAACTGTGGATAAAACTAGAAAGATATACTCAGGTAAATAGATGCCAACTGGCAGGTTTCCATAATTTGGCATCCAACATTGCCAGGTTAGGTTTATCTCAAGGCAAACATGGAGCTTTTATGCTCATCTCAAAGAGATTTGGGAGGCACCTGAAGCAAAGAAGGGAACAAAGGGGGCAGATATGGACCAAGGTTACAATCTGCCATTATTCCTTCCTTTTATTTCAAATGTCATTTCCTAAAAAAAAACCAAAGAAGGGTTCCTGTCTCATGAGCTTGAAAGAATAAACTATGAGGTGGAAAATAGAGTAGCAGAGCATAAAGGCTAGAGCCTTTTGGGTTAGATGTCTAAATTCAGACCTTTGAAAGTTATGAGTTGTTTTGGCTTTAGGCTTTCTTACTGTGCAATGGGATGGATGCTATCTACTTTCGTGTGGTTGTCACTGGGCTGAGCAATAATACGGGATATGTACCTAGCCCAGTGCCAGACACATTGTTGGCACCTAATGAGCAGTCCTGTTAATATGATTTAGGGAGATGGACTAGGAACCCATTTATACATTGAGGTCCTAAAAGAGAAAGGGGATGAGATTCGGCACCCTGTGGCCTCTCTTGCCCATCCGAATACATTATCATCACTTCCAAGTCTTGAATTATGTAAAACACATCCCTGTGGTACAAATACCAAGCAAATGGTAATGATGTCACTTTGGCAAAGAATGTAAATATCAATGCAAACGGACAGCTCTTGGAAAGGTAGCTGCTTTTATCTCATCACTGCAGCAAGCTCCCTAGAAGACTGAGACATCAAAACCGTAATGGGAGACGGCAACACACAGACCCTAGTTTCTGCTGTTTGGGCGAGGTCAGCTCTCTCCCTTTCAAAAGAAGAAGAGCTACTGTGTAGCTAAAGGGAAATGGTGATTCACAATTGTCCTGTCCGCTAGCAGGCAAGATGGCATTGTGTAGAGTAGGCAAGTCCGAGTGTGAACTATAGCACATATGCAAGGTGCCACATCTTAGCTGCAGGCTGCTTCCAGCCCCTGCATGCTAATTCTAGGCAATGCCTTTGGGGAGTGCATGACAGCTGCAGTCTTGACAAGAAGACAGAGTGAGACCCTTTCGAACAAGTATGTGCCCACACGTACATTTTCACCTAGGGCAAAAAAAATTAGACCGTCTGCTTATAGACTGCCACACAACGCAAGAGAGAGTGAAAACTTCCATTAAGATGCTAAATGATATTAGGGCTTATCGAGTCATTACTTTTCTTTTTTTTCATAATTATAGACACTTTAATCATCTACCGTGACTTGCTGTGAGTTTTGGAATTTACCAAGCACATGGCTACCACCACCATCCCAAACAGCATACAATGTTGTCATTGAGCACATGCAGGACAGAATGTAGAATTAGAATACCAACTGGAGAGGTCAGCGCGGGCTCTCTGCTACCTCGTGTGTGCTAGCATAGTGCAGACTTTGTTCCCAGCCTCCTAGCCTCAGTGCATTAGATCAAGGTGTCTCATTATCTTTAGCATCAGAACTCCAGGGCCAGGAAATCACAGTTCTCTGAGAGGTTAAGCAAATGCCATATGTGAAAAAAAAAAAAAAAAAAAAAGCGAGAGCAATAAAAAAAAAGCTTATTTTCATGTTTCTTTTCCAGAGTCTCATAAGAAACAAATTTTTATAAAAAGGAAAGATAAAGAGGACACTGGCAAAGTAGGCCAGAGAATGGGGTGGAGTTGACAGAAGTAAAAGTCAGAGGTAAATGTATACAGACAAATACAAACCTTATGTTTCAATGAATAATTCAGGGTCCACAGTATGTTGATGCCTTAGACAGAGAGGGCACGTGAAGATTTTAAAGGACAAAGACTTCTAGTAACTCCTTGTTGATTCCCTGAGGCTATTTTCTTTTCTTATTACTACTGACATATGCACACATACATATATTCCTAATCTACAAACAGAATATATATACAGAAATCAAACTGAAAGAAATAGGCTCATGTTCCAAAGACTGAACAGGGCAATTTGCTTAGATATTAGGAAATTATATGTAGAACCTGCAAATGTACAGCTAGGGCTGTAGCCCACTCGGCAGAGTGCTTTCCATCGTGTCTAACTGTACCGCCAGGCACAGCAGAGCACAAACTGGGGATGGTCGCACAAGCAATCTCAGCAAGCCTGAGTCAAAACAGGAGAACCGGAAGTTCATGCTCATCTTCGGCTACACAGTCAGTTCATAGCAACCTGGGACATTTGACTTGTTGACTCAAAAACACCAAATATCTAAAGATGTTTTTAGGGTAAAGATACCTTAAAGACTGATTGTCTCTACAACCTGCCATTCCAAAATGTGCCTAACTAAAGGCCTCCGACCTGTGAATCCCTTGTTTTCTCTGCCATCACTTGGCTGAACATCTCCAAACCTAGGGCTCGCATCCTATGGTCCTGTTTCTCAGAATCAAAGTGATGCTGACATAACTCACAGGTTTCTTTATTTGGTGCAAAAATTCCATGTTATCTGGCCGACACACCTGGAATCTCTGTCAACACTGTTTATCTAAAGGAACTGAGTATTTTCTCTCCTCACAAGTGTATTGCTTCTTCAGATTAATTGGTATTTTGAATTCCCTGCGGAACCTGCTTCCCTGAAATGGAGTGTAAATGTCTAGTTTTATTAATATCATTTCTCAGATTTTCAGAAAAAGACAGTAAACGTTTCCTGTATCAGTTACCAGCTCTTGAGTTTCCTCAGAGATCTTAGGAGCCAGATTATTCTTGCTGTCATCCAACACCATTCCCCATCAAGTATTTCTAAGGCAAAAACAAGGGCTTCTACACCTCAGCTTAGAGTTCCTTAATGGTTTGGGTTAGAGTCTTTGGTTCTGCATGGCCAAAGCTGATTCATGCTCGTGTTGCTTAACACATGCTTTCTGCATTACTGAGCAACAGAAATGTTCAAGATGGTTTGTTATTAATTGATCACCCGTTTGGATAAACAAATGCATCAGTCTTAAAGCCCTTGTTAGAGGAGGTAGACGCTATACCACTAACAATGTAACTTTCTAGGAAGAGTGCCACAAAGGTCCAAACCAAACATGAGAACCCTAACGTTTCCTGCCTCATTGCTGGCCTTCCTACTTCTAAGCGTCAGTCATCCAGCTTCTTCACATCAGAGCTGTACTGACCACAGTGATTCTTCAGCAGAAGTTACCATATCACTCTTAACAGGTGTTTTATCAGGCACCCACTCTCTGCCCAAACATTCTTGCCTGTCTAGTCTCCACACTCACCTATGAAACAGTGCTTCAGAACAGAACCTCATCTTCAGTGCCTAAGAATTTCTGAATGACATGAGGTGCCCAGATATCACACCTTTCAGTGTTGACCCAGCACAAAATTCAGTGGAATTCCTTACAGTCTAAAGTTCTTTGAGTTTGTGGTCAGCTAAAATTACTACCTGTTTCCCAGCAGATCTTCTGACACTAATGGGGCTTATTTACCTGTTTATTTAATGTAAAATAAGACACTAGAAACAGAGAAAACGAAATTGTGACACAGTTATATTTTCAAGCCTATGCTCTTCAACATAATATCTTTTACTTTCAGTCTTCCTACTTAAAGAATCGATGCCATTTCATAGTTTCTTTCAGTGAATTGGGGGACAAAGATGCCTAGCATAAGGGAGTCATAGAAAGATAAGTCTCGCATCATTTTACTTTGTGGGACCCAATTATTAAAGCTGTTCTGATCTGTTATCAGTGTCATCTGAAAATCTGGTCCAGCAATGTGTTTAAGCATCTTCTTATGAGCTGTGTGAAACAATGGAGAGTAGGGTATCACCAAGATGAACTATCAAGGACTTCTAATCACAATGCTGCCAAAGCTACTTGGAGGTATTTCAAACACTCCAAGAAAGAAAGAAAGAAAGAAAGAAAGAAAGAAAGAAAGAAAGAAAGAAAGAAAGAAAGAAAGAAAGACCTGACAATCTGTGTACTTTCTTTAGAGTTTGCTTTATTACTAAACTCTGTAGACACACAGCTAGAATGAGACAATGTCATGCACTATTTCTGTGTCTTCATGAGTTACCATAAAGTCCAGACTCAAACAAACAAAAATTCTCTAACCTTCCAAATTATCATATGTAAGATTAAAATTGATATGTTTGTATGGAAATCTTTGGTATATTCTTAACCAACTTCCAAATATTTACTAAAATATTTAAAATAAAAATCACAGGATTAGGAAAAAAGATCCCATCATTTTTATACTGTAATAGAGAATAGAATGCTATCACTTTAAGAGATCTACTCAACAGTATCAACTAGCAAGAGCTCCTACAATCAGGGCAGGGCCACACAGTCACACATATATGAGAAGCATGAATAGGACCCAGGTGATTTTCATAACAGTAAACGAAGAGCATGAAGTTGGGAGGAATAGGGGTAGGACACTAGATGGGGTGGAGGAAAGGAGTGGTGGACAGCATGATCAATGCATGTTGTATAAGTACTTGAAATTTTCAAAAGATAAGAAAATAGCATTCATTTAAAAAGAAAAAAAGAAATCTCATTGAAATCTAAATGCTTCAGACAAAAAGTTCTATTAAGTTATAAATTTCACCAAATGATTTAGGCTACAATAACTGGCAGGGAAATGGTTTCATTGTTAGGACCAATGTAAAAAACTAAAAAGAAAAGAAAGGAAGAAAGAAGGAAGAACAAACAATACTCTATTAAGTGTTTCTTTAAAAAATGAAAGTATATTATCTAATTTGACCTTCGCCACCTATAAATGCTATACAGTGCATCTATTCAGGTGACTACAAATGCATGTTGGGAAACGAACACAAGCTCATGGGAAACGGCTCTTGAATAATGAGCATCATGAAAGCAGTGAAAACCTCAAAGTCATGTTGATGCCAAAGCTGGATTTAAAAGCCTCAAATGAATTCACTCAACAAGGACTCACTGAATAGCAACAAAGCACTGTGATAGTTCAACAGCAAAGGAAGTAGACATTACCAACAGGGAGAGAGCAAATGGGGAATGTTACTTTAAGAAGGAATTTCTAGCGTGGTATCAGTGGCATTGCCCACGGATGATACACTGTGTTGATTTTCCCAGTATATCTGTAAAACTGGATGAAATAAGCACAATTCACCTATTCATTTTGTTTTAGATTGGACAGGGGCAATGCAGGTTTCCAAAGGCTGCCTCATGCTATGGAACACAGTATCCCTCCTTGACCCATTCGTTAGCTATGTAGAAATGGTAACCGCTACTCTATGGCTTTTGCCAGCTGTAAAATTTCAAGATCAAACTGCAGAGTGACTGAACAATGCTCAGCCTAGAACAGTGGACCCCTGCCTACTTAATCTACAGATCTCACTTCCTGTGAGGGAGCGCAGATTGTGTATTTGCTTGTGGGTATTTGCATGTTAATAACCACTGAGCTCTGCTTCCCTGAATAGCGTTGCAAAGGCATGTTCTCACTGAAAATGGGGAAGTGGGAAATTGTTGTAATTAATTAATCACCTAGGGCGAAACTACAAATCGTATGTATTTGCCAATTTCATATTTTAATCTGAATTATTTGTTAATGTCTTCTCTAATTTTGTCACTACGGCTGTGATTTTATGTTATTATTTAGGAGCAGAGACGTAAATTATTCTGGTTACAAAAGGGAACCACATTAGAACAGCCACATTCTTAAGCAAACTAGAGATGGGAGACATACACGCTCTGCAAGCTAAAGGCTGGAAACACCACACAGGGGCTCTAAGATGAACATATTCTAACCAGACAAAATCCTGCCCGATTAGTAAGAAATATGTTTCTTAAGTAAAAATGATCATTAGCAGAGTTGGTCAAGAGAGAATGCAGTTCATGCAGAGGGTAATGGCATTGTTACACTCATTTGCAGTGAGGGCTTCAAATATCTATAATTGATTCAAACCATTATTATAACCTTGGACCTGCGTAAAAGCAACATACATGAAATTACAACATTGCTTAATAGTTATTCAGAAAGAGCAAATTCTGTCTCTCCAAAAGGCTCTAAGATCCCATGGAAAAGACTCGAAGACCATAACTCAGACTTTCACAACTGATTCTACTAACCTGCACATTCTAATTCTATCACTTTGAATATATCAACCTCTGCTAAAACATCAGGTCCAATCGTACTCTGCAGTTTTTACTGCTGTTGCCTACTAATTGTTAATTTATTTCTCTTTCCCTGGGCTCATGCAAGGCCCAAGCTGATTCTCTTCATTGAATCAGCTTGTCCTGAGGATACTGCTAAACCTGCCTTTGATCAAACTTAATCCTTTCTAGATGCTCAGGGTATAGTGTGGTATCTGTAAGAAAGCGATTATAAAGGATAGAGAGTAGCTTCTACTAGCACAAGACCTAACCAATCAGAATTCTCCGTGTCCTCTGTCCTCACAGAAAAAAAAAAGGATCATGTTAAAAAAGTAGAGTTTGAAAGCTTCATCATAGTTTTAATTAATCAAGAAGATGTGGGCTGCAAGTCTAGTAGATTTTTCTCTTTCAGGGGTCTCTTTCAGGAACAGAATTGTGATATGGACAGGAAAGAAGGGACCACAGACTAACTTGCCTGTGTTCATAGTCAACATGGCTTTGGCAGATATTATTGGATGACTAAAAAAATCCATTGCTGAGAAGCAAATAGGCATCCAACTTGGTCAAAAATAAACTGAGCGTAAAGAAAAAAATTAAATATGAATATTAATATTCAATGATTAAGATATAACCACAAGGAAGAGAAGGCAATACTTAGAGAGGATGAAGCTACATAAATGAGAGTAATGAGCCAAGAAATTATAGAAGAGAAATGTAATATGGATATTTGAAAGTTTCTCTTGGGGCTAATAGGAGGAATATAGAGAAACAATAGACACCCAATAATCACCAAGAATAATTCAAAATTTATAGGAAATAATGTTCCAGAGGAGTTAAGAAAAACAACAACAACAAACATACAGAACTCCTAAAACTCATCTCTATATATAATCTGTATTCGCGTCCTGGGAATCCTAATAAACTAGAAATGAACTGCTTGGCCGCCCTACCCATGTTACAAGGTTGGCAATTAATGTCTCAGTGAAACTTAGTGACAAAGCTAAATGGGATAGAAACACTCTGGTGCCTCAACCATAAGAAACAGCAAGTCATAGCTCCCATCTGTTTTGTTGCTGGCGTAGGATACTGAAACCCAACCATCTCTTCCTTTTCTAGCTGCTTCTCCATATGTCCCTCCAAAAGCCTATGATCCTCATTGTGTATGTTGAGAGGCCCTGACTAAGGAGCAGAGGATTTCATTCCTTGCTTGGCCTGAGGCTAAGTGTAAAAGAAAGTTTCATTTGCCTGGTTTAGTTGTTGTCTCCGAGACTTACTGCCTCCTTCTACTAACCTAGACCTAGTCCTAGCAGCTTCTATTCTCTGTACAATCTAACATAGGCCTAGAATGTTTTCAGCCTCTGAGAATTACTGCTTAATAAGCTCACCCTTTCTTGTTCTTTCTGAGCTCTGGGCTGGCTGGTTCAGCTCAGTCCTGGCTCAAACCTCTCTTTCAGCTAACTTATTCAATCTGGCTTTTCTCTCGGCCTCTGGATTTCTCTGCTTGGCCTCAAACTAACTCAGGCAACCTGCTCTAAGCTCCTGGCTCCTCCTCATTCTTTGGTGCATTTGGTCTTCATCCATGTTCGGTCTCTGCAACCTGACTCTCATCACTGTCCTGGTAAAACTGTTTCCTCTCTTCCCCTGCATTGTCCCCTTAAATAGCTTCCCTTTCCTCTCCTTCTGTCAACCACTTCTCTGATTCGTCACTTTTTCTGTCACTGAATTAGACATTACTTTTAAACACAGGTGTTTCCTTCTACGAATTAACTTTATCTTCATTTTTTGGGATTAAAGGCTTGTGCCACCAAGCCTGGACCTAAGCTTTTCTTTACCTGATACTTGCTCTATACTAGGCTGGCCTTGAGCTCGGATCTGTTGCGTCTGTCTCTTGGATTATAGGGCATGTCTGTATTCCAGCCAGATCACACAGACCTAGAAGGTCTTTGGATGTGAACTCTTGCCAGAGCAGCCATGTTATGAATTTACCTCTACAGGTAAGTTTAGTTATTTGACTTTCTTTTTTCTTTCTTTCTTAATCTCAATGCTTAAACAATCTAACTTGAACTGCATCTGTGCAAAATCCTGTATGGAGATTTTCTAAGGCAACAATGACATAATCAATACTTAATTCTATCATTAGTAAAATCCATTTTTCTCATATTACTCCAGTCAGCACTGAGAGTAACACTCAGCAGTTAAGAGCTCAGGCTCTTCTTCCAAAGGACCCAGATTCAATTTCCAGGACACACATGGCAGCTCACAGCTGTCTGCAACTTCAGTTCTAGGGGGATCTGACACCCTCATACAAACATATATGCAGGCAAAAACAAAACAAAACAGCAACAAAAAATTAAAAAAAAAACAATGCACATGAAATAAATAATTTTTTAAAAATAAGAAAAACTTCCTGAGCATCCATACTATAATATATGTGCATTTATGATCTATAGACACTTAACCAATGTTCTATTAAATTAAATACATTATGAACTGTACTTTAATGAAAGGGTACCATCACAGTCTACAAAAACAAATATAACTGGGCATTCTGAAGTTTTCATTATTCAAGCCCTTTTCGCAGTAAATGTTCTTTATGCTAAGTTCCTACCCATCAAACGGGATGTCACAGTTGAATTGTGTTTTCCTTAAAAGCTTACTTAGAAATCTGAACTCCAGCAGCTCAAGCTGTGGGCTTATGTAGACATCGGTCACTGTAGAAGTTGTGAGTGAAGTTGAACTAACATTGGTGTACCCTGCATCCCAGCTGCCCTTATAGAAGTTGCTTCTCATATGTCAATAAAGCAGGTCCTGAGGCACTGTAGCTGCAAACCAAGGAACGCCAAAGTCTGGTAAGTGAGAGAAAGTTCACCAAAGGCAAGAAAGAGTCCTCTTGAATCCCTCCAGAGAGAGAACAGCCCCATTGACAACTTGATTCTCAACTTTCCACCTCTGTACAACTAATTTGTAATTGTTTCCTAGCCAGTCAATCTTATGATGGTATCCCTAGGAAACTAACACACTCCATGCCATCCGAACTTATCTTCTAAACTCATCTTCTAAAAGTCAACACACAGGGTCAGTATCATTGGATGTACATCTAACTGGTTACATCAGTTATTAAAATGCTAAAAATGTTTTTCTAATTAGGTGGCAAAAGGTCACTGCTTCAGACTCACCCTGACCATGATATATCCTGCCCTATCTCTTTTCTGTGGGTCAGCCACTCAAAGGTAAATGACTATCTCATTATCTCATCAGGAGACCAGAAACCAATTTGATTTGATAATCCCCAGGACCTAGCTATTGCTGAATATTTAATATCACTCCTGCCAAAATATCTACCTGAGATTTCATTGTTTGCTAAACAGTCCTAACTAAGACCCATGTGGGAAGTCATAAATGAATCCTTGTTCTACGCATTTCTTTTCTCAGTATCAGCATCAAATGTTCACTGTGAGTCAAAACTGAGGTGCATTTAAAAAGAATTTGAAACCGGAAACTGTTTACATGGCTTTTTTGCAATATAAAGTCACATTTTTTCTGCATCCTCAATCATATTCCTGTCTTAAGAACACAGGTGATGGCAGATTTAAAAAAGAAGAAGAAGAAGAAAAGTGGGGAGTGACACCTTCCTCCTGATTTAGAATCACTCTTCCTATCACTTCAGTAAGTTTGTAAGTTTAGAGATTTACACCTGACAAAGCGATGGATTCAGCCTGATTAATTTTGATGTCTAGTGATTTCAGAGTGCTGTTTGCATGTGATATCATCTGGAAATGCATTTCTTAGTTAACTCTCTCCCCAAAGGGCTACATCTTGCTCTGCTTTCATTCCAGAAGCAAATAATAGCCTGTATTAAGAAATAAAGCTCTATGTAGCATTGAAATGTGTTAAATAAATTGTTTTCCAAGGCATAACTTCCTTCCACTGCAGCTCATTCTGGCTAGGCTAAACACAATAGACAGAACTACCGAGAATATACTCACATTCATTCTCTTATATCCTTTTTATATTCAAGGACAATAAGACCAAGAATATGGCTCACTTGCTGCCACTGGAAACTATAATACTTCACCTGGTTTGGAGATGAAGCTCTTTGTTATTCCTTATCCTATTCCTATGCATCTTGTAAATGGGTACTTTAAAAACTATTTCATCCAATGATCATTGGATTTTCATGTATTTGCATATAATCAATTTTGTTTGAGTTTCTTTTTTCCCCATTACTTCTGGTGAAGTTTCTTTGTTACCCACCAAACCTCATTCTTGTAGACGTTACCTTAATCTTTTAAGTAGTTCATTCTCTCCTCTCCTCTCCTCTCCTCTCCTCTCCTCTCTTCTCCTTTCCTTTTTTATTTATAGAATGTAATAGTCATCCTGAATTTAGAACAATGCATGCTATACTTCTGGCTTTGGAAAGAACTATTCCTAAATACCCGTCAAACTTCACTCCAATGAGAAGACAGATAACTATGCTTCTATGAGAACTGTAATGCTTTCCTCAACTTTATCAGGCATATTTTAGTTCTAATGTACTGAATGGAGCCATTGCAATAATTCTGGCTATTCATCATCATGTTTATGTGGATGGAATCAACAGCACATTACAGGATAAAGGAAGTAGAGTGATGGAAATCGGATACATTAGGTTCACCTGGGGACTCCAGTATAACTCATGGGCTGCCAAGTTTCAAAGGAAAATGGGGCTGCGGTGACAGCCACAGAGGACTCAGACAGACCACAGGCAGGTCATACTGGCAAGAGACTCCATTGCTTCCCTTTTGCTAACGAGTAACAAACCTGAGGCAGTTGTGCACAGCCAGTGAAAGTTCTCAATTAATGCCTCCTCTAACACCTTTTTATTAATAATCACACCTTGATTGTAAGCCAAGAGAGATCTGATTTTGTTCTTTCTCTTGTTCTCAGACCATTTCTTGAGGTATCATAACAATGTGGAATATCTACAGGACCTTCAAAATTAGGGAACAGAAAAGATGCCTAGAACTGCAATCAAAACAATTGAAGCATTTTTTTTTATTTAACACTTATACATGTTCAAAATATATTATACAAGCATTTCTGATTATAGGTGTGACTTCATTTCAATACCACATGTGGGTTTAAAAGTTCCTAGAGGATTCATTAGACACTGTAAGAACTTATATAACCTTCAGAGACTTTAAGGTTTAGCACCTACATTCCTTTAAGCCCAGTGAGCAGCCAAATGGCATACAACTAAGGTTAAGGTTGATTACACAAACAACCTGATAATAGGAGGTTAGGTCCAGAGAAAGGAAGCCTGAGTTACAGGTAAGAAAACAAAAATGGAAATTTCACATACGTACAAAACAAAAATGGCTTTATGAGATGAGCTGTTTGCCTCCAAGACTGACAAAAGGCAGTATAGATGTCAGAATATAAGCACTTGGATATGGTTCCACTGAAGAAAAGAAGGTAATAGCGATGAGTTATATAACATGACTATCATTCTTCTGAGAAGGGATCATTCCACAGAAATACATAAGAGATAGAGTATGAGAGAGAAGAGAAAATATGAATAGCTACAAAGTAAACACAGGTGTTTCAGCAGAAATTCAATACTCAGAGAACCTTCATCTTGTTCCTGGATTCCAGCGCTGTGATAAAGCTGATTCTTGTTGTTTAAGCTACACAGTTGGTCCTTTTTATGGCAAACTAATACAGATGGCCTGATACAGAAAAGACTTCTCAGAATGATTTGGGGTGGGGAGATGAGGGGAGAGATGGGGCATGATGAAGAAGAAACCTAATACATCAAATGAAGACTGACTTCACCTGTGAAAAATTAAAATTAGGACCAGAAACTCATGGACATGGTAAGGAACTGAGACCTCCTGTCAATAGCCAGCTTGCTTTTGCCAGCCTTGGAGTGTGGGTAGAATTTGGAAGATCCTCCAATCTCAGCTTCTGCTAAGCACTCAGATGACTGCAGTCTGAGTCACTGTCCTGATTGCAGATTCGTAAGAGACCTTGAGCCAGAGGTTCCCAGTTAAGTGACTCCTGGATATCTGACACTCAAACGTTGGTGAGATAATAAGTATTCATTATTTTCTGCTGCTGAGTCTTGGGATGATTTTAATTATATATTATATATATATATATATATATATATATAGTATATTACATATACAGTGAAGCAACACATCATTGATATAACTGATCAGCCAGTAGCTAATGGCAGGATGCATGTAGGTGGTAGAACATAGAGTCCTCTAAGCTCTGAGGACAGAGGAAAGATTTATTACATTCAAGTCCCAGCTCTGTCCTGTTGCTGTGAAACCAGAAAAAAAAATGCAACCTTTTGTGTGCGTGTGTGTGTGTGTGTGTGTGTGTGTGTGCAACTCGGTTTACTTCTGAGAAAAGTACAGTAATAAAAATTTTCAAGCATAAGAGATAAGTGAGATCATGCCAGGGGCTGTGCACTCATAAATGGTAGCTATCAGAATTAGGGAAGTGAAAGGATTCTAAAGCTAAAAGGAGTTGTTTATCAAAACCAACCATACTTCCTGGAAGTATGAGGAGTGACCCGTTTTCAAGGAGACAGCTCCTAATAAAGGTCGCTGAAAAGTGGTTCACCCTCTCTAGAATGTAAAAAGGCTGTCAAGTTTAATGAAGAACAAATGGGGAACCACAGTTGTAGGTCTGTGTGGGGAGGTCTGGCTCTCCACAAAGGCAGAAGTCCCAAGTGTTAATGGAAGGTACTGGGAAAAGTCAAACCAGATGTTATCTTGCA
This sequence comes from Meriones unguiculatus, assembly GCF_030254825.1. NCBI lineage: Eukaryota > Metazoa > Chordata > Mammalia > Rodentia > Muridae > Meriones > Meriones unguiculatus. The sequence goes on along the minus strand of NC_083355.1, from coordinate 95,745,796 downwards.
GGCCTGATGAGATTGCAATTTGCAGACAAGTGGGGCTTATCTCTGATGATGAACTAGGTGTCAGGGCTAAGAGGAAAGGAAGAAAAGAGCTTCTCAGAGACCTTGGGAAGCTGGCCGTGGAAGACATGATCAACAGCTCCTAAAGAGTGCAGATTAAATGAGCTTCTCAGAAAATGATAACAGTGTTCATGAATAACCATTAAAAAGAGCCAAACAAATAACCTTGCATTAAAACCCAACACACATATACCACACATACACACACACACACACACACATACACACACACACACAGATCTCTCTGCCAAAGCAACTAGGATTACATATAAAGGCTCTCTACAGGTAACTAAACTAACAAGGGAAATATATGTAAATTGAGTTTGCTCTTAAAATATAAAAAGACAGTGCTGCTGGCTCACGTGGAGTGAGGTTCACAGTGCGGAGATGGAAGGCTGTAGAGGAGGGATCACAGGAAGTAAAAACAGAAGACTTTTCAGAATGGGGAGGATTCAATGCTAATGACTTTCTTGTCTTTAGAGGGAATACGCTCACACACACACATATTAGTCTAGTGTGGTGATGACATCTCTCACTTTAAATCCTCTAGTGATGAATCAAATTAAAAGATAATCACTTATTACATCTGTTGAAAAAGGACACTAGTCCACAAAAGGAGCCTGCAGAAGGGCACGAAGGACCACTCAGGGTCAACTCAGGAACATCTCAATGATAAAATCCCAGCCCAAGACAAATTTTTCACCAGCAAGATGGCTTTTTAAATTTTATTTTTGAACTTTCTATAGACTTGGGCTAATAAAATCAAGCCCACTGAAATCAGGACTTCAGTAAAATTCTACTTTGACCCCATTCTTTCCATTAGCATTCTCTTAGCTAAATGGAAGCCACTTTAGAGCGTCTTAAGTATAAGCTTAAGTATAACTTAATGAAAAGTGAGAGAAGATGAAATGAAGCCATTGGGCTTAGGTTATGTGGTTATACAATTAATTTATCAAATGTACCAGCAGTATCTTAAACCAATCACAAAAATATGATGGTGTTATTAGGTGGGTGTGATGAGTTTAAAATGGCTGAGGAAATGGGGAGCCCAAAGAAAAGCAGTATCTGTGGTCTCACCCTCATTCTGCTTGCCCTGAGAGAATGACTAAGACAATTCACTCCTTGTGAACCTCAATTCTTTGTCTCAGAATCATGTTCTTGGCCTCAGATAAACGCAGGGATTCCTTCCAGATATAAGGAGGGAATTCATACTGTATTTGTCAACAGTAAGTTTTAGAATCTATGGGTATCAGTCAAAAGGCAGCTAACAGTCTAGAAATGTATGATATTCACAGGAGAAGCGTGAAAACTGTATGGAATTTCATAGGGCAATTGCTTTTCACCAGCAATGACAAAAGCGGTGACAGTCATTTATTAGAATGGAAGCACTTCACACATTAACATTAAAGTCCTTGCCACTCATACTCTTAAAAAAAAAAAAAATCAGTTTCACAAGAGAAGAAAATAGAGTTTGGCCAAAGTATCATCGTTAACAAGTGGCAGAGACAAAGGTCAGTCCCAAATGCCCACCTACAGACACATTATCCCCCGCTCTTCTACTGATGGTCTGCAGAATATGACCTGTCCCTACAGGATGTCCCAAAGCCTGCATCTGTGGAGGTGAAGAAACTTCCTTAGCAGAATTTCTTGTACCTCTTCTCTGTAAACACAAAGTAAAAACCTGTTTTAAATAAATACTATTAACTGAATGACATTAACCAGTGTTGTTAAAGTCAATTAACGAGGAGAAAATCCTCAAGAATCTCTGAGAAAATAAGGGCCGTTAGGATAAGCAACCTTACTTGATTTACAAATAAAAGGAAAAGTTTATTTGGGCTTCTATACATGCCTATTAGAAAGAAATGAGGTTAATTGTAACTAACCAATCAAAAGTGACCAAAAATACATCATTTTCTAACTTGTGATGTAGCATAAAGCACTGCACTAAAAAGGTAAAATTATGGATGCAACCAAATATGTTTTTTTTCTTTTTATCACTTAAACATTTGCATGATAAAACTGTGTCCCCAGCTGAGCTTGGTGACACATGCCTGTAATCTCAGTACTTGGGGAGGCAGAGGCAGGTGGATCTCTGTGAGGCCAGTCTGGTCTACAAAGTGAGTCCAGGACAAGCAAGACTACACAAAGAAGCCCTATTTTGGAAAAAGAAAATCATGTCCCTGCTTGCTTCTTCAGTTACGTTCCTCTCTCATTTCTGGCTTAGGGATGCCTGATTTCTGAGTGTCTGGATGCTCAGATGAACAAAAATATTTTTAAATTGTGCCTCACTTTACCTTTTAAATATGGGTCACTTTTCCCAGCAATCCACCAGCACACTAACATTCAGTGGGGGAGAGACAACTAACTCACCTCACAAAGCAACCTCTAAGATCAAGCCTTTCTTCTAAACGGTTACAAGTGAAAAGTGCCAATAGATACTGGGTATGACTTGTAGGTGTGGACTGGGGGACCTCTGACACCTTCAAAGCACCAGAGTGTGCCCTTACAAAATCAGAAGACATGCAACCATTCTCCAACAGAACCCCCAAGTTTCTACCATTAAGAACAGTTCAGCTCATTTCCCCCATTATGTTCGACATTCCTCAGATTGTAAGTTTCCTTCGCTTATACAAGTCTCAAGCAGAAGTTCTGGAGAAAAGGTTATCAGAGGTGACAACTTTAGAAAATATTTTCTATGTCCTAAAGCATAGGACATATGTGCAGATGTGGCAACATGTGGCTGCGGAGGCTGTGACTTTTTACCCCTCACAGCACACCAACCTATAACTATCATAGCATTGCTACTAGAGCATGAGGTCCCACTGAGAGATTTTCATACCTCTAGGGACCTATGGCCAGAGACATAAAAGCTGAATCTGAGTCTTGTAAATAGAGCAGTGGAGAATATAACGATGCCCACGCCTTTATATGCTGTCTGTGGTACTCACTGGTTCTAATAGGATATCAGCAACAGAAATATGTCTGCTCTAAAAAGTCTGACCACTTATTTATTTTTTATATTTTATTTCACTTTTTTAAAAATTTATTTTATTTACTATGTGCTCCTTTGTCCAAAAAAGGCTTGTCAACTGCTAGCCTGAGTTGCTCCAGAGTAAATGGTTTTACCCTGGTCTCTGGACTGCCATCCAAGAAAGTCAATTTTTCCAAAAGAAATACACAATGATGAGAGGAGAAAGGCTACAGAGCAAAGAAGAGCTCTTGTTAGCTACCACTCTAGACTTGACCTATCTAGACCTCATTTTCTGCACAATGCAGCAACAGTAGCCAGAGATGTTAAATTAGCATCGCTAGATGATCTAGTCAGTCCCTTCAGATTCCAATGCTTCTCACAGGACCTGATCTTTGTCTTTATTCCAATTATGCATTATGTTATAGAGCTGATGACTTGACTTAGCAACCGCAGGGAAGGCTTCCAATGATTTAGATAAGAACAGAGAGAACGACCCTTTAACAGTTCATAGCACTCACAATTTCCTCATTAGCCTCATCCTGAAAAGGCTGGGTTGTCCAATAAAAGGACCTGGGCTTTGGGGGCTGGGTGTCTGCTTTGTAACTTCTGCATAGTGTGTCCCTGGAAAAGTTAATCTTCTGTTCTCTGAGCTTTGCTATCTGTGGGTGATGGTATTAACCATGTCAGAATCTTTGTATAAATTAGATACTCTCATATTTAAAATCACCCAGCACATGACAAGGACTCAATCAATGGTGACTATTCCAACCCCAGGAAGGCAAAGCACCAGTGAGGCAGAAACCAGCCACAGAAATACCCATGCAGGCTGGTATTGGAAAGGCTTGTTTATTAGAGTAAAGAACAGCCATTCTTGCCTCCCTCTAATAAACATTTCTGAAAGAAAAAAAAAATAAAACAAAAGCTCAGAGCCAGAAATCTAGGAGGGTGACCCTTGCTCATCCACCTACTTCGAGGTTTCCCAAATCAATAGATTTGAACTCCCCTGCTGTAACTCCATGCCCACAAATGCATCCTTTCCACATACACACAGAGACATTTACAAGACTAAAACGAGAAGCTGGATAGAATTTTATCACGGGCCCAGCCTCCATGTCCTCCCACGCCGATATTAATCCTGTATTGTCTTCTGAATGCTTGAATAATTTGTTCAAACCTTGCCTTACAGAAGGTGGTGCTGTCACCTCTGAGGAATGATGTGCAAAGGTTTGATTTGCAGCTAATAGAAAAATCTATTTCTTTCAGTTTCACTTCTGTCACACAAGGACCATCGTGTTCCCTACAAGAGCCTCCCTTCTTCTGCAATAACCACAGAGATGACAGATCTCGGGTGGCAATAAGAGCTTCCTGGATTGAGTGGCACATATTAGTTTTATGAGCACTGGTTCAGAATGGCCTTGTGGTGTCCACAGCCCATCTTAATGAAGATGGGTAAGACAGCTGCCGATGAAATAAAATCTCTTCTCTCCTTTCTTTCCACTGGTAAGTCCATCAAACTTCCAGCTGCCGCAACGAAAGAGTTGCTGGGCCAAACACTCAGCCACAGTGAATCACAGCCTGTGGGCTTTGCAGTTGTCTTTGGGAGGTAAGCCAGAAAGCTGGCTCCACTAACTAAATGGCAGAGAGGGAAAAGGAAGTAGCTCTACGAAATGGCATAGCACATTTAGTAGTGCCATTAATTAAAACCCTCTGAAAAGTTAGAAGCATCATCTGTGCGGAAACCACTCTTGTAAGTACGCTCCTACGAACTGTAAGAGTTCTCTTATTGCAGCAAAGGCAAGTGGGAACTTTGTAGATAATCGGGCACAGGTGTATGGCCCCCTTCTCAGCTAAGATGAACTGTTGTTCTTTCTAATTCCAGCTCTGGCAAAGGCTGTACTTCTCCAATCTGTTTGTCTCAGTTAAGGTCTAACTCAATTATCCCATCATGGTAGACTGGAAATGAATCTCCCACTTTCCTGCAGGAACCCCTCTCCAGGAAGGAGGGGCTTCTTTTACAATGTTTTCACATATCTCTACATATTGACTTGCTGGGCCAACAAGGTACCATGAAAGTGCTATCTTGTGACTTCCTAGCCCTCAAGAGTACTTGCTGCGCTTTCTCCATCATTCTCTTGCAAGGTACCAGAGGACGCTGTGTGAAGTACATAGTCCAGTGGAAAATGACAGGTCAGATGAGGGAATCTGAGACCAACATGTTAAGGATCACACCAGTAGCTATGTAAGTGAGACCATCTTATGTTGCTAGCCAGCATCTATCATCAGTTACCTGCAGCCATATGAGAGATCCCATAGGAAGCCATTAGAGTTGCCAGCCACATCAAACCTAAATTGTTGACTCACAGAAACATAAGCTACAAACACAGCTGTTGGAGACACCAATTTGTAATGTGGTTTGTGATACAGCAACAGCTAACTGAACTACATACCTCATGAGGTCTTGTCTTTCCGATGACTGCTGAAAAACACATTGCCGAATCGCGAAGACAAGTTCAACTTTTTGCTCCAGTGGTTACTGACTCCCAGCTTTAATCAGATAAATTAACATTTGAGCCTTGGTGGCTTTCAGGAAGAAAATGCTGAGGGATCAGAGGAGCCAATAGATGCAATACCTAAACACAGAGCTTACGAAGAAGTTGTTGCTATTCCAATATGTGTTACTTCCCACCTCATTATAGTTACCTGAATAATTATAGGCTGCTAGATCAAAGGCAGGAACTTTATTGATCCCGAGATCACTCAAAATATATATTGCAGTGTTTTATATGGTTGGTATTCAATATATACATACTGAACAAATGACCAGTTCCTCAAGATCCACCGTGGCTCCATGCTGACATATTAACTGTGCATCCCAGAAGTGATGTACAAAAAGGACTCTGAGAAAACATGTTTCAGTTACTAGGCCCTTTTGGCATTTAGAAGACAAAATTGTCTATGACCCTCAGGATTCCTTTGAGACTTGATATTCATTTACTGAAATCACAATACTAATTAGAATTGGTGGTCTTTGAAATTCTTATTAGTGTGTCAGCCTCTGCACTAAGCTGATTGTCTAAACAATCTAATCACAAAAGCCTTGTCACCAGATTAGGTCACAACCATAGGGATCAGGAATCTTGAGTAGTTCCTAGGGGTTGCTAAATTTGCCCCACTTAGTGGTTTCTGTATTACCTGAGGTTGTGTTTGCATTTCAGTGGCAGAATTGAATAATTCTGGTGAAACAGGGAGCCAGAGAGGATTACTGTCTGATACTCAAAAAGAAAATTTCACTATATCCTAGTCCTAAGTGATATGCTAAGAAGGGAGTGATTAGTAACGCCCACTTTTCAGCACGACCCCACTAGACTCTACGGCTCCTTATTGCCTCCCCCACTTCATCAGCCACTCAACTAGACCTTTTGGAACGAAGAGTTAATGACAAGTATGTTTAGGGGGAATACTTCAGAGACCTCTGCAGATACAGCTGAGGAAATGTCGACAGCTGAGCCACACATCTAGTGATGAACATGTAATTATCTGCTCAACTGTAGCTCTAGGCCATGGGCTACGTTCTGCGCTAATTGAAAGAATAAGGAAAGGAAAGATTTGCTTTCAACACAAACTTAAATGGCTGGAATTACATCTTTATTATCTGAAGTGGGCACTTATGACTTGTTTATCATCACCTGTCCTGGCCTCAGGAAGAAATAACATAGACATTAGCCTCCGGCTGGTCATCTCATTATAGTACAGTTATAGCCCACTTTTTAAAAGTCTGCTGGATACAAAATCAGCCTGCTAATACACACGCATATGAGGTTTACTATGCATACTGCAGAGTTACCGGCACTTCAGAAGTGTAGGCTTCCGCACGGAGAGATGTGGGACTTAAATAAAAAGAACCCATTAAAAACGCATAAAAATGAAGACAAACATCTCTGAACTCAGAAACAACATTGGCTGAGAAACGTAATTGAATTTGGAGATATACGATAATTTAATGGAGGTCTTTTCAAAAATAAGTCTATTCTCTAAAGGGTCATGATGTAGAAACAGAGGGTTGTACTTGTGAGTCCCTACAGCTAGGAAAGGAATTGTATTTGATTTTTCTTTGTCATCATTTATGCTCCTAACTAGTATTAAAAATGATCCTCTGCCTACTCCATGTGCTGGTTTGTTTGGTTTACTCATTACCAGTTAACAACCTGAGCCCAGGCAGAAACATTACCCTACACGTGTCTGTCTTTCAAGTCTCAATACCATGTCCTATATTTATTATATTTCTCTTTGGTGATCTTGAAAATTTGCTAATTAGTTCTTCCCACTTCAATATACTGCCATCCTGATTTAGCCTACAAGGACAGTATTGCCAGAGAAAAAAGCATTTAGACTCTTTGCCAAATATCTGGTGGTTGCCTGTTTGTTGTCCCTCTAGCTAACATAGTAGGAACAGAAACAGATGTAGTCTCTGATAAAGATATGTAGTCCAATAAAATAAGATACCCAGTTAATTCTAGTTTCAGAAAAATACTTAATAAACTGGACAACTATGTCTACATGGGGCATATTTAGACTTAAAATGTCAGTTGTTTGTCTGAATGCAAAATTGAGTTGAGTGTCTTGACTTTCTGGAAATCCTACCCCATGCCAATGGACTTAAGAAAGAAATATTACTCAAATCATATGATTTGATATTATACTGTATTGTAACCAGATATACAAGAGGAACTCTAAATTTGCAAGAGGTAGATTCTAGAAGGTTATGAGTGCCTATAATCCTGGGAATTTGTATTTAATAAGGGGAAGAGAGTGCTTCCTGGAGGAGATGATATACTCAACAGGAAAGCTTAGGTCTGGAGCGAAGCTCCAGTGCAGGAGCTTACCTCCTCCAGTGTGGAGGGGGTGAAGAAACTAATGAACAAAACCAAGTTTTTAGAAGTCAATTTCTCTTTCATAATTTAAAAGCCAATGAGAACCCACAAGGAAAGAAAATTTTATTTATTTCTTTGCCTTTATAAACACATTTTTGTTAAGTTACAAAACCAGATTTACTTCTTTTAAAAGCTACAGTTCCTATAAGATGTAAGTCTCAACTTCTTAGGTGCAGTCCATTTCCTTTCTTGTAAATGATAATGACAAAATAATTATGGAGTGACTGAAGTAAATCTTACAGTACCCATAGTACTAGTTTTTAAACATTAAGAGACACAGCTGTCAGTGCTACTGTTATTACTCGGTGTTCTCTGCACAGCTTTAGCTTCCTCTAGCATCTCTCCTTATGAAGTTCCTCTGAATATTTACTCAGCAAACTTGCCTATTGGCCTCTGAGCATCTCTGACTCTTTTCCTAAATCATTACACTCTGCCTCTCTCGCAAAGTACTTACAAAACTTTGTTTTATCTATCTATGCGTATTTGTGAGCATGGGTTTATGTGCATCCTGTGCCTGTGTGAGCCCTAGAAGGCGGAAGAGGGAACTCAGTCCACTTGAACTGACATTATAGGCAGTTGTAAGCCAACATGTTGGTGCTGGGAGCCTAGTACAGGTCCCCTATAAGAGCAGAAAGTACGTTTTAAAGCTGAGCCCTATCTCTAGCCCTTTTACAAATATTTTGAAGTCACCTAATTGGGTGTGATTTCTTTCTCTCTTTAGACTCACCAAAGTTTATACCTCTAACGTTTGTCACACTATGTGCACTAAACTGTTCTATGATCTTCCCTCTTCAATCTCCTCATCATATTCTTTTGTTAATCAATATTATTAACATAAATTAATGCAAAAGAACAACTGTCTGCCATTCAAAATATGAAACAATTTTTATCCTTAAGAAAGGGCTAAAACAATACATAAATAATAGAAACACAATGATGTATATTTAAGAATGAGAGAGCACATTCTTCAACCAAGATGTACAAACATTAAAACCTTATAGGAAGGGTCTGAATCATGTTCATGAGGCAGTATTTGGTGCCCGAGACAATGACTAAGATATACTAGAAATCTTAATATATCCTTAATAACTGCAATTATATAATGAGACAAGAACTGTGCAGAACAATTTCAGGAGCCTCATGAAACTATGTAAATGAGGCATGCTTTATAAATGAGGCATAGAAAAAGAAACTTTGTAGGTCAGATATTAAGAAGTGACCTGTAATATGAAACATTAGTACAAATAGCTAGAGACCTAAATATGAGAAAATATACTATAAATTCTTGAAAAGTTAAAGAGCCTAGTGAGTTGTGAAATTCAAATATTGGGTTGGAGCTACATATTAGGGACATGCATGGCAGTTATTCAGCCATCCTCTCATTCAGTAGATGTTTATTAAAAACTCACTATTAGTTGCTGTATTAGACTCTGGGAATATAACCATGAAAAAGGCAGAGAGGCCTCTGTTCTCCGTGCCTATGTTCTAGCATGGTGATGGAAGCAAAGCACACACAAGGAACATCATGGAGCTAGTCAAGCTACAGTGCAAAAAGGTGGTATCCTGGAAAGACATTTGAAACAGTGCTCTTCAGCAACCATTCAGTGGGGGCTTGTGAGGTGACATAAAAGTATTGACATTTGATATTATGATAAGAAAGCTTAACTGTGTGGGAAACGGAGAAGAGAAACAGACAATAGATCAAAATAATGAAGTCAGAATAGCACAGACACACACACGGAATAATCAAAGGCCAGATCATGAAAGTCCGAGGTAAGATTTTGTTCTTGATGTGAAAAGGACATGGTCTGATTGTTTCTCATCCTGTGGGTCAAGAGTACCCCTAGAGGAGAGCAGCATGAAAAACCTTGTACTCAGAATGAAGGTTCAACTATTAGGAAGAGCTGGTAGGAGAGACATATGTAGTCTGTAAAGAGGGATACTGAATCTTTTCCAGGGACAGAGTTGAGGTGCTGTGAGAAAGGAAAGGAAGATCTAAGATGGCCTTTAAAGAATTTGTAACTATATTAAATATGACTTGAGATCAATGTTCATGTTTCAATTCCCACTGTAGTACCTATACAATGCCTTGCATTCCTAATTTAACTACTCCATAATGAACTGTGGAGACCAACACATTCCTTTTTTCCCTGCAAACGGTACCTTCTATTATCCTCTCACCTGTCTTCTACAGGAATTCTCAGAAATTCTACCTAAAGTATTATGTCCATACAGGGTAATAAAGTGAACAGACGCTAGGTATCAATTCCTGCTCTGTCATTTAATGCCCGAATGACTTTGATTTAGTCACTTAAGCTTGGGTTTTGTTTACATCAGCTTAAAAATGGGCCACATAACTGTCCTGCCATTTATTCTCCTAGTGTACAGGGCTGTGGTAAGACTCAAAAATGATGATGGATTTTTCTGTCATACTGTAAAACATCATACGGATAGCAATAATTTATGGAGCTTCGTTGGATCCATGATAAACATAAAGGAAAATGTTGAACGGCTCATTTCAGGTGTTATGCCTAAGACTGAAGAGAAAGGATGCTACATTTCCCTACAAAACAGGATAAGCGCCTGAGTTGCACATTCCTTATTTATCAAACCGCTGCTTTAGAGTATTTATTAAGCACCTGAAGTACGTGAGGAAATGTAGATGCCATCTTGAAAAAAGGAGGTATTAGTCAGAGAAAAAAAGCCAAATGTCCTACCCCTCAGTCTCACGTTTCAAAGCACCACACAACCTTTAGATTTTTCCTTTTTTGGACAAATTGTACATTTTTTTTTCTCTTCATGACAAACCATCTTCAGTCAAGAGCTCCTTGGGTAGTTAATGGTGTCTTGTGATGATCCTTCAAACTCTCCTCTCATTTTACTCTTGATTAAAAAGAAAGCAAGCTCAGGATCTAAGCCCTTGACTGATTTACACTTCAATTTAATTTCTCCCTTTCTCTTTCCTCTTTCCTTTCACTGGAAGGAACCTTCCATGTAATTAGTCTCGAAAGCTCTCATCAAACAGTTTGATTTAATGGCAGCATACTGAATTTCTCTCCTAGGCTGCTGGGGCAGAGAGAAAGCAGGGACCTTTGGAAGGAGGGGTAAGCCTAGGATAAAGTGGCTGGGGTGACAATTAGGGGAAATAGCATGAGGATTAGATTCTCTAGGCTCCCATGCTGTCTCTATTCCTTTAGTGCTGATTGGTTGGTCAGGTTATACCAGCTCTCCCAGCCTTGAAGTTCTTAGCAAAACGGGTGACACCTGGATGGACAGAAGGCCTGAAGGTCAAATCTGGAAGTTTGCGTGCTTGCTTGCCTGGACTTGCCGCTGATTTGCAAAGTGTGATTGGGGACTAATTAAAAAACTCCTGGTCTGTTAGTTTCTTCACATAAAAAATATTGATTGGTGAAGGTCTCTACAGACCTCTTCCAGGCTTAGTATTTGATGATTCCACAGATGCAAATCAGCTTGGGAATGCAATGAAGTCCTACATCACAACGGCCCTGGAGTAGTACCACACCACTGGTACCTGGGGACTTTGGTGATCTGGCCATGAATCTCCTTCAGGGTAGCCATTATTAAGTTAGCTTGGGCAGGAAAAAGAAAGAGTGTTCTCTATTATAGTAATTCTAGTAGACACATAATTGAGGATAGGGATTTAATACAGACAGAGAAGGGTCCCTTGACATAGAAAGACAAACAAAACAGAAAATACTAGTTATCCCAAGAAGACAAGTTGATTGTGCTTAAGGGCAAGGACTTAAGCCTTACATCCTAATTTCACATAAAAGCTGTCCCCTTCTGAGATTATTGACCCGCTGGCACAACCCTGTGATAATACTGGGATGATCAATGACATCAGTGCAGAAAGGAGTAGACACTGAAGCATCTCTGCATCTGTAATTCACAGCAGGCTCATAGCCCCTGTCTGGTCTGTACATTCCCAGGCCAGGAGCTAATTAGCATGCTGTCAAGGCATTGCTGCTACATTAATTTTTTTTTCCTGGCTCACATATTCATCCACATATACATATGCACGCACACACTGGCTCAAATTGGAGAAAAGAAAACCCTCTGCCATTCTTGAAATATTCATTTCATTAGTTTTGCCCTCATAATTAATGAACTGCTGCCATATATACAATATATATGATGGTGAGTCAAGAACAGAAGCAGATTCAAGGTGATCTAATGAAAGTGAAAATATAGTTTAGGGATCATCTGAATTTTGCTCATAAGCTCTGACACAAAGATGAAGAGCTAAATCATAAAAACATCATTAGCTCAAATTCTATCACTTTATAGGGGAAATAATGAAAACCAGAACAAACTGGCGGTTTGCTTAAAATTGTAAGTTAAAGAGCGAACCCCTGGGAACTATGGAAACTATATTTCCCAATAAAAGTATCCCTAAGAGTGAGGGGAAAAAGTAAGCAACGGGGTCACTAAGAAGTTATCCTGTCATTTGATGCTCCTTGCTTGGCACATGGATTCTTGTCTACACATGTTTCTGTTACTCACCAGAGGACTCTAGGAATATATGGATTTGCAAAATCTCTTTAGAAAAGATTTGACCCTGAGATAATAGACTTGTGGAGATAGAGAAATGGAATCAGATGATCTCAGAACCAGGGACAAGGCTGACATTTGCAGTGATGCCAGATCTAAAAGTTTAGTAGGCAGTAGAGGCCAAGAACTTAGTAAGTGGACAGAATTCTGGGAATCGGTAACCGAGGCTCAGTTGCTTTGCTTATAAACTCACCATAATAAAGTTACCCACTTTGAGATAAGAGTTAAGCTAAAGCATCTGGTAAAATATTTGACACAGATGGGTGTGTGGTGTTGGTTCCTAAATATAAAAGCATGCACGGTTCTCACATTTGTGGCTCTAGGAAGATCAGAAGAGAACCTTTAAAAATGGCTCCCATCTTAGAAATCCACTTTGAGAACATTTGACTCCCAATAACAATACATAAAATTTCAAAGCACATGTCTAGATCCAAAGTCCTTGGCTACTCAGCCCAGTTCTGCCATGTAAGACCAGCCTTACGCAACTATCAAGGCTGTCCCTGCCTTAGGGGCAGCACCTTGAAAATAGGAAAACAGCTGTGCCTCCCTCATAGGAGAATTAAGTGAACTAAAAGCTTTAAGGAATCCTGAGGTGCACTAAATGAACTACAATGAAAAGTTTTATAGTATTACAATAATTAGTGATTGCTAAAGTAGGTTCATTGTGGTCCTTGTGAAAGCAAAGTTGCCATTTCTTAGATTGGCTTTAGAAGTGTGGAATTAATGTAAGGGAATACTCAGAGATGTGATAATGTGAAATTGCTAGTTTGTGAAGAGAGAAGAGGATTTGTTTCCACACACACACACATACATTCTTACACACTCACGTGCATGCGCGCATATGTGTGTGTGTGTGTGTGTGTGTGTGTGTGTGTGCACGCACACACACACACTAAGGCCATGCCTAGGGAAGCTGTAAGACCACCCATTTAACAAAGTTCCTTAAAATGCCAAATTATCTCAGTTGTTGAATTTTAACCCTTTAGCCCTCTATTCTAGCTTAAAAAACAAACAAACAAACAAAAAACCAGAGAGCTACTGAAACCAACTGCCCAAATCTGAACATATTATGCTTGGTCTGTGAATCTAGTCACTTTTAGGAGCTTTGGGTTTTATTAAAGCTTGGCTTTCAAAGCAGTGGGAGATATTCTATTAGTTATCAATTATAAAGAAGCCCCAGAGCCTTTGCTGCCTGTCACCATTTGCTCACAGGACTCCGGAATTTCAGGCTAGAAAATAAATGAACTGTAGAGGCATGCTTAAAGTTTCTAACCAGAGTGGCAACCTTTCATCGGCAGCCACTGAGGCGAGGTCACGGAAGCTAGCTAATTCCTCTTCGCTAGCCACAACTCCGACTCCAGTGGATGTCAGCTCTGCCCTGCAGTGCCTCAAGCCCCGAATGCTCTCCAGCTCGTGAGTTCTCTGCCCTACGGTTTCAGGTTCTACTGAAATGCTCCTTTCACCCTGAGATTTGGGATGATGATTTCCTTCTCTTTGTGTAAGCCTCTACAGAGAACCAGACCCTCCTAATTGACTCCCTCTTTCCTCTCTGTGACAGCATCAAATGACAAGAGTGAAAAGCAAATAGATGTTAAGTAAAACAGCAATGCTGCCTTGGCTTAATGCAATGCTCCATCAACTTGCTCCACTGCCTAGCAACCATGGTGGCTCACCCCTAGTTCATTTTCATTTTAATGTGCCACACAGAAAAGCAGCCTAAATATATAGCCCCAGTTCTGAAGCATATAATCTGTAAACTACAGGAACAGGCAGATCATTTCCATTAGTTTCTTATGTAGCAAAAACCACAGTTTGCACCCAAAGCGTGTAATTATATTCAAATCCAGAAAGACTGCTTCAGAAAGAGTTGAAATTCATAGTTTGGGGGAAAGTCATTCAAGAGTACACACAGTGGATTTAATGTGGGAGGGTGAGAGGAGTATTCCAAAACAATAAAAATGAGGGTGAAGACAATGTAGTTGTTCGGGTTCTAAGGGTGCCATGTAAACAGCAGTGTTTTGATTTGATAAACAAAGAAGGAAGGATGGGAACTGGAGACACGCCCTTTATCAATAACTTATCTTGCTTTCTAGATATGGAGTGGTGACAGGTACAGGAAAAATGTGGTCACGTGTTTGCTCTCCAGCCAGATGAGACTCACCCAGAATGATACAGTGTCTGCCAACACACAAACCCTTGAGTTGTACCACCTTCTCACACTAGGGCCCTCATGTAGGCAAGACCTTCAGCACAGCCCTAAAATTCTATTTCTGAGCACAAAGCTGGACCACTCTTAGAAAGATTCCACTACACGATGGATTTCCTTTAGCATAAGGCCAGGAAAGTTCAAGGCTGTCAGAATGCTCACCTGTAGAACTTCACCTGGGCAAAGGGGGGATTGCTGCACAAAAAGAGAAGTGAAAGACAGGTTGCACTTACAGGTTTGAAGGAGTGGGCAGTTGACCTTATCTGCTGTAACTGGGAGGAAAGAAAGGCAGTGAACTTGAACTTGTATTGCCTGCCTTTCTCACTATTTCTGACACTGGCTGGTCATCCATGGCTGAATTCTTACTTTGCTTGTGTGAAAAACTGAGCCCTTAGATCCCTGGAGTTCTATGAGAGTGACTCTGCTTTTGAGGAGGCGTGTGCCTCCCGTTTCCTCTGCCTCTTTCATAGATGGAAGCTAGCATCCATCTTCAAGTCTAAGGAGTGGAAAATGTGGCATCAACCACATCCTTGGGGTCAAACGGGATCAGGCAAGCTGTCACATTTGAGTATTACCAATTGCGTACTCATAGACACTTTCAGATGTGTGTCAATTCAGATGTGTTCCAAAGGCTTTGATGGCGTGCGTGCTCTAGTCTTGATGAAAGAGCCTGATGTGTATTTATTCCTGTTCCTGAGATTACGAACTATGTGATACAATAGAAAGATGAAGAGCTCTGTGGTTAGAATCGGGATTGAGTCTGGTGTTATCACACTACTACTTTTGGCCAAGTCATTTAACCCTCTCTGAGACTCAGTGATTTCAATTGTAATATAATACCCACTAGATTAATCTCAAAGGCTTGTTCGGACTAAATGAAGCCATGCACGAAAACTATTTGGAAGTGTTTGACACACAGTAGGTATGAAGGATACATGGGTATGAGTCAAGCAAGCCTCTTCTCTCAAAATGAGAAGGGCAAGTGGAAATGAATGGCTTGGTCTTTATACACCCAGTTGCTCTGCCTCCTGCCATGGTGTGGCTAAACACAGCAGCATGTTTTAAACACAACACGGAGCCCCTTACTTTGTACTCATAAGGTGTGTTTAGCTGAAACCTTCGTTCTTTCCATCTCAGCATGACTATGTCAAGTTGGACTTCAGGATTTCTACCATCACAGTGGGCTTCCCTTTACAGAGGCTGCTTCTGAGGGGGAAAGAGGAAACCTGGCTGGTGGCTTTTGCAAAAAAAAAAAAAACAAAAAAAAAACCAAAACAAAACAATCTGACAATTAGGAAAATAGGCCTGTGTAACAACGACATGCCTATGGAATTCAGAGGGGTCTAAGGCACATAGGAGCATGTCTTAAAGATACAGGGGTCTGAGATCATTCAGTACTCATGCTGCACAGCACTGGGAGAGATACCCCTCACTCCATACACCTATAAGGTGGGAAAGTAATAAGACAGAGGGGAAATGTTTTTCTCAGCTACATAAGGAGAGCATGGAAACAGGGTAGCATGCTGCTACAGGGTGAAGGAAGAAAAAAAAAGTTAAGAGATCAAGATTCTCATGGAAAGGTTAGAAGCTAAAAGAGCAACCACTGGGGGCTGCCGGGCTCACAGAGCTGGCAAGAAGAAAAAACTTGTAGTGAACCCTATGACCTTGCAGTGTTCTTCCCTTAAGACCTCTGTCTTTAAAACCAGACTACAAAGCATCCAGTAATACTGTGTCCCTATCTATTCTATAACCCCTGGGTCCTGAAATGTTAAAATGCATAGGGAAAAAAAATAAAAAGATGTCATTAAAATAAGTTTTTCATTTCCGTACCTGAAGACAATTGACCTAAAAACAGAAGTTATTTTTTACTGTAAAGTTCAGGTTTGTTTGTTTATTTTTAGGCTACTTCCCAGTGCACATCAAACCTATGAATGTTTGAATTTTGCATTAATTCGTTAATATTTGGAATTTCCAAAAATGGTCTCAGATTCTTTTTTAGAGACTTCATCTTTTTTAATGTCTTTACCATTTTTATTTCCTAAGATCTTTGAGCTCTTAATTTTTTTGAATTGGTTGACCATGGTTAGAATTTACCCAACGTGGATGTGGATTTCTACCTAAGGAGCGAGCTGCACACCACAGTTTGGTTTCTGTAATGTGTTATCTCCCACTAGTGTAAAAACAAGAGAATACTCATGAAGGTGCTCTCATCTACATTTTCCCCCAAAATAGTGTGCAAATGAAGCAATTCTTCAGAGGCCAAAAGTGTTGCTACAGACAAAAAAAGTATAGGGAACTCATGAATACAGTATCTTCTGCTTGGCTGCCAGCAAGCATTCAACAAGGAAGCTCAGGCTGATTGGAGAAGGTGACACTGACATTACAGTTTTTCTTATAAAATATGTCACCTGAATAAGTGATGTGTACTATGCAATACTTAATTTAGCTTCTGGGAAACTTTGTGCCTGTAACAGATAAGTAAGTACTATCAAGTCTTCCGGTTTAAAGCCAAGGAGCATGCCTCACAGTCAGGCATACAGGCTGAGACACAGTTCATTCAATAGTCAGCTCTAAACCTTGTGCTTGACTGATCTCACTCACACCTAGTACCTCACCATCCTTGAGCTCCATTCAGCACTGAAATCCTCATTAGCACATATTCTCATGACTCTCTTTAAAAAGAAGTATCTGAAGTAGGGGAAGAAGAAAAAAAAGAAGAGGAAGAAGGAAAGGAGGGAGAAATGGGAGAGGAAGGGCAGAATGAAGGAAGAAAACTGTTTTTTTGTTTTTGTTTTTCCAAGAAGACTGAACCAATTGCTTCAAATTCATAGCAACTTTACAATGTACAATATAGTTTTTCAGTTGTTTCACTAGAGCTTCATGACTGACTGATAAAGTAGACAGGCTAAAACATTTATATTCAGAAATAAGATTTTATGTAAAAACCAACTAGAAAAATATTGGAATGATACTTTTTAAAATGTGAAAGTAGCCATTTTTTTTCTGTTGCCAAAAATAACCATGTATGCGTAGTTAATCTGTTTTTCCTCATTTAAGGATGAAAAGTGAAGAGTTAGTGCTGTGTGTGTGTGTGTGTGTGTGTGTGTGTGTGTGTGTATGTGAAGGAAAGCAGCTGTAGGTCTTAAAGAAGTCAGTGGGCAGGGTGTATGAGGAAGAGGGACAGGTCTGGGTGAGAAAGTGTTGTGTGGACATTAGGCTGTGCACAGAGCCTGTGTCTGCAGTCAGGTGGACTTAGTCCTGTGCACGTCAGCATCTGGACTCAGGCCCAGCAGCTTGGCCAAGAAGGCAAGCAGAAGTTTAGTAAACCTGCTGTCTTTGTTTTTGCCGTTTATGTAAATAGGACTTTTCTTCCAGAGGCACCATCTTAGGATCTGGGAAACTGCTGTTATTGTCACCCAGGATTTACTTGTCTATTCCGAGGTGAACAGAGCTGCTGAATTCACTAAACAAAGAGCACAGGTACAGGGATGACTGGCCCCCATCCTGAAGGTGTTACTTTTACACTGTCTCCTCAAAGTGTGCATATGGAAGCCCCACTCAATAGTAACTCAGAATGTGACTGTTTGGAGACAAGTCCTGTAAGGAGGCTATGAGAATAAGATGAAGCCATTAAGGTGGGCCTAATGTTGTGTAATGGGTGTTTAGAGAAGGAAAAACAGAAACATGAAAAATACACAGAGAGAAAAGGAGAAAAGATGAGATGGGGGCACAGTGAGAAAATGACCATCTGTAACCAAGCCTGCTTGCATGCCTTTCTTCAACTTTTAGCCTTCCAAATCAACTTCTAGTTGTTCAAAGGAACCAGTGTGTGGTACTTTGTTATGGCAGCCACAGTAAACAAATGTGGGAGGGAAGTTCATTGGTTACCTTCAGAGAGTGGCATCTCTCCCAGGCTGCCTTGGAGGTGAACAGAGAAGTAAACTTTCTGATATCTGATAAATTCAACACTAATCTACAAAATGAAATGTGGTACCTCTGCCAGATTCAAATCTGCTATAGAGGAGTAAAGTTCCTACTGCAGACTTCCATGCATGGCTAGTTGGCAAGGGGCTTTTATCGCCACCCCTAAAGGCAACTGTTAGCATTTCTCATCTTCTTTGCCTGGGACAGGGTGGGTCCCCCACCTCCACCCTACATGGCGGCAGCGGCGGCAATAACTTTAACAGTCCTGAAAAGATTTCTACTCTGATGTTATAATCTTCCCCTAAAATCTTTCAGCGGCCGGCTAATCTCCAAACCCACCACTTACCAGTACACCTTAGAGAAGGAAAACAATGCATGCTGCTGAGGATTGAGGAGAAACCAATTTAATTAATTCATCACCAAGGCCAAAGACGTATAAATCTTATCGTTTTATCTGTCAACCAACACTCTGAATTATTCAGTGTTCCCGATCTCAAGAAGGAAGGCGGAGAGAAGAGTGGTTAGAAAGCAACGGCTGAGCACTCAGCAGAGGAGCGCAGAGCAAGCCCAAAGCTGGACAAACTTTAGAGGCTAGTCCCTGAAAGAAAGTCTGGGCAGAGTCTCATCCAAGACTCCTCGGCTCCTGTGCCACCAGTGAGGCCACCACCACATCTGCTAAGACAGTTTGGAAAAAGAACAAGACCTGTGTGGAAATGAAGATTGAAATACAAACACAGTCTACCTAATTACACGCTCTCTACCACCAAGCCACCCAGCACCTTCCCAACCATGTGGAAACGCAGCACAAGATGGAAAAATAAATGTGGAGGGGTACTTCTAAGTGGTGGGAGAATGAAAATGTGAATTTTACAAAGGACATTTAGATTTTATATGAAATGATTTGGCTTCCTGTCTGGGGCTCGGTCTTCCTCCTACAGTTTTAAAAAAAAAGCAAGAAGCAATTGTCTTTCATAGTGATCAAATAGTTACAGAATCATGCCAAGCTGAACGCCACAGTGTCTTATTAACTCACTTGTGTCTGGCAGCTCGGACAAAGCCTGGCCCATGAAAACTGTTCTCTCCCAACTGAGTGAGTGACGGGGAAAAGAATACATGAAATCGGGATGAGCAGCCTAGAAGGACAGATTGAGCAAGGAGGAGAAGGATACCTGTAAACAGCTCATTCCATCCTCAAGTCCGAACCTGAGACTACTTGGGATACCCCAGTACCTCACTAGCCTTCTCTCCAAATGTTACAAATGACCTCAGCATCACTCAGGCTGCCCTGGAATACAGACTTCACACAAATCTATAGCATAATCAATATTTTAAAGATCACCTCCAAGCAAGGATGAGAGCAGGAATAAAAACTACCAGCTGTTTTGAGGATTTCTGGTTCTCTCACCTACCTTAATAAGAATCCCACTATAGGGCAAGGAGTGGGGAAAGGGGTGGTCACTGATTAGCAAGAGCTTTGAGGATTTGGGGCTTTTCGAAGGTAGGCAAAGCATAAAAAATGGTGTGTGTGTGTGTGTGTGTGTGTGTGTGTGTGTGTGTGTTTAAATCTTTCTTGAGTCAAAAGAATAGAAAAGGTTCTTGGATTCAAATGTCTAGTTTTAATCTTAAGACTGCGAAAGACAGAAAAAGGAGCACTGGCAAAACTATTCATAACAACTACCCTGGTTGCTCGGGTCTATGCCCCCTAGGACCTGACCCCAAAGTGTATTTAAAAAAAAAACAAAACAAAACAAAGCAAAACCAATTGCTAACCTAACCATGGCCTGAACCAGAAGAAAGCCAGCGTTTTCAAATATGAATGGGAGGTATGTGTCTTTGGAAAGCTCTGGGGAGTCTCGTGGTCCTTTTAGTAAGTGATGTTATAGATGGGTCACAGCTGGGATGCAGGAAGACAGCCGAGGTTGGGGCTTCTAGTCAATTGTTTCTTCCCTTGACTTCAAGTTTAAAAAACATTAATTAAACCCGGAAACCACCTAATTAGTATCGATATATTCACTCTCCAAGTCCCAACTCAGTGGGATGGGGGCTTCCTGAAAGAAAACACCCAAGAGTAGAATACAGACGCTTTCTCATCTTAACCTTAGCAGACCCTGAGGTTTGGTTCATCCTGTAGCTATGCTGGATAGGAAAGGCTTGGGGGGGGAGGGGGCTCTGACCACTTCTTTATTTTCTTCTTGTCCATCGACCTGAGTCTTATCAGTTGCCAGGTAATGAGAAATCGCAATGAAAACCAGTCAAAAGGGATTAGAGGGAACTGAAGTACCAATTTTTGCATAGACGAAGTAGAGGGAAAAAAATAACCTGTACACAAATCAACCCTTTTGAAAGGGAGGGTTGTGTGAATAGATACAGAAAAGGGGAGGGATGAAATTTAGAAATCCTTCATGTACTCTGAAAATTCCATCACTTATTAGTAGCTGCTTTTAACTGTTTACATCTTGAACAACAACAACAAAAAAGTAGTAAGACCCTGCTCCCCTCTAACCCCTAACTAATGTATAATCTTCAGCTCCCCGGTGATCATTTACACTAATTAGCAAAATTTAGCTAATTATCGCTCAGCGTTTCTGTGTTTAATTATGGCTATTAGTAATAGTCTGTCTGGCTTCCCTCATCTTACCCCCATCTCAGGCTGTCTCTTCCTTAGGAGTTAAGTTTCCATTTTAATGACATTGCCTCTCTCTCTCTCTCTCTCTCTCTCTCTCTCTCTCTCTCTCTCTCTCTCTTTCTCTCTCTCTTTCTCTCTGTCTCTCTCTCTGTGAGTGTGTGTCCAGGCTTCTGTGGTTTTTGCCTGTTTGTTCTGTATTGTTTTAGATGGCCTTCAGCAGACCCAACAGTAGTCATGGGGATAACAGCAGCCAGGTTACAAGCAAGCACTGGGCATTCTCTCTGACACACTTACCCCTTCTACCAAACCTTGCATGCTCTGAACTACTTGTCACTTGAAAGGAGAGAAAGAACCAGCATGTACTGGCACTCTCTCAATGTGTTTCCACTTAAAACAACAGACAGCTTGGAGCAGGGCCCCCCACCCCCGGCTTCCTGGCTAGGCTAGGAGCCAGTGGAAAGAATTACTTTCCTAATGGGGGTTGCATGCCTCAGAATACAAACCACAACAGGGCCCCTAGAGAGGTTCACAGCACAGCTCACTGGAGGGCTGCTCATGCATTCTCTCTGCCTTTTCTATTCCCCCCATCATCAGTGTAGAGTGCAGAGTAAACACTTCCTGGAAGGATTTACTACGGCAAGCTCCTGCCTTAGCTGCAAACATCAGCCTTTTTAGAGGGAGCCTCTTCAGAGCTGGGTAGATTTTTATGAACCACAGGTCCCTTCCTTCAACAGCTATGATGCAAAGAGGGTTGTTTGGAGCAAAATGTATTGTACACGGCTTGTGTGAACCAGCCCATTCATACTGACTTTAATTGAAAGGTCATTTGCATAAGTGGTGAATCAACGTTGCTATAATTTACAGGGGTAAATTATAAATGGCCTCAGCCTTATTTGACATACTGCTTCCTCTCTGGTAGTTAGCAATATTAGATGCACTGTTTAGGAGACAGCTACTCTTTCCAACAGACATACAAGAAAATATAAAGCTGTCCAAATGAATGATAACAGCCACTGGCTGTTACCTCTATTTTCTTCTCTCTTAGACTCAGTTGTTCGCCCCAGACCTTTACCACACAGGTAATTTTACAGCGGTCCCATCAACTTCAGGCTGATGCCCAAAGGAACTGCTGTCAGCCATTTCTTCACAAGGACCCCACCCCCCCGCGCCCGAAACAAGAACGGAGAAAGGGAGGGTGAATGAATGCTAAGTGATTGAATGACTTCTCAATGCGCAGCATCATTGGGAGTTGTCTGCCACCGGTGGGATGGGGAAGTGGAAGACAGCAAAGGGTAGGAAGTGTGTTGGCACTGCCATGGACAAGGGTGCCAAGGAGGGGAGAACCTTGTATTGGAAAGTGAGTAGCTGAGAGCAAACAGCATTTGCCTTTAAGAGAAGTGACAGTCCCCCCCCCCCCTCATGCACATGCAAGCCTTCTCATAATTTAAAATTTAATTTTCCTCCTTTCCACACCCTTGACCCTACCTGAAAGACGAACGGTTTAAAGATTTGCAATGCCCCAGTAAAAGATAAAGAGCAGGGAGACCCACCGTGCCCTCCTCGAAGGGAAACAGGGGAGCGATAGATAGAAATAGGCACAGAGTGGTGCTTGCTGCCGTGGAAATGGTGCTCGTGCTGAGAGTGAGATCCCGGAGAGGAGGAAGAGGAGGAGGAGGAGGAGGCTACATTAGAAGAACTCCACACAGAGCTGACAATACATCCCCAGAAGAGCGACCAGATCCCAAGCGTCCAGGCCGGCCGGCGAGGAGGGCTCCGTCTTGCATGGATTCTCAGGTGCATGGTCAACGCACTGGACCACTACGGATGGGCAGTTTAAATTCCAGCCAGTGAGCATTAACGAAGTTCATGATGCCCAGGGGCCCATCATAGCAGGAAGAAGAGTTGTCCAATTTGGGGATGGGGAAAGCAATAAGAGCTTGCGGGGCAATGATGAATCTGTTTAAAAAGGAGGGGGGTGGGAGAAAGAAAGAAAAGAAACCACAAAAAGAAACTGAAGATAAAAAGAAAAAGAAAAAGAAAAAAGATAAGGCAAAGCCTCTTTCCCTCCCTACTGGAGCAGAAATTTAGGATGCAA
This sequence comes from Meriones unguiculatus, assembly GCF_030254825.1. Taxonomy (NCBI): domain Eukaryota; kingdom Metazoa; phylum Chordata; class Mammalia; order Rodentia; family Muridae; genus Meriones; species Meriones unguiculatus. The sequence goes on along the minus strand of NC_083355.1, from coordinate 95,722,414 downwards.
GAGTCGACCCAGGTACAGCAAACTGGAAGAGCCCTGGCTTGTCACAATTTCTGGGAAGGACCCGCGAGGTTTCTTCTTGCTGTCTATGTACCTCAAGTCCGATGGTTCAACTGCATACTCTGGAAAGCCACTCGGGGAAAGGTGGAAACGAAGAGAGAAGACAAAGCAGGAAAAAAACCCAAGTAGGTTCAGCTAGTTAATCCCAATATCCAAGGAGTTTGGACATTTTTCCCCCTTGCTTTCTTGTTTCGACTTCCAAGAGATGCAATGCAGAACTGCCAGGCAAAATAGGGGGCTGCAGGTGGAAGAGTTCTCTTGCTCCCAGGAGGCTCCGTGGAAGGGCAAGGAGGCTGTTAACCCTGAGTGTCCTGGATGAGCGCCACGGTGCAGTCGCCTCGAGTCCTGGGTTCCCAGTATGCTGAAAAAGCAGCCAGCAGCAGCAGCCAGAGAAAGAGATCAAGAAGAAGGACCGGAGGAAAAGAAACAACTCTGAGCTAGCCACCCAAACCAACGTGGCAGGAGGTGGAGAGGAGGAGCAGGGTGGGCGCAATCAGGGAGAGCGCTTAGAGGAGGTGGCCCGCGGGCGGGCGGCAGAGGTGGCCGGAGAGGCTGGCCGCCGGCGCCTGCAAAGTGAGCGCGACTGGGGAGGCACAGGTGAAGTGAAGCAAGGAGTTGGGGAGCCAAATTCACAAATGGGCAAGTCATATGCAAATAGCGCACTCCGGAGAGCAAATCAGTGCAGCCCGTGTGCTCTGCCGAGGGACTGGCTGGCTCCGGAGGAGGGAGGGGTGGAGCCGCCCGGAATCCCGGCCCTCCCCATTCAAGTGTACGCTCGCTCGCTCGCTCGCCGCTTGCTCGTACACACCCGCGCGCGAGCGGTGCTCTCCCTTCTCGCTCTTCCTCGGTCCCACCCCACGGGGCGTGCGCTCACAGGAGACCCACAGGCCTCCTCTGCTCCTGACTCCCGATCTCCCCTCCTGCTCCCCTCCCGGAATCTTTAAGCCCCCAAATTCGGCGGCGATCAAGGCTCCGGGAAGGTTTTGGAAGAAAGATCCAGGGAACAGCACAGCCCAAGTGTCCCTAACCCAAAATAAACCCCAAGTCTGCAAGCGGATTGGACTGCCTGCGGTAGGCGCTGGGGCTGTTCTCGCCGCTCCTGAGGCGGCCACTACCCAGTGTGTGTCTCTTCTGAGGCTGAACAAGAGACCCGGGACACCGCTGCTGGGTCAGTGGATAGACGCTAGAATCCGTGTCATCGCTCCCAGAAGTATAGGTTATGGGGTGAGTGGTCCAGAAACTCTGTAGGGTGAAGAGTTCGGTGGCTGCCACTCTGCCTCTCCCTAGAAAGAACACCCTTGGAACACACTCAGGACCCAGAGGTTTGCGCCTTTGAATCAAATGACAATAAAGTAGACACCCAGAAGATGATGCTTCCAGCGGGTGGATTCTCAGTGGTGCTGGGCACCAGCAAGTACTAGCTAAATCTTCTGGGTAGGGCATGCACGTAAGGGGAGTGTTGGGGGGAGTGGAAGGGTGGGGGTAGGAAGGGAGGAGTTTGGAAAGAGGACGCACAGGAGTAGGTGAGGTGTGCAGCTCCTGTCATGGCCATCTGTGACTCCAGGGGGGGCTGGCCCAGAACCCTTTTAGAAAAACAATGACACTATCCACTACCTCCCGGGAGCACAGGAGGCACTAGAAGGGCACGTTTCTCAGGCAGGACCTTTCTATCTGAGCCTTGCTAGCAGAGACTGTGCCCACCTGCAAGATATATGCACATATTGCACACACATATATATACATGTATATGTGACTATATACATGTATATATAGTGTGGAATATATATAATATATATTATATATATGTGTGTGTGTGTGTTTTCTTTATCTTAAAACAAAGATGCTTCTATATAGCAGCTGTTATAGATTGATGCTCATTACAAACTCCCTGATGAGGATGAAGAACGGAAATTATGAGAGTGCTCTTCATCCTTGGGACATCCCAAGGACCTATTAAGGAAGTAGCCTCCAAAAGACGATATACAACCTACAGGCTCCAACACCAACAAAATTTGCAACAGTGACTTGAGATTCTAGTCCAGAAAGTCACAGTTTCCTACATATCTGTCTGCCATGGCCACAAGTGCCCTGGCTCACAGCTTTACAGTGTGCCCAGGAAGTGGCTTCTTTCATGCTTTGGGTGAAGGCATCCAAATACAATAACTTAACCCAATATCTTAACTGGAAGCTTGCACTCACTCAGAAATACCACGCAGGAGTGGGTGCGGAATAGGGGTGCTCAGATCTCTTCTGTAGAGTGTGGGTGACACCGCCCTCCCTCAGGAGAAAATATAGTGTGCCTCTGGCATAGGACCTGGCAGTTAGTAACAGTACTACCTATTCTCTAGAAAAAGAAGACAAAAATTCCAGAAGGTTTAGTACACAGTTAGGGTTATGCTGTTATTGGCAGAGTCAAGAAAAACAAAACAAAACACTAAAACGCATTCCTGAGAGTTCATGACAATTCTTATTCTTTTCAGCTGCTTCTTGATTTAGTTCACCCAAAAGGATTCCCGCCGTACTTTGAAATTGCTCTAACTCTGTCCCATGACCTTAAAAGGACCTAGGTTACCAGGCTTCTGATGAATTGACCTGCTCCATCAACCAGATGTTTGCCCCGACTCACTTCCATCTACTCCCCCAGACTTTCTTCTGCTGCTTTGAATGTACCTAGATAGATCTATATAAAAATCAAGCCTGCCAGGGCATTGCTGGGCCTTTTATCTGGGAGTTTTCCCACAAGGTTGCTGGGTGCTTTTGCCACGTGATTGCCTTGGAGGACCTTTCTGCTCCCTCCTAAGACTAGCCACTGCCACCCCTGGTGGCTGCTCTACACTGTTGCTCCAATTTGTTTCTTTTGCAGCAATGTCAGCTTCCAGGAGTTGCTTCATCTGTTCATCATCTATATCCTTAAGAGAAAAATGGCAAGCTCTCTGACTGAGCCTTTGCCCTCCTCTCTGATGATAGAGCCTTTGCCCAGCTCTCTGCTGCATCCTCTGTATGCAGCACACGGGTGAGAAGTAGCAGGAAATGCTCGGTGAGCCAGTTGCCAACCAGGCATCATCTCTTAGCTCTTACACCATGAGTTTCTCTGACCCATTTATCTGGCTTTAGTGACGTTGATTTCCAAGAGATGAGACTTCCAGAGTTGATGTGCGGAACACTTATCCATCTCATGATCTCCTTCTTTTCCGAGTTGACACTGAATACTGGAGACCGTTTTGATTGCATCCCAGGAAAGCAAGAGGAGCCTAGATGGACGTTCCAATTAATTCTCTGCCGGGCTATAAAGGGAAAATCAAACCCTTGATGCAGAATGGGATCTGCAAACGCTGCTGGTGCATTACAGCGGGAACAATTCATTCTATGTCTCATTCTTATAACTTATTTATTTACTACTCACAAAATATCAGAAGAAGCAGTAGTAGGTTCCAGGGAGGGAGATTCCATTTATGGGCATAGTTGAGTGGGGAGATGGCTAATCAGGTAACAAATCCAAGGCTGCTTCATGTTGCTTCCTCTCCGAAGAGCTAAGCCACAGTCATCCTGATAAACTGCATATCCCTCTCCAATTTAATACACTATTAATTTTTTCATAGGCCTTCCATCCCTCCCTCTGGTCAACATATTCTTATTTATATGTTTTTGCTAACTCCCATTCTCTTCAGTCTATTGCAGTTTATATTAGGCCAAGATGTTTTGAGGATCTACGTTGATATGTTTTCAGCACCCCCTACAGCTAGAGTCCCAGAAAAGTACTCTTCACTGCCCATCATAGGTGCTCCCTCCTGCATTTTCCCTCCTGCATTCTGTTGTCTAGTGGGCCCCTTTAATTGGGATCCCAGGCACATCAGAGGAAGATGGAGTCCACTTTTAAGAGCGAAAAAGGAGAGAATTAGATTGAAAATTGTTATGCTCACCACAGATTTAAAGCTGAATACTTTCAAAGGAATGATCCATCTTAGCATAGATCCCCTGCATATATCTCCCTCATGGAACCCAGATGTAACTCCTTAGAATCTTGCATTTCTGAATGAAATGTGGAGTGTAAACACCTCTTGTAGCTGGACCCAGTGGGGGGGATTAGCTGGGTTTCTGAGTACACTAGACTCCAGAGTCCGTCATCATAGACATCCCCTCCTGGCTCTTTTAATCTCTCCTCTCTTCTCTCCTTAGAAAACAATCCAGGCAGAAGGGAAGAAAATCTTTACTCTTAATTCTTCACTTTGTTTTGTTCATCACCTCTGCTTGCAAGCAGTTTAAGAAATCTGCTGGCTTCTGAAATAAGCCTCCTACTTGGACTTAAATGTGTCAGGTGTCAGGAACCTAATGTGAAGTTGCCCTGTCCATAGTCTCTCGTGGCGCATTTTATCTCTGCACATGCCTCTTCTCACTTGGATGGGCTCTGACGTGCCACTTCACTGTCAGCAGGAGATACCTGTCAAGCTCGCCACTGCAGGCACATCTAATGTGATCGCAGACTTGGAGAGACCAGAGAGCATCGGCACAGCCTGCTTCTGTGAGACCCAAGCCATTAAGTGAAGACCCAGTTTTTCAGAAAACAGAGAAGAGAAATCCTCACTTGTTCTCTCCACAGCCTCCAGTAGGCAGTTTGGGAAGAGAAAAGCACAAACACCGCCCTCCCCCAACTAAACTCCCATAATGTATAGTGAAATAAAAGTCCTGAAAAAATACAGGTGACTGTTAACATGGCTATAAATATATCCAGGGGTTCTACAATGACACCGTAAAGCAGTCGAACTTTGCTTTATTATATGTCAGGAGATTTATTTATAGCCACATAAGTCATTCTTCCGTTCATTTATTTAAGAAAGCCATCTTGCAAAAAAAAAAAAAAAAAAAAAAAAAAAAAGCCGATTTTCAGCATATTTTTCTTTGGGGAGTATAAAAGAGAAAGCTTTTCTTTTAAATATCACTCCTCCATGAATTTGATTAAATGAAAAGGACAGGAGCATCTTTGTATAACTGTGTGGCTCAGAGAATACCTAGGTTGCTCTGGTACTTTCTTTAACCTTTTATTGTTGAGAATTTGATACATGAATAGAATATGTTTTGTCTACCACCCTGAACACACCTGATCTCCTCTTCCTTCTTCTTTAAGTCATCCTTTTAATAAACATCATTATTCCCTTGTCCTCCTTGTGGCCACAGGAGGGATATCAGGAGTTTAAATGTTGAGCCAAATCTCTTTACATTTTCCAGATCTTTTGAGTTTGATCAGTGAGGTTGGGAAATTTATAGCATTCAAGTTTTTATATATCTCTTCAAGGAGAGCATGAAAGAGTTCCTTTGCTAAATCCCCTTGAAATCCAAATGAAATGATAATAATCATTTGTTAGATAATTATTATGATTATTATTTACTTTACCTCAAAGGCATGGCCCAGTTCTTTCTAAGTAAGTGTGGCATATATACCAATTAGTCTGTACTAAACTGCTGCTAGAAATCATTCACCTAAACTTCCCAACCTCGGCACTGTGAAAATGACTATCCAGTTTTGAGGAATTAAATAAGATGAATTACTGTTATACAAAGACAGACACAATACTTTACTTTTTGAGTGTGTAGTTCTAGGGCCTTGCACAGGTGAAGCAAACAATCTAACCCTGAGCAACAGGGTTAAGCCCAGGACAGAGTAATTTTATTTGCATATTTATAGGATATACCACCCAATCAAAGGTTTTGAGACTTCATATAGTTTTCAATGTTGGGCGGTGCTGCTAGCCAACCTGAGTTCAATCCTAATTGTTAGCTGCCTTGTAAGTTTTGAGAAGATCTTGGGCCAGTTTCTACTTTAACCTCTCTGTTTTAAAATAGGAACACTTACACAAACTATAGATTCAAACTGTTTATTGACAGTTCCTGACATACAGAAAATAATCGGTATCAATAATAATGATGGCCACAATAATTCTTCTGTTATTATCTTAGTTTTTTTTGTTTTTTTTTTCCAGGAGACTCTTTAGAAGTTATCCCAGAAGGTAGCACTTCTGTGGTGTTTATTCAGATCTTCAGGTAAGTAACCTTAGCAACCCCAAGGGACAGGCAAAATTTCTGTCCTGGGTACTTCCTTGTCCTTAGCAGAAAAGAAACCATCTCCATCACATTCTTCTTTTATCTGTCATTCAAGTCAGCTCTAAACTAATAAGGATTGTATTGACTCCGAACCAGATAATACCAACCAATGATGCCCAGCATTGTTTTGTACTTGTTTTCCATAGCAGGGTAGAGACTCAACGGGATCTCAGTTGGCTCTGGGATCTGTAAAGACTCTCCTGGCTCTTCTCTTCCATTTTCTCACTGTCTTCTCTCAAATGCAGAATAAATTCTAATTAATTGGCCTTCTCCCTGAATTGAACACTTTCCAAAGCCTTATTAATTTCCATTGACTTTATAAAGAATTTCATTAGCATTGAATAGTCTTTTTAAAATATTGATGAGTCAACCTCTGAGTTCGGTTCAACTCAGTATGGAAAGAAGTCACAGCCCTTCTCCATCACTCCATTTCTTTACTCGATGAAAGTTAACTTTATGCTTACTAGGACAAGATACTGCGGAAGATACAAAAGAACCAGTGAGGAAGAGCTTTCCAGCCCAAGAAAGCAAGAGCTGTAACAGGCTAAAACCTTATGGGCCCCCTAAAGAATCATACCATCACCCCATAGCAAGTGTATAAACCAGCTACATGTAATAGACAAAGGAGTTCATCTACCTTGCCAACAGGAAGAAGATCCTGGGTGGATTCGAAGACAAGGTGACACATGCATGAAAAACTGGAAGGCAGATGCCCATGTCCTGTGCATTATTGCTTTGGCCCTGAACAATTTTGAACTCTCCAGACTTGTTTCCTCGACAGTAGAATAATTAATAAACCCTAGATCACAGGACTTTTTAGGACTTGATGAAAACATGTAGTCAAAGAGATAATTTTTCATTAATGTTCATTATCTGAACCTGATCTAAAATGAATGGAAATCAGAAAGAGGAATGTAAAATAACGAAGTTATTAATGTAGGGTAGAATCATGTTGCTACAGCATCCCAGAGGCAAACCTCCCTGGATATTAAATGGTCGATGCCTGAGAAACTCAGGAAGGAGCCAACATTTTTATTCTAGGAACAAGGTCAGTATGCTATAGGATAACGAAAGACAAGAAAAGAGAAGGGAAAAGAGAGAGAAAGCGCAGAGAAACATGGAGGAGCCACAGGCAACACACACATCCACAGTCACATTCTTCATTTCTAATGGCTGGGTTGCTGCATTAAGAGATGTTGCACAAATTTATTAATGGGTCAAAAGAGTCAAACTCTTGCTTATTGGTCTTTGCTTTTGTTGATTTATTATGTGTTTTTCATTTATTTGGAGAAATATTCTTCAAGCATTCATATACTCTCCAGTCTGTAGAGAGTACATAATCCATGATAGGCAGAAACAATCAGCAAAGACTTTCTCTTTTAGTCTATAAAAGGATTGGGGTTATAGCCCAGTGGTAGAGAGCCTACCTCTTATGGACAAGACTTTAGGTTAAAACCCAAGAGCTACTGAAACAAACAACACAGGTGCACGTGCCTCCCCTCCCCGACAGGGTTGTTAAATGCTATGTTTCTATTGTTGTAATCACCTTAAATACATATGATGGAAAAATCTTGAAGGAACGGCATGAATGAACTCCCAACAGGAGGTACAGTGCTACCTGAAAGGATTTGGAAAGGTTTGCAAGATGGATAATAAGGGCATAGCTCAGTAACAATAAGGATGTAGCCCATCTCAGAGCTGTTATGGTAGTTGGGAGTTAGGTCCTGAAATCAGAGTTCATATTGGAGATAGAACAGGCTGTTCTTAAAACAGATGGAGAAACACTCATATGCTGTTTTACATCAATGATATCTATGTGTTCCGATCTATCATTTTCAATCTGGGCAGGTAGACTTAGTCATCTTGTCTATCTTCCCCCACAGCACCATTCTGTTAACACTTGTGACATTCTGTTGTTCTCAGTTAGTTTATATTTTGGTACTCTATATAATTCATAGAAACATTATGCATTAAACATGGTTTGGTCGCAGAATCAATGAAATGTTTGAGTTCTAGGGTCAGACAGCATAAGTTCATGTTCTTTTTCTTTCTTTTTAAACTAGCTCCATGACATTGAATGAATTACTTAGCCTCTGTAAACCTGTATTTTTATAGATGAATATAAGATAGTACTATTCCTAATCTCAAATTTAAGACAGTCCAAACTCAGTGAGAAATAGTTAGTGGGAGTTTGTTGGGGGGGAAAACAAGATATATACAATTAGAGTTTGAAAGATGTTTATATTATATCTATATGTAGGTATGTATGTATGTCGGTGATGCACCCATTTTGCTCCAAAGTATAGAAAGATCTCTTCTACATGAAGAAGTTTTCAGAACTCGGAGCTGTTGTGAAATCAGAAGTCCATGAGCTCCCCATCACAGGGAATCTTCAAGTAGTAGGTGTTTGGTAAGCAACTTGAAGTGAGTGGGTAAGGAACATACCATACCTTCTCTTACAAATTTGAGATTAAATGCATATGAAGCTTTTGTTGAGCTTTCTCTTTGCTTTCAACTTCTGCATTTGCTTAGACATTATCACTTGGCTTTACGCTGAGGATCAAATCCAATTCCTAGGTGCTGCAAAGATCTGAAAATCTTTTTTTTTTTTTCAATGCAGTTTATTCAGGAATATTGAACAATCCTCGGACCCCGGGGAAAGCCAGCCCACAGCTTAAATAGCCTCTGGGTAGCCAACCCAGGCGTGCCACGGGGGCAATGCAGATAGGTCCACATACATGGAAGCAAGCCAGATCCTCGGCCTTAGTCAAATGTGGAGTTGTTCGTGACAGAGAGCACTCACCATCGGGAAGGTGGAAGGCGGAAACCAGCTCCATCTTTAAGGCATAGCATTCCGCAGCTCTCTACAGTTCCCCCTTTTTGTTTTAGACGCATCAGGCAAGAGTAGAGGTCTGATCTCTGATATTAGAAATAAATTGGGACTTTGTACAGATGTTCATTTAGGTGTCATCCACCCAAAGAGCATCAGACCCGTCCGATACCTTTCTGAAAATCTTTTAACTGAAACAGCATGAACTATGGTTAGGAAACTTAGCCATCTATAAAAGAAGCAGAATTGTTTCATGAAGAGTTTGATTTTTGTTATTGCACACAGAACAAGTTCTCTCTAGACATATTAACAATTTTGTTTCTATTTTAGAAAGCAAATATTTTTTTTTCTCTACTAACAACACCTACACATGTGCTGTCCCTGTGATCTAAGAAGGCATTGTTCAGTGAGGAAAAGTTTATTGCCATGGAAAGAGTGTGACCCCTTGGCTCTACTGCCCTTTAACTCTCAGCCAGAAACCCTGGTGGACCAAACATAAATAAAAAAGAACCCTTTGCAATAAAGGCATATGGCTTGAGCACTTTGGGATACAAAGTAGCAAAGTAGAACTACTTTCTTTTTACTCTTTTTAAAAACATGTCTTGTGTCTATCCCCGTGTGTGTACATGCCACAGCATGCATGTGGAGGACAGAGAATAGCCTGCTAGAGCTGGTTTCAGTTTAGTCCAGGTACTCAGTCTTGACAACAGGCATCTTTACCATCGTCGTTTCTTCAGCTGAGCTCCCCCCTTGTTTTCTTTTACTTTGTTAACTGACACAAGGGCACTCTTCAGCAGCTGATATAGACAAGCAGTAAGTTAGGTATTTAGGAGACATTTAAGTTGGGGAAACTGAGATGTAGAGACAGAATGACTAATTTAATACTATATAACATATCTTCATCAGAACAAGCTGGGTATTCTTAGATATTCTTCTAGAATGAGTCATTTATTACTTCCATGGCAACAGAAATCATTATGAAATAAGAACATAAAAACAGAATACAGTAAGAAAATAATCTGTCATGGTAGAATAAGAACTCCCCCCCCCAAATTATATTATATATCAATGTAAGATAAATTAGTAAAATAAATGTTGTTGAAGAAAGTATGGTATTAATAGAGGAAAAAAATCTGTATTAATGGCAGACTTGGAGAATCAAACTTTTGAAAAATGCAGCATAATTAACAAAAACAATATAGTTGTTGAGTTATGTAGCTGTAAATAGATAATTAATAAGCTACAACATAAAACTAGGGAAACTTCTCCAAATGCAGCACACAGAGAAAAGGATTCAGGAAAACAAAAGAAATTAAATTCATGAAAGAGTTAAGTCAAACACGTTTCTATTAAGACAAACTTGGGAGAGAATAGAGAAAATAGAGAGGGAAATATTTAAAAAGAAAATGGCAAAAAAAAGAAAAAAAAGAAGAAAATGGCTGGGAATTTTTCATAATAAAGTAATATGATCTGTTTCATTAAAGAAACAAGCAAACAAACAAACAAAACCAATACTTTAACTTATCATAGGCACATGAAAGAATACCAAAAACAAAACACAAAACTTTTAAATTAACATACGAATTTTCAATAAAGTCCAGAAAACAATAAATGTTGTAGTATTGTGTGAAATAAAATGTTTACCAATCTAGATTTATGTGTTTAGGCAAATATTTTAAGAAGAGAGGAAAATCTAAGGTATTTTCTAACAAATTTTGAGTAAGCTTACCACAGGAACCATCTCTGGATAATCCAGAGAAGTGAAGAGCTGTATCAGAGGAAACTATGAGCAAAGACACTGTTACAATGTAAGCAAAGTCATATAATGTATCCAGAACCAGTACCAACCACAAAACTGAAATGCCAGTACTCAGGAGTTTGGAGCAGGAGGGTTGACAGATAGTTCAGTGAGCCTAAGCTACGTGATGACTCCCACTCTCAAAACGAAGGGAAGTGTAAGTCAGTGCAAATGGTCAGTATCAGCATAAAGGTTATAAGGCAGATAATATTTTCTCTATTTTGGAGTCAGAAGGAAAGGCGCAAGATTGTGACCTATCTGGTCTAATTTAGCTAGCAGGTGGCAGATCCAAGATGTGAACTCAAGTTAGCCTCTGATCCAGAATCATTTTTTCTGGAGCTACAACTAATATATGCACATCCTACCATGTTTTCATAGGCTACTTTTTGGTTCTTAACTTCTTCCCTTTGTTAGAACATGAATTTAGAAATACCTCAAGTTTGGTCATGGGGACGAATCATATACCTCCATGTCTTTTTCCCTCCGTCCCCCCTTTGGTTAGGTTTACCAGGGATGCTAATTAGGATGTTGACTTGGCTTTAAAAGAAGGTGTAATCATATAATTCAGTTTCCAGTGGTTCTCAACCTTCTTAATGCTGTGACCCTTTAATACAGTTGCTCACGTGGTGACCCCCAACCATAAGATTATTTTTTTTGCTGCTTCATAATTGAAATTTTGCTACTGTTATGAAGCATAATGTAAATATGTGATATGTAGAATATCTGATATGTGACCCTGAGAGGTCATAACCCACAGGTTGAGAACTGGTTTAAGCAAAAAAGATAATTCTACAATTTGGATATGGAATGCTTCTTCAAAATCTCACATGGTAAAGGCTTGGTTCTAGTGTGATGCTACTGAGCAGTAGGATAGCCTTTAATGAAAGGTCCTTAGGTCATTTGGGGTATGTCTTCAAAAAGGAATCTCTCTTTTTCTCCTTTTGCTTTCCTATAACTGTGCTCCCTAGAGATTCTTCACTTTATGTGTCAAAATGCTTTCTTTGTAATGAAAGAAACAACACACAAATAGTAGTTTCATGCCCTGGATGTTGGTGGCACACACTTTCAATCCAAGCACTCAGGAGGAAGAGGTAGATGGATCTTTGAGTTCAAGACCAGACCAGTCTGGTCTATAGAGTGAATTCCAGGACAGCCAGAGCTACACACACACACACAAGCACACGCGCACACACACACAAACCTGTCCCAAAACCCAAAATAACAAAAACAAAGAAATATGAATAGTCTCCGATATTAGCTACTTGATAGTTGTCTACAAATCTCCTGTGTTATCTTGTAGAATGGTGATAAAAGCTTTCATACCGATTGCTTCACTCTTATATATTAAACTAAAACAACATGCGGAAGATTAGCATCAGCTATTGATATTTATTGCATGATGCTTGAACACTTTTCACTGCAGAGATTATAAAAAGCCTGTCTTTGTGATCTGAAAATAGGAAATGCAACACTGGGATTTCATTAAATTAGTGGCTGAACCACAACACATTCCACACTCAGATAATGTGCATCTGTTGTTATAATTGTTGTAGTCCTAGGAGTTATAAATAACCAGGCCTGTTCTGAGTTTCCTGCTACAAATGAAGTCAAATCTGTGCTTAGCCCAGACATTTCTTTCTTTTCTTTTATAGGTCAGAGTGAGCCCTCAGATCATTCATGCCCATCCTGTTACTAGCTGATGAATTCAGAAGATGTTTATTTCTCCACGTTTCAGGCATTAACTGCCAAACCCACGATCCTGACAAAATCAATTATAATTTAAAAACACATTGCCCAGCCTGGGAACAGAATGCAAGAGAGAGGCATCTGGGGCTCTTTGAGTTTTGATCCCCTGAAAGTGAAGATGTTTGAAACAATATCCCAGGAAAAGGACTTTGATACGATGCACAGCATCTGTAACAGTGATGAGTGTGACTCTTTGCCTTAAGCTACAAGAGAAAAAGAAACAAGGAGACAAGCACGTGTATATACATACGGCCTAGAGCCAGAAAAAAACTCAGAAGGGAAAAGCTACAAGATGAAAATATTTTGTCTGCTTTGTGAATGTAGGGGCTGCTGGTATACAGGTTTTGTTTACAGGTGTGTAGAGGCTAGAGGTTTTCCTCTATTCTCTATTTAGTCTTTGAGACATGATAACTCACTGAACCTCGACTTTGCTCATTAGGCTGGCCTGGCCACCATAAGACCCCAAAGAACCTCCAGTGCCCCCTTCCCCAACATCTGGATTGTAGGTGTGCACTGCCACATCTGCTTTTTTTTAAGTGGGTGCTAGAAATCAAACTTAGGTTCTCATGTTTGCACAAGCACTTTACCTAGCCCTTTCTTTTCTGTGTGTCTAATCCATATATTGAATCAATATAGAGAGAGGTCTATTGTGTTGTATTTCTGGTGGTTTCATATAGTACAGTTGAAGAGCGGAGAGTCTCCTCCAACTTTAGAAATGAAAATGCCTGGATTTTAATCCTTAGACGTGATATTGGGCTCGCAAACATTAGGAAACTCACTTAATCACAGGCTACCTCATCTAGAACCCAGGGATGTTTTGCTTTATACGTTGTTAATAGAAATAGAGACACCAAAGTTGCCCAACTGTGACAACAATGCTTACTGAGACACTTGAACCTTCTATGTTTTCACCCTCCACATCCTCCTGTCTGTCTTACCCAGCCATTACCTGTTAATTTCAAGCTAAGTGATACAGATAAATAAAATACTGCCTGCAGATTCTCTAGGGGTCAAAAGACAATTCACAGGAAGGAATAGAAGAAAGATGGGAGGGCCCAAAGGACCTTTTTGTTTGTTTGTTTCATTATTATTATTATTTACAGTTTATTCACTTTGTATACTAGTTGCAGGCAAATGGATGGAACTAGAAAAGATCACCGAGAAGTAACCCAGAAGCAGAAAGACACACATGATATATACTCACTTGTAAGTGGATATTAGCCATATAAAATAGGAAAAACATACTAAAATCTATAGTCCCAAAGAAGCTGAACGAGGAGGACCCTAGGGAAGATGCTTAAACCTCATTCAGAAGGGGAAAGAAGATAGACATGGGAATTGGGAGAAGGCAGGGAACAGGACAGGAGCCTTCCACAGAGGGCCTCTGAAAGACTCTACCCAACACGGCATCAAAGCAGATGCTGAGACTCATAGCTAAACTGTGGACAGGAGTTCAGGGAATCTTAGGGAAGAAGGGAAAGACAGAAAGACCTGGAGGGGACAGGAGCTCCACAAGGAGAGCAAGAAAGTCAAGGGACCTTCTTACCTAGGGAGTTTGCTATGAGAGTTTGCTGAGTGATTCATTGTGACTGATCAGTTTACTTTTCCTAAAATGACATCTTACTGATAAGCATAGAATGACTAAAGGAAGACGTCAGTATATCCAAAGCACGAAGGAACAGTGTGGTTTTGGTGATACTTTATATTCTTATTCTTGCTGCGTCTAAAACGGGACTAGTAAGAGCAGAGGCTCAGCTCACTCCCTCTGCAGCAGACAGCCCCAGAGTCATGTGAAGCCTTCAGAGTAAGAACACGAAGCACTTTTGTCATCTTCTGGAATGAGTCTCTTCTTGAGTTCCTGCTGGAAGCTGGGGGTGGGGTGTAGCATGGTTGTTGCTTTAGGAGCTACTCAGCAGGTGGTGGTTACTAAATGTGGTGCTGGGGAGCAATAATAAATAAATAAATAGAAACTACAAGAAACTCTTGCCCTTTTCTTCTCAGCCCCCGCTCTCCCTGAAGAGTTAAAGAAAATGCAGGAAGAGCAGAAATAGCTGTGCCCCCACCCCACTTACCAAATGCTGAAGAAACTTTTAATTGCTTAGTTTAATAGCACACAAATTTGAAAATGTTCATTGGCCAAAGGAAAAACTATAAAGTTAAAAGCAATTAGTATATTAAGTCTCTTTTGTAACGCACTCCATGTCCTGGACATATTTTTAATCAGTACTTATCCATAATGTCTACTTCCAAGATAACTCTATTAAGAATAAAGCCTGAAATTAAGTAAAGTCATATGGGTAGGACCCGAATTCAACAATTACTGACAGTTTAGAAGAAGAGGAAGAGACACCAAGAGCACACATACATAGGAAAATAAAGGCAACATGAAGACACAGAGGGCACAGCTGGCCATTTGTAAGCCCCGGAGATAGGAGGCCTCAGGGAAAATCTAATCCGACACCTCCATAGTGGGCACTGAAGCACCAGACACTGAGATTATTTCTGTTCTTTGGCCTCCTGGGCGCGCATTGTATACTAACAGCCACGTGAAGCTGATGTTCCATTGCTGATGAGAATAATGGCACTTGTGGAAATCAAGACATTCAAATCCAAGAAAGAAAGTTGCACTCATCTGTCCCTTGGGTTCTTGGGTCAAAGCTTAAGAAACTGCTACAAAAGAGGTCCTTTCTGTACCTGCCCCCAGGTGTGTCATTTTAATCGAAGTCTATGTGAACTGTGTCTAGTAGAATCCCTCAGTGTATCATTTCCCTGGTCGGATTTCACTGCCTTAAAAATGGACTGTGAAAACCCTCTTGAAGCTGCCCTCAATTTCATCTGAAAATGTAATTGTTCTGGACAAAAAATTAACTGCAGATTGTTTTTTTCTTTTTTAGATTTTAAGAGTCATGTGACCTCAGAACATGTGAGAAGCATTGATGACTTCAAACCACTGATTTTATAGATGAATAAATGCAACCCTGTAAAAGAATTTTCCCCCAAATGTATTAAAAATGCTAAGAAAAATAAGATCCAAATCTCATGCCTCATCATAAAAGGCATCAAATCATGTTTTCACAGAAACTAAACCTTTTACCTGAGCTCCCCTTGGGCAGACAGATCGCTTTCATCCTTTCAAAGTATATTGATAATGTACAAGAGACTCAAGATTTAGTGTATTCATTCAGATAGTTAGATTGGCTAAACTATAGATGTAATGCCCTAAGGACGACAATGTGGGGATTTTGGAGGGGATGAGAGGGGAGGTGACAAGGAATTCCATTGAAGGGTGTTTTCTAAGGCTCTGAGTTCCAGCTCCTAAATTGCTATGGAGTTCAGATATCATAAAGTCTGTAACCTTTCACGTGAAGAATGGTCAAGAGGTAAGGTGTAATTCAAGTTCCATATCCCCAATAATTCCTTTTTGATATGCGTAAGGCAAACAGACCAGAGAAAGCATTCATGCTGTACTCGTAGGTGCACAAACTTCCCAGCCTCCATCTTCAAACAACGGTATATAGAGCCAAAAGAAGCCATATGAATGGGCTCTAGAAGCTGTGGACAAGAAGGCCTATAGTTTCCTACCTACTCTCTCACTATGTACATAGTGCTGTATCAGTGCTGGTATCAATCAGGAAACAACCCCTTGCTCCAGGCATCTGTGAATATCAATAGCCATTTGCCTTCTCTGAAGCCTTCTCTTCTATGCGGGGAGCATTTTCTTGCTAAGGTAGCTGCCTACCCATCTGTTTTGTTCTGTCCCTGAATTCCTGGAGTGGAAATTGGCACATCAGTGTTTAACAGAAGCCCTGGTCTTTGGTAGTAAGCACTTGAAAAGATGGTCTTTCTTCTTCTTTCTAGTATCTCAGAATTCTGAGAGCAAAGAACATCCCCAAACTTGGCATTCATGCAAGGGGGTTTTACTCTCATAGGAAGGGATTTGAGAATTTGGAATTTCACTTGTTCCTTTAAAGTAAGCTATGGACACAGGAGGCTCAGGGGAACAGGAGAGTCTGATAATCTCCTAAAACAAAGGATGTCCTATATACCTTCCTAAAGCCAACTTTATGTGACAGATGAACGAACACTGTAAACTTTCCAACTTCCTCTACCCTGTGTTCACTGTTGCTCAGGCCCAAGGGTACATAGATGTATGTAGCTTAAGTCCCCAAGCATGCTGCCCTCCTTTCTCCAACCTCATCAGCATCCATGAGTCATACAATGGCCTGGGTGCACTTGGATAAAACAAGAAAGGAAGAAGAGAATACAAAACTTAATAGCTGTTTGCATGAGAGTGGCAGATGGCAAAAGTGCCAGGCCAGTCCCTCTGCTACAGGAGAATTACTCCTTGTCCGTTGGGGTTGGGTATCACCAAGGAAGAGAAAAATTCAGTTTGAAAGTTAAATTACTGCACCCATGCCCTCATACTCTTCTTTCCATGCACCCTACCTTTTCCTCACCTCTCTCTGGCTCTTTCTCTACTTCTGGGGTTTTGATTTCACCACCATCTTCTTAGAACTGTGTCTAGTAGAATCCCTCAGTGTATCATTTCCCTGGTCGGATCTCACTGCCTTAAAAATGGACTGTGAAAACCCTCTTGAAGCTGCCCTCAATTTCGGTTGTGCTGATAATCTCCACCTGTGCTAGTCAGTTAATATCTTCTACCTTGACTTAAGTGCACCCAAAGCCACAAAATATCCCCTGATCAAGTTAGAATAAACTTTTCTTTCATTGTGGTCTTTCTGAAACTCTGGTAGAGCACCACACAGTTGTGCTCCATGAATGCAAGTCCATGGACCCACCAGTCTGTCCTCCACCATGCTTGATTGTGGAGATGACTGTTTACTCACTGGCATGTGGTCAGAATTGCTTACTGTTCTGGCCCATGTAGACTTTGCTACTCACTAGAGTCTTGAACCATGTTCTGATATTTTTTTATTAGGCACCGAAACATCTGCATATTTCTCCCTGTTCTCTGCATTTCCGCATGGTCAACACTGTTATCCTCTTCAAATATGTACATTGACTCCCCTCTTCAAACCCCATCTTAGCAAACCAGTCCATCATCTATGACTATATTCATTCCTTCAAAGCCCCTCTGAAACCCTATCTTGACTAAGGGTACAAGAACACACTGGCTGGAAATTTGGATGCTAGTAACTATGGGTTTGGGTCTCTCAGACCCTTTTCATCAAGTCTGGGATGGTAATAAAAGTCTCTTTGGCATCCTGACCAAAATTCCAAATCTTCATCCATTCAGAAGCAGTTTTTTTTTTTTTTTTTTTTTTTGCCAGGTACATGATCACAGTCGCTCTGCACTAGGATATAGAGCATATTCTGGGTTAGTAGGTACTAAATCCTGAAAGTGGAACACACCATTTCTCCACACAAACCTCATCCGAGCTCAGTAGGTTTGTCAAGTAACCCTTTTGAGAACCGAGGCCTGCCTGCTCTTCTATTACGATGTGGGTGGTAAGTGGGGCGGCGGTATGACTATGATATCGGGCTTTCTATTTTCGTAATGTGTCAAGGATGCTGAGGAATTCAGCCCCCAAACTGAGAAGTGCAGAATAGCACCAGAACCTAAATCATGCAGAGACAATATACACCTATGTTGTGGGTGGCAGTGGGAGGAGAGTGAGGGATTCGTCAGAAGTACTCCCCGGCGCAGACCATGCTGTCTGCTGGTTTAGCCGTTTGTGGGCCATAAGTGGGAGAGAGTTTGCTCTTTGTTCTTCTTCTTCATCTTAGCCTCTTTTGAGCTCAGCAGGTGGCTTAGTGGATAGAAAGCTTGTTGTGTAAGCATAAGGACCCAAGTTCTGATCCCTAGCTCCTATGTGACAAAGCCAGGTACAGACTATGTTTGGGACCCTGGTCCTTGTGTGGGGAGGTTGCTTGCTGGTGGATGGAGAAAGACAGACTCCTAGGAATTTGCTTAAGCCAGCCAAGCCAATACAATGTGTTCCTGGATTAGTGAAATACACTGTCTTAAAAAGTAAGGTGGAAAGCAGTAGAGAAAGGTACTATGTCTACCTGTGAAACCAACATGCTCATGTGTGGTGAGCACACTCTATACAAAGATGTGCACACGCAAGCATATCACACATCCACACACGCATACACATCCACACATGTTAACCTCTTTATCTTAACGTGTTAGTATGTGTCATTCTTCCTACCTAGTCGCTTTCTAAGATGTCTCTGTCTTTTATTTTCTTGTTTACAACATAGATTGACCACAGCTAGAACATTACCAGTAGAGTGTACAGAGAAGAGTATTAATTCCTTTGAAATACAAAGTAAATACATAATTATGCTTATGAGAAACATGATTTATATCTAAGGCAGTTCTTTATAACACATCACTAACATTAAATAAGTATGAACCAGATGTGTTTATAATACCTAAGAGTTTCCAGGGCAAACAATTCAAATTCATAAGCAATTCTTCTCCAGTTTAGCTAAGCGAATGGCCTCACCACAGGGAGTGGGTGGATAGGAAGAAGTGGGAGCCAAGCGTGAGCTTGACTTTCTCATCAAGTTCTCACCTTCCCATGTAATCTACTTGAAGCATAGGTCATTGCTCACCCAGAATATACTAGAATACCAGCCTCACACGTTAATTCAATTTTCTGACTCAAAGTTGAAGAAAAGCTAAGTATATATATATATATATATATATATATATATATATATATATATGAAAAATGAACTCATTATTCTACTGATGCTAGAATTACAGGGATGTTCCCTGCAGAGAAAGGTCACAGAAAACACCAGGAAAGCTATAAATACTGGCAACATAAATGTTCTATATTGAAAAGCAGAAAGTTTTCTGTCTGGGATTGTGCAAAGGAGGGTAGGAAAAAAAAAGAGGAGGGCAGAGATTAGAACAAAAGCATCCTCTCATGGAGCTATAGACAGAAGATAAAGAAGCCTGCTCCTCTGGACACAAAACATTTCTCACACAGCATCCTGAGCACAAACAAAGCCCACCTTCTCTCTGGCACTACCAAGGGACAAGGTAATGGCGATGCTGGAATCATTTGACAAGTTGTCACATAGTGACTACTCAGATTCTGATTCTGCAAAAGAACTCAAAAAGAGAACCCAGACAAAGAACCCAGAAAAGAGAACACATGAAAGAAATAGACCTGATAGCCCCAGAGTCTTACCAATTCAATGTGTAAAAGGGAAGTGTGATCTCAACGTCTTTGACATTGCCTTACCCATTTCTTTGTATTCTCTTCCTCAAAAGAGAAAGGTCTGAGGGCTGGTGACAAAGATCAAAGATCAAACTTTCTTTTCCTGAAATGCTACCTTCACTCACTCATACACAAGTTCACTTCTCCACATGCATTAGAGATTTATTTATCAAGAAACAGCTGAGATTTGAATTTCAGAAAGACATTGAAGGAGAAAAGGTTATTTTTTCAAAACATGAGAATAGACAACTCTGAAGTTTTATGCCTCTCCTACAAAAGTTTTTAACACGAGTAAATGAAGGAAAAACCTTAATAGCTCGTGGGATATTTCTATATTAAAGACCAAGAGACCAATGCTGCAAATTTTGAAAACTATGAGCAATCATGACCCGTCACTTCCTCACAGGCATTGCAATCTTAGATAGATCAATTTATGGCATTCTGTAAGATGTCCTTCCCCAGGGAGATTCAAAACACAGGAGAATTGTCAACTTGTCATAACTCTCTTTCCTGACTCTATTTTGATAAGACAGTAGAGAAAAAAAAATTTAAAGTTGAGCCTGAAAAATATCATCCTACAATTTCTTGACCTGTATGTCAATTGCTCAAGGATAATATGATAATTTTATTGGATGTTCCTCTTGCTTCGTGCATTGAAAAATCAAATGTTACTTGCACTGTATTTGACATGATGGTCTTCATGGATATTAGGTAATCTTTTTCTCCTGTCTAATTTTTCTTATTTCCAAATGTAGAGAATCATTGCCACACTCCACTGTGAGTAAAAATTTCTGTGGGGTACCATCTACTTCCCAGTACCACACACTAATCATGATAACTGAGTACTTCTTCACCTTTCCCATAGCTGTCATTCCAACCCTATCACTATCACCATTCATACCACCACCACCATCACCAAAACCACCAGCATACCACCATCACCACCACCACTACCACTAATGCTATGAACACCAGAACTGTCATAACTGTTGTCCAGAGAGCTTCTAGTGGTTGCCTGTTAAAATAGCTGACGTCTTAAGGAACTATCTGATACTTTTACTTACACTCTAGTCAGCAGGAATGGAGGCTGGCAGAGAATTTAGAGGAGTGTCTTATTTTTAAAACATCTCACACCTCCTCTTCGCCCTCCCTGTCTTCACAGAGAGCATTCAGTAACACAATTCGAGGTGCTCCTGCGAGTTGGCCACCTTCTTCCCAGACACACAGAACTTCAAAAGAGGACTTGGAACTTTGATCTAATGCCAAGGGGGGCTGCCCAAACTAAACACAAATAGTACAGCTGCCAAGATCTTCTCTTTTGGGGTATAAACCAATACGGGAATCTCAAACATAAAATCATACTAAAACTCAAACTGAAATGTGCGTGGGGGGGGATGTACTTTAAAACATTGCTTGAGAGGGCATTTTTACTGCTATTCATCCAAAGGAAGGTCATTAGCAGGTGAAAGGAATCAGGTTGACTTGACAAAATTAGTGGGACTTTTCACTTCCGTTTTAACTTGAGACAAAGCCACCTGCTTTGCTTCTGCCAGAAAAGGCTCTCCCAGAGATCCCTTTCCTATTTAGCCCAGCTGTTGTGTGGAGTGAGATGAACAGATCTGATCAAGTTAATTCTGGGCACGAAACAGGTCCCTAAACAAAGAAGACTGCTTCTAAAAACCTTGAAAGTCACCCTTTCAGGGCCTGAGAACAAACAAAATGAGGCCTGTGGAGGTGCTAGGGGGAGCTCTGCCCTAGGAAATGGTCTTGGTGGTTCAGCACAGAGCTAGCGGAACTGGGGAGTAATGGTTAACAAGATGAATGGTATTTTAGAGAGTAGGCTCTTTAACATTGACTACGAACAACAGTAATTGTTGTTTGGAGATAATTATAATGAAAATGATTCCAATCATGTGAGAAGTTCACCTTTCTTTAAAGCAATTCGTGATATTTCATATGATCAAACTCTGTAACTACTTATAATGTTCCTTAAGGTGTGGCCAAATTCCTTTTTCTTCTGAGAAGGATGCGTGTGTGTGTGTGTGTGTGTGTGTGCATCTAAAAGAGAGATGAAGAGAGACAGAGACAGAAACATACATATAGAGAAACAGAGGGAGAGAAACAGGGAGGCACAAAGACACAGGGACAGCAAGGGTCACGGAGACATACAGAAGCATGATGAACCTGCATAAAAGATGGATGTAAAGTAAATAACCACAGCACACACCCTCCAGCAACCCTGAAATACAAGGTTATCCTTCTCTGCTCCTTTCTCCTTCTTCACTGATCCTGTGCTTTCTCACACAATATACAGCACTGGGTTCCCACAGTTTGAAAGGGGAGAGATCCGAAAGAATCACTCTGCCTCATGAAAAGTGGAAACTACAGATGATGAAACTACTAACTGATTTCCTTACAAGAGGCTTTACTTAAAACCCATCTTCTAGAGAAGCAAATTGGTTACTTATTGCCACAGTTGTCATCCCATTGGTCTTCAGCCATCATTCTATAACCTTGCACTTATTTCTTTTTTCCTAACATAGTATTTTTATTGAATTTTTCACTTCATGCACCCTGATCTCACTCATTTCCCAGTCCTTCCATGTATGCTCCCCAACCCTTACAATCTCTTTCCCCCCAAAATAATTAATTTTAAAAAAGAAAAACAAAACAAACAAACAAAAACAAGTTCAGTCTATGCTATCTATATAGACACGGGAGCATGGTTAAACTCTCAGTGGCCTGTCCCTTAAATTGAAATGAGTCATTCCCTCCTGCACCCCTGTTAGGAGCCATCATTTGTGGAGAGCTGACTTCAGCATTCTATCACAGTTTTTAAGAGTTCTCTCCAATGGCTTCCTGTTTAGTCTGCTTCTTGGGGTGGGGTGGGGGGAGGGTAGAGTCATTGTAGGGGTTGTCACAGAAGCCTTCCATGTCCTTCTTTCTCAACCACGTGACTGCAGGCATCAATATCACTACAAAAGTAGCATTCTTGCTTTTTATAGTCAGCAAGAGCATGGGTATCATGGGCTCTTTCAGAGTACTATCCTTTCTATATATAGCTCATGGTGTTGAAGCCTACATTTAAGCATTTGGAGATAAACACTGGATGTTAAGTATAATAATTAGCATGTTATCTCACTTTTCATCAGGTTTGAGACTTTTTTATCTACATACCATAAGGTGACAACTTTCAGTAGCTAAAATTACAGCTGATTTGTACATAACTGTGATTTTAAAAGACTAGTTATCACAAGGTTTAAAGGGATTAACTGGCAGGATTTGAACCCAATCCCTCTGGCTGTCGATCTTACCCTCCATCTAATTTTGGCTTTTAATCACTACCTATAAAATATTAGGCATATTAAGCAATCTGTATATAGAAATTATCATTAGCTAGTATCATTTCTTGGTGTTAGGAGTACCTGGCTTGTTTAGGAGAAGGGTCAGGCTACCTCTCGAATGCTCTGGCAAATTCCTTTCTGGTAGTACAGAGACTGGCAGCAGTATAGAACCAGATGGCCTATGATTTTGTGATTGTGTTTGTGCCAAGAGTTTTATAAGACTGAAGAAGTCGAGTTGAATTTTAAAAACAGAGTAAAAGAATCACGGAAAGCATCCAGAAAGAGGAAATAACTGAGTTGTGTTTTAGTTTATCTTCCTGTGGCAGTGATAAAAATATTTGGAGGAAAGCAAGGGAAAGGATAAAGGGCTTATTCTAGTTCACAGTTTAAGCATATATGGTTTATCACCGCAGGGAAGTCAAGGCAGTAGGAACCTGAAGCAGTGAGTCACTCTGCACCCACAATTAGGAGCACAGAGCAATGTTTACATACTGCTACCTGCTCTCTTTTCTCCACTGATGATTAGTCCAGGTTCCCATCCACAGGGTGATGCCATCTGCAGTGGAAAGGTCTTCCTATGGCATTTATCACAGTCAAGATGAACTTCCATCGGCAAGCCCGTGGACCCATCTTCCAGGTGGTTTTAGATTCTCTCAACTTGACAATTAACATTAAACAACATAATTTGCATGTATGAAATGGTTGATTGGGTAAAGAAGAAAGCCATGCCTGTTCAGTGAGATATTTTAAAATCAACTGTTCTTTGGAGGCATCCTAGGAGTGAGCTTATCCAGTGAAAATGTATGAACAAGCTAAAAGAAGGTGCGATAAAAAAAAGGAGAAGGGGAGTAATAATAAAGAGAGGAGAGCAGAGAAAAAGAGAGGAAGAGAGAAAAGGGAAGAGGAAGAAGAGAGGGGTAATCTTTGAGTTTAATGTCTATTTTTTTCTCTGAGGGACACCTCTGAACCTAAAATACAAGGCAACTTTTTCTCCTCTCCAACTAATCTGATGGCAGTCGAGGGGGTCTGAGGACAACATGATAATGAACTTCGCTTGGGAGAAGAGCACAACAGAAAGACAGTTTACTCCTTGGCCTGAGAATATAGCCCTTTGCTATTCAGCACAAAATACATGGGCAGCGTATTTACATCATTTCTGTGTTTCCCTATTCCCCGTCCAAGTCCTCCCACCCTGCCTCCACTCTCTCTCAAATTCATGACCAACTGAGTTCATTTAGTGTTGCTGGTATATGTCTGTGTTTAGGGCTGACAACTTGGGAATGGATAACCTATCAGGTGTCCTGCCCATGGGCAAAATGGATTCTCTCTCTCTCAGCAGTCACAGATTTTCTATAGCTCTTCATCTCGGA
This sequence comes from Meriones unguiculatus, assembly GCF_030254825.1. Lineage (NCBI taxonomy): Eukaryota > Metazoa > Chordata > Mammalia > Rodentia > Muridae > Meriones > Meriones unguiculatus. The sequence goes on along the minus strand of NC_083355.1, from coordinate 95,697,971 downwards.
ATGGGGCCTTGCAACCTTTGCTCTGTCCATATTCATATGTTGACTGGTGTTGTCATTTTTCAGGTCTTGTTCGGGCAACCATATTGCTGAGATTTTATGGGTGTAGCACCTCTGTCACATCCAGAAGTCATTAATCTCACTTGTTTGGCACACTTTACAGGGGCAGATCTTGGCATGAAGACAATAAAGGAGTATGCTCAAAGTTTTACCTTTCTTCTTAGATATGCAAAGCAGAATGAGGAAATAAACAGTTCTCAGTGTCTGAAGTTGATTCTTGAAGCCACCAAGGAGCTTCATTAAGTAACAGTCTTCACAAATGAGCTGATTTTCCCCATTACTTGAGACTGATTGCTCTTTTCTTTCCTTCACAGATAACAGATGGCTGGAAATGCATTTCTGCCACACAATACTTAGGATCGACTGGGATTAACACAATATTCTCACTGCATCACTGCCCAATATGGGTCATATTGACTATGTAGTAAACAAACAGGAGACATTTTACTAATCTCCAAGGTCAATAGACAATGAAAGGGGAGCTTTGGATTGCATCCAAGATGGCATAGGGACACGTGTAATTCTTAGACCTTCTTTCTCTCCTGGACTGTAGAAAGGTGGATCTCCAAGAGAGAAGAATTTAGACTACAAGGCAGAAATAGAAAGGAACAGGTTGGTTCAGTCATTCCAGCATTATTGTTAGATAATTTCCTGTCGACCAAATAAGAGCTAGTACACAGGCTGGCCCTCTGAGTTTACCAATGGTGTCGCTTACAGAAACACCACAACCTACTTCTCTCTTATGAGCAGTCAAGCAATACATCTGATTAGCAAAACTTCTCCACTTGACCTGGGGACCTTCTTCTCAAGTTATTTTCTACAGAAGTTCTTGGGTGACCGAAATACTTCTCACAGTTATCAGATTCCCAGTTTCATTTTTCTAAAGCTGCAGACATCTCCATCCTTGAAAGTTCTTAAGTCTTTCTCCATGAAGCAGCCACATATAGATCAGTGCTTCCTGAGCATCTCAAATCCTTTTGTGGACAGTAGAAAAGCACCCTCCCCCCTTGCCACACAAAAGGCTTTTCAGGTACCTTTCCTGAAGAGGCATTAAGGTTCTAAGTGACAGGGTGTCTTCTTTGGCAAACAGCCTTTTTCCCAAACATACAGATGATGCAAAGAACAATCTGGGGTAATGAGAGCCCTATCAAACTTGTTTTGGAACTACCTCCTTTTTTCCTGAACTTCATCCATGGTGAACATCAGGGGATCTCATCTTCTTGCCTTTTTGTCTAACCTCCCAGGATCCTTAAACTCCTCACATGGATCTCAGTGTCCAAACTACATCAGACCTGATCAATGGGCACGCCTGGTCAACTCTTTACATATGTCCTGAGCATTTCTTTCAAAGTTAATAATTTTTTTTCAAATGACAGGGAGGAGGAGGATCTTTCTAGAGGACTGAGGAAAATTATGCCACAGTTCCACAAGTAAGGACAGTCCTGCTGCAGAGGCCAGCAGCCCCACACCTTGACTGCACTTGCCGTTTCACCGGAGGCCATTCATTTCTTTCAGCGAATGCTACCTTTTCCATGCTGTCTGAAAACCTCAGAATTTATTCGTAGGTCTAAAACAGTTCCTGTGCTGCCACTTGCTGCTCCATTCCTCACCCCAACCCCAACCCATACACATACCCTGTTTCCACTCTCCTGTCCCTCTCTTAAGAGTCAATCTCCAAACTGATGTTGAGGAAACCATACATGCAAAACAGAGGTTCTACTACTGCTTTAATAGTTGGCATGACAGCAGAAAAATAAGATGTTAAGCACAAGTTCTGATAGAAATCAGAGGGAACCCTTTTTCTGTATAAATATCCCTGGTAATTAAAAGAAGAAGAAATAACAAGTGTTAGGGCTAAAACCAAATGAAAAATAAATAGATTTCAGTTTTGAGCCTGATGAATTGGAAGGCTTTTCTCCTGAGGAGGATGCTCTATTAAGATCTCGGGCGATAAGCTCAGCCTCTGGTTATTATGCGCGGCTGGTATGCCAATCACCTTGATACTCGGATGTGCCACATTTTGAAAGGTGGGGGCACAGGCACATGATATCCATGTTCTAATGGACAAGCAGTTCCGGTCAGTATGATAGGATATATAAATAATCCCTGTTTTGATAGAAGAGATCTGGTGACTAATGTCATGAGTTCTAAGTATTGATTGATAGGGAGAACATGAAGATAGTGATGCAGGTAAGCTAATGATTCCTCATCAGACTTTCCTTTAGATTCCCTTCCATCATTCATCACATAAATTTTATTCTTTTAGAACTTTATCTTTGGTGACACTGTTTCTTAGACTGTCTTTTGGTAGTCCCAAGGACCTATCCTATCTTAATTGTCCCAACTATGAGAATCAAAGGTCTGTATGTCTAATGTCCTCCAATAATCTGACCTATAACCACCTGCTGGACCTCTGAAATAACAACAATAGAAACTCAACATTTTCTTTACTATTTCTCCTGTATCACTATACCTCCAAACAGACAACCCTTCACTAATGACAGTAAATCATTTTCCTAGGCTCACAATACTAAAACTATTCCCTAGCAGGCTGCTCTCTCTCTCTCTCTCTCTCTCTCTCTCTCTCTCTCTCTCTCTCTCTCTCTTTACTAAACTATAGAACTAGCTACATTTGTGACATCATTCGGCTCTGGGCCTCTTTCTGTTCAGTCTCCTAGCACTTCTTTGCCTCAGTGAATACAACAGGACTCTGTTACAATTCTTAGCTGCTGAATTTTTTTTTAATCCTGAGACAGGGTTTCTCTGTGTAGCCTTGGATGTCCTGAACTTGTTTTGTATATCAGGCTTGGCCTCAAAGTCACAGAGATCCAGCTGCCTCCGCCTCCCCAAGTGCTGCACAACCACACCTGGCTCTGCTGAACTTTTTTTTTTATCATTATTATTTATTTAAATGAACAATACCTGTTACTTTTTCTCAGAGAATTTTTACGAATGCCCAGCTTTCATAATTTCACTCTTTCGTGAAATATCCTCCAGTGGCCACTCACCATAAACATGTGGGAAGTTTAAACTCTGCTGTATGGCCTTCTAAATTCTCTGCAAGCTGGCCTCACAGCCTACCACATCAATTATAGACTTCACTTCTGCTGTCTTATACTCGCTGTCATATTTTGAAGAAATAATCATTTTCAGAAATACATTCTCTACATAATTTTCCCCATCTTTTTGTTTGTTTGTTTGTTTGTTTGTATCGCCAAAATGTGTATCAAGTGCTGAGTGTCAGAGATAAAATGGCTCCTTCCTTAACACATTAGCTCTGCCATATATGCAAATGGTTGGGAATCTCTTAAGGAAATGTGACATGCTGCCATCTGCATACATTCCTAAACCTGATTTACTACCTGAGATTTCCTTTTCCTGAATGTTTCTATAACTCATCTAACCTCAATAATAGAATAACATGTGGAGTCTGGTAGGTCATGCATCTGTCTTAGAATGTGAGGTCCGTGAAGGTTCAATTTCTCTGGAGGTTTTATTTAGAGACCAAAACATGATAAATGGACCACTGGCCATGGTTAGATCACGTAGACCACAGAAAGTCCAAGTAGGAATGGTTTCTAAGTGTTTGAGGTTGTAACAAACAACAAAAGATGGAATGAGTGGAAAGGAATGAAATGTGAATTAGTGTTTCTCACAAAAGTCAACACACACAACTTAATTTATAGAACACAGAGCAATACAGCTGGATTTTTTTTTTTTTTTGGCTTTTGAAAATTTAGAGCTATAAGACTGGAAGAGCAACCCAAATACAAATTTTCAAATAAGAGGAGCTTATTTGTCTAAGTAAGGCATTATAAACATGTTATCTATAATGTGATTATTACACATGTATTTGTACAGTGTGAAAAGAGGGCAGAAAACAGGGTCGATGGGAATAAAAGAATAAGCCAACTACCTAAATGTGGTCTGTTCCCATTTAAAAATTAGAGACTGGGAAAAAGTAGACAGGAAAAATATTTGTTTTTAAAATAGTAAAAAAAAAAAGTGATAATTTTCTGCTGGGGAAATGTGTTGGGGGGTAATTTGTTGGTTTCTCTTCACAGGAAAGAGTTGCTGCAGAATGCTCCCCAGATGAAACAGTCGGAGGAATGTTAGGAAAGTGGGGCTGGGAAGTGTGGACACACAGGACTTTTCCTATTCCTGCCTGTTATGATGGCAATCCAGGCTTCATTAATTCTTCTTCACCTCTTCTTTACATACCTCTCAAAGCAGAAGAGAGAGAGAAAGGACTGAAGAACTTAGAAGAATTTTCCTTCTGCTCCACAAAGAACAATCTTTTGGCCATGTGTCCTCCACTTAGAGTAAAGATGTTTTAACAGCAGGGATTGAGAAATGGTGAGGAGTAGAAAAGGGAAAGAGCATGAAAAGAGGTGTGATTATAAGTGCATTTATTTGTGTACATGTATATGTGTGGGGTTTGCACATGGATACATGCATCGGTGTGTGCATGTGTGTGTAAGTGTGTGTGTGCTCACCAGTGCGTAGAGATGCCAGAGATTGACATTGGATGACTTCCTCTATTGCACTCCAGATTATTTGCTCAAACAGGGCCTCTCAACTGAATCTGGAATTCAGTGTGTCTGCCAGGCTAGCTAGCCAGCAAGCCCCAGAGTCCAGCTGTACCTCCCTCTAGCAGACTCACACACCACTGTAGTCTTTTCTGTGAATCCTAAGGTACAAACTCAGTTCTCATGGTTGAGCACCAAACACTTTACCCGTTGATCCACCTGGCCACCCTGACCGGAAAGGAGATATTAAAAATAAGGTAGTAGTCTACCATGCAGCTACTCTGTGATTTCCTTTCCCGTTCCTTTTCATCACATTGTTTGCAATCTAGAATGTCTCCACAATCCAACAAAGAAGTTCAAATGTATCGAGCAAGCTAAGTTTAAAAAAAAAAAATAAGCATTTTGTGTCCTTGTTATGGGCAGAACTCGTCCGTGGCTTCAGCGTTACTGATAGAGTAGGAACTGGAACAATGGTAGCTACCCAAGGACGGTCTAAATCATTCACTACTGACCCTACTCCAGCAGATTCTTGGTGCACTAAAATACAAAGCTGACGATGCACTAGCTTCAGAGGTGCCAAGAACAGCTGATTGTTTTCATTTTTAGGGGAATTATGCCATTTTAAAATGTCTCACTTTTTCCCCCCCAACAGTGTCGCAGAGCACATTAGACTCATCCACAAGCCCAGTGCAATCCGTTTTCTACAGGCTGTCATCAGGCTGCAGAACAGCAGGAACTAGGTCCTTTGCTTTCTAAGACCTCTCTTTTCAAAATATCTTTCATAAAAAGAAAACTACTGTGCGAGCAAAGCCATGCATCAAGAAAAGCTGTGTGTTCAGAGATGAAAATAGAAGCATAATGTCTTTGTTGGATTGTGATGAGGCTACACTGGACATTGTGTGTGTGTGTGTGTGTGTGTGTGTGTGTGTGTGTGTGTGTTTGTGGGGCAACATCCCAAGCCTTTTGAACTGTTTAGCTTTTGTCAGCTTTATACAAACTTGAGTCACTTGGCAAAAGGATACTTCAGTTGAGGAACAGCCTCTAGAAGAGTGGACACATCAGCAAGACATTTTCTTGAGTGCCAATTGACAGAGGTAGGCCGAGCCACTGTGGCAGTGCTGCGCCTAGGCAGGTAATCCTGGGTTACATAAAGGAGCCAGCTGAGAAGCAGCAGAAAACAAGGCAGTATGCTGTGTTCCTCCCAGGTCTTTGCCTCAGTTTCTAACTTGGAACCTCAACACTGGGCTGCAGTTTGTAAATCAAAATAAACCTTTTCCTTCTGGAGTTGCTTAGGGTCCATGATTTATGACAGCAACAAGACACCAAACAAGGATACTTATAAGGTGCATCAAACTCTGTATGAAACAGACAGAGCCACCATTTGTTCCATGTCCCACTAGGGACATTTTATTTGACTTCCTGAATTACTCCAGGAATGAGCAACAAAAACACGCAGAAAATTCTGGAACTAGGAATCAGCCAGTCAGGCTGGATACAAAAGCTAAGCTTTGTAGGCCAAATCCATCCCTGGATAGGCCAAATTGTTTTGGCTAAACAAAGAATGGAAGTAATTTGATTTGCCATGAAATGTTGGCTGTTTAGTCTAGCTATGGGAATATGCAAATCTATGAAAGTTTTCCTTGGGGTATCAATTCCATAATAGAGGGGGAAAGGAATGTGAAAAAAATATAGCAATATTATTAATTAATTATAATGCTTGATTATTTTAAAATTGTGTTTTTTATGAAATACTTTTTGCAGTCAAGGTGTATTTCTAATGGCAATACAGCCCTCTGTATAAACATTTAAGGATCTGGACCCTGAACTGTTCTTTAAACTGATTTCCTGGGCACCCTATCCTCAACCCTCCACAAAAACACCCACAAAGGCATTACCCTCTGTCTTCCCTTCCATCTCTCCTCCCTTTATAACTTCAAAATAATTAGCATGTGCTTTGGGTAATGGCACTGTCCAAAGACAAAAACTTTTAATTCTAGCGTCTATGCAAATGGTAAGAGGGAAAACTGAAATGAACAGGGGCCAGTGAGATGATAGACTTGCTAATACTAATACATTACTCAATGTGTGTCCATGCAAGAGAAAAAAAAAAAACAAGTCACAAGAGGCAATGAGATTGTTAGATTCAATCTATTAGGAATTTCTGTTGGGTATTATGGGGTAGCAGTAATTATCTTATTTAGTTATCAGAATTGAGTTAGGTTGTAGATGTTACTTGTTGCTATTTTATGGGTGAGGAAACTAAGGATTGTAAAAGATGGACCTAAAATTACAAAGAAGCTCTCAATTCCTTTTCTCTGCACCCCCCTCCTGCTTCTTGTTCTTTTCATTGTTTTCTCCCTGTCCTCCTTTACCTCCTTCTTCCCTCTTCTGGCCACTGCTACCTCCTTCACCTTTTCCTCTTTCTCCTTCCTCTTCTTCATCCTTGCCTCACTCTGCCTTCCACATCCTGTCCCTGTGGATTCAACAGATGATAGGAAGTATACAAAGCATGTCCCATAGTCTATGAAGGCATCATAAAGATAAAGGTTCTATTATTTGGGGGTATTTTCAGATATTAATTAATTATTAGTCTAATTAATTAATATTGTGGTTTGAATCAAAACTTCGAAGATGTTCAGACCAAGTAACTGTGGCGTCTCCTCCCCCCCCCTTCCAGTACTTCTTAAGAAGTACTAGAATTCTAGTACTTCTTTGTTATGGGCATTGTTTACCTTGCATGCACTTAAAGAAACAAAGCCCCCCAGAAACTGGCCCTGGGCCAAGAAGCTAGCAAGCTGGAGACTTGACACGAGGACCTAGGTGTCCTAATCAAAAGATTTTTCTGTCTGTGGACTGAGGCCTTTAGACTCAATAGTGAAATTGAAATTTCACCGATTCTTCAGTAAAACCAGAATGAAACCTAGGAAAGAGCCTAGGTTCTTGTTAAGCTTTATTCCCTACAGTATACACTTGTTCTGAGAGAGTTAAAAAAAATACAGACAAATGAGCAAAAATCATTGCCTATTTGGCAATACTTCCAGTATGTGCTTACATCTTCTCAAGTAACTTAGATAATTACATGAAAGAAAGGAGGACGAAAGACACCTGATGCAGAGCGTGTTTGCAGGAAGGTCTTTCTAATGAGCCCTCTGCCCATACATCTTGTCGCCTGTAAAGGAAGGGTGTGAATGAATACTGCCAGTGTGGATCTGCTAAGAACTAGCCCAACTTGCTCCCATCAATTACATCGAATTTCTGACAAACCTCTATTCCTCATGGGAAATTTCTTGACAGGATGCTAATAAATCTACCTAACCTTGCCACCCTTCCCCAATGTGCCAAATTTACAACATTCAAGATAAATAACATTCATGCATTACGAGGCTGAACTTGGCTTCTCTAAATTTCCATAAGGCTCTGTCAGGTTAATGAGAGAAGTTTTGTTGTTGTTGTTTCTATAGAATATAAAAGAAAAGACTCATCTTCGCTAGACCTGTTTCAGATTTTAGAGATCATGGGATCAAGAAAGATCTGGTCACTGCTCACGTGTTATCTCAACAACCCCGCACCATGTTGTGGAAATAGGCCGACTATACAGGCTCACAAACACCAATGCCAAGCTTTGGAACTGCCCTGCCAAGATTAAAGTAGCTATCTGCAGGTGTGATTTCTACCCAAATCATTAACTTCCAGTTGCAAAAAGTAAATGCTCAGCCACTAGAGCCGAGCTCACTGTCTGAGAGCAAGCGTGATTATAAGGTGCAAGAAAAACACATCACTTTGCTGGGTGTTCCTGCACAATAAAACAGAGCTGACTCTGGTAACTTTGTGAAGTGCAGGGTCAGAGACAGGGGAGCAAATCTCTGTTCTGCTGCCCAGAACTTTCTAATGTAGAGATGTTAATGTTACACATTCCATTGGGCTATTTCAGCAGAGACTTGATTATGGTAACACAGGCAAGGTCACTGGCACTCAACCCCATACCCAGTAAGTACTCCGAAGGATAACCCGAGTGTAGTGTTAGGTAATTCATTGCTCAGTTTTCCTGACCTCCCCAGTCTACCTGAGCTGGTTAATCCATCTGCTTCGCTCTTATGATATTTTGCAATTGCTCTAATTAACATACTCAGCAAATGATACTAAAAGATAGGTTTCCTGTATGAGATTACAAAATCTCAGAACGATATAGACTCTGGATTTTTAGGTTCTATTCCATTGTATTTATCTCCGAGATCCACATAGTACCTGCTCTGTGGAATGTCATCATAAATATTTGCCGAGTTACTGTATGAATGCATTATCTTATGTCATCCCTCTAGAAAAGAAAAAAATTGAATGATCCAATTTCTAGGTTGAAGGCCAATTGAATAAGTGGTGACATATTAATGTCAACTAATATTTTTCTGTTCTGTTTTGTTTTCTTGATGAAATTATGGGAAGGGAGTGCTCTTAAGTTTCTGCATGTGACTAGCATAATTCCTAACAGCACATGCAAGGTGCCATGGTTCATTATAAAACAGCCTCCTTTGCTGTATGTCTCAGCATACATTGTATGCAATTATGACAGTAATAGTTCCCTCTTAGAAAGTTCTTTTTTTCTGGCAGATGCCATCGAAGACATGTGGGTTGAGCAGGTGACTGGTCACCTGCTCTGATTGGTGCCACTGAAGGAGATTCTGGATTTCCAGTTTGTCTGCATTATTCTTTCTAAGAAGGCCAGGACAAGGAATGTACTGAACTAAGAGGAGATGCCATAGACACTTGAAACATAAACCCTAAGGAAGCAAGGATAAATGTCTCTGTCTGGCAGTAACTACCCAACCCTAGCTTCAGATCTAAGATAACCCAAACAAATCTCTCCAGTGGAATTAAGAGGCCAATGAACAACAGAAACCCTATAGAGCTCCTGACTCCATTTCTCTAAAACAGTGGTTCTCAAACTTTCTAATGCTATAACCCTTTAGTACAGTTCCTCATGCTGTGGTGACCCCCAATCATAAAATTGTTTTGTTGCTGCTCTTAATTGTTGCTACTGTTATGAATTGTAATGTAAATACCTGATGTGCAGGATGGCCTTAGGTGACCGCTGTGAAAGGATTATTTGACATCCAAAGTGGTTGCAATGCTTGGGGGTGGAGGACAATGCTTACCAGCCTGGATTTCTGCTGTCAGCATGACACTGAGCTCCATCCAAGGAAGAGCCCAAAGTCTGTGCTCAGATGGATCTGGGCTCATATCCTCCGCTGTGTTATCTTGGACACTTTTGTGGGCAGTCTTGATGGTCATCCTGATGGGAATCCAACTGTAAAGGAGGTTTATTTGAACTAAGTAGACTCAACCTGAATGTGAGAGGCACCATTCCGTGGGCTGGTGCCCCAGACGAAATAAAGATGAGAAGGTGCTCCAGTTGGAATACTGCCATCATTTTCTCTGTCTGCTTCTTCACTGAGGAAGCAGTATGGCCAGCCCTGTTGCCCTCCTGTTTTCAGGGCTGTAGCTCCTCTCGCTGCCATGTTTTAGCTACCATACATCGCCCAACTTGAGTCAAAAGAAATGCTTTCTATTTTAAGTTACTTTGGTCAGATACCTTGTCACAGCAATAAAAAGCTAACCAAGTGCAGACACGTTTAGATGAAGATAAATCAATGATAGAGGGATTTGCCTCATGGTTAACTATGGTGATTCCTTCATCCTATTTTATTTATAAAAGGGCCAGCTAAGCAACTCTCCTTCACAGGCACCATAGTCATTCAGCCCAGCCTTAAACTGCTTTCAGCACAGCCCGATCATGGCCAGGCTGCAGTACAAGCTTTCTAAAACTTGTACTCAGTGTATTAAAAATAAAATAAAATAAAAGCAACAACTGTCCAGTCTTCTTGGGGTCCAATGAACACTGCATTTGTTTCTTATACCCTGACAGATAGTTCTTTCTTTAAAGTTGTTTGATATGTGGAAATTTCATTTTTATGTTATAGTTTCCTCTCCTCAATAGTAATGTCGTTGATTGCTTCAATGAAATCCTCTCTATTAATAAAAGATTGAATTATGAACACAGATGTGCAGTGTATGTAAGTTTCTAGCACAGGGTAGTTTCTTGGGTGATACCATCTCTGTGGCTGCTACTGTTTCCATTACTATAGAATTTCTATCAGCTCCCTTGAGTCTCTCTCTGATAAGAATATGGTACATTCAAGACATGACACTCTAAAGTGGTATGACCTCCTGGTGGTTTTTCTTGGTCTTTCCTGAGGTTTTGTTGTTGTTGTTGTTGTTGTTTTAACCTGTACTATTTTAGAGTGCTTCTCCAAGCATGCCCATATGACACCACCAACCACAGAATAAGAAAGTTGGTCAAAGGTAATTGGTTTTTCTAAAGGTCTTCTACAATATATGTTTGTTTTTTTTTTCAGGAAAATACAGGCTATGTATTTCCAAAGATAGATACACAGAGAAGGAAGGACGTGAATACATATACACCCAGCCACATTTTAAGTTTTTATTGCATAGACCCCAGTAGGGGGAAACAAGATTTCACTTCTAGCTTCTCTACCTGCATAGCACGGGTGTAATGAAAATGCCTGTCAGGGAAAGTAATGTGTTTAATATTGCACCAGTCTTAAACACCAGCAGAGACTTCTGTGAATTGCAAATAATTCCATCACCTGTCCAAATCACACTGCTCTGTGTTTTATCTGTGGCGGGATGATATCAGTATGTCAGGCATGAGGAAAGGATGTTTTATGAGAGTGATGGAGGGAAGCACAATGACAAGCACATAAAAAGGACAGCCAAAGATGCCACAGAGTTGTCAGGGGGAAAAAGAGCCACCCTCTTCCACTGATGCACACGGGGTTTATTATTTCCTCAGAGGGTCTGGGAACTGTCAGAGTTCTTGTGGTCTTGATAAGGGATTTTTAAAGAAGATAAAATAACATTGATTTGCAAAAGGACTTTGAACAACCAGTAAGCACCTAAGAGGTGAATAATAGATGAAGGCTCTTTGGGACCCTAAGAGAAATAGACATCAGACTGTTCCAAGATCAACTAGTAAGCAACTCTCACGAGAGGCTAAGTTTTAAGGTATCATTGAAGAAAACTTCCTTGGGCCCTGCTGTGTCACTGGGAGGAAATGACAGCCAATTGATTTTACTCTGTAGGGTGAACTGACAAATAGAAAAGAAAGAATATGCTTTTCGGTATAGGTGTATGTCAAACTTACAGAAACAAAATCAGAAATGTGGACTATGGAGGCCATTTTATTAATTCACATTGGTAGCGCCCCACTTTGGAGGGGAAGGTGGGCTCTTTCTTTCCTCATAACAGCATCTTGATGTTTTCCCTAGTTGCTCTTTCTTCCCCCTGTGTTATGGTCACCTTCTCACCTCTGTGTACTTATTCATACTGGTCACATTGCTTGGAATGTCTTCCTCTGTGTTTCTAACTGTAGTAATGGGTCTTATCCTCCAAGGACCAAAACAAGTAGAATTTCCTTCTTGAAACTTTGCCTGATCACTTTGGATTTTGGTGATTAATTGCCTCTTAAAACCCCAAAGTTTTTATCTCTATTTTTAAAAAAAATGTTTAACAAGGGTTGTTTGTATACAAATACTGAGATGCAAGCTTCTGGAGGGTGGGGCCTACATTTTAAATCAGAGGTCAGAAAGTAAGCAGTAATATGAAGTAGATACTTGTGAGTGAATTCTGGTACAGAGTAGCACCCATTGGAATGTTATATATAATAGGTCCTCAATAAGTAACTATGGATGGAATGAATATAGATAGAAATGACTAACTTTTGGAAGAGCGAACATGCTGAATGTGGTAGAAAGGTCAGATTGCTGAAGCACAGTAGGAGTAGTATTTGTGAGAGCTCTAGATATCATAAAGAAGGAGGGAAATTTCTGAGTGTCTATTGAATGGTCTTCTGGAAAGGCCTTCTGGTTTATCTTTAACCCTGTCTTTATTCAGGGTCTCTGGTCTGAAGTAGGGCATAGTTCCAGAAACTCCTTCCAAAATGAGCTTGCCTCTAATTTGGTCAGCTGTGTGTGTGCATACTATTACATTACACTGATAATCACTCGGCTTCCAATAGGACCTAGACTAGATGCTGACTCTAACTTGCAGAAGCAAATATTGTACAATGATTTCAAACAGGGCTCCAAACAGCATCAAGAAAGGATAGCAAGGCTGTACAGCGCTGAGGAACAGTTCAAGGTTGTGATTAAGTGCATTCGACTAAGTACAACCCTTCTGCAGACAGGGCCCCGTGCACCCACACAGGCTGCACACATGTGATGGCCTTGTCTACAGCATATGTAATGATCTTCCTACATTATCAGTCTCCTATTTTCTTGGTAGAGATCTCCCTGATTTTTTTTGTACTCTGATTCTACAATCAAATTTTAGTTATTCAAAATATCTCAGAATTCAAACTAGGCCATTTTTATCACTTTGACTATTGTGAAAATATTTCCATGAAGCTATGACCATTATTTCCCTTTTACATAGAAAACAGCTGATGCTCAGAGACTACAAGTCTATGCAAGACCACAAGATAAGGACCTTAATGATGTTAGTTAAACCCTAGTTTCCTTATTTCAGCCCTTCTTTTTCTAGTATTTGGCTTCAGGGTAAAATAGAAGAATAAACTCTCTCTCTCTCTCTCTCTCTCTCTCTCTCTCTTTCTCTCTCTCTCCCTTTCACCTACCTCTCTCTTTCCATCTTCCTCTGCCTCATCCCTTTACGCTCCTTATTTTTTGTCTCTGCAGGGTCTTACTACATACCATAGGCAGGCCTCAAACTCATAGCAGTCCTTTGACCTCAGCCTCCTAATGGATTATATTATGGGTATATAGAGTATATCCTCATGTCTTATTACGTAGTCTATAATAAACCTTCAAAACTGTATGTAAAAATAAAGGCATTTCTCGGCAGAAGGAAATGCGCATGTGTATTCTGATCTCCGAGTAAACAAAGAAGGAAGTGTCAGAAGTATTCTCCCTAGGTGCCTGCCCAGCCCAGCGGCCACACTTCCTGCCTCTCCAAGCATATCATCTAAAGTGTATCTGCTGTTCAGATTATTATTCCCCTATGCCTTGGCTACATTCATTTGCATTCTTCCAGGCTGCGCTGAATTTAGATAGCTCCTTGTTTCTAATATCTCAGGCTGGCTGTCATCTTCGCCTGTTATCTTCAGCCACCAATTTTGCAACTTGTAATCTTAATAAATGTATCACTGCAGTTAGCTATTAAGCCCTCGCCTTACAATACTCTAAATAGAATCTGGTCAGGACCCAATCCTTTTCCAGAGCAAGCGTGTGCCTCTTCCTTATCCAGTCAGCTCATTGCTAGTCTCCTTCTGCTCTTCTGCGTTCCTCAGGTGCAATGGAATGTTGAGACACAAGTTGATTTTAATTAATTTTTCAATCTTCCTCTCAAATTTAACAAAACATAACAAGTTAAAAAAAAAGATAACAATGCCCTTGTGACACCACATGGTATAATTATTGTGCAGGGAATCTCATAGATATATGTATGTGTACATGTTTGCAAGTAGTGAAATGTTTAATAGGAATAAATAAAGGAGGAGAAAAGTTCCTGCATGTCATTTTATGATACATAGATATTACACACTTTAATAAGAAGACACACCCTCCAGGCAGAGAGTAGGAATAATTTCTTCCCACCAGTTAATGGTTCATATGCAGTTTAATGCTATCACCAATGGCTGATCGCACGAAGAGAGGTTTTTATATACTTCATAATTTTCTTCTGTGTTATTGCGGGGTTTGTACATTGAGGGAAAAGTATAGTAATAGTGGTCAATGCCTATACATGTCAATGTATAGTGACCTCGTATATTCTTCACTTCATAAGTGTAGTAACTACAAATAAATCATAGAGTGATTTCTTATATGAATTTGTGGGCTGTAAAGGTGAGGGCAAGCGTGTGCATGTGATATCTAAATTTGAAAGTGACTTAGAAAATTGACATCCTTGGTTTATAAATACATCTCATTTTTCACAGCATCAGCCTGACTTTCCTTTCCACTTTTTTTTTTCATGGCATCGAGAGAAGATGTCAACAAGATATAATTATTTTCTTAGTGGGCCATATGTGCAGCAGCTTCTTAGATAACTGAACTTTGATAGCTATTGGAAATGTCACAGACCATTATTTTGAAAAAGTTGGAATCTTGAGTCTCCAAACAAAGATTAGACATTATATTCTTACAGAATAAAAATGATAATTCAACTTAATCTAAATTGAATCTTATGACTGAATTGCAAATAATCTTAGGTAACTCCTTGCTTTGCCCCAAGGTACTTTGCTTCTGGTGAGTGTGAATACAATCCTTATTTACAGGCATTTGCAACAAATCCACATCTTCATGCAAGATAGCTTTGCCTTGTGGCCAGTTTTAATAAGGCTACTGTAAAACAACTCTGGACAAACAAACAAAAAAACCAAGGTGGGTCTTTACTTCTCTCTTGGTCAATGATATTGTATCCACAGTTCTTTTTCTTTATTGGACTTTGCACTTACACGATGCCATGGTTGATAATGTTCAAACTTTGAGAAGGGGCAAGTCCAACAGGAAGCAGAGAAGCAAGAATGACAAGAAATAATTCAAACTGTTGCTCCTTAGTAAACGGGATCAGATGAGTAAGAGAAACAATTAGAAAATTAGAAACACCTTTTTTAAATCTCAAGGAGGCTTCAAAAAAAAAAAAAGGTAAGAGCAAACCCCACATCCTTCTCTCTGAGTTGTCTGTCTCAATTATGTTCAGGATAAGAGTAGTTTCTCCTTTTTTGTATTTATTATTATTACTATTATTTTACAATTTATTCATTGTATATCCCAATTGTAGCACCCTCCCTCAATTCCTCCCAGTCCCACTTTCCCTTCCTCTTTCCCCCTACCCCCTTCCCTAGTCCACTGAAAGGGGGAAGTTCTTCTCCCCAGCCATCTGCCCATAGCTTATCAAGTCTAATCAGGACTGCCTCAATCCTCTTTACTCTGTGGCCTAGCAAGGCTGCATTGCCAGGGGCAAGTGATCAAAGATTAGGCAACTGAGATCATGAAAGAGGCAGCCCCTTTCCCCCTTACTCAACAACCCACATGAAGACTGAGATGCCAATCAGCTACACCTGATAGGGAGGATAGGTCCTCTCCATGCATGATCATTGGTTGGTACATCAGTCTCTGCAGGATCTGCTGGGCTCGACGATTTTAGCTTTGTTGGTCTCCTTATGGGGCTCCTGTCCCCTCCCTGTCCTTCCATCCCTGCTTTCTCCCATAAGACTCCCTGTGATATGCCTAAGGTTTGACGGTAAGTCTTAGCATCTACTTCAATCCGCTGTTGGGTGCTACCTTTCAGAAGATCCTCTCTAGTAGGCACCCATCTTGTTTCCTCTTATTCACCGCTTCTGGTGTCTATCCTGTTTGCCTTTCTGAATGTGATTTACGCATCCTCCATAGGGTCCTCCTTGTTGTTTAGCTTCTTTAGGTCTGTAGATTTTAGTATGGTTATCCTGTATTACACGCAAATACCTGCTTAGAAATGGGTATATACCATGCCTGTCTTTCAATTTCTGGGTTTCCTCACTCAAGATGATATTTTCTAGTTATATCTATTTGGCTGTAAATTTCATGATATCATTGCTTTTTTGTTTTATTTATTTATTTATTTATCTATTTATTTATTTATTTATTTATTTATAGCTGAGTATTCCATTGTGTAAATGTTCCTAAGGTCTACCTAAGAAGGAACTACTCTTCAACAGAGTAATATCGAATGGCTGAAGAAGAGTAGTTCCTTCTTAGCTAGACCTTAGAACAATCAGGAACTCATGGAACATAAACAAGAAAAAGCTACACAAAACAAAGCCCTTAAACATTCAGTTATAGATAGAGAAGAGCTCTTGGTAGACCAACGCTTCTGAGGAAAAGGAAGTCATTGTCTTCATCGTTGTAGCCAGACATGATTTACTCATTCTCCAGTCAATAGCTCCACTCCACATTGTTGCTTATGTGAGTAGTCTTGGTTACACTCTAGGGTCATAAAGTAAAATTTAAAAGATGTCAAAGCTGGATTGAGGGCTTAATGGGAAGAATTGATAGGAAGATAACAGAAGGTGGAAAAAAATGAGTATGACTATAGTGTATTACATCATATTTGGCATTGTCAAGGAATAATTTAATTAAAAATGTAAACACTGCTTGATTTTCCCCTTATTATTTCTCTATTGCCATCTATTGACTGGCTATTAAGAAAGAGGTTTATATACCTTTCTTATATAACTTCAGGTGTGTTTTTGTATTACATAAAAATGTTTTGAAAAGTTGGATGGAAGCTTGCTCTATCATCAATAAAATATGAAGAGAAGAATGGCTGGACTGGAAGGTGGAGTAAGAAGAAAGAATTTATAGCGTTTGAATTTTAAAACATATTTAATATTTTATTTTTTTTCAAAAATGATTGCTTCTTTAGAAATCACTTAAATGCTATTCTAATGTTCTTGAGAAATGCACATGAAAAGAAATTTTGCATAAAATAAAACAACTCACTAATGCAAATAAGCACTTTGTTGCTTAGCTGGGTTCCCTTTATCTCAGTTTTTCTCCCTAGTGTGGAATTTGCCAGGCTGTGTTCCCAAGAGTGGGATCTGAATAAATATTCTATCAATGAATACAATGAATGTTATACAAACAAATGGTTAAATGCATTTAAGAAGCCTTGTATTAAATAAAATTAAAAGGGTATATTTATTACAAGACTTAAGCAAACCTTTAATTTACTAATATGCACTGTGAATATATAAGAAAGAAGGAAGACAGTTGAAAACGACTGTCTTTCCACCAATCACTTTGGTCCTTAATTCTTAGCACTCATTATTATACCACAAGACATGTGCTGAAAGCAATGAATTTTGGGAAATGGGAATCTTATGGCATTTTCCATTAAGTAGAACTGCCAATAAATATTTCAGCTGTTCTCAGTGGATGCCATGCCAGACTGACTAGGTGGACGAGGTGAGGATGGTTGCTTGCGTCTTACCACTCCAGCACCCTTTAGGCATCGAAGTAGGAAGGCTCTATTCACACCCGGGGCGTAAGTGCTGTCTTCTCTGTTTCCAAGGCAACATTGTTCAAAATAAACATCTAAATATTTCAAAGATCCTCACAGAATTCCTTCAGACCTGGCCTGTGATTAAATCAAATGTCAACACATTTAGAATTGTTTTGGTCTAAAAGAATATTTAGAAAATACCATAAATCTATACAAATAATTTTGGGTAGTCAAAAGTGTTCTTAACTTCTTACCCTACCATCTTTCTAGGATCAACATAACTTCCTCTAGGATTTACCTGGAAAATCTTGTGGTACACAAGCACACAATATGAAATCTCCATAGCACTCAAGATTTACAAAGGATTTTCTTATATCCGAGGTAGAACATAATCAAGTTTCTCTTAATGAGAGGTGATAGGGCCTTACAAACCAACCATGAATCTGACTTGACTTTCTTATGCCCAAATCAAGGTGGGTAAATCTATATGAAGAAGACCACAGTAAATGGAGAGGCATCTCTATGGTCTAGATTTGAGGGTGGCATCCTGAGCTGTGCTTGGGTATATTTGGGGAACTTTTCAACTCTTATTCATGGGGCCCACCTTGCATGTGGTTGACTGCCACCTGGGATTTTTTGAATGGATACATGTGAGTGAGCCAGAAATGAAGAGTAGCACTTAGCTTTGTTAGATTATTAAAAGCAGCTGTAGAGAAAGAGAGAGAATTGGGCAGGGGTGGGGGAGGGTGGGAGAAACTTGATTAAGATAAGAGAGAAAGGGCAGAGACAGAGTGAAAAAAATAAATAAATGAGAGAAATGGGTGACCCTGCCTGGTAAGGTCAGAAAATCTGGTAGGCTAGAGAGCTTATAAGACAGAGAGGTTTGTTTGGGGTTGAGCTTGAGCCACCCCTAATTTTTATTCTGGTTTCAGTACCATGTGTTAGATTATTAAAAGTAGCTATAGAGAGGGGGAAGGCAGAAAGAGACTAGTTCTGATCTTTATATCAGACCATGTTTATTTGCAAGGAGGAGGCATCTTTATCATTTATGGCCAAACCAAAGTGGCAACAGATAAGATAGAATGTGGCCCCTTAACAGGGGCTGAAATGACTCCATAGTCCACAAGGGCAGCTGAAAAGTGTGGTATTTTAGTGGGAAACTATCAAGCTTATATAGTCTTTTAAATAAAATCTCTATTGAGATATCAAGGTAATAAATATGTTTAAAGTATTGTAAAAACCTTGTGTTCTAAGGAGTTACTGATTAGTAAAATGGGGTCAGAAAGAGGGCTCAGTGGATCAAAGCATTTGCTATGCAAACCTGATGACCTCAGTTAGACACTGGAAACTTAGTGTGGAAGGAGAGAACTGACGTCTACAAGTTGTCCTCTGATTTCCCCATGCATGCTTTGATTCTCACATGTGAGCATTCACACACACACACACACACACACACACACACACACACACACACAGAGAGAGAGAGAGAGAGAGAGAAAGAGAGAGCCCACACATAAACACTCATAAACAATAATGAAAATTGGTTTTTAAAGACTGTAGGATGGACTTTTCAGATTGGACCTGTGTAATAGAATTGATGTGACAGAATATTCACGAGGATTAATGAGCTCAACTTAGGGAAGGACTTTCAGACCACAGGGAAAATATGGGACAATTGTAAGTAGTTTATTGTTAAGAAAGCATATTTCATTTGTGTCAACCAAACTGTCTTTTTTTTTTTTTGGAAAGAAAAATGGGTAAACCCATTTCTTTATTAAAGATGTGGCAATACAGGCATGCAAAAGTCTTTTCTAAAAGAGCTGAAACAAGATGAATCAAAAAAACTACACCAGATTTCTTAACTAGGAATCAACCAAACTGTGTCTTAGCTGATACAGTATTTCTTTTTCTGCTTTTGAAAGAGTTAGCCTTGTATGGACACCATCACATAAGGCACATGCTAGAATAGGGTCATATATTACACCCTGCAGCTAATGAGATTCAGTGAGACAATGTTACCACAATAGCAGGTCTGATGCTGGATGTGGCTTGTGTCTCTGTGAGATGCTAATGTGGAAAATGCCTTCCTGACCATCTCAGGTAGTCAGTTTATTCCCTGAAGGATGAGATCTGATTACTCTTATCTGTACTTCTCACACATACAGTGTATCGGATCTATCATTTTAAATGAAAGACATTCTGACGTGGTACCCATGACTGGAAGAATTTCTTCAACTCCAGAGCACGTGGCACTGAAAGTGAGCCAACTGTAGGGGATCTGGAGGAAGAGATGCACTTTAATGCTGAGATGCTCAATAAGTTAAAAATATGAAGATTTTCTACACGTTCAAAAAATTCCATTTGGGCAGGCATAATTGATATGGATTTTCAAGATTTTTTTTTTAAAAAAAATAAGCTCCTTTTGAACACAAATGTAGAGCAGTAAATCAACTCACTCAATCTTTTGTGCCTTAATAATAATCTCAAAGTAGTTTTCAAAGGCTGAGGAGCTGCGGATGGAGGGAAGCAATGGAAATACAGGTAAGGTCACAATTCTACCTGCCATATGATGACCTTATCCTTCTTTAGAGGTATAAACAGGCCAATGAGGCCCTTCCTCAAAATCTAACAGTCCTCTGCCATGTGAGCTGGCCAAATACATAAGAGGTTTTATGCCTAGGTTTTTACCTAATGGCATGTAAAATAGTCCTTATGTTTCTTCTCTTTTTAATTATCTTCTATATTCACTTCTTAGAGAATAATTGCCATTGGTTGTTTTTCAATGCTAAGTATTTTCCAGTTTTGTTTTGTTGTTGTTGTTTATTGTTTGAGAAACCCATGCACTCATATGATGTGTTTTGATCCAATCTTCCTCTACCGCCACATTCTGTCTTCTCTTATCCCACCCCCTCTTTTTCCTCCTAACTTCATGCAATCACTGGTTTTTAAACCCAGTGAGTCCACTTAATGTTACCAGTACATGCTCAGGGCCATTGGCTGAAACATGGATAGCCTCTCAGGACTAAAATTCCTGAAGAAAATGGACAGCCTCCCTCTCCCGGCAACCCTCCACCTATGGCCACCCCTTTCTCTTGAGCTAATGAAAGTTTATCTTTCTTTTATCGACCCCTGGATCTCAATCTACCGGCATTAGTGAACATTTTCTTCTAATAGACTACTCATTTCAGCTACTCAAAGTAGAGCACTCTAATTTCCCCAATTCAACACTTGATATCTCCTATGTTCAAAGTTGCCGATTACTTCAAATCAAAGCATGCCTCCAAAACAAGCTAGGTAGCTGCTGCTAAGTGACAAGACCAAACAGATGCTCTTTTCTTTGTTGAATGACTAGAGCAGTCGCAACATATTGACTATTTAAACATTGAGTTCATCTTACTTTTATTTTACTGATCTGGGCCCTGTGGAAGGCTTAAGCCATAGTCTAAGGGAAGCTTGTCTAGAGAGCATCAATGCTATTATCTTCCTGTTTTACTAGCAGAGGATCATGCTAGTAATCTCCTGAGACCCAGAGATACTTTCATAAGCACAGTTGACGATTAAGTTGGTATGTGAGTTAGGACACAGAGAAAGGATTTTGTTTTACTCAGTTATCACCATGCCCATCTGTGCCAACCATCACCACAACACTCTTAAGCATTCACACTGAAAAAAAAAAAAATGAAACTTAAGGTGAATGAATGTTATCACACCCTTTACAATTAGGCACATACTAATATAAAGGAATGAATGGTGACTTCACTATTCAGACTCCCAGAGATATTTTAAAGAGCTTTTATAAAGCTCAGGATAAAATTTTACCTAATTCCTTCGGCCACTGAAATAAGATAAGCTAGCAATGAGATATCCCAGTGGTATCATAACGATAATCAGACTTGCTTTTGGATATTCTACTTTGAAGCAAATAAGACTCAAAATACTCAAGGAGTAAGAGTGTTCTTAGCCATCATTAGCCAGGACTCATAAGGTAGTTAGAATATTAGAATACACCATCAGATGCCCTAATTAAACACAACCCCTGCTCTCATGACTCATTATATTATACAAAATATCCTCAATAGATCTTGTCTGCTAAAGAAAGGGTTAAAGGAGAACTTCTATTGTTCCCACTTAACCAATGAATAGAATTAGACTCAGAGACACTGAGCTGACATTGCCAGCAAGCATCTAGGTCTGCTTGAGACATCTGTGTTTTGCTTCCTAGTTTACTATTCTCTGTAGACTTCGGCTCCCTGCCTATATTTGGAAAAGAGTAAGAAGTAGGCAGAGCATCAAAATTTCTGGCTTCATGATATAGATGAATTAGGCCAACAATTCACTGAAATGTTCTTCCCTCTTGGATCACAAAGGCTAGGGAATATGCAAATAAAATGGAATTCTGGGCTCTAGCTGATCTCATGGGAGATTTAAAACACCATGACAGAGAGACAGACAGACAGACAGACAGACAGACAGACCCAGGAAGAAGCTAGACATGATCCTAGCTCTCAGGGCTGAGAAAAGAGGAGGAGGATACAAGTTAAAATCCAGCTTGGTATACAGATCGAATTCCAGGACATCCTGGGGTGAGGAGTTAGACTCTGTCTTAAAAGAAAACGGTATAAGAGCATCAACAGTAACAAAGCCATACAGCAATAGTCAAAGCTACTTGAATCAACCGTTAGCTCTTGCCTTTATGTTAGGTGTATAACTCACAGGTGGTAAAGGATGCTTCAAACATCCTTACTAACCTCCAGTTCACACAGCTGAGGAATTGTGCTAAGACATTTGAACAGACAACTTCAGTGGTTTTAAAGAGACAGACTGAGACCAGAGAGTGGCTCAGCCTCCCCGAAAAATAGAATCTGGTGAACTGTGTGAGGTGGCAATGCATACACACACACACACACACACACACACACACACACACACGCACACACACACCTCTCACCAGGCTTCATTCTTGGAAAGAGAGAGAGAGAGAAAAAAAAAAAAACAGTTGCCCAGGTAATATGCCCTAAATTCCCTTTGCAAGAAAAATGGAATGATTTCCGGTCTATTGTGTGGGTTCTCCAAAGCCTTTTTCTTTTCTAAATGCCACTTGTACCACTAAATCTCAAGTCTACATACAAAGGGTGCAAGATTGATTCATTCAGTTATCCCGACTCATGTTGGCCCACCAAGGGTACAATCAGCCTTTCATTCACACAACAGGATCATTCTCTAATAAGATGCCCATTGAAAGAGGTTTCCCTACAGGGCGGGTCTCAGAGAGCTCCTGCTTAGGCTAATAGGATGCGGAAGCTGGTAAACCTTCCTGGAGTACTCCCCCTCACCCCCCAAGGCCGGCACCTTTTTCACTTCTCTGAAGGCTAGATCTACAGAGTGCAGGCTGGCTTCTGGCAGCAGTGCAAAGGAGGAAAAGACAGAGATTCTCTAGGACGAGACAGACAGCTGGCAAATTATATCCAAGCGTGTTGCTGCCCACAGGAGAGAGGAGGCCTGGCTTCCTAGGGTAATCCATCTTCCTGACACCTCCCTTGCCTAGGAGTTAGTTTTCTCCAGCACACTTTCTGCTCCTGACAAACAGGACCAGGCTGTCCTCACTCTTCCACCCTGCTGACATGCAGGAAGAGTCACCCCTAGAGAACTTCGGCACTTCCCCCTCTCCCGTTGCACTGCTATGTATCTACCACCCAATTTATTGATAATTATCAGAGACTGAAGGGACTGCAGCGATTAGATAATAGCATCTGCCTAGCGTTGGATGGCACTTCATAGGGAGGCTTCCCAGGGCCATTTGCCCCCTTAACCCCACTTTAAATCAAACAAATAGGAAATGCCTTGGGCTGAGAGCATCAGAATGGTGTTTCGCCCTGGAGAAGCAGGATCCATTGAGTGTCAAGTTGTGCTCTAATTAAACAGATTTTAAAGGCACAGGACTCTGACATTGTGCGTAACAGAGATAAGGGAGCACACTCCTGTGGAGGAACTATTAATAAGGAGAAATAATTCTATATTTAAGATGTTTATTCCTGTAACCATAATAAAGACATACGGGAAACATACCGTTATATTAATCTTGGTCCCAATCCTGGCCAGGCTCTTAAAAATCTGCATGATTTTTTTTTTTAAATCTCTACCTTATCTTCTCTGGAATTCAATCTGCTGATCCATAAAGGGGTTTTAGTAGATTATTTCTATGCTCTACCCTGGAGTAAAAAGCTCCCTGAGGGATCCTATTTTAAAACTGATGCACATTACCAGAATTGCTTACTCCAAGGCAAGATGAAAAGGTGAACTTTCACAAATGAGTAACCTGGAAAGACAGAAGGTATGCTTATACTTTCAAATGTCTAAGTTTGATGAAAGAACTTTCAAGGCTTCACAGGCTTCACATAAGGTGGAAACCTCCTGTGTTTGGAGACTAAAATCAGGCACCAGGTGCAACTCAGCCAGCTGTAGCTAATGGGCTTTGCCAGTGAGCTTAAGGTTCAAATCCTGCCCCACTCCCTTTCCCCCAGAGAAAGAGACTGGAACTATATTAGATGCCTTTAAAAAAGGAAGTACAATACAAAATCTGGAAGAAATATTTACGAAGACACAGCTGATAATGGAAGGATAGCCAAATATACAAATAATTCTCAACAATTCAACAAGACAACTCAATTTTAAAATAGGCAAAAATCCAAAGAAACAATCCAGCAAATAAAATATGTAGGTATCCAATAAGGACATGTTTAAACTATTCATATTATTCACATAATTGGGAAATGAAACTTAAAACTGTAATGAGCTCCTCTTGCCTGTTCAAATAGACTAACTCTAGAACACTGTCAACTCTAAAAGCAGGAAAGAGCAAGGAAGAATTTATCACCTACTTCCATGGAATGCAAAATGATACAGTCACTTTGAAAGACAGTTATGCAGATTTTCTAAATACAGTGCAGCAGTTACACTCACATTATTTATTCAAAAGAAGATTTTTCTTCTTTTGTAATTTGTAACTTCTAGAACCCAGAGCAAACTAATATATCCTTTAGAAGGTAGAGAGACTTTAAACAACCTGTGGTACAAGTACACACTGGAATACTCAGCACTCAAAAGAGTGATCACGATATGACAAAACATGGAGGGAAAATGAAATGCGTGTTGCAAAGTTAAAGAAGCCAATATAAAGAGGCTACACGCATGCAGTGTTGTTCCAACTAATTGACATTCTACAAAAGAAACAAAAATCTATGGAAACTGTAAAAAGATTAGTGGTTGCCCAGGACTGAGGGTAAGGAAAGACAAACAGCACAGGAGCCTCTTTAAACCTTGGAAGCTGTGAGGGACCATATTATGATTGCGGGTATGTGCCATTTTCCAAACCTGTAGAACACAGGTTCATAAAATGAACAGTAATGTAAACACCAGGCTTTGCATGATTATAGGTCGTCACAGTCGCAACTGTATCATGGTCCAGCTGTGGTAGAGAACATCGCTAGTACCAGAGACCAGGCTCTGTAGGAACAGGGAGAGGTTGTAATAGGTGAACACTCCGCGCTGTGCGCTTCAGCGCATCGTGAATCTAAATCTGCTTAGAAAATACAGTCTATCAAAGAGGAGAGGAAGAGAGAGAAAATAAGCCTCTGTGGTGACCAAATATTATCTGCCTGGGAAGCTTCTCTTTTTGAAGTCAACCAAGTACCAAAGCAAGATTTCTCTGAGGCTGGCCGCATTCGTTAAACTGAAAAGCAGACAGTAATTTAATCTTCTAGGAGTGAAACTATACAGACCAAGAAGTTATCTAGTAGGACATGAAAGGAGGAGATATTTGGGATGGGAACTGAACAGCATCTTCCAAGGTGGATCGATTGCCTTACTTAAAACTTGTCTTTCTTTGTAGAGCCTGTAAAACAGTTCCTTGTAGGTATTCTATTGCAGAAGAGAGTAGAAATTTGCATTCATCTCAAGACCAGTGTTGCTCAAGGGTAGCTATGAGATGTGGTTTACTTTGCCTTTTTTTTATACGTGTTTCATTTTGATAGGAAAATGGTTGAACAGTAGAACATAGCGCCATGGCACACATTGCAATGGCTTAAAATGCAAGTTGATCTTAGAACTACACTATTGCACGGTGAAAGCATTCACAGTTACTATAATTCTACTTGACCATTGGATTTAGAAATAAAAAAGTAACAATATAGAGGCCGGAGAGAT
Source organism: Meriones unguiculatus (assembly GCF_030254825.1). Lineage (NCBI taxonomy): Eukaryota > Metazoa > Chordata > Mammalia > Rodentia > Muridae > Meriones > Meriones unguiculatus. Next base: position 95,672,109 of record NC_083355.1, on the reverse strand, counting down.
GAGTCAGTGGTTAAGAGTACTGGCTGCTCTTTCAGAGGACTTGGTGTTCAAATTTCTAGCATCCACATAGAGACTCACAACCATCTGTAACTTCAGTCACCGGGAATCATATGTCCTCTTCTGCCTTCTCGGGTATTTCACAGTCAGTCATACATGCAAGTAAAACTCCCATACACATTAAAAAACAAAAAGTTAGATGGCAATAGAAAACCAATCTATTGTAATTTGTGACATTTGGACAAGCAAAGATATAAGAACAATGAAAGTATTAATGATGGCAGGAGATTAGGGAATGGAAAGTAGGACAGAACATTTTCCCCTAGAAGACTGGGAACAGTATGTGGTCCCTCTTCTGTTAGAGATCCTCAGGTCGCTAGGCCAATGTATTGCCATAGTGCCTGTCAGGAGAGAGCTTGTGATAGATACCATCTGCAATCACCTCTCTACTTACTGAACCTGTTGCCAAAATCAAGCGAATGACAGAACAAGAGCTTGCCTCTAGGCTTTACTGACAGCAATGATAGCTTAACAAATCCGACAGCATTTGTTGAGCACTCACCGTGGAAGGTTTACTTGCACTGATGCACGTTCCATGACTAGATTTCATTTTTTCATTTATAATAGTGTGTGCTTCCCAGGAAAAACTGTATTTTCCCTATTCTGTTTCTCTCTGGGTCAACTGCGGTAGCCTCCTACATGGGCTTTTCACTCCTCTCTTTCCTTTCCAATCAAAACCATATGACTGATTCCTTACATGAAAACTCATCAGATGACTCATCAATGATGACCGCTCTGAAAGCCTTCTCCTACCTACCCACTCTCACTGTCCACACTGCAGATACCATCCAGGATCCTTATTTTATTACTTTTTAAATTTGTTGTAATTTTTAGTTTCCAAACAATCTGAGCTAGGCTTAGCTGCACAGCCTTTTCAATGTCACTCAGCTGATAGAACGCTGATATAGCATGTCTAACTCCTCAGACCAATCACTCACGCCACATAAACTCGGTATGGTGCTGAATTCTTATGATATCAGAACTGAGGAGATGGAAGCAGGAGGAGCAGAAGTTCAAGGTCATCTTCAGCTACTTACTACTTACGGAGTTCAAGACCACTTGAGCCCTCATCATAAAAACAAACAAAAAACCCAAACAACCTATCTCCCACTATCTCTGCATAGCTTTTTATCATTTTTTTGTCTCAGATTCCCCACACCCCAGCTTTATTCAATGTAAAGTATTTCTCCACTGTACTCTTTTGCTTCAATTTTTTATTCCTGTTTCTATCAGAAGCTAATATTGTCTCCTTCCCTCTAACTTACTCCCTTTATCTCCCCAGAGAATGCTAAGTGAGGATGTCTCATTCATTACGATGTCTTCCACGAAAAAGAATATGATCTAGAAATAGTGTCATTCTCAGGACCAGTTTCCTGAATGGGAAGGAATAATGTTTATTCCCACAGCTATTTTTGGAAAACGGTTATTGCATTTTCTTCAGATTTCTGGAGGCACGGGGAAAGAAAGATTGTTAAAAGTCACCTGTTTAGCTGCAGAACCAGCATTCAAAACTAGGCCCAACTTCAGAGTTGATCTGCCCAGGAGATGGATCAGGCTATAAAGGGTTCATGTTCACCAGGAGCGCTTGGAAATGTCTAGGTTTAGAACAGTTCATTGTCTGGATGAAGCACAAAGGAAAGTTATCAAGTGGTTTTAGAAGTTGAAAAAATAAAACAACTATGATGTCACTGTTATCAGTATAAAAGAAGATTCACCTAAGCTTCTTATTTTTGCTTTGAACATTGGCATGGTGATGTGTCCACAGGCAAACATGTCACCTATGAATTGCACACAATGATCTGGAGAAGAATTAAGAGACAAATGATTGTCATGTGATTGTCATATTCATTAAAATTCAGGAACCTACCAATAGTTTTCTGTGACAATAAATACAATTCAATCCTATTTTATTTTATACATTATAAGGGGTTCAAAACAGCATCTCTGAAGATGGGCTCTGCATTAGAATCACATCAGAAGATTTTATTTTGATGCCTGGTCCGCATATCAGATCAATTGGATCAGTATTTCTGAGAAGAGAACCAGAATACCACGATTTTCTGTTTTTTCACCTCTGTGAATGACTGTATTATTCAAGAAGGGCTGAGAGCCTCAGCACATAATTTATGAATGCTACTTCCATCTAAGCATCTCTACTTCCTGATTATCCATCAGTCTTTCTCGCTCACATGTTCCCACTCGGTTCTTGCTTTCTCTTCTCTAATATTCCAATAAAACTTATCAAGCAATGGTTATTATTCAAGAAGCTACACAAATGAAGACAATCTTGTTAACTGGTTCCTGTACACTTATTTATAGATTTTTATGATTTGTATTGGGAAAATGCTTGAAATACAGAGCACTTTAAAGGGATACGTTTTAAGTTAGCTTGATAAAATGACCGAGCAACACAATTCTTCCTTTTTGTTTAAAACAGATCTTTTTCATATAATATATTCTCAATATGGTTTCTTTCCCCAACTCCCTGCAGATTCCCCACTTTCCACCCACCTCAATCCACACCCTTTCTTTCTCTCTCATTAGAATACAAACAGGCATCTGAAAATAAAATAAGATAAAGAAAAACAAACTAGAATAGACCAAAACAAACAGAAAAATAGAACCAAAGAAACAGATGTTGAAACACACACATTTGCACACACAGAAAACCCATAAAAGTAAAATCAGAAAACATAATATATAAGCAAAAGATATGTAAGGTGAAAAACAAGCCCAAAACAGGACAAAAACATACAAAGCATTGTGACACACATAACACACACACACACACACACACACACACACACACACCCCTCCAAAACACCACTGAGTTCCTGTTGTTGTTGGTCATTTGCTGCTAAGCATGAAGCCTAATTCTATGAGTGGCTTGATTCCCCATCAAGACTTCATTGGGGAAAAAAAGTAATTTTTCATTTGTGAGCAGTTGTCAGTTGAAGATAGCTTCTGGGTTAGGGATAGTTCTTTTGTCCACTTCCCCTCGCCACACTGTGATCCCATCTGGCCCAGACATGTGCATGCTGCCTCTGTATCTGTGAGTTCATATGTGTGTCAACCATGTTGTGTCTCTAGAAGGCCTTGTTTCTTTGGTGTCTTCCATCCACATAATTCTTAATGAAACATAAAGGCAATAATCACTACTTTTTAAGATGATGGTGACAAAGAACATGTTTTGAAATTCAGGCACCAAATCTTTTATAAAACGTACTGTTTTGCAATGTGGTCTGGCTTCCTTCCCAACAAGAACTGGAGTGTGTAATAATCTTCTCTTTCCTTGAACCTGGTTGGCCTGAGTCAACCACGTGCATCTGTTGAAATGTCGACGTGTCCCCTGCACACTGGAGGCTAGTTCAGAGAAAGCAACTGCCTCCCATCTGAAGATTCCTCTTTTCAGTTCCCCCACCCCCTGCAGACATGCACCCTCCATGCACATAAATCCTCAGCCACAAGGAAAAGATTCATAGCTGGCCTCAGCGAAGCTCAGCTTTCAAATCATCCCAACCTGTGTTCCGGTGGTTTGAGTTAAGAGGTCGCTAAGTAATTCAAGTCTGATTACCCTAAGCTCTCCAAGTCTTCATAATTTAGTCTCTATAAATAGGATAACAAAGAGTGAATAAATATATAATTTTTATAAAAACAAACAAACAAACAAACAAACAGAAAAAGACAACCCAACTCTGTTATATCCTATCCAACTCCAGAACCACAGAATCCATGATATCACAAACGGCTCCTTTCATTTAAGGCAGCAAAATTGGGACTAGATAGGTACCCAGTGTTCAATGACCAGAATCATTTCAGGAGACTCACGCTGGGAAAAACACAGACCGGAGTTTCATTCTTTCAACGTTTCTGTTTTTTCAGCTTCATGAAAGCTTTCTCTAACATTTACTCTGGATCTACAGCTTTTACTGGTTTGAGTCTCTTAGTATATACACATAAAATCATTGTCCAACTACATTGTTTCCAGGAGTGTTTAAATTTATTTAAGCTCTACAGAGACAGGGTAAGAGGGCCCATTAGATACAACACTTACAGTCTAATGATTTGAAAAGCCTAGAACCCACATAAAGTTATAGGCAGCAGTGGAACTCTGCGACCCTAGTATTACTGCAGTGAGGTGAAATGTGGAGACAGAAGAGTCCCTACAAGTTGTGGCCCGGCTAGTATGGCATATATAGCATTAAACCACAGGAGACCCCAATACCTAAGAATATCCTCAGATATCCACACACATCATGGAATGAACACATACACACATTCTTGTGTGTGCGTGTATATGTATATGTGTGTGTACACATATATACACATATATGTGACACATAAATAAACAAAAAAAATGTTGAGTCAGGCATTTCTATTATAACAGCATCATTAAGTTCTTCCCTAAGCAGTTCTTGAGTAGACCTGGATAGAGCTGTATCTTTAGCACAGGTGAAATATGATAACAGAAGGATTGTGTATGTAAGAGAGAGACAGAGACACACAGAAAGAGATAGAGAGATGCTGGATAGAAGACCTAGAGCCCTAAGCATGCACAAAGATGTCTCCCTTGAGCTTCAGCCCCAGTCTTGAGAAGGGACTTCTTGACAGAATCTTTTCTGCTTGTTTTACCAAGTAGCTCATGTACTTATGTCTTCTCAAAGAGGACTAGAAATGTACCTACAGTTCAACACAAAGACATCAAAGCAACATAAGTCCATTCTCAACTGTCTTCCTCTTTCTCCTGGATGCAGAGAAGGGGTGACAGGAAGAGGCGAAAGGAAGAAGTGAAATAATGAAGACCTTGGAAAAATCAAAAAGAAAACCAGAGAGGACTTAGAGCAACAAATTAAGAGTTTGCACTATAAACATGTCATCCTGGGAGAGCCTCATCCTTCTTTAACAGATTATGAGAGAGATAAAAGGTCTGGTCACAGAGCAGCAGAAGAAAGAAGTAAGACTGTGTTTTCCTGTTTCGAGACTAGGAGGAAACAGCATCTCAGATCATGCTCTCTGAAGCAGACACTATCACTTTGCAATGGGCAGAAAAGCAATTTCCTTGCCCTCCTTGTTTGGTATCAACTGAAAACTGGGCTTGTAAGCAACCAGCAAATGGGTCAGCCCTCTTTCATATGCCTACAGATGCCTTCCAAGCTGACCACAGATGGTCTCTGCTGCGACTTTTCCTATGCATGTGCTAGAGGATGCCAGAATTCAAACCTCAGCAGCACAATGAACTGACTGCTTTCCTAACTGGAACTATTTTGTTTTTGTGTTTTTCTTTATTTAACCCTCAAGTCACTCCAAAAATAGATGTTCTGACAGAGTTCTACTAAGGGTATATGTAGCTATACAAACACAAAGTTCAGCAATACTGCTTTTATATTATTATTTTTATGGAATTATTTGACTTAGAATGAAATAAAAAGACATCTTGTTGACTGATCCCTTACAACCAAACAGTGTTTTCCAGGAATGAGCACAGTACTTGGGCAAGCACTTTACCTTATGACAACTATAAAGGCCAGATTTCTATCCTGGAACCAGCAGTATCACATGGAAAGAAAGATACGGCATAGCTCTGAGAAACATCAGGGACGCTGACCCATGGGCTCTGATGACACCATTGAAAGCATTTCTGTTTAAATTTGTGACATATCAATATCTTACACTAAAACATAAATTGCAAGCCAGGTGTGATGATGCAGGCCAAAAACTCCTGGCAGGAAGAGACAGGAGGATCAGTGGTCCAAGGTTAGCACTGGCTGTATCTCAAGGTAGTTCCACTCTGGGCTACATTAAATTGCCTCAGAAGATACAACTGCAATCCAGGAGTAGTTGCACGTGCTTTTAATGTCAACACAAGTTCAAGGCCAGTCTGCACTGCACGGAGACTAGCACACCATCCTAGGCAACATAGTTAGATTCTGTCAGAATAAACAAAGAAATAAAGAAGATTGTGTTGTGCTTTTACTATATTTCGCTCTGACTCTTTAAATTCATGTTAATTCTATGGATGTGACAAACTGAACCCACTAATAGAAAGAAAAGACAGCTTTACAATGTATACAAAGAGGAATGTAGGACATGTCTTCTCCTTAAGAAAGCCCACCTGCAGATGGCACAACCAGCTTCCCTGCCCATCCACAGAAGAGTGAGCCTGCACCACAATTCATTTCCTCTTGTGGGAAAATCATGTGTTTGTTTTGTTTGGCTTTGCTTTTTAAGACTAGGGGAGAGATGGAGGGAGGAAGGAAAAGGTAAGATATTTGTGAGACAATGTTTTTGTATCTCTGCAAAATCACAGCTTCTGGTACTTACTGTAAAATTACACTTCCAACCTGGAAAAAAAATGTATAATTTTCACATGAACTAACAAGCCAATTTACTCAAGCAACAAGCTAACTTTGTAAGCAAACCTGTGAAGATGCAATGAAAATAACATAGCCCCATTCTTTTCAAAATCTATTCTGTGACTGTCACTTCTACAAGTTACACCTAAAAATGACATCCCCAATGAATTTAAGGAGTCCTTACTTCACATCATTTTTAGTGATTCACATGAGATTTAACTGTGTGCCTGTCCATGTAAACATGCATGTGTGTTTATTCATATCTATGAATTTGGGTACACACAAGGCAGAAGTAAGAGGGGACTACCTGGGGCGCTGGTCTTCACCACCTTTTCCACATTGTTTAAGGAAGAGTCTGTTCTTAGTAATTTACCACTGCAAAGAGAAGGTTAGCTGGCCTGAAAGGTTATGGGGACTGTTCTGTCTCTGCCTCCCATCTTTCCAAGGAAGTGCTGGGATGGCAGATGTTTGCCACCATGGCTAACTTTTATATAGGTCCTGGAGATTTGAACCCGGGCCCTCACACCTGCACAGCAAGCATTTTGCCCACTGAGCCATCTTTCCCCATCACATGACTATTTCATCTATTTGTCTTGGAGGTATATTTACTTTCTCTTCTGCATGTATGAGTGTTTTGCCAGCAAGTACATGGTTTATGCACTATATACATACAGTGCCTCTGGAGGCCACAATAGGGTATCTAATCCCCTGTAACTGGAATTACAGACAGTTGTGAACCACCTGGGTCTTCTGCACCAGCAACAAGCTCTCTTAACTACTGAACACTTTCTCCATCCTCTACCTAAATGTTTTCAAGGACTCAGAGAAGAGCCATAGGAGAAAGATACAAGAAGGTTTATTTTATCCACTTTTGCACACTCATTAGAATGCAGATGCACTAGTGTGTGTGCTCATGCATCTACCTTTCCTTGAGGTGAATACAGAAAGACAGGTAAACCTTCTATTGTATGCATACAGTGAGAAATAACTGACTTAACTTACAATAACCAGTATCCAGCAGAGCTCTGACTAGGCCCTGCTGCTGTAAGGAACTTCCCAGGAGCAGAAGAGAACAAAGAGGAAGAACACAGTGGTTGAGATTTTTCTCAGATCCTTTATACCTCTGTTTGCCTAGCGCTTCAATCCATCTTCTCTGTCCTCCCAGGCCAACTAGCCAGCTAACCTAAAAATGCATTAACCTAAGAACACCAAGGATCAGAGGCCAAAATCTGAGAATACATTGGCACTTCATCTGGACAGAGGAATTCATCATTTTACAGTCTTTCTCCAAAGAAACTGAGAAAGGAGATCACAGGCAGGGGCATTTGTCCCTTAGATGGTTATACCAGGTGGCAGAAATGCCAAGGGGAACTGCACTCTGGCAAGTGGTGCTACCTCCTAAACGTGAAGGTGCTTTCAGAGCCAAGTCCCGGGAGTAGCACCCAGAGGAATAGCTCAGCTAGGGGGCATCTTCCCTCTGCCACATACTCCTGGCAGACAAAAGAAATTACCATTTAGGTCAAGACTGGAAAAAAATAGATTAAAGGGAAAGGAAAACACCAAAACCAGCATCTACAGAAATAAAATAAAGCAAAAATCTGTCTGTGGCCAAGTCCAGCCTCAAGTGATATGAAATTTTAATGCCTAGAGAATCCTCAAAGGAAATTTAACTACATCATAACATCAGTGGGAGAGTGAGGTTGTGTTCTCAGCTGTGGGTATGTTGAAAGGGGAGCATCTATTCAATGAATAGAGTTGCATTCTATTGATGGAGTTCACAAGAAGCAGTTTTCAGGATTGGCATTTGCCTTTGGAATTGGTAAAGTCAATTGCCTAGAACTCCTCTGAAGAAGCCTCTGAAATTTATGGGAAAAAAGGACTAAGACCCAGTAAAGGGTGATTTCAGAGGCAGCGTGACATGATGCTTATCAAGATAAGCTTTGACTAGAGACAGAACTGCAGTCAGACCTGAACACTACCGGGAAAGAGCTATGCAACTCCAAAGAATTCAGTGTTTGAGATAGCAGAAATAACCCCACTTTCTTCACCATGTTGTACAGAAAGCACCTTAATTAAATAATTTTTGTACTATGATGTTCTATTAAGAGTGAATTAATCCAAGCCAGAAAAAAAAATAAATATAATAATAATGGTGATGGATGATGGCAATAAAGATTGATGATGATGATGCTATTTCTGATTTGCTTGATGTTTTTGCATGAAAATTAGCCTATTGTTAAGCTGTGGTGACAAAAATAATTAACAAAGTTTTGAATTTAAATTGTTTCTACTTTCAGAATTCGTGTGTACATCTCCTCTTAGCTTTGCCAGTGTCTCTATGGCAATGCCCTTTAGCTCAAAAATCCCAACTTTAAAAATCAACATTAACAACTATTGAAAAATAAATGGTATTTGATAAGGGTTTGAATTCAGCTACAACATCCAGACACAGCATGCAATTTGGTTTCCAACTTAATAAGGTATGAAAAGGCATAGCATACTTAAACAGTATGTATGCTTTTCCAGTAACTTTAGGAATGATATACTCTAACTGCTTATTCACTGTTCTGCTGGCATTACTAGTTCCCCAAATCAACAACAGTCAAGTGTTAAGGAAGAAAAAATTTTATAATCTTTAAAGCATAAAAAAAGTCAATGCTGATGCAGTCTATAACGCCTAAATATTTACTAAACATGAAGGGAGATTTGTGTCTTAGTCGGGGTTGTTAAGACAGAGAAACACCATGGACAAAGAAACTTGGGGAGGAAAGGGTTTTTTATGGCTCACAGTTGGAAGTCAGGACAGGAACCCAAACAGGAAATAAACTCCAAGGCAGGAATTGATGCAAAACCCATGAAAGAGTGCTGCTTACTGGCTTTCTCTCCATGGCTTGCACAGCCTGCTTTCTTACAGAACCAAGGACCGGAAGCCAACAGATTTGCCTGTACTCAGAGTTCATGGAGCCATTTTCACAACTGAGGTTGCCTCCTCTCAGATGACTGTAACTTGTGTCAAGTGAACATAAAAATAGCCAGCCCAGTCCCCATTGAGAATGCCGTTCAAGGAGAGGAATTTGATGCCACCTGCCAAAGAGCTGACAGAAAAAAGCAAGCAGCAAAGAAAAATGCAATGCTGTGTGTGGCTCTGCACCAAGTCTCAGCTGTGTCATGTTTTTGAGGACAGAAAAGGAAGCAGCGCTTTCTAAGGAGACAGCTAGAAAGGAACCTGGACGCATGCCTTTTATTTCCTTCCCTGTGCATAAATATCTCTTCCTGTGCCCGAAGGAGAACACAGGAGGGCAGTACCCAGGGAACCTCTCTTCAGTATCTACCTAACAGCTGCTACTTTTCACAGAACCACTGGAGGAAACCTTTGAGAAGTCCTGAACAGTCTGGAATTGATGGTGAGTTTAAACACGAAAACAGTAATATTCAGACACTTGTCCTTACATAGAAAGACTCTACAGCCAGAAACTGAACAAACCCATTCCTCATATGCCAAAATCTTGATGCCGTGTATTTTCTTCCTTAACACTTGACTGTTGTTATATATTCTTCGAAGCTGAAAGCTACCTACATTGATAAGATATGGGCATTTTGAGTTTATTTTTCTCCTTGAAACTCAGAATTTCTCATAAAATTTATAACTTCCCTTGGTAGTTGTTGTTGTATATAGCATGTGTTGAAAGAGAGAGGAGTAAAGGGAAAAAGTGAAACAAATAAAGAAAGGGGAAAAAAAAAGCAAGAGAGCCTGGGGAGAGAAAACAGTGTTACCATGCCAGGAGAGAAAGCAGTAGCTAAAATGATCACTTCTCTTCATCAGGCAATATCTGCACCTGATGGGAGCGCCTGTAATACAATTTGTTTCTGTGTATCTTTTAACTCACATATTAATGCTACAAATCTTGTGAGTGGGAGGAGATCTCAAGCATGGGCCACACAGGGGCATGCCTGAGCTGGCTCACACTACCTCCTAAAACCTGTTTGGTTGTGCATACTGCTTCCCAAACGGTGCCATAGTGGTAGCTTGAAATTAGTGTCAATGGGAGAATTGATGTTGCAGAAATGAACAAATATCACAAGCCAAACCTTGCCCTGCAGAAAGGTAATGCTTAAAAAAAAAGCTAGCAGCCCACTGGACCAGACACTTAGAGTTTCCTAAACTTACAGCACCAGACATAACTAAGCATCTACTGAGCATGAAGCACTTGGCAGGTGTGTCATATTTAACCCTTTATGACTCTCCTTAAGAACGAGATTGGCACTAATTCTTTATCACTGCTACACACGAAGACTGGAAAGCTTTAACTAGGACACAGTTTGAGTTTAAATCCACCCTTATTATCACTACAGGACACCATTATCTGAAGTTACCGGATTATGGAACCTGGAGAAAAAATCATGTTGCCACAGGTATTCTAGGGACCCACATGGCAACTGGAAGCCAACATCAAAGCTAAAATAGAAAGATGTGTCATGGATACTTGAAGATTCTTGGACGAAGCACGTGTTTAGTAACATTCTTTAGGTATCTATAGACTGTACACTCTGTTTATTACTCAAATAAAGACACAAGAGGCATTTTTACTAAAATGTGTTAATGCCAAAAAATGCAAGGGGATGGTACACAAATCTACTTGTATACTGAAAACACTTGAGTGAATTATGAAATATCTTTTATAGAATAGACATTTATAACATATCTAGTTGATGAATACAAATATAATCTGTAACAGGTGAAAGATAGCATAATATTAATCTCAAAGAAAAAAAAATATTCTTTTTTTTTTTTTTTTTAGAAAGCCAGAAGGCTGACTCCAGGCACTGGGTCTTTTAATAGAAAGTCTGATTTCCTGATTTCCGTCAGACGTCTGGGAAGAAGAATTCCCATTCGTGAGGTAGAGAAAGTAAGCTTGTAAAAGCTAACGTAAGTCAGTCCTATTCCTAAAAATGACTTAAGGGTGGTCCAAAAGGCTTCTGCTATGAAGGCAGGTAAACTACACAGGATTTAGTACTAAGCTCATATCCTGGCTCAGTTGCTTCCTAAGCATATAATCTCAGGCAATTCTCAAAAGTTTTATCATGTGCTAAGTGAGGATGATAACAGTATCTACATCAACAGGTTGTTGTAGAGCTAGAGTTATCTAGAAAGTGCTGAAACATTTCTTACCGAAGGGTCACTGCTAAACAAGTATTCACACTTGAAATGTTGTTTACAAAATTTCTGTTGTCAGTTTAAAAAGAAGCTTTGTCAAATTTAGTAGTTTGTGGGTTTTGTGTTTGCTTAATTTCCCACTGGAACACAGTGCCAAGCTCTTGATAGGCTTATAACAAATGCTGGTTGCTAAAACAGAACCCACTGTTCTTCAGTAGCTTCATTAAAACTGAAAGAATAAAGGATGACACAGATTCTAGAAAAAGGACATGGCTTAACAATTGCAGAGCTTAGAATATTTCTGCATACATTGAAAGAAAATATCATACTTCAAATGATCAGTTTAATAATTGTCCTTGATTTCATGTATTAGTACATTTTTATTAATGCTTTCTTTCAAGTAAAAGTAGAGGTGTCATGTAGTACACATCATGGACAATAAGAGACAAAAGCTACTTATCATCTCTTGGTGCACATGGTTTTTTATTATTTTTTTAATATTTATGGGCCCAGAGTTTTGATAAATGATAATTCAAGTGAGACATGGCGAGTTGTTCCTAAAAGACCCATGATAATTTCATTCTGGCATTTCTACCTGAGGCAAAATTGACTCCAAGATTACTAACTCATACAAAGCAATGATGTCAATGAAATTCCACCCCAAATCCAGGAACCAAAGTCAAACTAGTGGTAGACATTATGATAGACAGAAACTCCCCTGGACAGGACATGATTGTTAGCATTATTCGGCTCAAAGAATAGAAGGTTGATTAGAAGAAAACAATCACGTGTAATAACTAATTAAAAAATGTGAGAGGCGTTTTGATTTGCATTTCCCTAATGGCTAATGAGGTTGAGCATTTCTTTAAGTGTCTCTCTGCCATTCTATATTCCTCTACAGAGAATTCTCTGGTTAGCTCCGTTCCCCATTTTTTAAGTGGATTACTTGTTTTGCTGCTTTTCAGCTTCTTTAGTTCTTTATATATACTGAATATTAGCCCTCTGTCAATGACTGGCTCTTTGACCTCCCCACCTCCCAAGGGAGGAGCAGTACTGTTAGGCCACAGAGGAGGACTTTGCAGCCAGTCCGGAAAATACTTGACAAAAGCGAGTCATATGAAAGGGGAGGAGGTCCTCCCCTATTAGTGGACTTGGAAAGGGGCAGGGAGGAGATGAGGGAGGGAGGGTGGGATTGGGAAGGGAATGAGGGATACAGCTGGGATACAGAATTAACAAAATGTAACTAATGAGAAAAATAAAATTATGGAAAAAAAATGTGAGGGCTTATGTGTTAAGAGATAGTTACCATATGTCTGTCATGTACAATCAAAGGGAACTCAGAAAAAAAAATACACCTTAAATTAGAATAGTAGATAATTAATTGATGAGGAACTCTTGGGTAACAAAAGTCAGAGATTATTGGGCTAACTTATCAGGGGACAGACAGTGTGAATCTTTGTTCTTTATGGGTTGTAGCTGTGAGTATGGTGGTTTTAAATTTGTTTCACTGCCTATTTTTTTCCATTTGTAAACTGAAGAAAGAGTATTCAAAAGCTAGCTAACTCATTCCTTCCCAGAGTTGTAACTCTACAGATGAATATATCATCTCTGCAAGACATTTACACCTTCTTTTCTTCTTCTTCATATGTTGTCTTTTCTAGTCTTAAGATGTCACAGTTGCCTAAGACTCCTGTAACCTTCAGGGCTTCCATGACACCCACTGTTCTTTACATTGTCTGACACCTCCAGTTCTACTAACTCTCCCACTATCCCTTCCCTTTTCCGTGGCTTCTCACTCTCCTACTACGTGCTTGTTACAGAAATGCCAAACTCTAAAGACCATTCTCTATTTGGAAAATATCACCCTTTTATGTGGATTGAACTACTCTCTTTAAGTGGATAACGCCCATGTCACAATATCATTTGGGAAGTCATGCTTAAACTCTAATTCAGAATATTTCTGTGTAGCCCCACAGAGTTTTCTCACAGTCAACCAAACTTCAAAGTTACTGACTTCATCTCTTCTTCTTTTATGTAGCAGCCTTCAAAATGTACCTATTTAGCTCTTCTCTGGGTGGATGCAACTCTATCATCAGTCAGTGACCTCTCAATTCATGCTTTCACCCTTGTTATTCTGTTGTCAATGGTTTGCCAATCTATGTTAAATCCATGCTTTCAATTTAGCTTTCAAGATATTTCACAAACTGCCCCAGCCATGAATCACAGTTATCTGCCATTTTGAAGTTCTCCTACAAAGACCAAATGCACACATTCTTATGTACTGCTTTTGACTCTTTGTTTAAACTCGGTCCCACCTATGGGAAGCCCATTTGGATCTTATATAGTAGTGTTCAAAATCTAGGTCCTGACCTTTACCACCACAGTAAATAGCAGTTGCATTTCTAATCCACATTTCTATTCATTTTTTCTAAGATTTATCACCTTTATTATCACTTCACCATATGATTTTAAAAGAACTTTGAAATAATTACATTATGATACTACACCATTGTATCTTCTTTAAAGAGAAGTGTAAATACATATTGATCATAGTTAATCTTTATTAGCTTTAATTTTTAGTTCTACTTTTTATTCTGTCTTCAGTACAGACACCAATACAGTCCAGCACACTTATTTGTCCATATCAGATTGGAAGCACTAGGTCACGCCACTCAAAAGTCTCTTTCTCCACTAATACAAATGGGAAAGAAATGAGAGATGAAAGATTAAGTTAAGTATAGAGGAGAAGAAAGAAGTAGAAAGAAAATGCAAAAGAAGAAACAAGAGAAAGAAGTCCTAATATTTTGCTTCCTCTAAATTTGACAACTCAGAAATTAGCTGTGTGTGATCCTTCTCACAGTTCATGTCTAGTTTTGGATAATCAGTCAAAAGGTTATAACTCACAGCAGTTGCCCTCTGAGAACTCTCCCTCGGGTTTCTGCTTCCTAAGTAATACAGCTAACAACTTCATTTATTCAATGAAACAAACTCTTACCTCACTCCACTGACCTATTTGAATGGAGTCAACTGACATTCAGGTTCTATGCACCATACTTGCATTTCCACCTATTAGTTCCTGGGGGTATTTCCTCTTTAGCTGACTTAACACTGTGCTTAAAATTCTCTTCCTCTAGCATCAAATAAAAATCATCACTTATCTTTCAGCCATGACTTTGTTGTCTACTGAAGCAAATTATATCATTCTCACTAAATCTATCAAATCCAAATAGTAAAAATAAAACCCTCCTGCTGGCACAAACAGACTCATCTTTGATACACAGAATATCTTAACAGCTTGTCCTTGGCTGTTCACTCTACTGTATGTTGGTGTATTTACAGGGTTCCTACTAAAAAAAGAATTGAACAAGGGAAAACAACCAAGTTCAGAATGTTTTAAATCTACATTACATACTGTCAAAATAACTTTTAAATATATGTGAAACAGAATAGTTGCAATTCAAAGCAAGAAGCCATAAGGGGGAAATAGAGAATGTAACCATGCCATAAAAATCACGTAAGAATGAAGTTACTTGCATCATCCATATTCTGCCAGACTTACTGGGAAATGCATGGCCAGGTGAATGTAGAGTTTCCCACTCCCAGAAACTCCCCTGATGGCGAAAAATGCTCTCTAGGTAGAAAATGATAAAGACTGAGCAGTAAACCTTGAGTGGAAAATGGGATCATTCAATAAAAGATGACAAATGGTCTTCTGATTTCAGTATAACTATTCTGAGAGTCTAATGAGGATGCTGTGATCAAATAATTAATGTGTGATTATTAAGAACCTACTGTATGAATGGCACTGTGTCTACTTCTCAGGGAACACGAAGAAAGCACTCAATAATTTTTCCTCTTAGGAAGGATTTGTCTCAGACACTGTTCTGTTGCTGTGGAGAGACACCATGACCAAGGCAACTCTTAATTTAAAAAGAGCATTTACCTGGAAGCTTGCTTGCAATTGCAGAGGTTTAGGCCATTGTCATCATAGCAAGGAGCATGGTAGCAGGTATGCGTGATACTGGAGAAGTAGCTGATAGCTACATCCTCATTCATAAGCTGAGAGATCCACTGGGCCTGGCATGAGCTTTTGAAACCTCAAAGCCCACCCTCAGTAACATGCTTTCTCTAACAAGACTACACCTACTCCCAGGAGGTCATACCTTCTAATCCTCCTAATTCTTTCAGACAGTTCTAATCCCTAGTTACCAAGCATTCAAATATATGAGCCTATGTGGGCCATTCTTACTCATACAACCACATTCCCCTTCCCCGCCCCCATAGGCTTGTAGCCAAATCATAATGTAAGAGTGCATTTGCTTTAACAGTTCCCGTAGCCTACCACAGTCACAACACATTTAAAAATCTAAAGCTCAAAGTCTCTTCTGAGACACAGGACACTTTTTAACTGTAACCCTCTTTAAAGTCAGAATCAAAAGGCAGATCACAATCACATACTGCCAACCTGGAAATGCACAGCATATACATTACCACTCCATCAGGGAGAAAATTGAACATGGTGGCCAAATACTGGACTAAAGCAAGACCAAAACCAGCCAGGCAAACTGCATCTCTATGTCTAATGCCATAAGGCTATTCAGATCTCCAACTCCTCTCTGCTTTATTGGCTGCAACATACTTGTCTTCTTTGGACTGTTTCCACACCCAGTATGCAGCTCTCCTTGGCAGGTACACCATGTCTCTGGTATTTCCAACATCTTAGAGTCTCAGACAAAACTCAGGCTTCATCTTCATAACTTCATGCAATGGCCTCTCAGAGGCTCCATACAGAGACATCCCTGACACATGCCTGGCCTCAAAAGCTTACCTTAGCCAAGAAGGGAGATTCCATAAGCCCTTCCTGAATCCTTGACTCTAAAAACAGAACCACATGGATACAGGAATGACACATGGGGAATCTTGAGAGACCATCCACAATAGAATAGAAAGCTATGTATAAAAGAAATACTAATGTTGATAAACCTATTTCATGTATAGTTGAAAACAGGAACTTGAAACACAGAATGGGTGTGGGGAACACTTCTTAATTTCAGTTAAATAGTAGGATAGAATGACTCTTCAACACATCATACAAAGGAGAAAGAGATATATGAATATTTTTTATAAAATAAACCTTTGCCTAATCATGAATTTCCTCATAGACATTTAGGGAAAACAGAACTGGAGGGAGAACAGAAAGCAAGTGCCGGTGTGTGTTCTTTTGAGTGACTATCTAAGCCTCAGAAAAGAGTCAAAACCATCCATTCCTAGAACTCCTGCAATTTACCTGGAGGCTCCTTATAGTGTTGAGACTCAGGTCATTGAGAGAAGCAAAATACAGAGATGAGAACCTTTTATTTCTGGCTAGTTTCTGCTTTCCCCCAAAGGCCTCCTGACATGAAGAGATAGATGGTGCCCATTGCTGGGGGTCAGGAAGTCTACCCATTGATGCCTTTGGAGTCACATTTGTCATCTGAGTGCTCTCCACTCAGTTGAATGGCTCATCATGGGCCTGGCTTAAATGCTCCCAGGATAAGGAGTCAAGGATTCAGGACAGCACACATCACTCTTCATCACTCAGGAGGGGGAAAAGAAAGGAAAAAAAAGGGGGAGGGAAATGAAGTCATCTATGACTGAGTTTTGATTAATTACCAAGCTTGACAGTGATGAGTGTGGTAAGTAAAAGCAGGAGGGGGAAAGGAGTTAGGGGGAAGTGAAAAATATACTTAAAGAGGAATAGGAAAGTGAGAAAGCCACTTTAGAAACTCTTCCTACAGAGAAAACAAATGCACCTTAAATTAGAAAAATTGGTTACTCATGTCAGATGTCTTACAGAGAGAATCAGAGAACTTGGGAACTATAAATAACACAGAGAGCTCAGGGCCTGTGTTCCAGAGGCCCAGCACTAGGAGAATGAGGGAGGGGATCTGGAAAGATGATCTCTGAAAACCAGTGAAAACTAAAGCCAGATTTATTCATACCAATTGCACTTTGTCCTGAGTAGCCACTGTCTATACTGATGACAAACAGCTATTTGTAGCAAGCACATGGAGATCAAGAGCTCATAGTCTGACTGCCCATCCCACCTCCACAGTGAAACTGCACATTTCTTGGCATCTTCTGTGGGGGGAGGGTCTTCAAAGGAATCTCTTTGCTGTTTCCTTACTATCTCTCATAACATCTTCTGACCTCCAAGTCACTGGTATAGACAGACCATCCAGCTACCCTCTCATTTGCTAGAAATTCCCAAAAGTAGGATTCTTCTTCGCACTGAAAAATCCTGTCCTGGGGATGACTCGGTGAAATATAAAATACATTCACTTGAAAGTTCCTAGGGCAAAGCTGACCACTTTACAATTGAGCCCAAGGCTACACAGTGCTTCCTTTCTGGAAAACAGAGGTAGTGAAAAGATACTTCTGGTAACTTTGAGTGTCACAGTAAAGGGCTAGTCATCCCATCATCTAAGAAAGCAGTTCTCAACCATTGGGTTGTGTCCCCTTTGGGAGTTGAATGACCCTTTCACAGGGGTTGCATATCAGATATCTTGCATGTCGGATATCGACAATAGTAAAATTACAATTATGAAGTAACAACAAAAGGAACTTTATGTTTGAGGGTCACCACAACCTCTATTAAAGAGTCACAGCATTAGGAATGTTGGGAACCACTGATCTAAAAGAATCTGAACAGAAGCCAGAAGTAGTCCAAGGTAAGAGGAACAGGATTCCTAGATAAATGAAACAGCAGACTCCAGCTCATCCATGGATCCTAGAAATCTCAGAGAATTCCTGTTGTTACAAATGTGTTCTCTGAACATTGCACTAACCATTTGGGGCTATAATGTAGATATCATTGCCTAAGGGTTTGAAAACAGTTAAAACGCTTCTGTTTTTAAATCTGGAGGTAGTTCATACATTTATAGGATGCCCCATCTGGACTGTATTAATCACATCTGCATTCTGAAATATGCAATCCAAAAATTAGTTCACAGAGCACTGTTAATTGCAAGTAAACAGGGTTCTGTTCAGTAGGGATTCCCAGGTGATCTCAGCCAAGGAAAACACATTAGGAAGCCATGTACCCATTTAGCACTATGATTCTGCCAACTCATTCTCTCCATCACTTTCTTGTTCTCTTTGTAAACAAATATCCTCAAGTTGTTTCCATATCAGCAGGAATTTGTTTCTTTGGCCAATAAGAACCTCAATTTCATTAGATTAATGATTGGTGACTTTTTTGTAATGTTCAGAGCTCATAATAATTAATAGTGCTAAAAGTTTGTAAAGTTGACAAACTAAAATTTATTAACTTCAATATAAGCTTTTTAAAAGTGCTTGCAACTATGATTTATACAAGAGTTAATAAAACAACGGTGATATAAATATGTTATATTCTAAGATAATTTTTCTCTTTTTTTCTCAACCATTTCTTTTGCTCTGTGGCACTGGTAATATACTACTGAAGGCCAGAATCTGTAGCAATCTCTTGCCTGAGCAATTTAAAATCAAAGGCAGATTCAGGGGGTAAATATTTCTGTTTTGCCTTTAGTTTTTTCCTTTCTTTTTTGAATTTACATTCCTTGAACAGTGCCCTTCCTATTTATAGATCATGGTTTATATTTATATTATCACTGTTCTTCTCGGAAGCTCAACCTTTTCATGTATCTTCTTTATTCTTATTCCCTTCTTTGACAAGGTCAAAGGTAAGTGTAACATTTGAGCTAATCCTACACAAGAATGGTTTGTCACTTCTTTTCATGTTATTGCTCTCAAAATGTTCACTTCATTCTTGGCTACATAAGGTACATAGAGTGCTTACTTACCAAAAATAGTCACAGACCCTCAGAGATGACAGGAAGCTTGGGGATATCTGTGCGGTGAGTCTCAGGACAAGGGAGATGAAATTGCTTATTTATGTTTTAGGGTTTGTTCAGAATCAGGTATTAAATAATATTGTTTTATTGCATATAACATGGTATGTGTCTACTAGAAAAGATAGTTTTGCCATCTGCAAACACCCCCTCTTGGATTCAATACCCCACTGAAAATGTTCTATTTCAAGGCTACATGTGGTCATTTCTTCCTGCCAGTTCACAGAAAGAGGTAAATCATAGGTGACTGTAACCACACACTTCATTTTTTTACCTAGTGTCAGACACTAGGTTGAGCTGACAACAGTCTCTAATAGAGGCATTAGCAGTATGCTGAGCGCTGTTTCATTTTTTAATTGTGTTACTTCATATATCGGTGATATGTGTTTGTGTGCTTATACAGGTACAACTTCCTACCTGTGCACCTGTCTAGGGTGTAGGAAGATGTCATTGTCCTGTTCTATCACTCTCCACTCTATGTCCTTGAGATAGTGTCTTTTAATGAGCCTGGAATTCATCATTTCAGCTGGTCTAGCTAGCAAGCAAACTCTAGTATTTCCTTAATCTCTGACTTGCATGATGCCAGGGCTATAGATTAAAAAAAAAATCATGGCAGGTTTTTATGCAGAATCTAAACTCAGGTACTCGTGTTTAAGTATCAAGGGCTCTTACCCACTGAGCGATGCCCCCACTTCTAGTATGTCTTACAAAATGTGAGTCATATACCTGGATGGAACAAAGTAACCACAGCTGAGTAGTGGCAGTAGTGGCAGTAGACCCCAATTCAGTTTAGATTGACTGCAACTTTGAGGTTTACTCACTGTACCTACAGTGTACAGCATAACCAGGATCTTGGGGACACCATCTTTTCCTCCCATCCTGAAGCTGCAAAATATTTATTTAAGAATACACTTTAAATCTAACAAGTAAGAAGGCAGTCTGACCCACTGTCAATGCAATGATAATATATAGCATTATAACTGAGAGAGAAATCAGGTGCCTTAATTGAGTTACTTTAACAACCCCCAAACATATCTTATTAATCAGCTACTGTGTCATTTCAGACAAATTTAACTCCTTTGAGTCTTACTAAGTTGTTCTACACATAGTTGATTAAAGCATTCAAAGTCTTACACTGATTTCTTGCCATGTTGAGAACTGCCAGTTAATAGTGTCTACCATGACTAATAACAAAATTGAAGCTTCCATTTGCACCCATTGATACCAAAGTATTGTAATATTGGGGAATCTTCTATTTTTTTTCCTGTATCAGTAGATAATTCACACCAGTATCTTAATGTAAGTGGACATGGGATGATGTTGGAAATCCCAACATAGGCTGAACACCAGTCACTTGGGCTATTGATTGCAAGATTGGACAGGCCCATGCAGTATACACTGAGTGAGTGCCACTGAAAGACTGCCTCTCTCCAGAACCGGAGGACAACTGCAGGACAACCGCTGCACAAATTATCTCCTCATTTCATGAATCTAGAGTTTGCCTGGCTCTGGCTGCTGGCTATACCTCTTCCTTAACATCTGCACTCCTTCCTTCCAAAATATACCTTACGGGTAATTAAGATATGTTCCTGCACCAGCTCTGAATAACCGATGTGAAGAACTTCTGCACAATGTAGCTGTCTAATGTGATAGGCGCTGTAGCATCCTTAATGCCCCCCTCCCCACTGGCACACAGGGCTTTTTCCTAGACCACAGGGAAGCATGCCCTGCTACAGAGCTCTCTGCAGACTTCTGTTTGTTCCCAGTGGTTATACCTGAGGTGTAAAGTGACTTCAACTCACCGAAGAAACCGAATACAGGATGATACATGGCAGTTATACAGACCTAAGAGGGACTCATGGTGAATTTTTTTGACACTGTATATTTGGTGCACTTTTCATTAGGGTAAGCATTGAAATCTGGAAGAACCTCTGATACTGTAGGATTCCGTCCTACTTTCTATGTGGTTGAGTAAACAACCAAGATAAGACGGAAGAGGTTTACAATAAACTGAGTCAAGTTTCACTTTCTCTTCCAGGCATCTCTAACAAGAGATTCAAAACTCCAATAGATTGTAGGTTCTTCTCCAAGATCCATAACATCACTAGTCCTGGGTAGTTGGCTAAGCTTCCAGTACCAGGCATGGGTTACCTCTTGTTGAGTGGGTCTAAAGTCCAACTAGATACCTGTTGCTTACTGCCAACAAATGCATTCTACTAACATACCTTTTGTGTTACTGTGCCATACTAATTGTTGTGATTCATATCTGGATAGGAGTGTTGGGTTTTTTTCCCTCCATTGGAAGTTCACAAGGTGCTTTCTGGTACCTCAAAGAGGAGAATTTCAAACCAATAGCATTTCAGGGGCCCCTTGGCCCTGTCTATGAAGCACACTGTATATTGAGCAATAGGAACTCACCTTCCACCTATTGAGGACAACCAAGGCCATTGCCAATAGCCTACTATGTTTTGAGAATCTCTTGGACAATTCTGATCTCTAAAGAGTGCTTCTTATGTCTGCTGTTGGGGGTTTGTTAGATGGCCTTTTAAAATACTTAGAATGAGCATTTTCAATCCAGATAGGAAATTTTTCACTTAAACTATATATGCGTATTTATATACTGGCTCATATGTATTATAGGGTTATAGAAAGTTGATGCTATTATTCTTTTTTTTTTCCAAAAAGCCAGGGGACCTCTAGAATAATTTGCTTTGGACTATCTGGATTTGTAAGCAGAATAACTGTGGCTTCTTTCTGTGTTAGAGTATTGAGAAAAACTAATAATCATCTGAGTTCTGACATTCATTTCCAGTACAACCTCAGAATTATCAAATCATCCAAATGCCAGCTGTTGTTTCCAATGGATCCTACAGTATAGGAAGCCAGTAAATGCTCATTAGAATGACCAGAGGGAAATCATGCACTTGAAATACCTAATGTCTGTAAAATATAGAAACAAGGTTTCTAAATACATTTACTTGGCCAGAATTTAGGAAACTTTTGAGTTATAACTGAGCATCAAGGATGGGTACAGACATGAAAAAGGAAGAGAGAAAAGAGTGTTTGTCGGTGAAATGACAAAAGGTGATGGCTTACTTACTGTCAAGAATAGAAGGGTGATAATAAAGAAAGTTTGCCCAAAGAATTATGGGCTTTTTCAACTTAATCTGAAAATCTCTCTATCATAAGAGTTTTTCTTTCTTTTTTGACAAAATTATTGTCCTAATAAAGGACTACTGGCAAGAGCCATCACAGAAAATGGTAGGGAAATCTGAGCAAACAAGTAAATAATACATCATTTCTCTATGGAGTATTTTCTCAAGGAATGTCCAATATCCCAGCTCCAAATCCTAATGTACTTCCTAGTGAGAACTTAAACTCAGGTGGGGTATAAATTTCTTCTGCCATGAAAACCATCTTCAGGGAAATCTTTTTGAAGGAAGAGAAAAACTACAACATAATGCATTTGGATAGACACAACAAACCTGTCTTCCTTTTGATGAATAGATAAATATGTTATTGTTACCGTGAAATAAGTTATATATGTGATTACTTGTATGACTCTTTTGTTGTGCACAGTAGAATTTGGCCAGCACTCACCATGACTTATAATTTCCTCTGTTCTATGTCACCGCAGAACATTATATCCAGTCCTACATGGTATACATCTTGCATTTTTACTAGAAAAACAGAAGACTTTTGTCTGTAGATGGTTTGAATGTTGTTCTGGAAACACTTTTTTTTTTCATCTAACATGCTTTGCAGGCACACCCAGAAGCAAGCCTATGGGCCCCTCCCAAAGATCAAAGGCAGGGGTGCCAAGGTGGAATGTAATAGCCACTACTGGTGATATACAAGGACAGTGGATGTAGGGGTGGTTAGTGCTACCACTAGGGAATTAATAGTCCTTTGACTCACATTTCTTCATGACTTCATTTGGAAAAGAAAATTACCTTTTCCCATTAGCCATATGTATATGAGTGCTCCTGCTTTGCCTTGTGAATAGGAAGTCTGTCTGTAAACTCTTTTCTGCCGAGAGAGAGTATGAGAGATTCCATCTTCCAAATAGATTCTATTGGAAAGAACCATGTGCCGTAGAAGCTACAGAGATAGTAGCAATGTAAGTGGGTTCCTGAAAACTTTGTATTTCTTTTTATAGCCCTAATTTAGCTATCTGAAGCATCTGAAATAAGGAAGTTAAAGATAGTTTTTAGCCTTTCATTTAAGTATACTCTCTATTATCACCACCAATTTTACACACAAAGACTGCTTTAAATTCATGCACACAGCTCATTTGAATTCATTACTAAAATGATGGATTTTAAGAAAGCCATACCACTTCTCCACTTTATTCATTTTCATTTTACTTGTAACTTAAACCATGTTACAGGTACTTTCTTTGTAGTGTTGACTGAGAGAACATGGAAGATAGATAGATAGATAGATAGATAGATAGATAGATAGATAGATAGATATAAATTCCTTAGAAAAGTCTCTAATAGAAAAATAAAAGCAAACCCATGGACCTTGAGCCCATTTGTTACATATATACATATATATGTGTGTATGTGTGTGTGTGTGTGTTTATACATATGTATGTATGTATATATGTATGTCTGTGTGTGTTCAATTCTGTGTAACCAGGCAGAAATTCTAGCTGACCTCCTACAGTGACAACCTGTGAAAGACAGACACAACCCACTAATGTTTTTCCCAAGACACAGACTACTGTGCCTCACAGAATGTAGTTGTATGCATGCACAGAAACATCCCAAGTTCATAAGTTACTCAAGAGTTTTTTCTAAGAGGTTTGAAGAGTGGTGCACACAGGACACAGGACAAATATTGTCAAAAGGAAACAGCTCAGTACACCAGCTTCAATGACTGCAATCTCCTAGCATACATCCTCTAGGTGAATGGTCCCTGAGAATTCCATGACCTTGGGGGCAGCCTGACTTGGACTAGTACCCAAGAGGAAGGTCATCTGATATGTCTGAACTCTAGATACTTCTTCAGAAGAATGGAAGTAGTAATATTTTCTACATTGTGGGTTTATTGTGGAGACTAAGGGAGATTATGGCTTCCAACTATTTAGTCTCGTTCTCAGAAATAAATGTTAGCTCATCATAATAAAAATAGCAACCCAGTGCCCTGCCACCTATGAAAACTGCTAAGTGGTTCTGGAAATTTACCTATCACTTTAAAGAGGTTTTCCAACCCTGCTCACGGTACACTGGTTTAAATTTGCTCAAAAGGAAATTATTTCCATGCTTGAAAACTGCGAGCACCACACTTCAGTACCCTGGTCAGCATCCTCAAATTCATAGCTGTTCTAGGTGAATGAAGCCTGTGGCCTTAGTTCACCACCAAAGAAGAAAAACGGTGAGAAGGAAACTCAAGCACAGGGAATCTGTCCAGACATTTATTTCGCTTCATTTAGGACCATAGAACATATAGATCAAATGCTCAGAGCTATTAGGAACAGAAGAAAATGCCAGAATCGATGCTGCAACGCATTTTGCTCTTGCCCTGAATTAATGCTCTTGTATCTGTGTTGTCCCTGATTTAACTTCTTCCTAATGGCCTTAAACATTTGATCTATATCTTTTGCCAGTTGGAATACAGAAAAATCTGTGTCTTGCATTCCCCATAGATTCACTAAGAAAGGAATTCACAAGCCAACAGCATGCAGGAGGCTTCTGTGATCACTCCCTTCTGGGGTGGTGTTTTCCCAAAGGAAGCATTTTCACCCCCCTCACAATGTTTAATGACCCTCAAGGTGGGAGCTTGCACTGCTCGAAAAGTAAGAGGGCATTTGTTTGTTTGTTTTTTAGAAAGAGGGAGAACTACTTGGTATTTTCCCTCTTTCTCGTCCCAGTATAACAACAAAAAGCATAAAAGGTCTAACTTTGGGGTATTCAGAAACATATCTTATCTTGGCTCCAAAGTTAACTCACAGAAGATTTTAGAGGTTGAACATTGGAATGAAAGCTATTCTGGTAGGGTAGAGAAATATGAAGTACAAACTGTTCTGAATACATCTTGCAGAAATTATTAAATGCATATTCCACTCTATATTTATATGTTTAAAAAATACTACCTTCTCTTCTGGTAATGACTTTGACTTCCTGGTAGAAATACTTACTGGGGATAATCTATCTTTTTTAGGTTTACCCACTGAAATTGGATGGGATGAAACAAAAGCAATAGCATTATTGAATGCTTAATATAGGACGGCTAAACGTTGCTTTATTTTCAATGCATTGCTACAGGTTTTTTAAATGATATTTCCACCTTATAAGGGAAAATATGGGGGAGGAGAATATTATGGGTCTAACTTCAACCCAGGTGGGCTGGCCCCAGGTGATGTGCATGTCCCAATGGTATAGAAGGGTCAGAAATTAGTCTACATCTTAAAGAGAGGTAAAATGAGAATCTAGAAAATGAAGAAGTGTGCTTCTGCTTTTCCTCTTAATGTGGAAGCAATGAGGTCCTAAGACTGTTTCCATGAGCCTCCCTTGTACCATGGTTCCTGGCATGAGCCATCATTGTGATTTCATTGTTCATATGCTCTTTGCTGTCCTCTGGAGAAACTCTGTTAGTAGGTACAGGGGTATGATCCTGAAAGAATGTTTATGAAAATTTTGGTCTCTAGATAGACTTTGAGAATTAACTTGCTTCCTTCCTTCATTCTTTCTTTCCTTTGTTTGTTCTTTCCTTCCTTCATTTCTTCCTTCTTCTCCCTTCCCTTCTTCTTCCTCTACTTACTTACTTCCTCCTTCCCTCCCTTCACTTCTACTTTTCTACTTTATTTCTTTTTTCTTTGACTTGATTTTCTGATAAAGCGCATTGCAATATAGCTGGACTAGCCTCAAGTCCCCTAATATTCCTGCCTCAGCCTCCTGAATGCCAGGGATACAGACACATATCACTGTGCAATGCAGCTGCCTTCCATACACATCTTTGCACCACTATTGAAAGAGCACCAATACTCACAAAGTTAGAGGTTACAATTTTCCTAAGTTCTTCTCTCCCAGAGGAGTAACCAAACCTAAAACTATTTTCCATCTCCAGCAAACGGTGTCTTAGAATCCATTTCCTTTGATTTTTTTCTACAGATAAGCATAAATGATCTACGTTTGCTGTTCTGTTTCCTTCTTTGCCTCTTTGTATTACAAAATTAAACATTACTGGCAAGTAGCCCAAACCACCACAGACTTTACCTCTTGTTTAGACTAATTATATCATGCAGCCTGCCAAAAAAACCCAGTTCCATCAATGAGCTCACATTGCAGGAGCATTCCTAATCAATTCTTTGACACTTAATTACAGACCGAGCGTATTTGAAGATCTGAAGCCCGAAACAGGGTTTGTGTGTGCAGGGTAGGTGGTTGGTGTCCCTGGCAATCTGAAACCCTCCCTTGCGCCACTTCTCAGCACCCATAGCTGCTTTGATATTACTTCAAATACGTAGAGACTCTCTGTAGTTCCCCAGTCTCAGCTTTTCTTCTCAGTTAATACAATCTCAGACCTTCTGCTAGTAATGGCTGCCAAAGCCCCAGAGGGTTCCAGATCTAGCCACTGACAGATGTGCCAGGCTAGGTAGGGGAAACCAACCTGTGGGGTGGGGGTGCCTGAAGTTGGCTTCCATGAAGTCTGAGGTTGTAAAAGAAAAGCAAGTTTAAAAAAAAAAAAAAACAAAAAACAAGGCATTGAAAGCGCTAATGAGAGATATAGCAGCTACCCTGTGAGCATAAAGCAAGAAATGAAACTGCGCATTGGTACTGTAGAGCCGAGTTGGTTCAACTGTAAATTTGTTAAAAGTTTGAAGTTTTACTCTTTAGATAGCACGCCTGTTAATTTAAATAGGCACCACTGGACCTGAGTAGACTCCTGACCTCCCAGCACAAATGCTTACCAAGTACCTGTGGGATGATGGGCATTTCACTCACGGCTTTGAAAGTTCATGTGAGATTTGGCTCGTTTCAGTCATATTACATTTGAACAGTGGCATACTGGAGACTCAGTCAACACATGAAACAGAGAGCCATCAAGTTGCGTGGAAGCAGAGATAAGGTTTTAGGCTGAAGTGGCTGGCTCCATTGAAAAGTTTACTGCATAGTGTAAACATTTGAAATATAGATGAATATAGGGACACCAATAATTTCAATGTTGTAACTCAAACAAATAAAATCTGTGGATTTTAAAGTTTAATGCAATTGTAAATTTAACAATTAAGGGCATGGAGAATAAAAATATATCAACAACAAAACAGTAAGTAAATTTATCTTAGAATATGTGCTTAGCAAACCTGAAGCAGGAAAGAACTAAATGCAAACTTATGGTAGTGTTCATTCGGATTATGTAGAAATGTGTGTGTGTGTGTGTGTGTGTGTTTACTATCTCCCCATTTTTATGCTTTTATTTATGGTGAATATAATCATAAAAGTTACTTCACATTTAAAATTTTATTTAGCCTATTATACTAGGTTTCTTCATTGGGTAAACTGTTTAACACTCTAGAATTTTGTTGTTAAACTAGTGTGGGGAAACATGGTTATAATCACAATACTTGGGGGCTAGATAGAGGATGACAGGAAGTTGCTGAGTTTCAAGCTAGTATGAACCACATGGGGTATACCTGTCTCAAAAAAGAGGAGGAGGAAGCAGGAGAGGAAAGAGGAGGGAGAGAAAGGGGAAGGAAAATGTATCTTCTGTTTTAGTAATTCTCTTGTAGGATGTATCATTTCTTTTTATCCTATAGAACTTAAATCATTTGTTGTGTAATTATGTGTCAAATGGACACTACTCCTTCTAGAAAACAGAATCCTGAGACTAGAAAAATGTATGAAAGCTTTGTTTGTGTTAGCGCTTGGAACAAGGCTTTCACACACTGTATATCACTGTATATATTTGCGAAGTATAAACATGAGAAGAGAACTGGTGCATTCAGAGGGTACACCCATAGACCATAGTAAGTACTGATAAAATTAAAAAGAACACTGAGTAATTATTCTGCCAATGTCTTTATTTCAAAGATGATGAATGTGGAGTAAGAACAGTGATTGAAAATATCAGAGAGAGGATGTTTTGCTTTGCAACCTAGAAACAATTATGCAAATATTTCACTATTATTTTTTAAAAAGTCATTTAATCCCCAATTTATTTTTTTTCTTCTTCTAAAAACTGAACTTTGGAATCCATAATTGAAATGTCATCCACACATACTACCCATACACACACACTGAGGATAGAGACAAGCAACATGACGTACAATTTCCTGGATCATTTCATTAAAAATAATTTTACAGAAGATCCTATAATCTTTATTCCCATGGGTATTTTACTGCATCATTCCCCAAAACTTTTCACATGTTTCACTGTCCTGAATATATTTCTTTCATGTGACCCAAACAAACAGAAATCAGCAGTGTCTCACATGTTTGTTTCTGGAAAGGAAAATCATCTGACTTCAGGGAAAAGACTAAGAGAATGGAAAGGAGTGAAGAGTTACTGAGTTATTACCTGAAGTTTTCAAAAGTGATCAAGGAGAAATAGAATGGCCTTTTGCCATATTCGTGAAGGAAAATTCTAAATTAAAGTGAAAAGTTCAAAGTAGAATCCAGATATGATCCAGATTTCTGCTCACATATTTGAGAGTTTTAGACAAAGTCCGTGCCTTTTCCCTCTCTCCCTTCTCAGCTCTCTCCCTGCCTCCTCTCGGTACCTGTAATTTTCTTCAGTCACTGACTTATTTTTTATTTTGTTAATTATTTGCTTTGCTGTCTGTACTAGCTTTCCATCCTTTGGGGGCAGGGTATCTGTAAGCAAAGAGTCTATTCACTCTTGAGTCCCCGGACATCTCCCTCTGTGCTGTGGGAAACATTCCAGACTCTGTATGATTGTAGCATATGGCGGAGCTACCACACAAAGACTGATAGATCTAAAGCATACCAGAGGCCCTAGCATTGACATGGAACCATACATGACTACATATTTATTATCGTTATTGATGCTTTTCCGTTATGCAAAATATTTCATGGTGCTGTTTTGATGTTAATTGTGAAATAACTCCCGATATCTGCCATGAGTTTTTAAGCATGAATTAAACTCAGCAAGTAAACCCATTAAAGATTTTACCGTGGAAGAGAAAGTAGACTATACAGGGCAAACAGTTGAGAGAAGTGACTTGAGAAAAAAACAATGTAGCAGTTAATTAAGAATTCCAAAGTGTGGGCACTAATTCAATGCCTGTTCAGCAACATATCACGCATTTGTCCCCAGTGTCCCCAAGACTACTGGAAAATATGCTTTCAAAAATCCTCAACATTTACCTTTAAGAAAATGGTTACTTGTTCCCTATTTATACTTGTGTCTTGGTGGGTAGGAGAAAAATGGGAAGTGGACCCATTTATTTTTTTCTTGAGTCTATAATTTCATCTTTCAATTAAAATGGAGTGAGTGGCACGTTTATCACTGGAAAGCAGGCTGTAGGTAGCAGCTATAGGACTTCTTTCATTGCTATGGCAACTGGACTCCATTGTCATGGCTACCTTGGCGCTACATGTAATTGTCAGTGTGTGAGCTAACCTGATAATACACAATCAATACCCCACAAACTACAAACCACATGTTGAGCTTGAAATAAGACCTATAGAAAAAGGCAACTTATTATTATTTTTTTATAATTGTGGTTTAGAACGGACATATGCAGCAACTATACATTTTGCTGGAAGGGAAGGCAGTCAAGCCTGGATTGGACTAGCTAGACTGAATTGTTCGCACAAATGGATAAGTAAGTCTTAGTGGCCAAGGACAATAACTGAGCAGGAAATAGGAGAGAATTAGTTGGTAGTTGGACCTTGGATGCCTTGGGAGAAAAATAACCTACCAGCCCACGTCCTGAGAATCACCTGTGTAGAAATTTGGAACAAAGACTTCTGCCCATGGGGCTGAGGAAAGAAACATGTATGTACACTACTCTGGTATCCTCTGCACTGTGGTCAGGCTGCCAGCTCTTTGTACAATTAGATACAAGTGTCCTTTCAAACACCCGGCTCCCTTGTGCCCAGCGGGCAGCAAACACAGAGAAGTGAATCTGAGATAGTGATGCTAGCTAGCCCGCTGTTGTCACTCCTCACTCTCTGGAAGACCAGTATGGTTTGTTTGGTTTTCTCACTCTTTGTATGTGTCTTGGCTTAGGAGCTCTATGTTTGAGAAGCCTCCTAAAATGAGTCAAGAATGAGAAGTGCCAAATAGGACGGAGTAAGCTTAAAAAAGTATTGCCAAAGATTGTGTAGTTATAAAGACAAGAAAAACGTTTTAAGGAAAGTGGAACTCAGAGCTGGGTTTCTTCATGGAGAAATGCTTACCCTTGGCCTCACTGGGAATTCTCTGTAAAGGAAGACCTCTCTCCAGTTGAAAGTAAACAGAGAGCGGGCAGAAGCCTTGAGTCAGAAGGACCTCTTGCTAAGGACAATGCTGAGTGGGAGAAAATCACTGAAGCAGCTTGGGCCTGAGCAGAGATTAATGACTCTCCAGGAGCTGCTGACTTAGTGACATTCACACCTAAGGATAAAGTCATTGTAGCTTTGGGGTTCCAAGCTCAAGGATGGTACCAAGTCAGAACGTATGCATTTAGAGCTAGGGAGATGGCTTAGTACATACAGTGCTTGCTGTGCAAAGAGGAGAACCCAAGTTCAGATCCCCAGCATTGGCATCAAAAAGCTAACCCCAGCAGTGGGGGTGAAGAAAGAAACCTTCACCATGCACTGGTCAGCCAGTCTAGCCAATCTGTGAGCTTCAGGTTTAGTAAGAGTCTCTCTATCAGTGTTTCTCAACCAGTAGGTCATGACTTCTTTGGGAGTTAAACAACCCTTTCACAGGGGTCACCTAAGGTCATTGGAAAACACTGATGTTTGCATTAGAATTCATAACAGCAAAATTACAGTTATAAAGTAGCAACAGAAATAATCTTATGGTTGGAGTTCATCATAACCCAAGGAATGGTATTAAAGGGTCACAGCATCAAGAAGGTGCATATGAATAGATAAGGTGGAAAGCGATAAATCAACCTCTCATCTCTCTATACCTGTGGTCATGTGTCTATACCCCACATAGGAAGGAGGGAGGGATGGAGGGAAGGAAAGTGGAAGGGAGGGGAGAAGAAGACAAGGGAAGAAGGAATGAATGAAATGTATTTTGGGTAAATAAAAAATGTGCTTGGATATATGCACTGTCATAAACAAGTGTGCAGTTTTATGTTTTTTGTTTCTGTTTTTATTTTTTTCTTAGATCTTCTTATATCTTCAAATCGAAAGGGCAGGATCTGGTAGTATTTACTAAAATCAAGTTTCATTATTTAAAATTTACTCCCAATCTCAACCATGGGAGAAAAATCAAATTATAGTGATAAATTAGTGACAAAACCTACATCTCTGTCAAGAAACTAGACAACTGCTTTAGGAAAGTAAATGTTATTTTCTTTTCTGCCCTTAAGAAACAATGTTTGTCCCAAGCTGTTGCAGAAAATGTACACTGGTTAACAGCATTGATATGAGAGAATTTCAACGTCCACAATTGAAAGATTGCATCGTAAATAATTGCATCATAAATAATTATATGGGGGGGAGAGTGATAGAGACAGAGAGATAAAAAGAGAGACAGAAAGGCACACACAGAGAGAATGGGGGGTGGGGAGGGAGAAAGATAGCCCTATACAGTTAAGAAAGAAGCTCCCATCAAAGAGCTGACAGCAGAGTCCATGTCAGAGACAGCCCCTGCTCCCCTTACTAGGGTAACCCACATGGAGACTAAGCTGCCTATAGGCAAGAGGCGGGAGGACACCTCCTTTCTGAGGACTGGGAAAGGAGGATAGGGAGAGGAGGGAGGTAGGGTGAGACAGGGAGGAGACGAAGGAGGGGATATAATCAGGATGTAAAGTGAATAAAATATTAAAAAAAATAAAAGAAGAAAAGAAAAAATAGAAAGAAGCCCTTTATTTAACTACAGCCATTGTATTTTCAAATTCAATCTTACCCATTTGACAGCAGCGGCCAAAATGTGACCTCTCAGACAGCCACCCCATCCCTATCATTTGGAAATTTATCAGAGATGCAGGTTATCCTGATCTCCCTGCACCTACTGTATCAGGAACCCTGTGGAGGACTCAGAAGCCTGGGAAGGGTGGAACCTGGCCAGCTTGTACCAAGGTAGCCCATGTTGAAGCTTGTCCCCAAGAATACCTCTCCTCCCCCCTAGTCTCCATTACAGACCTTAACACACCAGGCTGTTTTAGTCACAACCGTTTTTGGAAATGGCAAACTGTTCTTCAAGTAACACATCCATCTCAAATACTTTATTTTTATAATGTTTCATGATTTTTATTTTAATGTTTACACAATTCAATTTGGCTCAATTTCGGTATCATTTTGCATCACTTGTGTCACTGTTCTCATTGGGGTTGTTTACTCTTTCATTGTGCGTTTTAATGCCTATGCATTCATGTTTAGAAAAGTGGATTGATTAGGCTATATTCTGTGATTAATGGTTTAGTGATTAAAAAGCAAAGAACCCAGATCATCATCTTTATCTTATCTCTTATGATCTTCCTGGATATGCACACTCAGTTCAGCCTTTGCTACTTTGAAAGTCAAGAATAACAGTGAGAAACAGGATCCATCTTCCACAAACCTGAAAGCAACCGATGCTATTTTACCCTCATTTTTTGTTGTTAACATTTAGCGATTTAAAATCCAAACGGCTGTGCAGAAATCACCCACTCCTCAAACGCTCCCAGGTGCCTCTTCAAATGCAAATAGACCTTACAAAGACCCCTCCTGGGAGTGTCTCTTTCCCCCCATGAAACAATTTGCTCATAAATTAGGTTTAAACAATCCCTCAGAAACCCTGGATTGCAGCATTTGGTACCCAGTTTGTTTAGGGAAGATACATTTTTCCATATTCATTAAAATTAATTTGTGCATTTTCTAACAAAATCTTATCTAAGCATTTTAGCTGTGAAACTAACTAACTAAATATCCCCAGCAGTCCCCACCTTTAAAGAGATTATTTATTTTCTTTTGGGGGCTGATAAAGTTCTGATGGCACATTTTCTAATTTTAAAAACATTTTCATTTCACACTTCTGAAAAACTTGAAGTCAGGATCGAGCGGGTGGGTCTGCCTGAAGTGTGATTCACACCCTAGGCTCTCCTCCCCCAACATCTCATGCATATTTATAATGCCAGCCAGACTTCAGGTTTTAAACATGCCCAAGGAAGAGACTATTTTAGAGAAGCCTAAATAAGTGTACTGTAGTTATAAGGCACTCCTGCCCAAAATAAACCTCCTATTTACAATGTTAACCCATAATTTCTAAAGATAAAAGGAAAGAAAGTATCCTTATCTTTATCTTATCTACAGAATTCATACTCATAACGTTTTTTCCTGGGGCTGGCAAGATGGCTCAGTGGTTTAGAGAACCTGCTGCTCTTGCACAGTAGCCAGCTCTGACCCCCAGTACCCACACGGTGGCTCGCATACTCCAGGGTATCCAACGCCCTCTTCTAACTTCTGAAGATACCAAGCGCGCATGTAGTATGCAGGCACACATGCATGCAAAACATTCATACACGTAAAAAAAAAATGCCAAATAAATCTAAAAATAAGTGTAACAAATTTCCCTACCGATAACTGAATATTTGATTGCCCAAGTGTATCATATTCCTCATTTCACTTACTAGCTCAAGCATTCAGTCCCTCTCACCTGCCCGTTTGATACTTGAGAGACACCATGACAAGGATATTTTTTATGATAGAGCCAAAGGTCGGCGAAGAGTATGCAAAGAAACAACTCTGTCATTGAAGTAAGCCAAAGATTAG
Organism: Meriones unguiculatus; assembly: GCF_030254825.1. NCBI lineage: Eukaryota > Metazoa > Chordata > Mammalia > Rodentia > Muridae > Meriones > Meriones unguiculatus. The sequence continues at coordinate 95,637,791 of NC_083355.1, read as the reverse complement.
GGTAAGTTCACTACATTCATATTTTTCTAGGTAAGTTTAAATAAAGCCAAGAACAGTGATTGTTTAAACAAACATGGCTGATCTTCCTATGTAAGTGGAACAGGACTTGCTTCCTTCAGTGGAAGGAAGAAGCAGGCACGGGTCTAGAGACCTAGACCCGCACAGTGAGCTAGAACACACAGGTGTCTCATTGTGGCTCGAGAGCTGATTGCACAGGGCGAAGGGCGGGGCTCACACAGATGAAGGAAGCTCGGGGAGACGGCTACAGCACGCTGGGAAGGTTAGCCTTTACCTGACGGGGCTTGGCTACACCCCACACACTAGAGGTGTCATGCTTGAGACGGATAGTACGTGCTTCCTTCCACCTTAGTTCAACCAAGTGCGAATCCAGCCTAAAATGCGGAGCCCCTTTCTATTCCAAGCTAACTGAACCCGTGGAGGAAATCATGTTTGCATTGAAACGCTTAGAAGCTAGATGGATTCTGGCAAAAGACAAAACACTCAACTAAATGTTGCTGTTGCTAGCACTGTTCCTTATAATGGGGTTGATTTTTTATCAATTGGTTCAATTGTTGTTATCGAGTATTTAAAATGTACAAAGCCCGGAGCTAAGCCCCGGCATCAGATAATGCAGTTTGGAAAATCCACCGGCTTGCTTTCTTTTCGGTTGTTGTGTTTCATTTTTTTTTTTTTCCGGTCGTCCTTTAGTTTGTAAACTTCCTACAGGAAACAACACCTCTTTCAAATGGAATCGCGCACTTGCCTAAAGCGCTACTACAGTGCCGAGCGTGCTCTGTACAAGCCACAAAAGCGTGCTGATGACATTCAGTTTCACGACTAACAGCGTTGTTTTGTAACTTAGCCAGGAAACAGCGAAGTGCTGTGATTTAAACAACACGCCATCCCACTTCTTCAGTGCCAGCAACACAGCCCAGGAGCCAAAACTCCGGGCTTGGCATCAGATGGCTGGGAACATTCTGGGACTCAATTACGAGCAGGGAGGAATCTTCCGCACACTGAAGTAGCCCACACTTTGCAAGCGCACCTCGAAACCACGCAGCCCTCTCTCATTACCCCCCCTGTAGACACGACTCATTTTCTTAATGTGAAAACATACATTTACCACCTGCTTTAAAAAGAAGATATTTAATTTATTTCTTATAAAAGAGAGCTCCATAGTGTTTACTACTTATATATGAAGCGCACGCCATGGATCTTTTGGCATTTATACATTCTTCCATTAAAAAGAACTGTCCGCAGCCCAGATCATCTATCATCTAATGAGGAACAGCTGCAAGCAAATTCTCAGTTTACTGTTCTCTATCCTGTGTTAACATCGCTGCACCCTGTTCATACTGTGATTTCTCTTCCATGATTAAACAAATTCTAAATCATTTTACTATGTACACGTAAAGAAAAATTTGATTTCTTTTGTTCTCTTATTCCCTATTTCCCAGTGGCTTTTTTCTTCTTTCCCAGCCATGGTAACCCATTTTAATAACTTAACGCCATTCTTATCTTTCTCCGTTATTGCTGTATTCTGTAACTTAACAACATTGTAGAAATGCTTCTGTGTTTTCGTGTGTAGATCAAGATAGAGCAAAATCAGTGTTTTCAAACAACTGCCTAATAGCATTGCTATTCACCGTAATTTACTTAGCAAGTCCATTTTTCTTTATGAACATTTGCTTAACATCTCATCTCTTGTTAACCACTGCAAAAAATGATACAATGAAACCCTTGGATATAAATGTCTGAATCATCATATTTTTATTTTGATGAAATATAATTTATGTTTAGTCTTTATGGATCAAAGGATATGCACACATACAACCATAATGTATGTTTGAAGTTCGGTGAAATTGCCGCTCAAAAGTTGATCTTTTAAATAAGAAAACAAGCTGCTGTAGCCATTTCTTTCTCGAATTTCAAGCAACAGCAGGAATTAGCTCACCATAAAACCCGTGTGGACAGGATGACAATTAAATGTTATCTCACTGTTCCTCAAGTGCACAATTTCATGAATGTTAAGGCAGCCGGCCCCTTTCCATCATGTTGTACACCACTTGTAATATTCCAACTCTGAGTCTCACTTATTTTTCTTTTGAGTTGTTTTCTTTAGGTATCAGTTTGAAAATGCACTGTGAACAATCCAGACATTTTCTTCTCTTGCACAGCAGGCACCATGACCCATCTATCCAGAACTAATGTACCTCTGTTCACCACAGCTAAAGAACAGTCGTGATAAGGGTGCAAATACTTCATGATTAAGCAAACAAAAGCAATTTCTCAGACCTAGATATTAGCAAGTATTTCTTGTACCTGGAGCTATCACAGGAACTTTCTGTATCCCCTCTTTATTTTTTTTTTTAAGAGCACATTTGGCCAGCATTTTCTGCTTGTACTTGAAGTGATAAACACGACGATGAAAGCCCACAGTGAGCACTGCTAAGTAGAGATAAGTGAATACACCTTGAGATACTGCATGCAGCTACTGTAGCGGGTTGGATTGCTTATCTTCTGGTTGCTTGTTACATGAGATAAAGGAAACCTCAGTTTGTTTAATTTCTTACAATCCCTATGAACATATGGTTAGCATATTATTTACATATTGAACTCGCTAAGGGTATTATTTACATATTATTCACATTTCAATATTATTTACACATTGAACTTGCCAAGGGTATATTTTAACTATAAAAATAAATTGTTATTATAAATTTTACTTTCAATTATATATAATATATATATATGCATTTATCTGGGATTTTCTATACTGGCTAGAAAACTGACAGTCACTAGGTTGTGCAAGTAACAGAAATTTTCCTCTGTTTTTAATACTTTCTTTTAATTCTTTTGGAATTTGTTCATAAGATGAGCTAGTTATTTAATATAAGTTTATTTCATATGGATGGACAGTTGGGTTTTCACCATTTGTCAAAAAACTATTTTTATTATTCCACTACAACAACAATTCTCAATATCAAATAAAATATCTAATTCTCATATATGCCGAAGACATATTTGGAGGTATTTCTCTCTGTTTTTTTTATTAATACAGTCATCTCTATATCAAAATCAGTTTCAATTTCTTTCATTACAATGGTTTTATATTAGAATTGTATCAGATCTTCAGAACCTTTTCTCCTGCATTTCCCTGGACATGCTTATGTTTGAACATTTATTTTTGCATCTGAACTTTAAAATCACACTGGACAATTAAACAAAGACGCTAGTGAAGACCTTCTTCAGCAATGTGTTAGATAAACACCATTCTTGAGTCAGCTCACTCAGACCAAGCTTTCATATGGTTATATAATGCCAATTTTGAAAACAAAACAAAAGAATGCATGGGCTCTTGTTGAACATATTCCTAGGTATTTTAGATTTTAATATATTATCATTCCCCTATGTCTCATCATCCCAGACAAGGCAAATAAATACCCTTCTTTCTCTTTTGGCTGCCCACTTTCACTATCTCTCATTTCTGTTCTCTTCTTCCCTTCCCCCCGTATTTCTTCCCTTGGTTTCTTTTGTTTATAGTCCTATACACACATATTTTTTGATAAAGAAGCAGAACAAAAATATAAACCCATCAAAATGGATGTGACGGGCAGGGGAATGTCTTCATCTCTTTTCACCGAAGCTTTGGAAGACACTGCTTTTTTTCTGTAAACAATGTAAGCAAGGCAGTAGAAGTCCCAAAGCAGGGGCCAACTGAACACCATAGTCAAGATTTAGACACCACACTGCACGGCTCCAGCCTTTTCCTTAGCGTTTCTTAGGTACTTTCTCCAACTATTCCTTCCCTTTACCACTTAAGCATTTAATCGGTTAATTAACTCAAATCCCAAAAGCGATAAAAAGAACTTAAACTCTGTTCCCATCAACAAAAGAGGTCTTTTCTGTACTCAGTGTATCATCTGGAATGCAGTCTTCATTTTTATTAAAGGACTATTGCAAGGCAAAGTACAACATTTCTTTCCTGTTTTGAGCGCACTGGGAAAACAAACTTAACTCCCTTTCATAACCTAGGTCTGGGCTGCACACAGTCTAAGTCACTTACTCTTATCTCAGTTGGGATTTGTTTTCTCCATGGGGCAGAAAAATCAAACTAAAACAAATAGACAAGCAAAAGCCCCCCCCCCACACACACACACACACTCACACACTCCAGAAAGTAGTAACGTTTGCATGTGGTGTTTATGTATCTTAGGTATAAGTTTAGTTTTCATGCTAGGATCAATAAAATAGAAAAGGAAGTAGAAGAGCGAAAAGGCAAACTTTGACACAACCGCACAACTAGTATATAATCAAGCACATATTTAAAACATTGTCTACAGACACACTGAACTGCCATTAGAATTTAACTCCCTTGGATTTCAAAGGATTGTGTCACTATGCATGACCTACAAGAGGTTGGGTTAGGATCAGCCATAGGACTGAGCATGGCCGGTGCACAGCACATTTCAATGGGTTTGGTTTTACAAGTGCAAGAAATTAAACCAGAGGTAGAGAAGATACCAAAACAACTTCTGGGCATGCATTTTAACTACTTCATACTTACAATGCTGCAATACAGCACGAGTGCTTTCTCTTCAAGTCCAATTCCTCTTACAAAATGGGGAGGGAGAGCTAGAGCGAGAATTTGAAGAAGAGCAAAGGCAGGTGTCCTACTTAGCTTTAACTGTCAACTCCACACAGACAATAGTCACCTGAGAAGTGAATCTCAGTTAAGGGATTGTCCATATCAGACTGTCCAATGGACATATCTGTAGAGAATTGTCTTGATTGGTACTGATGTAGTAGGGCCTAATCCACAGTGGGTGGCGCCATTCCCTGACAAGGTGCCTCTGGGCTTAAGCTAAGGAACCATAAACTTCCAAGTAAGTGATCCAGGAAACCAGGAAGCCAGGAAGCAGTGTTCCTCCATGATTTCTGCATCATGTTCCCACTTAAGGACCTGCTTTGACTTCCCTCAGTAAGACTGTAAGCCAAAACACAAACTCGAAGCTGCATTTGGTCAGAGTGTTTTATCATAGCAACAGAATAAAACTAGGAGTACAAGCCCCTTCCCTTTCTTCCACCTGTCCTGTGTCACTGGAGAGCCAAATAGACATTATGTGTAGAGATTTAATTAAGGTCAGAATTAAACCGTGGAGTCTGCTTCTGTGCCTGAAGGGTTGTCAGTGCATGTAGTTTTGAAGTGCAATTTCAAGGGCGCAGTGAAATCTTGTAGAGTGGGTTTTTCCTACTAATTGGGCCCTAAGTGAGGAGCCTGTATATTTCAAGGGGTTCTCAAAGAGTTATTTGCATTTCTCCACCTCCTCAGAACAATGTATTAAAGGAGAAATAATCCTTCCACTGAAAATGTATTTTGAGATGTGAAAATTCTTGATTTGTGAGAGGTTCAGAAATGCTTCTAGGGAAGCATCAGTTAGTACCCCAAATCCACGAGGCTGGATCAGTTCAGGCACCAAAAGCACAACTCTATCTAGAAATCCTGAGCACCAAAAATTCCTATCGGGATTATAGCACAATGAATCTCTGTTTTGTTTTGTGTTTTAAGATGTTTAGTACTTCTCAAATACTTAGATCCTGAAAATATACAGACAAGAAATATCTGGGGGGGGGGGAGGAGAGCAGAACAATTCTAGGTGTCCCTTTGGCTGAACCTTTTTCTTGCCCCAAAGTGTAAATTCCCAATATCTTTGCCCATGACGTGAATTAGTAAAAAAAAAAGAAGAAGTTTCCCATCCAAATATATCATTTCAAAGCTTAGGAAAAATTCCAGCATCCTGGTTATGGTGGTTTGAAAAATAGTCTCATTACATTCATGTGTTGAAATGTTTGGTCTCCAGTTGGTGGAACTCTTCAGGAAGGTATAGCCTTGCTAGAGGAGGTATGTTTGTTGGAGACGGGCTTTGAGGTTTCAAAGGCTCATGCCATCCTCTCTCTGCCCCCTGCTTGTGGGTCAGATGCTATGCCTGCCAGATGCCATGGTCCCCTCTGTGATGATCATGGACTCTAGTTTTCCTGAGCCATGAGCACAAATTAAGTGCTTTCTTTTATAAGTTTCCTTGTTTAGCCAGCCCTGGTGGAACATGCCTATAATCCCACCACTCAGGGAGGCAGAGGCAGAGGCAGGTGGATCTCTGGGACTTTGAGGCCAGCCTGATGTACAAAGTGAGTCTAAGCCAAGGCTACACAGAGAAATCCTGTCTCAACAGTCCCCCCCCCCAATTGCCTTGGTCATAACGTTTTGCCATGGCAATAGAAAAGTAACTAAAATACTCATGAATGCCCATCTTCTTGCTTCCACATAAGGACTTTCTCCTGGATATCTTTAACACCTAGTATGGCTAGTACCCACCTGGAAATAATTAGGCAAGCATGAAAGCCTCATGTTCTTGAAATTGTAGAATAAGAATTCTAAAAGACTAACTGACTTCAATTCCTGTGTATTTTTTTGCCCATGTAGAGCCTCTACTATGCCATAAATAATCCCAAATTATACTAACAACTATCATTGGAAGATTTTTCTCTGGAGCTATATTGCAGACATTTGTGATGAAGAATAAAAGCCTTACATTTCTTGCATCTCTGTGTGTCCTTGCTGAATAAGTTTCACATAATAAATATTCAATTGATATGTGTAGATTGAAGGAATAACCTTATGCTTGGCACGACATGTTGAGGATTGGGTAAGGGCGAGAAGCACATGAAGAGGACTTTATAGTCAGATATTTGCAATCTGGCTTTTCAAAACCGTCACATACTTTTCCACTATGGCTAGTACTTTTGTTTCAGTTCAAATAGTCAAGTCATGGGCTGCTTTGAGTTGCTTCTTTTCTGGGAAAAAAGATAAATAATACCCTTGAAGGCAAAGAATGGCACTTTTAAGCCTGGTCTGTGTGGACAGATGGAACAGAGTAAAACATAGTCCATCTATACCTGAACTTAATTGTAGTTGGTAGGTAGTGGAAAGAGAGAGTTCCTAGAATCTCCAGAGATGTGGCACACATGGAGAAGACCTACTGTTTGCCACTGAGGAGGATAAAAGCTAGGTGAAAACAAGGTAAAGGAAAGGCTGGATCCAGGGAATTCATGAGTTCTGGACCTTTGACCCATGTTGTATGCTAGGCTGGTCATTTTTTCAGGAACAACCAAGTTAGGGAGCTCCTTAGCGCAAACCTCCTTAGCAGGTCAGAGAGAGTTTTAGAGTCCAAAAAGAACCCTGAATGACCTCACAATTCTTCAGTCTTATTTTCAGTGGCTGTCTATCAGAAAAGGAACTTCCTGTCCATATAACTAAATAAGAGTGTCAAAAAAAAAAAAAAAAAGAGTGTCAGTGGTTTACAATAGAAAATTTATTGGCTTTATTTTCTTCTTATTTCTTAATATTATCATATTATGGAAAGTCCTATGTTTAAAAATAAATCCTTCAAAACATATTATGTGGCCCCAGTCATTGTAGCATTTAGAACATTTGAAAACAGCACAAGAACTGGAATATTGGTACACACAGGAGGGGTTAATTTTAGAATGAGGTCACAAATAGTTATAATCTAGTGATGAAATAATAATGCCACCACCAATTGCCTAGCAGCTCTCAGCACACTCAGCACAGTGTCCAAAGAGGACACTACAAACATTTCATTATCCATGCTGCTGATAAGTTGGAAGATTGAACAAAGTAGAGGAAATCCTGAGTAACTACAATGGTCCAGACACTTCATATAGACAGCCTCCTCCAATGCACAACAAATCTGAAGGTCAAAATTAATGACTTTATGTATATATATATTCATTAATATCTAAATTATTAAAATTATATGAAATATTAATATATATTCATATATACAGCTAGCTCAAAATCTTATACATTTTTTTCTCATCTTCCCCCTCCTCTCCACTTTATTGAAGATTAAATCTAGGATGTTGTGCATGTTTGGCAAGCATATTACCACTGAGCTATTTCCCAAGCCATCTCATGTTTAAAATATCTATTCCACAACTCTACCTAAGAAAAGTTACTGTAAGCTAATCAATGGTAATCTCATTAATCCTCTGAGCTGAGCTAAAAATAGGGAATCTTCTCAAAATCTACTCCAGTAACGATTTTCATTCCACTAACCTTAAAATAATAAATAAATGAATACACATTTTTAACATGTATGAGAAGAAGTGAAGTTCTTTTTTTAATTTCCCAGTTATTGTAATCAAGCATCAAGGTCACTAGTCATGATGTGTGACTAACAATGAAATCTTTGGGAAAACTGCCCACTCTAATCACCATAACAATACCAGTGGGAAAGAAAGAGGAAATGATCAAGATAGCTATGTCACCGATTATATCAGGTTTGACCCTCAGCACAAGCATGGGACAGCCTCACACGTGAATATTTGTGTCGCCTCTTGACAGCTCCAGGGTGCTAGGCAGTTTCACTCATCTGTCCCTGTTACATGAAAGAAGTTTAGTAACTACTCAAGTTCCAGTGGTATGCATCTTGAATTCTTTCCAGATAGAAATTATTTGGAAGTTGGTAATTTAGGATGTTTGATAAAAAAAAAAAAAGCATTCAGGAAAGAAACCAGTATTTGAATTGAAAGCAGCCACACAGGGGATGTGGAAGGACATCCAGTTTTAATATTTTTTACAGACCATAGAGTGCTTTTGCCTCCATCCCCAGTTGCATTGCAATGGCCATTTGTAAATCATTTTTAATTGTCTTATTAAGCAGCTTAGAGTGCAGCAATCAAGAGCGTGCGGCGTTTTGAGACCTGCCATAGCCATCAGGCATGGATCAGCAGTCAGGATAATAGAAGATGCAGAATTATATAACCAGTTATGGTCAGTAAGGAAAGTGCTTTGGAGAGAAAGTGGTGCACGGCTGGTTCCAAAGAGATACTGTTCCATGACAACATGAAACCTGATGGTTCCAGAGAACAAAGACCCACTTCCCTGCATGTACATGCCTACCAGTTACATGCCCTTCCATGACTGTGGTGGAAAAGGCAACTATCAGAAGCAGTGATGTCTGTCCAAGGAGAAATTACTCATGCAGTGTTCTGACTCATGACATAAATGACTTTTTTTTTAACCAGAGGCCCCAAATATCGAACTTTGTTTATATCTGTGAAGTTCCAGTAACTGAATCAAGTATTAAGACTTGTTCTTTGATGAAACCATTGAAAAATGTACAAGAATGAAATTCTTGTTTTTTTTTCTGAGATGAAATTAAACTGTAATTGTATCAAGACAATTATTTGAATTATTTTATACTGTCCCATACCACCCAAGGGAAAAGTAAGAATGTTCTAGATTAATTTGTTTGCTTCCTTAGGCAAACTGTGGTAATGCAATGAAGGACTAGGATTTGGGGGGTAGGGGATGGGACTCAGTAAAGTGCTTGCTGCAAAAGCCTAGGGACCTGTGCTCGATCTCTAGCATAGGCATACACACACACACACACACACACACACACACACACAAAGTGGGCATGGTGATTCAGTGCTGTATAGACAGAAACAGGAGGGTATCTGGGACTGTATGGTTAGCAAGTATAGCTGAATTTACAAGCTCCAGGCTCAGTGAGAGACCTCTTCTCAAATATGGATAGATAGATAGATAGATAGATAGATAGATAGATAGATAGATAGACAGACAGTTAGGTAGATAGATAGACAGATGTGGGAAACAATTAAGAAAGACATTTGTCACAAGCATACATATGAACACCCCACACACCAACAGATATACATTTGAAAAAAAAACATAAGGGATTGAATAAATACATATGGTATTGCTGATGAGGGTATTGCTGATACACATACCCTGGTATGTGTATCATTCTTCAAAGATTATCACTTACTATGCATTTAAATGTTAAAACTCAGTCGCCAAGAGTTTGGTCAAATATTATGAATGTTAAAAGGAAGAAATTTATATATAATTAACATCAATATATTCATAAACACATCAAGGGGAGTTGTTCTATAGTATATCAGTAGGGGGAAATTTCTTACCTCCAAGATCCAGTTTTTAAAGTATGTGCTGTAACCTAAATAGTACATGGTGGGTTTTTATCCAACTTTTCTCTTTATTTCCTATCTATAGGCAAAAATATTTAAATCTATTTTTCTATGCTTCTGGCTATGTTCAGGAAATGAAGCCATAAAATAAAATGAAGCCATTACAATAAAAAATACTCTTGGTTCACATGCATGGCAATCTTGGAAAGCCTGATTACTAACCATGGTTTGAATAATAATTTATTGACTTATCTTAGCTTTATATTATTAAATAAACTTAATTGGTCATATAACACAATTTCACTGGTATGAAGATAGAAGGGAAAGGGAGAAAAAAAATCCCCATTATACATACTGTTTCTTATTTCTGTAAAGAACAGTCCCTTCCTTCCAAATATTCCCCTCTAGAGTTGACATTGAGGGAAGTATTTCTGAAACATGTTGGTATACTATAACAGAATTGCCTCCATAAAAATTTTGATGATTTTAGTATGTTTATTCTATATTATATGTCTAATATCCACTTATAAATGAGTATATACCATGTGTATCTTTCTGCTTCTGGGATACCTCACTCAGGATGATCTTGTCCAGTTCCCACCATTTGCCTGCAAATTTCATGATTTCCTTGTTTGTAATTACTGAGTAGTACTATATTCTGTTATATGTACCACAATTTCTGTACCCTTTCCTGCACTGACAAACATCTGGGTTGTTTCCAGCTCCTGGCTATTACAAATAGAGCTGTTATGAACATGGTAGAGTAAATGTCTTTGTTTTATACTTTCACATATATTTGACATATGCCTAGGAATGGTATAGCTGGATCTTGAGGTAGTACTGTTCCTAATTGTTTGAGAAAGCACCAGATTGATTTCCAAAGTAGTTGTACAGATTTACATTTCCATCAGCAATGGAGGAGGGTTCCTCTTTCTCCACATTCTCTCCAGCATATGCTGTCACTTGAGTTTTTGATCTTGGCCATTCTGATGGTGTAAGGTGAGATCTCAGGGTTGCTTTGATTTGCATTTATCTGATGACTAAGGATGTTGAACATTTCTTTAAGTGTTTTTCTGCCATTGATATTCCTCCATTAAGAATCCTCTGTTTAGTTCTGTACCCCATTTTTTAATTAGATTATTTGATTTGTTGGTGTTTAAATTTTTGAGTTCTTGATATATTCTGGATATTAGCTGTCTGTCAGATATATGGTTAGTGAAGACCCTTTCCCAGTCTGTAAGAAGCTAAACAAGAATGAGGACCCTAGCGTAGTTGTTCAATCCTCACTCAGAGAACAAATGGGATAGATGTCAGAAGCGGGAGAAAACAGGGAACAGCACAGGAGCCCACCACAGAGGGCCTCTGAAAGACTCAACTCAGCAGGGTATTAAAGCAGATGCTGAGACTCATAGCCAAACTGTGGGCAGAGTGCAGGAAATCTTATGAAAGAAGGAGGAGATTAGAAAGACCTGGAGGGGACAGGAGCTCCACAAGGAGAGCAACAGAACCAAAAAATCTTGGCCCAGGGGTCTTTGCAAAGACCAATAATCCAACTGAGGGCCATGCATGGAGATAACCTAGATCCCTTTCTCAGATGTAGCCCATGGCAGATCAGTGTCCACGTGGGTTCTCTAGTAAGGACAGCAGAGGCTGTCTCTGACATGAACTCAGTGGCTGGCTCTTTGATCACCTCCCCCTTGGGGGAATATAGCTATATCAGGCCACAGAGGAAGACTATGCAGCCAGTCCTGATGAGACCTGATAGGCTAGGGTCAGATGGAAGGGAGGAAGGACCTCCCCTATCAATAGACTGAGGGAGGGGCATGGGAGAAGAAGAGAGAGGGAGGGTGTGGTTGGGAGGGGCTGAGGGAGGGGGCTACAGCTGGGATGCAAAGTGAATAAACTGTAATAAATAAATAAAAAAAATAAATAAGAAAAAATTTTGATGATCTTGAAAGTAGCCATACTCCAAAACTTCCCAAAGTGACTTACGTAAGTAAAAGTAAAATAATTTCATTGGACACACCATTGCAATGAAATAACTGTGTTCCTTTAGAAGGACAATGGAGGAAGCTAAGAGAGTAGGCATGAGTGACCCATGACTTTCTTGATAGGTTTTGCTTCCTTGAGCTTGGTCAATGGATCACTGGCATGTAAGTATACTAAAATGTTCACATATTACAACTAGAGCAGACACATAAGTTATATATGACCAGAGTATTGTAAGAAGAATTGATGAATGACAGGCTTACAGGTTACACAAAAACAACATATAAAAAACATAGTCACAAGATTTGTGAAGAGATCAGAATCAAGTTGGCAAACAAAGATCCAGAAAGGTAAGGGCAAAATGTTCAACACAAGACTGAGAATAAGGTAGACGTCAGAGAGGATCATTTTGATCGTTGTTGAATATATGAATATAGGCTAACTTGTCAGTTTAAAGAACACATAGGGCCCTGATGACAATATCACTGCCGAAGCAATTTTTTTATTATAACAATTAATTTTAAACAAAGAGCAGTATTAAGGGGAATGGTGAAGGGGCATGATTTTATCCTCACTCTGCCATTTTCTGCAGTTCATTAAATGGAAGAAATTGATTCAGCAGAGCTAATTTTGTAATTAAAAAGCTTATCATGGTTTTCTGTAATGAGTTAAGTAAACAGACAGTAATTCAGTTACAATATTTACACAGCTTATACCAGGGGACATTTGCTTTCTAAATTAAATAATATGGGGGGAGTGAGGAAGCGATAAACTTTAAATAGGGGTGAAAAATTATACCAAGGGCAACTAAGAACTCAGGCCTGACAGGTGGTCCCTGTACTTCTTATATCGATGCCAAGATAGAAACTTAGCCATTTGAGTCACTCTTGGCTAGGATATACTACGTGCCTTCATTACATTTGTGTTTACATTAAGAAATTGTGTTTACATTTTTTTCCTCTTAAGACAGATTAAATAGTCTACTTGAAACTAAGTTTCCCTTCCTAGTTAAAGGAACACTTTTTTTATGATCCTTTTTTTTTCCAAGAAGTTCTAAAGATATGTTATCAGTGAGGTATATATAATGTTCACAAGTAATGTAACAAACGAGAGGGTGTTTAAACAATTGGAAACCTAGATGGCTTTCAATTCTATATAGGCTATAATCACTCAGCTGGCAGTTTTGGAGTAGCCTCAGGCCCGCCACTCATAAATACCTCTCTTGGAAAAATCCTCCCAATTCTGAAAACCATTAAGACCCATATTCCTTAAAAGATAGAAAAAATTAAGAATTAATAAATAAAAGGAAAGGAACAGAAAGGAGAAGTATGAGGAATGGGGCAGAGGAAACATACTGGAGAAGAGGAAGAGACAGGATAAGAAAAAAGAGAAGAGGAAAGAAAAAGGGAAAGAGAGGGGGCACTTCCCCAGAATTACATCCTGGCAAACCATTGATTCATGTGATACAGCTGAATTTGGAAAGATTACGTCAAATATCCTTGAGAAACTATTGCTTTGAGATATAACACAGCACCCTGATTGTCTATCTTAATACTCTGCTCAGAGAATGCTGCTGTTCGCCTGCGTACCGAGAAATGGCTGGGGCTCACTGGTTTACCGAGTATGTTTTTCCTTATTTCTTTTTTGTTTGTTTGTTTAAGTGAGGTATGTTGAATGGGGAGAGATTCTTGGGGTCCCTAACCAAGTTCTCTGACATTCATACTGCTGGCACACTTGTCCTCACTAGAGTTGCTTGTCTCTTCTTGCACTCAACTGTCCCTGCCTTAGCACTAAGACCCACATCTGGAGGCACTTCCAACTCCCAGCTAAAAAAGGCTAGACCAGTAATCCAGCTGTCTGGCCAGCAGAGAATGCTGCTCTTTGAAATTAAGCCTTGGCTGCCTCTTCCTCATATATGCTACTCTTTTTTTTTTTGTTGTTGTTGTTGTTTTCTAAACCCAGTATGACTTCACTGTTCTAGTGATTTTTGTTACTGTAAATCAGTGCTGATTAGGAGGGCTCTCAGACAGTTTCCTTGATACACTTTTCCTATCTTCATTTATGCAGAAAACATTCAGAACCATGGACAGCTTCCATTTTTCCCAAGGAAGAAGATCTACACAGACTTGGAAAAGCCATTTTATTTACACAAGGAATGCCTTGTAGATCAAAGCAGACACTTATCTTTATTCATCTGAGAGCCTTTTTGGCACTGAGTGAATATGATCCATACCCAGAAAATTTACATAATAATCCTAGGACCTTCAATAACTGACCAGACATCCCACCATGCTGTGTGCTGTCTCTTTGTCCAGCCTCTCTGAAAGTGTCATGGCAAAACCAATTCAGTTATTTTCTATGCATCAAGCATTCACCTTCTCTTTATGTTTATTTTCATGACATGCACTGGAAAATGCTAACTGAAGACTTTATGACAAATGCCCCCCCCCCACTTCAGAATAAAATTGATGGAGTTAAATTCTTCAAAGTCTTACATTGTAGGTGTCTAGAGTCCTGGGATTAAAGATAGAAAATCTTGTCCCAGTATCAACTCTACAAATATATCCTGAAAATCTGTGATGTTTGGTGAATAGTAATATGTCCCAGGGAAGACACAGTTTCAAGAACTCATCTACTTACCCTCCTTTTTCACCTTAACTTGCTTTAGAGAAAACAGATTAAGGTGCTAGTTAAAAAGAGGAAAATCAAATTCCAGATATAGTAACCCAAGGATATGAGTTAGATGGAGAAATAACAGGAATGCTACACACTGAGTCAGCATTTTAGGTTGCATGGCTTAAACTGGATGTTAGGACACTCCCCTACACAACAGACCTCAGGGAAGTTCTGTTGCATTACGTAGGTTCCAACCTTTAGCTCTACTGAAATGTGTGACCAAGTCATCAGCCCTTTGCATAAACCAGCTATTTGGAGACTACAGGAAATCACTGTTCTCTGGCAAAAGAATAGTCATGACCTTCTTCCAAGAGGCTGGCGCACACTGCTGTCTATTTGTTTCTGCTTCTCTTCCTATGTGCTCCAGCCTACCACATGGGCCATCTGTCAGCTTCTCCCAACAGGCAAAGTGTCTTAAGGATCTGAGTATCATTTCAGATTCCCCCCCCTTTTTTTAGGTTAAAAGCAGTAAATTGCAGATGGCAAGTGATTATTTTTTTTTCCTTTAGATTACTGAAAGCTGGGGTAATTCTGTCATGAGTCACATTAAAAAAGAACAAGTGATGTTAAACAACACCTACTCAACACGAAATATATGCAAAGAACAGCTCTGCACCCAGCCAGCCATTCAGCAAAATGATGGAAGAATTTCACTGGAAAGGATTTTAGAGTGAGGGTGTGTGTGGAGTTCAAAGAGCCCGGCAATCACCATCACACTTCCTGTGAGGATGCCAATGAAAGAGAAATGGGTCTGGGACAGGAGTTAAGAGATGAATGAATGCTTAGCAGGCTTGAAGCCCTAGGTTACACCCTCAGCACAAAAAGAAAAAAAGACAAACTGGTGGTACACTTGCAGCATTCTCAGTTGTGATTGGAAATATGTTGAATAGACTCAGTTAGAAAGCCTGGGAAACAAGCCAGGTCAGAGAATAGGGCCAAATCACTTGCCCTCTTTTCCAGCCACACATAACAGATTTCCTGTGATGGCTCTTCATATCACACACATACACACACACACGCACTTGTATGAATATATATATATATATATGAATATATATAAATATATATTTGTGTTGGTGGGCTTAAACTATCTACCTTCAACTTGTTTGTTACAATTTAAGAAGCCACTTAAAGACCTTTCATATTTTTGTTTGAGGCTATTTTAAAAGCCCCTTGAAAGGTATAACTGCTGTAGAGGTTACAGGTCCAGGAAGAAATATCTTGGGTCATGATGAAGCAAAAGAGGGGAGGAACCCCTTAATTTCTTTCAATAAGTGATTGGAATTTTCTCTGAATGATTTCACTTCAAATATATGAATGTTCTAGAGAGATCTTAGTGGATAACAGTTCTGGTTACTTGAAGCATTATTTTTTTCTACAATGTCTCTTAAAGGGGTTTGCTTCTAAAACCCTCAGTGGAAGAGCCTTTAATGTTTCTGCAAGGATTGAACTTTCCAACTCAGTTAAAATTAATCACGGACACATTTCCCTGGAGTAAGTTCCATTACAGATATTAAAGTATAACAAAAGATGCATGTGCAGATGGATTTATGTATATAATATTTAATTATGCACAAAGCCTCTGAACATCAGTCATATATCTTCCAGTCAGGCCTCCTGACACATACCTGTAATTCAAATGCTTCAGAGACAGGAAGGTTAGGAGTTCACACCAGTCTCAGAGTGAGATTCAATGACTTCTAGGCCAGCTTGGGATATCCGAGAACATGCCAAAAGCACAGAAAAAGTAAGTTAACGTATCTAATTTATGCAAGCAAGTGCAATCGTAGAGAAGTGCGCCTCTGCTGCACGTAAGTGAAACGAGCAAATATTCAGTTAGCATTGCAGCACACAAAATGAAGGGTTTTGTTAGGAAAATTTCAGATCCAAGTATCATTGTACCTTGTTCATATTTGCCTCTTTTCCCTCCTTCCCACCTTATGGGTCTCCCTTCTCTGCTCAGTAGCCTCCCTTCTGACTTCATATCACATATATACAAATATTTAAATATGTGTATATGTATATAAAGAATAATATGCATATTTATACGTATCTTTGTATGTGAGTGAAGATAATAATACTTTGTCCCTTTCCTTCTAGTACTTCTCGTTCTCTTCTCTCCCCGCCTCTCAGACCTCTTGCTAACCCATTACAGTCACTTTTCTCCTTTGATTCTTTTATAAACAAGTAATTCTTAATAAATATCCTAAATATTTAATAAATATCCTAAAATATGCACTTCAAAAGTGCTTCTTTGAGCTGTAACATTAAAAAAAAAATCTTCACTCATAGTAACAGAGATTGAATAGTACTCTCAGAATGAACTCTACCATACAAGCCCTTACTAATTATGTGATTAGATACTTACATATTTATTTTATTTAATATATTAACATATAATACATTATAAATATGTACTTTATTATTTAGTTATTTATTAGTGATCCATCTTGATTCACACCTTCAGAAAAATCTCTCCTCTAAGAAGATAAATGGAAAGATTTTGATCTGGTGCTAAAAACGCTTGGTGTGTATTTGCTGATACACAGCGATTTTTTGCACCTTTCTTTTAGATCTTGGAAAGCAGCAGATGTTTATTTAAATGAGACCCAACTGATTCTAAGCATGTCTCCTCTCTGAGCCCAGAAAGAGCTTTCGCTAAGGGAAAAGAACTCATAGCACCATCTTCAGCCACAGTACCGACTGCCAAAATATACAGACAAGCAGCCCTACCCTGGTGAACCTGAAATGCTTTTCAAAGCCTGTAAATGATTTTGAAAATTACAACTTGGGCAGGGGATGCTACTAGTGTGCTGTAGGTTGAGCCCAGGAACGTCAAAATCCTTCCTATCACATGCAGAACAGCCATTCAACTGACGCAGAATGTGGACAGTGTTGAGGTTGAGAAAAGAAACTGAAAGTGCAAACAAGGTGGCAGCAGAATTCTAAGTAGTGGTGTTAAGAGTGGTTATTGACAAATTGAGGTGGTATGTCACATTATCTAGGCTTTCCTGGAATCTGCTGTGCAGTCCAAGCTGGCCTTAAATTCCAGATCATCCTGCCCTCCACCTCCCAAATGTGCTCATGGCAAGTATTCACTAGTATACTACAAAATTATAACAAAACCTTCTTTATCTGTGTTCTGTAGACTTCCAGACTCTTGTACTTCTACAAGCCTGCAAAATCCCTTAGAATTTTGTCCCTAAATTTGTTGTCACAGTTAAAATAAAATTTTATTCAAGATTAAATGGAAGTAATATAATAGGAAGAAGAAACACTGAATATTCATTATTAAATGAATAAAAAAAAATAAACTCTGTAATAAAGGAGTTTGTTGTGGTACAGTTTCTGTATTGTTTAACCTTGCTTATAAAACAAAAGTCCAAAATATAAAATATGATTTTTCTAAGCATTTAGAATGTTAATCATATTTCATTAACCATTATACTTCCACCCAAAATAACCTAGATTCTTTTCATAATTAGCAATTCTTCCTCTGAAACATATTATCTCAGGAGGAATATAGATTACAAACTTCAGGATGAGTCAACTTACTTATTGTATGTCTTCAGCAAACTGAAATATCCTGTAGGTTCTCTTCTCCATGTATGTAAAAGAGGACTATGACAGCTTTAACTTTATAAAGCTGGTATGGGAATTAAACTGGGATATCTAGGTAAAGGTCCAAGGATCTAAAAACAGAACAATCTAGTGGTTTCTGCTACAGGCCTGGGTTTTTACATAGTTTTCTTTTACATAGTACAACTTTTACTTAAATAAAGAAAATATCATGCTCCTTTATGAAGAAGTAGGGCAAGGAAGAGAGTTTCAAGTAGTATTTAAGATTTATAATACAAAAGAATTTGGGTCACATTATTGAAAACATCTGTGGATAAAGATAAGATTCCCCATAGTCTATCCATGAATTCACTAACGTTTGTGTCTACTGCATTTGATCCACTAAACAATATCAAGTCAAATGAGGAAAATGCTAAATCCTATCAAATCACGCATACAGAAAATGAATAATCCTAAGCTCCCTTTTGATTTATCTTATACTCATTCAGAAAACTGGTACTTACAGATCCTTAATAAAAAAGAAGAAACTTAAACAGACTTATGTGTTTTTTTTTCTTTTTGTTTTGTAATAGAGGAGAAAGAATAAACCTTGGGTTTTGTCACCTTATATTATTAAATGATGGAAACTTAATAACAAAGTTTGCTTATATTGCATTTATCTTCAATATTGTCTTTTCTTTATGAGAAGTGAAACTGACTTTCCATTTACCTTAATGTTATGTATGTTGCTTTTCAAACAAATGTATTTTTTTCTAATGAAAATAAATCAACTTAAGACCATTGAATAAATAGTACAGGTGATAAGTGTCTTTGACAAAATACGCTGAAGGTGCTGTTCAGATGACAGGAGCAATAAATGCCGCACAGCCCTTCCCCATGCTTCTATTTGAGGGAGGACTTGAATCCCATCAATTCCACAGATACTTACACAAAATATGTATTTCATCTGTCATTTCACTTAGTATTTTTTCTGGGATTTGATACGTTCAATTCTTAATTTTTTTTTTTTTTTTTTTGCAGGTTGAGAGGGTCTCTTTATAGGCTGTTTTAGTAAGACACACCCATCCATGGATGTCAACCCTTGATGGACCCTTCCGTTCTGAGACACACAGCTGTGGATGTCAACTTTCCAGGTTTCGGAGGCTGCTCCACCTTTGTGGCAGCAAGAGTCAAGAGATGCTCCAGGTGACACCAATTTTCTGTGATGAGGAGAAAAAAGCTCCAAAGCTTAGCCATGAATAGGATGTCACAAGTTCCTGAATGAAAGGTGACCTGTGAGGTAGCCTCTTAATCTCTGTTCACTCACAAATGATCCACAGGGGAATATAAAGCAAGAAGAAAACGTGTTCAGAGACTCAAGAACCACCAGGCTTTGCTATTCTGCCTCTCAGTTAAAGGACGAATCCTTGGTGCCATAAGATGAAGCTTAGGGAGTTTTGCTTGAACATGAAAAGGCGATTTTGATCTTTTTTAGTACAGTCAAAATGCTACAAAAATCATGAAGTGATTAGCTAAATTTAATGATAATATAATCCATTTAAGTTGAATTTTGTGATTCAAGTCTTCAGCCTTCTTAGATCATCGTAAGATCTTGTGATGCACACAGGGTAGGGATGATGCTAATTTTGCAACAAGAAAACTATAGGCAAGAAAGGCTAAATAAGGTCCAGAAAGGGCAAGCCACACTTCGACACTCTTACAGCAGAATGGCAGATAAACAAATTAAGAAAGAGTATTGCCATAATGAAAGAGGCAATGAGGGTCATGAGAAGCATGTGACACAACAGGAAGCAGCATGGTTCCAAGTGTTCAGAATATTTTCAACATGGTTGCAAGAAACCCAGCTGACTTCTCTGGCAGACAGAGTTGGAACAAGTCTCTCACTTTGCCAGTTCAATTGGATTCCTTGAAGACATATCGAGCGTCTTGTGTGTTCAATAATCTCTGCACTCTAAATGTTTAAATTCCAGTTAAGACACTGACAACAAGCTATCAAATATAGTTATATAGGCTGTGAATTAAGCATTTCCCAAAGAGCCAGCTGCATTCCAAATGAAGTGAGTTGTGGTGGGCAGTACAGAATTACACAACCCTCCCCAAATGCCCTAGTTAATATTTCTGATAGATAAAAACTAAGTACAACAATTAAGTTTGATAGGGGAGTAGAAGGGTTCTCATTGCTAGAAAAGGCAAAGGTGTGAAATGTCTCAGGTGTTTGGTGAGTTCTGTGTTCTTTTGTAGAAAACTCAGGAACATCCCAGACAACCCAAGCTAAGGCGTGGCACTCAGACTCCACTTATGAGACTGCTCCTTTTTCTACGTCGGGATTTTTCAGCTCTATGGTTGCATTGGTCTTTTCATTTTCTCGCGTCTTGATTTCTAGCATGCTTGAGATCCACTAAAAGAAACACTGGGCAGAATAAAGGTGGGAGACTCCACGGAGCAGTTTGTTCTAGCACCCTGGAGACTGTGCGTGAAGGAAAAATGACGGGAGACTTTCAAGTCTAAGCGCTTCCCGAAACTCTCACAACAACCAAATTGGTGATCAGCTGACCCACATCAGTTACTTCACACTAACATTTCAGCAAAGGGAACTGGTGACCAGAGAGGACAGTTCAGGAGCCTTCAGTAGAATTAGTCTAAGCATTAGCACAATAGCTCAATCAGGGCAGCATACACGTGACATGGATGTTCTTTTCTGGCTGTGTGGAAATTCTTTAAGTAACAATGAATAGGACTCATTTAGCTTTAAGTCTTCTGTTCGATAGGTTCTTTTTCTTATGTGCATACATTCTCACATTGATAGAATTGTGACATGGAATTTTTTTCAAAGCCTAACTCATAGTTAAAATCACTTTTACAAGAACAGAGAAATGATTTGAAAGTGGTTGAGGTTAGATAGCATTACCAATACACCTTGAAGTGATCCAAGCTATTTGTTAAGCCACAAGTGAGCCACATAATTGTAAGATCGTTAGTTTTCCAGCAAAGCGGAAAAATAACATGGGAAATCGGTTTCTACCTCACTACTTATCCCCCCCAAAATCAGGAGAAAACTTCTTATCACATAGATATAATTGTGTGAACTCTTGAATTTTAGGAGCAAGGTTAAAAGGGAATGGTGAAAAATGACTAAGTAATGTTCATTTCAGTATCTTCCACCTCTACTTGACTTATTAAAAAAAATACATTTGTACTCTGTTTGTGCAATTTCCTATGTATTCCCAGGAATAAAATATTTTGTACATATAGAAATATTGTGTATGAATCCACATTTGAGTTTGTGTGCATGTGTGTGTTATAATATATTACAGTCTGGTAGAAACTCCTCTAAGTTATCTCAAAACAAATTCTTTCTAAAGAAGTCCATTTTGCTTCCACTTGCCTATCAAATGAAGCAAAAATCAAAAATATTTGAAGCTCTAACAGAAACTTTGTGCCCACAGACCTGATAATTCTCCAGTGTACACACATATTGAGAGATGTCACTGTATCCCACACATATCCCACACATACGTAAAATTACCATTTGTCAGCTAAAAATAAGGTAAATCTAAAAAAGGGTGTGTGTGGATCTCTTCAGAGAAGGGATTTTGATAATGCAAATAACAGGATAATGAGTTGCAAGGTGGTTATTTCCAAGTGGCACAGGCTTAATAGCCTGGCACCTGCAACCAGGGATAAATCAAATTCTGACATCAATCAATCAGGCCTTCATTCACATCTCTCTGATAAAATACTTCAAGAAACAAATACCTTTTGTCAATATCAATGACTTAAAATAGTTCCAGAGCCTGATCACATTTTATTTTATTTTATTTTATGCCAGTCTGGTCACATTTTAAACAAAATGTCATCCAGAAAGATATTTAAAAGATGGTAAGCTCTAGAAATCTCCCTCCAGTTAATTTTGGACAGCCATGAAGGATGGCTTCTGATATCTCTTGCTGTGTAGAAATCTTGGACTTGTGTGGTGTCCTGGCTCACACAGAGACTGCAGTTCAGCTTCTGCCTTCATTTAAGTGATAAGTGGTTTCAAATTATTTTGATTTTTGAGTAAAGTTTTAAATTGTGTAACTGATTTAGTTTGCCTTATTAGAGTTTTTCTGCTTCTATTTAATGAGGCTGTAATTTCCTTTAATTTTTCTGCTCTAATTGGGTTAGCAGTGTCTACAGAGATATAGCAGTCCTTATTTTTAGCTTCTGTGGTGGATCTCCCGCAGAGAAGCTGCATATCCTCCTCAGCCAGGTCAGATGGCAACTTGAGAGGGAAGGTGGGGAGGTGAACTAAAGCTGGCAGTGTGAAGTGGTAGCTTTGGTTTCAGTGCGTGGTTGCAGAGGGTGTCAGTCAGGCGTTGTCCTCTAAGCCTGCTCTGCAGTCTTCCATCGCAGCACTCCCCATGCCTACAATGCATGTTTTTAAAACTATGCATTGAAGTGGTAAGGGAAGAGGAGTGACTGTAGAAAGAGCTATTTGTAAGTATCATCATCATCATCATCATCATAACAACACCCAACTTTTATTATCTACTCAATTTCAAAAGTTGAACATAACCCTGCCTACTGTAGAACTGATTCCCGTTGTAAATCAATGTAGCTCAATAAGAAAGCTTTTAAATTAATTCAGGAGTGGCACACACCTAAGAGAATGTGGGCTTTGTGCTATGATGCCACAAGAAAGAGCAAGAGAGATACACTTTAGATCTGCTTGCCTGTGTTCTACGTGAGAACTCTTTAGCTAATCATAAAAAGGTAAAAAAAAAAAATGCATCCGTGGTGGTGATTGGAATGATTGAACGAGAAATGCCCCGCATTTGAATAATCGTTACTCTGTGGGTGGCACTGTTTACGGAGATTCCATACTTCCTAGGTACAGCCTTGCTGAAGCAAGCACATCACTGAAGGAAGGCTTTGAGGGTTTACGGCCTTGCCCCATTCCTAATACATTCTCTTGGCTTTCTGCCCGTGGTTGAAGATGCAAACTCCCTGGCTTTTTTGTCTGTTGCCATGCCTCTCTGCCAGTACAGACTCTCTGTCTTGAACCATGAGCCAAAATAATCTCTTAAGAAAGTCACTTTTGGTCAATGTACTTTTCACAGCAACAGAAAAACAATGTAACATAATTTAGGAGCTTGAATTTCTCTGGAGGAATGTCAGAAATGGTTATTATGTCCCAACCTACTGCCCACCCCAAAGTAAATCATTTTATTGTGGAGTAACATGATCCTAGAATATGACTATCATATCAAGTTCTGGGTCCTTTTTGTAAGATAGCTCTCTCTTTCTTTCTCTCTCTCTCTCTCTGTATACATTTTAAAATGAAAAATATTCAAACTATTCAAAATTTTGAATATTCAAAACATTTCTAGTTCCCCCAAAATAGTAACTTTTGCATTTTCGAAGTGAATAAAGTGAGTTTTAAAGGAAAAAAAAAAAGATATCAGCTTTGGCTTTGGATATAGGTAGATAAGAAAAACTTTCAAATGACAAATTCTGTAAGGTGGCTATATGGAGATAGCAAACTGAGGAAAATGTTAAGATATAAAGCAAGCTAGAAAGTATGTGGAAAGGGATAGAGAATGTTTATTGAGTTGGTGTCTAGACAGCAATTAAACTTGTTTTAACCTAAATCTAGAGAAAGATCTAAGGTCTAAGCAGTCCTTACCTTCTTCTGGATCCAAGAAAAATGGGAAAAAGATAGTTTCTGAGTTTGTTGGTAAGATATGTATGTTCAAGTCAGAAAGGCAGTGAAAGTGGCACACACCTTTAATCCCAGAACTTGGGAGACAGAAGCAGGCAGATCTCTGAGTTCATAGCCAGTCTGGTCTAAAGAGTGAGTTCCAGGACAGTCAGGGCTACACCGAGAAACCCTTTTTTGAAAACCTACAAACCAAGAAAGAAAGATAGGAAAGGAGAGAAGGAAGGAAGGAAGGAAGGAAGGAAGGAAGGAAGGAAGGAAGGAAGGAAGGAAGGAAGGAAGGAAGGAAGGGAAAAAAAGAGGTATACTGGGACAAGAGAGGAGGGTTAGGGTTCTTTATCATGCCAGGCTGAACTTCACAATAAAGCCCTCTGCCAATGACGTCGTGTACAGCTAAAACTGCCTTTCCAGGCCAGACAAGCCTTGCTTACAGATAGCCATGTGGCTCTGTGCACAATTCATCAACTCTCCAAGTGCTTTCCAACGTCAGAACTTTTGTTCCAGCAATCTTTTCTGACAAGAACATTCCAACCTGGATCTGTGAAGAGCTGCATTCTTCCAACTATCTTCTCTAAACATGAACTTGATCTTTCTACTGCTCTGGAACAGCACATGGTTTATTTGCTCAAAGACTCTTTCCTGCTCCCTAAAATAAAGGTTCCTTAAAAGTGGGTGCCCTGCCATGTTAACATTGTTTGGACCGTCCAGTATTTAGAACAGAGAACAATATAAATTAGTAGGATATATCCGTAGTCCTTTGTGAGTGCATAAGGAACAAAAACTATTGCTGGAGATGAAGAAGTGCCAGGCATCCTGGAAGTGTGATTTTTTAAAACCTCTCCATCTGCCTGCCTTTGCACTGACAGGATCAGCATATAGCAGGCTGTCCAGTTTCAGAGGTAAGGACAGATGCAGGACAGATGTTGGTGAACTGATTTAGAGTGAACTTAGACCAAGGCTAACAGCTTTGATTCATACAGAAAATGGTGGCTCCAGGACAGCTGGAGAGTTGGTCAGTTGGAAAAGCCCTTTCCACTCAAGCATGGGTACCTGGGTTGTAATCACCACCAACACACACACACAATGCCCACAGAAGCAGTATGCGCTTGTAATTCCAACAAGGGCAAGGCAGAGATAGGCAGATTCCTGGGGCTTGCTAAGTAAATTGTGAGTGCCAGGTTTCATGACATACTTAGTAGAGAGCAATAAAGAAGGACACTGATAGGACACAAACACATATATACATATATCTGCACACACATATACTTACCACATACGAAAAACATATGCAAAACATACAGATACAATCTTAAAGTAAAAACAGTGGGTCTTGTGAAGGAGGTCGTGTTGCCTTCGCTGTACCCCTCTCTAGTGATCTCAGAAAGAATTCCATTTGGCCACGCTGTTATAAAAGGCTCTTGGGAACTTAGGAGGGTCCTTCTTTCTCATTTGCCTTTGAATTGCTTTTACTAAGCTTATGATAAAAGGAGGAATATTTGAACAGTATCTCTCTAAAAAACACCCCCATGGTGTATCCTCTTCCAATCTAAAAATATAGGAAATTAAATAGAGTACTGGGAAATGTGGCTTTCCCAAGAAAACCTACTGTCAGCCCCGATCTCCGCACCCTTCCAAAGGCTTCAAAACGCCGTTTCCACCTCCGCACAGACGCTGACATGCCATCACTTGACTACTGAGCTGTTCCTCATTTGTCAACAGAGAAACTGCTAAATTGCTACCCTGAGCAAATTTACATAGAAATTACCAATGATACTCAGCAAAAGAAAGAAGGAATTACAACAGAGGGGCGTGTAAGTAAGCCTTGAAAGTCAGCTCCCTCCTAGAGAGCTGCTGCTGGCTTCTGCACCTCTCAGTCAGGGTAGACTTAAGTGTGGAAAGAGAACACAGGGAGACTGGGATCAGGGGAAAATAATTGGTTGAGTCCCCTCCTTGCTCTCACCCTTTTGCACCCATCTGCCTGCATTTTAAATCTAGCTGGCTAACTCACTGATCTATTTCCTCCCCTTCATATTTTTTTTTCCTGCAGTAAACCCCTCCGCACAGGAGAGATTGCTCTTAATTAGAGTTTCACACCCATCACTAAAGGTTAATTGCTCAGTTGCCTTTGTTCCCCTCAGTCTCAGAAGTTGCTGGCTGGTCACTGGTATTCATAGTCATGGGTTGGGGAAACATGTGGTGTCAGACCTCCTGTGGAACTCACAGAGCCACTTCTCTTCCTCCCTGAGCAAATTACCTCTTCCTCCCAAATTTCTGGAGGCCAGGAAGTTCCCTCTCCAGACCCACATAGGAATTTCTTGAGGCCTACCATGAGAGATAAATCCTGCTTTGTTGCCCGAAGGTCCGGATCTTTCCAGAATCGCACAGCAGCCTCAGTTTACCCAGGTGGTGATCTTATGTCTGTGACAGATTTGCTAACACATTATCTCCAGGTCATGCAAAGCCTGCCCTCCAAAGGCTTCCACTCCAGGTAACTGCCACCCTCCCCAAGTCCAAGGTCCTGACAAGCCCACATTCCTTCTCATGTTAGCACATGCTTCTCTCTGGAATGAAAATAAAATGAAACTGAATTGAATGGCCATGCCAGTCTCACACCCCTGTATTTCCCATGTTCTTCGATGTCTAGAAATGCCTCTTCAAAAATTTGCCAACTCTGTATTGGTGTCATTTGACCACCTTTACTCTAATGCTGCACAGAAGAGCTATTCTCTGTAGTTGGGTAATGGTCAAGGGCATGTGCTCTGGAGCTCAGCTGCCTGAGTTCTAACTAGCCATCTCTCTCTCTCTCTCTCTCTCTCTCTCTCTCTCTCTCTCTCTCTCTCCCTCTCTCTCTCCCTCTCTCTCTCCTTCTCTTGGTCTCTCCTTTCTTCCCTCCTCTCTTATTCCAGGTTCTCATGTAGCCTAGGCTGAGTCAAATTCACTGTCTCCATCTCTCAAATACTGGCATAACAGTTATATGGCACCAAGTTCAATGAATATAGTGTTGGAATCAAATTCCAGGCTTCATGTGTATATGCGAGGAATACCCTACCAACGGAGTTACATTCCAAGTCCTGAAATACAGTTCGTCTGTTTTTTTCTTTAGTTATTTATTTTGTTGTTTTGCCCTTGCCAGTCTGGAAGTTTTTCCATAGATGAGGTTGGCTTTGAACTCAGAAAGATCTGCCTGTCTTTGCTTCCAGAATGCTGGGATTAAAGGCTTATGTCACCATGCTTGACTGAATCATAGTTTCTTTTTTTTTTCAGTTTCTTTTTTTTAATTATTGTTTATTATTATTAGTTACATTTTACTAACTCTGTATCCCAGCTGTATCCAGCTCCCTTATTCCCTCCCAATCCCACCCTCCCTCCCTCAGCTTCTCCCTGCCCCTTTCCAAGTCCACGTATTGGGGAGGACCTCCTCCCCTTTCGTCTGGCCCTGTTTTATCAGGTATCTTCAGGACAGGCTGCAAAGTCCTCCTCTGTGGCCTAGCAGGACTGCTCCTCCCTTGGTGGGTGGGGAGGTCAAGGAGCCTGCCATTGAATTCCTGTCAGAGATAGTCCCTGTTCCCCTTACTATGGGAAACCAATTGGTTATTGAGCTACCACGAGCTTCATCCAAGCAAAGGTTCTAGGTTATATCCATACATGGTCGTTGGTTGGAGAAACAGTTTCAGAAAAAAAAACCTGTGCCCTGAATCATAGTTTCTTTAGCAGCAAATTTCAGGTTCGTCACAGTATATACAATACAAGCCTATGAAAAGTGGGTGAAAAAATTTATACAAAGCATTTACATAATAAACACTGTGGTTGGTAATTTCTATTACAATAATGCCCACTTCCAAGCCAGGCACACACTAGGAAGTTGTTGTCTGACTAAGTCCATATCTATAGGAAGACCTAGAGAAAAACAAGGCAAAAAAAATACCCCTACAAAATGCCCTGATGCTTCCCCCAGTCTCTCCAATGCAAAGAAACAAAGCCCTCTTTCCAAATCACCACCACCAAAAACAACAACAAAAAATATGACTGCAAAGAAATGCAGTGAAGCTCTGAATAGATAATATAAGCAGAAATATTTGGGGAATCATTAAGCACTTAAGCATTGGGGTAGGCTCAAGCAGTTGTACCTGGCACACCCTATCAACAGGGGAACTGTGGTTAGTGGGTTACTGATAAGCAAGGTAACTTTCTGAGGAAAGAACAAAGCTTTGAATTGTATTTCAGTGGTTCCAAAGCCGCGTGAACTTGAACCTTGCAGATGTGAAGTAACATCTGTATGTCTCTATTTCCTTAGCTATAACAACTAGAAAAGCGATATACTAATTTATCTATGTAACCAGCACTGAGAAAGTGTTAACAGACTTTGCCCCCTTCTCCCTCTTACTCTGTCATGGGACTCCAAAGGGAAGTTTGGAGCTACAAAACAAAAAGACTCTCCTTAATGACTAATTACAATGCAACGAACATGCACGTGCAAGGATGAGCCCATCTAAAACCACAGGAGACTCTCAATTTCTCTTCCTAGGAGGAGTGTTTCCGTCTTCCAGAGAGTCTAGCTGAAAGCAGATTTAACACAAGCCATACAGCAGACTTAAAAGTAAACACACTGGAGCATCCTTTTGCAGGAAACCATAAGACACTGAAATGAAATTGATTTAGCACATGTATGTGTCCCTATGGCCCCTACAAAGGCTCATTAGAAACTCTCCACAGTTCAGAAGCAGGATCACATTATTCATAGCACTCTCTGCATTGGGGAGAGAATAATAGCTTCTTTACTATTTAATCTATTTTGAGATCAACATTAGGTTATGGGATGCAGAACTAAATGAGATAAGATTTTGGTGTGATGCCAAAGGAAGGTTTGAAACTTCCCATTGGGGATGTTTTATGATGAAAAGTAACCAAGAATTTTTATTAATTGTCCAAGGGAAATTTTGGAAAGAGATTCAAAGATGCAAAAGTCAGTTCTACCCTACTCAAATAACTACACATGAACCAAGACTTGATATAGATTTAAGGCACACGTTGCCTTATGAGCCTCAATGGTTATGCTAAGTATGCTTGCAACACTCAAGAGAACTCTGAATCGTGCCCTTTGATGAGGAGACAGGCTTTCAATTTAAATGATTCATCTAAAAAAAAGTCTCCCACACAGGAAATTGCATGAAAATTCATTTACCTAAAAAGGATAAAGAATTAACTCAAGCCAAGGAGAATTCAAACATCAATTCTCCAGGAGATGTTTAATAACCTAATTTTTACATCCATTAACTCTTGCTGAGCTAAAAAAAAAAATAAAGGATGAGAGCATGGGAGAAATGAAAGAATGAGAAGGCAGGAAAAAGAAAGCAGAGGAAAGGGGTAAGGGAGAAGAAAGGGAGACAAATAGAGAGACAGAGGGAAGGAAAAAGAAAACAATCCACTGAGAAGATGAACATATGCCTGGCTTGGGAGAAAAGTGAGCTCATTAGAAAGTAGGTGGTCAGGAAAATGCACAGGCTTCCAAGACAGAAAGGAAGCACTTCAGATGCACAGCAGAGTGGTACCTTGTAACATTTCACGGGACAATACTTTATCTGCTACCTTCACATAACAAGTCACCTGTTCAGCAAGAGCTACCAGAACAGCCAGGATGCAGTTTTATGCCACTGGAGATGGTTACTATACTGTCAAGCACCATATTGGGTGTAAGGTGTCTGAAGCATTCCTAAGTTGACTTGGGGACATGGTCCGGGTGTGAATTAAACAAATTTTATTCGTTCCTTGTCTACTCAACTCCCAGAAGTTACACATCCATCTTCACTGGGTGTCAAACAATCAGTTTTTGGAAAATCTGTGAACTGGGAATTTGAACTCACCTCACTAATTCTCACTTCGGGGAATTAGATGTTTGTATGAGTTTGGCCCACCATTGTACGGTGATGGTGGCCAGGTGGAAAGAGAGAATACATCACCCCAGTGTTACGTAAGTATTGAACGAACACATGCATTCAGAACAAGATGGCAGGCAAGATGATAAACTAGAAGATGATTACCTGCAACGCTTACAAGAGAAAATAAATTCTACTTTTTTCAGTTGTAAGGATGGGCATCTCACAATCAAGCCTCCTTCTAAGTGGTGAAGAAATGTTCTCTACAAGGTAACTATCATGCTACTATTGTTTTTTTTAATTGTTATTCAATCCACCTTTATAAACTTAAATTAATTCCCCTTTCAACAAAGAAAACATAGGCAAACTGTTGTTTTAATACTTTAGTAGAAAAAATTACAAATATATTCATTCCTTGCCTATAGGAATGTACTTTTCAAGAGATATACCATGACACACAAAAATACCTGTAAAAGTTTTTGTGCATTCATATTTAGTTAATAAAAATAATTACATAGGTAGAAAAAGTACTGTTTCTTGTAAGGTAAGCAAACCTTTGTATCAGATGTCTGTAAAATGGAGGAAAATTACCCTGCAGTGAGCAAAGCCAGCATGCCTTCTCCCAGCTCCTAGATCTTAAAGCAATCAGCCACCTAATATTTATTCTACAGTATAGACAAAAGTCTACCTTCTGTCAAGGGGAAGAGAATGAATTGTTTTCCCATAATGGTATTTTCTTTTCAATCAATTTCCCTTCAAGCTTGATTTAAGAAGGTACCATGTCAGAACTTTAGCCTGGTGGATGAAGTCTGGGACAGTTCCCCATCAAAGGTGAAAATTATGAGCGAAGCAAACCCGTGGAGTTCAATCTGGAAGACACAATGCCCCCACCTCTGCTTCACTCACTCACTCACTCACTCACTCACTCACTCACTCACTCCCTTTTTCTTTCCTGTCAGTTGGAAGTGTTTGCAGAACTCCAAAACGCTCACAAGAGCCAAAATGAAAAAGGCTGAGCTAAACCAAAGAATTCAAACACAGGCGAAGGAATCATTTAAGTTTTCCTAACACTGTAAGTATATTTAAATTCGAACATGTGTGCGGCTCTACTCTGTGCTGGGCACCAAGATCCTGGGGGTTTCCAAATGATGAGTGGATTGGGGTCAGCAGGCTCTGTCCTCAAGAGACTTACTCCAAGACTTCTCCGAGACAGAGCAGATGAGCAGAACTGCGTTTGCATAAAAATGCTCACTGTACTGTAATAAAGAGACAAAGGAAGAGATGGAATTCTACTAAGTCTCACGTACATTGAAGAGTGGAATTTACTTACATGTCTTAGTTATAGTTCTACTTATCAACACATTTGTCTAACCTAATTTCTTATCTCTTCAGTCTCAGCCTTCTGTATATTTTATTAGTTGCTATGCCCTGATATTTGTTCTCTCTGTCTCACCTTTGTGGTCACTTCCTTAGCCTCAATATTCATCTTAAGATCAAGAAAAACCTTGACAGCCATCGCAGTTCTTACCATTTCCATGTTGCTGCCAGATTTGTTCTAAGTCGCACAGCTGGTTACAGCATGGTTCTAATAATGCTCAGAAAGCATCAATTTTTTTGAAACTCCTTATCCTGGCACATAAGATTTATCTTGGGCTGACAACAACAGACTGGTTACATCTCAGTCTATTCTGTATTATTCAATATTTATTCAGTGTCTTTGCTCAATTGTATCCTTCAGTCTGAAACACCATCCACCCACCCGATCTTATCTCTCCCCTTCCATTGACCCTCCTCTCTGGACACATGACTACTTATTACTCTCTACTCAGTTCAAAGGACACAGTCAATGGAAGTATTTCTTCCTATGTGTTCATAGAGTGCTTTATGTGCTCCTCACTGAGTACTGATATAGATACGCTGATTGCTAAGATTCTCAACAGATGCTGATGATAGCTGGAAATTAAGTCAGTGGTGATTGATTTGTTTATGACACCTTTATAAGATCATGGCTAATGGAATATACTGAATATATATATACTTCTAGGCCTCCAGAGAGGCCATTTAGGATTATGCATTGGCTGTCACTTCAGTGACACGAAAATCTTAAACAAGTGTATTGCTTTTACATTAAGACAAGGCATAGGCTTAAAACTCAGAGAGAATACATAAGGATATTTCCTGGGATAAAGAAAAGCAAAACCAAAACACCTCAGCAAAGTACTTTTAGGAAACATCACTGACCTAAAAGACCAGAGCTCTTAGCTCTAATACTTATAGTGTTTGCTAATCCTGAGAAACCCTGAAGACAATCAGGTAACCTTCTCACCTCTGTTAGTTCCAGTTTCCCTTTAATAAAACTGGGATTAAATTATTTGCGCCAAATACATCCAGGGGGTGTTGCAAGGATCAAAGTGTAATAACAAGCATAGCTTACCTTTATTGAGTGCTTATAAGAAGCTGTGCAGAATCATTAAATAAACTCATTTATTAGTGACAGTAAAGGAGAAACTCATCAGTGACATGGTTAAAGGGACAGTCATTGACAGGAAAGGATGATTTGGCTGAGGTATATACAATATGCTTTCAAAGCAATATAAACAGCTGGACCTGTGTTACAGACTCTTATGGATGTAGAAATCAACACTTCACTTTTATTTCATTATCTTTGAGCTCATCACACTGAAGGAAAAAAAATCTTCAAATGAGGTGTCAACTCAAGTTGAAAAACTTTTCTGCTGCTCCATTTGATGCGGTGAGATTGTTCATTTCCTTCACCGCTCAGTGTTTCTTTTAGCTTAATGTCTTCTTGAAATACATATATGCTGTTAAGATGGTAACTTGTCAGCTTGTTTGACTCTGGCATCAACTAACAGCTATCTCTCCAGGTGGGTCTATACGTGCGTTTCCAGGAAAAATTATCTCTAGAGGTTTCGTCTTTCCCCTGAGTAGAAAGCACTTTCCTTGGGACCAAGAGAGAAGCTGCTGCTGTCCCACCCAACATCCCACATCGCTGGTGAATGCATGTACTTTTTGCTGCCTTGTCACTATCTACCCTGACATCAGAATCCAACATCTTCCATTTGTTAATCCTTCAGGATTGGGGACCCTAAAGATTGGACAGTCCCCAGATATTCTTCAAGCTGCAAAGACTACATAAGAATGTAGACTGTAGGACTACATTCAGTCTGTAGGAGCGAACCATTGCTGGGTTCTCAGCCTCTAATGGCCTGTAGATAGTCACTGTTAGTCTACCTAGTCCAAACCGCATAACCTAATACATACATTAGATCTGTCTTTGTCCTTATATGATTGGGTTTGCATTTTTGTTAAGGACACATAAGACATACCTTTTGGAAGGCCAAACACTAGGGAGCTTAAGATACTCTAAAAGAGTTAGTAGTACAAAGTGTTTATTGATTGAAATTAGCTGTCAAAGAGTTAAAGGGGGAAAGAATTAAATATCACATTTTCTACCCTCCTAAATATCTTCCATATCCACATCTTTTAGTGTGGCCGTCATGCTAATTTAAGTGACTTGGATTTCCACTGATTTTGTTTGTTTGTTTGTTTGTTTGTTTACTCAACAAACTGCTCCTGAGGATCACTTAAATCCCCCCCTCTTGCCACAAAAAGGTGATAATAACAGTTGCAGCTAAGCAAAATGATTATCCACTTATAATCATGAGGCACAATTAGAGTGATCCAAAATTAAAAATGTCCTAGTAGTTAGAAACATTTTCACCTCTTTCCTAGCCATTCTTGAGGGGTACAGAGAACAGCACCTTTCAACTTGCTCAGAAAAGGCCATGATTCCAAATCTCTGAAACACCAGTACTCGTCTGCCCAATATATGTATGTAGGGAGATAGCATTAAAATCTGAATTAGCTCAAAACAAAGATTTCCAGTACATGAAAGCACCATATATCCAAACAAAGTATCCATCATTAGTGTCTCAGTTCTGTTAGAGAGAGAGAATGTAGAAGAATCATTTTCCCATGGCATCTTCATGGCCTGTTTCGCCAGTCACCAATTCAAGAGTAATGTGGAGAGGCAGAA
Organism: Meriones unguiculatus; assembly: GCF_030254825.1. Lineage (NCBI taxonomy): Eukaryota > Metazoa > Chordata > Mammalia > Rodentia > Muridae > Meriones > Meriones unguiculatus. The sequence continues at coordinate 95,603,884 of NC_083355.1, read as the reverse complement.
ACTAATAGATAATGAAGCAAATAGATTTAGTTTGAGTGACACTTTTAGTGTCTTCTAGAAAATGGAAACAAATATAGCTTTCAAACATGAACAAAAGGTTTTCTTCACATCACTTCCTGTGTTTCTATTACCACCTGCTTATATACAAATGTAATTTATATAAACAATATTTACAAGAAAACCTTGGAGTATTCAGTCCTGATAGTGTTTAGTTCTAAAAGTGATCTCAAATTCAGCTTGTGATATGCAATCGTGATAATATTGATTTTTACTTTTTTTTTTTTTGAAGGTTTGCTAGACTTTTGCCAAAAGACTCAGGACATTTAGCATCCACTATTAGAAAATGGAAATTTTAATCACTCACTAAGCACTTTAAAACATGATGTGAAATTTTCTACAGCCTAAAATAAAGGCTAAAGAGGCATCTAGCTAATGAGGGAATTAAGTGAGCCATTTAAAAATGAGTCACAAATTTTCTAGATAGCTATTTGATATTTGTAAAATTATAGACCAGCCATGACACTGAGCATTTGTATTAAACACGACATGAGAATAAGCTTTTACTTAAAAATTTACTGGATAAAAGTGAAATCCACAAGACTTGTGTCTCTAATATGGATGGTCTTATTTCTGAGGACCCCTTTCATGTCCTTACCACACAATATACTGGGGGTCAAGGCACGTGATGCACAGGAATAGATACATGACTGGCTGACCACAAGAACTTTTGAGTGTTCTGTGAGAAGATAGTGGAGCATTACAAAAAGCCAAATAAAACTGTGTCCTTCCTCTTTGAAAGTCATTAGATAAACCTGGACATGAAGATCAGTTGTCATGGAAGATCCAGAAATGATGACTGGACAGTTATCTAGAAGTGCTACATCGTTCTCATTACAATTCCATCATTACTCATTCAGGGACACAATTAAATTGGTGTTGACGGTGTTGTTGGCCTTGAGAATGAATAAGAACGATTAAGTTACAGGGTTACAAAGAACTTTTACGAAGATGGCTATTTTGAAAAATTCTTCCTCGGATCACTACTGGTAGCCTCTGACCCTCTCTAAAGGAAGCTCTTTCCATGGTGGCTTTTCTAATTGCCTCTGCTTTATTTATTTTCCTTTAACTTGTACTTCTTTCTGAAGCAAAGAAAAGCCAATGGGTTAGAGCAGGAATTTTTACTTGCCATTTCACGCATTTTCATATAGCTAGAATATTCTGTCTTGATATTTCAGGCAAGTTCTATCTCAGTCATTACCTTGTGCCTCCTTACATTCCCTCTTGTTTTTTTTTTTTTTTTGCTGGATGTATAGTCATTCAAATTCCGCCCAATGATTTCTGCCCCAAAATTTACAACTTAGGTCAAGCATTGGCCCAATAAATCCTAATTAGAGAATGACCTTAATGATTTAGGCCATAAAGCTTTATGTGTCTGTCATACCCCATCCTTCAAGAGTCACAGAACTCCATAGTGACTTATTTTCAACTGCTCCAGCATTTTCTACAACAGAGTAACCATGATAGATAGAAAACAACATGCTATATCAAAGCCTTATCTCTCTTTTTAAGCTTTAGTCAAGGAGTATCCCTTACAATAAACTCAAAAGAATACCATCATGACTCCTCTATCCTTAGAAAATGAGCTACGGACAGCAGATGACTACTGGGAATGAAGAGTCAGTCCATGGTAGGTTGTCCATGCTTTATTAGACTGTCCCACTTGCATGCACATATAAGCATCACTAATTTGGCTTAATGACTTACTAAAACATATGTGTGTGTGTGTGTGTGTGTGTGTGTGTGTGTGTGTGTGTGTGCGTGTGTGTGTATGTGTGTGTGTGTCTGTTCAATGTGTTTGTGTGTGCATGGGGGAGGTTAGAGCCAAGAAAAGTTTGAGATAGGGCATAGGGAGTAGATATGATCAAAATATGGTTGTATACATATAATCAATTCTTCAAGCATAAATATTAAGTTAAGTAGTTAAAAGTATCATTTATTGGCAATTTCTAGATTTTTTTTTCAAAGCATCTGCATAGCAAAGTGCTTTGCTTCACATAAATGCTACTCTTTTGCTTTCTAGAGAGATATTTGGACTCAGGGTGAAAGGTCCCCAACACAAGATTTACCATGAGGAATGGTTGGCCTTCTCCAATGATAATGAAATGCCAGTGTGAACTTCTGAGGGTCAAACTTACATGGACCCTTATGATCTGCTCCTTTGAGGGACTAAAGCTACCTATACCATGATGTCTACAAAAATAGATGTCAGAAAAAAAAGGGAAAAAATGCAATTTAAAGTATAAATTTTGAACTTTTTTTTTTTTTTGCCATGACATAGTGGGCAAAGCATTTGCTTTTTACTTTCTTTGAGTTGAAAATGGGTGATGTTTAAATAGCCTATGTAGTGTTTGTAGACGGAAGAGAGAAAATAAATAGGAAAGCACTGTTGTCAAACTGTAAAGCACTAAAGGGATCTGAATAAGTCTTAGCAGAACTGGTTTATGCAACACTGGTCTTTGTCGCTACTCACTCACTCCTCACAAGTGGTTGGGTTTTCGTATTATTTGAAGGGTTCTGCATAAGCGTTCCGGATTTCAGACGTTAGCGCTACATCTCGGGCTCCCGGGTGGGGTGTATGTGTAAGCTCGTGAGAAGGGGCGGTGTGCATCACTTTTCATAATTGATTCACACCCAAATGTTAGCTTTCAAGAGGCAGAGCAATGTAGGCAGTAGCTGTTTCAACAGCACGCAGTGACTCTGATGACAAGCAAGTTTTCTGCAGGAACAGAACAGTCTCCTGTCACCTTCCCCCAGATGAAGGCCAAAATACTGCAGAAAGAACAGATGGTGAGAAGCTGGGACCTAATTGAAAATCTACCTATTGAGACAAGCAGCAAATGCTTCAGAACTTTAGGGTAAGCCCTTCCTCTCTAAGCAGGCAGCAGGCAGAATCCAGAAGCGTAGCAACAAAAGAGATTGACTTCTTATTTTGAGAAAGGGATATCTACCCATTCTTGAGACTTCATGAATAGCCAAATAGCCACAAGGGCAACAGCAGATTAAGGGGCAGACATGACAATGTACTTCTTAGCATTGAAGGTGCTCTCTCATCCTTCGGTTGCTCCTTTAGTCTCAGAGAATCTTTGCTATATCCCAATTCCAAGCATCTTGCAACAGTCTTAATGTGCAGTCTAGAGGACAAAATGCTATTACTGGCTTGGTATTTTGCTTTTTGTCTTACAGTGTTTCTACTTGCCTTTATAACCTTCTGAATTCTTTTTCTAATCTTAGCACATAAACACCACCAGTATCTGGGGAATGTGCTATTATTGACTTTGGAATGTAATTGGGATTTTCTCTTTTGACTGTCACTTACAAAGCACTCTGTGGTACTATACAGACCTTTACCGAATTGTAAGAGGGGCAAGCCTGGGCTCAGCAGTGTAACAACTGAATGGCATGCATCTGTTCATGGCTGACCAGGTCCTGTTCTTCAAATCTTGTTATCTTCTACTAGATAAAACTTATTTTAATGGATGTCTCTCCTTAGTCATACAGGACTATCGGAAGGAGAAATGTAGAAGAGAAATGCTGCCACTTAATATGTTGAGTGCTTATCAAGTAGGTCATTAAAGAGATCAAAACAAAATAGGAGACAATACATATCATCTCAAGGTTAGTAGCTACATGGACTGAAAAGCATATACCAGGCATGTGCTGACAGACCTTGATGGTTTTATATGCTGGTGTTGAAGGGTTTTTGGAAAATGCAAGAGCAGTCTACTCTAGTGAAAACACACTATTGTGTCTTAAGGCCATAGGACTTTCTACACCTGAAGCAAGTAACATAGAAACCACTGAAATAAGCATGGACACTATCCATCCATGATTTTATGTTGGCTGTTACTAATTCCTAGGACTTATGCCTCTGGAAACCTAGGTCACTTGGAAATATACTTTTCCTCTATTTTATCTTTTTTATAAATTTAACTCTAAACAGGAATTGGCAAGTGTACTCTTGTAGGAAAAGAGAAAGACAACTAGATACTAGGTGATACAGCAGGAAACAGGATGAAATTAAAAAAAAAATGAGTATGGGAGAATTATAAGGAGGCAAAATAATACATCAAAAAATAGCCCTGTCTTTAAATAGATCTCTGGCTTCGTCTCCAGGTTCAGCCAATGGGCTGTGTGATGTTAGCCAATTGACATGTCTTCACCAAGTTTCATCTTCTTCATACATATTTCTTCACAGGAATTAAAAAGAATGATTGATGTAGAGCACCTGTACAACTGAATTATCTTTGCAAATGATAGTTAATGAGTATTCAGATCTTTTCTCTTTGAATTTAATGACCGCTTATTTGGTTTAATAATTCAGATGCAGTGTAATTATCCTCTTGAGATTAAAAAGCTGCTTTTTCATGGGAGGAGGGATACAGTAGATGGCCAAGAAGCCCATCATCTTCCTGTGCTTCACTTATGTGGAACCTGCATATTTGACATCAAGTTGTCAGTTGTCATAGACTCGACCTTGAAATGTTGTTTAGGTATCATCAATCTGGTCAAAAGCCTATGGATGGGGAAGACAGGGACACAAGGAGGAACCATTGCTTCCCTGAATGTGTGTGTTACCAAACTGATATTTTAATATTTATATTTAAGCTCCAGATTATTATGGCTCGCAGCCTGGGACAGAGAGGTCTCCTTTTGCAGGAGGTTACTGTTAGATCCGAGATTCATATCTAATCAAAGGGCAAGGAACAAATGGCTGATGAGCACTAAATGGGGCATCTATCTCAGCCCACCAAGATATCACAGAAAAGAGAAACGCAAGAGTTTAAGAGCCAGAGGATACATGCTATATTGCCTCTGTAACTGTGAGTACAGAGCAGTTATGGACACCTGTGCAACATTAAATTCTCCAAATCTCCATTAGGGGTGGACAAAGTATCCTTGATACCCCATACTTTCTTGAGGAACTACTGATTATTAACGGTTGCTGGGGGAGTAATTTTCTCCAACGGTATAGTCACTGGGGGACTATGTTGGAGAGAGAAGAGGTTCTGCAGAAAAGAAAGAGGGGACTCAGAGGTCGATGGGATTCAACATAATCAAAATATATTGCATATGTATATGAAACTGTCAAAATAAAAGCAAATTGTTCAGAGTGTGTGGGGGGGGCTGTTGTTTAGCAAGCTCCTAGAGGACAGTGTAAATGATAACTGTCATTTATTTGTAGTGTACCATGTTTCTGAATACTTGTAACTTCATCATCTAAACCTCTCTGGGAGATATTAGTAGGGTGTATCTCAGCAATTATGTTCATAAAGAAAAAAGAGAAACATTGGAAATGAATGATTTTGTGAGTTTGTCTTAGATGTGAGGCTAAAAGTTGAACTCCTTTCTCTTTCCTCAGTGTTGATGCAGACAAATACATCTCATGCCCCTATAGGTAAATAAATAAATAAATAAATAAATAAATAAATAATTCTTTGGGTGACCATGCTCAAGAGCAAATTTGTTGTTCACAGCCTGTCTTAGCACTGAAACGTTTTAACCAAGATGTGTGTCATTCTAGACATAGATATATGTATATATATATATATATATATATATATATATATATATACATTCTGGGTTCCTTTTATTATGTTTTAATTAATTACACATATGTTAGAGCAAAAAGTTATAATTGGTGAGCTACATAGCTGCACTTCAAAAGTAGTCATTAGCAATTCCAACATAAATTTTCAATTTTCTTCTGACTCATTAGTGAAAGGAAAGATTTAGTGAATACAATGAAATACATGTAAATTACAACTTCTCATATCCACACAAAATATTTAATAATTTGTTAACAGTTAGAGAAGCTATAATGCTGTAGGTCTGAGAAACAGGAAGTAAGATTCTGTTCTTTCTACAAATAGATAACTTAGCCCAACACAAAAAAAAAAACCCACTGGATCCCAGTTTAATTATTTCTAAAATAGAGATGAATCGATTATTCCTTTATATCCCCCTCAAAAGGGCAATTTGAAAATGAAGGAAAAAAATTGATAAAATGCCTAGAATTTTCTGGACACAAGCAACACATAATTCAAGTCATTACATCTCTCTAGAGTCTCAGCAGCTGCAGCTTCTCTACGGCAACGGGAAGGAGAACATTACGTAACTCTGCAATGGCCCCATGGTCCATTGCTAAAATGGGCCTCTCCAAAAGTATCAGCTAGCCTCATTCCAAAATACTGGCGTGCCTTTGTTCTTTCTTTTAACGGAAATTAAATTGCTGCCTGAAGAACAAAGGATATATTTAGAAGTCAGTCTTTTCCTTTTTTTTTTTTTTTTTTTTTTTGGTCTGTGTTAAAGTTTCCTAATTGAGAATCATATTCCATAAAATTACACAGCAGTGGTAAGAACTGGGGAAACAGAGAAGGCTGGCTGCCAGGGGAAGGCTTCTTCATCCCAATATTTTCCATGTTTTCTCTCCACAGCAGGTACAAAGCTGACCTTTCCAGCACTGACACTCTGTGCGCATCCTCCTGTTCCACCCAGATAGTCTCTTCCAATCTAAGTAGGAGGTACACTCAAGCCATTACTGGTTTTAGTATCAACATTTTACTTTTACTGCAAGAGACACTGGGGGAGAAATGACATAGACATGTCACAGCATTCATTGAAGGTAGAGAGACAGAATCCCACCATTATATAAACCAATGAGACCTTTGAATGGGGTGTGTGTGTGTGTGTGTTTGTGTGTGTACTAGGGAGGTTATCAGTGGTTAGAACACTTTCCATGTAAGCATAAAGGCCAGAAATTATATTCCCAGAATGCATTTAAGTGCTAGGAATGTTAGCCCTTCTATAATACCAGTAACACAAACCCAGAGACAAAGATTTCCCAGAGCAAGCTAACTAGTTAGACTAATAGTACTGGTGAGATTTGGCCTCAACTGAGAGGCCCTGCCTTAAGGAATAAGGAATAGAGTATTTGGGGATACTCTCGACTTCAATGTCAGGTTTCTACATGTACACAGTAACACACACATATGTCTGCATACCTGTCAAGATACACACAGAGAAATATACACTACACCACAGAGAGAGAGAGAGGAAGATAGAGAGAAAGGCCATTTAGTGTTCATGTGGCTTCTTTAATTGAAGAATGCCATATAGTAGACACTGTAATATAATGTTAAATTACCCTCTGCCTATGTACTTGCTGCCTGAGCTGAGTAAGAAAGAGAACTGCAATATGCAGCCCTCAGCTGTCAGCTCCAGAATTTAGCCACAATAAACTGCTTCATCCATGGTCATGCACTTCCACAAGTGATCTGTGGAATAATAACTTACTTATGCATCAGTGTGGAGCAATGATCGTCTTGACCAAACTCTTGACCACTCCAGAGGCCACAGTAACCTCTGTGGTATTTGTGAATTTAATTGATTTTATCATTGCATGGTGCCTTGGCTCAACTTCTACACAGTTTTACTTCCTTCCTCACTCTCCCAAGAACACCTTAAAATCACCTAAGACACTATATATATATATATATTTATTTATTTATTTATTTATTTATAATTGCAAAAAACAATTATACATATATAAGCAAATATATATATGATTTTTAAATGTCTAGTAATTATGCAAGAATTAAAACCAAATAAAATTAACTTTAATAATTTAATTATTTGTCCAATATATTAGATACAATTGTTTTAAAACATGATCAAACAGAAAATAATCAAAATAACAGATGTTCTAATTTTCTTACAAAGTCACCAAAATCTGATGAGCAGTTTATTTTTAGAGCACCTCCATTCAAATATTAAATTTTTATTAAATGTTCTATCTGTGTATGAATTTTATAAAATTCATGATTGAAAAAAAATAATTTATATCCCCAATGAGTTCTACACATTCTTAAGTGTTTTCCAGTGACTGAATTGCATATCAGTTTCAAGTTTCAGTTAAGTAAAAATTGAATTGAATTATAAATCCAGTCTTTCAACCATACAAACTGCATTTCTATTGTTCCATAGCAGTGAATGGCCAAAATTATCTGTGTTGGATGTAATTGACATGTGCTTCATTTCATGTTTTTGGGTTATTTCTGAATATTATGTGTGTCTCAAGAGTCAATCCATAAAAAGGCAGTCAGACAATAGAATGAAGAGCTATTTTAATAGAGGCAGCAAAGTGTAAAGATATGTTTTAATGAAATGAGTTGCACAAGCATATGGAACCATCCACTTGGCAATAACAATAATTCCCAATAACAACAAATAAATCTTGTAATCAATAAAAGTGTCAAATCTTTGCCATTGACAGTCAACAGCAAGAATTAAAAAAAAAAAGATAAGGTAATCAACAAGACGAAATGAACATATATTCACATCTACAATATAAAGTTTCAGGAATAGAAAATCAGCCTTAGTGCAGGATGCTCCAAAGCTAAGACTAATTCAAGAGAAGAGTGAGCATGGAAGGCAACAGGTCTAATACAATGCAAAGTATACTGAACAATCACAGAGCAAGATGAAGTTGAACCCAGTGGATCTCAACCTCCCTAATGCTACGACTCTTTAATACAGTTCCTTTTGTTGTGATGACCCCTAACCATAACATTCTTCTTGTTGCTACTCCATAACTGTAAATTTGCTACTGTTATGAATCATAATGTACTTTTTTTTTTTTTTGAGCTAGAGGTTTGCCAAATGGCTCTCAACCCACAGGTTAAGAACCTCTGTTCTAGGGCTATGTAAGCCCTTATCACCTTGATCTAGGAGTGAAATGGTGAGAACAAAAACTGGGGTTGCTAATAAGTCCACAAAACAAACGAAGTGAATGCAAGGTCTGTTGCAAAAGATGCTGAATAAACATACACACAAAATGCTTTATTTTCCATCAAAAAGCAAATGTTTATTGAGTGTCCAGTATATGTCTACCAGTTTTTAAATATTAGCAGTTAACGATTGAACAAAACAGACACACACACACACATATATATATATATATATATAATTTTTGGAGACAGGATTTCTCTGTGTAGTTCTGGCTCTCCTAGACCTTACTCTGTAGAAAAAGATGGCCTTGAACTCACAGAGATCTGCCTGCCTCTGACTCTTAAGTGTTGTGATTGAAAGTATGTCCACACCAATCTTTTTTTTTTTTTCATTTGCGTTTGTGTGTATACATTTCTGTGTGCCATTGTTCTTTCTTTCTACCATAAGGGATCCAGACATTAACTTGGTTCTTCAGTTTCTCAGCAAGCACCTTTACCCACTGAGTCATCTTCCAGGACGCTTAAATTCTCACAATGAGGACATTACATTATAAAGTCTTTGGTAAATAAAGAACTGATACATGCTAAGAACATGATGTAAGCACAGCATGATAAAACATGACACGCATCTATGAGCCAGAAAAGGTGTCCCTGAAGACAAGAAGGTGAGCTTATATCTACGGGATTAAACAGAAGTGATCAAACAACAATTTCTGGGGGAATATGCCAGGTAGTGCTTCATTTCTAACAGTTTAAACAATAAATATTTGAGTGCTGAATAATCAAATTTGAACCTGTCCTTTTACATATGTGTTAGTCTGAGTTGCAGCACTGTCTCAAATGCAGAACCATAGCTCCTGCGAACTGTAATATAGCTCTGATAGTCTTATGTGAAGACCTATGTATAATTAATGACCTCTACCCTGTGTCTCAGTAACAGGTTTAGGAATTGCTGCTCAAATCAGAAGTTTTCCCAAGACTGCCGATTCCTGGAAGGATGAAACAACTAATTCCCCACACAACAACTTTCTGGGTTGTGCTTCATATATTATATATAACTATTCTATATAACGTTATGATTTTCTTTGGAAATTTGCCTTCACAAAGAACAAATACTAAGGTGTTCATATATCCTCTCTCCCCCAACCCTAGTTTTCCTGTGACTACCTGCCACTGTGTGTCTCATTATGCAGGCATGGTTATCTTGCAGCATTTTTTTCTTTCTTTCTTTAAAGCTCCCTGGTTTGGAGAAAAAAAACTACAGTCACTTTAGTTGTAACTCCACTGCTTACCCTCAGAGAGCAGAGACTAATTCTATTAGCAGATCTTTCTGGAATAAAGGCACACGCAAAGTAGTCTGTCCCCTGGTGGGCTCGCAGCGAGATGCCACCTGCCAGAGTGGAGAGCAGGAATGAAGAGCACAAGCAAACAGTATGATCTACGCTAAGCAACTTGCTGCTCTCATTCAGGGCAACAAAGTGGCTTTGAGTAGTCCTATTTATACTCCTTTGCCACCCTCTGAGCTGACCAACAGAGAACCGACCACCCCTCACAACACGCCTGGGAGAATTCTGGGGTTCTTGATTCCACCTCTGCCTCTTCGTTTCTTTGAGCACTTCTTAAACTTCATCTAACACAACTGACATATCCCATTGGGCATTGCGCGTAGGGCCAAAACAACCAACACGAAGTTCAGGTAACATGGAAAAGTCTCAGGTCTGCATTTGAGCTATATGTAGAACTTTCTCTTGGCGAGGCTCTGTTTCGAGGACCAAGCTGATGGTGTGATATGGGAGTGGAAAGGGAAAGAACACAGCCATCCCATTATGCCGATCAGATCCTAATAACACATATCAGATATAATTAAAACATGAGAAAGTAGTCTTTCAAGGAATCAAAATTCTGCTAGCCAGAATGTGCTCTTCTGCATCCCTAACCTTGCTTTTCTGGCCTGCCCAGCTTATTTATTTCTACATTCACTTTAAGTTAAATCTGCACCAAAACAACCTCCCCGGCTCTATCCCAGTCTGGGAGAACTAAATCATTCCCTACGTCCATTTCTCCTGTCCCAAGGGCACTCTCTTAGACATCAGAGCAGACGGTGTACATTCATACATCTATCTCGTCTGTAAATTTCAAGCCACTTGAGAGGAGGGCACTTTCATATCCATCTCCATAGCTTCAGTCTTTCAGCCTGCATGCAGTAGTCACTCAATAACTGTCCTCTGAATTTCACTGAAGCCTACACATATCGATGCCTTTTAGGGCCTATTGTTGAGGGAAGGAACGAATAACTTGAATTATAGCGCTATTATATGGCTGTTTTATTATACAGCTATTTCCTAGCAGAGAGCCCAGCTCTAAACTCTACATGAGAGATTCCATTTAGGGGAAACAATAGAAAATTGGAAAACTCATCTTGACAGTAAACATTGAAATGAATAATAGATGAAATGTGAGGGCTATTCTTTCCTGGGCTCATGTGCATGTGTAGACATGTGCCCCATCACACAAAACTATACCAAGTCACTTGATTACAGCCAGAGCTGCAGCTCTGAGGAGGATACTGTGTACTTTGTCTTCTAAATAAAGGTAAGTTATTGCTCACTCCTTGCTACTGTACTCAGTGTGGTGATAAAAATAAGCTGAAGATGAATTGAAAAATACTTTACCCTTTCCTAAACTGTGAACTCCATCCTTAAAAATTATATTGCCATTACTTCCATGAAATTAAGTTAGAGTCGCCCATGACTTTAAAAGACAAAGAGGCTAATAAATATTTTCAAACTTTAGAGCTGCCTTTTGACTGGATGTGTATTTTAGGGGAATGACATTAGAAAAATCTACGAAATTCACTGGTGAAAAACTTAGAAGATGTAATACTCCAGCCCTGACATCAAGCAACTTTCTGTGCTAGCCGTGTTATCTGGCATTTGTAAATATTTCAAAGAAAATAAGTAACTATTTGCCAGTGAAAAGTCAAACACACTTTGATTGGCTGGACTCTGAGTTAAACCTAAGTTCTGCCTATTTCAAATAAGTGTCCATTCCCATTCTATACCCACTAATTCAGATTATGAGGCCATAACAAATGTATACTTGATTTCTAAATACTACAAGTCTTTCTTCTTTCTCTTTTGGGTGTGAACTTGAGGGTAATAAGTGGGATAGCACTGCATGGGGCCACAAAGTTCAGTCCAATGGGCGGAACATCTTCTAGTATTTGTACGCTGTTAATATCACCACTTTCCCTCCTAACGTGTCCAAAGTCAGAACATGCCTCTAGCCAATTTCTTTCAGCCAAGCTTCCTGCAGGCTCCAGTGGGGTGTAAAAGATACTCCTCAGAATGTCAGAGGACACTGTTAGTCTCCATCCGTTACTCATTATCTTGCCCATAACCTCTAGAAAATTATCCCATTAACTGCTACAATGATGCATCCGTGCATGATCGCTGCACATATTTGTCAGTCATTGTGAGCCCAAATATCTTGCTACAACGCAGAATAGTCCACACAACAGAAAGCCACACTGGGATATATTGTCGATGTGATTATCATCAGACACAATCAACCTAAGCATTAGGTGGCACCAAGTGAGTTGACAGGGTGGGCTGGAGATACAGCAACAGAGCTGTCAGTATGCACATGCCCACAGGTAGAATCACTTTTCATGAAATGTTTGGCTTTCATCCACAGTGATTGAGCTACCAATGCATAGGTTTGACTTTCGTTACTGCACTGTAGGACTTAATACTTTCATGAAGTAGGAACTTAATTGCCAGATCTTTGTTGTACTTCCTGCATCTATCACAGGTTCTCAATGATCAATCAAGTTGAAAATTTAAAATCTGCGAGGAAATGATCGCACACTCAAGCACAGCGAAGTCGGCAGGATATCTGTCTTTTTCTCTCTTGGTGGTTAACACCTCTAACACATTAGAAAAAAAATGGGTGACCAAAGGAGTGAACTGGTTAACAAGGACTAAAAAAGTAAAAAATGCTGAGAGACTTTATGGTGGATATAAGCAGAGTTATAAAGGTCTTAACTGTGAACACTGGGATACCTGAAAGAGAAACTATCTGGTCTACCTTTGAGCAAAATATTCTTTCTAAAATTCAAGTTTGATTATTTAGTTAAGAGGCAGCATTCTCACATATACCATTTACACCAGCAAAGAAAGGTCTTATTTTTTAGATAACAGCATGTCAGCATGGCTGAAGGAAGTCTGGAAGCAGGCAATCCCAGTTGCCTTTAAAAGCTACTTGGAATACTGCCCTATTCCTCATTCCTGGATCCAGGACCCTGAACTGAGGTGTCTAACACAGTTAAATGGATTGCATGCTATCAGCATAATGGGGAAACTTTTTCCTAATGTTTTGAAAGATCTACAAGCCCATATTCCCTTAGAATTGGGTCTCTATTTTGCTGTGTTCTACCCGTAACACACACAGTAGAGGCGCCATGAGCAATCTCAAGTGGCAAGTCCTCTGCTGCTCATTTTACCCAGAGTGCAGTACACCGAAGCAAAAATATGACACAATCATACCACCCTAAATCCTCCTTTATTCTAAAGGGAAAGTATAGGCGTAAAAGGAAAATACATCCAAGTTGTAAAGAGTAAGTCACTTTTAAGATTGTATCAATATGCTGTATATAAAGGTTCAAGGAGGATATTAAATAATACATAGTTATTTCCTGGCAGAAAATTGTCTTTCATTACTTAAAAATGTTGGCACTTCATTTTTTTTTCTTCTTAAAAAAAAAATCAAATATGCTCAAAGAAGAAGAGTAGAATGTATCAAAAACTAAAAATGCATCGTGAGGAGGAGCCATCAGTTTTAGAGTAGATTCTGGGTATGTAGGTGAATTATAATCTTATCCTCTACCTTACTTTCCTATAGTTTGATTTTCCCATCAGCCATGAAAATCTGGTGATATTTATTGTATACGGCCCAGCTAGATGAAAAAGCATAAGGTGGAACCGGCCAGTAGTTTATAAGAAATTACCTGACATTGTGCCTTTTTTCCTGGGGAAAACTCAGGGTGAACTCATACCCTTAAGGAGAAATGTATTTTTTTTTAACCTTGTAGTTATTAAATGTAAGGCGCAACATACCAATTGCTTACAGTCACATGGAAGATGCCTGGTCTTCTGATGATCTAACAGTGTAGGACAAAAAATCCTCTCCTTGAGTCTAGTGTGTCTACTGATCCTGAAAAATGAGCCCATAGATAACACAGGGTCAAAGGCCGCCAAAAGGAAGTCTGATAGCCAACCAGTGACAATATGAGCAGTAAGGATGGTGATTAACAATACAATCACCTCTTGTTTTCCTTTTGGTTCATAAATATAAAGTTCATGAAAGATGCATAGTGATGCTCCACAAAAGTAAATAGAAAGCATATTTTTTGCCATAAAATACAGCACTAAAAGGAGTGCATCAATATGAAAGAATGTATTTAATTGTCATTGATTTCAGTTTTTAGGACACTGTGAAAACATGTGAGCCTGTATGTTTTAGTTTGCTCCTTATGCAGGTGCCTGTTTAGAAACTACTGGATGAGTATGGAAGAGTGAATGGAAATACCAATGAAGATGTCTTCAAAGCATAGTAGATAATAAAAGAGATGAATATGGGCAGAGTGGCGCTTCATAGCTAATAGCCTGATAGAGAGGGGCTCAGTGCAGCCTTCTAGGATGAATATTGATATAACATACTAAGAGGAATAATAGATGCTGGATTAATCTTACCTGTTGAGAGATGAAAACCCCAGAGAGTCCTTGATTTTTACTAAGGTTTTGTGTTTTTTTAAATTGAATATACACTTTAAACAATAATGAATAAAGTACAACATCTAATACTGAACATGAATTGTTATACCCAGTTCACGAGCCCCCAAAAGATCTCCAGGAATCGACTCCGTTGCAAAACACATGAGGGTCTTTTTATTGAAAATTACAAGCTGCAGCTCAGGCTACACAGCCCTACCACCAAAGAGGTGGGAGCTGAGCGCGCTGCGCCCAGGTTAGTTGGGTGATTCTGGTTCCTCCCAGCATGCCCAAGGCAGGGGCGATCCCTGCCTGGCAAGCATCTATTGGTCAAAATGCAACATTTTGAATGGATTGGCTATAGGAAGGTCCCCAGACCATAATGACCTGGTGTCCCTCCCTAGAGGGATGGGCCAGTTTCCTAGCAACTGTTATCTCTAGTAGGTGGGGAAAGAATGCAGTAAGGCAGTCCTTCCCCTCAGGGCATCAACAGATTTCTCCACCCACATAGTTTAGCCCTTAATAATAGCTGCTAATTTTTAATCTTTTTGGTCTCTCAGAATCATACAATATCACCAAACAGAACATTGGATAATTCGACTAGGTGCTACAGACCTGTATTCTCAGCGCTCAGGAGGCAGAGGCAAGTGGAGTACTGTGAGTTTGAAGCCAGGCAGGTCCACATAGTGAATTCCAGGCTAGCCAGCCTTACAGAATGCAGGGAATGTCTCAAAACAAACAACAGCAAAAAAAAAAAAAAAAAAATTCTCAGCTACATTTGGAATTTAACTTTAAATTTCTGACAGGTATTTATCATCACTGTGAAGTTTTCTTAAAGAGAAAATTTGGGTTTTTTTGGGTTTTTTTTTTGTTTTTACACAGTATTTAAACATGTTGACCTTTTACTGAGAGACACCCAGTTCTAATCACATCTTTCCCTGCACACACACCAAAGCCTCCAGTGTGTTTTTATTAGGATTGTTTATTTAAAGTTGGACTTATATACTTCCAGAGCTAAAAGAAAAGGGAAACAAATATCTTAGGAGACTGCATCAATGAATTCTGTTACAAAGTAACAAAATAAAGGCTTGTGATGTGATATAAATACTTTCCCAGGATTTAATGTAAACACAAAATGTTTTGCTTCTATACATAATCAGTTGCATCCCTTGTAAAAGTCAGATTATACTGCCTCAACCTACTTAAAACAGCATTGGTCCTTTCTGGTCCACTGTGGGTGGGCTGGAGGCTCTGCTGGGTGTTGCCATGCTTACCTTCCAACAAAGGAAGCTGAGTATATGGCCACTATCTCCATTCTGTCACAGTGAGGGAAAGAGTGTTAGAGAAGGACGCTTGAGCATGTAAATGCTTGGCTTGAAAAGGACTAACATACTCATCTCTCCTTAGCTAGATATAATCACATGTCTCCATTTAACAGGGCAAACACAAACTTCCAATGTGCTATGCACATGGACAGGCAGAACCACTCTATAAAGTTTGTTATTGCTCAAACTTTCACAAGTAAAATAAAGCTATAAGGCCATCCACGCTTTCTCAAAAGGGATACCAAATTCTGAGATAAGGGCTCAATTTTGTTGAAGAAAGAGTTATTGCTTTTGTTTTCTCCAGCCAATGAATGTGGATGAATTGTGCTCCCCACTGGGATGAGATTTCTGCTCTCTCTACTCAAATGCCAGGATCTCAGCATGGGTCTGCTCCAAAGATTTTCAGGAATGTCTGCCCTGAATCCTTGAGATGGCTGTGCCTTTTTTGCACAAGAGAACTCAGACAATGCTTCCTTTTCCACTATTATTGCTACCTTTGCACCCTTACTGTATAAAACGACTTACTCTCTAAACACTGCCAGGCTCCATGTCATTCCATCTCCTCATATGAACCACATTGTGGTGGGATCATTTCTCTGTCAGCCTCAAGATGCCTTTTTTCTTATTTTCCTTTCCTTTAGGGTTCACCTTGAGAGGAGGTGCCTCCTTCAATCTCTTTGATGCTGACAGATTAATAAGTAGATTCTGACAAATGCTAGAATAGACAGAAGTGCTGCCCAGGACTAGAAATTCTTTTTATCCTCTTAGAGCTCTTACCCATACTCACCCATCAGCTATTTCTACCCATCACATCTGTCCATGTCCTTTAGAAAAAAAATGACAATTTTTTTTGCTACATACACTAATTTTGGTAGAAAATCTCAAAATATAAAGTTCATTACCCCAAAATATCAAGACTTCTTTAATGAATAGCTAATTATCACTTATTTTACAGGACCAGACGGGTTTCCTAAATTTTATTATCATCACGATATAATCCCTATTTTTGTACTTACTTTACTTACTTTAAAATAAAAGAAAACCTGTACCCTTCTGTGAGATCACAGTTCTAAGTTTTTTCCTCCATGTAGACAGCTATACACACACAGACACACACACACACACACACACACACACACACGTGTGTACGTGTATATATACATATATATGTGCATATTTTTAAGGATCTTAATATACAGAAAACACACCATTATGGTGGTTTGAGTGAGAATGACCTCCATATACTCATTTGTGTGAACACTTGGCCACCAGTTGGTGGAATTGTGTGAGAAAAATTAGGAGGGATGGCCTTATTGAAGGAAGTGTGCCGCTGAGGGTAAGTCTCAGGTTTTCAAAAGATTCCTGCCATTCCTAGTATGCTCTTCTCTCTCTGTCTCTCTCTCTCTCCCTCTCTCTGCCTCCTATTTGTAGATCAAGATGTGAGCTCTCAGCTTTTCCTACCATTATGCTTTTGCTTACCCTCTCGGACCCTAATAGTCAGAAACTGTAAGACCAATTGAATACTTCCTTTGATAAATTGCCTCGGCTATAGTATTTAATCACAGTGATAGAAAAGTAAGGAAACCACCAAAATCGTGTGTGTGTGTGTGTGTGTGTGTGTGTGTTACAATCTTTTACGAAATGTGTGGAACAGCACAAAGAGATATAGGGAGACTTTGAAAAAAAGCAAAAGACCCAAGGAAGCCTATCATTGTCCACATGGCTGCTGTCTGGAAGATATTAGTAGGACCTAAGTTCTAAGCCCAGGGATCATTTTGCTTTACTAATGTGTGCCTAGTGCTTTCAATGGGGAGAACAACAGAGCAACCACACAGTGGTTTTTACTAAATAAATGAATATATTTTCTTCCCAGTAGATAACAGAATACAAGCTATTGCTCCAACCAGTGTTCTCATGCTCTGCAATAAAGACCATCACCAGGTGTGGTGGGATAGGAGTCACAAACAATTTTGAGAAGGCATGAAAAAAAAGAGGGAAGATAGAAGGTGATAGAATTTGAGCATCGCTACCATTCCAACATATTTTCTTCTGAAGAGTTTAACGCTTCTATCCTCTTATAAGTTTTTCTGTGTCTTTACAGTATGCTCTCAGGATAAAGAGACACCAAGGTGAAAATGAAGTCTCTTCCAGTTCTTGTAACTATTACATGGGAAATGATGCTTTCCTGGTACTTCTGACCTGGTTATCATTTAACGACCATTCACAGAACAGAGAAACATTACCATTAAGAGGGAAGTAAGCAGGGATCACTCCACCAGTGATCAAAACAATGTCCATTTCACAAAGCATGCTGGCCTTCTTGTTTTGAAAATGATGCAGCCATTCGCTTTGATGGGAACTGTGGCCAAACCTCACACCTCCCAGTCTCATAGGAGTCTTGAACATGCAAATAGTAACTAAGCCAGGATTTTATGAACATGCTGTGTTTGTAATGGGGTCAGCCTGGCAGAACAAAATGCTGCAGTAATTTTGCATCCATTATATCTTAGAAATGGAAGCAATGGAAGAGAAAGGGTATGAAGGAGAGGGTGAGCAGTCTGCAGATGTCTCTGTAATGAACTCCTACAAAGAAAATCTCTCCCCTGTGTCTACTTCCATTAGCTGGCTGCAGGGCTTCTAGAGGACATTACAGCTATGCTGTAATGGCAGACCACACCCGTCACTCCTTGGAGACACAGACACAGTGATAATGTGGATAGTTTCTTCTTCCCACCCAGGCCTTTGATACTCTGGAGGATGTGTTTTGTTATTTGAGAAACCCACGTTCTGATAACCATGTTCCCAGAGCAACCCAATTTCATTTCAGTGCGGCAGTGATTTGAAGAATTTAGTGGTTAAATCCTATCTTCCTATTACTCAGTCAGACCAGCTACGATCTAAATGTCTTCAACTATATATCCTTATTCTTTGTGTGTGTGTGTGTGTGTGTGTGTGTGCATGTACATACATGTGTGTGCATGCATGTATGTGCTTGTTCATTGGTGTGCAGGTATATATGTGGATGTGGGCATAAATGAATGAATGTGCTCTTGTATGTGGAGATCAACGGTCAACTACAGTACTGTTCTTCGTGTGCCATTCATGTTTGTTTTTTGATTGAGGTCTCATACTGACCTAGAACTCATTGATTGGGTGAGTCTCGCTGGCCAACACTCTGGAGAGATCTATCTTTCTCCACTTTCTCCAAGCTAGGATTAAGAGAGTACAGCAGCATGCCTGGATTGGGGAGAGGGTAAGAGGGAGGGGAGTCTGGAGATTGAATGTAGGTCTTCGTGCATTTACAGCAAATATTTTACTAGCTGAGCTGTCTCCTCAGCCCTTCTTCATTTTAATTACCAGTTCATACAGTGCATAATAGGCACTTACTATAATCTACCACACATTTACGACACATGATATAGCATATAAAGCTACTGTCAGTGCTTAGTAAGTGCTAAATGGTGGCTACTATTTGTATTGCTATCAACACCCTCAAATAAAGATTATAAAAACATCATTTCCCTCAAATATACAAAATACATGATGGCTTCCTATAAAAAAAAGAGAATAAAGGAATCATTCTATTTGTGAGATCATATTCTTGTGTATGATCATAGTTTGACATTTAAATAATGGGGTTAATATTTTATCCAGAAAATCTGTATTAAGGTCTAGGCAAATTGATACATCCACTTTTCCTTGGAATGTAAGGACGTAATCATCCTGTTATAATATCTTACAAGAAAAGGATTTTGCTGAATATGCGTGAATTCCTCAAATTACTGCCAGACAAATATCTGAATCATACATTTGATTTTATACTTTCCTTTTTAAAGGTATTATCTTTAATCATTCATATAAGTAATAAAAATCAAAAGGTGTAATGATATGCCTTATCGAATAACTCTAAGGGAAATAAAGTCTCTCGCTTTAAGCATCAGCTGAATTGGGTGCAAACAAAACTTATGAGGCTGGTGGCTCGTTCAGCTGATATTTTATCAGGCTGTTGAAAATGTAGGCCAGACACAGGAGTAATGTTTTATTTAAAGATAATACCCCAGGGAGTCATTTCCTGAGATGTGACAGTTGAAGTTGAGCATGCCCGAGATCAACAAAAGAGACTTATATCCTGAGGAGAGTGTAAGACCATTCTCCTTGGAGAATGGCTGCATTCAGAGGGGCACTTCTCAATCTTAGCCTTATCGGAATTTTGTTATGGCAAATTCTTTATTGCAACGGAATGCCCCGTGCACTGTAGCATGTCAAACACCATCTCTGGCCTCTACCCACTAAACACTAATCTCAGCTGACCCTGTAACTACTGCTTTTTCCCATCTCCCCCCCCCCTTGTAATTTTGATAACTCAAAATGTCTGCCATCATTAACGAACATTTTGCTGTGTGAGGGCAGTATTATTCCAGGTGAGAATTACTGATTTAGAGGTAAGGTGGAGACAGAACTAGAAAATGTGACTAAAAATTTCATTGGGACATTAAAGCAAGAACCTACAGTATCAATGGGACCAAATGAAGCACTCAAAAAGAATAATGAAAATATTCCTCTTGAATTGTGATCTTCATGCCTCTGAAATAAGCCTCAGCTGCAAAGTTGTTCTGAATTTGATTCTCAAACCCTACTATAGAGCAGTTGAATCAGAGACTCTGTGTTCAAGGCCCAGAACCCCCTGTCTTAAGCCTGCCAATGCTTCTGAGAAAGCCTAACACTGGAGAGCTATGATCATGAAAGTCCTTAAAGAAGGGTCAGTTGATGTGATTATTAGAAGGATGAATGGTAGCAGTCAGGGGAACTACAGTGTGTTAGTGGAGATTAAACAAACTGGATGTCTCCCAAAAAGTGGGCCATGAGGAAGTGGAGGCAGAGACTGTAGACTACTTTTCTACGAAAGGAGTCATGATGGAAAGGGAAAGAGGATAGCAATTTTAGGACCTTACATTGTGGAGATAAATTTTTATTTTCCTCGGGATAAAGGAGAGGGACACTTCCATGGCTAGTAGGAAGAAATCACTGAAAAATGAGAGCAGGAAGACTCAAAGACTCAAAATGGTCGATATACGAAGCAATGGGCTACCTCTCTGCCTTCTTCCAGGCACATGCCTAAGGCATTCAAAATGTCCAATGAACAAAGAGACCTGAAGGCAGACTGCTCTGGAGAGTTGATTACAGGTTGGATACAAACAAGGAACCTTAATTCAGTGCACAGAACCTCCTTCTGGTCAGTATGGGCCATACCTTGGTCTAGTGTTGTAATTATTTTATCCATGGGGTTTTTCCAAGAGACATGTGTTGGTATCAGGGGATGCTGGTGGTTTTCCATGTGGAAGAGAGTGCA
The DNA here is from genome assembly GCF_030254825.1 of Meriones unguiculatus. Taxonomy (NCBI): domain Eukaryota; kingdom Metazoa; phylum Chordata; class Mammalia; order Rodentia; family Muridae; genus Meriones; species Meriones unguiculatus. Next base: position 95,582,652 of record NC_083355.1, on the reverse strand, counting down.
ATGGACATCAACTAGACCCAACTCAGAGATGATAGCAAACATCTTATAATTTAAAAGCAGACCCTTACAACAATATCATTTGCCTTCAAAAACCATAGGCTGATAAAAAGTATTCTATTGGAAGAAAACAAACTCATATTTCAGTCTATCATATAGCATTTACATTAACAGTGAGAAGCTTTTCAGACTGAGATTTGAATCTCTAACTTATGCCTAATCTTTTTTATCATGGCCCTTCTACTAAAAAGAGATGCTTGGGGATGGAGGGATGCCTCAGCAGTTTAGAGCACTGGCTGTTCTTCCAGAGGACAAGGGTTCAATTCTCAGAACCCACATGGCCGTTCACAACTGTCTGTAACTCCATTTCTAGGGGTTTCAACATCCTCATACAGACACGCATACAGGCAAAATACTAATGTACATAAAATTAGACACTGATTTTAAAAAGATGCTCATCCCGTACATCTGTGAATTCTATCTTATTTCAGCTCAAGAATTTGTCTTTAATTATTATTTGTGTTTGTGAGTCTATTTTATGTGTGTGAATGTATGTGTGTGAGAGAGAAAGAGAGGGTGTGTATGTGTGTGCATGGGTAAATATGGAAGCCAGAGGCTGACACCAGAATTTCATCCTCAGTTGCTTTTCCAACTGTTTTGTTTGCTTGTTTTTTGAGAAGGTCTCTCAGTGAATCTGGAACTCCTTGTTTTGCCTAGGCTAACTGCTTAGTAAGCCACTGAGACCCATCTGTCATACATAGAGCATGTAGTTTTTCCCCTGTGAAAAACAGCATTGGTGTTACCAACATGTGCTACCACACCTAGTCTTGTATGTGAGTGCTAGGGATATGAACTCTGGTCTCTATGCTTGCAAAGCAAATGTTTTACCCATTACTCTAACTCCCAAGCCTCTTCTAATTCTCTTGCTGTATGCTTTGGTCTGTGTTAGGTCTATTGGTTAATATAGTTACACATATTATGTGCAAATATGTCATTGCACATATTTTTCTTGCTTATAGTCAGTAGGATATATTTCTGCAGAAAGAAAACTTTGCAGAGTCCCAACACTAATCTGGTTCGTCTGTATGGTGCTGCATCTCACTTCTTCTATATTCTAAAAATATGTCTACCCAACACTTCTGAAAGCACTTATTTCTCTTTTCTACACACGGTCAGCTGAACAAGTCAACAAAGACGCCAGCTTTTTTACATTACTCCGGCATCCTAGTTTATTCATCCTAAGTTGGAAGAAACAAGACACACAACCGAGAACTCTGCCAACAATTACAGAAGGAAGGGACAGACAAGGGTCTGCTTGTTTGAAAGATCTCCTGTTCACAATATTGCTGCCAGCCTGGCTTCGACACTGTTGTACAACAGAATGCAGAATGCATTATTCCTTCTTTTCCCTGCCAGCTCACTCCCACATACCAAAGTACACATAACTGCAAGGTGCCTAGTGTGATAACACGAAAGGCTGAAGTAGGTGCTCGGGAAAGAGAGGCTGACAACTCTAAGAAGTGTGAGTTTTGCAAAGTGTCACTTCCTAAATATCTTCCCTTGGAACATTGAAGATTAATGGGTAAGTGTAGGAAGTAAGAATCTGTTGATATTTTAGTCACTTTTATGTACCTAGTGTATCAAATAAAAAGGAAATTATTAAAATGCCATAATTAAATGATTACTCAGAGAGGATTATATTAGATTTTGTGAATGTTGCTTAAAATGGGATGTAATTTCTTTAGGCTTCTGTTTGTTTAGTTTTTTGTTTTGTTTTTGTTTTTGTTTTTTAAGTTTTGAGTGGTTAACTCTGACAGGCACACCATACATCCTTTTGCATTGTGGAAAGCAGGCTTTCAGGAAGAGTGGCTATAGAACAAGTCACACTTATAGTTACCCATAGTTTTCTCTCCAAAGCTTTCTTTTTTTCTCACAACATACTTTTATTTATTTCTAGTGGTTTAATTTATTCTTTACACGTGTACAATTTATATTTGATATATCCACTCCAACACCAACTCATTATGCTGTTGAGTACTGATAACACAATATCCCTCATTAAAACTTTAAGCAGATGGGTTTGATGTGTCCTGGCACCAGGAGCCACAGAGACATAAAAGTGGCAAGGGGTAAAGATATCTATTGATGAAATTTTATATCAGACAGTAAGTCAGGATCTTCCCAGTGCTTAAAGATGATATTAAGGGATAATTCATTATCTTCTTACCCTCCCAGGAGTATTTACCTTTGGAATACACTTCCAACTCTTTGGGCCTTTATCCAGACCTCTTTTAGACTGTATCAGAGTTCATGGTTATTACCCTTTCAATTTCAACTCCCTTCCTCTTTCTCCATTCATTGAATAAATTCTACTGGATGGTATTTGAATGACAGAAGTGTTACAGAATTATTACAAACTTTTCAGATACATTTAATTCTTCTTCTTTTTGTTATACCATAGAACAGGGCTCCAAACAATGCGGTTAACCTACCAAAATACTGCAATGACTAGACCATGGTCCATGTCACTCGCCATTAAAATAATCTATGTCTTGTTCATTCATCGCTATACTAAGTATTTATTAGGTACTTATTATATGTTATCCACCATTCCAAGCACTGGAAACAGTCAACAAACAAAGAAGCAAAAGTGAGCTCAGTGGTCTGATGAAACTTACACTCTTACTGGTAGAAGCCACTGAGGGCTTCATTCTGAAGGCAACATCATTTTTATACATTTTTTCAGATAATGGAAAACTACATGAGGGAACAGTTTTAGATGAACATTGGCCTATGCCACTGGTGACACTAATAATCTCCAAGATGCTTTTTGTAATATGCTTTTTGGAAAAAAAAAAACAAAACATATAGATGTGTATATAAGTGCTTTCAATACATGGTTCCACAATGTATCTTAAGTGTAAGACATGTTGATGTAATGAAAACAGCTATTTCATATTTTGTAATTGTTAATTTTGCATATATCAAATTTTATATGCTATCTGATTTCTATTGCTCTCTTATATATTGTTTATCACAGAAAGCTACAACTCACAGAGATTTATCCAGGGTGCTATTTTGCAGGGACTGAAAATGTGGCCCAATGCTTATTTTCAAGGTCAAGTTAGCATTTACATGATAGATGACACTTTCAAACATATTTTTTTGTTCCTTTAAAACCTTAAGAGAAACTGAGGATAAAATATTTAATATTCAAAATATTGGGTGCAGTTGCTAAAAGAGCTACCTAAAAGTAGGTAATATATAACAGAGACAGAGAAGGAAGAAAATGCTTAATGAATAGGCAGCAGGATTCTCACATCTACCAGATTTTATCATGAAACACAAAGCTGCTAAATTCTCAGAAGTCCAAAATAAATCTATCTAAATATTTATCTCTTTCATGTATGAGATTAAAATGAGAGTTTTCTAGTATTGTGACTCTGAGTTATCAATTCAGTTGTCTCAACTTTCTCTTTCTCTGTTGGAGATTTTTCACTTTTTTTTACAGGCTTTCAGAGAAAGGATTTCCAAACCCTGATTTATAGAATCTACAGAAAGAAATACATTCAAAAAAATGAATAATAGGAGATTCCTGATATCAACTTCTAGCCTTGCATGTGGCACACTGTCCAGACATGCATGAACACGCACACATGGATATCCCCCCCACAGTTACAGTTAGTTCTTCTAAATTTGCTAAATTTTGTTAATCTGTCATAAAACTAATAAAACTGGATTTATTAATCTCTAAACATCATGGCAAATCAAATCCCACTTAAATCTGCCAATAAATAGATATCCTTAACAATTGAGCGAAAGCCATCCAACCAGTCCACGCTTTGTTACCGCACAGCATAAAGGAACCATAAATAAGATTGCAACGATGAAAAATAATGAAAGTAAATTGAATAACAAGTAAGTCTTATATGAATAAGTAACACATTTTCTACATTGAAATATTATGGGTCCCCGGAAAGAAATTCTCATAGTATCCATGTTAGGAAGGGGCTTAATTTTTAGAAATGATGAGAAAAGTGTTTCAAAGGCATCGATCTGAAGAAAGTTGGGATTAATTAGCAACCACCATGGTGGTGTGAATGAAAATGTCCCTCATGGTACTGGGCATTAGAAAACGTGGTCGCAGTTGATTCTAAGTGCTTAGGAGATATAGGGGGTGCAGCCCTGTTGAAGGAAGGATTTCACAGGAGTTGAAAGACTCATACCAAGATGGGAGCCATAAGCTTAAATATACCTTTTCTTCTATATTATAGGAGTTCTCAGGCTTCGATTAGTTCAGTGGTTCTCAACCTTCCTAATGCCATGACGCTTTAATACATTTTCTCATATTGTGGTGACCCCTAACAATAAAATGATATTCATTAATTTTTCATAAGTGTAATTTTTAATCATAATGTAAATATCTGTGTTTCCGGCAGGTTTAGAACCACTGTTATATAAATTTAGTTAGTCATAATGGTTTTTAACTGCAGTAGAAAATTAACTAATACAGAAGAAAGCAATGTTAATGCTAGTGCTCCAAATAAATAATCTCTACAAGCAGGTGACATATCTGACTCTCCTATTTCTCTTTCTTCTATACTAGATCACAAATGGCTTTCCCTTTCACAAAGTCAAATATGTTTTTTTCTTCCTCTTAAGTGATTGTGGAGTATGTGTACATTATCATTTTGTATTAAACTGGCTCATTTTTAGGAAAATTTTGATCCTATTTGGTGCTAGTCAAAAAATATGTTGTATTGTACTGTGATCACCAAAAATGTAGAAAAGTTTAAGACTGCCATTTATTCATTTGAATTTCAAGCTTCAACTTTCAGATGGACTTTGAAAATGCTCAGCATCAAAAGAAAATCTATCCCCTTCACATCTCTTACACAAGTTTGTTTTCTTTTCTCATATATGCATGTATAATATACGGAAAATATATGGTTTGTAACTAGTGCTTTATTATATTTGTGTGTATAAAGTCTGAAAATAACAGGGATGCTCTCAATTTTTGTACGATAGGGCAAAACCTGGAAGGTTGAATATATTCTTGGAATTATAAAAACATTTGCTGATGCTAAGTGCATAACAGACTATTTTCATTTTAAGTAAAAAAGAATTTGTCTGTCTGCAACTTGATAAGTATTCCTGTAAAATACTGTTTGTTTGTTTTTTTTTTTTAAATTGCTTGGAGAAAAATGATTAGGGCTTGGTTTGAAGAAAAATGAGTATGGTTTCCTACAGATTAAGCTTGAAAATATAGGTCTGCCTTCAACTCAAGGGCATCTGAGGGACATCCTACACACACATGCACACACACACACACACACACACACACACACTATTCAGAGTGATACACACTCTCCCTCCTATGTCTACAGACTCAACCATTTCGCATTCAGTTCCAAGATGGCTTTCATCACTTTGAAAATGTTGCTTTTGTTTGTGGTATAATCAGATGGCATCCATATTTTAACAATTGCTTCAGCAAATTTATTTTGGTCCTGACAAAATAAAATATGTATTTGGCTTCAAGGGAATCTTAATATGTTTTAGTTGAATTAGGCAATACAAGTCAAATAAAGCATACATTTGTTTCCACCCCTGAATACCCTATCTCAGTAAAAACTACCATTATCCACTCAACCTCAGAGTCAGAAATTAAATAGACATCCATCCTCAGTTTCTCCATTCTCATCCAGTTCTATATCTACAAACTCCTGAGAAAGGTTTTTTGTCTCTTTACTGGACCTCATCCAATATACCTGTGTCTATCCACTTCTAATATTAAGACTTCCTAAGGGATTTCTTCTCTAAGCTTCTCTATAAATCACTTTTCAAAATGGAACAAAACTTCTCTTTCAAAATATAAATTGTGTGCTAGCAAGATGGTTCAGTTGCTAAGAGCATTTACCAAAACGCATGAACACCTGGATTCAATCCATATTACCCACATAAAAAGCTGGGCATAGCCATGTACATGGCCATAAACCCAGTGCTGTGGTGAAAGATACAGGAGGATTGCTAGAACTTTCTGGCTAGCTATTCTTGTTAAAAGTGGTAAGCTTACACCCTCTTCTGGCTTCCTCAGACACAAACGGTGTGGATTCACATGTATACCACACTCATTCACCCACATAAGCCACTCCCCACCACATTGTATACATATATATTTATAGTTATATATTAATTGGGTTATGGCATTACCCTATCCATATCCTATTGCCATTAGAATTGTATATTAATTGTTTACCAGAGTATCAATCTTTACAAAATCTGGCTATTTAACTCATCATATAAGTAAATCTTACAAATGATTTCAACACCATTGAAATGAAATGATGGGTTTTATTCCCCAAGATAAAATATCAACATTTCAAAATCAGATTTCTGATCTTAAGTTACATTTTAGCTCTCTCAACTGTCCTCACATTGTGCCTACAATGTGACAGTTGCTGCAGTTTGGGGGGGATCATGGATCTTGTTGTCTTGATGTTCTCAGATATGCATGTAGAGCTGGGAAGCCTGGCATATATCACCCTCAGGTCATAGGAACAGAAGATATATGGCATTGTACTGAAGGGGAAGGGGGAAGCAAGATAGTCATGAAAGTAAGGAGGTATTTTAAAATGATGAAAACTTCAGTGAGAACAGTCCTACTCTAGACTTAAAATATTTATGTTTAGAATCCATTACATGGTAATTAAAGGTTATGTAATGGTGATCAAGGAAAATCTGACTCCTGTTATCAGGGTACTCCAAGTCTAGGTTAGAGAGCGAAATGTAGTAATGGAAACTGATCAAGGAAAGGGAAAAGATCTGAGATACATGTTATCAACAGGAGCAGATAATGTACTAAATCCCTTTCCTTCACCATTGTGGACCTGTTCCTTGAGCATTCCTGTGGGTGTTCTCTTCAGAGGTGTTTATAAATGGGAGACCTACAAGTCCACTGTTTTTCTCCGGCAGCTTTTCCTGTTCCTTCCTTCATTGGCTTAGCTCCTGAGCCATCCTCCCTCTTTCAGTATTTAAGACTTCTTGGCTCAGTTCTGCCTGAAATGGCCAAGAATAAAAGAACAGAAGGAAATAGAGAAATACTTGAATGAATACATCAAAATGGATATTTGGAAACAATCAAACAGCTTCATTGACTATACAAAACACAGGAGGAGCAAGGAAAGTGAAATGATCACTAAAAACTTCAAAAGGAAAACTATATTAATATCCTTAAGAATGTATTTTATTTAGTGCTCTTTCTTTAGCATAGATATAAATGAAGGGAAACATACAACAAACAGTCATTTGAAATTTCATGCTCCCTCCTTTGGAAAGCTCTTTGTTATTTTTTTTTTAAGTCAGACAACTCATAGGAAGCCTAAAACTTTGCTTAATTAGTTGAAGCTGTTAGACACAGTAAGCTCTATGCTATGCATAAGATGTTAAAATGTTGTGTGTTGATAAATGAGAGTGATGCTGCCAATTTGACTGTGGGTTATGTTTTTCCCAGTGGTTGCATGTATGTGACACAATCAAGTTATGTTTTTCACACCATTTCTTTATAATTAAGACACATGCCTTAGAACTGGCTGCCTGGGATTAAATCAAAGATCCCTATAATCATAATTACAGGAGAAAACATTTTATTTAATAATAAATAAAGCATTTTTTCACTCTCAATTTATTAAGATCAAATGAACAACTAGGCTCAGACCTGAAATACCATGAAAACCATTTAAATCTTCCATGCAATGAATGAGTGCTGGCAAAATAAAATCTTGATGAATGGCCCCTTCAGTTCACTAAGAATAAAGCTTTTAAAATGCTGGATGAAGCAATGGCTAAAGGCTTACCCAAGGGAAAAATTAAAATGCTCGCATAAGACTAAAATTTTTATGAAAACCAGAAAAATTAAAATGTGATAACTAGAGGAGAGGTGAATCTCCTTTAAGAGACAAATAGGAAAGCAATGACAAATGGAATAGTCTAAACTCTGTACCAGCAGGTAAAAGAGAGAGATTTCTCTCTAACATAAGGTCTTAATGAGAAGTCAATTATCTCAACACTGGCATTAACTATGAGATAGTACACACAATAATAGAAAGAACTGCAGTCTTTCTTGTGTATTTTTTCTTAGAGCCTGACTTTGACACAAATGGAAAATTTTACTTTCATTTTAGAGATCAAGAAGTTTGAAAAGTCTTCAAAGTTTACTAAATCATCATTCTTATTTGAAAAAAAAAAATAGTAGAATGAGTTTGAAGTCCAGAATAAAGATAACACTCTTGCATTTGACCACCCTGCCTGTCTTTCTGCTTTAAGAACATTCTGTAATTCGCTTCAAAGTTCATTCATTCATTGCCTCATCTTTGCATTCATTTGTCTCATTATTCATTCATTTATGTACTTTATTGTCTATAGATTGTATCAGCCTCTTAAGACAGGTGATGCACTGGAAGAAAGAGAGAAATGTAGATCACTTCTGCTGATATATTGGTTATGTTTCCTGCTGTTAGCATAAAATACTGTGGCAAAAGCAACATAAGAGAGAAAAAGTTCATCTGGGCTCACATTTGAGGAAAAAGGCCCTCATGATGAGGAAGGCCAGGTGGCAGGACTTAGGGAAGCTGGGCATTGCTTCATCCATAATCATAAAGCAAAGAACTATGAATGCCTGTGCTCAGACAATTTGCTGAAAAATGCAGCCCAGGAGTGTCCCACCCATTTCGGGATGAATCTCTCCATCTCAATTACGCAAACCAAGATAAACTTTTACGGGTATGACAGAAACTTGCTTCTTTGATCCCGCCAGGTTTACAACATTAACCATTTCAGCTGATAAGCAACTTATCACAGAGGAGAAAACTAAATCATACTCAACACAATCCAGTAAGTGCTGAGATGATGAAGGATCATGGCAGTTTACTCTACTGTAAGGCCATAAAAAATTATCTGATTAAAAATTAATATTTCTTTGGATATTTATGGATAAATTAATTAAAACTTAAGTGTATCTGTGAGGAGGCATACAATGTTTATGTATGCATAAGATTTTCATATGTGTGTTGGCGTGTGTGTGCATGTGTGTGTGGTGTGCATGTAAGTCTGCATTGCAACGCTGGCATCAACTCATGAGACAGTTCACACAATAATGGAAAGACCTACAGATGTATACACAGCTATTTATAATCTGTGTGTGCATGAGTTTATAAACAAATCTTTATGCTCCTTAAGGGTATTATCTGAGCTGAGGTAACTGAGTAAAAGAGGAGTCTTATGTATGTGTCTGAGAACTGAAACACAGATGCAGTGCATGTGGGGAAAGATGAGGATAAGGTTGAACCCTTGGCAGAACCAGACAAAACAATGTATTGAAGGCTGTCTCAACAATAACGCTCAATTTTTTTTCCCTCCAAGACTTTCATGTAATTGTTGCAGGGACTTAGGGGAAATGCAGGAATGAGATTTGTGTCTCATATAATGTCACTGGCAGCGCCAGTATATTGATGAATCACAAATGGATCTCTGGCTCTGACTTCACTGCAGACCAGCATTTGCAATTGCTTGCTGGACATCTTCCACCAGGCACTTAAAACTCAAAGCAGCTATAAACAAACTCATTATCTTTCTCTCCAGAATGTGTCCTTCTATCCCCCATACACCTTGGGGAGCCACAGTATTCTCAAACCATTACTCAAGTCAGCTATCTTGCCGTCACTGCTCTTCTTTGTCATTGTTTTCAACCATCAACTCACAAACTGACCATCAGCTTGCAAAAAGGGGTCTCTCCTTTCCAATAGGATTCTCCCTTTTCTACTCCCACATCACCTCCATTTTATAGTGCCAAGTCATTCTGTATCCAATCTCTGAAACACAGTGCATCCTCAGTCTAGCCTTACCATTGTCACTCATTTTCAAGGTTCCCAAATGGTCCCTTCGGCCTCTTTTTATTTTCCTAATCATTACACTGTAGCAGGAAGAACAAATGTTGTGTGCCTGGTTGGAAGTACCTTCAACCCTTCCATTTGAATTTCTTGAATGAATTATCTATGCTTTCTTTCCATATTCATCGGCTGTATAAGTAGTTAGCTCCCAGCTTCGATGACAGGATATAGAAATATAAGTAGTACAGGGATCCAGCTCACACATGTACCAAGACTTTTTCAGTGTAACCTTAAGTTATTATTTTTCTTACCCATACTTAATGATGAAGTTTAAAATGTCCTGTAAATGAAGGCATCTGTGAATGGGATCCACCCCTTTTACCCATACAAATTACGCTTTTAGTGCAATATTATAGCACTTTACAAACATGTCTGTGTAAGTCTTTATATATCTCTGGATTGGTTGCTCATTGAAGTCTAAAGCTATATTTCTCTTTGGGTTTGCACATGCTAGGCAATTTTGTCACATTTGCTAAAACAACCAACAGGTCTAAGTTCCAATAAATACTCACTGATGTACATGCCAATGTGAACAAGGTCAGGAAGCCTGGAAGTTTGATGTTTGAAATCATTAACGCGTTCTTAACTCCTAAAAATGTAGGGTAACACAAAGAGTGAGATAATTTTAAAAGACAAAACAGTAATGGCATTTTCTTTATCCTCTCCAGTGCCAGGAAGATGGGTAGCCTTCTGTTTCCAAATGTTCAATGAGAAGGAATTGTGTTAAATGAGCACACTCAAGGGGAATTAGAAGAAAAAGACTATCTTTGTTTCTTTTCTGTTGCTATAATAAAATACCTGACAAAAAAACAACTTAGTAGAAAAAGGGTTTGCATGGCATACAATTCCAGGTACTTTACTGGGGGAAGTTAAGCCTGGAACTTAACTAGGAGCTAGTACCATCCACAGTCAAGAGCAGAGAGAAATGAATGCATGTATGCCTTTCAGTATTTAGCTTGCTTTCTTTATTTACATACACCAGGATCGCCTGCATAGGGAATTGGTGCTACTTAAAGTGGGTTGGGTATTACCACATCATTTAATATAATCATGACACCCCCCTCCAGGACACACACACACAAACAGAGAGAGAGAGAGAGAGAGGTGTTCACAAACAAAACTTATCTGGAAAACCCCTCACAGAGAAATTATTCTCAAGAAATTCTAGATTTTGTCAAGTTGACAATTAAAACTAACCATCACAGTGGTCTTGAGTAAGGTGGTAGAAGGGAGCTACAGGACTGGATTATTTTACTAGAGTTTCTAGAACATGTTTTCCTGTGATGATTTAACAAACTAGATGCTTTAAAAGAACAGAAATGTATTTTTAGATGTACTAGAGATTAGCCAGGAATTAGAATATCAGCAGAGTCATAGACATTTGAAAGCTACAGGGAAGAATTGACCCCCTGCCTTGCTATTAGCTTCTGCTACTATTGGCAACTGTTGGCATACTTTGGTATACAAATACATGACTCTAATCTCTGACTTGTTGTAATGTTGCATTTACCTATGTGTTTTTGCATTCTCTCAGGGGATCGACTTTAAATGTGTTTGTCTGCTTATAAGGTTACTACTTTCAGTTAGGACCTCATGGTGCATTCCACTATATTTATAACTCCATTTTAACTTATAATTAAGCACATCTGCTTATATGGAAAAAATAATATTTTCAAATAGGGTCCCACTCACAGGTACTACAGGTTAGGATCTCAAAGTATCTTCGAAGAACTTAGTGTAAGACACCTTGAGAATCAAGATGAAAGAGAGCAGACCTCCATATCCATGTAAAAATCAAAATAAAAGAGAGGTTTGTGGGAGTGAGTTGGCGTTACTGAAAGCATTAATGTCCAAATGCCACTGACCACATCTGGTGTGGGAGTGCTTGAGACGGAGGGCACAGCTGAGAAAGTCCAGAACTGAGAAAAGGACAATGCAGTTCACTCCATGAATAAATGCCAATTCTTTTCCCAAAGCTTCTCTGCCACGCTGAACTAAAACTAATGCATAACTCCAGTCTGAGGTAAAGCAAATCTTTTAATTCATTGCTAGTAAAGAAAATTAGGGAGTCTGAGACCATTCAAAGTAACTGGAAAAAGAAAGGGAAGCATCAATTCTTGCACATAAGTAGTACCACAAGTTCCGACTCCATCGGTAAATATGGACATGGGAGAAGTCACCACCAAGAAAAAATAAAAACCTTAAGACAACAAACAAACCTCCATCCCTGAAAGCCTCCTTTCCTTTGTTGCTTGGCTACTTGCTGGGCTGTTGGAACTCTATCTAGAGTAAGATGTGGGAAATAGTTTGTCTAGTTCAATGACTTTACAGAACTGGATCTATTGCTCTCCCTGAGTGTTAAGTAGACTCTGTGTGCAGGTTCTTATCTGACTCTTAGGAATTAAATGTAAAGCTCAGGGAATGGTTAATTATGCACCACTGGAGATGTATTAATTCTGGAGCTTCTGTTTCAACATTCATATGAATTCATCCATTCTATGAAGCTTTTCACTTAACGTGTTCTCTGGGAACTACAGCAAAATCACAGGTTATGAGCCCAGGAATACCAGACACACGGCACAATTTAACACTCTGCCCAAAGGTGAAAGGTTTTGTGTCCCCATTTGGTGGATGTTGAGCTCTGTGATACAGTATTTCATGCCTTGTTTGCCTCTAAATGACAACACAGTCATCAAGTCCCAAGGGGTGTCCTACTCTTTCTGGTTGCCTACCTGAAGTGTAACCCACAGATCAGCTCCTCTGCAGACCAAGAAACACCCTTCACAAGGCAGAGAAATCCTGCTAAGACATTTGAGCTTTCTCCTAAACTTTCTAGAAGGTTTATCTCTATGATCAAGAAGACATTATGTTAACTAGAAGACACAGAATCACAAACAATTCATACCCTCACTCATATGAAAAAGCTAAAAAAGTTCATTTCAAAAAAGAGGCTAGAAACTTTTCCTCACGTATTAGAAGAGGAGAAACAGGGTTGGGGATAGAAGGAATGTAGATAATTACTACCAAATTACTGTTAGATCAAGGAACGAGTGTTAATGTTCTAAAACAAAAAAGGATGACTATTATTTACAACTACTTAATAGATTATATGTAAAGAACTGAAGAGAGGTACTTGAAGGCTGTAAACATGCAGAATTGTTCAATATATAAGGCAATGGAAACACAAATTACCATTATTTGATTTCTGCATTATATCCATGTGCTGAATTAACACACGATACTCTACAAATACATCCAATTATCATATATCAAAAATGACAAAAAACCACTTCTGATACTCAAAATCTGAACAAAAAAATGGAAATGACAGCAAAATCGTAGTGTCAACTACTTCTTAGACTGTTCTCTAAAGGATACTGAACTTAAAAGAAGAAAAAAGACACCAGATCACGCTTTTAGTCATGTGAAAGAGTGGTTAAGATTTCAGAGCTAAAGGAGGGTGACTTGCGTTACTATTAATAGTAGCTTGCATTAGTGATTACTTGAAATTGAGTCGAAGAAAGATGATTTTGGCACTTTAGAAGTAACCCCTCGTGCTATTTCAGTGCCAAGTAAAATTCAATTTGAAAAAAACTCACCATAGATATGAATGGGCTTAGGCTTTTCTATGTCTTCTATTCTTTCAAACACCTACAGGCAATCCACTGCCCTCCTAAGACAGATTCAGCAGTTGCTTCAATGAAGAATCTCTCATTGTGATTAACAAAGAATGCTGGCATCGTGGCACATGTCTTTAATCCCAGAACTCAGAGGAGCAGAGGCAAGCAGATTTCTGTGGGTTCAAGGCCAACCTAGTCTACAAAGTGAGTCCAGGACAGCTAAAGCTACACAGAGAAACCCTGTCTCAAAAACAAACGAAAATGTGTGTGAGCATAGAAGGAAAATACGGTTAAAGCACATATCAGAAAGGAAACAGTTTGTATATTCTTGCTGAGCGCAAAACCCATGGTTTCTTCTTCTCCAAGAAGATTATCAGTCACATGGTGTGTTCATGAACTTGAACACAGTCTTGTCTATTAAAGATTAAACTATTTGGGGTTACTCTTTTCAAAAGAAAGCTTTTTTGTTTGTTTTTGTTTCTGACTTTCATTCCAAACCAAGACCAAGAAGATTTTTCCTTTATAAGATTATCCCTGACAGCAAAGTCTTTGAAGAAATTAAAGGAAGCCTTCGAAAGGGAATTGGGTAAAAATAAAAGATGAATATGTGTATTTCCAGAAAACAGAAAATGCAATGCAATACCTTATTTTTCAAAATTTATCCTAGAAATTAAAAAAAAATAGTCAATGATCGTTTTGTATCTTACTTTCTCGTGTCTCATTACATTTTGGACTTAAGCAAAATCAGCCTCTAAAATATTTTTACGTAAATTTGAATTTTTGTGAGTTACAAAAGATCAATATCATAGAATGTATAATGTTAAGTGAGTTCATCCAGTCTCGGGGAGAAAAAAAAAATGCATGTTCTACCTCATATTCTGCTCTTGGTCTGTAACATTTATATGTAACAAATGTATATGTTGGTTATAGTATAGTTTGTAGAGGGTGGTGAGGAAGAAGAGAATATAGACAAAAGACATATGAATCATTATAAAGCTATTTTTTTTTCAGTGTTAAGTGCCATGAATTATTTTGGTTCCTTTCTCCTCCTCCTCCTCCTCCTCTTCCTCCTCCTCCTCCTCTTCTTCTTCTTCTTCTTCTTCTTCTTCTTTAAAGATGCCCTTTATTACTCACACCTTGTATCTTCAATTTCCATTATCAATTAAAAGACTGTAAACCCTTATCCTGAATAGAAGTGCAATTAGATCCAATAATGAAATCATCAAGCACTACTGAGGTGGAACTTGGCAGCCAAATGATGATATTATCTGGTAGCCTATCTCACACCTATTTAGCTGTACCTGCTACCATATAGAATTTTGTTGTTTTTCCAGCATTGGGCATATTGGACTGTGCACATGAAGATGGGCATGCCGCTGAGTCTATGCATCATGATAAACTATGCTAATTGTGAAAAACTCTCCTCGGTAACTGTTGATCATTATTTTGATTTTGACAATGTCTATAAAGGCCACTCTGTTGGGGATTAGGCTACGGGTTGTCATGAGGCTTCCTAAAATTGTTTTCCTCCCTAATAGACATAGAAACACACAAGGAAACTCTGTCTGCTTTTAGACATTGAGTATCAACTTGTGGAGGCATGCTGTCTTACAAAGTGGCCAGGAGTCCCAGCTACACACTATAGATGGCACTCTGATAGTCTTATTCTAGGCACCTTGGTATCCAGAAATATCAATGTAGAGCGGTGCTCTGAACTCAAAATCCACACCAGCTCTGAGCTTATCACACTTTCAATCCAACTTAAATAAAAGCAACTTAAATTAGAGAAAAGATCTAAATAGGCCAGACTCAGCAACATGAAAGCTGGGGTAGGGTGAGAATGTGTGGGAAGATACATAGCACGCCCAGAGCACAAGCGATGTCTTGAGCTCCTTTCCTAGGAAACCACCCAGCGAGGAAGAAAATAATACTCCCCTTATCACCAGAAGATGATACACATGGCTGCTAATTAGAGAAGAAAGTACAAGTACAACCAGGCTGCAAACAAAACGAAACTGCTAAGTAAACAGTTTTTAGAAGCATATGCAATAAAGCGTGTATTTTTTAAGGGGCCATGGATATAAATTTAAAACAGGGAGCTAGAGATGCATTTTCATCCTAGACGCCAGATTAATTGAGATTTTCTTCATACCGTATACCTGAGACCATCAGAGACAGGGCACATACAGAGTAGGATGGCTGGGTGATTTAATTCAGCAGTAGTAAAATGACTTGTAAATCAGCTGAGGTAAGGATTATAGGCCAGCCTCTTCTCACATGACCTTGCTAAGGACTCATGTTTCTACTTTGTTTGAAAATGCAAAGTCACATACTGGCCCAGAAGAGTTCTCTACAGCTAGAAAGTAGGAACAAATGACTTGCAGGGCCCTCCGTTTTTGAGAGACAGTTATAGGAGCCTAACACAAACCCAAACAATTTGCTGACCAATTATGATCAGTCTATATGTGTATTGCTTATTTGCTCCCCAGGGCTTTTTCATTTGTGGTTTCTAACATGAAATACAAATTGTAAAAATCCTAAATGTTAGTACATGGATACATATTACACTGATTAGCAGGGATTATCACACACACACACACACACACACACACACACAAGTTTTACCTTTTAAAGGAAAAAAATGACACCCTGAAATACTTGAGCTTAAAATGATTTGAATATTAACTGACTCCACAGGCTCATGTGCTAAAGACTTAGTTATCAATCTGATGGTATTAAGAGGTAGTAGACATTTTAGGAGGTAAAGCTGAAAAGGGGTGGGTCATTTTATCATCCTTATAACCGTATTAGATCACGTATTTTTGACAAAGATGAAAAGCTGACCAACAGCACCCAGGTGTGAAAATTATTCATTCCTGGCATTTCTGTTGATGTACAATTTTGGAAATCAGAGGAGAAAAATGCCAGAGACACAAGTCTAGTAAGGAAATACTGTTAGCTCACACAGTTCAGCCACAAGTTATTCATTCAGGGAATTTGGCCTTTTTCTTTGGGACTTCATATTCATCCATAGAATTTACACAATCAGGAATCATTTCCTTAAGCTCAATTCAAGTTTATCCTTCATGTTCAAGATGAAGTGTCCTCTAGGTCGGCCAGGCCCATTAGGAAGCAGGCGGGAAACAACTACCCTTCTCCTCCTTTTGCCACGCTATGCAGTCAGAAGTTTTCCAGATGATAGCTACAGCCAGGCTTCCAGATGTGGAGCAGACATGCTCCTGGAAAGACTAGGGCATGAGATTAACTCAGTAGAAGCACTTTCCTTCCTTCTCCTCTGTTCCTCTAACCTCAGGCTCTATCGCTTTTCCTTAAGACTTTGATTTCAGTTTAGCCCAACTCAGGAACCATCTACTGATCAGATATGGTCTTGAACAAAAGGATTTGAAGTTTAAAAAGGAAAGTCAAGAAACCTCTTAAAAATAAAGAAACAAGTCAAGATTTAAGAAATACTAGGTACTAAGACAGAAGAATATGGAAAAGACCGTCTTGGTCAAGAAGGCACCATGATTGATCAATGAGAAGATGCCCTAAAACTGAGAGTTTCATCACCATGTAGCAAAGTTATCTTAAGAATCTAAACCCCTTGGGAACACAATGAGTTATTATCAGACCTAGAATGTTTTGTGATATGCCAGGTTCAATAAGAGAAATAAAACTACCTGTATAACTACAAAGTAAAAAAATCTAACAAGAAAAAACTTAAGCAAGAGACTCAAGCATGGATACCAGCAGTTCCTTTGAAGGGGATATATAGGTAGCAGTGATAGTGATTTGCCTTTAGGGGTCTAAAGCAGGCAGCGAGATCTGTCCCACATCCATCAAGAAGACAAACAGGAGCCAAGTGGACAACATAGACAATATGATGCTATTCTTTGTTCCATACAGTGTCACACAGAAAGTATGGTCCAATTGTAGAGGCACAGAGGCATGGTTCTGAAAGTTAAGGACTATCTGTGATGATCTAGCACACACACACACAAAGTCATTATCTGGATGCTGATAGACAGTAGCTTATGATTAAGAAATGAGAGATTTCAGAGAAGAAAATCCAACCACTACCAAGAGGAAAACAGTAAGAATCATAAGCATTTTTAAAAATTCTAGAATCCAGAACAGAAAATACCTTTAGTTGGTACAGAAATACCTGAATTTCTGTAGTAAAATTTTCCTATGCAGGTTTCCAATGATAATTTTCATAATCACCAGAAGAGGGAAGGAAATATTTTCCCTAAGATGTTAGGGAGAAAGTAGTGAAAGCAAACACATTTGTTGTTCTCCTCCTCCTCCTCCTCCTCCTCCTCCTCCTCCTCCTCCTCCTCCTCCTCCTCCTCTTCCTCCTCCTCTTCCTCCTCCTCTTCCTCCTACCTCCTCTTCCTTCTCCTCCTCCCTTTTTTTTTTTTTTCTGTGTACCCTTGGCTGTCCTGGACTTGCTTTGTAAACCAGGCTGGCCTTGAACTCATAGAGTTCTTTCTAGCTCTGATCCCCAGCCCTACCCCAGTGCTGGGATTATAGGCATATGCCACCACACCCATCTCAGCTCTTTAAAATACAGAAGGCAGACAATGTTTTAAAAGGAGTTCCCTTGGAGATAGATGCACAATGTGGGAGAAACACTACATGGAGACTGTAAAGAGGAAGTGGCGTTTATTCTCCAAATCTAAGTGCTAATTTCTAGAAATTCCAGATTTCTCTCTGTTAATCTATATTATCTACAGTATGTGTAACGTACTGCACACATACACTGTATATGGGTGGGTCTGCATATATCCCTGTGTACACATGGAAGCAAAAAGTAAGCCTCACATGTTAGTCCTCCCTTTTGCCATTCCACTTCTTTTGACATGAGCTCTCTCACTGGCCTAGAGCACACCAATTAAGCTGTCCATTGAGCACCAGGCATCATCCTGTCTCTGCCTCCCCAGTACCATGACTAAAAGTGTCACAGGCCACCATGCCTGGTGTTCTTCATGTGTGTGCAAGGGATCAATCTCAGATATTTGTGATTGAAAGGCAATGACTTTAGCAACTAAGCTATCACTGAGGCCCCCATATTCTTCACTTTTATCTTCTGCACATAGAACACTGACTGGCTCAGTGCTGGCTCTCAGTAAACAGCTGCTACTCATGTCACTACATGAACACATAAATGAGTATGGGGTACTCTCTGCAAGTCCATCTTGCAAGGGCTTTAATTGTTTAGTACATAACATTTTAGTTTATTGCAAATGACAAGAGTTATAAGGAGGAAGACATGAAGCTAGTTTAGATCTACGCCGCTAACTATATTTTACAAAACATGAAAAGAAAAAAGAATTATAGCGAATGATGCTAATAATAATAATAACCAAAGGTAGTAACTAGGTCTACACTAGTAGTCAATTAAATTAGTAAAAGCTGATTATAACGACCCAAGCTTCTACCACTACAGCTTGAAAGGAAATTAAGCAAGAGTAATATGGCAGTCTCAGCAAAAGCACACAAGAGAGGATGGTGTGAAACTATTCCTCATGGTGTGAAAAGGCACAGGGTGCAGTAAGGAGTGCAGAAACGTGCCAGGAGATAAGGAAACGTAGGGCATATGGCGTGGCAAGGAAAGACACAAGGTGTGGCGATGCACAAGGCACTGGAATGCAAGGTGTAATGAGGCAAGGCATAAAGTGTGGTAAAGTACAAGGTGTGGATTAGGTGGGAGAAGCCCCTGCAAGGCAAAGCATAAGGCATAGTTCCCAGCGGGCATATCTGCTTTGCATCTCTAAAAAGTCAAAAGCTGGGTTATGTTATCAATAAATCCTATCCTCTTGGATGAACTCGTATTTATTCACATTTCACAAACACTTATTCCTCTCCCCTGTCTTTCATAAACACAAACACACCACCACTACCACCACCACCACCACCACCACCACCACCACCACCACCAAGGCTCAGGGGGCAGA
This sequence comes from Meriones unguiculatus, assembly GCF_030254825.1. Classification (NCBI taxonomy): domain Eukaryota; kingdom Metazoa; phylum Chordata; class Mammalia; order Rodentia; family Muridae; genus Meriones; species Meriones unguiculatus. The sequence goes on along the minus strand of NC_083355.1, from coordinate 95,563,131 downwards.
AAAGGAGGCAGAAAGATTGTATCAGGTGGAATTTGGGGGAGACCTGAGCTAAACAGTGCCTTATTGGAGTAACAGAACAGCTGTACTCCTGAATCCCTGGCAGCTATGGTAGCCTGAAAAATTCCTGCTTGCTACCGAACAATTCAATATTCTAGCATACAGCAGAAAAGAGTTCATGAGACCCTACTGCTAACTGGGGACCTATACACAGCTGATGGCTTCTGAGGAAAGTAGAATCATTTTTTCTTTAAGAGTAGTTCAACCATGCTACAGTGGATGGTTCTATATCCATAGGTGTGTGAGAGGCAGAAACTGGATCTGTGAGTTACTTTTAATGAAGTTCAGGGTAGGAATGAATCTGGAAGGAAGAGTGAGGATGATATCATCAAAGTATATTTTATAACATTCTCAAAGAATTAAAAGAAAATAAGAGATGAGGAAATGGGTCAGGGATTAACATCATTTGTTGCTCTTGCAGAGGACTCAGGTTCAGTTTCCAGCACAGAGATAGTGCCTCAGCCATCTATAATTACATTTATAAGCAACCTGATATGCTATTGTAGACTCTACGGGCATCAAGCTGTAGAGCACATACATTCATACAAATACATACATGCCAGCAAAACACTCAAACATAAAAAATAAAAGTAAATCCACCTTTGGAGACTAGTAAATATAAAACAAATATTTCAAATGCTTTAAGTAAGTGCTAATATCCATGAGTCTTTGACTCTGGATTAATACTATAAAAGAAGCAAGCTAAAACAACACATGGTTGAAAACTAATATAAGAATCAAAGGCTGTCAAAGCTTTGGTGAGCAATTACTAACTCAGCCTTATTCCCCAGCTAAGAGAGTGGCTGGCATTCCTACCTTCCCTCTGTTTCTTCTTAACATTTCCCCTCAGCAGAGATCACAATACTCAGGGCCTTGGCTACTTCTCTTTCCCCATCCTTTCTCAGAAACTGATGTCCTTCAATCATATATTTCTTTGTCTCAAATACCAAGAGACAAGAGCAACACAGCGGTGCTAGACTTGGGGTCTCCTGACGGTTGTGTGTTTGAGTTGATATTCCTGGTGTTTCGTAGAAATCTCTATTTTATCTCTCCCTCCTCCATTTATTTGAGAGGGAGAAGAAAAAAAAAAAAGAAAAGAAAACAAAGAAAGAAAAGAAAATCAATCTGAATGATATATGACTCGTCAGCTCTGAAGTAAAGCCCAGTCATGTAGAAAATAGACCAGGCGCTGTACTGTGAGTCCAGAAGATAGGGTGAGCACACTCCAGCCTGGGGTGCAATTATCTCTTGAAAACAAAACAAAATAAAAAATGCACACGTGAATATAGCCTCTTGAAGACAGATATTCATCTCACCTCTGCAGTGGCCGGCCACATTCAGCTGCACAATGGCAGAGTTAACAGCTTTGTTTGTGTTTTCTACAGCTCCTTGGTATCGCCAAATTCAATTTGAGTGCGTAAGCAATTGCACAAGCTCGCTCACATAAAAACAAGGCATGTCCCAGGAAGAGAGGAAAACAGCTTCCACCAGCATCTCCAGTGGCACCCTAAGGATGTCTCTGCCCCTTTCTGTCTGTTCTCCAGCTTTTACCCACTTTAAAACCCAGGCCCTTTTGTATCTCAGAATTTCTCAGTTGTTTCTCAGAACACAGACAGCAAAGGCTAACTTTAAAACGTCCTTTAGGCAGATATCTGTCCTGCTTCTTTTCTGCCTAGAGCATCACTTGTTCCATATAGCCAGCCCCGGACAGGCTCCCTTGTGTCTTTAGCATGAGGCATCCCTTTTCATCCTCCACACCATTGTTCACCAGGCTAACTTGTAAACAACAAATTACATGTCTTTTTATGCAGAGAGTTTACCCACCTGCACAAAGTTTTCTTAGAAGCTAGTAAGGATACTACTTGTGTTCTTAATTACCTATTGCCCTGTCTTTCCTTCACTGACTTGAAAAGTCCTGTCGATGAATAGACCATATCTGTTGGTTTCACATGTCTGTGCCTGGTATCTGGTATATGCTAATGCTAAATAATATTTGCTTAATATCATTGAATGAATGAATGAATGAATGAATGGACTAATAGTGAGTGATAAGTGTATCTAAATTGTACACTCTGGCTGGACCAGGCACTCTATACACATCATAACATTCAGCACCAGACTGCAAGCCCACACACAAACAGAATTAGGATCTTTGGAGAATTTTTCTCTTTCTTGATCTTTTTAAATCCAGGCAGAAGGAAGCTGAAACAGTGTGGGAGTTTCCTGTGCTCCTTTATTGGGTTCATTTAACTGTAGAAGCAAGTCATCATGCTGTCATTAGTGTACACAAGGAGTGACGGAACAGGAGAGAGAGGTGAATCTTCCAAAAGGCCACTTAAAACTTTCAAACATGAACATTTCAAGCAGTCTTCAAACTTCTTGTCACTGCTTACTTAAAAATTAACCAGATGAACAGCCAGAGGCTTTTTAATCACTGAACAGAGATAAAGGGTAAACTGAGAAGAATAAACATAATTAGCTATGCTTTCTTAACCCTAAACTAACGCAAGATAAACTCAGGGTAATACATTCGGTTCTGCAATTTCTGTGCCCACCTTGATAAAAGCTTAAGGGATGAGAAATGCAAATCAAAATGAACCTGAGATTCCACCTTGCAACCATCAGAATAGCTAAGATCAAAAACTCAACTTACAACAAATGCTGGAGAGGTTGTGGAGAAAGATGAATCCTCCTCCATTGCTGGGAATGTAGACTTGTATAACCACTTGGGAAAACAATCTGGCACTTTCTCAGAAAGCTAGGAGTACTGCTACCACAAGATCGAGCTATATCACTCCTGGGAATATACCCTAAAGATGCTCTACCATTCAACAAGGACATTTGCTCAGCTATTTTTATAGCAACTTTATTCAAAATAGCCAGAGTCTGGAAACACCCTAGATGTCCTCAACCGAGGAGTGGATACATAAATTGTGGCACATCTACACAATGGAATAGTACGGAGCTATTAAAAATGAGGAAATCATGAAATGTATAGGCAAATGGATGGAACTTGAAAAGATCATCCTGAGTGAGGTAACCCAGAAGCAGAAAGACACACATGGTATATACTCACTTATAAGTGGATATTAGACATATAATATATATAATATAGCATTAACATACTAAAATCTTTAGCCCTAAAGAAGCTAAACAACAAGGAGGACCCTAAGGAAGATTTCTAATCTTCATTCAGAAGCAAGCAGGATAGATAGTAGAAGCAAGACAAGACAGGGAACAGTACAGGAGCCTTCTACAGAGGATCTCTGAAATCAGACTCTCCACCACAGGGTATCAAAGCAGATGCTGAGACTCATAGCCAAACTTTGGGCAGAGTGCAGGGAATCTTATGGATGAAGGATGACATAAAAAGACCTGGAGGGGACAGGAGTTCCACAAGGAGACCAACAGAGCCAAAAAATCTGGGCCCAGGGATACCTGCAGTGACTGATGAATCAATCAAGGAGCATGCATGGAGAGGACCTAGACACCCTGCTCAGATGTAGCCCATGGGAAGCTCATTCTCCATGGAAATTCCCTAGTAAGAAGAGCAGGGGCTTTCTCTGACATGAACTTGGTTGTCTGCTCTTTGGTCACTTCCCCCTGGTGTGGTGGTCTTACTAGGCTACAGAGAAAGAGGATCCAGACAGTCCTGATGAGACCTGATAGGCTAGAGTTAGGTAATAGGGAGGAGGACCTCCCTACCAGTGGACTAGGGGAAGGACATGGCGAGGGAGGAGGAAGAGCAGTACCAGGAGGAGATGAGGAAGGGGGCTACAGCCGGACAGGAAGTTAATAAATTTTAATACATAATAATAATTTTTAAAAAGTCTAAGGGACAAAGGCTTGACATGACTTGTTCTCTGTTTCTTCTCAAGTTCACATACTTTGTCCCTTCTTTCAGGGCTTATCATCCTTTCCCTGCACTGCGGCTTAACAGTTTCTTCAACTCTTCTTCCCATCTCCATTTGGCTCTTTGACTGGGAAGATGTCCTATGGGATGCAGGCCTAAACTTGGGTCATCTTATTCAAGGACTAAGATGATTCTCCCATTCTCTGGTAATACTTGAGTAGGCACTGGCTGGTTACATCAGTCACTATTCATTCTCCTCCATGCAAAAGCAAAAGCTTCCATAACCCCATATTTGATCTGCTGTTGATTTAAAGTAGAGCCTACACATTTCTCCAGGCACCAGAAAAGCAAGCGATATGTTCAGGACATAGATATGCTACACAAAAACATTTTGTGCATGCATGTATACATGTGTGCGCATATGCATGTGTGTACATAGGTGAGAGTGCAGGCACTTGCTTGTGGGTGAGCATGAGCATGCCATATTTACATGCTCCTGCTTGTTAAGGCTGATCAAGTTTGGGCATCTGCATATTGAACTTCTGTGTCTCTACTTGGAAGGAAAGAAAAGTTAGAGATGGTCAGAGTAGACCCCCTTTCTTTTCAATATTCTTATATCTTGAAATAGTTTTAAATAGCAGGTATTTGTCTTGTTACTGAAAAAAAAAGAGAGAAAGAAATAAATGAGTTTCCAATCAGTTTCTTCCATCTTACAGACAAGGACAGTCCTATGCTTGAATTTTCTGCTGAGCTCTACTCTAAATGGGTGACTTATGTTATTAGGACTGGTAGCTACAAATAGAACATGTGCCATAAATTCTGCATGACTTTAATTTCCTCTCAAGTTTGATGTAGAATTGCCCACTTTAAGTAACCTTAGGATAGAGAAAATTTTTAATAAGACAACAAAATAAAATTAATTCATCCTTCATTATATTTCCTTGTAAAAGTAACTTTATTTTTTCTTTAAAGACAAGTGGGAACCATACCCAGTTATAATGCATGTAGTTTAGTGTTATTGTAACTGGGGGAAAAAAAAAACTACAAGAAAATATACACAGCACTCCAAGGAACACATTACAAAGGATTAACTTGGATTGTTTGGGGGTACCCTCCAAAGCACTGGTACAAACAGTCCCCCTTAATCATTCCCCTTTGTTCCTGCTTGATAAGTAGAGCCACTTTGCATTGGAAGTATGATTACAAAGGTATGAGAAGAAGTCTTGTCTAGGGCTCCTGTAGGACTAACCGGGTCTTTAAGATCACACATACCTGGCTATAATTATTGTGACACCGTCTCCCACTGACTCAAACAATCATCTTCATAATAATACCGTTAGCACACAGAATGCTATGATTATACAAGCCACGAGTGAGAACATGTGGGACAAAGTACCCTTCAGGGAACCTCTGAGCTAAGCTACTTGATTTCTTCATCCTCCTGTCTTCTGTCAAATTGGTTGGGAAACAGGAATAGGAGAAGGGTGTGAAGAGTTCCTGAGAAGCTGAACACTGAATCAGAGCCAGTTGCAACTTACAGTTCAGTTATGAAGTGCTCCTGTTATTAATTCTTCCTTGCTTTTTGCATACAGACCGAAAGAATATAATTTGTTCAGGAATGCGGCATAACAGTCTCACTATCTATTATATTAATGCAGACTTTTAGTTCTGACACTCATGACTTTGTGCTCTCTTCAGCCTCTTTTTTTTTATGGTCAATACCTTTCAAATAATATCTATGTCCTGGAGAATGAGCTAGGTGGATTTAATAACAGGTAGTTCACCTAGACATAAAATTGGCGCTGATCAAGACAGAATTTTGTTAGGGGGATAAAAGAGAAAGGATGCCAAGTTCTGTCTGTATTGGGCCATTTTCTTTACTGAAACGAGATGATGAGATGCTAAGATTTTCTTGTTGAAACAGATTTGAGGGACAAGTCTTGGCAGTGCAAGGGCTTTGTTATGTGTTACCTATTGTTGGACTAATGATATATGTGCTGCAGAACTTTTGTTTGCTATGCTCTTTTCTATCTAAATTTTTGGATTTGGGTTCCTGCTACGTACGGTTCTACATATTGAAAAATTAATCAGTCAATTCCTGTTATAGGTTTTGTTTTTATCCAGCACCATGAATGTGTGTACCTGCATGCCATGTGTTACTGAACTGCTGCTGTGTTTTATGCAAAATGGTGGGTAAAGCCTACTTCCTAAAGAAACTAGAATTATTTTCTTTCCCCCCATTGCCTTATTTATTTATTTATTATTTAATTTTCAGTAGTACACTGAACAGCAAAGTAAGAAGATGTGGAGAAAAGCGACTCTGCGATGAAAGAAGGGGTCAAATATAATGTCACAGTGACAGTAAAGGGTAGATGGGAACACAGAATCACTAAGAGGTGCCATATGGAACCAGGTGATGCTACGGTCACTTGATGCACAAAAACAATCATTAGAAACGAAAGGAAAACACTGAGAGAAAAGACATTGACCTAACCCAGATTTTAAATGTAATTGTGGAGCTTGTGACTCTGCAAGGGAAGGAATACCATTTAAAGGAGACTTTCTCTATGTGGTAGCTAGAGAAGGCAAGATTTTTCAACTGCTTGATGCTGTAGTTTGTATTAGTGCCTTCCCAAAGACCATGAGGCTTGGTCACCAGCCAGGGTACTCCTGAGAGGCACTGGAAATTTTAGTCAGAAGACCCGAGTGGGAGGACGTTAGGTCATTGGTAGCATGCTTTTAAGAAATATTGTGACTCCAAGCCTTTCCTACACCTCTTTTGCTTCCTGGCTTCCACAAGGTGAACAATGCCCCCTGTGACACATGCCTTCCTGTAATGTGCTGCTTTGTCACAGGCTCCAAAACACTGCAGCCCACTGACCATAGACTCAAACATCCAAAACTGAGCACTGAAATTAACTTTTCTCTAGCTTGATTGCCTTGGGTGTTTTTTTTATAGGAAGAGAAAGCCAACTAACACACATGGAATCCTTCGACGTACATCCAGAAATGTACATGCAGAGTCGTGAATAATTACCATGTCAAACTAACTGGGAATCAGCTACCAGAAATGCAGCCAAAATTCTTTGATATTTAAAAGACAAAGTAGTTCTAAAGTTATAACAAAACCAGACCTCCTTTAAACTGTGAACACGGGGAAGTACTCTTTGATATATCAAAATGAAAGTTGTTTCATCATTGGGAAATCAGAAATGTTTTAATTCAAAGGCTTTAATATTATGTTTAGGTTCATTAAAAAAAAAAAAAGAATGATGCACAGTTCCTGCCTGATTTCTGCTTCAACTTGAGAAATAAAAACTCATTTTCTCAAATTTGGCCCAATGAGTGTACTTAAATCAAGTCAAGAGGTACAGAAAGTTTAAATGATTCCCTCCAGTATTTTTCCATCTCTGAGTCTACCAAACAGCACAGCAACATACAGAAGAAAACCCCTGGCTCTAGTCTGAGGCACTAAATGAAAAATTTTGTATCCGTCATCTCTACAGGGGGTAAACTCTGGTTTTAGCAATATGTCATGGACACAAGTTATTTTCTTAAAAAAAGTTTTTGAGCTTGTCAAACTATTCCTAGGTGTGATTTTATTGTCTCTTGAAAATTTGAAGAGACAGATAATAAGAAGAAGGCACTTAGCTGGCCTCTTCTCTTCATGCATGGAATAGCTGATGAATTAAGAACAGAGAAATCCCCTACCTGGAGATGCTGTCTACCTGCTCATTGCGCTCTTCACATTTCAGTTTTGTACCTATTCTTCTTTGATTATCTGAGGTTTTTGCTTGTTTGTTTTTGTCATCCATGGAAGCTCAGAGTAAACCACCATCTTCTCAGGGTACCTTCCTCACTTCCTTGCACCAGCTATGTTTTTAGAAACCCAAAGACTTTATATGTTTTTCTTCTTTTTTTTTCTAGTTTTATTCAGTAAAATTGTTAATGTACTACTGGCCAATAAAACATTTTTTCCGTAGATATGAACAATTCTTTAGAGTCAGTGGTAGCCACTGCACCTATATTCCATCAAGGTTTTACCTAGGAAAACAAGTCACTAAGTTTCCTCCCAGTAGCTCATTTGTTCCAGGGCAGGACAGATAGAGGATAAAGGCAGCTCTAAGTTCCTCTAATCACAATGGCATGTTTGCTTTGGTTGAGGTCATAGGACTATCAAAAAAACAAGCACTTACCCAGAACACATTCAAAATTAAAAAAAAAAAAAAGCCTGTGTTTCTGAGAGCACAGAGGATTACATAGATCAGATTTTTTACCTTTTAAAAGCAAAAACCTGTAGAGTGATTCAGGTTGACTTGTGTATAAGTATCCACCAGAAAAGTACATTTTCCACAAGATGTGCAAAATAATGTTTTGGTGACAAAGAGAAAGTGAGCAATATCTAATGCAACCCAGAATGTGTTTGCATTTAAATTAAAAACAATAAAATTAATCAGTGAAAATTCTCAAATTCCCATTGTAATTCCAATCAAAAGGAAGGATTATGTTATATTTGAAAGCTTTCCCTCTTTCCTTTATAAATTTTGAATATATTATAATATAATCCTTCTTCTTTACAGAAATTACAACAGGAAAACTTGGGACCTTTTAAAGATATGTTGTGTGTGTCTTTATGTGCTGGGAGGGGTTGGAGTAGGGGTTAGGAGGGTACATGAACTTGCCCTGAGAATGCCAGAAGAAACCATTGTGTCCTCTGGAGCTGAAGTTCTAGACAGTTGTCGACTATCCTATGTGGGTGCTGGAAACTGAATTCTGGTCATCTACAATAGCAAAATATGCACTCTGGGCCATTTATTTCCCCAGCCCTTTGAAAGACTTCTTTGATTAAAAAAAGTCAGGAAGAGAATAAAAAAAAAATACATTTTCCTGGAAGAATATCATTATTATGGTAGAAAATAGTAAAATAATACATGAATGCACACTGACATATTAGAACTCTAGAGGAAAGGAGAGTCTCTTCAAAGGAACAAATCTTTACTGCCATCCTTCTTCATCCTGGCTGCATTTGGAATGGTGATAGTAATGTGCTCCCATTTCTCCTGGGGCTTGGGGTCACCTTACTTCATGCTGATCTTTAAGTAGGAGTGTAAGACGTTGAGGAGAATGACAGAGGCTCAAGCAATTTTTCTTATTAAGTGGAAGCTGGGGCCCTGTGGAGTTCAGGTGGTTAAGATGATTTATTGGAAACACCACAGTAGACTTGGCAGAGGTAGACCTCGGACCCAACCGTGCTCTTCTCATTGACCCATCGGAGCCCCAGCCCCTCCCATAACAAGGAATCCCTGAGGAGTCCACTACCTCATTTCAAATGCAATTATCCTTGGGAAATTTCCAGACATTGTAAAACTGCTCCAACTCACTGAGTCCCCATGATGCTCTAACAGAGAATGCATGGCTCTCATTATCAAGCACACAGGTGACCTACCAGCCCGCATTCTTCTCCAGGGAGACTTTGCTCAAGGATCTATATGCACATTTTTTTGAAGGGCTGCTGTGAGGATATTTGTAGAAAGAAAAGTGCTGGTTTTTGAATGGGTTAAATAAAACTTGAGAGCTTTAGGCTTCCAATGAAAACTTGTCAATTTATAATTTCTCTTAACCATCTTGTTGGGATTTCCTCTACCCTCTTTTTTAACAGGAAACTGACTTTCTTTGATAATCTGCTTAAACAAAAGATTTTGTCCACTTCTGGACTGACAGGAAGACCTTTGCCTTTGGCTCATTAGATGTTTATCCATCTCCATCCATCTCCATGGAGAACATCCAATGTGGTGTGGTCCCAAATAAAGTGTGAGACTCCCTATACAGAAGTCTGAACTGGCTTCAATATTCTTCTTCTTATAAAGCTTAATTACTTCCACATTAATTGAGAAAAAGAAATAAAACAAAGTCCTGAATATAAATTGTGTGTCTATAGTTCTTTGAAAGTTGAAGGAAAGTCTTCCTTTTCCATCTTTTCACTAAATTTAGACTTTGTGACACAAGAATTTGTGATTATATTGCAGTGTGTATTGGATTAAGTGCAGGGTGGCCAATGAAGCAGGAAGTTTTCACATCTCCTGAGCAAAATTACATATATGCTACATGCTCTCTTTGTTCAAAATGGGGAGAGATGATACAAGATAGGAAGGTACTTTTTCCCCTTTCCCACCTGTATAGTTTCTAGAATACACAGAGTACAAGGTTAAAGCCCACTTCTCAACAGAGTCTAGGATCCCAAGTTAAGGAAAGAAATGACAGTCTAGAGGAGGGAACAACCACCTGAGAATGGGAGAATGAGGCTGATCTACCTTGCTTCTTCCTCTGACCAGAAGTACTTAAATAAAACCTTGAGAAATCACTGCCATTGGAGTGCTCAGCTTCACATCTTTGTAACAGAGAAAATGGCTAAGTGAACTCGCAGAATTTCCTCCAGAACAAGAGGCATGTGTTCCCCTGTGTGTTGTGGGCACATGTGTATTGTACATGTGTTTGCAGGCCCAAGGTTAATGTCAGATCATCTGCCACTGTATTCGTTGAAATAGGGTCTCTCAATCAAACCCAGAGTTTATCTGTAAGTCTATCTATCAATCTATCTATCTATCTATCTATCTATCTATCTATCTATCCATCATCTAGCTCTTCAACTTCTTCTGAAGATGCTTTATTTCTGCTTTCCCCAGCTGGAATTGAAAGCTGGATTCATTCTCCTCTCCCACCTTTACATGGGTTCCAAGGATCCATTTGCTTTACCAGCTAAGCCATCTCCCCAGCACCAGTTACACATTTTTAAATAATTTTTATTTTTTTATGTCACAGAATATTTGCTTTGTATCCCAGCCATAGCCCCCTCTCTCATTCCCTCCCAATACCCCCTCCCTCCCTCCCTCCTCCCTGCCCCTTTCCAAGTTCACTGAGTGGGTAGGTCCTCCTCCCCTTCCATCTGACCTTAGTTTATCAGGTATCTTCAGGACTGGCTGCAATATCCTCCTCTGTGGCCTAGCAAGGCTATTCCTCCCTCAGGGGAGGTGGGGTCAAAGAGGAAGCCATTGAGTTCATGTCAGAAATAGTCCCTGTTCCCCTTACTAGGGAACAGACTTGGATACTGAGCTACTATGGGCTACATCCAAGCAGGGGTTCTAGGTTATATCCATACATGATCCTTGATTGGAGAAAGAGTCTCAGAAAAGACCCCTGTGCCCTGATACATCACAGGCTCTAAGAGCAACAGTCAATAAATGGGACCTCATGAAACTGAAAAGCTTCTGTAAAGCAAAGGACACTGTTGTCAGAACAAAATGACAGCCTACAGACTGGGAAAGGATCTTCACCAACCCTATATCTGACAGAGGGCTGATATCCAGAATATATAAAGAACTAAAGAAGTTAAAAGGCAATAACTCAAGCAATCCAATTAAAAAATGGGGTACAGAGATAGACAGAGAATTCTCTGTAGAAGAATGTAGAATAGTAGAGAAACATTTAAAGAGATGCTCAACGTCCTTAGCCATTGGAGAGATGCAAATCAAAACCCTGAGATTTCACCTTTCATCCATTAGAATGGCTAAGATCAAAAATTCAAGTGACAACACATGATGGAGAGGTTGTGGAGAAAGGGGAACACATTTCTTTAAAGAGAATTGAATTCAGATTTTTTTTCCATCCCTTCATCTGATTATGCTTATTTCCCCTGCTCTCTTTCTCTTGGGTAGGTCTGCAAATACCATAAAACCTTCTATAAGCACAAGTCACCAACTTACTAAGGAAAAGCTGAAAATGAAAATTATTGATTTCTGTCTGGTAGCTGAATTTGATTCTGCCTTTGAAGAAGGCTATTTCCTGTGAACAGCAAAAAGACACTTAAATTTCTTCCCCAATAATATACTTTCAAGGGTTAAAAATGAAATAGGTACTTCTAAAATTTTTTACTCTGAGATAGTAAGGAAATTACAATATAACTCAACAGCTTTAACAGCAATTTTAATACCAAATCAGTCATTCAATAAATTATTTTTATATCTTGATTGGCATTAATAGCCCTTAAATACACAGCTTAATTTTCCAACACTAAAGACAACAAATTTAACTGTGCCTAATCATCAATCTTTAGCATCCATAATAAATGTAGTGAACCTAACAAAACCCGAGTAAGTTCTCCTTTGTACCGCTTAACCCAGTTATTTTAACAATTACAACCCTGACACACGCTTAAGATTTTGTCTCTGACGATGAATAGCAGCAGACAGGAATAAAAGCCGACATCCAGAGTTTAACTAGGAACTCTCCAGACTTAGGCAGTAGTCGGTGTAATCCATCCTAAAGGCAGGAAGCAAATGAAATGTCTCATCAGCTCCAAAGCTTTAATGCATTTTACCTTAAACATTTACATTAACAGATGGTCCCCAGCAGTGCTATAAACTCACTTCTGAGTTCATTTCTATGTCACTTTCAACCTCATTTATCACTATCCATGCAGTAGAAAAAGCCACAGGGGGTTTAAACCAGAACAGAAAGGAGAGGGGACAAATTCTAGGAAGCAATTGGTGTCACCTACAAACATGTGGTTGACCTTAGTTTAAAAAAAAATCAATAAGAGAATTGATGGCAGGAGAAAGACAAGGATAAGAAGCAACTTGACCTACTGAAAAGTACCATGAGGGCTTTGCCCATCACCCTGGAGCCTCCTTGACCTCCTTGTCTCTCTTTTCCATGAAAAGTTATGAAATAAGATACAAAGTAGCAAAGGATTGTAATCAATTCCAGGAAATAATAATTTTAATAAGCAGATGTAAAATAGGAGTGATGAATCTGAGGAGTGTGGAACCTTTTCTATATCCGGGAGGCTCTTAAGACAGCTGATCATAGAAATTACATACAAGCCCTCTAGTCTGACATCCGCTAACATACTGTTGGTGTAGGATTGATATTGTGTTATGGAAATTTTAATTTTTAAAAAATTATCTTTTAAAGTTATCATGCCCTGCAATGGAGCTACAGTTTCTTTTGTTGTACAATTCAATGAAAGTTAACACATGTACAGGTTCATGTAGCCAACCGCACTATCAGCAGATAAAATGGTAGAAGATTTGTATCATTTCCCAGGCTCTCTCATGACTGTCCTTTGAGACTCACTATAGTCTCATCACAAAGAACTTAGCTCTCAAAGTTAAAATTACCCATTAGAGAGGAGTCTGTGAGGTTGGTTACATAAAACCCTTAATGACTGTGCCTACACAGTCCTGCATGTTTACCTGTCTCTACCTCCAAGCTTCAAGACATTTTCCAGTCACAAAACGTTCTACAGAGATTTTAAAGCAACATCCTTTGATAACACAGAGTGCACTACTACCCTAATTTTATTATTCTTATCTTAAATAAATTATAATTATGACGTTTCTCTTTTCCTGTTTTGGAATGGGGAAGAACAAGAACCAGTTTGTTGTTTTGTTTTGTCTTATATTCCAGTATATCCCCAATGCCCTACCCTTCCTAACACTCATGTACATCAAGAGTTGGATAAAAAGGAAAAGGAAGGAAGAAAGAGAGAAAGCCAGCATACTGTTTCAAGCATATAATAGAAAAAACCTGGTAGGGTGCCAGGCACATTACAAGAACTCTCAGTACTCTTTCCCTCCATCCTCTCATGCATTTCTAGGGCTCTGTTTTCCATTTAGTGTTTTTACCTAACTTTGTTTTTGAGAAAGTACAAAAACCATTGCCTCTGGTAGACATCCTTCCCTTGTGTGTTTCCCATCTAGACTTAGAGATCAGAGTTTCAAACTAATAGCTTTAGTGAAATCAGATAAATCTCCTTCAGCCTGCCAATCATCCAACCAAATGACTGAAGTGGGATGCTGTTTCCATAGGAGACCCTCAGAGATGAAGGCATAAACATCGAGGCTTCGGGAGCAGCACACTTAGACCCAGTACAACCTCTCAAACTGTGCCACTGATGGAAAGTAAATGGGAATTTGTCAACTTTTGTTTGGGGATGCTTCCCTGAAGCATGTCATCATCCATTTAAAAATGAAAGAGGCAGGGAAAAAAAACCACTCTGTCAATGTCTCTGTCCTCTCCGGGGTCATGAATGCAAATGGCACTTATGTAGTCTCTCCAGAAGAAATCCTCATCTCTCTGAGATGGGACTCACCCATAGGGTCCATGCTAAAGTGTATCTGACCTCTATAGCACTAGAAACCTGGGTGTGCTTGAATTCTTAAATGGGTTTTCTGGAAGTAGATCTGTATTTCCTGTTGATGTGGCCTGAGTGTCCAGCTTGTTCAGCCTGAATATCACCTGCAAATGATTTTAGCTTAACTTAATAGGATTCCCAATGTCTCTGCCAGAGGGGAAAGGGGTGAGGTAGGTAAAAGTCTCCCTAGGAGGGCAAACCCTCTGTTAAATACTGTTCCATCCACTGTTCCTTTGTCAAATCATCTGTCTTTTCTGGATGTGTTTATTAAGTCCTAAAATTGCAAACTAGCAACTTTTGTTGTCCTAATCAGAGATCTTCTAACACGTGTTCTATTCCTCCCCAAAAGAGTGTATGTACACACACAAACAAATGCATACACCCATGCCCACACATTAACCCATGTATGCATGCACTACACGTGTGTACATATATATACATATATATACACATATGACAGACATATGAACATGCACACACACACATGTACACAACATACACACATACATAGATACACACAGTTACACTTACACAGTGGCATATACACATGCACACAGATACATAAACATAAACACTTGCATACACACACATTCATACATGTGTCTACACACATTCACATACAAACACATCCATATACACACATCCATACACATATCTGTATACACACATACACACATATAATCACACACATTTGTACACGTTCACGTAAACACACATACACAGGCTTACCTGCATACATATACCTTTGCACACCGCTACATACACACTTGAATACATACATACTCTCACATCCCACACACATACCAACTAAAATACATAGAAACAGGCATGCACACACATACATAGACACTCATATATACACATACACACATTACATACTTGCATACACATACACATGCACTCTCACACATGTCCATCCACACACTTTCACTGATATACACAAGCACACACACGTATTCACACATACACACACGTGAGGACTCATACACGCACCCACTAACATACACAAAAGTCTGGGAAATAAAAGACTTACAGTCATCTTCTAAGACATAAGAATAAATCCGGTACCTTAAAACATACTTGTGATGATGTGCATGTATAAAAAGGCTGGGGCAGAGAGATGGCTCACAGGTTGGCAGCTGCCATCGCTCTTTCAGAGGACCTAAATTTGGCTCCCCATACATTTGGTGGCTCACAGCCCCTGTAACTCCAGCCCCAGGGCATCCAACACTCTCTTCTGGGCTTTATGGATATCTGCCCTTCCACCTCTATATTCCTACACGCAATACACACATAGACAAGTAATTTAAAAATAAAAGTGAACCTTTAAAAAATCAGTTTGGCCCTGTTGTCCAATATGTTGATTAAACACATAAGTTTTAATATATATATATAAGCATGGTCATCACTTTCTAAAATGTAAGGGATGGGTACACATACATACATACATACATACATACATACATACAGGTACATGTCTGTTTTATATGGTTGTTCCAATGTATTTATAAGTGCTTGCATATATAGTTATGTCATTGTATAGAGATAATGTTTGTATGTATTTTAAAACATGTATACGCATGCATTCATATGCATACATTACACTCAGGCACAAAGGTTGGCCTTTTCTTATATGAAATATAGGCACCATAGTACTTTAGATTTTTTTCCCATTTGAAACATTCAAATATGCACATAAATTTTGGGAAAGGGATCTAAGTGTAAATACAAAAAAATCATTCGTTTTTTTTTAATGTGTACTATATGTTCGTTGTCTGAAGGTAACTTTATACAATAGTTTCAGTCCACCTGTATTTTCACTAGGACCTGTTATATGAGGACAGATAGAAAGCTTTTTATTTGTGACATCACATTAATGTTCATTTTGTTTAGTTACTTATCTTTGTATGTGAATACAGATACTTATACGTGGTATATATAAATACACATATATCATGAAAAGCCTGATTTTTGACAAACATACAGTTTCAGAATGGTCTTAGTCCTCCACAAGGGAACTGGTAGTTCCTTCCCACACTTGCCCAGAGGAACACAATGCATGTCCCTCTGTAACAGTACATTTATATCATGCACAGGTTGCTAAAGATGGAACAACCCACCAGCTAGGTCTTCGGTTAATTTTACCTAACACAGTGTCTAGCAGAGAGCAAGAATTCTTAAGCCAACATTATACAAGTAGAGCCGGATGTCGGTGGAGTCTGTTGTCAATCCACACAGTTAGACTTGCTAAGGATTTCACCTTCATACCTCTACCATCAACACAATAAGGAATCTGCTGATGACAACATCAAAGATTTCTCCGAAGTGTTGATGAGTCAAAATATCACAGAGAAAGGCCTGTCCTCACTAACTACTGGAAGAAATTTTGACTGCTCTCTGGCTCAGGAAATCAACTTGGAAAGCAGAGATTTAAAGCACAAAGGTGATACAGAAGGGAAGGCAAGATGAGGCCTCGATTTCTAGGTAGGGAGTTCCCTTTTGGCTCCAACGCAATTGCCTCTAGGTCAGCAGCTGCTCACTGGTTAGGAACCCCCCAGCTGTGGTTAGAGACCTTCCCCAAAAGCAAAGAGTGAAGACAAAACTGATGACAACCGTGTTGAGGATGTGCCGCATGGGCACACGTCAAGAATCTACTTATGGAACCTGGGATTCGAATTGGCCAGTGGTTTCTTCTTTTCATTCATGAAGCTCTTGGGAGAGCTAGATTTTGAGAGAATGACTGCATGAAAGAAGACCAAAAAGTGAGATCTCTGAAATATGGGAGAAGAGAGGAGGAATGCCTCATGTGAGATGGCAAGAAGTCCTGAGAGACTTCGGGCTGGGACAGGGGCAGGTATGGGGAGAGAAATTGCCCCAGCCTTGAATAGGCTCTGGGGGAAAACATGAGTGTGGAAAACTAAATATTTGAATGTGGACACACAGCATTTTCCTGTATCCACTGATCCTAATCCGCAGCTTATACCAACTGCCATTAGTTGGGGGACTCTCTCATAATTTAAAACCCTTCCTGGAGTAGATAGGATCTGTCTTAAAACAATATATTTTTACCTGGTAACAGTAGTTTGAATGAAAAAAGTTTATTTACAACTCTTTTACCTCTTAATAAAAGCAGTTTTCTTATCCGTGGTATGCCTGTTCCTTCTGCATGCTTCTCCTCAGGCAAAAGATCAAACTGACTCCAGTGATAAGGTGGGGAGGGTCGAGCATATTAGAGGCTGAGCCTCAGGAGAACCTAGGGGCCTCACCTGCCAGGTTCAGCTTTTCCTCCAAATTAAAGCACAATCCTGTCTTAGTAACTATTTCCAGGTCTCCCAGTTATCTTTCCATGCAGGCTTTATATGGCGCTGATTAGGAAAAGCATTCTGCTTACATCCCGTGGCTTAATCCAATCCAGTGACATTCTGATTGCAATGTACTGACCATTCCTTCCCAACAAAAAGTGGTTTAGTTTGATTTTCTCCTTCCCTCCTGTGCATGCTCCATCGTGCCTTGGTACTTTTTTTTCAATGACTAAACCAGGCTGAAGTATTTATCTCCATCTATCATTCCTTTTAGAATATCTGAGTAAAATTTTGAAGAAGGTAGAAACAAGTGACTATGATAGGTGCATATGAACTCACACAAGCATGTGTGTTTGTGTGTGTGTAATGTGTGAACTTAAATTGTCTATGCACCTCTGCTTTCACTGAGATATTGAATTAAGTATTAATTTGTTATATATCAACATAAATATCTTTTGGGGTGAACTTGATTTCAGTGGCATGTTTATGTTTCTAGTTATTGATATGTAGTGGAGAGTAATTATTAATCTGAGGATACTGCTATGGTATTCTCTTCTGTTTTTTGTTTTGTTTTGTTTTCTGTTTGTCTGTTTTATCAGCCTGAAGCTTCATACAGAATTTATCTACTTTACACCAATCTGAAATTCTAATCAACTCTATTTTATCTGGCTTAAAAAAAAAGTTACCTGGTAGTTTAGCTAAAATGTTAATCTTTAGCCAAAGAGGTCTTCAACAAGTAAATGACCATGATATTGAATAAAGGCACCAGAATTGAGAAGAGTGACGGAGAGACAATGATGCTTTCTCCTCAGTAGCAAAGTTGCCTCCCCAAGAAGCAGGGAGATGCAGGCTTTGCTTTTGTCATTTAAAAAAAAAAAAAAAAAAAAAAAAACAAACAGCCCTGACTCAAGGGCAAACACATAATGCCATGCATCATAAATATGGTGACAGAAAAACAGTGTGGTCCTCTTTTATCATGTCCTATCATCCCTACAAGAATCATGGACTAATGGGATGATAGAGCTAGAAGGGGTGTCATAGATCATCAGCATCAGCTCCTCCCTTATAGGTGTTGGGCGAGAGGGGGGTTATCCACTGATCTTGGAGCAGTACAACAAAACCGACTCAGATTCTTTTAAGTATTTCCAGAAATGGCCATTCATCTGTTAGAAATATGTGTGTAGGTGTAAATAAAATCATAACCATGGGGTTTTTTTAATCCAACACAACTATACATTACAAAGCAGGGACAAAGTGAATAATACCTCATTTTACCACCTTTTGCTTTCCTACGTGCTCAGAAAAAAAAAATGTACATGCTAAAATATGCTTCAAGTTGTTTCATCTTTCATACCTGGATTAGTTAAAGCAAAATGGTTTAGATACCATTTTGCATTAAGGATCTGGAAAGTATGTCAAGCAAGGCAAATGGGTTTTTGATCATATATGTCATCAGGCAAGTGTATGTCATGAAAAGGGACCTCTGCCACTTGTGTCCAGTGGAGTTATAGAAAACAGTTTCTGCTACCATACGTTAGCTGTCAAAAGCTTGACCCTCCCAGTGGCTAACATGCTCATACTTTATTCTGTCTTGAAAGCTACTTTGACCACAAGCTTACCTTGAGTCATCATAACTCTGACACAAAGACCTTTATGGCTGGGTGACTTCAAGGACCTTTTACATCTGATCATAGCCTGAGAGTTGCTGATCCTAAAAGTAGCAGCAGAAATTCTGGGCACTTTTCTAGTCTCCTTCTGTATAAAGCACATCTAAAGGGGAAATATTTTAATCTAATTATCTTGCCATTTCAACTCGTGCAATAACCAGCTTTATTTTCTGAAAGTTTTATTGGAAGGTCTACATACATCTCCCTAGACGTCAAGACAACCCTGGAAGATAGCATCCTTGGCTATAAAATAATTCAAATTAAAGAGAAAGCTTTTCCTAGCCTTGATACCTCAACCCAGAGGGCTGAACTCTGACAGAGGTGTTCATTCTTTTACCTGACTTTCACATAACAGAGCACGACTCTACCATTCCGCATAGTGTATCAGATAAGTTTCATAGTTTATGCCCTATGTAGCTATAGAAAACGTGTCTCACGTCTTAGGGACTATAATGAGCTAATTTGCAACATAATTGACAGAGCAATAACTCTAGTGCATACAATTTTAGTTTAAATAAAAACTTGTATTGTCTTTTCATGTTCTTGATGGAAAGAGGTTCACAAGTTTAATGGTAGAAAATTTCAGGAGGTAGGGGAAAAGCACTTCCCAGTTTCATAAAATGAACAGGGTGGTTGTCCCAACCACTACCAAAACACACCCAGGTGTCAGGTATATGTTTTGAAAGACTCATACTGGGTTGTTTTTGTTTGTTTGTTTTTGTTTTGTTTATATTTATTTATTATGTATACAGTGTTCTGCCTGCAGGTATGCCTGCATGACAGAATAGGGCACCAGATCTCATTATACATGGCTGTGAGTCACCATGTGGTTTGCTGGGGATTGAACTCAGGACCCTCCAAGAGCAGATGATGTTCTTAACCACAGAGCCATTGCTCCAGCCCCTCTTTTCTGTTTACTGGTCCTCTGGGAAGAACCTGTCTTCCGGGTCTTTAAGAATTTAATTCTTTAGTCATGGCAAACTGACCAAGTATCCTTGACACAAAGAAGAAACTTCTTCCTACAAATTAGGGATAAATCAAACATGACAATGCCAAACCTATTTTAGTTACTGAATGATTTTATTCCAGACCTTAATCTCTTCTTTCAATGATAACTAGGAAAATGAAACACAAGAAGGAAATTATCCAAGAATGAAAAGAGCAAAAATTTATCTCTTTTATGGATCAGGGAGACTTATCTTTTAAACACAATAAAGACAATTTTATAAATATGTAGGTACTTCAGTGTCTACAGTGCACCAGACAATGTTTTGGGGGGTGAGCAGGGATTTGGATACAACGGCCTGTGCTTCAATGCCTGCGCTATGACAGTTACTGTCAATCTCAGCAAACACTGTGAGGAAAACATTCTAATACTCGTTTCATGGCCCCCTCTTAGCCTAGCAGCCTCTGACAACCATGTATGTGTGTCATTCCCTCACTAAATGTATACTGACCTTTCTCACTCATTTCGAAAGGATGGAGATAATACAGAAGCACTGGCACACCACTCTAAGTTTAGTTTGAAAAGTGATTTACACCTTGGCCACATTCTCTCTTTATCCTTCATTCTCTTTCTCTCAGAAAGAAGACAATAGTTATCAAACTAAGTTTCTCATAAGGAGAGGACCAGTGACAAGGGACTGGTGTCTCTGGCCAATAGTCTATCACAATCAAAATTCTGGCAACAGCCATTAAAAACAAACAAACAAACAAATTAACTCGGAAATAGATCCGTTCTGTGTTAATCTGAAGTTTAAATTCCTTGCTGTCAACTTGGACACAGCTAAATCTTCCATGGATTTCTAATCCACAGAGAGTGAGAGAAAGAAAGAGAGGGAAAGAGATAATGCGTTCTTACGGTTTAAACTGCTGAGTTTGTAAACAATTTGTTACTTAGCAAAGTTAACTAACACAATAGTATGTTCTCCTTCCTATTCTATAACCTAAGAAACAACTCCACAAAAGAGGAAAAACCAGAGTTGGCACTTAAGAATCCATGGACAGAACAGGCAAGAGAGATCCCATAAAAACTTGCCTCTGCTTCTCTTCTTCCCATTAAATAAGACTCTAACCCATTAGATAGGCTCTCATCAAATGGCTGCAGGAAGTGTTCAGGCAATGCAGAAGCTTACAAGGACTCTGTACACCAAGTGTCCATATTGATCCTGTCTCAGCTAACAGTTCAATATCTCAGCTTGGCAGAGGGCCAGTGGCAACTGATCTGCCATTTTCCCTTTTCCTTATAAATTAGTTAAGTTCTGGGAAGGACGTCCACCTCATTTTCCTATCCCACCTTCCCCTTTGTCTTATACATTGAGGGTCAAGAATGTCTCTCTGTAAAGGTGCCTGTAATAAATGCTGCAGCCTTACCCCGCTTTGCAACTCAGTCTGGATAAAATACAATGAAACAGCATGCACTTGGCATCAACTGATGTTTGAATATTGCAGGGAGAAAAATAAAAAATACATTTTGGCAGAGACTCAGACAGAAAGAAGGATTTAATTAAAGATCTGAAACATACACTGTTGGAACCAATTAATAATCAAGGAATCAAATGTGGAAGGACAGTGCTATAACGAGCCTGCCAAGTCAAAGTTTTAGGAGAGAAGAAACCCCAGCTTCATTTTTCTGAACTGCTAAGGTGTAAGAAACACTTATTGTGTGTCATCCTAACCAGTATCCTCCTAACCATCATCAAAGGCTGCCTATCCCAAGAAGCTCACTGCCTAATTGAGGAATCACGATATCTAATCCATAACTAAAAATATGTCACACAATGCAAAAATGAATGCATCAAAGCTCAAACTTCAGTCTGGGCACAGTGACACACACCTGTCATCTTAGAACGTAGAAGGCTGAAGCAGGAGGATTGAGTGTTGAAGACTAGCATGCTCTACATAGCAAGGCTGTAGCACACAAACAACACCCGAGATCTGGTTGAGAATCATTTGATTCTATCTAGTACTGGTTCAAGCTCATCATCTCTCTTCAAAAAGGTATACTGATTTTATTCTAGGAAAAAACAATCTGCTGGCTGCGTCAGTTAACATGGATATGCTTTAAAGGCAGGGACTTGCCTAGGAAGGTGGGAATGAGATATGTGCTGCTTACAAAGCAAACGTGTAAAAGGCCTTAGGCTCTGAAGTACCTGACTCCCGGTCCTTGTGACAGAATGTATCATAATACAGTGCCATCAGATCATGAAATAAAAATGAATAAACTACTACAATAGGTTCCTTGCAATAGGAGGAAAACTGCCTACCATCAATTACAAACCTGTGACCCTAATGATCAAATGACAGAGGCTTGGAATGTGCACAGAGAGGACCCAGCCTTACTCCAGCAGTCTCAGACCAAGCAGACATCAATGCAAGGGTTTTCTGCCGCCTGCTTACTTTGTTTCCACTCAAGCAAAACAAGGAGCTTATCTCTATCACAGATCAGCAAATGAGATATGCCGGGGATGTGTTTCCCTGTCAGACTCATAAACACAACAACATATGCCAGAAGCAATGGAAGAGGAGCCATGTTTCGGTTCATGGATTACAGACTGCAGCATCCATCAGCATCGAAACAAACAGCTTTGAGCCACAGTCCTTGAAGCCTAGTCTAACAGACTGAAAGGATGTGCTGAAGAAAACCCAGATATCCAAAGTTGGCTCAAGTTCTTTTACATAAAATATAGTCAAATACTGAGACACACAGGAGACCTCATCTTTCCCAGTGGAGCAGGGTTGGGCGGGAGGGGGTGAAAGTGGGAGAGCAGGAAATTCTTTTCTATCTTCTCAGGAATGCACACATACAGGCTGTGAAGTTGAGGGTTAGTGCTTAGATCGTCTGAAAAGCTCTAGACCAGACATAGCTGTCACTTGTTCCCCACTGAAATTAGTTTTATTATTATTATTAGTTTATAAATATAAAGGTTATAAGGCATTATTCATATGCAGTGAACTCATGAAAGACATTTATCTCTTTGATAATTATAATTGCATTTTTGAAGGACATGGCACACATTCTTTTTCTTAAGGGTGAGATGACCAGGCCAAAGAAGAGTTTAATGAATGTGAAAAATCAAATACTTAGGTACTGACTGACTTGAACTTGTGTGTCTCCTGTCCTTTCTGGTCTGTTCATTTATTTAGTCATATATAATTATTACATAATTGCTGTGTGTAAGAAAACATAATAGGTATTTCGAGCACTGTGGCTTGTTGACTAAACCTTATTTTGAACAAGAGTTTAGATGGTATTTATATTGATTATTTACTTTTCTAAGCGGACTATAGAAACATAATCATTCTAAGAGATGTTTTTTAATAGGTTCCAATACCTCTTTTATTTTCCTATTTTATAGTTTTTATTTATTTTACTTTGTGTGCCCTTACATTTTGGGCAATGCACTTATCTGCAGATGAGGGAGCAAATTTGGGAAGTCGATTCACTCCTTCCAACTGTCTAGGTTCCAGAGATCAAAATCAGGTCTTCCCTTGTAAGCGAGCTCACCAGCTTCTAGAGCTCTCTTTTGGTGAGAGGTCACAACGAAGTCAGATAGCTCTCCAAGGACACACAGAACTGGGATTGGAGCACATGATATCTGACTGAAGGAAATGCTCTCTTAACGCTTTACAATGCCATATTATAAAACAATGGTATTTGATAGACAGAGAGAGAAGTATCAGCCATGATGTGCACATAGGAAAAAAAATGGGTAGAAACAGTGCTTTCATATAGCTCTGACTTAGCTTTCAAAGGATAGTTAGTGAGCTGAGCACAGTGGCACATGCCTATAATCCCAACACTCAGGCAGGCAGAGGCAGGTGGATCCCTGTGAGTTCGAGGCCTGCCAAGTCTACAAAGTGAGTCCAGGACTACCGGAGCTACACAGAGAAACCCTGTGTCAGGCAGAAACAAAGGAGACTAGGGAAGACTGTTTTTAACACTCTGTGTTACAGTGACATCACCAGCCTCTTTAAGGACCCAAGCCACCTAACACTGGTTCTGGTAACCTCTATCACACAGATAAACTAGGCCTCCCACTTCAGCACTGATTTAATTCACACCCGGCAGGGAGAAAGGGCTGATTTAATCTGCAATTTTCTTACACAGGCCAATGAAGCATCTGTGAGAAGAATACATGCTGATTCGTCTCTGAGATATATATCTGGAGCAAGTTCCTATGGGAACTAGTTTAAAAGCAAGTCTAGATTCTGTGCATTCTAAAATCCATCTGTAGATTAACTCTTGAGATCCCTGAAGCTGTTAATATGGTACTGAGTGTCTCTAGAAGAAACAAATATGTTAATTGTAGGCAATGTGGCTATTGACTTTGAACAGGACATATAAATGATTTTGGTGGGATGTCAAGGTATACTGAGCTGGGGAACAATAGTCAGAATACAAGACTTGGTCATCTTAGTCACACCTTCATCAAAGGGATAAACTCTCCAAAGCAGTGAAACTGAGCACTGTCTAGCTCTGAAGGGTGAGTAAGAATATATGCATACATGGTCCCATTGATTTCCATAACTACCTTATGAAACAAGCTTAATTATCAACTAAGTCAGACTGCTTCCAAGGATTATATGTTCTCGAAATGAGATTTATTTCTGTTATTCAAAATAAAAATAATCATTCCATTATGTTACCAGTTTAATAGATATTTATTAAGCCAGAGACACATTTTTCCTGATAATATGCACTTGGCATCAGTGGTTTAAAAAGAAATCTTAGATCACAGTCTCTCAACATTCACTTATCTTCCAAAAGCAAAAAAGCATGTCCCAGAACTATAGAAACTGGGGCCCTAACCACATCCAATCATAATAGAAGTTACTATATCATCTCTCTACATATCAATCCTTTCATTGACTCACCCATTTATCTACCCATCCTATGTTGCTTTCACTGACTCTCAGTCAATTTCATGATTTATGCCTGACTCAACTGCTACTGAAGATGTCTATCTTCTCTTTTACAATGTTTTTATTTCTGAGATAGTCTCAGTGTAGTGTAGGTTGGCCTTAAAGTTACTAGATAGCCCAGGATGTCCCTCAACTGATAATCTGCATGACTCAGCTTTCCACATCATAGTGGAATTCCGTACTTAGCAAAAAGTTCACTTTTATTTATATTTCTCAGTGTTCCTCCTACTAAATTGGAACAATCAACCACTGTATGACTCAGTGATGAGTAGTACAACCAAAAAAAATAACCAAAAATTTATCTAGAACTATTTTATAAATACCATAGCTTATATCTTAGACATGCCCTAAATACCATGTGTTAGAGGTTTTCTCAGCGTATGGTGCTACTGAGAGGAACGGAACCTGCAGGAGATGATGTCTGGCAGCATGAGCTAGGCTGTTGACATCATGCTTTGAGAGGACACTGAGATGCTGCGCTTCTCGCCACCTTCGCTCATTGGTCACTAGGAAGTGAAGAATGTCCTCCACCATGTACTCCCAAGACAGTTTATAAAGTTGCTCCAGGCCCAAGGCAATAGTCAAGTGAAGAGTCTAGACCCTCTGAACCTGGAAGAGAAAATGAATGACCCTTTCTCTTTCTTAACTTAGGTAGTGTGTCACAGTGATAGAAAACTAGAGGAGAAAATTGAATTTTTGGTAAATAACATTTTGAAGATCCTGGGGTCCTTTCTAGAAGAAACAAAGAGCTAACAAATCTGCTTGGGATGTTAATAAAAAGAGGCCAGTAGGAATTCTTCCAGAAGTAATGGGATCTTACTCTTTTTATTTTTTTTTCATTTTCTTTTTTAAATTTAATATTATTTATATACTTATTTATTGCAATTTATTTTATAAAATAAATAAATTTATTTACTTTATATCCCTGCTGCAGCCCCCTCCCTCATCTCCTTCCACTTCCACCCTCCCTCCCTCTTCTCCCCTTATTCCCTTTCCCTAGCCCCCTGATAGGGCAGATCTTCCTCCTCTTCTATCTGACCCTAGCCTATTAGGTCTCATCAGGGCTGGCTGCATCATCTTCCCCTGTGGCCTGGCAAGGCTGCACTCCCATGGGGAGGTGATCATGGTCCTTGGTTGGAGTACCATTCTCTGAAGGGCCTCTGGGCTCAGGTATTTTGGCTCTGTGGTTATTCTTGTGGAGTTCCTGTCCCCTCCAGATCTTACTCTTACTCAGCCCTTAATACAGACTGTGCTATTTCTACAAAAAACTGCCAACAGTTTTCTTCACCTTTCAGTGGTTCTCAAGCTTGCCAACACTGTGACCCTTTAATACAGTTCCTCATGTTGTGGTGACCACAAACATAAAATTATTCTTGTTGCTACTTTATAACTGTGATTTCATTACTGTTCTGAGTTGTAGTGTAAATAGCTGATATTCAGGATATCTGGTATGTGACCCCTGTGAAAGGGTCATTAGATCCCAAAGGGGTCATGGCTGACAGGTTGAGAATCACTGGTCCAGAAAACTTGAAAGTAAACTTTTGCTAATATTTCTCATTTTTAATAACTAGGCTTGAATTTTCCCACAATAAATATATGTGGTTGTTGTTAAACTAGTTGCTCTTATCAGGAAAATTTTTTTAAAACTGGGTAAGTTTTGCTCTGTTTTTTCTTTTCTTTCTTTTTTTTTTTTAACTTATGTTTTAATGACATTTTTCCCTTTCAGAAAACAGGGAGATAAAATGGGTAATGGTATTTTGATGTGAAATAATGACAAAGAATGAGCAAATCTTTTGATGTCAACTAACCTTATTGTCTCCATGAGGGGAAACACACACACACACACACACACACACACACACACAAGAACAGAACAGACAGGTGAGATGTTAGGGAAATCCTGTCTGGAATACGACAACTGGCAGAGTTTTCAGAAGATGCTGAAGAATCCTTAATTACTACAGACAGATCTCCAAATATCATGAAGTTGTGAGTTCATTTTTTAAAGATATGTGTGTGTGTGTGTGTATGTGTGTTTATGAGCAGCATATGGATATAGGACCCCATAGACTCTAGAAGGTGTCAGATCCCCTGTAACTAGAGAGATAAACAGTTTTAAACTGCTGTGTGTTGCTGGAAAACAAACACGGGTCCTCTGCAAAAGAAATAAGCTCTTTTAACCACTGAGCTATGTCTTCAGTCCAGCTGTTTCTTTCTATACTTTGGATGAAAATCTTCAGTGAAAATACCTACTTGACATTGTCTGAAATGGTTCTGGATTTTTTTTTTTTTTCATTTTGGTTCTTCCTTCTTGAGTAGAAATAAATCCTGATCCTTTCTTTTTTTTTATTTTTTTATTTTTTTTATCAGTTACATTTTATTAACTCTGTATCCCAGCCCTGTCCCAATCCCTCATTCCCTCCCAGTCCCTCCCTCCCTCCCTCATCTCCACCGTGCCCCTTTCCAAGTCCACTGATAGGGGGGACCTCCTCCCCATTCATCTGATCCTGTTTTATCAGGTATCTTCAGGACTGGCTGCAAAGCCCTCCTCTGTGGCCTAACAGGACTGCTCCTCCCTTCGGGGGTGGGGAGACCAAAGAGCCAGTCATTGAGTTCCTGTTAGAAATAGTCCCTGTTTCCCTCACTTTGGGAAACCAATTGGTTACTGAGCTACCACAGGCTACATCTGAGTGGAGGTTGTAGGTTATATCCATACATGGTCCTTGGTTGAATGTCAGTCTCAGAAAAGACCCTGTGCCCAGATATATTTGGTCCTTGTGGAGCTCCTATCCTTTCCCCATCAGACTAACTCCCCTTCTTTCTTATGATTCCCTGTACTCTGCCAAAGGTTTGGTCATGAGTCTTTGCTTTGAAAACACTGCTAGTTAGAGTCTTATATAGACCTATAAGATATGATAAACATAATGAAATCTATACACCTAAAAAAGATAATCAATTGAGCGGACATAGGGTAAGATGGTCAATCCTGATCCTTTCTTTTGACAGAGTCTGAAGATTGTTCCACACAGAAATGTATGGCTTTATTTATTTTTTCTTTTTTTTTTTTTCTTTTTTGGTTTTGTTTATTTTACGATCAAGGGCATTATGGAAACTGACAGTTAAATTGCCAGTGTATAGGATGCCCAGTGTCACTCAGTGCAAACAAGGAAGGTCACAAATTATACAACAGCCAATCAGAAGGTCATCACAACCTTCCTTTCTTTGTGGGGCAATGAATTAGCCTATCACCTATCAAACCCTAATTCCCTAGCAATGAACAAAAGGCAGAACAAAAAGAAACAGAACGAAAAGGTCTAAAAGAAATTGAATTTTACCACAGTGTGTTATGAATAGTAATCTTGCACATTATCGTGCTGATCTCATGTCATCTAATTTTCAGCTGATACAAATTCAAGCACAAGTCCAGAAGAGGTACCAATGAGTCTACATCCCAGTGCCACTGTGTTACATGATAAGACAACTCTACCTCTAGTATATTGTGGAGAACTGTCTTAGTTCTATACTATGATAAAGTCTTCAAGGAATGAGTATGTCACAAGATATTCAGAAAGACCAGATATCTTCAAGATTCTGATGTCACTTTCAGAAAAATATGCTAGAAATTTTAATGGCCACAGTATAAGTACAAGAAAAACATCAAAGCCGCGGGTTTATAATTTGCAGGAAAAGTAGTGTTTTCCTTGAATAAACTTTAAAACCAAACCTCCCAAACCTGAAGTCCTTCTTCTCTATGTTCCCTGTACAGTTTTTTTAACACATCTAGTTAATTACATAATTATTTATTTTCCTTAATAATTTCTAAGCTCATCCCCACCCACAAGGAAAATTTGACAAATATACAATGTTTTGTCCATTTTGTCTACCTCAAAAGAGTCACAGAATAATTTAATGAATAGATGAATGGACAAATGTCTTATGTCAACTGGGTATGCACATCATATTAAAATTATAGTTATAAACCTACTAGAGCAAGGAGAAAAGAAGGGGAGACATACAGAAAGGAGGCAGACAGAAAAGAAGCAACAGGCAGAGAAAGAAGCCCAAGAAGTGCTGGTGGAGCTTGGATACCTGCCCTTGTCCCTCTGCTGTTCTCTTGCTGCCATTTCTCCCCATGGTTTTCACACTCTTATCTTTAGGCAACAAGGCAACAGTCTTAGCAGGAGCTCTGTACTCTGGAGGGAGATTCAGCGAATATTTATGTCCATCTTCTCCTTATTAGCAAGAGTCACATCATATAAAATGATGATGTATTTGAAGCCCTAGAAAATAAGAAAGCTACATGCCTGCTAATACTATTGCATTCATCAACTCAAAAGTACTGAGAAGTATAGTACCCAAATCTACTCTTAGCCTAACTTCTCTCATGTTCTTTCAGTGAACATGCTACTTAAGTTATGTAGCATAAATAAGAACCAAGATGGAATGGATACATTTTTCTTCTTTTGGGAAAGTAGCCCTAAAGATACAACCCAGGGGACACTGAGCAAGTACTCTGTAGCTGAGCCATGCTGACAAACCCAACATCTCACCAGTCTTTGCTGGAGTATTCTTATTTGGGTGTCCATCGAATACTACTAAAGTATGTATTTACTGTACTATGTCAGGGTTTCTTCCTTTTCTAAGTTTCACTTTAAATATCATAACAATACAAAATAATACATCTGGTACCATTAGGAAATTAAAGGCTAAATATATTAGCTTAATCCAACTAATGAGTAGAGGTTTAAATATAGAGAAATAAGAAAATCCAACTTATGCTTCCCACTGTCCCTGTAACAGTAAAGCTATACTCATGAGCATGTAATTAAGCCTAAATATGAGGAAGCAGGCATGGTCTGGAGAAATAAGCAGGGAACATGGAAGTCACTGACACTTAAACATGTGACTATGAAAAAATACCATTAGCACTGCATATCTTAGGCTCCTCTCCAAAATGTCTTTTTTTTATCCTATTGAGAATATATTTTTTTAACTAAATGAGGAAGTTATAATCCTATTTCTCAACTGTTTTTAATAATAAAATACTTACATACTAGAATAAATTTGTATTCTGTATTATTGTTGTTGTAATTATTATTTTTTTGTGGTAGTCTGAATGAGAAATCTCTTACACAGGTTCCCATACTTGAACATGTGATCTCCAGTGGGTAGTACTGTTTGACAAGGTTATGGACCCTTTAGGAGGTGGAGTCTCAATAGAGGATGTATGTTACTGAAGGCACGATTTGAGGGTCTATTACCTCACCTTCTTGACTGTTCTCTCTACTTCCTGTATGTGAATGAAAATATAATCTGTTCCTGCGGCTGTGAATTTCCTGACTATTCTGAAATCTATCCCTCTGAAACTGTAAACTAAAATAAATGCTTGTTATTAATATCATTATTATTGCTGCTGTCATTTAGAGCCAGCATCTCAAGTAGGTTCTACCGGTCTCAAAACTTGATAAATAGCTAATGATTAATTCATCCTACCATCACTTCCCAAGTAGTGAGATTATAGATAGGCTTTTGCCAACAAGCCTCGTATAAATCATACATCAGTAAAACTTATTCTAAATAAAGTAAATCCTGTTTTTTAAAAAAATTAAAGAATTAGAGAAAAAAAAAAGACTGAACAAGTTCTAGTATCTTACCAGAAATTAAACCAATTCCATGAGACACCAGTGGGCAGGTGCTCAAGCACTGAGTTATCCCCAGTCCTTCTTTGGGTCTTTAGGTAAGGGTCTCCAGAAACCGAATGATATCTGTATAATTTCCAGACCTTCAGTAAATTCACAGCCTCATGTTTGTTCTCCCATAAAAAAATTGTTCCTGTCTCTCCATGTTATGGTCTGAGTTTCTTTATCCCTCAAATTCTTATACTGAATTGGCATTTCTAGTTACCTCACAATGTGATCTTATTTAGAGACATAAGCTTTACAAAGAAAAAGCAAACTTTAAATAAGGGCCAGGCTTTCCTGGAAGCCTCTTAAGAGAAAATTTTGGACACTGACATTCACAAACGGAAAAGGATACGAGAGTTGGACTTATATATGAGTCAAGGAAGACCAAAGCCCCAGAATCATCAGCTCATACTGAAAGAAGAGAAGAGCCTGTGGGTTACTCCTCGCTGTCCTTGGACTAGCCCTGCAAAAAACTTTGGTCATGGGCTTTTCATCTACAAGACACATTATTTATATAAATGTATGACAAATTCTAGCTCTATGTCTGATGAAGTCTCAGTAGGCTGAAGTGTTACAAAACAAAATGGGAGAACAAATATGAAGCTGTGAATTTACTAAAGTGTGGTTAGAACTTCCTACAGCATCCCTGGCCGAGTAGATCACCACACACTTACTCATCATATCTCTTGCTTCTTAGAAAAATTCAAACTCTCTGGCCCAGGCTACACACATAGTATTTGTGCTTCTTCATTTTTTTTTTTTTTTATCAACTTGATACAAGCTATACTTAATTAGGAAAAGAAATCTCAACTGGAAAAAAAAATGCCCCCATCAAAGACTCTAGAGCATATTTTTGATGAATGATTTGTGTGGGCAGTACCAGTCCTTTATGGGTAGTAGCATTTCTGGGCAGGTGATCCTGGAGTATATAAGAAAACAAACTGAGCAAAATAGGAGCAAGCCAGTAAGCAGCAATTCTTCTTTGGTTTCTGCCTCATGTTCCTGTCCTGACTTCCCTCAGTGTTGGAGCGTGAGTGGAGAGTTGCATGCTGAAATACACCTTTCCCTCCTCAAGTTGCCTTTGGCCATGGTGTCTCATAATAGCAACAGAAACACCAAGTAAGATAGTATGCCTATGCCAGACCTGGTGTCATATGTCTTTGATCCCAGCACTCGGGAGCTAGAGTCAGGAGGATTCCTGAGGTCAAGGCCAGTCTGCTTTACAGAGATAGGGCTCCAGGACAGCCAAGGTGTGCACACAGAAAACATGTCTTGAAAAAAAAAAAAAAACAAGACAGAACAAAACAAAAGGACGATATTCCTATTTGGATTCAGTTAATCCTCTGTCTCTCACCAATTCTCTCTAAATTCTGGCAGCCTTGAATTTCTATTGTGTTTTCTATGCCTCTAAAACATTTGTGCTAATACAGATATATGCTTTCCACTTCTCCTTTCCTTGACCTGGCACACCTTTACCTATCTTCTAGGATGTAAATCAAATAGTCCCTTTCTGAAGACTATGCACATCATCTGGAACTTGGAAACCAGAAACATAATGGCAAAGACAAAGTAAAACATGGGACCAGTGCAGAAATCATGATACTTTGTATGTAAGAGGAATAAAATAGGGTATTCTGGGATTTCTCTTGCTACATATTCATGACTATAAATATATATCTGAAAATCTGTCTGTAGCCAACCCAAAGTATTGCTTTTTGGTAAAATATCTTAAGTTCAAATCATATGATGGAGTTCTAACCTTTCATAGATAAAATGTATGCTTAAATGATACTTTTATAATTGAGAAAAGAGAAGAAAAAAAGATCAAATTTTTACCACTGGTTGAATCTAGATAGTGGAGAAAATGTATATAATACATATTATATATTACTGTTTATATTTTATTGTTTTCAGCTTTCTGTGTATAGGTATTAAATACTATGCATTTGCATATGTATATATATGTGCACACAAGTGTGATAACCTCATGTATCCACATGTGAAGACCAGAGGTTGATTTCAAGTATCTTCCTTATTACTCTCTACCTTATTGGTAGAGGGGTTCTGTCACTGAACCTACAGCTCGCCATTTTTTGATAGAATGGCTTGTGTGTAAACCCTGTTATCTACCTTTCTCTGTACCTCCTACTCCTTCTCTCTCTCTCTCTCTCTCTCTCTCTCTCTCTCTCACACACACACACACACACACACTCACTCACTTCAGTAGTGGTATTACAGGAACAAGCTACTGTGCTCAGCTTAATGTGTACCCTGGGGATCCAAATACAGGTAAGTCCCAATTCTTATCAATTAAGAATGAATCCATTTGGTCTTGTCAATCATGTGCTCAAGGTACCTCCATTCAGTATGGTGAATCTGCCTTAAGCCTTGCTAGAGAGATCAAAAGAATAATTATCCATTAGTGAGATAATGTGCTTTTCCTTCTAGATATCCCTCCCTTAGTACAGTTGCTCATAGAGCTGCAGAGGCAGCTTTGCAATTCTGCTTGCTTTCCTGAATTACTCATGTTGTGTTCAGGGTAGAAGCCGAGAAAACTCACTTCAGAGACAGAAGCTTAAAATGCAAGCTTTATCTTCTTCTACAACAGAAGATTTTTAACAATTTGGAGGTCCACAGCTCCAGCAGGGCCTGGGACTTTGAATTAAGTTTCACCCTGTGATTAAGTGGAGCCTGAAAACAAAATGGTACTACTTAGAATAAGTACTCTCTTTTGCTTGTTCCCAGCACTCAGAATAATGTAATTTTATGAATCTGAAACTCAGATTTCCTCTTAAATCTTTGTTCTAAGCTTGCTTTCTCTATTCTATCTCTTTCCAAAGCTTCCTCCCTCCCTTTTGTCGTACACCTGCTTCTCTACCATGTGCCTGACCTCCATGCCTCACTCAAATGGCATCACTTCCTTTCTTCCTCTTCTCTATTTCCTTCCTTCAGGAAGCTGCTGAGATCTACAGCTTCCTGCCCAGACTTTTTCTTTAAAACTTTATTAAAAGTGTTTTCAAGGTTTGTTCTGAGTCTCTTTTAATTCTTTTATTAATGAGACCAAGAACTCCAAGACAGGTCTTCAATTCCCTGGTAAAGATTGTGTCAGGACTCCCCCAAATTTCCAGTAACACTTGCATAGCAAACACCTAGTGAACCATCTCAGTAGTCCTGTTTTTAGCTTTAGTTACAGAGCTTCAGAACAATGAAAATTAGAATTAACTAACGTGTCCATCAGTGAATGAATGGGCAAAGAATACATAAAATAAGCCAGGCACAGAAAGGTAAAAACAAACAAACAAAAAAGTGCTTAGAAACTAAAGAAGTTGTTTCCTGAAAATAGGAAGTTGAATAGCAGTCTCTGGAGACTAGAGTGGGGGTTGGATAAGTTGGTAAGAGAGTAGTTAAGTAAAAGGAGTTCTACTGTTCATAGCACTGCACCAGCACTGTGTTATTAAAGATTTGGATGCCACTCCCTGTTTCCATGGTAACACTATGAATATAAACAGCAGCTTTGTCATTCCCTGGAATTTAAATTACCATATGCAAAGATGAAAGTATCTGGACTTCATTCTAAGTTCCATCTCTACTCCTGTGTAGAGACTTGGTAGGTTCAGCCTTCTGAAAGGAACCAGGAAGGACTGTTATTCCCTTAAGGAAATGATATTCTTTTCTTCCCCAGAATCCTCTTTTTCAGTTCCACCAGGAACCGTTCTTTGCTTTTCATTATCCCTTTTCCCTATTGGCCAAAGGCTAAGCAAGCTCTCCTTGGAACTCTGGTTTTTCACTGTTTTTGTTGTTGTTCTTGTTGTTGTTTTTGTTTTGTTTTGTTTGTTTGTTTGTTTCTGGTTTTTAGTGAAGCCCTCTCTCCTTCTGCCATTTGGCTGCTTGTCTACCTCCATGCAGACAGCATAGCTTTTTCTCATCCTGTTCTACATTTCTCGTGTCCTGAAAGATACCAAGATTTATGGCTTGTTTGCCCTGTTATTTTTTTTCCTAAGCTGTAATTTTCCTCAAACTTCCTTTTGAGTTTACTTTTAAATACCTTTATTAAAGAGGCTAAGCATTCTAGAAAGAAATCTCAGTTTCCCCCATAACATTTTAATAGGGTATGTATAATTTAAAATATATCATATGTCTCCTATATTTTTTGTTGTGAGTCTATTGTTTTAATAGTTGAGCCCAACAAAAAGAAATGTTAATTACCCTAATATTATCACCATATATTCTATGCATGTCATCTATATACTGCTATAAATATTCTCCTATAAATATACTACTATAAATGTTCACAATAACTATATGACAATTAAACAAGAAGTAAAAAAAAGAAATCATTCCCTTCTTAAATGTCATAAAGATTTTTCCAATAATTAAGATTTAAAAATGTATTTATTTTTTTAAGGAGAAATAAAAGAAGATGGAAAATGAGAGATGGAAAATGAAATGAGAGATTTAGGAAAATGTAAAACAGTAAATAACTTCAGGGAATAACCAACTAGAGACATTCTCTTTTACTGTTTCCACTCTCCTCCTCAAGCTTCCTATCAAACATCTGAGAAGAGAGGGTGAGAACCATGTCATCCTTGTGAAGTCTGCCACGACTCCCTGAATGGTATACCATTTCCTGTTCCGTGAATGCAGTGGTTTGATAGAAAACATCCCACATAGGCTCATATGTTTGACTACTTGGTCTCCAGTTGGTAGAACTATTTGGAAAGCATTGGGAAATGCTGGAGGCAGGCTTTGAGGTTTCAATAGCCATTTTCTTGAGGCCTCCTGCCTATGGATCAGATGTAAGCTCTCAGCTACTTCCCTAGCACCATGCCTGCCTGCCTGCCTGCCTGCCTCCTGCCATGCACCCTCCTATAATAGCCATACATTTTAACACTTTGAAATTTTGAGCCCCAAATATACATTCTCTTCATGGCTCCTGTCTCTCTTCAGGAGACAGGAGCTCTACAAGGAGACCAGCAGAGTAAAAAAAAAAAAAAAAAAAAAGGAAGCATTTAATTGGAGGTGGTCTACAGTTTCAGAGGCTTAGTCCATGATCATCATGGTGGGAGAATGGCAGCACACAAGCAGACCTGTGCTGATGGCGTGGCTGAGTCTACATCCTGATCCAGAGGCAGCAGGGAAAGAGAGACTGGGCCTAGACTTCAAACTCTACACACAGTGACACACTTCCTGGAATGCCACACCTTTTTCCTTCATTTGGATTTTGTTTTTTGTGAATAGACGCCTTGACTGTGGCAACTCTTATAAAGGAAAACATTTAATTGGGGCTGGTTTACAGTTTCAGGGGTTTAGTCCCTTATCACAATGACAGGAAACATTATGGCATGAAGGCAGACATGGTCCTAGATAAGGAGCTGAAAGTTCTACATCTTGATCTGTAGGCAGCAAAAGGACACTGTGTATCACACTAGGCATAGCTTGAGTATAGAAGACTAAAGCCCACTGCCAGTGATGTACTTGCTTGAACAAAGCCACACCTACTCCAACAAGGCCACACTTCCTAATAGTGCCACTCCCTATGGTCCAAGCACTCAAATATGAGTCTATGGGTGCCATACCTATTCAAACCACCAAACTTTCTAATCCTTCCAAGTATTCCATGTTTTGGTGACTAAGCATTCAAACATAAAAGCCTATAAAGGTCATTCTCATTCAAACCA
Source organism: Meriones unguiculatus (assembly GCF_030254825.1). NCBI lineage: Eukaryota > Metazoa > Chordata > Mammalia > Rodentia > Muridae > Meriones > Meriones unguiculatus. Next base: position 95,526,773 of record NC_083355.1, on the reverse strand, counting down.
GTACAGTGCCCATCACAATGATGGGCAATTGATTTTGCCTTTGAAATCATTATGAGTTCTTCCCTTTCTTTAGCTTTACATGGATGATCAGAATGACAATGAATGATCTACAACTCTTTGCCCCATAGGTATTCATGAATATGTAGACTTATAACAACAAAAGAAATATGAATACAGGACAAGATAAATCTATTTATCTATATCTATATCTACCAATCTATTCATTCTTAATATTGAATTTAATTAAAAATATTTTCATAACATTTTTCCTGGGCCAATATTTTCATGTCAATTCACACAAACACATACACACACAACAACAAATACTACTAACCCAAGATATTAAGTAAATCTTTTTGTTTTTTCATGAAAAGATTTGAGGAGTCCTCTGTTTTAAGTAACACACATAAGTGTCCAAGTCCTAAAACAGTGCCCTGTACTGGATTTTCTTTTTAATTTTCTCATCATTCTGTTGAAAAAGAAAGAAAGAGAGAGAGAGAGAGAGAGAGAGAGAGAGAGAGAGAGAGAAAACAAAAGAAAAAAAAAGAAAAGAAAAAAATTGGTGTAGCCTTTTTATGATACATCATTTTATTACCATGGAAATACTTGTAATGATGGGGCATAATACTTTTTAAACACTATTTGCTATGTGTTCTGAGCTGCTAGAAGGTGGTTTTGTTAATATAAAAAGAGAAAATAATTGTCTAGTGACTGTTTGCTTAACCCCTTTACCTCTGAAGAAGAGCTGTATTTGGACACCCTGGCTTGTAAATTCTGAACAAAAGAACTCGGTGTTTGGAAGCTGGGAGTTTAATTTGTCATCCAAACTAAAATCTATTCAACAAAGACAAACCCGCATGCAAATGCACATCTTTAGAGGAATGCACCAATGGCTTACCTTCCTCTTTTATCACAAAATATAAAGATAAACTCTAATAAAATACATGCAAATTGTCACCTCATCTTCCCCACCTTTCTGGAAATAAATACCATATAAATTATTGCCTTTAAGGGAGTAATTTCAGGGTGTTCATCTAAGAATTATTGCTGCCAATTGCTATTATGGTAAAACCAATTTTCTCTGCAAGACATCACAGAACCTAGGGACTCGAGGTTTCTGTTTTGCTTTATATATTTTTCCTGCATGAAAACAAAATTGAATAGAGTCCTAGAAATAAAATATATAAGTATTATAAACCCTTTGATTACTCTAATTACATCTAAGAGGAAAACAAGACCCTTCTCCTGGTAGCTGAGGTGTGAATAATTAGCAGGAGAAAACAAGGAAGATAGAAAAGCTAAACCATTGTCCACTGGTCCCACTGACAAATAGGGAAGGTATTAGGCTCTGAGAATAATAAGTCATCATTACAAGTCTCTCCCCTACTCTGAAGAGCAAATGTGCTCTCCTCTCTTTTGTCCCAGAGCTTATACTTCATTGTGAAGTTAGGTTTTTTAAAAATGTATTAATATCATTCTAGGGGGTCTAAAGTCTCGAAGGAAGAAATTCCTGGAAACTTTGTCATTGTGCCTTATTTGGGAAAGGATTGAATTATGAAGTTCACAGCCTTAAGGGAGTTCATAGGGAAAGCTTTGTAAATGTTTTAATTACAATTTCCCCCCACTGAATAGAACCCGTGAGGCATAATGAAAGAAAGAAAGGGTGTAGGTGTGCAGGGAGGATCAAGCATAGAAGGGGGGTTGGCAAGAGAGTTCAGCCTGGCCCCTGCAGGAACCAGCTGCTTGCTGCTCCCAGCAATGAAATTTGGTGCATGTAATTAATTCCAGTGATCAAAAGCCTGCCTTGTTTTTGTGCAGGTAATGGGGAAGTTATTACTTCTGATGTGGACCCCTGGAAGATATCAAATAGCCAATGGCTAAATCAAGCAATTTAAAAATTATGGACATTTTGCTAAATAAATGAGCATGCTTCAGTAGTGACAAAGGATTTCCACGCAGTTCCCCACTTGTTTATTTGCTTGTATGTTTCACCTCAGGACAGAGAATGCTCCAAGAGTAGATCAGAAGTCTCTGGGTGAGGTGTGATAGATTAGCTTTGGTGAAGTGAAACAACAGCTATTACTCTTTCTGCTCACTCAGGCACCAGACTAGCTGGGTTGCTACATAGAAAGGTATGGGGTCGGAATGGGGAGAGGCAGGCTTTTGTATGCTCTTTTGTGATTCAGGAAATTGGGACAAGGACACAGAAAATTCATAGATAACCTACTTTGTTTGACACACAAAAGGAGATGTAATTCCTAGTGACATAGATCTTGTCATGGGAGTTGGAAGTTCTCAAGAAAGCAAGCAAGGCCAACTTCTTTGAGTGCAGATCATTCTTCAGGTGATACCAGCATTGTTCAAGATTATCCTAGAACTGAAATAAAAATTAAGCTAACAGGCACGGGCTTCTTTGCAAGTCCTACCTTAATCACTGGTTCCTATGTCCATGACAAGTTAGCTTCACTCATGCCACACCCTCATCATAGCATACCACAGTGCTTCACCCTCTTGTCTGTAAACTATACTCTGATAATGCTTCTTCCTTTGCCCTGGTGGTTCTTTCATTCTTTATCTTCCTAGTTCCACTCACATCCTCAGACAAGCCCTCCCTATCCTTGTTTCTGTCAACACTCTCTACACAGCAGCACACAGTGACCAGGTCTGTCACTTGGTAATACTCTTTAGTATTACAACTGTATTTTTTCCTTGTGAGAGTAATTAATGCCTCTCCTCCCCCTCTCCCTTTCCGTGTCTCTCTCTCTCCCCTCAGGTGCTTTACGTGAACAAAGATAGTACCTCTTTCAATGAACTGCCATGCTCCCAGCTCTGACCTTACTTGGTAAAGGAGCTCATGAGTAACTATGGGAGAGCATATGTATGTGCTGGGATAATTATGAGAAGTTCAGTAGTAACTATTGTTCTGCCCGAATCGCCATACCCCAAAAGACCACCACCAGGAGCTGAGTCCGTTGCAAACCACACGAGGATCTTTTTATTACAAATTACAAGCGGCAGCTTGGGCTCACACCCCCCACCGCTGAAGTGGCAAGAGCCAAGCGCCATGCTCAGGTTAGTTGGGTGATTTAAAGATTCTGGTCCCTCCCAGCATGCCCAAGGCAGGGGCAACTCCTGCCTGGCAAGCATCTATTGGTCAAATGCTACATTTTGAATTGATTGGCTATAGGAAGATCCCCAAACCATTAATAGCCTGGTGTCCCTCCCTAGGGGGGATGGGCCAGTTTCCTAGCAACTGTATCTCTAGTGGGTGGGGAAAGAATGCAGTACGTCAGGTTCTTCCCCTCAGGGCATTACTGGACCTCACCCAGCTTAAACTTAAAGTTTAAGTTCAGGCCTTAAACTTTAATAATAACTGCTGATTTTTGATCTTTTGGTCTCTCACTATGAGATATCACATTCATAAATATGGGGTCCTAGGAGGGAGTCAAAAAAAAGAAAGAATAAGGGAATTCCCATTTTGCTTCAATGTAAGAGTGAGAATTTATCATTCTAATTTTACGAGAAACTGAAGCATAGAGAGGTTAAGCAGCTCATACATATGATGTTAATATGCTGTTAAACTAGATCTGAGAACAGTATTTTCAAATGCTTAAGTCGCCTTTGGTGGTGGAATTCTATGGCACTTTTAGCTTTAAAAACAACTTGAAATATGTTGGTCTTATATGTAAAGCAAAAGAAACTCCTATTTAGCAATCATTGTAATTGAGCTGTAAAGCTGACAACATGATAATTGACTAACACACACACACACAAAGAGAGAGAGAGAGAGAGAGTATATACATTGCAGCAGAGACTCTGCTAAGCTCCTGAAGTGTGCATAGAAGACGAAGTGTTGACCCTTAATAACTGTTCTTGGAGAGATGGTCTACAAGAGAAAGAAGCTTAAATGCAATGAGATCAAGGTTCTTACAGACAGTGCCTGCTGTTAAATCTCTCATTCTCCTTTTGAGGCTGTTTTGACTTTAGCTCTTTTATCTTCCTCTAGATTCTGTCCTCCAATACAACTTTGGTTGGGGCTCCTATCTACTTCAGTACACAAAGAAGCACTAAAGCCTGGGCAAAGATTCAAACTCCTTGGTTCCATAAAGTCTAGAGCACATTTCAATTTTGTTGTTTAGTGTATTTAGCTGTCTCAACAGTGAAAGAGCTGGTCCCCAGGGTGAAATCTGAGGGTTCACTGAAGAAATAACCTCCAGTTGACCTGAGATTCCTAAAACTTCTCAGTCAAGGGCAGAGCAAAGTAAATAGGCTTACTGGTATTTACATGGAAATTAGGAAAAACAAAACTATGCTCCATAACTAGGGATAAGGGATTCTGAAGAAAGGGGCACTAGCATTGAAATTCTCCCTCTGTTTATCTAAATTCCTAGCTAGCATGCCCTTCTTCCTTAGATTATCACCTGGATAACGCTGAAAAAAAAAAATATATATATATATGTGCACTTCTTGTGACTTAAATCTGAAAGCCCTAAAGGCTAACATTATATGGAAATGACAATCAATAACTGAGGATCATATTTGAGCCTATAGGGAAGCAAAGCTAAATTCTTTCTAGTGGATCCATTTGCTAGGGATGGCTCATCATAGATTACAGTCTGCCTAGGATTGAGTCATAGTTGTGAAAGGTATGAATGGAAGATGATGCTTCAAAAGGACATGGGAATGGAAAATGAGAAGTGTCATCTACACCCTTCCTTGAGACCAGTTTTGAGAGACTGGCTGAGAATATCTAGATCTTTGGGGGTTTTGTTTGCTTGTTTGTTTTGTTTTTGGGGTTTTGTTTTTTTCTTTTTTTTTTTCAGTCTACTGTAACAATGACAACAACTTGCTATTTTTCTCAAGAGTTGTTTGTTGGTTGGTTGGTCAGAATTCAATCTAGTACAATAATTTTTTTTTCATCCCAACATCTAACGAAATAGTGACCCTAGATACTCTCTTCACTCTCCGCTAACCAGTCTTCTCTTCATTCCTTTTATTTCCCTCCCAATACAATGCTCTCCTGTTCATTTCTCCTCTTACATGTGGACAAATTCTGTATTCCTTTGACTTTTTGTGAAGTCATCAAGCCATAAGCTCTCTCAACTTTCCTCCCCACTTCCCCCAAAGAGTCATGTTGTCATCTGAAAAGAAGAATCTCAATTGCTCTGATTCCGGCCTCTCCTTTTTAAGCTCATTGCATACCTTACTTCATCAATTATCACTTCCCTCATTTCTTCGTCTTAATAGTATCAGTTCTCTCCTCTAGTAACAGAGGAAGAAAGAAAGAAAGAAAGAAAGAAAGAAAGAAAGAAAGAAAGAAAGAAAGGAAGGAAGAAAGGAAGGAAGAAAGGAGGGAGAGAGAGAGGAAGGAAGGGAGGGAGGAAGGAAGGAAGGGAGAAGGGAGGAAGAAAAGAAAGGAAAATAAAAGAAAACCCTCTCTTCAGCATTGCCTTGCCCTGGATTATAGCCCTCTTAGTCTCTTCACTGCCAAACTACAATAAGCACAGTTTGTAATCACTCCACTTATTGAGCTCCTTTTGACTCTCCAGGGCACAGCAACCTGAATTCTTGCCAGCTCTTTCTTAGAGTGCCCTCTCAGAGGTCACTAAGGGTTCTATCTTGTAGACCTCTTATACTTTCCATTTGCACAAATTTCCAATTGATATTTTTTCCTGGAAGTTTTATGTTGAAATTTAGTTATGTCCTGTGCTGATCTGTATTGTATAACAAAATGATTTTTTTTCCAGACTGTGTACTGCCTTAGGAGACTGTAGTACAAGCATCTATTGACTCCATTTTGAGAGAGGAGGACTAAAGTCTTTCAGTGGATCCAGATGATGCAGCCTTTCAGGTACCATCCACTCATCACAGACAAATGACTTATTCCTGAGATAGAAAAGAAGATGCTCTCTATGTTTATTAGGGTAAATTGAGACTGTAGGTAAACTTAGACCAATTTAAAATATATCAGCGGGAAAAGGCCTAAGAACTCATCAGACATGGACCAAGGAAAGAGTTTAACTACCTTACCTGGATCCTACAAAGTACAATAGACATCTCACAAAATGACTCCACACCAACTCATAACCTGATATTGGATATGTGTGGTGTAAGGGAGTAACACTTCCTAAATGTCCCTGGAGCTTTGCTCCTATCTGTTCTTTCCTGTTGATGCCACCTACTAAGTTGGCTGCTCATCATCACTTTGCCAGTCTGGATCTAGACTTGACCCATCGTTTTCTGCTCTTGACCCAATGATTCAGTCTCTGACTTAGCATCTGAACTCTGCAGCTTTGCTCTCAAAGCTGACTCTCAGCAGGAGGCCAGCAACAGCTTGTTTGAGTACCCACCATGTATTACTAACACAGACTCTTTCTCAGCCCACTTTTAAAATCTCTTGAACCATACAGTAGTCCCTTTTAATTTGCATTCATTCTGTATATGTGTGTGTGTGTATGCATGTGTACGTGTGAATGGTTGTGAGATATACACACACATATACACATGTGATACACATGCTGTGTAATGTATGATATGATAATTAATATTAGTAATAAATATTAGAATGAAAGAACCTATATCGCCTCCAACAAGCTACGATGGTAAGGGATTATAGGACAATATATAGGATTATATCACTAAAGCTGCCGAACTCTATGAATTTGTTGTTACTGAGTAAATTCTGATATTATGTCATATTATGTGTTCAACTATGTGTTCAACCCCTCTCTTGAGCTGATGATCTTACTGCTCTTAGATCATTCAAGAACCCCCCCCCCCCTTGTTCAGTTGGCTTCTTCACTCATTCTTCATGTTGTAACATCGAATTCTATATTTAGTTCCTGTTTTACCATGGTTCCTAAACCATTATATTATATTTTATGATATATATAACCTTTGTTAAGGTTAAAAAATCCTAAGCTTACTCATGCAATGCATCCCCGTTAATTAAAAGATGAACACTATAGCAGTAAAGACTATTTTCTGATGTCTAGGCACATATCCACTGCTATTTTATAAACTGGTTGTTCTTATAAACTCCTAAGTCTCCATTCAATTCTATATTAACATCATGTTTTTATGTCTCCCTTCTCCTTGCTTTTTAGCCTTTCTTGTTAATGTGCTGTGTGACCTCCTCGGACTTCATTACAGCAGGTATTAAAAAAAAAAAAGTTACATGTCAAATAAAATTTAGGTACTCACTTGAAGAATCTTACCAAGTATATACATGCCAGTGCTCTAGTTGCTTGGTATTATGGTCTGGATATAAAATGTCTCCCAAAGGGCTCATCTGTTTAAAGACTGGTTCCTAGCGAGTAGCAATATTAAGAGGGGTCTGGATTGTGAACCAACTTTAAAGGGTTGGTTCATTGACAAGGTCATAGTTAAGTGAGCTATAAAAAATGTGGTTTTGGGACAGGAAGGTACAGCTAAGAGCCTATAGTACCTGCATATACCTATGATGGTCCCCAGCTTTTTACCATGTAAAAAGCCAGACATGGTAGTATGCACTTGTAATCCCAGCATGAAGAATGTGTATGTATAGGACACTGGCTGTGGATCCCTGAACTTACATACCAGCAAGTCTAGCCAAATTTTGAGTTTGAATGAAAAGTCCTGTCTCAAAAAAAGAATTATGGAGAGCAACAGATGCAAATATGTGCAGGCACATCTTCATGTTCACAAATGCAACATATATAAACTACACTATATACACATACACAGAAGAGACACACAAACACACATTTTGCTGCACTATACAAAATACTCGGACACACAAACCTACATAAAACATACTATACTCACACAAAGAGACACACGTGCACATACCTAAATTATATCATATATAGAGAGAAATTGGAACATAAACACAAATTTTTTTAAAAAAATTCAGGGTCCTGTTGTCAAAAACAAATCACAGAGGTAGATGGTGGATGCCTTTGAAATCCCTAGCTCCGTTCTCTTTTTGCTTCCTGGCTGTCATGTTGTAAGCAAACACCTCAAGCACCTAATTGTCATTTTATTCTGCCTCGCCTCAGGCCCAAAGCAATGGCACCCAAGTACTAAGACATCCAAAATCATGAGCCAAAGATAAGTATTTCTTTTCTTAAGTTGTCTTTTTCCCAAGTGGTTTGTATCACAGATGTGAAAACATGACCAACACTTGGGATTTTTTTTTTTAATTCTTACTTCTATTTTCAGTAATCATAAAATTGTAGTATATATGCATAACACCAGATAATCTGAATGCCTCTGGGTTATAGTTATATCAAGGATATATGGTATGAACAAAATAACTTGAACTTCATAACATTTAATTTTTATCTAAAAACTATATAACAGTAACATCAATCCCCTGAGCTCCAATGTAATGCCCTTTTGGAAGGGCACTTACCTTTTAACTTGTTATGGCTCCTTCCATTCCTGACTGTACTCTGTGTTGTCCATTTTACCTGTTTAACCTCTATATACATTTGCTTTGATGGTTCTTGTTTACACTGAGGAACAGCTCTCCAAAATGTTTCTTTAGTCTGGCGTTTGTGTATATTCTAAGTTCTGCTTTCATCACTCTAAATGTTCTAGTGACTACTTAGATGTTTGCCAAAGACTATACAGTGGTTCCTACAGACCTTTCAGCCAGTTTCCACCATCTCAATAATAATAATAATAATAATAATAATAATAATAATAATAATAATAATTTCTTTGTGCTTTAGGCAGAATTATATTCCCTAAATCTTGATCACACTGATAACATGTATCTCACTGAATTTAGTTAGCTGTTAAGTATCACGTACATTGCTATCAACACTATAGCACATGCAGATGATTTATAAATTGGTCTTGAATAAAAATCCTGGAACGTATTCAATGATAGATGATAAGTGCATGTTTTGAAATTGTGTCCAATACCATTATATAAGAGTTAAAAATGTCCTTCTCTGTGTCTTTCTTCATGTTAGTGCTTGCTATACCTCTTCACAAACATAATAAAGCATCTCTCCCCATAAAACAGTCTCTAACTACTGTAATGTTAGTGATCCTTTTGTCTTCTGGATTCCAGGTGCCAGTCAGATCAAAATATTTCATAACTGGGTCTTCTCTCTATTCTTGCTTTCATGACTTTAAGACCCAAATCAACTCCCATCTAAAAGAGCCTTCCAATCTGATCATCTCTCCCTGATTATTCACACTTATTCTCCACATTAAAGTCAATAAAATTATACCACATAGTTGCCTTAAACAGTTCATGTTTCAAGAGAAAGGATATACCCAACTAAATGCTACCTCCCTATCTAAAACATATTTATCCAGAATCAAGTTATGTCTTCATTGGCAAGGTGTAGTAATCTTTACTGGTATCCCCACAGCATGCTTTATTTTTCCTACTAAGGTAAGAATATCAATGAGTTAGTCTATCATCTGTCAATTTGCCCAGTGAAATGTGTTTTTAAGAGCAAGTCTGTATATGGTATGAGCAATATATATAAAACCTTAATTCACTCATCTTAGATACTCTGCGATGACCTTTCTTCATCCTCCAAAGTCTTCTTAAAGTCTATTACGCATATTCTAACACAATCCTCCCTAGGAGGTTAGATCTCTGCTAGGCACAATGAGGCAATTACATTACATACCCTAGTCACTAGCAAGCCAAGATTGTCTTAACTTCCATTTCCTAATCTATAAGCTAGGAATAGCACTACCCTCCTCAAAACCTGCTGGGAAGACAAAATTAGATATTGTATATGGCTTTTTTATCCAATACTGATAAACAGTAAATCTTTAATGAATATCAATTATTATAATGTAGACTATCATTACCATGATCCACCTGTCTTACAATCTTAGTAATAAGTTTTAGTATTAAGAATAGATGAGAAGGAGAAAGAATCGTAAAATTCGACTTTGGGATGGAATTACAGCGACAACTAAAGCGTAAGCTGTTTCTATAGGTCCTGAAGGAATAGAAACATAAGGAGCCCAGGGGACATCACTGTGGTGGGCTTACAGGGTAGTGGAACCCCATATCCTAATGCAACATGATGCTTATTAGAGACATCTGCAGCTCACAAACTACCACACTCTTTACATATGGCATTGATTCCGACTGTGCCCCTTTGTCTTACAAAGAGTTATTAAGTTCACATCTGTTTTTATTTCTAGCAAATATTACAGTTTTTGCCCCACAGCTAGATAGCCTTCCGTTGTTAGGGCAATCTTTCAGAAAGACACAATTACTACCGTTTTTGCTTAAACAGTGGCCCAGACTATTGCTGTCAGGTAACCAATCATATGGACATTAGGAGACTAAGATTAAAAGCAAAGCGGTGGAAGAGAGGAAACAGGATGGGAGCCTACAATTAGAGGGTTCTCTGAAAGGTTCCACCCAGCAGGGGATTGAAGCAGAAGCTGAGACTCACAGTAAAACTTTAGGCAGAGCACAGGGAAATCTTATGGATGAATAGGAGGGAAGGGATAGAAGGACCATGGAGGGGACAGGAGCCCCACAAAGAGACCAACAAAGCTAAAAATCTGAATCCAGGGGGTCCTACAGAGACTGATGCACAAACCAAGGACCATACATGGAGAGGACCTGGACCCCTGCCCCCCTCAGATGTAGCCAATTGGCAGCCCAGTCTCCTTGTGGATTCCCAAGTAAGGAGAGCAGGGGTTGCCTTTGTCATGAACTCAGTTGCCTGCTCTTTGATCATTTGCCCCTGGCAATGCGGCCTTACCGACCACAGAGGAAGAGGATCCAGGGAGTCCTGAAGACACTTGATAAGCTTTGGGCAGATGGCAAAGGAGGAGAACTCCCTCTTTCAGTGGACTAGGAGAAGGGCATGGCAAGGATTCAAGGGAAGGAGGATGGGACTGGGAGAAACTGAGGGAGGGAGGCTTCAGTAGGGATATATAATGAATAAATTGTGAGAAAAAAAGAAAAAATTACTCAATAAACATATAGTTTATTACTGTAAAAAAAAAAGAAAGAAAGAGTGCTCAGGAGAAAACTTATAAGTGGCTTTGGCTAGGCATGCAGAGGTTCAGAATGAATTCCCCATGCCATGCAAGCACAGTCCCCAGCTGTCTTTCTTATGGGATTTGCTTGGCTCATAGCATTTTCGGTGACATGGTGACTTAGAAGTCTGCTGGAGCGGACACTTGACACCGAGGATGAATTCAGAATGTTTGAGTGCTCTTCACTTCCAGAGTGGGACAGAGAGGTGGACACTGCCCCTGGGTCTGTCTAAATTGGACCTTTTTAATTTTTTAAAATTTGTGTCCCTCAAAACTAAACTTTTGTATTTTTATAAGGCACTAAACATTTATTAAATAAAAATTGTGACAGGCAGAACTCTAACAACAAAAGTTTCAGAAAAATAAAGTTTGTTCCCCCTCTCCTGACAATGGCAAGATAGCCATGTGATTGCAGATGCTGTTTGCCTGATGCAAATCTGCCCATTGTGGCGAAGGGGGGTGGGTGACAAAGGAAGTTCTGGGCTTACCATCAGTCCTCTAACACTGCAGTGTTTACAGAAAAAGCATTTTCTATGGTCCATACATTCACACCTCCACCAAAAGAGGGCTGCTATCTATCCTAATGCTGCCCTTTCTTGGGAATTACTAGCTTAAACCAAGAACATGTCAGGTCACAATGACCAGGGAGACCTTGGAGAGAAGCTTGTTTTGTTGTTGTTTTCCCTTCTAAAATTTATTTGATGCTAGTTCTATAAAACGAAGGCAGTCTCTAGCAAACCAAAGCCACTTTCTATCTCAGAAATAAGTAAGCATAAATGTTTTCCAATTAAGTTTTATTTAGTGCTGACTCTGTTTACTGTGTCATCAATTAAGGCTGGGCTATAAAAAAAAATAGCATCCATCGTCAGTCTGGCTCCATTCATACTGAAGCCTGGGTCCACTGCCCCCTTCCTTTTTATTACTAGCTTCAGTTTTCCATGTAAAAGAAGGGGGTGAGAATAATAATCTTACTAATCTTACTAGTTCACTAAGTTCTGAAAATTCAGGTCAAATTACTTTGCAGTGACAACTAGTCATTTAATAGAAACTATCATGCAGGTAGTTTTTCATCACTGAGATTTTAGTTTCTTCTCCGGAAGAAGAAACTAAAACTCCTTTCTTATGGACAGCACTTGGGTCAGAAATGCCCCAAGTGGCTGCTTGAACCAGAGTTCTTACTCTCTGCCTCTGTCTCTAACAGGCAAACGGAGTGAATGGAGACAGGTATTCAAACCATGCAGTGATTCTGAATCTAATGATAAAAATGGGACTCTCTATTGTGTGTCCTTGTAGGTATGTGTAACCCTCCACCAAGGAGAGCTAGGAACAGGCCCAGCACAAAATCATAAGCTTATTTAAAATATGGATTTTAAAGTTACTTTTGCTAGTTCAGGCACGTGGTTCTGAAAGCATGGGTGTTGTAGATTACAACACACTATTGCAATGTCTGATGGATATTGGGAAGATGAAATGACAGGATGCACATGATATTAAAAATGGTACTGAGCCCAGAGTGCTCATTCTATAACTCTCAGCTATTACTATACACCGTGAGGAATTTATTATTATTTACCTAAGACCACAAGCACAAGTAAACAATGCATTTAAAAGCAGTTATATAAATTAGAATGAATCCGTGGAAAAGGTGTCTTAGGGTAGCTCTAGAGATGTAAGATTTGCAGTAGGAAAGGGCTCGGCAAGAATAGAAGTGAAGAGATCTGGAAGGAAACAACTTATATGACCTTGAGCAAGTAGCCTAATTGATTTGTGTTTCCATTAAGATGATGATAAAATGACTCAGCCTCACAGGGTGCTGGAAAGCTATGGAGGCACACATCAATCGTTTGCAGTGCCCCCATGGCTGTTTCAAGAAATGTGATGCATACTGCCCACTAGATCCTTGTGTCACACTTATCTTTTTCTTATGCCTCCTCCCCCCAGCAGACCCATGTGCTAAGTGCAGCATGGCACATTCCATGTGACCACCACGCTTTCCTTTCATTTCAGCAACCACACTGTGCTGCTATCAGTTTGAAAAGGGAATGGGGGTGTACCCAGGCATGATTCGCGTGCTAACCCCGACACTGATTTGACGTGTGATTACAAGATGATTATTTTAATTGGTGCCATCACCTCTCTCTTTCACAGGACATTACCATTTATGATGATGTTAATGAATTAGAGTTTATAATGTGCTTGGAAAATTCTGAATGAAGAGTCCAACTGAAGTGGAAAAGGCTATCATTTCCGTTCTGCTGGAAATAACTCAGAACAAGAAAGGGACAGGAGGGGCCAGGAGCAGATGCCTAACATGAAGGGCATATGCGAGAGGTACCCCAGGGGAACTGCACAATGAACTACGTTATCCACAGGGAAGATGTAGGTGTCTGAGGGATGGTCATAAACAGCTCAAGGGTATTTGTTGGCGGTTATAGTGTTCAGCTGTGGAGGAGAAATAAATGCTGATGGGAGAAACGAGCACAGCAGTCCAAAGTCGTAAAGACTTTCCTAGAGACTCAAATGCACAGGGATGCTTTTTAATTTTCAACAAAGTGTACACAGAATGAAACATAATTCTAAGTCTATAATTGGATGAGTTGAAACCAGTCAATACACCTCTAAAATGAAGAGTTCTTTCTGCATAGAGGACATTTCTACCAACCAAGAAAGCTCCTTAGTCTCTGCACCTGCCACAGGGTCCACGCTTGGTTGGCAATTAGCATACCAATATCTAATGCAGCTTCTTTGTCTATTTGAGAACTCTACAAAAATGGAATTACATAGTATGACATGTTGGTCTTCCACCCTCACAAAATATAGTGATTTTAAGATACCTGTATATTACTCTATTATCTACATTTTATTCTTGATCCTTGAGCGTTAGTACTTTATGTAGGAATCTATCTTGTTTATCTACTCTTGTTGATAGCTACATGTCCTGTATTCAGTGTAAAGCTCACATGCTAATATGTCCACTGACAATGTCAACATATATGACTGTGTGCTTTCATGTCTCTCAGATAAAATAAAACATGCTAAAACCTAATATACCTATATGTTTAACTATATTGATTTACTAAAGAACTATGCAGAGTGGTTGTACCTGTTTAAACCCAAATGCAGAGTAAGTGATTTACAGTAGTTTTAAAGATTGGCAACATTCAGTATGGCCAATCTTTTTTATTACAGCAATTGTAGAGGATTTGAATATTTGATTGTGGTCATAATATGCATTTACTTGACTACAAAAGATGGTGTGTGTACTTGTGAATCTTTGAACCATTAATATGTCTCGTTTCATAAAGTATTTGACCATTTAAATTGTCTACTTTTTATATTTTGAAGAGACAGTCACATATTCTTAGTAGAATTTAATATTGAGGTATGTATTAGAAATATTTTCTGCCAGTCTATGCTATAACTTTTAATATTCTAAAAGAAAAGTTTTTTTTTTTAAACCAGTGGTTCTCAATCTTCCTAATACTACAAAACTTTAATACAGTTCCTCATGTTGTGGTGAACCTCAACCACACAATTATTTCATTGCTACTTCATAACTGTAATTTTGCTATGATTATGAATCATGATTTAAATGATTGATATGCAGGATATCTTATATGTGACCCCCTCAGCTTAAGAACTGCTGCCTTAAACAATTATGATTTTGAATGAGTCCAACACACTGGCATTTTCTTTTATGTTTAGTGCTTATGTATTCTTTCCCACTGCCAATTCAAGGTTACAGAGGTATACATATTTGTATGTGCTGCTTAGCTCTTGTCAACTTGATACAAGCTAAAGTGACCAGGGAAGAGAGAATTCAATTTAGAAAATTCTTCCATAAGATTGGCCTATAGTCAAGTCTGTGGGAACATTTTCTTAATTAATTATTGTAGTGGGGAAAGGGAGGGTCCAGTAAACCATGGGTGATATCATCTTTGGACAGGCAGTCTTGGATTGTATATATGTAGATATAAAATATATACAAAGAACATATATGCATTTTATATATACATATATAAAACATATACAAAGTGTATAAAATGTATATAAAAATATATACCTATTTGTAAAAGCACACTGAGAAAACCATGAAATCAAGTCAGTAACTAGACTCCTGCATGGTCTCTATCCTAGTTTCTGCCTCCAAATTGCTGACTTGAGTTTTTGGCCTGACTTGTCTTGGTGGCAGAGTGTAAGCTGTTAATAAGAAACAACGCCCCTTACTCCCAAGTTGGTTATGGTCACAGTGTTTATTGCAGCAATGGAAACCAAGCTAGGTCAACCAATCTCAAACTGTGTTTTGTCACAGCCATAGCTCAAAACTGACATCTACCTCTATAGGCAGAAACTGCTTCTGAAAGAGAACGACTTTGACACTTCACCACAGATAAAGGAGGTCCTCCTCACCTTCCATTTGACCCCAGCCTAGCAGGTCTCATCAGGACTGGCAGCATTGTCTTTCTTTGTGGCCTGGTAAGGCTGCACCCCTCCCCCCAGAGGGAGGTGATTAAAGAGCCAGCCCGTGAGTTCATATCAGACAGCCCTGCTTCCCTTACTAGGGAAGCCACTTGGAAACTGAGCAGCCTATGGGCTTCCTCTGAGCATGGGGTCTAGGTCCTCTCCATGCATACTCCTTCGTTGAAGTATAGGTCTCTGCAGGCTGCCCTGGGCCCAGGTTTTTTGGTTCTGTTGGTCTCCTCGTAGAGCTCCTGCATCTACAGGTCTTTCTATATCCCCCTTCTTCCATAAGGTTCCCTGCACTCTGCCCAAAGTTTGGCTATGAGTCTCAGCATCTTCTTTGCTACCCTGATGGATAGAGTCTTTCAGAAGCCCCCATGAAAGGCTCCTGTTCTGTTCCTTGTCTTTTCATGAAATTTTCAGGCAAATGGTAGGAACTAGAAAAGATCATCCTAAGTGAGGTAACCCAAAAGCAAAAAAGACATATATGGTATATAATCACTTATAATCACATATAATATAGGATAAACATACTAAAATCTATAGTCCTAAAGAAATCAAACAACAAGGAGGATCCCAGGGAAGAGGCTGAAACCTCACTCAGAAGGGCAAACAAGTTGAGATTCTTGAGCCACAAGAACATTCACTCTTTGGCTGACATCATCCTGTAAGCCTTGCTGATAAAAAGAGACTTGCCTTTTCCAAGTTATGTATATGCATGCGTGTGTGTGTGTGTGTGTGTGTGTGTATGTGTGTGTGCATGTGCGTGTGTGTGTGTGCATGTGCGTGTGTGTGCGTGTGCGTGTGTGTCTGCCTGTGTAATGTCCAAATTTTTAGGCCCTCTTTGTACCTTACTGCCTCTGCTTAGCTGTCTTTACGTAGGGACAAGAGCAGTTCTCAAATCCAAAGCATGAACTGCAGCAACTACTATCAGTAGAATGAAAAGGGAAGAGGCGGGGAGAGATCAGAAACATATTAAGGTGCAGTACTGGCATTGGGTTTTAATGTGTAAACCTACTCCAGTGGGTAGAAGTATATTTTGACATACAAAGAATGTTCCATTACAGTCAGAGCTCAGTAACGTAAGAGCTAACAGTTCTATGCAGTGACAGGCTGCTGCTGATTAATTGCACAGAGACCTAAGAACAATCCGGAGACCACTTGACAAATTATTAAAATGGGCTTCTGTTCAGGGAAGGGGGCTAAGCCCAATGATAACTATATATTCCCAGTTTTCAGAACTTATAATAACATGCGGGCATAGAAAACCTTTCTTTTTCCTTCCAATAGCAACTGCACCAATTACTGTTGGTTCCTTTAAATGCTGAAAATTGGTACTTTAAGAAAAACAATGCATAGATGTGAAAGAAGGTGGAGGATATGCAAGATACAATGAAAAAATTAGAACCATCAGCATCAATCACCTTGGACTTAGTAAAGAAATGCATGTCTGAGATTGGCAATACATTTTATACTGGGGATACATGCATGTGTGACATGCATGAGTCCCCCGGCTCAATCCTTTTCATGCCAAAAATAAAATAAGACAAAGTAGCGTAAAAGGCATGGAAATAAACAAGCAATGCAGGCTCTCAGGCTGCAGCTCAGAAGACTGCGGCTCAGAAATTAGTGATGATGAGATGATGGCAATTCTTATGCACTGGTATTTGAGAAGCATGCTGATAATGCATCATAAGGTTGCGTGCAACTGCACACGTAAAAAAGGATGAAAGGTGTAGTCACAGTCCCCTCAGGTTTCTGAACCATATCCTTTTGAGGGCCCCTGCAGGACTCTCTGGGCATCCATAAATAAAATTTGCCTTTCACATTTCATCAGACAAAAGAAATCACTCAGCGCCCTACCGATCAGTGAATTACATGGGTCTTTTGAGTTCTGATATTCTCAACTGATAGCATAGGAAGGCTATCCGTGGGAGATGGTGGGGTTAGAGCGCTTAGGGGAGTCCCAGCCTTCAGCCTGTGAGTCACCTGCAGCCACTGCAACGGACCCCTTAGTCACTACCCGGGGCATGAATCCCAAGGCATGGAGAGCAGATTTGTTCTTTTCAGCCCCATCAAGCTGTCACACCTCTGGCAACCAGAAATGTGCCATACCCGGGACTGGGATTGACCCTCTCTGCTTATGGCCCAGTCCTCATCATAAATTTGGAGTAGGAGGGCACAGTGATGGCTGCTTTTTGAGAAGTTGTATGGGGAACAGAAGGAGGTAAAGAAAAGGTGTGAACAACCCCAGAAAAGTAAGAGGCAACCTGCTGTTCCTGTGAGGTCACGTTAGTCCTGCTGCTAAATAAATAAACATAAAAATACATAAATCATAAAAATAAAATAGGATTATCTCATCTTGTATATGTCTGTGAGATTATAGATACAGGTTTGCTTTTTCTGGTCAAAACAGTTGTTTTCTTCCTGGTTTTTGTCCTCTTTTTAAAGATGTCATGATGCATATGATGAGACCTAAGCAATGAAGCATAAAATCCAAAGCTACTCTAGGAGTTTTTTTCACCTGTGCACAGGCTTAAAAATCAAGGAGATGATTTGCAGTTCATCTGACGGTGGTGCTGAAAGGAAATAACTGGAAGTAAAAGCTTGCAGCAGTAATAGCAGAAGCAGAAAAGCCTAGAGACTGAATCAGAATGGACCACATCTGTCCAAAGATGCTGTGCAAAACCAGAGAGCTAAGTGGGCCATATTGATGGGTGGGTGTGATGGTGCATGAGGATGTTTGTGGGGGTGGGGAGCAATTACATGTGACTGTGTTTGTGTGTGTGTGTGTGTGTGTGTGTGTGTGTGTGTGTGTGTGTACGCTTGTGGGCATGTAAGACATGAATGTGTATGTACATGGAATGGATATGTGTGTATGTCATAAGTGTATATGTGCGTGTCATGTATGTATGTATATGTGTGTGTGAGTGGATGTGTACGTCTTTGTCTTTCTGGAGTTAAAACACTTGAAATGTATTTGCTGAGAAAAAAATTAAAGGCTGGTTTGCTAACAAGCACCTTAATTTTCAAAAGTGCTTCGGCTCATAGAATCATTGCTACACACCATGCAAAGAGTAAGTCATTATTCACCTTAGAGAGAAGAGAAGACTAATAACATAGAATGGAAAGATTCTTTTAACTTGGTCAAGGTTACATGGCTAGTTGGTTACAAGTGCTCAAATCCAGGGAATTTGGGCTCAAGAAAAGTATGTATATATAATTACTGGGTCCCCCAACTCTCTGTTTTACATCAGGTAAGGATTGACTGCTCTAAGATTAAAGTGCAGTGTTTTCTTATAACCAGCTCTTTCTCAGAACAAGACTTGGCTTTCTAAGCATAAAAAGGGAAGAGGGAGAGGGGAAAGCATGGTCTTATTTCAAAGAACACAAAACCTAAGCAATAGTTCTCAGCTGGTGTGATTTCACCCCTAGGAGGGCATCTTGTAATGGCTGGAGACATTTTCTGTTATTATAGTGAGGGAAAATGTCACAAGCAAATATTGGGTAGAGTCCAGGGATGTCTCTAAGTGTCCCACGATGCACAGGGAGGCCTCCCACCACTAAGAGTCCTTCATTTTAAATGTCAGTAATGCCCGGGTTGAGGAAGGTGGCCTCTGATAATCATGTCATATTTGGTAACCCAAACTTCCTCTCGGTAAAGATAAATGTCTCTCTGAGCAGACTCAACTTTTTAGAGACCAAGTAGGCCTCCTGGCTGACACTCACAGCCTTCTGATCTGGCCAGTCATGTTTCAGTTTGCAAAGAACCACGATCCACATTGCTGTCTCCTATGTGGAGAAGCCTGATATATCACATGTGAAAAAGGTCTGCTGAAGACCAATAGGATCAAGGTTGTCCCAGATCACAGGAGCCAGGATGACAGGGGTCTGTGGCTGTTCCTGTATGATGCTTCAGTGGAATGGTCCCAGAAATGAGATCTGAATGATTGGATATGTATACAATTTTAAGTCCTCCACACGCTAGTAGGAATGCCCATTCAGCCTAATTAGAAGGAAGGTCATCTGTAAGACCCCATTACCATTACAGACTCTTGGCTCATGACACAGGCTTGTTCTGCTCTCAAATCCTGTTGGTTGCTCCCAGAATCTAAAATACTTTTTAGTGACTGAGGGAAGCAAATTGGTAAACCATAAAGATGCCACAGAAGAGACCCCAGAGCGCCATAAACTGTAGGTGTTCTTTAACCAATTCTCTTGGCAAAGGAGGGTTGACGGAATTCAATATTTATATGATAATTCCCACCATTTCATTTTCTTTAATTCCTATTTCATTGTTTTGCTGGTTGATTTAACAAAGGATTATTCTGAAAAATGAGTTCTTGATTGACTATTTTAAGCGGATAGAAAAGAATGAAATAGCATTTGTTTGTGCGGTATATCCTAGAGCCCTTCTGGGCTGTTCACTGGGTGGAAAGAAAAGATTCCTGACTTTGGCCTGCCATTTTACAGCAGCGATAATTTTAAAAAAAGTCCTGCCTCTCCCCCAAATCTCTCTGATGCATTTTCAAATCATTTCCTCTACTCTAGTTGCTTTCTTGTCAAGAAAGCAAGACACATCTGCACTAACCCAGATGGCAGAACTTTGCTGTTCACTTGAGCCACTTCAGCTGTGCTTGCACAAGCCCTTGTTACAGGTAATGCCTGCACTCTCGTCCTACGTAACATGTACACTCGCATTAATGTTACAAAAATAAGCATTAGAGATTAGCCTACCCAGGCCACAGAGTCTAGGAGAGTGTGAGCTAAGAAATCAGATTGATTCAAGTACAGACCCATCAATCACAAACCACATAAGCTTGCGTAAATTACTTAATTGAGGCAGCCCGAGCCTCAATGTCTTATCTCTAAAATGGCTAAAATAGGTAAACCATGTGTTAAGAATTCTCTAGTAAGTGCTATTGTGGGTGCTATAAAACTCTAGATTTTTAGTGTTGTATTAGTTTGATCTATGCCATTATCAAGATTGCCTTGTCCCAACCCACATAAGCTTGCAGACTATTTATTGCTTAATGAAGGAAAGCTAGCAGCCAAGTATTTTGCTTTTGCAGGTACTTTGGGGATCTAATAGGATATTTGGGGAACTGTCTGCATGTGAGGAGTTCTGTCAGTCCCCTGACACAGTGGCTTTCATTTCAGATGCAGTCACACCAGGAAGAGAAATGGGATGGGTTTTGCTAGATAAACAAGGAAGCTTGCTTCTGTCTGCAGCTGTTCCCCAATGGCTCTCAGCTTTCTTCTGGCTATGCCAATCTGTTTCTCCACTATGCTTTTTCTTCCATGCTCTCTTTTTTTCTTGCTTTCCCCTCTAGGTTGTCTTTGCCATTTTCTAACACCTCGCGTTTCAAATGTTCCCTCCCCTCCTATTCTTCTCTATGTACTTGCTAAGTGACACCGAAATTCACAATGACAGACCCTGAAACATCGGGAGAACTGGTTAACCCCTGAATCATTACTTAATCTAGACAGATCTTTGTATTAGAATGATGGTTTGCGAGAACACCTTTGAATTGTGAAAATGGTTGAGTGATCCACTTACTGTACACGCTGCTTCCATTATAATAATTCATCTGCTTAAGCTTAATGTTCTAAGAGAGAAGTGATCTGCGCTCTTTTTACTGAACCCCGCCAAGAAGAGAAAAAGTTCACATTCAGCTATCTTTGTAATAATAATTCTCAGAACAAAGATCTCAAGACATAGATAAATCGGGTGATCTTTTTTTTTTCCTCAGCATATCCCAGAACCTAAGGTTACATTAAGATTAGAACCTACCTCCCCAGAGCCAAGGTTCAGCACTTTATTAATAAACCACATTTACTTATCATGTGGTCCATTTTCTTCAAGTGCGACTATCCATTCTAATCATGGTATTATAATGGATCTGCTCCTTGACTTTAAATAACCCATTTCCAAATATATCAGGTCACCTCAATTCAGCTAAAATCACTATGAATGAAAGTACCTGCTAAAAAGTGGGTTCTTTGACATCCATTATTTCATAAAAACCTCTGAACCATGGATTAATATCCCCACTTAGCAGCCAAGGAAACTGAGAGTCAGGAAAAAAATAATGGTAGTAATGTACCCAGGAATTAGAAAAGTCTTAGAACTGTTCATTAAATGCATAGTTCAAAATCAAGAGCTATTTAGTGGGGTTAGGACATGAACTCGGCTCTATTTGCTGCTAGGTCATGGCTTATCTCATACAAGTTCACCCTTGTGTGTTTGTCCATACTGTTTGCTCTTCCCAAACTTTGTCTACCAAGTCTGCCTAGGAAATTCTACCATTCCCAAGCCTCAGGTCAGACATATTTTTCTGCAGTAACGTTCTGTTAGGCCCCTAATATATTTTAATTCTTCTAAATTCATCATTCTCTTATGGTCACATGATTTAGCATGATTTTCATTTCTAGAACATTTGACCCTTATTTTAGGGCATTGGAGCAATGTGTTAGCTACTCTGCTTCTCCAGAAACACTTCTTAATCCAGGTGTTTACTCACTTATGGAATGATAACTGCTGCCCACTTTATGTAGGACGCTGGTAGGCATGAAGGGCACATATTATACAGGATTTTTTCTCTTTTGCTCATACCTTTATTTACCCACTGGTGGGTAAATAAAGAAGACAGATCAAAGACCAACCAGTAACCAAAATAATAATGTTATGGTCCTGATGTGAAGAAAAACACTGGGGTAGTGAGACAGAAGGAACTGAGAGAGGCCACTTGGGAATAACAGAGTAAGGGACATATTTGAATTTAAAATGGCATGAAAAGATGATACAGAGCTGCATTCCTGGAAAACCCTTGCCTGAATCCCACACCAAGGGGATTAGGTTAGTGTTTGAGGAAGAGTGGCAAGATCCTAGCCTGGAAGGAGTAGAAAGGGAGATGCTAGTTTCCTATGTTTAACAGACCACGTGGGACGGTGGGGGGGCATGTGTTTCTGAGCCAGTTGCAACAAGAAGAAAACTGCCATATCCCTTTGGAGCTGTGTCATGTCGGACAACTCCCTCATTTTCTTTAATCTTTGACAGTCTCGTATGAGTTAAGCACGAATGTAAACAATCCCGTGCACATTTGGCTGACTAGTATTAGCCATCAGCTAGAAAGCAGTGTGGCTACGAGGCCCGCACGACATCTATAGGGTTCACATATCAGGCAATGCGTGAAATGCAACCAGAGCAAATGGATACTTCTCAGAAAGGGAGGATGACACCTGCAGGTGAAATGCTGGAAGAGTCCAAAGTACGTGTCACCTTAGAGGTCACCTCCAGGATAGGGACACTTTTATGTTCCTTGAAGACAGCTCCAACTTCTGTGATGATGCCACTGACCCTCCTAACGGTGGCGAGCCAGCTTTTTGCAATATCTCCCTTCCGCACACGGTCCACTGAGAATAGCATGCAAATGCTGACTCCTGCGGATTTCTGTGTAGTTTTGTTTCTTCTGGGTATTTTTGTTGTTGTTGTTTCTAAAACTGGAACATATTCAACAATGGATTTTGTTCTCGACACCCATTCCCATTCAACTCACATACATTAGAGAAGGCATGCCAGGGTGTTCAGCCACTCGCCAAAATACAGAAGTTACGTCAAAAAAAAAAAAAAAAGACTAATTTGCTCAGATTTCAAGACAGGTGCAAGGAACAGAGGCTGAGTAGACAGGGATTTCTGCTCACCCATAGCTCTGCTGACTGATCAGCAGTAAAGGAAAACTAGATATAGGAATCCTTGATGCAAAGGGACAGTGTAAAGTTCAGAGAAATAATTGGAATTTTGCCATGCATTTAGAAGGTGGGGACAGTTATTCTTGCCCCTAAATGAAATCAAACCATAAGCAGTTGAGAATAATTAGCTAGGGATAAGAACAGTGAGAAAACCACACTGCCTGGAAATGAATTAAAAAGTGCATAGACAACCTCAGCATATAACATGAAATCTGCAAAAACAATTTGGTCCTACCAGCAAATCTAAACTCTATTATTTTTAGCCAAATAGCCACATTCCAAAGATAAGGTAATGTTTTTCATCATAATTGAAAAGAATAATCCATCTATTTAAGCTTCGATTGGGTTGCCTAACACAACTCCCTTTCATATAAAACAAACAAACAAAAAAATCCTGTTTTCCATTTACTCACTATGTCATTAAGTCTCTCTACTGCATTTTATTGGCAATAGAAAAACTGTCTTTTCATTACATATGTTTTGGCCTTTAGATTTCTGCTTGTTGACTTAGGGTTATAAAGGAAGAAATAATATTCCCAACACTTTTTTTCTCAGATAAATACTCTATAAATTGCAAATAATGTTCCTGCTATTCAGTGGAGATTCAATATATTACACCTAAAAACAGGCCTAGATTTTACACGGTGGTATTTTCTGATATTAGTAATTACATAGATTTACAAATATCCAGTCACACCCCCTTCATAGAGTGCGTTAATTAACTTGTCTAGGTTTTCGAATCCCAGCAGTCTACGAAGTCAGCAGGATCATTAAACCCAATCATATTTTCCACCTAACCTGATATTTCACTAGAGCCATTCAAATCAATTTACCCAACAGAGACATTTGTCCCTGGCCTGTCACCACAACCCATACCAGGCGTCCTACACTTCTTTATCTTTTGGCAGGGCCATCATAAGCGAGCAGCAGAGAAGGTGATGTATGAGAACTCAAATAAGTCATAAATCCCACAGCCCTTCGTCTCCTGTCAGGCAGACTGGATTTACACCCACTGGCCTTGGCTATGGTCCTCAGCTCAGCTCCAAGAAAGTCAACTTAAAGTGACATGCTCTTTTAGGACTGGCTCTCCTCTCGATGTGGTGAAGAACACGAAGGAGGAACGAAGAAGGGAAGATGTCAGGTACTTTATTCTCCAACACGTTACTTCAGAATGAAAAGACCTTGGGAGGTCAGCTAAAGCAACTAGAAATCATTCGCTTTCATTCTGTCTCTGCCCGATATGAATGGCCCTGAATTAAGAAGATGGGAAGAGGTACATGCACTGTAAGAGCAAAGGCTTGCAAGGCACTCAGAGAAAGATGTGGAGGGTTAAGCAGTTCTCAGTCTGTCAGTGAAGCTAAGCAGGGTCAGGGTTCCCTGGAAACAGAGTTTCACAGTTGAGCCCATTCTGTTTCTGGATGATAAAGCTCAGATTGCTTCTTCCTATTTTCTTCATCTCAAAATCAAAAGCTGTCTTCAACCCAACTCAACTATAAACAAGTGTGATATTCCCTGATAAATCAACGATGGAAGTTGGGGAAAGGGTTTACAAGAATGGGAGCAATTCTTTGAGATGCTTTTAAACATTCATGTCCCTTTAAGACAGTGTTTCTCAACCTGCATACAATCTGTGAAACTTTCACAGGGGTCACATGCCAAATAGATACACTGCATATCAGATATTTCATTACGATTCATAGCAGTAGAAAATTACTGTTAGGAAGTAGCAACGAAAATAATTTTATAGTTGGGGGTTCCCACCACATGAAGACCTGTATTAAACGTTGCAGCATTAGAAAGGTTGAGAACCACTGGTCTTAAAGAAGCAGAAACTTGCTCATTAGTTTTACATATTAAGACTTCCTTAACTCTATCTGGTTCCTTATTTCCCTCTGCTCATTATAATAGTCAAAGTACCATGAAAGAGTCATATTTCCTCACACATCTCGTTTTCTATACTTCTCCGTCCCCGTCTTAAGTAATGTAATTTATTTCAATGTCACCTAGAAAACACAATCCCTTTGAGATCCTGGTTATCAGCACCCACACTCTGGTGCCAGCTTATCCCTCCTTAGTTTCTTCTTGTCACTTACTTTAAAAAACAAACTCAAAACAAAAACAACAATAAGATAACAACAATGATAATTATTAAGAATGCAGTTGATATCTCAGTTTGCATTAAATGCTTTCATTTGCATTTTGGTTTTTCTCTATTTGTCAGGAAGTTTACCTTGTATTCATCCAAGGGTTCAAGTCTGGAGAGGAGTGGAGAACTCGTACTACCCTACCCTGTCTTTCACATATACTCAGATGCTGAATGCCACAAGAGGCTCCACCATGGTAAAGTATCTAACGCACTGCATTTTAGGAATTACTTCTCTTGTTTTCAGGAGAAAAAAATACAATCAAATTAAAAACAATCAAACATCTATAGTGCTATTTTAAACAAGAAAGGCTATTTGGTGCTTTGAAATTGTTATAAGAAGTGGGAAGTAGGCAAAAATACTCACTAAGCATGATATTAAATACTCGCTGGTTTCTTATTTCAGTGATTTTATGATTCCATGTTTTCACATATCCAAATGTAGATGCAATAATACCATAGAAAAGCAAGGATATAAACCCTAACATACCTCAAAGCTCAAGAATAAATTGTTACATCAAGAAAAGCAAAATCAGCAATGATTTTTTTTTCTTTTAGTAAGATTTAAATGCAAATTAATATCATTATAAACCAGATATGAAAAGTCTACTTTGGCAGTAAAATCACACCCATAGAGTGTGCATGTGAATATTTGTGTACGGGTTCACATTTGTTTATGTAGTAATAAAGGAATAAGTAGATGTATCTAGCCGCTTTCATAAATTTTATTCCAAATTGTAATGTTATGTGACTAGAAATATAAGAAGCAACAGAGAGAAAGAATCATCAAATTTAATTTGAGTGACTATCACACAGACTGGTGATTTTATTTCATTTACTCTAGTTCTCTTATATATGAGTGGAAATTATATAACTTAAGTTATATTGGGGTCTTAAGACCTCGTGTTTATCACTTAACAGAGTGAAAAGTAGATCACGATGCATTTATTGACCTAATTGCTCTGGGTCTCTGGGATTATAAGCTTAAGGTATGTTTTATTAGAAAACCTTAGGATTTCTATAACTATGTCCATGTAGTCAATGGACAGAAATAGGACTTGTTCTTTCCGCATGAATGGCTGTCAGAAGAGAAGATCATATACATTTTCATGAAAAGGCCAAATATGGCATAATGAAAGAACACATTTAGACCCTCATGAAGATAAAAAATGAGACAAGGATAGGAGTGAGGCCAACTAAAAGGACAAACTTCACTTAAGATAATTCATCTCTATATCTTCCCTCTTAACCACTGTACATGAAGATGACTCTGTCTTCACCTGCTTTCTGTCAAATCTATCTTGTCTTCTGGCTTTTTCCTGGTTACTTTTCCTATGCTGGCTTCCATTTAAGAATGGCTGATACTGAGACAGACTTTGGAAAAGGGAAAAAACAGGGAACAGGACAGGAGCCACCACAGAGGGCCTCTGAAAGACTCTTCCCAGCAGGGTATCGAAGCAGATGCTAAGACTCATACCCAAGCTTTGGGCAGAGTGCAGAGAATCTTATGAAAGAAGAAGGAGATAGAAAGACCTGGAAGGGACAGGAGCTCCACAAGGAGAGCTACAGAACCAAGAACTCTGGGCACAGGGGTCTTTTCTGAGACTGATACTCCAACCAAGGACCATGAATGGAGATAACTTAGAACACCTGCATAAATGTAGCCCATGGCAGCTCATTCTGCAAGGGGATACCCTAGTAAGAGGAACAGGAGCTGTCTCTGACATGAACTCAGTGGCTGGCTCTTTGATTACCTTCCCCTGAGGGGGAAGCAGTCCACAGAGGAAGACAAGGCAGCCAGTCCTGATGAGACCTGATAGGCTAGGGTCAGATGGAAGGGGAGGAGGACCTACCCTATCAGTGGACTGGGGGAGGGGCAGAGGAGGAGAAAACAGAGAGAGGGCAGAATTGGGAAGGGGATGAGGAAGGGGGCTACAGCTGGGATACAAAGTGAATACATTTTAATAAAAAAAATTTAAAAAAAAGAATGGCTGATACTGAGAAGAGGAAAAGTATGGACCAGTTAAACCTTCAGTGTGGCCTGCAAATCATGCCCATGGGTTTTTCTTTCTCTGTGAATCTGGAGCAGTTCTTAGATGTGGGATATTTTGGATTACCTCAGCCCACATGGCACCAGGCAACAGGTTAGTTTCATAAAAGACTCTCCCATTCATTTTCCAAAGCATTTGCTTAGAATACAGAATCATTCCAGAGTTTACAGTGATAATGCCCGGTAGTGAGCTGTTGGAGATTCAGAGAGAATGCTTTATGTGACTCAGTACTATGCAAACTCAAAGGTTTCTCATAGTCCCAACAGCCATGTTAAATTGTCTGAAATTATTTTCTGTACTAAAGTCTGTTTTCAGAATGTGCTCTTAAACCAGCTGTAATAAACCAATGCAGTTGACTCAGAAAAATGCTATTATGTGTAACAAGACAACTATACACAGGCATCACGAGATGATTTATTTTTCACAGGCCCATATATTTCTTTTTTAAAAGACACTTTCTTTTTAATAATGTGTGTATGAGTATGGGTTTGTGCATGTGGATATAATGCCCACAGAGGGCAGAAAAGGACAGTGGATGCCCTGGACCTGGAGTTACAAGAGGTTATGAGACATGTAACAAGGTGTTTAGAAATCAAACTTTCTTACTCTGTAAGAGCAGTACATCCTTAACCACTGGCCCACATGTCCAAGCCCCGGACCTTACATTTCACATGTGTGCCTGTGTATTTATTCAAGTACAGAGTGAAAGCAGGTGCCAAGCCATTCTTCCTGTTTCACAGTGGTATGGGAAGTCTCAGGCAGTTAAATTACTTATCCCACAATGTCATTACTCAACAAGACATCTTAGTCTTTTAAATGTGTTTGTTCATATGTGTATGAAATAGAAACTACCACAATACTGGTAATTCTACAGGCAATTGCTTATGACATAACAGAGGTGACCTTCTGCTGTAGTTTGGATTTGTGTTTTTCGGAAGGGCAATAGGTTGAAAGCTGAGCTCCTGGGGTGAAGTTACTAGGAGTGAGTAGAACATTTAAGAGCCAGATCAGCAAGCTTTAGAGGTAGAGCCTAGATCAGACAATAACATAGGATGTCCTTAGATTACTGATGCTAGCTCCATGTGGGTTGAGCTAGAGAATCCCAACCTTTTCTCTCTCTTTTTGCCCCATGGTTGCTGATACAAATGGTTTTGCCCTGCTACACAGTCCCACCATGGTGTTTAACCTATTCAGAGACTCAGAACCATGGTTACTGCTCCCAGGCTTAGGCTGGAAATCTCACAGCCACAAACCAAAGTAAGTCTTCTCTCCAGTTCTTGTCAATGAGCAGCTGAGAATACACTTTGGAAACAATGTTTCTAATAAACCTTTTTATTTTTTATTTTTGAAGCAGTCACCAGAATCATGATTCTTCGTCATTGTAGTACAAATGTTGCCTATAAACACCCCCACTCATAACCTTTCTCACTTGGTAGGGCCAGGTTGAGGCTTTGGGAATCAGTCATTTTAACAAGTGACCTGGCTATTTGGGGGAAAAAATATGAGAAACACATACTGTGTCCTTAAACCCACTGAAATTTTGAGTCCTGTCTTTTTAAGATTTCCATGTCCCACCTCCTCTGCTCATTGGATGTTACAAGGTAAGGAAGAATGAATGCTACTCTGAAACCAGGTCATAATAACCAGCGCAAATCCACATCGATAAATAGATTCCAGTTCGCTATACTTGGCGCCTACTGAACGTTCCGGCCCAAACTGGTCTCTACTTAGAACTAATGTTTTACTGGGCTTTGGATAACCTCCAGAAGCAAGCCTAGGACCATGTAGTAGAAATAGAAGTCTTGATTATAGAAGATTTAATTGCTTTGGCCTTGTATTTCCCACCCTATGTTCCTTGAGGCAGTGTTCTTGGGTTTCATGACATACTGATAAAGATGTATTCTATAATTCAAACTATTTTGAAACTTTAGTTTGTATTTTCTTGCCCATGCAGTTATAGCAGGGTCATATTCCCAATCTCCACATTACTTGACCACATGTTCACTGTCCCAGATAACCTAGGAACATCTGGAAAGTCCCAGTGTTCCACAGAAACACCTGTCTACTCATAAACACATAAAGCCTTTACCATGCAGATATGTGAAACATGACCTGCATTAAGTCAGTCCTCTCTGTGAATTCGCAACCTGCCTTTACTCACTCAGTGGAAATGGGAGTTACTTGAACACCTCCCATGAGTTGGGCATTGTGCCAGGATGTGGAGCTGCAAAGACAATTTATTCTGAGGTAGTAGTAGCCACAGTTTCTCCCCTCAAGGTGTGTGCACAGTGAGAGAAAGGAGAAGGAGGCAAGCAATTAAATACAAGGTGTGAAATGTTACAGTTAAAGCTAACTCAGCGTATGAGTGGCAGTGCACAGGGTAGTAAAATTATTCTTGGAAGGGGTCAAAGTCTGAGCCCTGAGAGGCAAGTATGAATTAGCCTAGCAAAGGACACAAAGAACGAAGCAGGTATGCAAGAACTGGGAGCTCAAAGCACTTCTGGGCTGAGTAAGAGAAGAGTATTGGGAAAAAGGATGTTTCACAAGAAGTGACAACAGAGCCAAAAGCTGCCAGTCATTGTACGCCACTTCCAGAACTCTGTAGTTTTCCCATTTCACAGATGAATAGCTTGGCCACATAGTAGCAAAATTGTTTGCCCAGGAGCACAAAGATAGATTAGAAAGTGGATTAGGATTTGAATTCCGCAGAGAGGAGGTGTGTGCCAGAGTTCAAGGGCCCATCTCTGCAAACATTTTGCCTCTTTGGTGTAACCAGTCAAAGGACAGATTTCCCACCCCTCCAAAGGACAGAAAGATTCACTAGTCGGTGATTCAACCAATTCATTGTTAGTAAATTTCACCAAATATTGGAAATAATTGACTACAGCATGAAAACTTAAGTTGAGCGAAGACAGAGTCAAAGCCTACAAGTCACTTAGCGTGTTGTATGGGCCTAAGGAGTGAGTGGATTGATTTTGGACATGCAGAAGCTGAAGCACAGGGACAGTGAGACAGTCAGGGACCACTGTTGTCACAGAGATATGCCTGTAACAGACATGCGCTCTCACAGGACACACAGCTTTGCTTTGTCATTTTTGAATCACTTCTGTTGAAGGTAGAAAGTCCTAGTCACATCAGTGATGCGTGACTTCTAAACCTGCTGGAAGCTCTACGGGGAAGGAACTGGTATGAGCGGTAGTCTCCCAAATTTAGGCCAAGGGCTGGTAAATAAACGAAGTGATGTTTGCGATTTGGCTGAATTAAACAGAGTTCTGAAAGCTTAGAAGAGGAAATCTTAGTGAGTGTCAAGGTGATTGAAGCACGGGTCATTTTCCAAAGGAAACAAATTTCCCCGTGTAAAATATCATGTGATCTCCAAATACTAATTGCCCAGAGCTCATGTTTAATGGCTTTGAAACAGAATTCTCAAGGGATGTATCCTCAACTAGAAGGATGAGAAATCTTTCCTATCTTTGTTTAAGATGTCCTTGCCATCACCTCAGGCTTTGTTTTGCATTTATTTGATTGGTGGGATGCTTTTGAAGGGGGTTAACAAGCCTCTTCCTACAGCTTCACAATCTCAGCTGCTGTTGTGTTTCCCTGAACTACAATAAAGCAAACAATAGCAACCATAAAAATTGGAAACATCATTTGATTTATTTACATATGGTCCAATTAAGATACATGTTTCTGCCTGTTTATACTATAAAATAAATTTTACTCACTTTACAATTCCCTCTTCTTTTGGTGAGTCTAACCGAATATAAATTGTAATTGATTAACTCTTGATTCTGAGTTTGATTTTGGATACACAATATAAACAATCATTAAAGGAGGATTAATTTGGCTACACCAGATGGATTCCAATCTGTTTTGCAAGTTTATTACAATTCTCATTTTCTTAGAAAATTGAGAAGATGGGATTGCTCCACTGTCCTTGTGAGCTTGCAATGCCCTTAGTCTTGACTTGGATGTTTGACAGGAACCAAAGTGAAAGGCAGTCACCTACAAACTGCCAACCTGATTCTTTGTCTTCTTATTTTTGAACTTTGCTAAAATGTCCTTTCTACAAATCATAATTTTCCCATCACATTAGAAACAGATCTGATTTCAAGAGTATATCACAAATAAGTCACCTAAAATATGAACTATTTATAAAACAGGAACTATTATAAAACACAGACTACTTAATATTCCCTGAATCTACTATGCTGGTGTATAGTTTATAACATTTTACTTCTATGATATAAAATAGAGATTTGCCTCAGATAAACTAATTCAAAAGTTCATTCCTCTCTTCCACTTGGAGTTGATCATCATTCAGCAAAAATAAAAGATTCACATTTCTTGCTTAATGAACTTCCTGCCCAGAAGAAGAGATAGGAGCTAAGACAAGGTGGGTCATTTAAAAAAAAAAGGCAGAAATGACATGAAAATTTAATAGAAATAAAAAGATGCACTCATAAACAGAGATAGGAAAACATGCCTCGACCCTTTAAAGCAGAAGGGAGTCATGAAGAAAGTAGCTGAATTTATACAGAAATAGGGAGACTAAAATACAAGTTCCACACAGAAAAAGTTCAGAAGGAGCAAACACACACATGCATACGAATAACAAAAATTAGGGATATGTTCACAAAAAAGCTACATAATAAAATACCACAGAAATACAGTCGTGAATATACTGATATGAACAGATAAAAGACAAATCTATGCCAGAATGAGATAAGCAAGGGCTGAAGAGGTGGCCCAGCAGCTAAGAGCACTGGCTACTCTTCCAGAGGATCTAGGTCCCAGCACATATCACAACTGTAACTCCAGTTGCAGGAGATCTGATTCTCTTTCCTGGCCTCTGATAACACTAGACACATACATTGTACACAGGCATAAACACAGGCAAAACACCCATACACATAAAAAAATTAAAGTTTTTTTTATTTTATTTTTTTATTTTTTGTAATTTATTCACCCTCCCTCCTTCTTCCTTCTCACACTCCCCTACTTCTCAGAAAAGAGTAGCCCTCCTGCCCTACTATCTAACCCCAGGCTATCAAGTCTTATTAGGACTACCTGCATCCTCTTCCTGTGTGGCCTGACAAGGACCCCCAACCAGGGGAAAGTGATCACAGTGCTGACAACAGAGTCCATGTCACAGACAGCTCTTGCTCCCCCTACCAGAGAACCCACATGGAGACTGAGCCTCCTATCACCTACATCTGAGCAGGAGTTTTACATTTTCTCCCTGCATAGTCCTTGGTTGGTGCAACAATCTCTGCAGGCCCCCCAGGCCCAGATTTGTTGGCTCTGTTGGTCTTCCTAAGGTGCTCCTGTCTACTCCCTGTCTTTCTATTCCCCCACTCTTTCCTAAGATTCCCTGTGCTCTGCCCAAAGTTTGGCTGTGAGTCTTAGCATCTGTTTCAATCTTCTGCTGGGTGGAGTCTTTCAGAAGACATCTATCTATGGCAGGATCCCATCTTGTTCCCTTTCTTCAACCAGATTCCAGTGTCTATCCTGTTTGCCTTTCTGAATGAGAATTAAGCATCCGCCCTAGGGTCCTCATTGTTAATTAGCTCCATAATATAGGATAGCCATACTACAATCCAGACTTAAAGGTTTTTAAATAACACAAGTACACACAAGTAACCAAAATAGAAAGAAAACAAACAGAAAATTTTCAAGAGGATTAAAAAGGAGAGAGAGAAAAAACAAAAACAAAAAACACCATAAAAAAACTATCACGTAAACAGAAAAGCATATAAGCATCCAATAAGCCATGTGCTTATGAAGTTTGAGGAACTAAGAATAAGTAAGAAACTTTGCAAAGCAAAAAAGCACAAAGATGTCTACCAAGATAAAAGCGACCAGATTGTTGAAGCAGCAGGTCTCCTGGAAGAGCCCTTAGGTAATGTGCTTTGCCCTTGAGGATGAGTAGGAGACGTCTGTTGCCCATGCAGGCTCTGGAGTCAACAGGAAGCCTGGCTGTGCAGGTCTTTTTCTGAACTGTGGATCTATGAGAGACACAGCAGAAGTCCATCTGGTTCTGAACTTGAGATGATTTGGGGCCTTCCAAGGAACAGTAGGCAAAGCCTGGAGATGGTCTCATTGTGGTGACAAGTACTAGGGAGATGGGTATAGCAACTATATGGAGAGGGTAGGTTTATTGCTGGATGTCCTATGATTCATAGCAAAATTCTCCTCCTAAAATGAATCATCTGGTTCAAGATGACAATAGAGGGGCTGCGGAGAAGTAACATATTGCAATCTATTCTTACGAGGAAAAAAATAACCTTTCCATCTGACAGAAAACCAAGAATTTTTAAAAAATTATCTAGTTCCATGTGGTTTTGAGGGTTGATAAGAAGCACTGAAGGAGATCTGGGGCAGCCTTCTAGGGGATGCTGGTCCTCTTAGCTGCACACTTTGGGATACGTAACTCTCTTGTTGGTCTTCCCAACTGTGGTCAGTAAACTGGAGGGCTGCCATAGAGCAGATGTAATTTGTCAAGTTTAACTATCAAAAATGAAGGGGCGGGGGGACAGTGTGAGGATGATTCGGTGAGTAAAATGTTTGCATACAAGCATAAGGACCTGGATTCAGAACCCTGGGACCTTTGTAAAGCTATATGCCTAATGGAGCCATCTTACCTGCTCTCCTGCACTCACACACATGAAAAGATTTCTTTTTACCTGAAATGGAAAAAAAAAAAGCACAACTACCTGATAGCAATTATACTTTTGCTAATTGTTGAGAAAATGTAGGCTATTCACAATTTAATAAGATTAAAATATCTATCCTATCCATTACAATTGGAATGAGTTGAGCATTCCTAAATTATACACACACACACACACACACACACACACAATTATGTTTATCACATTATAGATAATACTTTGTTGTACATCCTTTTACCCAGTATTTGTACAAATCCTGAGATCTATGCCCCTGACTCAGAGAGAATTACATTCCTGATTATCTCTAGGGTCTCTTTGTAAAACTGGAGCAAGTAGGGAATGGTTAACAATTGGTACTATCAACGTAACAGGAGTAAAAAAAAAAAAACATTGGGGATAAACTCAGGAATCAATACTGAAGAACTGATGAGTTGTCTTTCTCTAAGACTAGCAAGCAATAGCCTCCCTGTTTGAACAAATGACTGTCTTTATGGAAATGTCAGTTCTATACCCCAGACATTACACTTTCTCAAAATCAACAAATTTTCTCTTGATCCCTAACCTCCTTCCCTTTTACTTTATCCTTCTTATCTCTTTTTCATGTTTGCTTCCATTCCTTCTTTTAGAATGCATTCATTCATTCTTTTTCCCATCCAACCTTTCCTAGGAATACTCCAAACTGAGGTAAATACAGCTCCCTCCTTGCCACTACGCTTTCTCTCTGGTATATAGCTGAACTTGGACCACAATGACAATTACATCTGTCGTAGATTCATAAAGAGAATAACAAGGAGCAAGAAGTCAGTCCCCTTCTAGGCATCTTATCTATGTGACGCAAAACCTTTGGCAGCTCCTAGATCACTGGAATAATTGAAAACTTCTCTCCAGGCTCCCCTGGTGTCCCTGAAACTCCCCCAATGGGTTCATACACCATCATACTTGCAGCCAATGATGGCTCTCCCACACCGTAGAAACATGGCAATCACTTAAGCCTGTACTTGTGTTCTCTCTCATCTGTCATTTTCCAAACACCAGTCATTTATACTGCAGTACATTAGCCACTAGACAGTTCCTAATCTGTCATCTCTTTTCTTTGATCCACTCTATCTATTCAATGGAGAAACTGCTTGAATAGACTTGCCCTTGCTAATGAGGAGCTGGGTATCTAACCTTGCTCCCAGCTTATTCTTGGGCAAAGAGGGTGGAGAATGCTACAAAGCCAAAGTGTGACCTTGTAATTCCTTGTTAGAGACACCAGTTTGAAATCAAACATTTAAAGAAAACTGAAGGAGCGTTCTAAAATGCGGTAACTGCCCGTTTCATTCTGCCCTGGTAGAGATAATCATTTTTATTGAAAAATTATTTATTGATGTGCTTGTGTATATGTATGCATACGCACAGAGGCCTGAAGTGGATTCTGGGTTGCTTGGAGCTGTAGTTATAGGCAGTTGGAACCTGTCCAACATTGATGCTGGGACCTGAATTCCACTTATTTACAACAATAGTAAGTTCTCTATGGTCCCCTGCAAGAAGGGAATGTCCTCATAAAACACTAAGCCACTTTTCTAGCCCAGACATGATCTTTTGATTCTGAACTCTGCTGTTATGTCCCTGGAACTGCTAAATCATGAAGGTTATTGCACTATGAAGGGAGAAACGAGGCATCATGGTTGCTAAAAATCCCAGGTAGTGCACTGAGGATCGGGGTTTTAGTCCTGTGTCTGCCGTTAAGTGTGATGCTAAGGTAACTTAGCATCACAATGAGAGCTAGCATTTATCAGATAGTTGGTATATGTTATAGTTTAAAATCTCTGACATTTTCTTCATAAAACTCTATAAGGCCTGACTGTAAATGGTAATGTGCTGAAAACTCGGGACTTAGGAGGCCGAGGACTGGAGGAACATGAAGTTAAGGTTAGCCTAGGCTATACAGCTAGAACTTGTGTCAAAAGCAAACAAGCACACCCTAACAGATTGACAACACTGACATCCCTATTATGGAAATTATATATGTATGCATGCATACATATACATGCACAAGGCTGAAGACAGTGACTGGTAAGTCAGGATCTCTGGTGTTTGGAATGCCCAACTCCAAAGACAGGTATAAAACTAAGTAAACTCTTGACATTACATTTTGGTGGGTGTTGGTAGAACTATGGCTTTCCTTGAATTTAGTAATGAGGATGTGTCATCTTCCTTACATTACAGAATATCAAAGACATGAGCCATACATGCTCATGCAGTTCACAGACAGTGGACTTGGCAGTGATGACCTTTTCTGGAGTTACAGTCCCTGCAAGCCCCACTTATGTGATTCAGTTTGTGGTTTGGCTCTTAACAAAACAGGATATGAGTAAGTAAGTTATAGAAAGCTAAATTTAGACTGACCAATATGTGTTGTGGTCATAATTCAGGTAAGTGACAGCTAATTGCTTGTCACCTTCAATTCATATTAACCTGCCCCAACATTGTAGGCAGCCAACTAGAGGTAACAGATCCTATCTAAATCCAGTCCTGCGTCCCCAAGCCATCCATTCTCCCAGCTGTTCCCTCTTCTGCTTTGCTTTGTTTCATAAAGATAGTCATTTAACTTCCCGTCAACTTCAGCTCCTAATTGCTACAACCAGATGGAAGAACTCACTGCTGGGTGAATCAGAGACTATTTCGTTCTGTGACATTGACTGAGAGAGTCCACATCCCCACAGGAGAATTCTGATTGAATCACTTGGTTACTATTCCACTCAACATCTGGCAAGATTTTGCTTTGCCTTTTATCAGAAAAAAAAAAAAAAGAATTTATGGCTTTTAAGCACATTTCAAATAAATATACGTAAGTAGCTCAAAAAATCCACAGATACAGATTTCTGCACCAAAAGTTGTTTCTTTCTTTCTTTTTTTTAAAGCACTTTAATAAACTACATGGAAGAATAAAGCAAGTGCTCGCTTTTGTAATAAATGTAATTTGGGTGGATTATGGATGTACTCAGGCAGACAGACAGACACAGATGGACGGACAGACAAATGTAGCTAATATAGATATAGATGTATTTCCCCCTGGGATTACGCATGTCCCATACATTTGCCTTTCTTTCAAATCGTGTTAATTGGATATCACTCTGCCCTTTCCTCCTTGGAAGCATCACTTCTCAGGTGCAAAGTTCCTTGTGTGATTTGAGGTGATGGGTCTGCAGAGCTGAGCAAGCTCACAAATTGTTATCGATCCTCATTAAACACCTGAGACATGTGAGTTATTTTCACATACCTCAGTATCTACGGGTCACCACTTGCACAAACATTCTGAGAAGATTCCCCTTCTGTTCTTAATTCCAAGATAAATAAATGTCACTTGTGCAGTTTTGTTTCTGGGTTGATTTTTTTTTTCACTATTGAAAAGAGCTTATAAGATCAGGAGGTAGAAAGATTGTCTCCTTTGATTCAATTATTCTCCTTCTTTGTTGTCTTTGGTATTTTCTCTACCTCATTTAGAGCTTCATATGAGTAGCAGGAAGAACTGGCATTTACTAAGGGCCCTCCTGTGTGACATAATAGGCAGTGGGTTTCACCTCCTTTTATCACTGCTATAACTCTACCAGGCAGTGTTATTATCAAGCCAAGTGTTTGATGAGGAAATCCATTTTAGAAATATGAGTATCATTTTCAAGACCACATGGCCATAAGAAGGCAGGGCGACTGCTCAATAACAAGTCAATCTGACTCCGAGTTTAGCATTATTTTTCCACTACATTGAAGCACTGTCTGAACATGATAATTTGTTCAGTAAACTTTACCTATATGTAGTTGATATGATAAACTTAGCTTGATTAATACCTTTTTTGATCATAGTCCACCAGTCCTGCCTCCCTGTAGAAGTTTTAAATCCCAACCTCAACTTCCCAGCTTCTCTTGCAGCTAAGAGTGGCATGTGAACCAGTTCTGAGAAATTCTGGCCAACAAAACATATCTGAATTTCTGCCTAAGGATACAGAAATAATACTGGGACTAAAAGGCAATAAATAGAAGGTAAGAAATCAATGCACAAGGGGTGTTGAAGCCATAATACAGAAAGAGTCTGGCCCCCAAATGGCAGCTATTCTACCCTGAAGCACGTACTTCTAGATTTGTTTTTCCTCTAACCATCTTTTTTTCCATTTTGTGAAACCAATGCTAGTTTTCTGTTCGCTGCAGCTGAACACATTACAGTCACCCAGAACTAAAGAAATTAATCTAGCCTCAGGAAAGGGCATCTTCCATAGATAAACTGTTTCTATTGAAGGACTAAATAAAAAGGACTATTTTTATAGACATTTGGTGTTTAGAGAAAGTGTTCAAAAAGGGAAAGATCAATATGCCAGGAGAAGGGAGAATAAATTTCTTGTAGAAAAGAGAAATTGAACTAGAACTTTTAGAATCCATGAAGGAGGAATCCTCTTTGTTTTTGGGATGCACAGAGATCAGGCATCAAAGAACATAGGGAAGAGAACTCATTAGCCACAGGGCTGAAATAAAATTAGGTAATTGAAGTGGAGGAGAGTATATAAGGCTGGGAAATCAATGTTCAGAGGCCAGGTTTTATGCTGTGGAAAGTCTTGAACATTAAGACATCACTCAGTATCATAACAAAGTGGTGATGCTTAATACAATCAGACAGTAATAGATGTGATTTGTTGATGTAGGTATCAATTGGAAGATGCAAGAACATCAGTGAAATGCATGAGTTAAGGTGTAAAAGAATAAAGATACAATGTGAAGATGCTAGGGAATTAGAAAAACTTTGTTAAGAAGAAATCCACCAGACCTAAGAAAAAGAAAGACTAGATCTTCCAAAGAAAGAGATGATGTTTCCCAGGGAAGAGAATGGCAGAAGTAGTAAAATGAGAGCTGGCTTTCCATCACATCAGGGACTCTACAGCTTTTCACTCAAATTGTAGGAGTCTGTTCTGCTGTACGCTCTTCGCCCTTGGAGAACAGGCATTTGGGTTTACCCCTTTCGACTGTAGTATAAAGGTTGACATGTTGAATAATTACCTTACTTGACTTTTGTTATTGCTGTCAACAGAGAAAGTAAAAGGATATGTTAATGAACATTTTTTCCTTATTTTTGAGAAACTAATATTAGAACTCCAGACACTGGTCTTGGGTGGTTGTTGTTTGGTTTCTTGATTGTTTGTTTGTTTGCTTGCTTGCTTTTAACCAATGTTTAAGAGGGCGTATTACCACATACATTACCTCTACAAGTCAGCAGTGAGGATTATCAAGAGCCTCATGGCAAGTTCATCCACTAGATTACAATTTCTATAAAACTGTCACTGCCCACAAACTTTACTCTTTTCCATGTTCACCTCATTGCAACAATTAACCAAGATGGTTTCCACTACTCTGTGTGAGTGTCAACTTGAGGATTGTGTCATGGAACATGATGATGTGACATTAGACTGACATACTTTTCAGCCTCTGGGACTAGAGTCAACATTACATTAAATTCTCATAATTTATTTCAGGAAATAAATGGGGGAAAAGGAAGGGAGATGGGAGAAGGAATGGAAGGTATTTTTAGTGGCTAGCCTGAAACTATAGATTATGTCTGCATAGTAGGTAATAGCAACTTTATGCAAAAATGTGCTAGCAAGTCCTTTCCGGGAGTTCTGAATTTTGATGAAGCAACTCACAGCTATTGAACACCAGTAATGCCAGGGGTTTAAGCGATTTGCCTGTTGTGGCTCATAGAACATCCCTGTCAGGTGCTAAAACAAGATAAAATGAAACAAAGAGGCAACTTGATGCATGAGTTTTACAGTGGTGGTTAGTAGGTTTTAGACCAGTGATTCTGAACATTCCTAATACTGTGACCCTTTAATACAGTTCCTCATGTTACGGTGACCCTCAACCATAAAATTATCTTCATTTGCTAATTTATAACTGTAATTTTACTACTGTGAGGAACTGTAGCTTAAATATCTGTGTTTTCTGATGCTGTTAGGTGGGCCCTGTGAACAAATCATTTGACTCCAGAGGGGTAGCACCCCACAGGTTGAGAACCACCGTCTTAGCAGGTCTTTCTCACAGCTACATTTATCCCTCAATTCATTTAGTCCTTATACAGTAACACTCCTTGGAGAAGTCTGCCAGGATTTTCCCTTGCCATGTTCTTCTCTGCCTACTTTCTTTTTCCTCGAAAGTATGATTCATTGCATTCTTTTTACCAATTTGGCTATAAACTTGTTCTCCTATTCAGTTCAAGCCTCAGAGACTCAGAGTGTGGCCTGCGTTCTTTCCCCTGAATTCCCAGTATCCCCTAAATCCCTAGACACAGAGTAAATTTCAAGCTACTTTAAGATGTACAAATAACCTCTAAAGATATCAAGAATGCATTCTGTCTATTGAAAAAATACCTCTCCCAGTGAGTGTCAATCCCTAGGGTCAGACTTTGTCATCAAGAACACAAATAAACAGAACGCTGAGAATTGTCCTGTGTCCCTATCATATGTCAGGGAATTCTTCCCCTCCATCAACTAGAGCGCTTAGCAGAAGAGGTGCTCAGGACCACCCAACAATGTTAAATCCTTCCCGGTAGTGCAGTGACCACACTCTCTTTCCTCTCCAAGTGGACTTTATGCAGTTAACACTTGCACCCAAGGTCCTCAACCCTCTCCTCCATAACAAATAACCAATTATCTAATCTGAGGTAATGTGGGCTCTGATTAAATCTAATGAAGACATGGTGGCCGAAGCCCTGTTTGCTACATGCAGCACTATTAGGGAAGATTAATCACCTTTTAACCAGAAGTTCTGTATTCTGGCTCCAAGCAGCCAGAGAGGGGAGAGGAGCATCCATCACTTCATCCAAGCAATACCAAACACTGCTGCAGCCATCCATCAGGGAAGCACTGACCGACTGCAGCAGGGGAGAGTAGCCAACAGAACAGCAAGGGAGAGAGGCTAAATAAGGACAGACACACGAGAGCAGGGTGGGGAGCAGAG
Organism: Meriones unguiculatus; assembly: GCF_030254825.1. Taxonomy (NCBI): domain Eukaryota; kingdom Metazoa; phylum Chordata; class Mammalia; order Rodentia; family Muridae; genus Meriones; species Meriones unguiculatus. The sequence goes on along the minus strand of NC_083355.1, from coordinate 95,485,692 downwards.
TGCAGTGTGGCAGCATTATGGAGCAAAGTGTTGCTTCCATAATAATGTATTGTTCCCCAAACCAGGCCCCGTGTTTCTGACCTACTAGCAGGAGACCATTCTTGCCTTCACTTCTCTTTGGGTATACATTCTTAGAAGAAAGACGCAATGCTCGCATCAGCTGTTGTTTTGGAAATGACTATTATAGAATGTAACTTGAATAAGTGATGCACCAGGAGGCATTTATATTCCTATTTTCACATGACGTGTTGCACTGGCTCATGTTCTTCAGACAGATTCTTTTCTATCAAAAGCTTGCAGTAAACATGAAAAGGAACTGCATATTGACTGCTCCTCTTTCTAAATCCCCGAGAAAATGACGCTTGCCCAAAACACATAGGACTTGACATCTTCTGAAATGACACCATTATGGGAGTTCAAGCTCTCCATTCAAAAGCAAAATCCCCAAATTACAAATGTCAACAAGTAAATGCAGCACAGATTTTGTTTAATTGTAGTTCTATGTCTTCAATATCTGTTGCCAAAACACACAAAAACCAAAAACATCTACAGGCCAGGCACCTCCATTGAGATAATTGTACTCTTATAGCTTCATAGCCCCTGAATTTAAAATTATACATCTCTGTAGAAAAAGTAGAATGACATCAAAGACCTTTACACCCTGATAGATGGCCACCACCAATCAATATATTCTTCACTCAACACGTGTCATAGATACAGGAATTCAAGTAGATGGATGACCATTTTGAAAATAAACTTCCTTACAGGCTTCAACTGTATGGTGCTGCTTAGGCTAATTTCCTAATTTCACATAATCTTGTATTTCTGAATTAAGGGCCCATTGTTGGTGCCACTTCTTGTGGTGCTTATCACATTCATTCTCATATTAGAGCAAATTTTATACCGGCCATCCTCTCCACTAGATTGTACACTCTTGAAGCATGGGCCGAAAATCATACTCATCCGTAAATACCCTGAAGAGCCTCGCACTTTGCAAGTGAATAGAGGCACTTAATAAACATCAGTAGAATTGGATATTTTGAAGAGACCATACATCAAAGAAGAAAAATGAAATTAATTTTAATTGAAGCTTATTAAAATGCACTCTCCCCTCTCCTACTGTATGGGAAATTCAAGCCAGCATGAGCTCAAGAGATCATCTTCAGTATCAAAATTAGAGAGTATTGTTCTTCAGCCTCTGGGTGTAGCTAGGTGAAGTGGTGAGTTTATGGCCAGAAAAGAGTGCATTTATAACCTGAAAACTCCACTTCACAAGGCTGAGTGACCCTGAGCAGATTCCTTGATAGTGCTGAAACTTGGTTTTCCTATCTGTCAGCTTATAGGGTGACTATGGGTTTTTTCCATAGAGAGCATATAGAACAAGTTTCCAGCATGACCACTGGTTCACGATCAGCATTTATCTATAAAAGCTGCAATCAAATCCTGTAGTAAAACTTGGGCCCCACTGTGTTATGACCTAAATCTAAACTTCATTTTATTAAATAATACTGGGAGAGCCACATACCTCTAACTAAAAACTTTAATATCCAAGATTCTCATAGGATTGAGGGAAAGCTAGCATGCTCACCAACATATTTATATGGGCTATGAATGACAAGGATGTAGATTGGTTCTGTTCTCTTGTGTGTGTGTGTGTGTGTGTGTGTGTGTGTGTGTGTGTGTAATGTGTGCCTAAGTGAAATGTATGCTTCCAAAAATAGGTGAGTTTATTAATGTGCATACTTAGAGAAGCCTACTGTACAAATAGCAGGGTGCCAGGGTCCTATACACTAAATGGAATGAATGGTCTTCTTCACCAAAGATCAGGAAAAAAAAAACAACATTTATTTATTTATTTAATCTTCTTTAATTGACTTCCTCATCAGTGCCATATATCAAAACTCCACCCCTCTTCTCAACCTCATCACCATGCTCTTCCCATCTCAAGAGAAAATTGCCGTGCACATCATGAGGAACCCTGAAGCCCTCCTATTTTGCCTTTCTTCTACCTTTGTTTGCATCAGCTCCTGTCCTCTTTCTAGTCATATTCAATAAGTCCTGTCTCTTCCAAACATTTAACTTCTGTCATTATCCTCTGCAAACTGCATAATGTTCTCAGAAAACCGGCAATCTTCAACCTATACCATCCTCTGGGCTTCAGTCCAGCCTTGCTTTCTCTCACAGCCTTAGTCAGGGCTTCCCTGAATCTGATGCTCAGGCTACTTCCTACATACTTCCTCTTGCTTTACTGCTAAACTGATCTCCTAGGAAGAGCACAGCTGCCTCCTAGATCTCCAAGCTGCCCTTGATGTTGAAGAAAACTCCCTCTTCATGAGGCTCCACTCCAATGAATCTCTGTGCCACTGAGGACCCCTGATCCTTCTGCCTTTCTGGGCTTCCCTCTTTGTATGCGTCACCTCATTCAATCTCTATTCAAATGTCCCATCTTTACAGAAGCTGCTTTCAGCCACAGAATCCCTGGTCCTGTTTATTTCCTTCCTGCCTTCCACTTTTTTAATTGATGTGATGGTTAGTGTTATCTATCAACTTGATAGACTCTAGAAATACCCGGAAAATGGGCCTATGTGCATGCCTGGTGATGGGGATTTTCTAGATTACACTAATTGATGTTGGAAGACCCATCTTAATTATGGGCTAGAGGCCATTCCCTGGGCAGGAGACTGTAGATGTGGGAAAGCTAGCTAAGTGTGCACTTGTTCCTCTGTTTCCTGATAGTGGATGAAATGTGTCCAGATGCCTCAAGGTTTTATTACCTTGACTTCAAGTCTTACCTGTACCTTGAACGTTAAGCTAAACTAAACCCTTTCTACTTTAGGTTGCACTTGTCATTTTCACACTTCATCAGGAAAAGAAAGTAAAGCATTTTTCTTCAGAGCATGAATCACTATCTTTAATTATATTGTGTGTGTGTGCATGTGTGTGTACAGAAAAACAGAGACTGTTCCTTGCACTAAACTTAAATAAATGATGTGAAGTTATCTGAAAAGATACATAATCCTTCAATTTACAATTTACTGTCTGGTGAGATGAGAAATGGTTAGATTTAATTAAGCCATTGGCAAATTCCAGGTATTGGAAGGAGAATTGTATAGCTGTGTCCTCTGCTGCCTTCTAGCCCAGAGATCCTATCATAAGGGCTTATTACCACCTTGAATGAAGGGAGGGCACAGGGGTTAAGTGAGCACCACTGAATAACAATGGCAGGACCTTTAGAGAGGCCTGGAGCTCCACAGTGCTCTGCCCCTCACAATCCTGCTAAGAGTCTATAAGTGGCTATTAATTGTACTCAGGTTTAACAAAGTAAACATTTTTTTCCAGCTCTCCTAGACAAAGAAAGCTTTAAGGAATGAGGTGAAAAAATTCCTTGTTCTGACATACAAAAAAAGATTTTGATAAGTGGAGAGAAGACAAGAAAACAGATGTCTGATTAGCAGCTATAATTCCTGAGAGCCTGGGTAGGAGGGCTTCAGAGCCTGCAAGCACCTGGCTATTTTTACTTTTGATTTAGAGAAACATAAGCTTTCATCTTAAAATGACAACCTATTCTCTTTAGGACAAGTGCAGAGATCATGGTGATATTTTATGGTAAAAGTCTCCACGAATGTGTTTACTCCACATTCATTTCACATACATCTATTAGGGGCTTACTCTGTAAAAGAGAGTAAAGAATAAGAAGAGGGACAGAATGCTGTACAGAGGAGGACTAATGTGAAGAGATCATAGCAGTGACATGTTATCATTGTGATGGAATGAGGGATCCCTGAGAATGGAGACTCAGATCTGTACTACACAAGAGGAGGAATTGTTCAGTGGCAGGGAAATTGGGGGCATGAAGAAAAATGACTTCTCCCATCCATGTTTCCTCACTTTCTATTTCCTTTTTATGTTTCTGCTAGGTTTTTCTTTGTAGCCAACATTTTTACTATGAGAAGAACAGACTTTAGGGTCACCTAGGGGTCTCTTTTGCTGGTGAGAGTTCTAAACGTTTCCTTGCTTCTTTGTCTTAGAGGTTGGTATAGCTTGACAGCAAACCAGCGTCACCAGATACTGGTGGAAAACATACAGAGATACATCCATGTGCTTCTGTGAGGAGAAACTTGGGTTCCTTATCCGTTTCCCTACATCCCACCCTTTTGCCAGATCCCCAGAAAGCAGACAGAGTGAAGAGGTTCTGGGTAGACTGATCTCTTCACTTAAACATTGATGTTGACCAATGACCAGTTTCTTCTTCCTCTCTAAGACAAACTTTTGGTGAGAATTTTCCCATGGGAGTGAACCATTCCATGGGACTTTTGATTCTCATACCAGTGGGCTCCAATAGAAGGTAACAAGTAGCTTCCCCATCTTTGTTTACATTGTCCAATGCTCTATGATAGTCTAAACCAACCAATTCAAAGGAAGAAAACCCATCCAAGCTCAATGTACATATATAAGAGCCCTGACACAAATAGTAAACTCAGGCTCCAGGTCCCCTCCCCATCCTGGAGAGTCCGTCTTTTTGTGTGTTTTGTTGTCTGTGTGTGTGTGTGTGTGTGTACACATGCTTTTGCTTTTGATAAAAAATCCAGCTGTGTGTTGAGTCCTTGCTTTTCATGCCTTTTTGTTTTTTAAATTGATGATGAAAAATAATCTGTCCAGAAATTCTAGGCATCAATACTTTCATTGTGTCAATTTAATTCCTAACGCTTTAGCCGACTATTTGCAGAAAACATGGCAACTGAGCTCTCCTCATTGCATGTATTGAAAATGACATGTAGGCTTCACCAAAAGCCTAAGACTCCTGTGTAATACTGATGCTGAATTTGTCCTAGATGAATGTGACCATTTCTGATCCAAAGTGACTCAACCTCACCGGCTGTGTATTCTTCTTAAATTACTTCCATTACTGAAACCAGGATTCAAGACTACAGAGCCTGATCTTTGAGTTGGGATCCAACTTACAGAGAGCAGTGGTTGATGCAGAAGAGATGAAATAGCAAAATTATGGTGGAGAGGTGAGCTAGGCAGCGCTACTTTCTTCAGCGGCGGCAGGGCTGTGTGGATGGAGCCATGATCATATCTTGTAGAGCAGGACTCTAGTTGCTCTTCAGATTTTGGTCAGATTTGTAAACTATGGTTGTGTAAATGAATGTGGGAACTATAAAAACTGGACAATGGTAAAAGGCTTTTGAGTGTTCAATGACCAAAACTTAGTTAAAAATCAAGTGTATGATGAACTTGAGGTGTTTTTTAAAGCTTGTCCATGTGGTATTGTGACTTCACTACAGCCTGGGGTCTGTGCTCTTATGTGTACTTTGCAGTACCATGTGATGCCATGTGATGCCAGTGGACACTCTTGACATTCCATGACAAGGAAGAAAAACTGTTGAGCATTATAAACTACAATGTTATTACTACACATATGAAGTTTTCTGATTTCCATAAATTATGGTTTAAGTAAAGGTAGGGGGAGCTTTTAATAGGTTCCCACCAACATTTCTTGGGATGTAAGTATCAAATTCAAATATCTTTGGGCTCTGTTATAATGCTTGGTATTTAGATATTTCTGTTTGAATTGTTGACTCAAATTACATCAAACAATAATTAAATTAATTTTAACTTGGAAATTAGGATAGAATTTCTAATAATTTTTGAAATGGTCTTAAATATATTTCTGCCATTTTATACTGTGTATTTATGCAAGATGACATTTTCAGCATGGACATTAATAAAATCAAACTATCAACCAACTCTGAAAAATGTTTTAGAGACTATGTCTGCAGAATCAAAAATTAAGCCAAGATTTAATTCTTTATATGAAAACAAAAACAAGCATATGTATCTCATTAATGTGTTTTCATCTTTAATAAATGGCAAATTACATGTATGGCTAATAAATCATTGTTTTTTTATAATTTATTATCAATACAAATTTGCTTTATGCACCCATTTTATAAGCCTATCTGTACAATACTGTATAAAGTTTCTTAGGTGAAAGGGATATGTACAGACTAGTGAAACTTTTATTGCCTGTGTGAATGAGAACATCAATTTAGGGTACAAACCTCACATGTATTGAAAGATGATATAGTTGAGCCATGAGTTCAAAGTCAGCTTGAGGAAGAAAAATAAATTAAATAGTGGAGATATTTGCCCATATGAGGAGTTAATCCAGTCATGGAATCATTTCTTCTTCCATATATTCCCAAAGGCCCATGGAGACAGACATACCATTTGCTCCAGAAATACCTAAAGGCCATTGTTCTAAAAGCTAGGTTGATCACAAGGCATGAGAAAGCTGCAATGTCTCTTATAGAGTTTATGTCTGCCCGTGAACCTTTCCCCAGCTCTCTATTCCAAATTGGGTTGTTGCTGTGGAGTCAATTCTAAACCTTCCCTGCCATTTCCTCGATGTCTTTGCTGTTTACAGCCATAATCTTGGCTGCAAACAGCATCTCCTTTGTCCTTTCTGTTCACAGAGCCTTGGCTGCAGTGGCAGGGATTGGAGAGCAAGAAAAACTGTTCCTAATTATATAAAGGTTAAATTGTTTGCTCAGGGTCATTTGGTTATGCCTTAGCAGAGTTCAGCAAACCCAAATCCCCTCGTTGAGGTTAAATCCTTTTGCTGAATGTACAGAGAGCACCTTGAACCTCTCCTTTCACAACATTCATCACTCTTGTAGCTATTTATTTAATGCCTATGTTCACCACACTGTTATAGACTTTTGTAGCTAATACAGTGTCTGTCATTTTCATTGGACCAGTCCCTGAATCTAGCACACACTTGGTATAAGGTAGGTACAAATTTTTTTTATTTAAATTTTATTTAATTACAAATAGATTATTTAAAATTTTAAGGTGGACCTGGGTGATGACTATCTGTAAAAGGCATTGCACACACTGTAAGGGCCTAAGTTTAGATCCCTAAAACCCATATTAAAAAGCCAGGCATAGTCATAAGTGTCTATAACCCAAACCCTGACCGAACAGAGATAGCTGTGTCCCTGGAGCACTTTGGCCATTCCATCTAGCCAAACCAATAAGTTTTAGGTTTATTGAGAGATTCTGCCTCAAAAATTAAAGGTAGGGAGTGAATTAGGAAAGTCACTCAATGTTGACCTTGGGCTACCACAGTGCACGCATGTGTACCTGCATGCACATATGCATACACAGGACACAAACACAACAGCAATATAACATACATGTGATGTAAATAATAAGACATTTTAAAAGTTAAGCTGAGTGTGTGTGGGGGGGGGGATAGGGATTTAGCTCAGAGGTAAAACATTTGTCTAGGGAGTTCAAGGTTCTAAGTTTGCTCCTCAGCTCGAAGTGAAGAAAAGGCAAAGTTACAAAATGATAACAAAAACAAACAAATAAACAAAACAACCAACCAACCAACCAACAACAAAAAGCAAAAAGAAAGGAGGTAACCAGCTGGGTCTGGTAAGGGAAGCCTATTATCAGAGCAATGGGGAGCTTGGAGACAGAAAAAAAAAATGCAGGTTCTAGGTTATCCTGGAAAACAAGCAAGAATCTGTCTCAAAACAAGGAAACCACTGTAGAATTCCTAGAAACTATCCATTTAAAATGGTTTCTTGAAATCTAAAACCCTTGCACAACATGGTTGTTTTGAGCCTGCCAAGAGCCAAGGATTGAAGGTGGCCTTTGTAGCGCACCTCTGTTTACTACTAAGCCAAAGCAGAGGTGCCGCTGGGTGCATGTAAACTGAGTCAGTGTCCTTCCAGAAGCTGCTTTATGGGTAATAACTCAAAGATTTATTCCAGGAACACAGAATTGCTTGTGTTCATATCCTGCCACAGGAGAACAAGCTACCTGGACCTGTGACAGCTTCACTGGGTAGATAGGAAAGAAAGGCGACAGGGCATATGTGTAAGTCGAGAAGGGTGAGGCACACAATCTAGAAAGTCACTAAATGCCCTTCAAACCTGGCCCTGCACACAGGGAGGCTACCTGAAAGCTGCCGTGAAGAGAACAGAGAAGAAGGCCAATGAGGTTGAAGAGAGAGCTACCTGTAGTCGCGAGCCAGAAATTCTGAAAAGACATACTATTTGCACTGCATCCAGAAAACAGTGAAGATGTTGTTTTCAGCGAAACACCATCCATCAGTGTTCATTTGCTATGTGAAAATCTGCTCAGAATCCCATGTGACAGGGAAGGCCACACCGCTCTGAGTAGAAAGCAGAATCTGTGTCATAATTCCAAGGGCAATTCTTCTTGTAAGAGGGACTGGAAAACTCCATTTAATGAAAGCTGTGATTTAGCATTTTCTAATCAACAAAACAGTTTGCAATCTCTAATATGAATAGGAACAGGAAGACATTCAGCATCTCAAAGACAAAGCTTTTTCCGGAAAAAGCTAATGATCCCTTCCAGAACAGTGCTAACCCACAGGAAGTAAAGTGGGCTATTGCTTTTAGCAGGTACTGAATACCAACATTGTGAAAGTAGTTTTGGTATACAGAGAATTAAGCGTAAACCAAATCAGCTTTCAACCCTGTCTCTGTAACAAAGCTCAGGAAACCACAGATAGACACCAGAGAAATAATGAACTAATCAATGGTTACAATATAAGATGACTTTTGTAAGCCATTATAATACACTCACATTGTACAGATTCCTTTTTTTTTTTAACTTCCTGTAAAATAACATTTGAACTTGGGAATTCACAAGTACTGAGAGTTTACAGGAGTCCAAGAGCCCTTTTTGACTTGTAGGACATTTGTCTCTGAGTCTTATTGAGTGAATTTTTTACCTGAAAACTCATGAATGAGGTTCTTACCACCATTCATTTCTTCCTAACACACACACACACACACACACACACACACACACACACACACACACACATACACGCATGCACACATACATGCATGCATACAGGCAGGCACATACACACACACTGGAAGGAATGTGCTTAGCAGAGGTTAAATGAATGTGGTCTGAAACTTTACAAGGCCTCTCTGTTCATAATTTGGGAGAAAATGTTGAAAATAGCAAGCAACCCTTAAATAATTAAGTCAAGGAGCTTGTCTGTTCTTGCAAAATCAATTTTTCAATAGGTTGTAAAGTTCCAGAAGGAGAGGCAAGCTCAAAAATCATCCTGAGGGTTAGGAAGCTGTGACAAAATCCCACAGAAGGCTGTCTAGGTGCTCCCTTGGGGCTGCACATCTGCTCTCTTAGGTGCTGTTAACCTTCTATAAAACGGGGATGAATGGCATGCATTGTATGGGATTACACGAGAAACACTGAGACATTTCTTTAAAGTTTCAGCTATGTCTTTTAGAAAACAGCTCATATTCAACCTGTACTCATTCTCTCTAATCCTGAACCCTACCTACATACCCCAACCTATATGAACATCATTATGGCCCGGGCCACTGAATTCTCCCAACACCTATGCTCACATTTTATCCCTGAACCTCTCTCTCCTTCCTCTTGAAGTCTAGTTGTTGTTCTAGACTGCCTTCTCAGACCCTGCTTTGATTTAGTGCCCCTTCAATGTCTCTCACAGCGTCTCACATCTCACTGCCTTCTAATAACCGAGCACACAGCCAACAGTTCAATGCCATCTCTTAACCTTTCCCACCAAGACAGACTGGGAACTCCCCTCCCCTTGGGCATCAGGCATTTTCAAAGCAGTGTTAAGGTACTACTGGAATCTGCTAAAAAATCACCAATAGTGTTAATGTGTAAATGGTAAGCTCTTTATAATATAAGCTCCTCATACTGTATGTTCTCTCTCTTTCTCGCTCTGTGTATGTGTGTGAGAGAGAGAGAGACAGAGAGAATCTTTTCTTGGATAAAAAAAAAAAAAAAAAAAACTACAAGAGATGGGGCAATCCCAGATGTTCTTGCTGTGTGACACTTGTTGAACAAAAGCACTGTCAGTCAGACAGGAAGCCATACCAGTGAGGCCAACACCAGTGGTCACAAATGTCTTTAGATAGCTATATAATGCGTTGGGTCCTGAAGGCACATCCCCAAGAAAACTGCTTGAAACAGTTTGTACTAGATGTTTTACAATAACAAGCCATAGATGAACTATTTCTACTTCAAGAGTGAGTGGGGCATGCTTCCCCTGGGATGGCAAGTTCATGACTGGCCCAAAACATAAAAGAGTTAATGACTCTGAGTGACACTAGACGCAAGGCTATGATCGTCCAAACAAATGCCTGTGATTGATCTGACCACCCACTTTTCTAGTCTGGGAATCAGCTGGGAATCACTCTGATGAGCTGCTTCCCCTGATGTTACAGCATGAAGACCAAAGCAGTGCAGCCTCAGCTGGAAACGTGAAGAAAGAAGCAGCAGAGAAGAGCAGAGAGTTCTGGGGAGGCAGAAGCAGCAGTAGGGACAGCTTGAGGCTGAATAAGTGGCCAGCTCATGGGGCAGCGGATCCTACTCTAGGGCAGCAGACTGTCCCTTCAGGCTCCACACAGACTTGATCCTGTGGGTGGGGCTGGGTGCACCAGCTGGTGCCTTGACAATCAGCAGCTTGACTCCCTCGGGGAACCCGAGGTCTCCTGTATCTTGTGTGCATTACCTAGTGGTCTGACAGCTAAAAATCTACACTACCTGGTCTCACCAGTGTCCGCACAGTTTCTGCTTCTCAGTGGTGGGCTTCCGAACAGCCCAGCATATGTTCATGGCTTCCAGGCATGAACACATGTATAACTGCTTTCGCACTAACTGGGTCCAGCTACGCTGGATTCTGTCCCAGTGGCTCTCGTTTTGTTTCCTGTACCCAGTGCCGGATTCTTTGAACAACCTTGTTTGAGAATAGCATCCAACTGCTCAGCTCTAAACCTGAGGGTAAAGAGGCAGCAATCATCATGTCAGTACTAAATTAATGGGGCAGAGGCCTTAGTGTGTTTGTTTGAAAACTGAAGGGAAGCCACCTTGGAAGCCTCAGACCTACTACTGGTAACACCTTCAGGCCTGAATCCAAGTAGAAAATGCCGGGTGTGGTGTCATAGTCTTGTGAGCTTCCAGAAACCACCCAGTGATCTTCTACAAGGATTCCAAGCATCTGAGATCCTGACCCCAACAGTAAGACAGGCTTGTGCCTGGGCAATCCTGGCCATTCCCAGTGGAATGGTGTCCTAAGAGGAACAGGTGCTCTAAGTCGCTCTAGACAGACACTGACAACTGAAGAAGCAGCTGCAGGGGAAAGAGCCATCCAGTCAAGAGCAAGGGAAGTGGAAACAGATGAGATGAGAATAGAGAGATGACAAAAGCTTGTAAGGAACCAGAGAAGAGGCCAGCAGACCTGGGTGCCAGTAGACATCCAGGTTGCTAAGGATCCTTGGTCTAAAGCCCCAAGGTAAGAGTTGGGAGCTGGGTGCTGCAAGAGGTCAAGGGGCCACAGTAGTTTTTATATATGAGTATTTGAAGTGTTTCTTGCCTGCTTGTAATTTCTATTCATAAAGTCCCTCAACCCACTGGCTTGTTCCATCCCTGGAGTTAGAATTCTTGAAAGATGGAGTATTTGTTTCATGTCTGTCTCCCTACCGCTGCCCAGCATCTTGCTTAGCACATAGTAACATTCAGAAATGAGTGGGTACACTCTTCCATGGTCAGACCTTATGGAGAGCTGATTCCGTCTAAATTACCCACTACTGCCTCACATTGTAGTTTTATCTCACAAAAATGACCTTTTGCTGACAGGAAATTATCAACAACAACAAAAAGTCCTTCCTTGGTGGTAAGAATTAGAGAATTCATCGTGTATGTGTGTGTGTGTGTGTATGTGTGTGTGTGTGTGTGTGTGTGTGTGTATTGAGCTGTGCATGTGTCCGAGAGTGGTCTCAAAAACCGTCTTGCTTCACTGTGTACCTCAAATGACAGACTCAGTTGGATATGGTTTTAGTCATTTCTCTTTCACACCACCCCCTCCCACATACTGTCTGTAAGAGGAAAGGCCATTCCATAAGTGCAGCCTGCTGAGGTATTTGCTCATCACATGAGTGTACCTGATTCCAAGTATCAATGCTCTTTTCCAAAATAAATGAATATCATTCATAGCAAGGACACTAACCAGAGCACCAGCAAAATCTCCAAATGCATTTAATTGTCTTGCTTACAAAAAAGGGATCGTGATAAAGAGAAAATTCACATTGAACAAATTCTCTAGTTCATCTTTGCATTCCTTTTAATCTGTTCTGAATTCCTCCTTTTTCCCTTCACCAACACTGGACAAAGGAGAAACACAACACAACACAACACAACAAAACTAAACAAACCTAGCCTTTAAATTGACCGATGAGTCCACAGTACCCTCTAGTGGTCAAATGGAAAACATTTATTTGTTTGTTTATTCGTTTATTTATTTATAATTTATGCACAGGCTTTCCACTTTGAAGCTTGATACTCTTTCTTGGCTTCTCTCGCAATTTTGGTGATCTCAGAGTTTTTCTTAACTCTATACTAAAGATGAATTGCAGACTTACAAAGAAAGAACGAACAATTTCTTTTATTAACTCCCAAACCTGCTAACACAAACACTGGGGACCTCTACATAAATAGCGATGTGTGGGCTGGCACCATCTGCGCACAGTCCTGTTTGCCAAGTCTCCTCTTATAGCAATAGGCATTGTAGTGACCAGAGTGCCTGGCCACCTAGACACTGCCTGGACTCTGTCTCATTTCTGTTTGGGAGTTCAGGGAGGCTGCTGTTCTAGTTTTGTATTGTTGCACATGGCAAGGTGACATTGTAGAGAGAGGGGACACATTCCTAATAGGTAAACATGGATTGCCACCTGAGCTGGCTACCTCCTAGCTCTGTGGCTTGTGGGCCTGGTATCTCAGAAATTGTGTATCAGTTCTCTTTGCTGAGGTAATGGTAGTAATCAAAGGGAAGACTATGAAGAGACTCAAGAGAGAATAGACTATTCCATTGTGTTCTGTAAAGTTAGGAAACTTTCTACAAGTATTTCTTCTAAGTTTTGTTGCATCTCTTAGCTAATAAACTCTAATTTCTACCTGCTTATAGTAATAATGCAGAACAAAACACATAAAAAATGGAACTCTACCAAGGTGAATGTGGCTTTCCTCTTTGGATAGCATAGTCATTTGGCATACTTCAACAAGTAACCTTGAGAACTTTATCAGTCTAGGAATGAGTTTCTCTCCAATTACCACTGGATAATCTCCTCCAGGGACAACATGAGCGAAGTGCAGATATGACCTAAGTGGAGATGACTAGAGGGGTGAACCATTGTTTAGCTTTACAGTTGTTTAAAAAGGAAATCTAAATCTTTTTCCTCTGAACTAACATAGAAAGAGAACATTACATCCAAAACATTGTGTTGAAACCTATAGCTGAAATACTTTGTAGATTTCATTTCCCTAATTAAATTTAGAGGCTATGTTGAACAATAAAGCAATTATGACATAGGTCCCGATGAAACATTTGAATGGCTCCAAGTAAGTGAAACACTAAAGAAAGTGATACTACAAATCCTAAAGCATTAATAGTTTTCCCAGACTTTTTACTACTGAGAATGGTTGGCTTATTTTAGTGATATGTATGTACCTGAACCTTTAAGAAATCTTGCATTTCAATCAAAGAAAGAAAAAATAATTTTCACATTTCTCAAAAGAAAACATAGCAGCAAGGAATGTCTTATGATTCAATAGCATTTGTTGGCCTTTATCATTCTCTTGTCAAAGAAGCCTTCATTTAACTCCAGGGCAGAAGAGAGTGGACCCACCACAGGCTTGTGTAATAAAGAGACAGATGGCTGCACTGGTCACCTGTCAGCAGAAATTATTCACAGAAGAGAAAATGAGCAACAGAGACTGAATAATTCTTGTGTGTTTTGATCTCATAATTTCAAACCACCTCTTCTGTTTATAAGGTGAATTTTTAATCAGAGCAGGAAACAAAATCGGGGAGAGGATAGACTACTTTGTGGCAATCCTCACCAGAGATGGATGGCATGAAATATTCTTCTTTGATCATGATGGATGACCCCTGTTCCATAAGCCGGGAAAATGATCATCCTGCCCGTCCAAGCACCTCCCTACAGACTTCCTGAGGAACAGGAGGGGACTCTCCTGTCCAAACCTGACAACTGGATTTAATCATGCGTGGAAGTAACAAGTCCCATGTTAAGCATCACATTGACCCTGAACCACCAGCAGCAATGGGAAGACTTCAGCTTTCACTGTGGGCTTTCAGAAAAGACAACAAAGACATGGGCTTCAAGGGGGGGGGATATGGCTCTTAAATATTCATTTGTTTATAGTTGCATATAATTTGCACATTATAAATTGCAGTATTGATCAAATGAAGCAATATGTTTACACTTAACACAGGCAAAGATCATTTTCTCCTATTTCTGTATACTCGAAATTTCTTATAATTTTAAAATTAAGTCATTGGTTTTTTTTTAAGAAAAAGTATGGCTTTCTTAGTTTAGAAACAATGTGTAACAAAATTGATTTATAGGAATAATTGTTTTTAATTTCTCAAAGGGAATTTTTTTGAGCCTCACAAAACATTGACACATATTTCCTCATGCAGATATCTAAAAATGGTAGGGTTTTATCCTGAACTTCTAAACAAAATCAGAGAACCAAGGTAACCTTGCATTGTCCTTCTTCAGTCACTTGACAAATCCTCAAATTTCTAAGCCATGGGATCAGAAAATCAGAAGATTAACACAGAGGTAAATCATAGCTTACCTTATGTCTGTCTACCTTCTCAAGGTGGGGGGCAGATGACCACAGTTTCTAAGTTCTTTCCTCTTAATCCTGTCATCAACATACTTTATTTTGTCTTCTGTTCCTTAACAATAACAACAACAACAAAGTGGCAAGGCTTCCTGCTGAAATATAATCCCTGGGATGTGAGATACTTGATCTGTATTAGCATCACTCCACCTGAAAGCTTATCTCAATACAAGCAACTGTCAGAAAAGATGACCCAAGTCAACTGTGAGCAAAAGCTGTAGTGAAGAATTGGAGCTTCCTGTCTCAAAGTGCACAAGGTCTTAGAAAATTATGAGAACACGCAACAAGAAAATATAGTACTAATACCTTGGGAATTTTTACACCAATTAGAAACAGCAACCAAAGGGGAGAGAGGAAGAAAGAAGAAATAGGAGGGAAGAAACCCAAAATGGTTGTGTACATCCCTCACGCCTTTGCTACATAAATGTTTGGGGGTTGGAAGTATATATTTTTTAAAGATCAAAAATTTTCTTATACTGCAGAAGAGATTATCTACACATCCAATGTGGAGAAAAACTGTTCCTTTAAAGATGAAGTAATGTACATATTTCAAACAGATGTAGTAATTAATAGTATTGAATGCCTCAAGTACTCTAGGTATGCGTTGAGGGGGGTGTTGAAGAAAGTTGTCAGGGCTCTCTGGGACTTTTTTCTAATAGTTTCCTAGGGCCTGGGAATGGTAGCAGAACTTGGAGGGAAGAACTTTCCTCACATCAGGAGAAAACATGAACTTAGAACGAACTTTTCTTAGCCAGATACAGCAAAGGAAATTAAAATTAAATTTTGATCAGAGAATTTAAAATGTTTTGCTAGAAATCATATAACAAACATCTGATACCTCTAAGTCCAGCACATTGTTGGAAAATTGTGTGTTGTTTGAGTAACACAAAAAGAAGTTTAGTATGTATATGTGGATTTTTTAACTTATACAAATCTATTGAGTATAAGTTCAAATGAATATAAAAGGCAAAAGAGAATAACCAGATCTTAAAAGCTTATAAATAAAATAGACTTATTCAGTGGTAACCATTCTACCTACAAATCCTTTGATGATTAGACTTGACTCTCAGTTTCTGTGTAGCTTGATCTGTTTTTCAAGTTTAGACTAGACCTGAAACTTTCAATGTCAAAATCCTAGTTCAATTGTAATAAATAGCTAGCTAGATAAATTTTTTTAAATTTTATTTTTTTCTTATCAGTTACATTTTATTTATTTATTTTTTTCAATGCAGTTTATTCAGAAACCTTGAACAATCCTCGGACCCTGGGGAAAGCCAGCCCACAGCTTAAATAGCCTCTGGGTAGCCAACCCAGGCGTGCCACGTGGGCAATGCAGATAGGTCCACATACATGGAAGCAAGCCAGATCCTCAGCCTTAGCCAAATGTGGAATTGTTCATGACAGAGAGCACTCACCATCGGGAAGGTGGAAGGCAGAAACCAGCTCCATCTTTTAGGCATAGAACTTTGTATCCCAGCTGTATCCCGATCCCTCATTCTCTCCCAATTCCACCCTCCCTCCCTCATCTCCACCATGCCCCTTTCTAAGTCCACTGAGGCGGGGGGACCTCCTCCCCATTGATCTGATCCTGTTTTATCAGGTATCTTCAGGACTGGCTGCAAAGCCCTCCTCTGTGGCCTAACAGGACTGCTCCTCCCTTGGGGGGTGGGGAGGTCAAAGAGCCAGCCATTGAGTTCCTGTTAGAAATAGTCCTTGTTCCCCTCACTATGGGAAACCAATTGGTTACTGAGCTACCACAGGCTACATCCGAGCAGAGGTTCTAGGTTATATCCATACACGGTCCTTGGTTGAATGTCAGTCTCAGAAAAGACCCTGTGCCCAGATATATTTGGTCCTTGTGGAGCAACTATCCTTTCCCCATCATACTAACTCCCCTTCTTTCATATGATTCCCTGTACTCTGCTGAAGATTTGGTCATGTGTCTTTGTATCTGCTTTGAAAACACTGCTAGTTAGAGTCTTTCAGATGCCCTCAGTAGACTCCTGTCATACATTCAATGCACATCCCATCTGTCTTTCTAAACAAGGATTGATCATCTTACATGACAAGCCTAGTTTATGCCCTTTTGCCATTTATTCTATTCACTCTTGGATCCTCCTATTGCTTTTCTTGCTTTCCCTCACTGTTCTTCTAAACTTTCATTTACTCCGCTATTTCAGACACTGAGCAAGGGCTTGGCTCTTTGCTATGAGCCATGAAGTTTACTCTCCACAGGCATTCTCTCTTCATTCAGCTTCCACCCACGTTCCGGCAGCAGTTCTTCTAAGGCAGGTCTTGCTCATCTCACATCCTTGTGCAAAAAGTTCCCTTGGTAATTGTGATGGCTAATTTTTTGAACTTGACAGAATCTAGAACCATTTGTCAAAGGAGTCTCAGTGATAGATTTTTTCTGGGCTAAATTTGTCTGTGGGCATATCTCTGAGGAACTATCTTGATTGTGTTCATTGAGACGGAGGACCTAGGTGCTGTGAGTAACCCCATTCCCTATAAGGAGAATCTTGGCATGTGTAAAAGTGAAGGGAAGGACGCAATCATTAGAATGCATGCATCAATTTATTGCTCTCTGCTCTTGACTGTTGATGACTACCTGCTTCAAGTTCTTGCGGCCGTAATTCCCCAACAGTGAAGGACTGTAACCTGGAATGGAGAGACGAATAAATCCTTTCTTCCTTAAGTTTCTTTTGTGGAGGAATTTTAACACAACCACATAAGACAAGGGTAAGGCAATTCCTTTCCTCTGAAACCTTGTGCCTCCAGACCCATCTGTATCTCACTAACAGGGCACCACTTGCTCTATTTCATCCTTGCTTGACTTCAATTAAATGTTCTATTCCATAAGCCGTCTCTGGCTTTTCCCACCATTCTCTCTTGTTCACTGTCTTACTTCTGCATAACACTGAGCTTGAGCACAGCACATCAGACATAAAAACAAAATAAGAAATGCATACACTGGACCTCACGTCTATAAAATGGTACATACAGTTACCATTATACACATAACCACATTACCCTGGTTTGTGTGGGCTAAGTTGATATAGATTTGACTTTTAAATGGTAGAGGGAATACTTAAATATAAAGTCATTTTAAAGAAAAATTTATTTGAACAATTGAGAACAAGGATTAAAATGTTTACCACAAACTTTAGATACTGCATTGTAATTTTTACTGTAGGATTTTCTCCTAACTCCCTTTTTCCTCTAAGTACTCAGATTTCCCTTTAATATGCCACTCCTTACATAAGAGAAACCTGTTCCTTCTGATCCTTCCTATCTGTCCTAAAAAGTGTAGAATGACAGCTAAAAGGACATAATTCTATATAACTAATTCTATCCAGAAAATGTTGATAGGATATCTGTGGTAGGCTCCAGTCCTGTTTCCTGTCTTCCACTACTTCTCATGTCTATCCTGTTTTTCCATCTGAATGAGCATAAGCATCTTCCCTAGGGTCTTCCTTGTTGTTTAGCTTCTTTAGGTCTGTAGATTTTAGTATATTTATTCTATATAATATGGCTAATATCCACTTATAAGTGAGTAGATACCATGGGTACCTCTCTGCTTCTGGGATATCTCAAAGGGACCCAGAGGGGACAGGAGCCACACAAGAAGACCAACAAAAGGAAAAAGGCAGAGCCCAGAGTGATTGCAAAGATTGATGCATCAACCAAAAACAATGCATAGAGGGGACCTAGAGCCCCTGCTCAGATGTAGCCCATAGGCAACTCAATTTCCATGTTGGTTCCCTAGAAAGGGGAGGAGACAGTCTTTGACATGAACTCTGTTGCCTGCTCCTTGATCACTTCTCTCTGATGGGCTGACCTAACCAGCCCACAGAGGAAAAGGATCTAGGCAGTCATGATGGGACCTGATAGGCTAAGGTCAGACAATATAGAAGGAGGACTTAACCTATCAGTGGACTAGGGAACAGAGATGGAAGAAGAGGGAGGGAGGATAGGAATAGGAGGAGATGAGGGAGAGGGCTACAATTGGGACACAATGGGAATAAACTGTAAATAATAATAATGATAATAGAATTTACTGTGACAATGGCCACTCTCAGCTGCTCCATCGTAGTATCGAATTCTCCAGTCCAATTACCTAAAATATAGCTCGACAATTGTTTAGACAAATTTGCAGCACAGGAAAAATTCTCATGTTGTATGCTAGTGACACAAAGTCCAGCATACTTTCATTGACAGCCAGGTTGAGCGATTTGCCATAGGGTATCAATTTGCTCCTGCAAGAGGTCAATCCTCTGATTGAACACCATCAAGCTTCCTTTTAGTTGAGCATTAATTCCTTTATGTACAACTAAGGCATGAGCTACATTGGCTAAATGATTATTCAGGGTCTGAGCAGTCTGCCCAGTATGACTCATGGCTAATGCCCTGGTGGTAGCTCCAACAGCCGCCAATGAGATGGTAGTAACAATGGTGGCTGTAGTTCCAAGATCCCTTTTCTGTCTGAAGAGAGTCATAGCGTGAGGGGCATCAATGGGCACAGGCACCCAATGAGGCATGCGAGTAACCAGGGCATACCTAAATTTACTAGCATTCCAGCATTGGGCAAAAAAGCAAGTATCATTACCACAATTACTTGGCTAGCCACAGGATTATCAACATGGATTGCTGCAGCCATGAATCATCTGAAGGAATGGGCGGGCATGGGAGCGTTAGCAGGCCTTCTGGTGTTGGTCTCCTTGGTTTGCCTGTGGTATATATGCAAGATTAGAGTCTCAAACAGTGTGATGCAGCCATGATCATTCAGGCCTTTACAGCCATTGAAGCAGGACATTCTCCCCAAGCATGGTTGGATACCATAAAAAGCTAAAATGTTACGCTCAGGATGCGAGGCTAAGCACTGCACTCAGGGTCAGCCGCTTTCGACCCAGAGAAGAGCATGTCTGATTGCATGCGGGTTGATGCCCCAGGTCCCGCCTCTGAGAAAAAGGTATCAGACGGGTCTGATGCTCTTTGGGTGGATGACACCTAAATGAACATCAGTACAAAGTCCCAATTTATTTCTAATATCAGAGATCAGACCTCTACTCTTGCCTGATGCGTCTAAAACAAAAAGGGGGAACTGTAGAGAGCTGCGGAATGCTATGCCTGAAAGATGGAGCTGGTTTCCGCCTTCCACCTTCCCCATGGTGAGTGCTCTCTGTCACGAACAACTTCACATTTGGCTAAGGCCGAGGATCTGGCTTGCTTCCATGTATGTGGACCTATCTGCATTGCCCACGTGGCACGCCTGGGTTGGCTACCCAGAGGCTATTTAAGCTGTGGGCTGGCTTTCCCCAGGGTCCGAGGATTGTTCAAGGTTCCTGAATAAACTGCATTGAAAAAAAAAATAATAATGATAATAATAAATATAAGAAAGTAAAAAAATTAAAAAAACAAGTAGAAATAATGAATAAGCATAATAAATTAATGATTTTGTGTCTATCATGGATCATTATTTCAGCTATATCAATGCCTTATATACTTCCAAAATAATCTCTAATTATTATCATTATTACAGTTCAGATCTTGGATGTCCCCTGAAGTTCCATGTATTGAAGTCTTGGTAGTCTGCCTGTAGCTCTATTTGGAAGCAGTGAATGGTGGGACTTCAGAGAAGGGCATTTGATCACAGGGGCTATGGCCTTGGAAGTGATATTGGGATCTTAGGCCCATCTCTTTTTTCAGTGTTTCTTGGCTACCATGAAGCGAACATGTCTTTTATACCAGTTGTCCTGCAACCCTTTAATACAGTTTAACCCTTTAATACTGTATTCATTACTGTCATTGCAGTGACCCCAACCATAAAAATTATTTCATTGCTTCATCCTAACTATAATTGTGCTACTGTGAACCATAATGTAAATATCTGATATTTGTATTATATCAAATATCAGGTTATCTGATCTGTCACCCCAAAAGTTTGAAGATCATTCTTCTATACCATATGTTCTGCACTGTGAATTATGCCATCAAAGCTTCACAGACAATTGACCATTAACCAAACCCTCTGAAATTGTGAGGCAAAATGAGTATTTATTATTTTCCTTTTTTTACTACTTATTTATTTATTTCTTGTAGCCCCTCCCTCCTTTCCTCCTGGTCCCGCCCTCCCTCACTCTTTCCCCTACCCTTCCTTCCCTACTACTCAGAAAAGGGGATCCCCTCACCTCCACCAACCTGCCCCAGCATATCAACTTGCCTTAGGATTAGCACACCCATCATTTACTATTTTTAAGTTGAACATCTCAAACCTTTTATCATAGCTATGTTACAGTAACCAAACTAACCCTCACATTCAAAGTTTCAGATATATTGCATATATTTGCCAGAACTGTATTAACGTTCACATTTTGCTAGATTCTATCTGAAGTATCAGCAACACAAGGACAAAGAAGCAGTTTTACCTACCCCATGGAATTGAGTACACACAGCTAAAATAATTGTTAAGCATTTGTGATAGGTACCGCGCAGAGAGAGATTTCATTGAAATGAAAGAGCAAGGAAGCCAACGCTTTGATGACTGACACTATACTAAAGCAACTTATAAATGAAATAATCACATAGTTCTGATCCAAATGATAAAAGCAAACTAGTAAACACTACACTCACGCCCGTTAGTTCAAGGCCCACTGAATATCACAGATGCCAAAAGGAAGAGGGTGGGTCCAAAATCTACGGAGCTTGTGGCACATTTAGAAAAGCTATGTTTCTTCTAGGTGTTCAGATGTGTGACAGCAAGTGCTAGAAGATGTAGAATGAAACATTATGTGAGAGAAAAGTCCTAGAGAGTCTTAATTGCTGTGCTGTAAAGATGTGGGGTGTTCAAATATAAAGCTACATTTTGACAGAAAGAAATATGAAAAAGGGCTCACTTTAGATAACACCTGCTGGGTAAATGATAAGCAGAGAATAGAAGAATAGAGAACAGGACTATTGTTGAACAGGAGAAAACCAGGACAGAATTTAGAGGAAAAGCTGGGATAGGTACAAAAAGGAACATATTCAAGGCATTAAAAGAATAAGGATTTGCAGTGGGACAAAGTGGTAAATTCATTACACTCTTGGCCATGAGGCAGGAGATGGCAAATCAGTAAGAGGGGCTGACTTGAATTTGGGTATAGGATAACAGGTCTTAAGACAGAGGTTACTGAATGTTATGAAAATGTCTTTCCCATTACTGACTAGGAACTGCAAATAGCATACGGAGGCAAACAATATCTTCAAGACAATTAGGAATAGAAGGTTGTGTCATCATGCCTACAGGAGCATAGAGAAGAGAATGTAGGAAGTCATACCAGAAAGGAAAATTCTCTTTACTAGGGGGTCAAGTATTTAAAGAAATTGGCAGATCAGAAAACAAGGAAAAAATATGACAGATAAAATCAATCAGGATAGTTCAAAGGATGGAAGAATTGTAGGAAGAAAAATGTGTAGTCTGTTAGGAGCATTTTTAATTTATTATTCAGAAAGGGAGGGAGAGAAGGGAAAAAAATGAGGGAGAAATAAAGAGAAAGTGAGAGACAAAGAGACAGAGAAAGAAAGAGATGCTTGTAATCTGAGTCCTGTGCATGCTAGGCAAGCTTAGTATTCCACTGACTCAACTCTAAAATGTAATTTATATCCTAAAGATCAGTAAGTACTGATATAGCAGTTTCAAGAACATACCATCAAAGATAGGGAATTCTGAAGAACAAATATTACTGAAGAATTGGTTGTAGAATCATGTTCTAAGTCCAACAATAAAAGATATAGAAAAAGATTCTCCGTCAAAGATGGCCAGAAAATGATATATTAGCATGCACTATATGATTCTTAATTAAGGCACAGATGTTGAGTTTATACTGTGAATCTTCATTCACAGTAAGAAAATGGAATTTCATAAATGAACCGAGATTCCACATGAGGCAGATCATTTAGTCATTTGCAGCATACATCTAATTTGGCATCAAATATTTGTCACTAGAAACAAATGCTAAGTATCTACTCTACAAAGGCTCAGAAGTAAATAAATTATACTTCCTTCCAATTACTAAACTCAGCAGAAAAAGAAAAATCCTTCCCATATGAAGACACTCTATAGTGATCTTAAATCTTCATCATCTACGTATTATAAATAAATTCTCAGGTTCTTAGGACAAACTAGACATTATCGTTACATTATACTGTTATTCTTAGAATTGCCAGTTCTTAACATGGCTGATATTTCTCCTTCACATTCCCTCTACACCAGTACCTCATTTTAAGCAATCACAATCATATTTTCTTTCCTCAGATCCTATCAATTTCATAGGCTCTAAAGAGATAACAGCCTTCTACTCATTGGAACTGATTATCAAAATCACCGTGATAAAAGTTTTTGGTCTAATCCCTAGGGTTCCCAACTGAGCCCATTACGGAGAGACCTTCTGGATAACAGGGAGGTGACAGTGTCCCTAAAGACAAGGCTTGCTGTTCAGTCAAACTCCACTGGAGATCAACAAGCAGCCATCTTCTCATGGCAGACAACAATTTGCACATTAGGACATGGAGATAATAATCCAGAAACCCCACAGTTCTGTTTTTCTGATTTTTGTTTTGTTTTGTTTCCGTTTCTGTGCATAATTTTTACTGTGAATAGAGCAGTTGGCTGTGGTCTTTTGCTTCCTGACCTCGTGTTCAAAAGTAAAGTGGATGAGCATTAAACGTGGTCTGGCCTTACCTGGCCTTCAGGTCTGGGAGAAGTGACTCTGAAATTATCATCTGCAATATTCACTGTGGAAGCTAACCTGGGTGACATTTCACAACTTTAAAAGGGTGGTTTTATTAACAAGTTAATATCTGCAGGACTAAAATTGTGGTAAGGTCTGTCAATAACAGTCAGCAAGGACTGTGATTCTTGTCACCTCAGTCTTACAAGGGACTGAGAGCAAAACACTGAACAATCAGTAAAAAGTCTACATTCTATGTGAGGACCAGTAATCATATATGAGGTAAGTGAAGGGCTAGAATCCCTCAGGATGTGCTTATAAGACTGTACAGGTTTTGAGTCACTTAAAACAGTTGTCGAAAAAGAGAGTAAGGTTCTTCAAAACCTATTGAGAAAGTGACCATCATTGGGGGTGTGCCTCAATTTCAGACTAGAATTTACAAATACCAGTGCTACTTCAATAACCTAGTCCCAGTAACCCTGCTAATCACACAATGCCACAGAGAAGTCAACGTTAGAAAAAAATATTAGACAGTGCTTGGTAGAAAGAGTGAGCCTCCGAGGATCATGGTAACAGACTGCTTGCCTGGGTTCTTGCAAAGTCACGCTCATAAATCAGACTCTGATTTTCATCTGTTATTCCCAAATGTGTCCACGTGGTAGAAACACATACCATGGGCTTGTAACCTGCCAAAGGCCATGCTTTAGGAAAGAAAGAAGGCAGGGTTTAAGCCCCCTCTTTTTACTCTCATATCCACCCAAATCCCCCTTTGGAGGCTCAGCCTGACTGCTCCTGACTTATGAATACAAATGCAGTAGGTATGGGAAAAGAGAGCAATGTGGATTCAAGAAGTAAGAGAGGATTCAATGAAATAAGGGAGACTTGAGCAGAGTACTTGTGGTTAAGAGGAGGGGACAGACTGAAGCAGTGAGGGGAAGGAGTCTAATGCCCACAGAGCATAGATGGAGACACTGAGGAAGACAGAGCAGCCATTAATATTAAAAGGTATGAGATTTGGGAGTCAGACTTTTTTTAAGCAGATCATAGAAGTCCTTGGAAGTTAAGTGTAGAGTTTGCCCTTCATTCAAAGGGAGGCCTTTAGCTATTGTTGAACAAAGGAATGAATATAAACTCATAATTGGCAGTTGGCGATGATTTATCTGAAACTGTTAAGTAGGGTGGGTTTCCGAAATAAAAACATGGAGGCCAACAAAAGGAAGCAGCAGGGGAAATCATCCTAAAGCATCCTTTATTAGCCAGTTGCTTTTCACTATATCATCGCTTCAAGGTAGCAGTCTATGTCCTGCCTTGCCATAGGAACGAAGAATCCCCCATTAAAACATTCTATGCGACAAGAGATGCAGCTTTAGAAAATATAGCTGTAATCACAGATTACCTAGGAAACCAAATATAACTAAATGCAAACTGTTACCCCACACTGAGAAATAGCTGCGAAACTTGGTTATAGCTGTGTTTATTGTTCATTAAGTGTTAGATAATAAGGAAATATGCTAAATTAATCCAAAATTCAAATTAAATAAGTTAGATGTTGAAAATATGTGGGGCTCTTTGTGGGAACTGGAATGAAGCTTCTAACAACACTAAAAGTTTATTTGGCTAATCTCACCTGTTTCAGTATAATCTTCATACACAATTCTATTCCTCGAATTCTGCATGAATTGAGTCTTTTTGTCAGGGCTCCCCTTCTGCAGCACCCCCACAAAACAAGGAGTTGATGTGAGAGTGAATTCAATGATATGCTTGAGTGGCAGCATAGAAGGGCCAATTGGGAATTGTAGGTCAGCAGGGATGAATAAAGACTTATGCTTAAGCATAGAGAAATTCCAGTTGACATCTCCCTGCCTAAATCCTTTGTCAGAGATAAAATTATACCTTACATATCAAAAATCTGGATGGGATAAGGCTTCCTGCCAAACATCCTTAAAGGCAGGGAGATACCTTGTATGTGGCACACACTAGCAGTTATAGAAGTACAGCTCTTCCAAATTGTCTGCAATGCAATCTGAAGTTCATATATGCATCAGGAAAACTCAGAAGCGAAGGATAGAGAAGTTTTATGAGAAAAACCAGATGAAAAACATTGTAGAGGAAGTTTGTAATTATTGATAATATGTATATTTTCTAAGTCCTTATTTTTAATGATATAAACGAATACCTGACTTTTCTCATGTTCAAATACCTGGAAAAATTAAAAATTTACATTTCACTGAGGACTGAATCCAAAGAGCATGCTGGGGACTGTCAGGAAAGGGTGCCTTGTAGTCAGATGCTTTCGTTTCCTACCCAGGATCCTGAGTGTTGGTACAAAGGGCTTGCTAGGTTTGGATGGATTGTTCTGTGAAGACATAACATTTTTATAGCCAATGTGAGCAAGAATCAACGAGCCTTTATGCTCAGTGTTTTGCAGCCTACAGAGTATCTAACTTCTTAAATTGTATCATCTTTGTTTGCTCAATGTAAAACTCAGGAGAAGCCTGGGCTGTTCAGATAGAAGTGTTCTACTGTCTTAGTGGCCCTCCAGAGGACTAGACTACCAGAATAAATCTCATCATAGAAAATAAAAGTCAGTGTGTGTCACAGAAAGAAAGAAAAGAAAAGATTTGGAACCATGAGAGCACTGTCCCTTTAACCACTATCCCATAAAACCATTTCACTTGTATATAAATGCGTCTGGATAAAAAGACTTAAAAACTGAAAGGTTTTTCTGTGAAAGGGAAGGAGAACAAGGAGAAAATATGAAAACATCTTGACATTTCCATTTTTTTTTGTCTGAGGAAGAAAATTACATATTGAGATCCTCCTTATGACTCCTGCATGCCTAAATGCCCTCTTTCTGGAGAGAACATAGTCAGTTCTGGTGGAGACATTGTTCATTTCATAAAAAGAACACTAGGACCTTTGCACGACCCAAACTATGGAAATATGCAAGGCTCAAACATTCAGTCAATAAATGCTTTTGAGTATCTATTATGTGCTTGACACTACATTCTAACTAAGGTCAAACTGATGAAAACTATGTGGTTTATTTTTTAATATTGCTTTATAAAATTTATATTTTCCAGGCTTTTAAGAGTTTACTTGTCCAACCTCATTAGTAAAGAAAAAAATGTAATTGATACTAACAGGTTCTGCCAATTCAACATCTCTTCTTTTGTAAACTTGCAGAAGGTACTGTGTATGGACTCAAACCTGGAGATCAAATTGAGAGAAATGAATGGCTGAAACACTGGAACTGCAGCATATCCACTTTGCTGATGTATTTGAATTCTTTGTTTGAAAACATTTCATAATCTCATTTGGCAAGGTGACATAAATCAGGTGTCAAAGACCCATAGGATAAACACAAAGAAGAAAAAATACATAATTTAAATAAAACAAAGAGTAAGAATGACTAGTTACTTGAGCCAAATCCATCCTTGTAACCACTGATTATTTTTTGTTTTTTTTTTTTCTCTTTTAAAAATTGATTACAATTTATTCACTTTGTATTTCAGCTGTAGCCCCTCCCTCCCAATGACGCCCTCTCTTCCTCCTTTCCCCTATGCCCCTTCCTTAGTCTACTGATAGGGGAGGTCCTCTACCCCTTCCATCTGACCCTAGCCTAGCAGATCTCATCAGGACTCTGCATTGTCTCCCTCTGTGGCCTGATAAGGCTGCCCCCACCACCACCCGGGGAAGGTGATCAGAGAGCCAGCCACTCAGTTCATGTCAGAGACAGTCCCTTACTCTGATTCTAATCAAGTGATATGGGAGGGTTGGAGGAAAAAAGCTTATAGGGACCTCAGAACAGAAACTCAGGTGGTGAAACACTGGATAGAAATACATTTGCCAGAATTTAACTAGCTCTGTGGAGCTTCTTAGAAGATTTTCTTCAGCTGCAGAGGCTTCTTTGATATCAGAAGGCTGATAACTGGGATTAGAGTCTTTTCCAAAAAAAAAAAAAAAAAAAAAAAAAAAAGAAAGAAAAATCAATTGGATCTCAGGTCATGCCACACCACCCGCTGATGCTGATGCAGAGCTTGAAATTTTACTGAGATTTTGTGACTTAAAGCACACCATATTGCAAGTTAAATTCCCCTACCCAACTTCTGCTTTGTTCCAATCTCACCATACAAAGATAAAGCAAGGCAGAATGAAAAAAAAAGGTTAGCATCTACTTGCAACTAAATGAAACAACAGCTTCGATCTCAACAATTGACTCAATGAAACCGGGGGAAAGACAACAGGAAAAATAATATGCTGTGAGCCTCTGGACATCAGACTAAACTTGTTTGCCAAAAAGAAAAGTGAAAGAAATTAAGCCCCAGGTTTGCTCCCAGCTTACTTTCTGAGAAAATTACTATGCACTAGAGCAGAGATAGGAACTCAAGATGGAGTCTAGCTGACTCCTATAGATGAGACATTGCTAAGAGTTAGGAGGGACTCTGAAGGAAAGATCACACAGAAAGATTGCATGTTTCAAGTTACACTAACTCAGAATAGGAATAGGTGAAAAATGTATGCTGCTACCAAGTCAAAGACTGAAAGCTTTGGGGCAGAATGAGGTTAATTAACTAAAAGAGGTATAAAGAAAATCTTTGCAAAGAGGAGACTTCCTACATTACTGAAGTGTTGGTTCCACCTCAGGGTGTGGATGTTGCTATTATACATGAATGAGCCATGCATTTTGCTGAATACAAACTTTATCTCTATCAAAAAAAAAAAAGGCTTTACTATTTTTAAAAAAAGGATACAGGAGAACAAATGAAAGAATGGAATGAAATGATATATATTTTAGCTCTATTTTGTAGGAGAAGACAAAGTAGTTTACATCTTTTTAAACCTTTAGATGTGAAAATAAATGAAGAAAACATGAGTCTCTACTGAAAAAGAATACACGTGAGACTAACAAAGCAATATAAAAATTATCTTCTGTAAACCAACAGGCTTTCAGCTGATTATTGCCATCACTGTCAGTAAGTAACTTAGCCAAGTATACCAGAAATGAATGGGCTATAATTGAATATAAGCAATAAAAATGTATACATATCATCAGGCTTGGAGATGACAGAAATGAAATTACTGAGGCCACATATTCCAACAACTCATGACAACCCCTGCCGAAATGTAAGACCCCGGATCGTGAAGGGAATCTCTCCTTAAGCCATGGATGCAACTGTCAGTTGGACTCTATAACAAGAATGTTTTGCCTTAGTCTCCACTCATATCCAGAGAAGGCTCCAGGACACAGAAAGTAAAAGCAACCCTGCCTCCTGCTGAATCGAATACTGCATGTGTGTGAGGATCAGCTGTGTCATCTTACATGGAGGACACTCCAAGTCCCCTGATACCACGTAAACTATAAGCAAAAATGATTGTCACGGACAACAAAATGAAGTCAGAAACCCTTGTCCATGGAACTATTCTTGAGAATGTCTACTCTTATGTCCTTGATCTAAGAGGATTTTGGGCTGACTTGGCATTCTCTGAATTCCCTGAACCTTAAGATCTTAAGGTCTTTGGGAACACGAATAAATAACAGATTCAAGGATATGTCCTTTTACACTGCCTTTGTGGCTGTCTCCTCAAGCATGGCTCTCTCTTGGATCTGGCTTATGTTTCAGATCTTATCCTTATGATTCCTAGTGCTTCCTCTAAGACTTTCTGACTTCTCTCTTGATATCCCTTATGTGGTCATATCCCATGGCTACTGAATGTGCAGAATGGAAATCATTTGGTACCTGAAAAAAATCAGTCTTAATGACGTCTTCATTTAAAACCAATAAAGTAAATATACATACATATATCCACATACAAATTATACCTATATGAATCCCTTCCCTAAATAACAATGTAGTCCTAGAAATACAATTTAAATGATATTTACAAAAGTAGTTAATCAGGGTAGCCACTGTGAGTCTAAAGCCCTATGCATTCCAAGGTGTCTTCCTGAGGAGACTTCCTTTGACAAGTCCAGAAGACATTGTTAGGTAAGACCCCAATACTTAAAGGTAAATAGAACTTGAAATTTTTTTCCTTCCACCTAAAAGATTCTTCACTTTGAGCAAATCGCTTGACTCCACACATCTTGCTCTTTCTTTTAACTAGCTGGATCACCTACGTTCTAGGGCTGTTAAAAGGTTAAAGTGAAAAAACAGACTGAACTAAGCACAATGATTGACACATGCTGAAGCGGTTAAAAGTACAATATAGAGTAAGAAAGAGGTATTCAAACAAAAAAGGATTTAAACATTAATCCACAGTAAAAAGCAGTCTTGGTCATAAAATTTATAAAATTATAAAAAAGACAAGAGAAATAGCTACATGCCTTTAAAGTCCTTTAGGACACTACTTAAAAGACCTACACAAGGAGGCTCTACATCCATAAGAAGATGTAGTAGCATCTAACACCAGTGTTTATTCTTAATTATTTGGGGATCAGATTCTGTGAGATTTCCTGCTAATTTCTGTTCAGTAGATAGATAGATAGATAGATAGATAGATAGATAGATAGATATAGATATATTCAGCAAAAAACAGACACCAAAGGTTAAGAATTTTTTGAAGAGCCTCTGGACCTTGATCATTATTACATCTCTTAAGTTTGTATCCTTATGGTTTTGAAGGCCTATAAATAAATAATTCCTCAAACATTCACTTGCCAATTTGTTGTTTACACTTTCATCATGTTGTTTCCCTTTGTTTAGAAGTTACACAAGCTTGATACACATTCATTCTATTTTTGCACAATCATTGTATTTAACTTTATAACAATTATTTTTATGTGAGTTGTGCTTTTAACTTTTGGAAAATGATTTTGGAGAATAGAGTTGATAGTTCTGTGGGTGCTATTACATGTGCCATGTCTCACACTTCAGATATGACACAACTTATCAGTCTTGTAAGGTATGGCCTGAAAAACACCTGCTTCTTAAAACCATACAGAAATTAACTTTTCTAAGGTAGCACAGATAGTGAGAGACAGGATATAAATAAATCAGACCTTCCCAATCCATATCAGCATGATTTAGGTAAGGGGGGCTGAGGAGATGGCTCAGTTGGTAAAGCAGTTGTGAAAACATGAAGACCTGAATTCAGATCACCAATATCCATGTAAAAATCCAGACGTGGTGGCACGTCCGTGAAATCCTAGCTTTGGGGAAGCAGAGACAGAAGGTTCCATTGAAGTTGATCGCCAGCCAATCTAGCGGAAGGCGTGAGCTCCAGGTTCAGTGAAAAAGATCTGTCTCAGACCCTGAAAGGTGGGGAAAAATAGAGCGATACATACAGCAGGCACTGGATTCCATGTGGATGCATACACATATGTACATGCACCTCTTCCATGAACATATTCAGACACATACAACGCACACACACAAGTGTAGTAAGGTAACATGTACATTATCTGATCTAGAGACTGCGAGTATAAGTAGCTGTGGACACAGAGAACTCTTGTTATCCCATAATAAGTTAAGAAATTCTAATTCCAGATGCCTCATCTGAATGTTAAGTCAGAAGTTCTTAAGGGGTTCAGAATTTCAGAAGACAATAAAACTACAATAAAGAGACACTCCATGTTACATAATTTTGTTGAACATGGAGACATGTTCACTTGGAATTCAGCATCTTTGCCTAATAATGCACATTCTCGGCTTTTATTATTTCTGATAATGACTACATAAAATGAAAGATGATGAGAATATGATCTTTTATATCAAACAGAGCTGGAATCAAGAATTCATTCAGCTGCTCTCTATGACTTACTTCAGTTTTTTCCCTGTTGATGTAAAGAAATAATGCCCTATTTCTTAGAGACTTAGGATACTAGGACATCTTCATCAAAGTCCCAGTGTAGTCTTAAGAATATGATAAAGACTTAGCCAATGTCAAATATCTTCTTAGTGTAATAATGCAACTACCACCATGCCTTTAATTACTTTCATTTTCCTATTTAAACTAGTGGTTCAGGAAGCTAAATGCACAATTGAATTTCACTGTGTTAAGAGACAGTCATGGCATCTAAGTCGGTTTTATTCTAAAGCAAATTAGTTAATGATTGTGTACCTTTTATAATAAGTTAAAGATACAAATTGACCTCTTCAAAATTTAGCTTATTACAAATAAATTGCCAAGATCAATGCTCATCAGTGATTCAATGACATTAGTCAAGATTCAGGTCCTCCAGATCCAAGACATAGTAATAGATTAAAGGGGAAATGGGATTCTTCATCAAGAACTATAATGTGGATTCTAATAAAAGTGATTAAGAAATATAGTAATGTCATTTATATTTTTAAAGTACCTAATATGCAACAGCAATCAAATGAGCCAAAGAATGCAATTTAAAGATGTGTGACCTTAACAATACACTGCTTTGAAAAGAGACTAAGAAGAAAGTGTCCACTGCAAATGGTGAGAGGCTTGTGCTCCTATTTGGATGGAATGCTGCTTTTCCTTTGCAGCTCTTCTTATCTGCACCACATTTGCCAACCAGACACTTACATATTTTTAGGCTCATTTTTCAATAGAAATATCCCTAACAGTAACTGCACTTCTTTATGGAGTTTTAACCCCACACAATTGTCTTTACTCTACTTTGACTCCTGACCTCAAAGCGCTCAGGTTTGTTTGTTTGTTTTCTATTGAAGTAGTTTTACATGTATCTTCCCCATGAGACTGCCATGTATTATTCATGACCATGTCTGTGAATAGGAAATTTCTGGATGATTTATAAAAGATGAAGAATATTCTGGACAATAAGAAATTGTCTTACAAGTAAACTCAAATAAGGCTTATAGGCTGAACAGACAGAATGAGAACACAGAGACAAGGAGGCATATAACCAAACACATGTATGTACTGTAAGATTATGATGTATTCTTATGTATGTATCAAGTGTAGAGACTAAATTAATATACATATACCTACCCACTTGTTTGTGTACTAAATAATGTAGATACTGCTGTTTTTCCCATAACCTACTTGGGAACTGTTTTTTTTTTTTAAACAGTTTTAATCAATACGCCAACCTACATTAAAAAATAAATAGTCCAACACAATAAATAAAAAGCAAAAGGCCAATCAATTGCTAGCAGCACAGCTTAACAGCCACTCCTGCAGAAAACTGTCTGAAAAGGTGCTTCATACTCCACTATCTGCACGATCCACAGCTGCTCACTATTGATTTGTTGAACTCAAAGAACATCTATTATCACATGCCAGTGTGAAGCCAGCAATTTCTCCACCAAGTAGCCTGCAATGTACAGTTAGCAGTGCAGCCCAGGAGAGCTGTCTGCTGAGGGTACCTGAGGCCCCACATTAATTCCCTTCTTCTCATCCCACAAAGTCAATATAAATGCCTCATTCCTAAGGCCAGGCAACCAATGTGTGCTCTATGCCTGGGTTGTCTTGGGTGTCATCTCTAGAGCACAAAAGTAACAAGGAGAGCTGAGAACTGTCTGCAACATCAAGTTGGAATTGCAAACATGGTCAGCGGTTAAGAACACAGTAAAGGAGAGATGTTTGAAACAGATGTTTTCATGATGTTTCTAGAAATGACAATTTATCTAGCTACATAGAGAAGAGATGATTGTGTGCAATGTGGAGGAGAGAAAAAGTCAACAAGTTTCCAATGGGAGTAGCACTGTCATGCAATATGGTAAAATAATTTTTATTCTCCTGACAATATAATGATGGCAGCATGCTAGAATTTCCCAGGCTCCCTGGCTTAAAATACTAAAGAAAGTGCAATATACTTTTTAAAGAGTTCCTATAAGAACCATTGTATGTAAGCATGGAGAGGAGGGGTAGTCTGATAAGTACCCATCCCTAACTGGGAAACTATTGACAGCTGATGCCTTCTAGGGGAAAGAGGATCTGTTCTCTGTAAGGGTGGGCCCCCTAAAATGTCAATCATACACTAGTGGATAAACCCACATTTGATCTATAGATAAGTACATGGGCAGCACAAGCTAGACAAACTGAATATGAATTAAATATGGAGCAAAGTTAGAAGGAATTGGGATGTCCTACCTTGGAAGAGTTAGAGGAAGCAGTTGGGAGTGTATGCATGTGTTAAATTCTCAAAAACTAGTAAAAATAAAAAATGTTATATTAAAAAGAGAATGTTACTAAGTTTCATTTCTTGTATTGTTTTATAAGTATATCCCCAAACACAAGGGTTATTACTGGGCCTCAAACGGTAGTGACTTACTGAGCAGTGAGCCTTTTCTTTTGACATTTTCGGGGGAGCTAAAGATTGTCTTCAGAGAATGTCACATAGCGAATGTCTGTATCTTTCCATAAATCCCTCATTAACTCAAAATTGCTTCTGATAGTATCAAAACAGTCCCCAAGGCCAACTTCAGAGAAGGAACTCCTCATGATTTTACCTTTACATAAAGCAGTGGAAGTTCATATCTTAAACTGCGTGTGACTGTTAGTAAATCAATTATACTTGAGTTTCTAATCATGCCGTTCCTTTTCTATCCCACGTGAGGGAGTCATTCTTATACACAGTAACCCGCCCTGAAGATGTGTCACACTTTGAGAATGATCACATCTTTGTGACTTGATATTCACGCCACCACACTCATCAACCCACCATACACAAAGCCGCAAAGGATAATGGAATAAGGTGAAAGCCACCAAGGCTTGCTCTATCAAACCAGGGATTTACGTTTTAAATATACGTGTTATCTGTGGAAGCAATATCTATTTGACAGAATCTCAAAATTGTAAAGCCAGAACAGCTTTGATAAATATTCAGAGTTCATTAGTGTGAGTGTGAGAATCAATGTCAGAATAAATGACCCAAGACCCTGCCATATATACTCTTCTTTAGAAATTTAAAAGCCACTTAAATATTATCAGCTAAATATCTATTTTAGAAACTATGAAACCTAGCCATTTTCCTGTTGATCAAGTTGTTATTCTTGGATGTGCAATAATAAATTGACATGTTTTCCTTTCCCTAAATTAAGGATTAATCTGTTCCACCATGGCTCATGGAAAATGACAGATCAGATTCAAATTCCCCCTTCATCAAATGCTTTTTTCCATTGGATTTTATCTTCAGCCAATTCACATGGCATCATAATAACATAAGAAATTTAATTTATTTTAGGTAAATAAATAGACAGATGGATAAATGGATAGATGATAGATACATAGATAAATAGTAGATAGATAGACAGAGACAGTAGAAACATAGAAGATAGATGATATACAGTGATAGGTAAATCACTCTGTAGATAGACACAATAGATAGATAAATGAAAGATATACAGATGACAGATAAAAATAGATTGTTGGCAGATGACAGATCATAGAGAGATGATAAATGGATAGAGATAGATATAGGGAGAAGATAGTTATATAATAGATAATAGAAAGATAAATGGATGAATAGATAGATGATAGATAGATAGATAGATAGATAGATAGATAGATAGATAGATAGATAGATAGAAAGGCTATTGTATAAAGTACTCCCTTTACAATTATTGGTGGTATTTCATTTGCAATGTCATGAACATTTGTATTATTTTGGTTAAGGACAGGCTGCTGGTCGGATGCAGGTTACCAAAGCAATTAATAATTAGGAGACCCTTTGCTCTTATACATATGAGCCAATTCCAGCTTTTCTCTGTATTCTTTATCCTTCTCCTATATTCCTTTCTTGTAAACTTATTTTGTCCCTTCTTTTATATCATATCTTTTATATTTTTATACTAATAAAGCCACAGCTTTATATATGCTATGCATGAGCCTGTTGAACACTTCCAGTGACGATGAAATATAACACTCTACTCTTTATATAGACTAAGTTTCATGAACTTATTAACATAAAGAAGGGCACAAAATAACAGACAATAAGGTTCATTTTAAAGGTATTTATGTGATGAGATAGCAAATTAGAAATCTAAGAGCCAAACTCAATATAGAAAAAAATGTTTTATGGGAGTGGGAAGGCTGGTTAAAAGTAGAGCAAACTGGCTTTGATGCTAATTCCAAAAGAGAAGGTCCTACAAATAATTTAAATGGCAATCTTTGGATGGAGGAGTATGCAATGTAATACTTTTAGTCAATCCTGTATTTTAACATATTTGCTTGAGTTTTGTTAAAAGTTATATCCAAACTTCATAGTCTTATCCAATATGTCTTACTTCTATGTACTTATCTTAGTCAGCAATGAAGATGCTATGTGCATCATTTACATATCACCACTCAATAACAGAAGCGCTTGTACGCTCTCCCAAAGGAAACACAGCAAATAGAATGTATAAGTGGTTTTTCTTTCTTTCTATGAACAAAAAATTCAAGGAAGTTGTTGACAATATAACATTTGAAATGCTCCAAGTATTCATGCTTTGAAAGTAGTGTCACAAAAAGGGATGACCAGCCCAACCAATCCCAGCCCAACTACTTCATTTCATACCAACAAATTGGCCAAGTTAAGAGTGAACACTAATCTCTGGGGAAAAGCAGAAGCAAATCGTAGAGACGTGGGAAGAGCCTTGGTTAATCTTTACCAGAAAACACTTGACCTATGTGACGAAGAACAACAAATCGATGAGCGAAAAATCCATACATACCTTCCGAAGGCTGTGCACACTGATGAGCATTAGAGGAACTTACCTTATTTCCTTTTCTGTGTGCATCCTCTTCCTTACCATATTTTTTTTCTACCTGCTGTTGGATGTATGTGCAATGGGAATAAGCGTATGAGGATAAGGAGGCATTAAGCCACCACCGAAAGGGAACAAACGGGTTCTAGTGAGTCTTCCACAGACAAATTGAAGGGAAAAGAAAAAGCAGGTAGCACATCCCCACCCCTGCCCCAAGTACCCTGAATTGGCCTATAACTGCCTGTTTCAGAGTAGAATATCATAAGTTTCCATATCATAAGTACGGAAACCAGATTCTCAGTAACACTGAAGTACTCAGCAAAAGCAATTGATGCTAAGTCCTTCTGCAGACATCCTATCACATGTTAGATTGCCAGGTACTCATTTGTTCCCCTTTAACATACCAAAGACAAAGGAATATCATGTAGATCACACAGCTTCTCGGAAAACTGAAATGGAAACTGCAAGAGATGCCTGCACACATGGTAAAATTTGATAAATAAGAAATCAAGCAAAATTAAGCAGATATAATGGAATACATTATATATATATATAATTATTATAATGGTCTCCCTTGTGGGTACTCCTCAATATGGCTGCATTCTTCAATCCAGTAGCCTCATGTACTCATGCTTCAACCAAACATTCCAATGAGTTTAGATTGTGATGTTCAAATCTACCATGAATTCTGTGTTTAGAAAATAATCAGATAATCGGAGGGGCCATCTAAGTCTGGTTCTTTTGACAAGTCTCAAGCATTTGGCTTATCTTGAAAATGGCTATTGTTATAAAAATGCCCTGAGAAAGAGGTGGAGTGACAAGTTATAGATTCTCATGACACTGAAACATCTTCAGTGGCAGCACTGGGTCATCTCCATGAAACCAGTCCTTTCTTAGAACTAAGTCCATCGATGTACCTGCTGCAGCACTGATGGACAAAATAGTAAACATAGGCACTCTCTCAACATGAACTCCAATAAATAAACCGTGTGTGCGTGTGTGCATGCGCACATGCGTGTCATACTTGCAAATTAGAAAGTACACGTATATGTACAATGTTTTCTGCACTTCCCCTTTTGATTTCTCTGAGCTACTTGAGAATATCCCCAGTAGGAAAAGTGTGCACTCACGATCATTGCACTGGTTTCCGGAATATGACGTCATGGAGCAGTCACAAGTGAAGCCTTCCCACTGCTGCATGCAAACCCCCTGGTTGGCACATGAATCCTCTTGACAGGTTGTGCTGGGTCCTGGTAATGCACAGAAGTGGAGGGTGTGGGATGAGAAAGAGAAAGAGAAAGAGAGAAAACATTAAAAATTAACGGACAAAGACCTAAGACATCACCTACATCTACCACTCCCATGCCCCAAACATTCAAAAACACAACCATCAAAAATATCAACTCAGTCACATGCAGTTCAGTGTATACAAAGTAAGACAGAAGTAAATACTTATTTAGCCACAAATTATCAATGATTACACAGAAAAGGGAGAGGGCTGAACACATGTTCTCCTTTAGGTAGACTTAACATAAAAGCTGTATGTTCTATCATTCAACTGGAAGACACCTCATTTGGAGTAGGGATTTGTTGCTGAATAATGCTAAAGTAAAAAACAAAATCTATTCTCATAATTCTAATGAAATAATGTGCAATGTTTTATCCCCAAACTAAAAGTCCCCAAGTCCATTTTATGATGCTAGAATGATGGTAAGTAGAGAGAAGGAGGAGGGAAAATCAGCTCAAATGTGCTCAATCCTATAGGTGTTAAGCAATTTATGTAATTTCTGTTAACTCCTCCAGCAGCTTGAATAGGTAATAATGATAAGCTCCAATCAGTAGATTAAAAGCACTAAACCAGTCTACCCAAGGTCCCACATTTCTTCAAGGATGCTAATGCCTACGTTAGAGAGACTAACATTGAGACGACCTCTTCACTTCACCAAAGATTCCCAGACTGTGCTCTGTAGAGCAGTCATCTGAGTATTGGTGGAATTGCAAATTCTTGGGTCCCTCTATTAACCTGCTGAACTAGAAACTTTGAAGAAGTCATAAATCCATCTTCACAACCTTCAGAAATTCCAATGCAATTCCAATTTGAGAGTCAGCACACATGCTGTTACTTAAAGATTTAATATACAGGATAGGGTGTGTCCTTCCCTGGGGTATTTCTACACCAGAAGATGCAGGAGAATTGTTTTGATGTAAGGAGAAAGTATTAAAATGCTGGGCTAACTGTCTTGCATTACTATATTTCTTTTATATGTCTTTACCTAATTATATGTAAATATAATGGTACATGTACATAATTTATAAGCGAGTATATCTGCTTGCAAGGCATTCTAGGAATTTTTCTTTTTCCAGATGGGAGTTAAAAAATCATATCAGTTTGCAATCTCATTCCTACAAACTGCCATTAAGATCATTCTTTTTGGTTAGCCTGGAACCAATCTTCAACCACTTTCTTTTCATCCCTAACTTATACTTTAGCCTTGGGGTAAATATACATAGTAATATCTGAGCTAATAAGAAAGAGTGTAAAATTCAGGATAAGTCAAGATTCCCCAATATCCTCAGCAAATGAGATGGGCTGTTTGGTTCAACAAATGTATTAGTCATGAACCAATGCATAAAAGCATTGGTTGACAGAGCAAAGAAAATGTATTTATTGTAATTACTATATATTTTGCATTTTCCAAGCTAAGCATCACACAGGCACGGAATATA
Source organism: Meriones unguiculatus (assembly GCF_030254825.1). Classification (NCBI taxonomy): domain Eukaryota; kingdom Metazoa; phylum Chordata; class Mammalia; order Rodentia; family Muridae; genus Meriones; species Meriones unguiculatus. The sequence continues at coordinate 95,446,868 of NC_083355.1, read as the reverse complement.
AATGTAAGCATTTTGGATTTTAAGGGTGTATGTTCAAGAGAGATAAAGGACTAAGGAGGGTTCACCTTCTGGGTGGCAGGACATTTTTTATTTATTCATGAAGGGTGGAAGCAGTACAGAACGGTCACTCATGAGACAAAGCTATTAGGATATGACATAAGAAAGTTCAAGTCAATTACTAACACTGGGGGAACAGCAGCACTGCTGGGGTTCTGCAGCTCCTATTTGTCATATGGTTGCCCCATGTAGGGATGAAAGGAGGTACATGGTCATGTTCTCAGTGGGTCTTAAACTGGAGCATTGTGTCCTGCAAGTTTCATTAACAATGGCAAATCAGGACAGCTTCTTTCAAAGGATAAAAGTGTCTGAGAAATCCACAGGGCTCCCCAGTCAAACAGCTCTCAGCAGACAATGGACTAGTAATTCAACTGTGCTCAAGAATCGGAAACACATGGAAGGCTTTCCCTTCAAAGGCAAAAACTTTGAGAAAACACTGTAATTCTTTGCATGGTTACTGAGTCTAGAGAAAAGCCATTCTCCTCCTCTCTTCTGCCATATTTTAAACATTTTTAAGGACTAGCCTGCATGCCACCCCCCAGAGCAAACATTCTCTAATATCTAGAGCAGAATTATTGCCCTTCTTAGTGACTTACTATCTGCAGCAATAATTTCTGCGTGTGATAATGTTCGAGTTAGTGTTTTATTATGCATTATACCATCTTCTACTTCTATCATTTCCCAGTTTTTTCATGTCTTTGTTTTTAATTATTTGTTATCAAACGGCTGTTTGCTGCATGCTGTTTAGAAGTCACATGTTGTGCTTTGGGTTGGTCCTTTTTGCACTAAGACTACATGCATTCAGAGAAAGTGTTTCAAATTGTGACAAACTCATATGACCTACTCAAACCATAATTTTCCTTTGTCTCATACTTTTAAACCCTGAGTGAGAAAGTGAGACTTCAGTCTGCAAAGGGAGCAGAAGTAAGTCTTTCACATCTATTAAAAGTTTGTTGGGAATCAAACAGAGAAAAGAATTACAGATCATTTCCAAATTCATCGAAACTGTTGCTTGCACCACGCAATCGATGACTGGTTGTATTATCACTATCCAGCTGATGACTTCACATCAGTTCAGAACCAAACACAGAGCTCCCCTCAAGATTGGGATGGCAAGGCTCCTTGCCTCCCACCCCTGTACCATTTCCTACCAGCTATCCCCAGCTCACTGTGCACCAGCATGCTTCTGTCCTCTCCAACATTATGATGCTCAGAATGTTGTCACCATGCCCATGACATGAGCACCATCCCAAAGCTTGTGAGCCAAGCTCATTTCCAGGACCCAGGTAGCCTGGGGAATCTGAGTTGTAACAGGTTGTCTAGGTGTTTCTGACACCTCGCTCACATTCCAGGTCTACTGCTCCAGACTTGCAGCCTATCTTGATCAAGTCCTTTGGCGCCTGCTGTAGACACAGTGTGAGCAATGCCTTATGCAGATTTCTAAGACACTGGTTTGTCCTTCATTCAAGTTTTAGCTCAAAGAGAGCAGGCTCAAACCACCCCAGCATCACACTCTCCCTCAGGTCTTCCTGTTTGTATTACTTAACAATTACATGATCTCTAACTAAATTGTTTGTTGATCTCTTTCTGCTAATGGACAGATACTATTTGCACGTTCATGATTCACAATGTGTTACTTTGTTATATATTTACAACTTAGAATAGTCAATTCAGGATAACCAATCCATCATTTCACATGCTAATCACTCCTTGTATGGTTAGAAAAAGATGTAAATCTGCTCTATTTGCTACTCTTAAAGTATACAATGCATTGTAATTTACTGCAGTCACCAATCTGAGCAACAGATCACATAGGTTTGGTCCTCTTGTCTAGCTGACATCCTTGGATCATTATCTACATCTTCTGCATTCACCTCCCTTCCCAGGAGGTGTGTATGGTTGTAATTATTTAAATCTCAAACATAGGAGTGCATAGCTGTCTTTCTATGCCTCACCAATTTTACTTGGCATAATCACATTCATCACTATTGTCAAGAATACAGTCCCTTCTTTTTTTTTTCTGTGTGTGCATGGGTATGTGCACATGTGTGCATGCATGTGTGGGGGTCCAAGTGCACATGTGTGCATGCATGTGTGGGGGTCCAAGTGCACATGTGTGCATGGGCATATGGAGTTCTGAGATCAGACTTGTGTTATTTCTTCTGTGTCATCCATTTTGTCACTGGCCAGGGACTCACCAGTCAGTCATCTGGATGAAGAGAACGCCACGAATCTGCCTATTTCCACTTCCCCGGTGACACAACTGCAGGTGCTCACCACCATGCCCTGATGTTTTATCTGTTTGTTGTTTTATTTTGTTTTGTGGCATTGCGATTACGTACTTGAAATTGCCATACAAAGTACTTTAATCGTACTCACTCCCTGCCTTATTATTCTGGCCACCTCCTCCAACCTTTTCAACATGAGCTCTAGGGCCTTAAACTCAGGGCCTTGTGCATGCATAGCAAGCACTTATATCCTTAGCCCAGTGTCTTATTTTGTAAAGTCTAAACATATATATAGTCATTTTTCTTTATCCATTTACCTAGTGACCACACCTAGCTCCTTTCTACCTCTTAGCTGTTATACGCAACGTTGCAGTGACTATCAGAGTAGAGACATCTCTTTGACATATTGATTTTAATTCCTTTGGATACGTGCCCAGATGTAGAATTGTTGGATCATATGCTAATTCTATTTTCAGTTTTTTTTTTAAGAGCTTCCATACTGTTTTCTGTAATTACTGTATTAATTTACATTCCCACCAACAACATATAAGGATTCTCTCTTCTCCACTCTCCTGCCAATTTATCATTCTTTTTCCATCAGAGTCATTCTCACAGATATGAGTTACTAACTCATGATGATTTAATTTTCTTTTCCTCAGTGATTTGAGGTGAATGGGTTTTTATGTTCCTGATACACATTGGTATTTAAGTTTTTTGTCCACTTTTTTTTATGGGATCATTTGTTTGCCAGCAACTGAAATGAGTTCCTTATATATATGAGTTATTTACCTATCAAAAATATTTGATTTGCAAACTTTTACTTGTAATGCACAAGTTGTGTCCATACTCTATTAATTGTTCTGTTGCTTTGTGAAAGTTTTGTAGCTTGGTATAATCCCATTTTTTATATTTTTCTTTTGTTCTCTGTATTTGGAGTATCATGAAAGAAACCTTGCCCAGACAAATTTTATAGACCATTACCTATATTTTTCTTCAGTGGTTCTATAGTTTTTTGGAGGTAGTATGCTTGGTAAGTCTTTATGCTACTTTGTGTTGGTTTTTCTATATGGTGAAAGATGATAATTTTGTTTTTGTAGGAATCAGATTTCATCAATATTACTGAAAGATATTTCTTTCTTATGTGTTAAGGCTATTTTTATCAAAATTCAGTTGACATGAAATTGTAGAGTTATTTCTTCTGTTTCTCCTGTTCAATTATTCAATGTGTTTTTCATACATTAATTGAATGTTTAGGCCCTCGAAGGCTGGGGTCCTGCTTTGTTCACCTTTATGCCTTTTATTTTTATTGCAGTATTTGGTATGGAACATTGCTTCTCAGCCTTCCCAATGCTGCAAACCTTTAATATAGTTTCCTATGTTGTGGTTACCCCTAAACAGTACAGTTATTTTCATTGCTGCTTTATAACTGTAATTGTTTTTTGCTGTTGTGAATCATAGTGCAAATATTTTTGGAGATAGAAGTTTGCTAAAGGTTTGTAACCCATGGATTGAGAACCACTACACAGAGTGATGATCATGAGTCATTAATGAACGAATGAAGGAATGAAGAATCCAAAGAAAGAAAGGAAGGTCAGGGAGAGGGACAAAAGAAATAAATGAGGAAAGGAAAGAGGGAGGAAATGGGGTAGAAGAGAAGAGGGGAAAGAAAGAAAGAAAGAAAGAAAGAAAGAAAGAAAGAAAGAAAGAAAGAAAGAAAGAAAGAAAGAAAGAGGGTGGGAGAGAAAATGGGAAAAAAGGAAGGAAAGAAAGAAAGAAGGAGGAAAATGAGAAGGGAAGGTGACAGGAGAGGAGAGGACTTAATTCATTACTGTTTCAAGAATATTTTTCCAATTTTATCCTAGAACTTATTAATTTCAGTTCATATAAGTAAATTTGGCTTGTAGCTCAGCATTAAAAATGAGTTAAATATTGAACAAAATTTTTAAAAGATATTATTCATTATAATAACTTATAAACAAAGTATATTTTATGGACATGTATTCAATGGAGGACATATATGTTCCACTCAATATTTATTCAAAGAAAGAAAACTATGAAATTAGAGAGATGTGCTGTCAAGAGCTTTTCAGCAATGTTTTTCAACAATGTTTTCCACTGAATATCCTTTGATATAAGCTAGCTTTGACTAAATCTGAAAGAAAACATGACAATGGCTATGAAGTGCATAGCATGCTCTCAGTTTGGCATTTGATTCCTAGCTCTTCCCTAGGAAACATAGAGCTGTGTGTTTCCCTCATTATCTTATTCGATGATAATCCAAAGGCTGCCACAAACTGATCCTTTTTGATCTGGAATTGTTTTTCTTTCCCAGAACGGTCTCATTCACGATCTCATTGGTTGACCAGTCCTCCCCAAATCCACCTCTGAGGCACATGTCATCTGACTTTTTCACTTCTGCTTCATGTTCTAGAAATGAAGTTAACAGAATGTCTTTTACACATACAGGCCCTTGAAATGATGAAGCTCAGGATGCTGGTAGCAGAATGCACTGTCTTCTCTCACTGCCCAAGCAGAACTTAACCAAACATACGTCTCAATGTCCCAACTTAAAGTTGATTAAAACTGCTAAGCCAGTACCAGCATCTCCCTTGAAGGTAGAACTGAGGCTAGGTCAATGATTATCCAGGCATCACAACCTCTCTTAACAAAGATGTTCAGTTGCTCATGGCTTCTCAACTGGCAGCTGAGAAAAATCATACAATCAGGAGGATGTAGAGCAAGACATTAGGGGCAATTTCAGTAATGCCTCAGTACTCTTTAGTCATTCCATCCCCTTCATGATACACTGAAAATATGATAACTGCAACATGGGCACAAGAAGTGGTTGACACTAAGATGTCCCGTTGAAGTTTTTCTCCCTAGCAGCCTCTGATCCGTGGTCTGTGTCTAACTAGCAACATCTAAGATAAATGGATTTGTTTTGTGTGTTGACTTATGGTCCCAGCATTGTCCATTGCGAGCTTCAGCATCCTTTGTCTTATCAATTGGCCTGAAGAACTGCTAGGAATCTCTGCTCTTGAACAGGCCACAGAACACCATAATCATCAAAGGTTCATGAGCCAAATTTTATGTGTATATGGTAAAAGAGAAGTAACAGTCCCATGACAATGAGGAAGTAGGAGTTTACACTGTCCTAGTTAGAGGAGGTTTAATAAGAAAGATAAAATAGCTGTTATACAATCTTATACAATCCTTCTTGCTCAATCATTCTATTCATGAGGTGCTTGAACCACAAATACACAATAATGACATCGCTGCTTTTACATAGTAATGGGAAGAGGTACTGCCTCTGACATAATCTGATTGGTCTGCTCTTTAATCATCACCCCCTAAGGGGGGAGCAGCCTTACCAGGCCACAGAAGATGACAATGCAGCCACTCCTGATGAGATCTGATAGACTAAGATCAGAAGGAAGGAGAGGAGGACCTCCCCTATCAGTGGACTTGGGGAGGGGCATGTGTGAAGAAGGGGGTGGGAAGGTGGGATTGGGAGGGGAGGAGGAAAGCCATATGGGGAGATACAAAGTGAATAAAGTGTAATTAATAAAAAAATAGAAAAAATCAAAGACAACAAAGACCTCACAATGTGTCTTTTAAAAATGCAAACTAAGGCCTCATTAACAGATCTAACTTTTTTCCCTTCAGCACTGATTTAGTGATGTATTGATGCTACAGAGGGTAGGTAAAACTAAGTGAGAGAGAGAGAAGAGGAAGAAGTGATTTCAAAGGACAGGCCCAGAAAAATTAAAGCAATTTAAAATTTAAAAAGAATGCTGGGTAGTTTTATGTCAGTGTGACACAAACTAGAGTCATCTGAGAGAAGGAAACCTCAATTGAGAAAATGTCTTTATAAGATCTCGATGTAGGAAAACAGATTAGACATTTTCTTAATTAGTGATTGATGTGGGAGGGTCCCAGGTCTTTGTGGGTGGTGCCATCCCTGGCTCAAGGTCCTGAGGGCTATTTGAAAAAAAAAAATGGCTCAGCACTCCTCCATGGCTGCTTCATCAGCTCCTACATCCAAAGTCCTGCCATATTTGAGTTCTTGTCCTGACTGCCTTTGATAATGAAATGTAATATAGAAGTGTAAGCAAAATAAACTCTTTTCTCAGCAAGTTACTTTTGGTCGTGATGTTTCACACAGCAAGAGAAACCATGTCTAGGACTATGAGTACAGAGTAAATAGAATTAGAAATAATCAAAATGATATTATATGGAAACTCTCCAGAATAAAGTCTTTGAGATACTATCCACTAACTGTGTCTACCTAGAGACTAGTAAAATACAAAGTTAAAACATGTAACATAGTAGGAAAAGAACTACACCTTTAAAATCCAGTTTTAGTACTTACTGTGAGTATAAATGTGACCTATCTAAACTTAGTTTCTGCATCTTTATGATTCCACCTCATGTGGTAAGAATTAAGTGAAATAGCATTCGGAGAGTTTATAAAAGGGAATAACAGTACAGGTCATGTGAAGGCAGGGATGTCATTTGAGAGTCTGTAGCATTCTCCTGCACCAACTCAACTCTTACTACATGGCATCATCAATTATACTGAATGGTAAAATTGGACTTTTTCTTCCTGCTAAACTTGGGTACAAAGTCGGTGAGATGTACAGAGCTATGACATTATGTATAGTAGGTCACATTGACACAATCCTTCATGCTTGCGTGACAAACTGCCATGGATGTCTAGCTGAATTCCTGCCCTTCTTATTATTCCCTATAAGGCAAACTATTTTTGAAAAAGTGATTTATTTTTAAGTAAAGTGTTACATTTCATTACATGAAATACAATGGCGAATGTGATTCAGCCCTTAGCTTTGAAGAAAATGAGGTAAAGAACTAACTGTATTCCTTGTAACAAAACCGGAAAATTAAAATGTCCTTCGCAAACTGAAGGGAAATGTCAATCTCTTCTAAAAGTGCCTTAATAGAGGGCCAAGGAGATGGCTCAGCAGGAGTGAAGGAACTAACGGGAAGGCTGATGACATTGGGTTTCTTCCCCAAGACCCACATATAAGCACAAGAGAACTTGCTCTCAAACATTGTCCTCTGAATGCCATGTGCGTGGGCATGTACATCTATTCATGTAACCACGCATGCACCTAACTAAATAAATGCATGCAATATAACTTAAAAGAGAAATTTAAAAAAAGAAAATGCCTTAACAGAATTTTAAGGCATTCAAATCCAAAACTATTGACCTTCTACAAATAGCCAATACATAACCCCTGGTACCCTGATCTAATTAATCCTGGATACCTCAGCTTCCTGCTTACTCTCTGGGCACAAGAAAAGCTAACATTTCTAGTAGAGAAGGCATTGAATTTTAAAACTAAGGCCCGCTGAGGAAAGCCATAGTGAATGGAAGGAAGAAGTGATTATGATGAACTGTCTGGCTGGATGAAGCATCGTGCTTTATTCCACCGTTATGTCACCTGCCTTTCTCCCAACAGAGGAAATTTCTTTCCTTCATGTTTTGTTGTTGTTGTTATTTGTGTTTTTGTTTGTTTGTTGGATAAGATTTCACAGAGATTTTTCTTTTCCTGTGATATCTACCTTGAAAACCAAAAGAAACTATCAATAGCCTTCCATGTGTTTGATAGGATGATCATGCTATCTGAGACAAAACCTCTCAGCCTGATGGCATCTCCACCCCTACGGAGGACTCCAGCCCTGCTGTGTGCGCATACAGAGGGTGGTATGAATCCAGGGTGGTCACTGAGGTCCTTCTTTGCAATCTTCTGTCGTAATGTGTATCTGTTATCAGCCAAGAATATAGCATAGCAGGAGAAAATGGAGCAAGCAGGAAAAAGAGAGACCTTGTGTTCATCCCACATACTTGGAGTGTCTTCTGGGAGACAAATGTTCTTTTCTTTGGCCAATAGAGTAGCAGAGCCTAGGAACCTGTCCCTTCTCCCTAGAATGTGAACCTCCACTTCTCGTTTTGCTCTCTGTCTTCAATTCCTATCCTTCTCATCAATTTCTACCCCGCAGGGATGGGCCAGGCAGTCTTTATATAATACAAATCAGACCCCAAATATTAGTTCTTCCAACACTTTACATGGAAAGTGAGTTTTTCTATCTCCACTCCCTGCCCTAGAATCATCTATCACATCTTCTCCTGCACGTTATTGCAGTTTACTTAAATTTTCTCTAGTTTCTTCTACCAGCAAGCTCTTAAATGGGCTCTCTCTATAAATCCACTTGAAAAACATCTCCCCCCCCAAAAAAAAAAAGAAAAGAAAAACATCTTCCATTTAGTTTCTGCTAAAATTCTGCCTGAGAAGCTATCCCTAAACTTGATTCCTTTTAACCACACAGGCTATGACTAGCCTTCAAGCTCACATGACACCATGTATAATTCTAGACAGCAGTTTTCATTCTGCACTATCATTATTGGCTGACTTCCTCGCTTCTCTGATATGTAGATAGCATAGTATACACACTGCTAGCTAAATGTGTGATATAAATGAGTAGATGAGTAGCTGATGCTATTATTAACCCATACTATGTGGGATCCCAGGCCAGATGAGGGATGGTAGAGCACTGCCCGTGCCAGGGACAGCTCTCAGAGGACACAGTAGGAGTGGGGCCACTCACTAGCTAATTGAGGCCTGGGCCTACTCAACGCCATAGAGACAAAGGTCACTGACATGATAAAGCTAGTTATGCTTCCATTTCCCCACCAAAGAAATGGCTTCTCAGAAATCATGTGACCAGCTGTCTGTTAAATCTGACTGACAGGGAATGATAGGTTTGGTGAGTCCCTGCCTGGCTGCAGCACTTCCTTCCTGTACTTCCTCCAAAGCTTTGGTATTTGAATTGCATTATCTTAACATTTGCTTCTCCTCGATCAGGTCCATATATTCAAATTAGGTGTGTTTCTTTCCTTGATCCTTTGTTCTCCCCTCCCCTGTGGCTTGAGCTATATGAACTAACTACCATTTCATTAAACAAGCTGCTCTTCAACACAGCCTTCCAGGTTGTCTATGCTGCTGTATTCACTACTGCCCAAGACCCTGATCCCCAACAACTCTGCACACAGCGCACAAAATCCTATCAGGGTCACGGAACCACAAGACTGCAAATGCCACTTCTCATAGCTAATGGTTATACAAGTTTCAGATTGTAAACTGCCTCATTTCTCTATTCTGTTCTTACAGCCTTTTGTACTTAATGGTATTTAGAGCCACGTCCACACGTTATTTATCACGACTATGCCAGCTTATGAGTAATAGCTGTCCACTAATATCAAGAAAATTAAAACTGAAAGTCACCGTATCCTACAGTTAAGCTTCCATTGAATAGGGAAAGTGTAAGGAGATCCACAATAATTACGAAGAATGGAAGCTCTTGAGACAAGAGGAGACTCTTATCATTATAAGAAGGAAGAGAGTTTAAGGCAACATAGGAGTGATTTAAAGCTCATGTTACTGTCCATGCTTTTGTGAAGGGGAAAATTAAGATGCTTTTATGTTTTTTTTCTCCCTCAATATGTATAGACAATTTCTAATAACCAGAGAGATCAACCACTCCTTTATATATATAACTGTCAAAAACCATTTTTCTCTCTTGGCATAGTTTTGTGGTTTGAATGTGAAATGTTCCCCCACAGATTTATGTGTTTGAAAGCTTGGTCTAGAGTTGGTTTGGGAAAGTTGGAGAATCTTCAGGAAGTGGATCATACTGCAGAAAATGGGTTGTTGGGAGCAAGCTTAAGGTTTTGTAGCTTGGCCTAACGTTCTGTCTCTGTTCTACTTCCTGACTGGAGATGCAATGAAACCTGCCCCCTCATACCCTGAGGGGGCATCTTCTCTGTCATAGTGAACTCAGCCATTTCTTAAACCATGAACCAAGTTAAACTCCCCTTCCTTAAGCAGCTCCTGCCGGGACCTTGTCACAGCGACGACAGAAGTTAAGTAACACACATGGTCACTTGAAGATCATTTTGCCACATACAGAGTTTCTAATGAAATACTCTGAGCTAGTGTCTAGAAATTCAAAATCCACACAGTTCAGATACTGAAGAACAGTAAAACTGAGGATAATATACAGTTTTATCACTTAACCTATTAGATCTGATCTAAAGGAATTTTAACTACTTTAGACTATCTCATATTGTACATTGAATCTTCCTCCTCTGCTTTTCCTCCTCTTACAGAATAATATGCCTTGGTTGCTTTTTGACAATTGAGCATAATGACTAAAACAACAGCATTACCCCAAAGGGCTAGCAGCTTTAACACTGAATGCTGTTATAATGCATGCTGGAAGCTCAAGGCATATGCTCTTTTCACTAACTGTAATATATTCCAGGACAGATTTCCATTTGCTAAGAAGAGATGAAGAGAAAAGAACTGCATCCAGTTAAATGCCACCTTCAGAGGTAGATGTCTACCCACTAGTGGTTTATCTAAGAAGTCATGGCAAGGGACATGATCCTGGAGAGAAAACACTAGTTTTTAAAAAAAAAACAACAAACAAACAAACAAACAAAAACTACCTTTGCCTTCACTACTTCTCACAATTTGACCTGATTGCAGATTCTGCAGCAGCCATTTGAGGCGTTGTGCCCTGCTTGCCATAAGCACCTAAAATGCTCTGTTCTTCCCTTGCTATTCTGAGTTAAAGCAGCCTGACCCAACAGGAATGAGGGGCCATTACTGACTTTGCAAGGTGTCTCTTTGAGTGACAAAAGCATTGGCTTCTGCGGGAGATATTCAGCAATATCTCCCAGGCAAGCAATTTTTTTTGGTAAGGTACTCAGGATAAAACCAACAGATCCTCTGCTTCCCCAAGGGTACTTTCTCTGCTTAGATCACACAATAGAAAAAATAAATTGCTCAACCAAAATCCCCAATAGGATATATAAATCTCAGTGATGTTCTAATGACATTGATATCTCCCACATGCCTAAAACATTTCTTTAAAATGAGTTGAGAGAAAATGAGATGGCCATTCATGAGGTCCAAGCACTTAAATGCCCTGCTCTAGAAAATGACCTTCCTGACTAGACAGTAATAAATTAAGAGCTCAAGTGGCCCCCTTTTTTTTCTCTTCAAAGTTCTTCCTTCTATGTATGCTGAATGAATTATAAAGAGTCAGGTCCTCGATGGCAAATACTGAGATAAGAGTTAAAAATCACTTCCAGAATGGATTCTGTTGGGAGACAGTTATAGTATAGGATGCTTCAAACTTCTTTGGTCCTACCAGAATGGAATCATGTTCTTATCCCCATTATATATCTTTTGTATAGTAACTTCCCATGAGTACTTTTTGGTTTTCTGTCACCGTTTTGGAAGAACACTGGCTTCAGCCCCCTCCCCCAAAATGGCTGCTGTCTAAGAGGCATGACAGCTAGGAGCCCTCTAATGTCACAATACCAAGGGTCACACAGGGCATCTTTCAGTCCAAAGTGGAATAAGCGCCTTCTCTACCTTGCAGGTCAGCTTTGGTCAACGCAACTTTGTTAGCAAAAGAACAGAAAAAGCGAAAACAATAACCAGAGGTTAGTTAGAGTAGATTCAACTGGGTAACATTACAGAAACAAAAATGCAGTTCTGCACAGCCAACATCACTCAGACAGACACTTGAAATGCTGTACAAGGTCACCAGAGACAGCACAGACAAGGGGATGCACAGACCAGGGCAGAGCAGGCCTCCTGAGAGCCAAGTCAGCGGAGCTGGGGCAGGGAAACAGCGATTTTTGACAAAGCAAAAGCGATGGGCAAGAAGAGCCTCCCCACACGCACACAGCCAACCCCAAGGCATTCAGTCTAGAGATGATGGCAGCCTGTGGCCAGACTGAAAGACACATGTGCACATTCAACACCCACAAAAATAATTTGGAACATTCAGGAGTTGAGCACGGGAGGAAGAGTCACCATGGCCGCCCCAATCCCCTTACACCCTTGGAAATGCCACCAAGGAGCATGGCACCAGAGTCATGCATTTCTACCCAGATGACCCACTGGGAACACCAAAGAGTTTAATTTGTTCAATTTGTAGGAATATAGCAAATGTTTGTGGGCAAAAAGGTACCAAAGGAATGTCCTTTTTATTGATTCATGCCACTTCCAAAATGAAGCTCGTGGTATTTTTTCTCAGATGATTGCCCTCCACAACTATGGAACAGCACTTTTGCTCAGCATGCTTTAACCTTTATGGCTATGTTGACCTCAACAGGAATTTACCAGCCAACGGCTAAGTTAGGCATGGTTTAAAAAAAAAAATCTTGCCTCAAATTAGAAGCCAAAAGTCACAGCTAAAATTTGACTAGAAATCAAACTTCTAAATCAGAGATATAAAATCAAAACCTACTTCTTAGCTACAAAATAAATAAATAAATACTAAGTAAATAACCCAAGGCACAAAGAATACCTAATTCATAAATTTTAAAATAATTTCTAACTCTTTTCATTCTTACATGTATTCTTGTTGAGTCAGATAAAGGAAAAATAATGCATTTACTCCTTAGAGATCTTAAACTTTCAATGTTACCAACTTTGGCAAAAACATATAATACATCTGAGTCTGTTAAATCTAAATATATCAGAATAAAATTTGCCATTTTAAGCAGAACTGTGTCATGTTTTTGGTAATGATATCTCATCCCCATAGATGATCTCATTTCTTCATAGAGACTCATTCACCATTCTCTATGAAGAAATAACACTCAGTTACATATTGTCTTTCCTGTGAATCTCAGATACCTTGTACCCTAAGCTATTCTTAGGAGTCACATGCTGTGTGCAAGAGACTCATGAGAATGGGATCCTTTGTAGTCTCTACATGGTTTAAGGCTATCTCTCATGGTGTCATTTCCACATAATTCTAAAAAGGCTCCCAGGATCTTCCTGAGGCTTTATTCACAATGCTTCAAACTTCTAGTGATAGTCATTTATGCCTTAACCCACTTTTTGGCCATTTTTTTCTGGCCACTTAAGCTAATTATCTAAGTCATTTGTGTACAATAAACAAGGACCTTCTTCCCTCCATTGTCACTCACCCTCCACTTCATCCCACCCAGTAGGGAAGTCTTAATGCTCGGTGGGCAACCATCATAATTATCTCCATGGCAATAGAGTGCATGTGATTAGGCCCGCGGGCTTTGCCATAGATGGATGGGAGAGCCATCAAGTTGCATGTATCCAGCTTTGAACAATCACAGTACTTAGAGAAAGGCTGGCTTCCACCATAATGCATGTGTGGTGAATCACACAAGCTGATGCAGAGCTTCGGGGAGGGCTGGGAACATTTCCCCCATCGTGATGGGTAATTTCCTTCTGCTAGAGCTCTTACTGTTTCCCCCGAAGCTCTCCTGAGTAGGGCTCATTCCTCCCTTCTACCTTTACATTTTGTGAGAGTTAATTTAAGCCTCTTTTGTAGCTTCGTTTCTTGACAACTTCAAGTTTCACTTTCTATAGTGCTGTGCTTCCAATACAGAAGCCAGACACACCTGTGGCAGAAGGGCTTCAAACGTGTGTGTTCTGAATTTAGTTGCTGCTACAAAGGTAAAGTACACAGCTTTTAAAGATTTGCTACAATAAAAAAAGGATAAAAAATATTCATGAGTCATTTTATGACACTGAAATGCTAGTATTTTGGATATATTGAGTTAACTAAGATGAAATATGAAATGAAAACCAATTTCCGGTCATATTACACATTTTAAACTATAACTACAAGGAAATCTCAAATGATGTGTGTGATTTGTGCTACATTTTCTTTTTCTTGCATGTGTATGGTATGAGCGTGGGAACAGGCACCGTGGGCACATAGGAACCAGAAGCTGATGTCACTTATCTCCTTCCATGACTTTGTGCCTTACCCACCACAGCAAAGGTCTCTCGCTTGGCACCAGAGCCTGTTGGTTCAGCTGGTACACCTAGTCAGCTTGCACCCATCTCTGTCTCCTGTGCCCTGGGACAGAGGATGAGCCTCCACAGCTACCCCATATATATGTAGGTGCTGGGGATCTAAAGTCATGTCCTCATGCTTATACATCATTTGCTTTACCCGCTGAGTCATCTCCCCAGCCCCTCATACTACATTTTTATTCGTCAATGGATTCTCCTTAACTGTTCAACCTGAATAAGACATGATAGAAACTATTTGCTATTTAAATAGTACTTTGTGCTTTCTTTTTAAAATAGATTTTCTTTTCAATCTCTCTCTCTGTCTCTGTCTCTGTCTCTGTCTCTCTCTCTCTCTCTGTGTGTGTGTGTGTGTGTGTGCGTGTGTGTGCATGTACATGAGTGCCTGTGGCAGCAAGAAGAAAGTGTTTGACCCCCAGATGTAGCGTTATAGCTTTCCTAGCACCTGATATGGGTGCTAGGAAAAAAAAATGCAACCTGTGTAAGAGCAGGACTGCTTTTTAACTCCTTAGCCTTCTACCCTGCCTTCTCCTTTTAAGGAGTGTAATTTCATATTTTAATATAACTTGCTATGGTACATTCTGAGATAAGCTCAACTACTGTCATCCAAAAGCCTTCTAAAGGAAGATTCTTAATTGAATGCCAAATACTTCATTTATCCCTGCATTGAAAAACTCTGAGTAGACCAGTAAGTCCAAAAAAATGTTCCAGTTGTATGAAATTGTGCAGCATTTTCAGGAAAACACAAAATGGATACTTCAAGTGCCATTTGATTCCTAACCTTTTACCCATCACATACACATAGACACACACACATACACACACACACTCACTTTTAATGGCATCAGAATTAAAAACATAGTCTTGGTTAGAGGAAAACTGGAAGCAGACCATAGAGATGATCCTTCTGACATTACCGCAGCACAGACAACTGACCCAGGCAAAGGCAAACATCTTTTGTAGCACATGTTGGCCTGAGAAGCATTTGCAAAACTGTACTGTAAGGGGATGGAGATGAATCAAAGGGAAGCCGCTTTAAAAGTAGTGTTCATGAACTTGAACACAGGAAGTAAATGAACAGTTTTGATACGTAAAATGAAAAATGGATGCAAGAAAACACGATACGTTGCACAAAGGACCATTAGGCTCAGCCAGAGGGAAGACTATGTAGAATTTTGTTGGTGACTCATTAGGCAACTGCTTTGCCTGTAGATCGCCTGCAGGCAGGAATGAACCCAGAAGGTGTGCTCTGCCGCCCTCTACCGGCCAACACTAAGTTGTTCCTACAGTCACCAACAGCTCTGAAAAGACATGTCATTTTCAGCGTCTACAGAAACGGGCCGAGCATGGTTTATTGTGCAGCGTGGGTAAACATGCAGTGCTGTTGTGTGTCTCTCCTGAGATAATATCCGGGAACAATAATCCCACGTTTATCCAGTACCCACTATGTATCAGGCATTTCGTATCTGAAAGATTTTTTTGTAATACTTTTAAAGGTGCCTATTATTGTCCCATTTCACAGGGGGGAAAAAAGATATTTCGGAATGGTTAAGTAAATTGCCAAATGTCAGCTGGACTTTAATCCAGGTCTTCCTAATGTGGACACTGAGGATATTCCTCAACAGTACACAGAGGACTGACAAGCAGAGCCTGATCCAGCAAGTACTCAATAAATACAAGTTCTCTTCCATCATCATGGCATTCTGACATCACTTCTCTGTCTCCCAATGGATTTGCCAGAAATAATCCAGTGGCTATTGGTCAAAAATAGGAAGCATTTTATTAACGGTCACAGCCATATGGACCTCTTGCATTGTCCTTTACCATTATTAACATAGAAATAGAAATCTCGAGTGCTCTTTCGGCCACTCTGAAAACAAGGGCACAAATTGGGAGAAGTCTGATGTCCATGACAGGGAAGGTAGCTCACAGGCCAAGTATGCGATTCTGGGAGGATCTCTGCCAGCATACCTTCTCAGAGCCCGTGGCACATGTCTGGCATACTCAACAAGTGACAAAAGGACACTAACGAGGATGCACTGTTGGATGGTGAAGGAGAATGACAGAGGATGGGTAAACTGAGGAACAAGGCACTGGCAGAGCAGCAAGGGGGCTCGGTGCTGTGACAAGGCTGAGCCTTAGAAAAAAGAGAGGGTCTACCTTCACAGCCTCGCTCAATCTGTCCACTCCTGTGGAGAGCATCGTTGATGAGATCAGGCAGGCGGCCGTTCAAGTCCACAGAGGCCAGGCAGCCCTGAAATCCGTCCCGGGAGGCCACAAGCTTCGGGAGGTTACTATACATGCCCTGGGCTAAGCCAGCCATGTAGAGATCACCTAGAAAGGAAAGGGCACAGTAAAAGAGACCAAGTAGAGAAAGGAGGTGGCAGCCATGCCCACGAACGCTCAAGCACTATTCCTTAAATGATAACACAACCATGAGTGTGAGTGTGTGTGTGTGTGTGTGTGTGTGTGTGTGTGTCAGCTAAAACAAGAATAACTGTCAGAGGCGCTAAATTGTTAAAAAGAAAACCCCAAATATTTCTTACGGGTCATTCATTTTGTGTCCGTCATCTCACAAAGTGCGAATCGCCATATCAACTTAATGAAGTAGGTTCTGCCTAATTACATGAAGTAATGATTAACAACACTGACAAAACAGCCATTTATTGAGTAGTTTTCATGTTTGTTAGAAATAATGTACTGAGAGTTTTACAGACATCCCATCAAACATCTAACAATGCATGATGAGAGTAACAGTATTATCCTGCCTTTGGTATATGTATTAATATACAGTACTGAATATGGCTGACACAATGTCGCCCATGAAGAATAGAGTCGGCTGAATCTTTTCCCCTTCTATTGAGGACCCTCCCACATTTTGACAAAGCCTTGACTTATCATCACCTCATCTTTCAGACTCCCGAAAAACACTCCAAATATTAACAGAGATCATGAAGCAATTTTGAGGAATACTCTGCATAGAAACTGGATAAGTGGCTTAATGGTATAATCAATGCTTTTTAAATGAAATCTATGTAGTACAGAAAATACAGCTGGAACTCCTGACCTGGATCTCCCCTGTGGAAACATCCTTTCTGTTGAGAGATGGACTCTAAACTACAAAATTCTATAGAAGGATTACCTTTCAAATCCAGATTTTTGGCACCATTGATGACCTGAGTGACTACCTTGGTGTCCACTTTCAGGCTGTGGGTATTACTGTTGTCTCGAGTGATGACAACATTGTGCCACTGGTTGTCATTCAGGGGGCGGTCACTGTTCCCTTTAATCACATTAGGACCATTGCCAAGATCAAACACATAGTGAATGTACCTACAAGTAATAAAGAAGCACAAATTTCTTCAGGTGCCATGAAGTGGTTCAGTAGCAATCACATATATATCAAAAACAAGGCCTTCAACTTTCCCATGCTAACTTGGAGTAACATAGCAATTAAATACTCTTATAAGAATCATCAGTGATTATCAGATCATACTTGATTTCAATTCCATATTCACAGACTCATAGAGTCTTCGTTCATTTTTTTTTTAAAGTCAAGACCTTACAATATAGTACATGTTGGCCTGGAATCCATGATCTTACTTTCATAAAGTCTTGAGTGCTAGAATTATGGGCATGTACTCACAGTCATGTGAAAGTCTACTTTTTAAATGCTCCATAGTAATATCTAGATCTAAGATATGGTACAATTAGGACCCTAAATAATACCAGGTAACAATAGTAAAATTTAATCAATATTTATCAGGGTATTTGTTTGTTTGTTTGTTTGTTTGGAACAAAGCCCTATGTTGCCCAGGTTGACCTCAGGAGACTAGCAGTGACCTACTGCCTTCTTGACTCTACCACACGAGTGCTAGATTTACAAGCACACACCATCACACCCAGTGTATGCAGTGACAGGACTGAACCTGGGCCCTTACACATACTTGAAAAGCACACCAGCAAACCAGCTACATCCTCGGTTCCGGATGTTCTTATTTGACTACTTTCCAACATACGGTAGCAGAATAGGGGGGACAAAAAGAAGTTTAAAAAAAGTATAATGTTGACCTCTGCAATTTTCCCAAGTTAAGGAAGCTGAATTTCATAGTTTTTGGTCATGTGGGACTGTGTCCATGATCTCCTCTCAAAATAAAAATTTTAATTCTAACAGTGTTAAAAAAAATAACTAGATATCATCTCTTACTATGCACCTGCTGCATTACAATTAGTAATACTCAAAAGGATGGGTGCAAAACCCGCCATAGCCATGTTTTATATAAATGAGCATGCCCCCACAGTAGGTTCAAAGGACTACATTTCATAGTTAAAAAGCTTTATAACATTAACTCAGGAGAGTCTCAGTAAATAATCTTAAGAGTCGATGTCCTTTCCACCAATTTTGTGCATCTTTATTATCAAGGAGGGAACTAGTGACAGGGGTCAGGGAAAACTGTAAAATCGGCAGTTTTCTTCACAGCTATAGTGTCTAAGATGTTTCAGCAGAGATGGCCAGCATCAACCATGTGATTTCTCCTACTTACCCCTTGACCAGCTCAACTGCAATGAAATCATTGCCATCACCACTATTGAAAAGAATGAAGCCATCGGCAGAAGTGGTCTTGAACTGGAAGAAAAGGTGCATAGAGGTATAGGCTTGCAGGGTGGCAAGGGTCAGGTAGCTGCTCTTGGTCTTGAAAGTGACAGGGTCAGCAATGATGTTCCTCAGTCCAAAGCGAGCCTTCAGTTCACAGTAGTCGATGTCACCATTTTTGCACAAGTCAATGTAGAGCAAGCCATTGAACATGAGGCTCTGCAGGTGGCCGATGAAGCTGGAGGGGACCACGGAGATGTAACGCTTCTCAGTCATGATACCAGTTTCAATGTTGTGGAACTCCAGGCGGGTATGGTCTCCTACCATCGTACCTGTAAGGTCAGAAATGAGGTAGGAATGGGAAAAGTTACTCTGTTTTCTCACAGCCACCTTACTCGACTTTACAGGAGGGACAACTTTCCAGGTTCCTGAGGTCTGAGAAAACAAAATACCCCTACACTGTAAATAGAGCTCATGGCTGTTCTGAAAACAGTCAGGTCCGAGCTCAACCCAAGTTATCCGCCTGACTTGAGATCTCAGTCGGCTGGTGCAAATGCCATCTCACAGACAGGAAAATGTGAGCTCCCTGAGAGCAAGCTGAAGAGCAATGCCATCCATTTCCTTCATTTCCAGAAACAACCCTGGAGGCAGAGGCAGGTGGATCTCTGTGGGTTTGGGGCCAGCCTTGTATACAGAGCAAGTTCCAGAACAGCTAGAGCTTCCTAAAGAAACCCTGTCTCAAAAAACAAACAAACAAAAAACAGGTAAAACATACAAGACAGACAGGAAAAAGGAAGGAAGGAAGGAAGGAAGGAAGGAAGGAAGGAAGGAAGGAAGGAAGGAAGGAAGGAAGGAAAAGGAAGGAAGAAGCAATGCAATCTGAATTCAAATCATAAATTATTTTCCTATTTGACTTTTATAAAAATAAAATCAGTGAGTGTTAGGCATTCATTACCAAGAATTTCTTGCTGCAGTAACTCATTTCTTAGTACTTTTGAAAATTTTTTTATTTCCTATTTTTAAACATATGAATTTTACCTGTCAATAACTGGTCCTGATTTCCTAGAAATAATGCTCAATGTAGCTGTTGGAAGCTACAGCTCATACTTGAATCCTGTGGCCTGATTTAGTTGCTCATAATAAGACGACTACAAAATTAATCTTTATTCACATAACCATAGACTTTAATCTAAAGTGTAAAACTGTGGTACAGGAAGATTGCTCTGCAACTGGACACCTAAACACCTGAATGGCTGAGAATTTGTATTTCTAACAAGTTCCAAAGTTACCAACTGATGAATCAATTATAGGGATGATAAATATATGTAAAATATTTATATACACAATCAGGGAGGAAAGAGGCTACACATTTGAAAGTAAGAAAGGAAAGGTAAATGGGAGGGCTTTGAGGGCTGAAAGGGAAGAGAGAAATGTTATAATTATTAAGTAATCACAGAAATAAAAAAGTAAAAATGAAACTGAAGAGAAAGGAGCTGAGACAAATTGTTCTTGTGTTAATACCACAGACAGCATGTATGAGAATCATCAGCAGAATGACACAAAGTGGCCTTCTCCTTAAAGTGTTTCTGAGGGATGAGGGAAGGTCCTATACTACAGAGTCGATACATAGTTTGTAGTACATGCTTGTGGACAGATCATCCTTGATTCTTAGACGTGGGGGAAGGGAGGAAGATTGCAGGGTCATAACAGGTGTTCCTGTCAGTCGCTTTCAAAGAGGGTGAGGATAGGCAGGATGCAGGATGTATGCCCTCATCTGCGAGGCCTCAGACTGCTGATGCAACCAAGGGTCATGTGGCTGATCTAGGGACCCATTCTAAAGAGCATCCAGCTGACAACCATGAAAGATGGCTGTATGACACTCAGCTCTAGAACGTTTGCTGAAACTGTGATAAAGTCATCGTGCAAGCAAGCCTTGTTAAGGAGTAAGAAAAAAGTTTGAAGTTCCTAGAGGCCATGTAGCAGCCAGAGGGCACTGAACTGATTTGGAGAGACACCAAACCCAAAGGTATAAAGAAGATAGAAAAGGAAAACAAACATCATGTTGGTGTCTGCAACTAACCATAGTTGGACTGAACTTCTGAACATGGTAGAAGACTCCATTTCTCACCCAGAGTTCCTCTGGGGTGAGTTGCTGACATTGGCTGTCAAGAGAAGTCCAGTTGAGTGACAACAGCAAACATATTATTATATCTGTTCATTGTGTTTATGTGCATTACTGTAAGAGCAGTGGAGGTGAATGAAGGGGGGTTGTAACAAACACAGAGACAGAAACATTAGCGTGGCCAGAGTTGAATATGGCTTCCTTAACACATCTACAGAAAATTCATACAACTATAGCAATTATGTTCTCACACCTGGTATTAGAGGGAGGGAAGATGGAATCCTTTCTGCTACCCTCTCTTATAGGATAGTCACCTGTTTTAAAACTCCACTAGTAACACACTTCTAGAACCCATCCACTTACTATTGTATAGCTTTCAGGAGATGATATAGACTAAAATACTAAGGAAGTTTACAAGGGAAACTGTGAACCCATAGCCCATCCCCTTGAACTATTTCTCTCAGTTGGACCAAAGTAGCTTGGGAAAGAGCCAGCGTACTCCATTCACTCATGGCTTTGGTGCTAAGGAATCCAGTGTGGCTCTTGTGGAGATGTCCAGCCTAACTCTAATTCAGGTTCACATGCACAATTCTGTCAAATTCCAAGCTTCAGTCAAGTTAAGCCATCGTTTTGTTATCAGATTTCTCACTGATGAATGACATTTGATGTCTAGACATCTTACTTTTTTTTCCCTCTCTATTGATTCAGGATTTGAGTGTCAAAGAGGAAGGGTAGGTGTGTATCTTCTTGGATACCTTAACTTGAATCCAAGAGACTCACCCACATCTGAAAGATTTATTCATCACCTTAGATTTTCAGTATAGACTCTGCCTCCTCAGAAGCAAACTGGGAAGTGATTCAAAGAATTGCACATGAACACAGAAATCAGGCTTACATTTGATGAGCTTCTTGGTGGTGTTTTGACAGCTGGTGTCAAATTATTCTTTTAATATAAGCAAAAATAAAATAATGGCATTCATTAAATACATAACTTGTAGTTAGAGCAAAAAAATCAAAATGCAAATAAATTTGTTAACAATTGAATAAGTAGGGAAAGGAATTAGGGCATGAAATTACTTAACATTGACTATTGTACTAGTCATGAAATGAACACAATCTAAAACTCACACACATGTTTTGAAACAGTGAAGTGATTGACATAAGCACCCAACTCCAGTTTGGCTGTCTCTATCTCTTCATTGCAGATGTGGGGACCCATAAAGAAAGTGATGGGGAAAGGGGCCACAGCCAACTTGCATGGAGTCAGAGGAACTACAGGATGGTGAGGTCTTTGTCCCCCCTAACTCACATCCTTCCTCACAACTTCAGAGCCGCCTGCTAAAGAGCAACAGCAATCCCATAGGATCCAAAGAGTTCCAAACAGAACCAGAGAGGAAGTTTTAAACTCCTCAGAGAAGTTTTGCAAAATTTTCAATAAGCCCATCTTCATTCAGGTTTGAGTACTGAGGAAATTCTGCCTTCCCGGGAAAACCAGTTTCATTAAGCAGAATAAAAGTATGCAGGGTTTCAGTGTAGAGACAGAGAAACAGAGCAAGAAGTTGGATACGTAGGCCTAGAAACATGAACAAGGGAATCCAAGAGCTTAGCTCAGAGCCACAGAGTCTAGGATGATGGGAGGAGGGTGAGCTCCTTTACAAGTCTAGGGCAGGAGGGGATCCAGCAATGAGGGCCCAAACTAGAAAGGAACTGGCTCAGTTATCACACAAAGAAGAAGAAGAAGAAGAAGAAGAAGAAGAAGAAGAAGAAGAAGAAGAAGAAGAAGAAGAAGAAGAAGAAGAAGAAGAAGAAGAAGAAGAAAAACCTCATTCACCTGTTACATGGATTAAAAACCAGCCATCATCTAGCTCCCTCCAAAATCCTATAGTAGTACTTCATCTGATAGAAACATAAAATAAACCCCTGCTTGACAATTGAAAAGTTGGCCAAATTAGCCAAATATTACAGAATAAATCCACGTGTCTAACCCATATTAGTAACAGATAACTCTGTGAGAGAACAGCCCTCTGGACTTTGTCTTTAGACTAGATCTCCTCTCTCTTATTGTTGAGTATATGCCTCAGCTGCTCTCAAATGGCAGAGGAGAGAAAAATGACTTGGTGAAAGGCAATAAGGAGAAATGAAGTCTACCTGTCTCTATAGCCCATGTCCTGTGTGTGCTAAGCACCTCAACTATGTCATGTGTCATTACTACCAGGTTGTTGATGGCATCATTATGTTGCTTTTGTGGTAAGGTCACTTAGTGTTCAAAGGTGAAATAGTTTGGTTAAGGTCTCAACAGGGGGCATATTGGGAATCTTCAATCCAGGTGTGCAGAGCAAACAGCCCACATCTTTATGTGTATACTCTAATATCTTTGCAGATTTTGATTCATTCTTCATATCCTTGCCCAGAAAAAGAAACAGACAAAATTGATCTGCCACCACTACCATGAAGAAAATGCGAGTTCACACTTCTTCTCCACAGCTGTGAATCACGTTACCATATGGCATTCCATCGAATTCAGGGTAATTGACTGGGCATCTTCCCCAAAACAATGTTGACGCTTTGATCCTTTGGAGCACTGTCACTTACATTGTTCACCAGCAGGTGACAAGCCATCCACAAACTACAACTCAGAATGATGATTATGAACCCCGGGAGAACTCTGGCCAGACCTGTGATTTCCCACGAGGTCAGAGCCCATAGTGCATGAGCATATAGGCTCAAGTGCTTTGTTGCCTGGACTTCCAGTCCAGATTCATGAATCCTTCACTGGTTTACCATGGGTATGCTTCTTAATCTTTTACACCTCCATTTCTCATTTGTGAATCGAATCTGAACTTGCCCGGATTAAAGGCATGGGCACATACAATGTTTTAGAAAGTGTCTTGGACCTTAATTATTGGCTAATAAAAATTACTCTGCAGTCAATATTTTTCTTTCTTTGAATGTTTTAATCATTTCTGTTTTACTCTACAAGCAATCTCTTCTTACATATGGGCCATTCTAGAGCTTTCCAGGTGTCCCATGGCATGCGGCGGAGGCTGAGTTCAGCAACCAGCAGAGGTACAGTGGGGGTACACGCTCAGTCAAATAACAGTGAAAATGATAATAATGATGTTAATAACAATGCTGGGGAATGCCTGGGGAAGGCACTGCATTCCCTTTGACTTCCAAACACAGGAGGATAATTAAGTAAAGCAAGGCTTGTGAAGTCTTAGGGAGGGGTTTTCCCATTTATGTCACAATACTCCAGCTTCATTGGATCTGAACATTTTTCCCCATGTCCTCAGCACTTTTGAAAAGCGTGTGTCGTATCATAACATGCCTTATTCTAAAAAAAAAAAAAAAATTCCTGAAGCAATTAGTGCATATTTAACTATTGGTGATTAGCAATGTACATTAGCTTATCAAAGGTGTCATATAAGACTTGCAATAAAGAGCTTCATTTGACCTAAAATTTCCTATTCTCACTTATTAACTTTTTATCAACATATTGTAGTAAGTTGTTGTTGGGAGACTTTGACAGATTATAGTGTTTTTAGAGCATAGGTGGGGGAGAAAGAATGCAGTTTGGGTCAGGACAGTGAAAAGAGGGGTGAGTTTTTATGCTATCAAGAAGTTATGGGCCACGTGTGTGGTTTGAGTACATTAGGTCGCTATTCTGAAGAGCATAAACCAAGTATTCTTTTAATTTGTTTTTGATAATAGAAGTCCAGTGCAATCAATCAATCAAGTCTTACTAACTGTCGACTGAAATTAATACCTTTCCAAGAATATAATTATATGATAATAAGTGAAAATCATCAGGTTGGAGACTATTTCTTTCTTGGCCTTTGCTGACCTTGTGAACCTGGCCTATTCTTTGTCGTTTGTACAGAATAGTTAGAAATTTGGCACACCTTAAACAGCATGAAAATGATTACTAAGAAAGCCAATAAGATACCACTTATAACCTGGGGACTGTGTATAGATTCACTGTCTGATTTTATGAATTATCTAAATTAAAATTAAACTTATAAACCTCTTTTCACTGTTTAAAAAAGTCAACAACAAAAACACCAAATAAACAAACTAGCTCTTTTCCTCTTCTTTTTTGAGTTTGTAGCTCCTGCCTTCCACCAGCACTGATGCAGGGGGTATGGCTGAAAGTAAAAGAAATTATTAATTTCAAATAAAATTACTGGTTGGCTCGGACATTCCAGTTTAGCCCTGTGTTCTAATTGTTAGTACTAAGAGAAAGCACAGCACGTAATTACCTTTATTCCAAAGGTTCTATAAAGAACAATGAGCAAGGAAAGGGATTACTGTACCCTTAGTTCTGTAATTATTTGTGACTGTTCTCGGAGTGTGTATTTTATGTTTTTCCAGGAAAATGAAAAGGACTCACTGCTGAGCAAGATTGAGGGGAGAGTGCCACCTAGTGGCAGCTATTTATAACAGGCTGTAAATTGCGTCATTCTGGGATTTAACCAGCCAAATCCAGAGGAATTAGAGCTATCCACAACCATAGAGCATTTGTGAGGCTTGTTTGACCTCACAGCTCATGGGGACAGCTTGAATGATTATGGAGAGCAAAAGTGGATTCTAAAAAACATAACACTCTTTAAAAAAAAAAAAACTCTCATTTTCTACATTCATTTTTTACCATTAAGTTACCCTGAAAGTCCATAGGTCAGAAACTATTTCCAAAGACTGAAATGCATCTCTGTGGAGTTGGAGTGAGTGGGATAATTGATAGGACTCTGTGTGGCTTCTTTTTCTAGGAGGAAGAGTCAGCGTGCCCTGGCCAATATCCTGAGACGTATTCCCCACCTCACCCTAACCCACTGAAGAGAAATCATTTTCTTCTGATGGATTATGAAGTGCAGCAAACTGCTTCCTTCTTTGGAATCACACAGATGTGGATTTGAAGCTTAGTTACACAGCTCTAACTTGCCTGTTCCTCTTCAGTAAAATGACAATAAGCACATTTATTTTGAAAGAGTATTGAAATATTGAAGATTAAAGAGACTGATAATCATAAAGCAGCTGTGATGGCATCGAATGCTGACTGGATGTGTACTGTGTTTTTCTCTGCATAGATCTCTCCCTCTCACTTTCACACACACGCTACACTACATTACAATTACATTTAGATTCCAGAAGTAATGAGGCTCATGCGTCATCAATTAGAATTAAATTTTAGAGCCTACTGTCGCAGAACATTAATGATGGAAAGGGCCTTAAAAATAACAGAGGTTCAAGTTTAAAGTTGGGGAAATGAAGAAAATGAGATTTCTTCTATCTATCCCAAAGGCATAAAACAATTTACTGGCACTGATTGTATTAAACTCAAGGCTTCCCACCATCTCAGCTGTCTTGCTCTTCACCAAAGGTATTGGTTAGCGACAGCTGGGGATACAGACTATATCAGACAAGGGTCAGGAATAGCAAGTGGCTTCCAAAACATCCTCTAGGGAGTTAATATCAAGGCTAGATCAGAGGCCAGCTCAGATGCCAGCAGAGTCCCATCTAATTGCCCTGAGCTGCCCTGAGTTTAGTTTTCTTATGTGGATGTGAATTCAGCATACTGTGTACTTGGGTGCTAGGCTGCAGACTCAGGACCGTCATCTGATTAATTATAACTATCCATCATATTCTGATAGGGAGGCCACCTTCATTAGCCAGTCTTTAAAAAAAATCAACCCCAGTTGGTTGTTTTCTCGTCTGGTTGACGGTTATTATCCCGTCCTCTGATGCCAGAATCTCAAGACATATTCCTAACATTTTCAAATATCAGTGTTCTTTCGAGTCTACTCAATTAGTTTAATGATAGGAAATGGGTCATTGCTGTGTACCCTTTATCTTCTACTCTTCTAGCACTTTGCTGACAGATAACACCTATGCATTGCGTGAGACTATCAGTGTTCCTGTACATATGTATGGATTTATTCTAAACACAAATTCCACTCTGCAGAGGATTTGCCTCTTTGAGTATTCTATATCCCCCCAACAATGCTGGATAAACACAGGTGCTTAGTGAATAACAATTAAATAGATGAGTTGCTAATTAAACCAAACATGTCCACCACCTCCTACCACATACTCTTCTAGTATTTATTACATTCTCCATGACATTCTATGTTTTTGGACTGTCTACTTTCTTCTCCGAATGAGCAGTTTGTCTGCTGGTGGAGAGAACAGTCACATGGAAGGTGATTGATCAGGGGTTTTAATTATTAGTAATAGAGGGATCTAAAGAGCTCTATCCCTGTTCTCTGGGCATAAGCTCCACAACAAGAAAGAAAGAAAGGAAGAAAGAAAGAAGGAAGGAAGGAAGGAAGGAAGGAAGGAAGGAAGGAAGGAAGGAAGAGAAGGAAGGAAGGAAAGAAGGAAGGAAGGAAGGAAGGAAGGAAGGAAGGAAGGAAGGAAGGGAAGAAAGGAAGCGTGAGCCTGATGAGAATAATATTGCAATAATAGGCTAGCTGTATACTACAAGTTGAAGAAAAGGGATGGTGAAATTCAGAGGAAGGGGAAATTTTTAGTCATGCCTATGCTTGTCCATACAGACTAGTATGTGTGACTTCTATTAAACAAAATGGAAAGTCTCAAAGGGGGAATGGCAGACAAGACAGTGAAAGCAGAGGCAAAGCTCACCATAGTCACACTTACCCTCAGCCACGTCATCGTCCACTGTTAACTTAAGGCTTTTTCCTCTCCGCACTACCCGGACAGTGTGCCACTCATTGTCATTGAGCTTCTGCCCTGCATACAGGGTCTCAGGTCCTTTGCCTATGAATGGTGGTAAGTGTCAAAAGTTAGAGCCGGTTCCCAAAGGACTGCTCATGGATCAAGTTTGTCAAAGCCACACTGGTGTATATGACCCAGGACAGCCAACAATCCTACTTCCACTGATCTTACTGAACCCTCTACATTAATCTCCAGAAGCAGGCATCTCAATTAAAAAGCAGAGAACATTCATCCATAATGAGGGAAAGAAGGACCCTCTTTTATTCATAGATACAAGCTCTAAAATACTAAAGACACTTGAAAGATTTGTAGCAACTAATCAGCTGGCCTTTTTGACAAGTCTTAGCTATCAGAAATTCATCATAATTTTATTTGTATTACTCTCCCATTTCTCTAAGCATATTACACTAGTGTGGTTTATACAAAATATTTACCAGGTGGATGAGAAACAAATCCTTGAGGTCTATCATCTTCACTTGGCATTTCCACTACCCACAGTCCTATCAGAGTTCAGCAACTATAGCAATCGTAACAGTAAACAACACAATAGAAATTGTATCTAGGTTTAAACACTGTAAATAGCACTTCTGGGGTAATATGAGGGGCCCCAAGCTTTTTCTCATTGTTCATCATCCTCCAAAAAAAAAAAAAAGAAAGAAAGAAAAGAAAATGCAAAAAAGAAAAACAATCAAAGGATCCAAAGAATGAAATGATATAACATTTCAATAATGATTTTAAACACTGCTTCAAATAAAGCACCACTAGGTAATGGCATAAACTAAGCCATCTCAAGAAACCCATGTTAAAATAATCAAGAGGAAATTTAAGTTTACCCTATGAAGGGTCTGGGAAGCAAGGAATTATGGCACTTAACAGCCAAAGACCGCAAGATAGAGAAACACGGGTTGTTCAAGCGCTCCCTTTAGCAAGAGAAATTAACTCCAGAATGCACATTATCATTGGCCCAAGATGGAGATCTGAAGACAAAGAAGACTTCAGAGAAGATGTGGTCTTAGACCAAGCTTCCCCTTGGTGAGGCAGAGAGCACAGTCCATGCAGAAGCTGGTGACTGAGCGTTTCTAAATGAGTCAGTCAATACATGGACAGTTTTATGCTTAAGATTGACTCGAAATATATTAAACTATGCAAGGGATGAAACTATGATATATTATTTAGAAAAGAAAATAACAATATCACCTAGGCAGGCAGCTCTAGGTAATTTTAAGTTGTAGCTTTTAAATATCGAGGAATTAGTAGTCTTACTTTGGCTGGCTATAAGAATTACAGAAATTGTTAAAGTGAAAGTTATTTTTCCCCTTGAACAATAAAGGCTTTAGAGTGAAGAATTTTATTTTAATTTCACCAACCAACATGCAACACAAATTGAATAAGAATTTGGAACATTGAGTGACAAAACTTGAATTGGATCCAGTGAGCCTTAAGTCAGGTATTGATGACATGAAATAGCTCAATGACTCTTAGGAGAAGAATTTGCTAATAATCAAGTGTTATTTAATCTCATCTTTGCCTCTCAAAATTGCCTTAAACTCACACACTAAAATAGAACTTCCCTCTACATTTCAACTCCCTAGACAGACCCATTTATTATCTCCTTCAACTCAGGCCTCAGATGACTGCAGTGTAGCCTTTCAAATCCCCCACTGAGAGGGCATTGGAAAAAAAATGGACCACATCATGTGAGTGTTTTTTATAGCAAGAACAGATGTTCTTAGAACAAACAATCTGCCTCTGTGTTTTTTTCTTTGTTGTTGTTGTTTTTATCCTCTTCATTCTACATGCAAATGCTGAGATAAGAAAGAACAAAGCAAAGATGGATACAGAGAATATTGGCTATGGAGGCTGAACTGTTTCAAATAGATATGGGCTTTTTGAAACACTTCTAGAGGTAGCATCTGTTCTTTAGGCAATTTTTTTCACATCAGTTAATTTTTATGATTGGGAACAAGATAAGAGAGAGAATGATAAGCACAAACACATTTCAGGACATTGCTACATAAGCATCATGTTAGGGACAGATCAGTAAAACAAGCTTTGGTGTTGCCCAAAGCGCTTTCAATGCAGCTAGCTAGCATTTTAGAGGTATGACATTTAAGGTATCCAGCAAACATGTATGGTGGCCAGATGAAAACACAAATATTCCACTTTCCACTTAACTTTAAAGCATTAGAATGTGACTTCCTATAATTAAAATTGTGGAAAGATTAATGGAACTTTTCATGCCTTGCTATTTCCAATATCACTAATTTTCATTACTGTAAGAGTATTCGTGTGTGTGGTGAGGGCAGGGGTGGGATTCACGTTGACTAAAATGATAGGGAATCTTATGCAATATTCATTTTGAAGTAACAAATTGATAAACCTCAGTGAGCTTCTGTAAAACTCATCCTATAGAAGTGAAGTGTCCATGGCATTCATGCTTAGTCAAGCCTAATGAATGGTCTAGTCACCATGCTAGTGGGAAGTGATTCTTAAATTTAGCTTCAAATCTGGGCAAACATAGAGGGGGTATCCAGTTAACCTGCGCTCACAAAGGGGGTTTAGTAGGTAAGTGAGGAAAGTTTGTATTATCACAAGCCAAAAGTTGAAACACACAAACTTAGGCTTGCTAACCTGAATGATCTAGTCCAGGGGAAAAAAAAAAATCAATCAAGAAGCCAGTGAATCAGTATAAATGGAACAATGAAAGTAGGGTCCTTTCTTATAGGCAGAAGGTGCCCCCAAAAGGAAGGAAAAGGAGAAAGACATTGTTCAAGGCAGAACTGAAATGAAACCACCAAGAAATAACAACCTTGGTTCCATAAATGCTCTGATACTGTTCTCTTCGCAAAAACTAAGATGATTATGATCCACAAAAGGACACACATTGGATGCATGTGCTGAAGTGTTTCCCTTCTTTCATAATGTGTACAATAATAATCGATCTAAGGAAATACTGTGATTCTCTTTAGGCTGCTTGGACATGAGTGCTACATCTAAACCAAAGAACCTAATCTGCAATTATCAGTTGACTTTCCAAGATCACGACTCTAATGATAATTAGGAAGAATCACAGAGAAAGAGTCCTGGCATTTTGTAGGAACAGAGTGTCAAATTCTTCATTATTAGAAAGCAAATAGCCTCTAATGACTGTTTGGAGAGGTATCAACAGAATGGCGACTCCCTCTGGTCCTGCTACAGTCTCACAGCGTTGTCCCTTTGAGGGAAGTCTTTGCCTCATGGAACATAGACTGATGAATGGAAAACAGAGAACAAGAAATAGCAGCTGAAAAACACCAGCCAGATTCTTTTCTGGAACACCACAGAAGCCCCGTGTCTTTAAGCAATGAGAATGAATAACAAAATCAAAACAAAACATTAAAATAAAAAACAATGCTGCTTGATTGGAGGAAGATGACACTCAGAAATCAGAAAATTCTTTCCTTTCTTGGCAGACCTACACATGGTGGACTTGAGAGTTTAATAATATTGAACCTAATAGTCTTTACAAAACAGACTATTTATATTATATGATCTTTCTATTTCCTCCAGGAATAATATAGCCACAAAACAAGTTAACCCCAATATGCATTTTTGTTAATCTTTTTCTATCACCTCACCAATTTAAGCTAAACCCACTGGTTTTGCTCATATGCAGGCAGTAGAAATTCCTTCCATCTACCACAAAGGGCTGTTTTTGAAAGCAGGAGGGGAATATTCAAGGACTTTTGCTTGCTGGGATGGGCAGGGGTAGCCAACATGACTTTTCTTCACCTGCATTTCTCTATTTGTATAAAA
Organism: Meriones unguiculatus; assembly: GCF_030254825.1. Lineage (NCBI taxonomy): Eukaryota > Metazoa > Chordata > Mammalia > Rodentia > Muridae > Meriones > Meriones unguiculatus. The sequence continues at coordinate 95,415,434 of NC_083355.1, read as the reverse complement.
CAGAAAATGATACCTTGGTTTCCTTAGGAGCCAAGATTCACGTGTTTCTAAAAGAAAACTCCACAATGCACTAAAAATGCAAAAATTTCTCCTTTAAAAAAAGTGTACATAATTCTATATCTGTATGGTATGGTAAAGGGATGTGAAAATGATTTATTACGATAAAAATAAAACAGTGATGAACACTTACCTTTATTTCATCAGCGTCTAGCTGTGACAAGCACTCTGCTGAGCCCAGAGCGCCTCAGACTTTATCACCCAGCCTTCCCAGAAAGAATAGATTATTTGGGGGTGAAGCAAAGACAAAGAAAGGAACTTAAGGAGGAGGATAAGGACAGAGAAGCATTTTTATTTTCTGCCTAGAGAATTTTAAAAAATGTTGAGGATGTGTGTGATTTGCCTTTGTAAGTATAAACTTCATGGTTTTTCATAAACTCATTTCCAAAGCATACATTTTCCTAGAGAAACAATTGCAAGCCAGATTATGTGAAATTATGGTAGCAAAACAGCTCAATTAGATCACTTCATTCTCTTCAAAGTCCTCAAGCACCAGGGAGAGCAGAGGAACTTCCCATAGAGGGATGGAATGCACAGTTCTCACTTAAGTCCTCTATGGGGAGCCTTTCAGTGAGGTGGGAAGAGGAGAACATGACTCAACTGAGCACAGGCACCAAGGTGGAAGTGTAGCTTCAAGACGAAAACCTTCAGGGGGCCCAGCAAAACAGCATGTTCAGCAACAGACCGTTCTTCCTCCTGTAGGGGTTACCCATTACCCTCAGTGCTTTCTGGGCTAATGCTACACAGCCATTCACCTGTGCCAGTGTGTTAGGGTATTGTCTACTACAGGGCTTAACGAGTGGTAGATAAAGAACAGTGAGGCCACACAACCAATGTGGTATGGATGACGAGATAAACAAAGTGAAAAAAGATCCTACATGGAGCTTGCTGTCTAGTGAGGGGTGAAGAGACCTGAAGAGACACAGACAAACTAAGGAATATGGCATAAATCTTGGAAGAGTCAAGTTCCATAAGTTTAGAGGCTGACAGCTAAGCACTCGGGAGACCAGGAAAGTGACACAGGCAGCATTGCCTCTTAGAGGAAGAGATGCCTATCATGTTTTCTTTTTACTCAGAAGGCTAGGAATGGATAAAATTAATAGCCTGGTGACCTGTACTATCTGTAGGACCAGGTTAGACCCGAATTCAGGCTACACGTGAATCTCCAGACTATCACGTTTATCCAAGACTTCCTCCCTAGACCTTCATCTTGAACATGTTTCTCAGTCATGGGAAGTCATCCTTCTGGGAGATAACACAATACTTTTTAATAGCCTATGTAACCTCTGTGCTATCTGTAGGTCTGGCTATTCCTGACTCAAACAGACTTTTTTTTAAAAAAACAATATTTTATTTTTTTTAATTTAAATTTATTTTTAAAATTTATTCACTTTATTCACAATCATAGGTCTCTCCTTCAACTCATCCTGGCCCCCACTTCCCTCCCTCTTCTTCCCTATCCTTTTCCCCTAGTCCTCAGAAAGGGGGAGCCTTCCTCCTTACCAGTTGACCCCAGCCTATCAGGTCTCATCAGGACTTGCTACATCCTTTTCCTCTGTGGCCTGGCAAGGCTGTCCAGTCAGGAGGAAGTGATCAAGGAGCAGGCAAAAAAATCTATGTCAGATACAGCCTCTGTTCCCCTTACTAAAGAACCTACATGGAGACTGAGCTGCCTACTGGCTATATCTGAGGAGGGGCATAGGTCCTCTCCATGCTTGGTTGGTTCAAACAGACTTTTGTGCTTATTTCAGTCATTCTCTTTAGATCTTTATCTTGAGCATTGTTTCTCAGTCAATATAAAGCATCTTTATGGCAGAGGTCATATGTACTTTGTAGAGTTTGCTTCGCTTAAGCTTTGTTAACACATGGTATTGAATCAATTATCACCAGAAAACTTTTGTCCCAAATTGTGCTATGTTTAAATGTGCCCAAAATAAACTGCCCAGCGTCAGACTCTTGGAGTTTGAACCAACACCACCTACTGAATCTGTTGTACAGAATTTCCTTCTTGCCTCAGAAGATATATACTCTGCCAGCCCTGGTGTTTGCAGAGACATCCCTCCCCTCTCCACACACACATGAAGAGAAATTAGAATGGGATAATTTGATAAAAAGTAATTGTGAAAAAGAGGTAAGTACAAATTACTGGCTACTTTATAGAATGAATCAGAAAAAAAAATTCTCTATGTTTTGTTCTTGACATGAGTTCCTGTTCTAACTGAGATAGTTAAACAAGGCTTCTCTGAAGAAATAGATTTGAGAAGAGTCCAGTGTGCAGATGCCCACGTCCATGGGGTGAGGGTGTTGGAGGACCCAAAGAAGGCCCATTTAGGCTGAGCTTGTATATCAAGGGAAAAGTAGAAGAGAAGTAGGTGGTGATGTATGGAGAGTCCAAATGACATCAGACCATAGATGGTGTGTTATGCAATGTGAATACTGTTCTAAAGGCAAGCAGAAGCTTTGCAAGGGTAAGTGAATGTGTTTTGAAGTCTAATATAAGTGCCTTTATTTTTTTTTCTGTTTTAATGTATATTTTAAGTGTGTGCTTGCGTGCCCATCCCTGTGTACACATGGAGAATCCAAAAGAAACTATAAAACAGCCTTCTCTATCATCTCAGGCTTTATTCCCTTGAGACAGGATTGCTAACTGAGTCTGGAGCTGACCTGGCAGTCAGTAAGCTCCAGCAATATTCCCATTTCACCTTCATCCCTACACACAAAGCTGGAGTTACACATCTGTTCTTTTTTATGTTTTTTAATAGTCACAAATAATGTTTATTTTCCTTCAAGAGAATGTTAAGTAGAAAAAGGGAAAGTCCACACTTGGCAGACAAAGTCAAACAAAAATGTACATAGTAGCAGATAGCAATGCCCAATAGTCGTGTTTTTAAAGGATGTTAAGATGAAGGTGAAGGAACTGAGTTCTGACAACCAGTTTAATACTGGCAAACCTTTCAAAACATTCTACCTTAGACATCTCTAGACTCAGGGTTTCTGACTTGTAAAATGGTGACCACGTATACATGGTAAGATGCAAAGAACTTCATACAAAAATCCAATACATTCATGTTAGGATAAAAGAGCCTAAAAGTACATAGGATTTTATGAAACAAACACTCAGGGACAATACATGTTGAAAAGGATATGGAGAAAAGGGAAACCTCTTCCATTGATGATGAGAATGTAAACTTGTACAACTACATTGGAAATTAATCTGGTGCTTTCTCAGAAAATTAGGAATAGTGCTACCTCAAGATCCAGCTATACCACTCCTAGACATAACCGAAAGACACTCAACCATACAACAAGGACATTTGCTCAACTATGTTCATAGCAGCTTTATTCGTAATAGCCAGAATCTGGAAACAACTTAGATGTCCCTCAGCCAAGGAACACATATGGAAATTGTGGTACATTTATACAAGAGAATACTACTCAGCAATTAAAAACAAGGAAATCATGAAATTTGCAAGCAAAAGGATGGAACTAGGAAAGATCATCCTAAGTAAGGTAACTAACTCAGAAGCAGAAAGACACACATGGTATATACTCATTTATAACTGGATATTAGCCATATAACATAGGATAAATGTACTAAAATCTATAGTCCTAAAGAAGCTAAACAACAAGGAGAACCCTAGGGAAAATGCTTAATCCTCATTCAGAAGGGCAAACATGATAGACATCAGAAGCAGCAGAAGACAGGGATTAAGACAGAAGCCTAACACAGAGGGGCTCTGAAAGACTAGTCCAGCAGGGGATTTTCAAAACAGATGCTGAGACTCATAGCCAAATATTGGGCAGAATACAGGAAATCTTATGGAAGAATGGGGAAATAGAAAGATCTGAGGAGACATGAGTTAGCCCTCAAGGAGACTAACAAAGCCAAAAAATTCTGGGACCAGGAGTCCTGCAGAAACTGATGAATCAACCAAGGACCATGCATGAAGAATACCTAGTCCCCCTGCTCAGATGTAGCCCATGGGCAGTTTAGTGTCTGTGGGGGCTACCTAGTAAGGGGGACAGAGACAGTCTCTGGCATGAACTCAGTTGCCTGCTCTTGATCACCTCCCCCTGGCAGGGTGGCCTTACTAGGCCACAGGGAAAGAGGATCCAGACAATCCTAATGAGACTTGATAGGTTAGAGTCAGATAGTAGGGGAGGAGGGCCTCCCCTGTCAGTGGACTAGGGGGGAAGAAGGAGGAAGGGTAGGACTGGGAGGAGATGAGGGAGGGAGCTACAGCTGGGATACAAAGTGAATAAATTTTAATTTATAATAATAATAAACATTAAAAATTTTTAAAAAATTGAAACAGTACAATTTTAATATCTGATCTGGAGTTAGAGAAGATTGTTGATCTTGGAGAGAACCATTTCTTCGTTTCTTCTTCAATTGCTTCCCCACACAGTTGACAAACACCAATGCCTCACAACTGCCGTACTTACATCTCAGGGACCTCTATCATATTCACCATTCAGCCTTCTTTTAGGACACCTTAAGACCTCCCATGACCCATAGAGGCAAAATTTCTAGGGCCAATGATACCTTGTGCAGTGGTTTTCACTCTTGCTAATGCTGCAGCTCTTAATATATTTCCTCATGTTGTGGTGATCCCCCAACCATGAATTTACTCTTGTTTCTACTTTGTTTCTGCCACTGTTATGAATTGTAATATAATCACCTGACATGCAAATGGTGCTAGGCAACCCCCATTAAAGGGTGGTACGATCCACGACCCACAGGTTGAGAACTACAGCACTACATCATGCCTGGATTTGTATGTGGCCAATGAGGATTTGAACTCAGGTCCTTATGCTTGCAAACACATGCTCTTAATCAGCAAGCTATGTTCTCAATCCCCTAATTTAACATGTAACAATTATTCTGGCTGTTATGGATCCAATGGATCCAAAGAAGCCAATAACAGACAAAACAGAATCTTTTTAAGAAGCTGTTAAAGACAGAAGGGGAAAGTGATTCAGACTAAGGCCAGCAGCGCTAGCAGAAGTTATTTGTTGTACATTTATTTCAGAAGCAGGGTCAACAATGCTAGGAGACTGGTTTAGAAACAGGGTTAGGAGTAAGACAGGAAGTTGGGGGGAGCAACATAGAAATCATTGCTAACCCTTAGGTTTAGGTTTAACTCTGAGAATCTGTGTAGATATAAGCTCAACTAGAAAAGAAAGGTTTTCAGGAAAGGTGAGCCACAGCCGACCTAAGAAAAGCTAGTGAGAACCTTCATTCAAATACCCCAAACCCGTGGAAATGCAGCTGTGTTAGGATCCACCCATAACCTCAGAGAAAACTGCAATGAGGTGGGAGTTGGAACCAGGGAACCTTATTTCTCTTACCTTGTTTTTTTCTATCTAGCATCAATTATACTTGACACCAGCTTCTGACTGCTTCCTGCTGTAAATCTAGTCATGTCACTGACCCTTGCTTCTTTGGTATAGCTTTCGCTTGGATTTTAGGTTACCACTGTCTGGTAGGTGAACCATGCTCTAATTGATGGCCCCACAACCTTGAGTAAATGCCAACACAAATTGGATTCAGTGAGTTATAAAAAAAAATTTAAAAAGACACAAAATCGGACAGGAAGTATATATGTGAGAGGTAAAGGTGAATATAATCAAAACATATTGCATGTACATATGAAACTCACAAATGAATTAAAAAATATTATATTAAATTATTTTAAGATGAAGGTTACACCCCATTAATAAAACAAAAAGAAGTTAGCGTTTATACTAATAACGGTGAAGGTTTAAAATTTGCAGAAGACACTTTCAGGTCCTGAAATCATAACCCTTTAGCTAGTCTCAGATTTCAGCCAAAGCAGCAGGTGACAGCTACGGAAATCTATCTATAATCCGATGTTTTTTTTTTATAGTTAAATTCTATTTTATTTTTTTCATGTAAAAACTTGAGGAAGAGATTTAACTAATAAGGCAATTGGTGATTAACAATTTTCATATAGTGAGAGATAATTTAGCCTTTACTTTGCATTTTTAAAAATAAAGAAGAATAATAAGATGTTACTTTTGGTAAATTTTCATTCCTAAAAAACAATCTTTTGCTTTCTAAAATTTTAATTTATTACAAATCTCTAAAAAATTTATTACAAATAATAAGTGTTATTAATTTGGGGCTATATAAAAATGTATAAATTATTTTTTTTTGTTTTTTTTTAAAGTATCACAAGACAGAGTTCAGAGAATACAGCATTTTTTCAGATACCTTGTCATGTTTGTAGAATTTCCTTCCCACAACAGGAACTACCAAATCGAAGGTAAGGACATAAAAAGAAATTGTAATCTATCTTTCGGGGAATCATTAAAAAGCCTATTAACTCATGAGCTTGATGACATTCTGGTTACCTTCTGTGACTAGAAGGACAAGGAACATGACAAATAATGTTATTATCTAGACACACACCCACCCTCGTAAAATTTTACTTATGCAACTGGATATTGGGAGGCTGAGTTGGTGATATTGTTATCCCATTCAGGTCCTAGCTTACTAAAGTTATGGGCTATCATTTTTCTAAAGTAAGATCTATATAGGTTTGAAAACATCAGAAATTTTAGCTCTCCATCTCACTACACTCACTTTATCACACCCTTTAAAATTAAACTCACAAATCAAGCACATAAAGGAAAAATTAAAAGCAAAGCACCAATAAGCCAATTAAGACCATTTTAATTAAACTGCTGTCGCATTTAGGTAAGGACTCAATGCAAAGGGACCTCAGTGTAGTCTTTCAGTCATTCATAAAGCATACCCACAACTATCTTGGGAATATCACTGAGTTCCATGTCCTCTTTGTCTCTGTGCAACGGTTTTTGCAAAGCATGTAGTTAACTTTGGAATTGTACCTGCTTTGTTGATGCACTCTGAATCCCTGATTGAGATGGGACATCAAGCACAAGAAAACCCTTGCTCCCAAAGAGGGTGAAAGCATATCCAGCAAGAAAAAGGGAGATGAGTTAACTGGTAAATTCAGGAGGGAGCTAGGGATAGAGATCAGAGGCATAGTCTCCATGAAAATGCATATGCAAACCCACCCCAGTCTCACAGGGGAAAAGTTCAGGAATTACTATACAGGCACTGTAGGCTAGTACCAAGGCCAAACATGAAAAGGATGTCCTCAAGGATCTCACAATCCACGGGGGAAGTTGCAAAGGAAACAATATTTAAATTTAACATGTAGAGAGGTGTGACTGGGCTCTTGTCAACCTAAAATCCTGAGTTATGTACTCTCCTTTTCCTCTCAGATTTTTCAGGCAGGTTTTACATAGAACTTGTAAAGTGTTGCCCAAGACCTAAATATCATTATCATCCTCAACTCGTTCTTATTTTATTTTAATGTTCATAAATGTTTTGTTTGCACACGTGACTATATATCACTTGCATGCCTGGTATCCACAGAGGTTAGAAGAGGTCATCAGATCCCCTGTAACTGGAGTTCAGAAGGTTGTGAGCCTCCATGTGGGTGCTCAGAAGCAAACTGGGTCCTTTAGAAGAGCAGCCAGTGTTCTTAACCACTGAGCCATTTCTCCATGCCCTGTCCTCAAATCTTAATAGAACTTTTCTTGGGTAATATTCTCATTTACTTACCAGGCACTGGGCTACTCAGGCATTTCTGTATGGCCAATTGCACCATTTTAGACTCGTGTTTTCTATCCCTTCTTATCAACCCTTTTCTAAAAGATCCAATCTTTCTGGTGGACTGCATTTCCTGTCTCGTTATTTCAGACATCCTGTATGATTTGTCTCACACAGCTAAGGGAGAGAAAAATAGCTTGAGCCACTAGGAAGGTTTAAGAGCTACTACCAGGTATGTTCTTTTTTGTCACAAATTTAAGCTGTGACAGGCTGGGACTACTTTCCAGAGCCTAGAAGGGGGAGGGGTGGGAAGGGAGGCCATGAAGCAGTACCGTAACAAAACTAATGATGTTAATGGTTGTGGTGCTATGATTTAAAACTCTACTCTTTTAAATCATTAGGTTTGTATAAACCTATACACTATAGCAGAACTGAGCCATGCTGACTGTTACACAAATCCACCTAAAGCCCATATTAAGGAAATGAGGCAAAAGAGGACTGATCAATTTCCTGAATACATACAACTATTACTAATTTACATGTATGGATTTGAATCTGGGTAGCCTAAATCTGTTTTGCTCCTACAACTACTGAGCCCTTGTCAACCAAGAGAAGCACCAAAGACATTTAGAAGTCATAAAATTCAGCCTTAGAATGAAGTACTCTGCATGTGAGCTACAGGACCAAGATTATGAAACTAGGAAATCAATACATACAGCACATATAACTTTAATCTTTAGGTGGGTTGAAGTTGAATAAGGTTGTGGGGAAAAAATAAGAAACTGAAATAATATGAGAAAAAAAGAAACCTATGGAGAAAATTATAGAGGAGAAACAGATTAGGAAAAAATCTCATTATTTGTCAAATTCTACAGACAGAAATCTCCTGGAAAAACAGAACTGTTAAGGTCTTTACCTTTAAAAATGATTTTAGAACACACAATATATAAAATGTATAGAAAGAAGTATTTTAGAAATAATCTTTCCATTTCTTCACTGTAAAAATACCCTCTGTGACCTATATAGAAGTGCAAGTCCCATACTAAACTCATGTAGGACAAAGGAAGAATCCTTGGTAGGTTTAGAATAGTCCTGCCAGGTAGATTTCATGGTTTTCAGACATTTTAAAGAGTCTCCAGGCCCAGTGGTTTCTCACATTTGAATTTTCATACAAAGCATGTATAGATAACTCAGAAAATCTGATTTGAGGTCTCCAGGGTAGGAGTGGCTGATTCAAAAGATAGGGGTTTTTTTGAAGGCCACTTTACCAAGATCTCAGGTGTTCTCAGTCCACATTTATTCTATAGGTTTCCTCAGATTGTTATAGCAGTATAGCATAAACTGTGCAGCTATGATATCACTAGGTCTGGAGAAAAGAAATCTGAAACTGTCATGAATGTTTTAGAACATTTCTTTGCCTCTTAGTCTACATTTGGTGGATGCTGGCAATCCTCAATGTCCCTTAGTTTATAGGCAGAGCTCCTCAACTCCCACCTCCTTCTCCACACCGCCTTCTCTTTGATGGACACTAGTCATTCCATTTAGAAACAAAGTATAATTCAGTAAGAACTCCTCTTAACTGATTATGCCACCTCCAAATACAGTCACATTCTTTGGATGAAGACAAAGTTTAGGTGACACTATGCAACTCACTATTATGTGATTCCCTGATGATACTTTGGGAAACCAGAGAATAATATTTCGGTTTACTGAATTGGACCTTGGACCAATTGGACCTGAACCTTGTGAAAGAACTTCCCAACAACAATGTAAGGAGAAGTTGAGGTCTTACTTGCTTCCCAGTATTCTTTGCTCCATGAACTACTTCCTGTGGTTCTAAGAGGCTTTCCTGGATTCTAGACAGATCTGCTTCCTAGAAGACATTCATTTGCTTCTCAATAGTAGCTGTACTTCCTCCCAGGCCAATCTTTAATTTACAAGGAATCTCTTTAAGTTTTCCTCTCACCACCTTCTTCCATTCTCTTACCCTGACTCCTCATTGTTTATCCATGAGTGTTGTGCACTGAGTCCTCACTCAGAGAAACAAAACAAAACAAAACAAAACAAAACAAAACAAAAACTTTCCAACTAGAATCAGGGTCCTGTTTGGGTTGTGACTAAATTTTTCTGAATGCATTCTTGCACTTGGGATTTTTATTAAATGAATAAATGAAATACCTTATTACATTCATAGATGTTAATCCAAAGCTTTCTTCCCATTACCAAAGTAAAGATCCCTCGGGACTAGGCATGGTCGCCAGTGACAGAACCCTGAGTTTGATCCTGAGTACCATGGGAAAATGAAAGTGAGACCCTCTTACTCTGTCAATTACCCCCTTACATTCCTGTCTCTGTTCTTTGGAATCTTATTTTAATAAGCATCTTTTCTTTCCTTTATATTTCAGCTCATCTGTTCCCTCTTCCCTTCAAGCACCTTCAAATGTCACCCAGTCACAAGAGCCCCCTGGATGATGCCTGTTCTTGGCTTCCTCTCTCCATTTGTTTTGGCACTTCAGAGTGGCCCACACTACAGAGCACATCGAGACCATGGACTCCTTGTCTGCTCTGGAGTGTTCATCGCTTCTGCCCTCATCCATTCTCTTTCACTAGCTAGTTATCCTCTGTGACTTTCTATTACTATAAAGGTTTCCAAATCTATGATATCTTATGGTATTCTCTGTCATCACTAAACTTCACCAGTCACCCCCATCATCCCCACCGAGACTGCCCTATGAGCTTTCCACACTTGTAACTTTGATATCACCTATATTTTCGTCTTCCTCTATATGCTAAGTAGTGTTCTTAGGGTCCCATCCTTTGTTTGCATTCCTTTCATGGGCATGACTCCTTGAAACTCTGATCAAGTGACGTCAACTATAATTTGATTTTTGGCTTTCCCTTTGCTAACTTTTATTTCTCAACTTTGTTGTTTTCCTGGTTCAACCTTTTCTAGGCTATTTCCTAGATATCACTGTTATCTTAAAATCTTCTCTCACATCACCATCTTATTTAAGATTATCTCCTTATAAAACTATGTTCATTTATTCTGTTTTTCATTGTTTTATGTGACTAAGACTATTTCCCCATTCTGGTTATATTTGACATAATTTTTGCTCCAAATCTTACACTGAAAAATTTTAAATGCATAATGTAGTGGACCTCAGTGAGTTTCTTCCTGCCATTTTCCTAATCTTTCATGTCATATATAAGAACACTAGAGGCTTCCCAGCTTTCTACTACTCACTGGAGGTCCCTTGCCTAGGGACACAGGTTTTGTATAAAGGCAGAGAGAACTAAAAGATAGGGCTCACAAAAATAACATGGAAAGGTAAAATAAATCAAAAGTTGTAATTTAGAATACTGTAGGCTGGTAACAAGCTAGATACTGAGGAAGGAGAGGAGCATTTGGAGAGAAATTGGGGGGGGGGCAGAAATGTTTAAAATGAAAATATTGTTTTTTTTCACATTTGTAAAAAAGAAATTTGTGTGTCTTGTTTAGACAAGCTCATTCATTGGCTCCAGAATTCTGTTCTGAAGTCTTACGCTATGTTAGATGCACATTCTAGTACATCCTAAGAAGATCCAGTCTATCTAGGCCCTCCCTGTTGTGGCTAGAATACAGTCACACATATCACTCTTCTCTCTGACCCAGACATAAGTCTTTTCAGATTATCCAAGGCTCTAAATAATGTCTCCTCTCATTTGCTAGTCATAAGTCTTTTTTCAATTCAAAACCTAAACTAGAACCTTGCCCATTTTTAAGAGGAGAATTAGACAGTTACAGAGATGGCCTGGGGATGCCAGGATGAAGCTTCATAAAACTGTGAAGGAAACATTGTCATTGTATTTTTAAAATGATGAAAGTAAGAAACAAGGATGTTAAAATATTTTCACTAAGAGTAACCTGGCTCACATATAGACCCCAAGGTAGGTGAATCTTAGAGCTAATGTTTTGCTGTTTACCTAAAGGACTGGAAGAGAATAATGGATATATGGTGGGTAAGACTTAGACATAGGCTTGTGTGACCTATGATGTTTCTGAGTAAGTAAGGCTAAATGTATGGGGAAACAACCTGATATAGGGGTGGCAGTGCTTTTTGAATAATATTCAGGTTGGCGGAAAAAAAGAAGAATAGATATTTAAAGTGTTAGAGAATTCTAGGGAATGCCATGAATGAGGGATGATAGAGACCTATTGGCTCTAGACCATGCCAGTAGGGGAGGAGAATTATCTATTTATGTATTTGCGTATGGCTTAACTCGTATTGACTGATGCCTGAATAAGATACCAGGGCTCTATTGCTCACTGAGATAGGCCCTCCTGGTCTCAATCAACAGGCTGTTCTGTTTCTCCACAAATTATGGGCTGAAATGTACTAGGAGGCTAGACTATGAGGCTAGAAAATGTACTTATTTTTATATTTATGCCCAACATGTTGGAAAGATGATTGTTCAATGTACAGTCAGACAAGCCTATTTAAAAGGCAGCTAACAAAGTGAATAAATTCTAATAAATAAATATATAAATAAAATTAAATTTAAAAAGGCAGCTAACAGGTAGAAGTATTGAAATTCAAATGGTTGTTTGCTCACCATATTGAAATAACCTATCTGAGGCTACGTGTGCTTTATAGAATCATAGTCATATCACATTGAGGCAGTTGTAACCTTATCCACTTCTTTTGGTGTCAGGGGACAGTGCAAGGATTCAAAGCATGGTATATAGTAAATGACGAACAGGTTTATGCTATGTGTTAAAAATAATTGGCCAAAACCATCTCATCAATAAAAATAAATAAATAAATAAACAGAACTAAGTGGGCAATTAGTAGGGTAGACTTATTGGAAGAAATGAGTAAAAAAGCACCTGTTGAGAACATGCTCTTTATTGGAAAATGAGTGGCCGCCCCACCAAGACGGTCTCTTAACCTCACTGTAGTTCTTGTAAACCCCGCCCCTAATATCAGGAGATGCTAATTGGGCAGATATAGACCAAGACATAGAAATACTGTGTAACCAAAATTCAGGTGATGTATGCTTTATATACCACAGCATATTATCTTAAAATGGCTAATCTGTTTTTCTCCTTGCTTTTTTTTTCTCTCTGAGGTTTAGATTCTCATAATGAACCATATAATTATGATCTTCATTGGGCCTATGAGCTTTTCCATCACATGAACTTTGGAGAAAACCTGAGGGTATCTGCACTATCAAGGTGATTTCCTACATGTTATCACGTATAGATACTGACCTAGTCTGATTATCATTTTAAAAAATAGAAAGAAAGACAGTGGCTGGCTCTTTGACCTCCCCCCCCCAAGGGAGGAGCAGTCCTGTTAGGCCACAGAGGAGGACTTTGCAAACCTGATAAAACAGGGTCAGATGAATGGGGAGGAGGTCCCCCACATCAGTGGACTTGGAACGGGGCAGGGTGGAGAGGAGGGAGGGAGGGTGGGGTTGGGAGGGAAGGAGGGAGCAGGATACAGCTGGAATACAGAGTTAATAAAATGTAACTAATAAGAAAAAAATAAAAATAAAAAAAAGAAATGAGAATCATTAAGTGTAATTGTAAGTTTTCACACCCCTTCTCTTTTCCTGAGCAGGGTAACTGTGGAGAACTTTGGGTATAAGAAAAGTTGTTGGTTAAGTGTCAGGCCTTTGTAGTAGCATTGCAAATATTTGCCTGTGATTAAAATAAATCAAAGCATCTTGTTGGGAAAACAAACACACACATCAATATGTGAATATAATTGTCCATAGTGATAGATGTCACATAGATTCACTTCATTGACTAACTCAAGAGCTAACCATGTGATACATAAGTGTGAATGATTACCAGAAATCTACATCAATTCAAATTCAGTTTACAAATGTCCAGAGCTGTTCCGATATTAGTTTCCTTTGTGGTTTGGTGGAGTTCTGTTACTGTTCTTTGTTTTGTGAATGTACATGAAATGCAAATTCTGGAATAAAAATTGTACAAAGAAAAAAAAATAGAAAGAAAGAAAGAAACACTCTGTTCCAAGTATATGCAGTCTTGTTATTAATATATAATCCTGTTATCTGCAAAGTTCGAACTCAAGAACTATACAGTAAAGTAAAAACAAGAAAAAAAAGTACACAACTCCACAAACTATATGTAAAGTGTATGTATAGCATAGTCTTCTATTGGGCTACATTCATACAAGTGGCTTCTGGTATGAATTATACAGGTGTGACTGACTACCTAACTCTTTAAAATTCTTCAAGACTGAGAAGTGAGGGTAAGGACAAACAGTTCTCCATTGCCTGGTCCGGCCAGAGAGGCAAGAAAGCTTTCCTAGAGATTTCAATAGTATCTGGAAGCCACAGGCACGCACACACACACACACACACACACACACACACACACAGAGAGAGAGAGAGAGAGAGAGAGAGAGAGAGAGAGAGAGAGAGAGAGGAGAATACGATCCTAGGGAACTGAATCCTAAATTGTTAAATCAAGATAAACTCAAGGCAAAATCTTCTTGGGTGTGTATGTTGGGGGAGGGCACAATCCCAATGTCAGTAAGAAAGGCTGAGATTTCTGAATGTCCACCTAGGCTAGGTTTATCTGTCCTTTCTGGTACACAGTGGTGTTGGGAGGTCTTACAGAGATGAAGAGTCCCTAGGATTACAACAGGGTTTCCCAGTTAGCTGTGCAGGCCAGCGGCGGGCCCCTAAGAAACTGAAACCAGGACATTAGAAATAGCAGAGGAGAGAAATAGCACAATGAGAAGTCAAACACCTCCTGATAAGTAGCAAAGCATCTGGGTTTTAGAAAGACAGAATTTTAAACTAGCGACTTTTAGCCCCAAATGCCAGTTTCAGTAATTATTACCAGCTGAATAGTGTGGCCTTGGGCAAATGCCTAAATAGCTCTCAGACTCTGTCTCTCCAGAATGCAAGCTAGTAACACTAATGGTTGCTTTTATCAGGAATACAGTGAAGGGTAGATGTCACCATGTAGGGACAGCTTCTAGCACAAGCTCCACATTGTTGTTTCCAAGAGCAGGATTCTTCAGGTTGGAACTGAAAGTTACCAACTTAACCATGGCTATTCCACCAGCCTGTTTATAATAATTGCTTGTCTAAAAGAGACTGTTTCTTCTTCTCCTTCTCCTTCTCCTTCTCCTTCTCCTTCTCCTTCTCCTTCTCCTTCTCCTTCTCCTTCTCCTTCTCCTTCTCCTTCTCCTTCTCCTTCTCCTTCTCCTTCTCCTTCTCCTCCTCCTCCTCCTCCTCCTCCTCCTCCTCCTCCTCCTCCTCCTCCTCCTCCTCCTCCTCCTCCTTCTTCTTCTTCTTCTTCTTCTTCTTCATTTTCTGGCTTGTATCCATTTTAAAGACATATTCCTTTAATAGAAACATCTCTAGGGGTAAGTAAGGCAGGGCAATGTCATTTGGATTTTAAGCAATCTGGCTTTAGAGTAACTCCCTCAACTTCCCTCCAGGGAATCTTGTTGGGCCATGGGTTTTGAGACACCTAAGCAGCTTAGGAAACTTTTGTAACAGTGAATTTAACCTTTAAGTCACTGTGCGACGCTGACATGGCGATATAGAGAATCTCCCGGTAACAGCTTCTTCTCCATGTCTACCCTATTCTCAGGAGACAGTAACTTCCAGCTCACTTTCTTTCATTTTTTTTTCTAATGAATTTTCAACCTTATGACAAATAAAATATTATTGTAGATTTTGCAGAGGGGAACAGTTATTTGGGGGCAGCAGATCATACGATGTGCAGTTCCAAAGGGTAGTTGCCCAAACATCTAGCCGTCCTGTTTCCTGCCGCTACGATGGAGCATTTTTCCTTTTTAGTGATAGCAGGAAAAACACTCTTGGAGATTTTCAATTCGTTTTCAGAAATTGATAACACGTTGCTGTCTTGAGCCACAGAGACTGACTCGTCCTGTTTCTGTGCCCAGGGGCCATCTACATAGCCCCGGGATGAGACAGGGAAATATTGAGGACTAAGCCCAGTGTGGCGCTCTTTTTCCACAAAACACTTGGGCCTGCAGCACTTGGGAGACCAGGTATGTGCAGAAGGGTTTGGGAGTAAGGTATAATGAGCAGGCAAGCGGGAGCAGCAGGCATTACTGAATCTGTTCTCTTGTAGGGTCTGGTTTTTCTTTCTTCTGAAAGAGTCGGAACAGATGTTTGATTGTCAAATGTTTTAAAGTTGTGTGTGTGCATAGCTAGCTACCTCTGGATCCTCTTCAATTTTTTCCTCTGTGGTCAGGCATATGTATCGGCTTGAGATCAAAGCACTATGAACTGCGAAAACCTCTCAATGTTCACAAATGCCTCGTGACATTTTTAGGAATTAGACAATAGGAATAGGATACAGAGTGATGGCAGATTTGGCAAGGTGCCTATTCCAAAGCCAGTTCAGTGTTTTGTTATTGGGGACTTTTTTTTCCCCTTGTTCTCTGGTGCCCTCTTGTGTTCTGTTCTCAAATAGCATTTGACTTGGAAGCTTTGGCTAAAATAAGTCCTAAGCTAGTATACCAAGTTATTAATTATTGAACCACACCATCTTCAGCATGTTTCAACAAAGATCATATGAACAGATATAAATAGTCGCTATTAAAATAACATGAGTGTGTCCCTAATACTTAGCAAATCACTTGATACAAATTAAATAGCCCTCAAAATGCTTGTCAAATGTTTGAAGGTCCACTGGCAATAGAGTTTAGCAAGAACAGTGTATCTTTTCAGCATATTCTATTACAGCAAAATTATAGAGAATTTGCAAGCTGCTTCATTATGTTCGGTTATGTTTACATATTTTATAAACTGCAACAATACTCAGAAAGGAAGATTCTTCTATTTATTTTTCATTTTTAAGTATTTGTTGACTTCATTATGCAAATCCCATTCTAGTTCGCATGTCAGGAATGGAAATCTTGGCACAGCTACCACACTGAAAGGAAGCCCTCAGACTCAGGAGGGAGGCGGGGCATTTCAGTACAGAGTGACACCTGCTGTAATAAAGCTATTTGCTGAGCACTGTCACATCACTAAAGGGAGATAGATAATTCAAACTGTTCACATTTTTTGTCATATTCACAGTGAGATTTTGAATGTCTATGGAACACTGGCATCCAACTAAACAGCACTCCACCTTCAAATACTCTGGCACATATGCAGGCTGGCTTTTAATCGATCCACCGAACTTTCCTCCGTAATAGTTTCAAGATACTTTCAAGAAAAAAAATCACAAGTATGGAAGAAATATGAAAAAAAAACCCTCTCTTATTTCTGCACATGACTAGGAAAAAACACCTCTCAGTTAAACACAGACAAGCTCATGCTCAGCCTTGGTTGTCTCTGCCCTACAGCACACTCAATTTGCTAAGTCCAAACTTCTTAGCCACACCTCACAAACCTGTCTGCTCCTCTTCTCTCTATCAGCACCCTTGTCTTCTTCTCTCCTGACTTGCACTTTGTTGTGTTCCCATTTTTCCTGCAAAGGTTTTACCACCTGGTGAAATTAGACTCTTTGATTGATTGAATCACCTGGAAACAGGTTTTAGAGCTAAAACAGAAAACTATAAACTATCATTTGCTGGAGGAGGCCTGCCTTACTCACTTTAACTTCTAGAACCTGACTCAGAAACCATGAAGGGATCATACTGAATTAACCCCAACCAAGTGCTAAAAGTAAAGTGTTTTCCAGGTCACCTCCAAGTCTAGTTCTCTCATGTTTCTGCCAAATACCCAGATTCACAGTTTTCTTGTAGTTGAATATATTTTCTTGGCTTCCAGGAACTCACGTCCTTTCTGGTTCCAAGAAATTGCTCAAGGACTTCAGTGTTTCTTGGTCCTATCACCACCCAATAACAATGCTACATTCTTTCTCTCTTTGGAAGTGTAATTCAATAGTGTTTCCTTTGTGATATCTTTCTCTCTCTCCAGTATATCCAGAGTGGAAAGGAGTTTTCCAACAATCAGCAATGGAAGTGAACTCTAGTTTCTCTCTGGCCCTTCTAGCTCTTGTACTATGAGATATTTGATTCTTGGGGTCTCTTTACATCAGTGAAATGGGACTATTGTCTTCATATCATTGAAGCCCTTGGCCCAATATAGGCTGTTTTCTTGTCCTCATGACCTCTCTGATTAGCCCTAGCCATTTTATTAACATTGCAGTATCATCCTATGCCTATTGCATGTAAGTCAAACTCACTTTTACGTTTTCCTATTTCTTTTGTGATCATGTAAAGGCAGAGGTCATTATTTATGAAATTAGTATTTCAGATATCCAGGTGCTAATCATCATGCCTCTCTCCAGCTGCCTAACTTGTGAAAAATAACTTTAGGTCTTGACTTGTTTGACGAGCAACCTCACTAGTTCTACACCCAAATAGCCTGATAACACAAGGGTTGATGTTTTAGTCTTTATAGTAAAGAATACTTTAAAAAATTATGAAGCTGGCTTCAAACTAGGAATCAATCGCACAGTGAAAGTAAAACTCTGTGCACCAGATTCTTCAGCCAGGTGCCTCTTCTTTCTGTCTCCCTCTTTATATTCAAATTACCCATGTACAAATTGTTCAAGTTTCACATCATCTTCAGTGTAACCAACTTAACACTGTCGCATGCCCTTGATCTCCGCGTCTCTGTACACAGAGAACCACTAAGTTTCTTGTAACCAGCTGTTTGAGGTTACCGTAGAGCCGTAGCTCTCACCCTGTGAGTCATGACTCCTTTAGGAGTCAAGTTACCCTTTCACAGGGGTCACATGTCAGATAGCCTGCATATCAGATATTTACATTACAATCCACAACCATAGAGAAATTACAGTTGTGAAGTAACAACAAGATAATTTTATGAATGGGGGTTACCACAACATGAAGAACTGTATTAAGGGGGTTACCACAACATAAAGGAGCTGTGTCACAGCATTAGGAAGGTTGTACACCACGGCCTAGCAGGCCTAGTGGTCTGCTGTATCTTTCCTGCTGACACCAATGCCTAGCATGATGAAAAGAGTATTAGGGAAAGAAAATGTAACCTCACTGTTGGCTTCTCCATTTAGTGGCTGCATGCTTTGATTAGTTTATATGGCTTCCTTGTACTCCAGAACCCTCCTCTACAAGGCTATGTCTGTTACAGATTAAAGTATCTCTATTAATAAAACTCTCCTTCCTCTGAACATCATTGAAAGGAGTCTTTTGCTCATCCTGATGCATGAGTGCACTGTGTGCTATAACTCATCTGGCTATACTGCAGTATCTTCCACCAGACTTGAGAGAAGATTTGGTGGTCAGACTTAACTTGGGGTGTACAGATAAGATGGGTCAAAGTGTATTTTAGACTCTTCCTTTTGAATGCCCCATCTAGGCAGAAACACTGTGGCCTGAACTTCTCAAAGTATTGGCAAAGCCCTAGAAAATGGTTTGTCACCTTAGTGTCCCCACAGCCTGAATTCTTGCCCAAACCCATCTCTCTTCCACTTCATGCTCTTTTTCAATTCTTAGGTCCTGTTTTTATGGCTATTCATCCAATCTACTTGCAGAAGATTTAAGGAAAAGTGACATCTGTAATAGTAAAGATGAATGCTGATGTTTATTGAAAACTCAAAATAGCCAGAAGCATTTGGCAGATATTGTTTCACTTAATCTTCACAAAAAAAAAAACATGGTGCACCTTTTATCACCTTCTTCCCTGGGGATGAGGAAGTTGAAGGAACACAACGATAAACCACTACCTTAAAGCTTAAAACCTATGAAAAATGGATTTGCTATGGCTCATTTTGTAGGCATAGCCATCCTTTAAAAATCTCTAATTCCCCTTGCTCATGATGCTCCTCAAGGAGATGAGATTCATGAGGTAACATACTTGAGAAATGATCTCAGAAGGTCAGGTAACAATGGAGCTTTGAGATGAGAAGGGAGGAAGCTCCATTCAGGAACAGGCTCTTGTTATGGACAATGAGAATTGGGTCCCACTAGAAAGCCTCTAGAAAACTGGATGGGACATGTGTGAGAATAATTTCTAAGAGTCAGGGACACTGGAATTATAGCTATACATTCCAGCCCTGGCTTAGTTAATCCTATGGCCCATAAGTCTGGCATGGTCTAAGCATGACCGGACTACCTTTCCCAGAGAACACCTTAGGAAGAGGGACACAGGAACCCATTGCTTTGCAACTTGACTCCAGGAGACTTTGGGGTAGGAGAAATATATGTATTGCTAGCATGGGGATGGTTAAGTTAATGCAGCCACCCAGAACAGAAGGAAAAGAACTATCGCATTCAACAGTTAAATTTGAAATAATAACCCCCCCACACTTTTACATATACGAATCATCACTGAGGTGGGGGATAGATCATTATTTGGCAACCACATTTCTAAGAGGTGAGGCCGTTATATTAATGTGTGCACAAAAAGTAGATGAGTAGTGCTTTCTGGTTCAACACACCTCAGGCACACATTCTTCCTTACTAGGAACCATCATAGAACTTTGACTGGCTCATAGCTTTTTCTGCTTTTAAATGTAGGTAGCTGAGCAACTGATTTCTAGACAGATGTTTGTAGATTCTGGGGATGTTATCTCTGTTTGTTAGATTATTCTTTACTAAAGAAATAATTTGAAGTCAGGTGTAGGTGCCTCATGCCTTTAATCTCAACACTCAAGGAGCAGAGGCAGATAGATCTCTGTTAGAGACCATTGTAGACCATGCTACAGGATAACCAGGACTATACAGAACACAACCCCCTCTTTCTAAAAAACAAAACAAACAAACAAACAAACAAAAAACAACAACCAAAACCCTAGCTGATTGCAAATAGGGTTCTCTGTGCGTAAGTATGAATTTAAAAGTTCTAGACTGTATTGCTGTTGGAAGTAGAACCAATAAGCCCTGCTGAGGTGCACTGGTGAGCTCCGTGGTCAGCTTAAGAAGTCACCACAGGCTGCTTAAGAAGAATTTTGTTCCCCTGGGCAGACTGAGGAAAGAAATCAGAAACACATACCTCGGTCTCCTGCTGTATGTCTAGTTCTGAGAACTGAACTCAGACCCCATGCATGCTAGGCCAGCCCTCAAGTCGAAGGAGTATGAAAATCTCACATGGGTTGCTTAGTATCCACCTGCCATTTGAGTAAGTGTTGTTTCACTCTGTGGT
The DNA here is from genome assembly GCF_030254825.1 of Meriones unguiculatus. Lineage (NCBI taxonomy): Eukaryota > Metazoa > Chordata > Mammalia > Rodentia > Muridae > Meriones > Meriones unguiculatus. The sequence goes on along the minus strand of NC_083355.1, from coordinate 95,394,631 downwards.
ATCTGACTCTCGTCTGTAGTCCAACGTCCTTTTTGTATTATTCAAATTTTTAGAATCTGTAGAATAACATATTGTATGACATTGCTGTTTTCTTGAAATTTAAGAAAATTGATAGCTCATTTTTTTTCCCAAACAAACTGCCAAAGGAATTGAAGGAATTGTTCACTGTCATCAGGAAGAATCAGAAACTCTTGTATGTAACTTGAATTCACAGGGTACCTTCTCCCAATCTGAGGAATAAGAAAGCTGCAAGAGCTGAGGTTAGACACTGGGCTCTGCAGTCAAAGCAGCAGAGTTTAATGGCTGATGTCTGCATTTTCTGTATATGGGACAGAGAAGACATCCCTTTTCCTTTGTGTGTGTGTGTGTGTGTGTGTACTCATGTGTAAGAGAGCAAACATACACATGCAATGGTGTCTATGTGGGCAATTTCAGGTATGAGTCCTTACCTCCCACCTGGTTCGAGACAGGATCTCGTATTATTCACTGCTGTGTAGGTAAGGCAAGCTAGTCAAGAATTCTGAGTTTCACCTTTCTCTACCTCTCATCTCATCACAGGAGCCCTGGAATTACCAGCATGTGCAGTCAGGAATGGATTCTGGGTTTGAACTCAGATCCCCGGGCTTATGCAGCAAGTGTTTTATCCACTGAGTCATCTCCCAGTCTCCACTTGATTTGTGAGACGGCAGCTCTTACTGAACCTGGAGCTAACCAGTTCAGCTAGATGGCTGGCCAGCCAGCTGTAAGCATCTGCTCGTTTTTCACCTCTGCTCCCAGAACTAAAGTCACACAGGAGCACCACCATACCCAGCTTTTATGTGGCTGCTGGGGATTTACTTGCAAAGCAAAGTACTTTCCTGACTAAGCCAACTCTCCAAACACTCCTCTTCATGTTTCTAAACGAAAGGTGCTGATAATACTCGGTTACTATATAAGATCTAAACACAAATCACCTGTCAGTAACACTAGCACATTTTTTGAAATCAATAATAAAAATTAGTTATTATATCCACATCCATGAAATATTTGGCCTTTCCAAATATCTTAGAATTATCTTACCAAAATATGGCACAATTAGATAGATAATCAGTGAACAAAGAAAAGCCAAAACAGTTTATTAATATAGTAATCCTGTTCAGAAGACATGGTCATATTCCCACTCTGGCAACACATCACACTTGCATATTAAGCAACACAAGACTTACAAGGACCCTCACAGCATGTCTGTTAAGGGATTAACCTATTTGGCAGGGGTAAATTAACAAATCAAATAAGTTGAGAGCAAGAAATGTAGCAATGCAAGAATGGACGTCTCTTCTACAGCTTGACATTCTTCTAATTCCCCATTCTCCCTTCCCTTACAGGAGAGAGCAGGCATGACAATGAAGGAATGCCATCTTTATGAACCTGTTCACAACTGTACAAAACAGCGAAGCCCTTCTCCCTAAGGACGTCTTAGCCTCTGCAAGATGCCACAGAAAGGTGAGACAATCTAACTCCTCTCTGGGCTTTGAAAGAAGATTAGAAAGCCATCTGTCCAACTTCCTTTTCATTTCTATGCGGATACCTTTAGTTTAGCTAACATACTCAAACCTCAACCCAGCTGTTCAGGAAATAAACTGCCACTCGACACTGAGAACAGGAAATATCAAGGCGTATTACATCTCCTTTTTGCCTCCCCAAGAGCAGGGAGGGGTGTACGGGGGAGGTGGGCGGATGCATGCAGCAGGATGTTAACTGTCAGTCCCTGTGCCTCTCCAACCGTGAGCAGGTGCTGGTGGATGTGATGCAGGTTTTTTTTTTTTTTTTTTTTTTTTGTCAGGGAGGCTGTTCCTGTGAGGGGCTGTGAGAGGAAGAGGAGTCAAGGCAACCCTGCTGCCCACTGCTGGTAGAGGCATGAATGGCTCAAGCAGCAGTCATTACATCAGTAGTGTGGGAAGGGGGCAGAAGTAAATCTGCAAGTCCTGGCCCAGAAGATGAGGATATCATTTTGTGAGTGGCACAAAAGTTTTCCATAGGAAAGAGACTGCTCTCGTGCTAGAAACAAGATCCCCTTTCACATGAAAAATGCCATGCGATACCACCGTCTAGTCATAAAGTCAGCTGCATAACTCACTGTATTCAAAGTCCCTCCAACCAGCTTTATCTCAACTAGATAAAGGTCCAAAAAGAGGGTGAGCTGAAAACAGAGGCTTCTGGACCATAACTCTGAAGAACATGTATTTTTTTCTCTCTTGTGACCTTAGTTTCAAACCTAAAAAGATATTTCAGAAATGATGACAGTTATTCAAAAGGTTCACAAGGGAACATTCTGAGATAAGTATATTCTGTCACTGATTATATTCGAGGAAACTCCAAAATGTGTGAGTCACAAGTCAGAGCATCTTTTGTGCATAAGGATGACACAGCTGTCCCCAAATTCACCCTGTCAGTGCTCTTAGAAGAGGGTATTCATTTGGGGCAATTGTGATACTCCTCTTTCTGTGGCTGTGACAATACATGAGATTAAACAACTCAAAAGAAAAAAGTTTGGTTCGCACTTGGACTTCAATTCATTTTTATTTGGCCCATTTACTTCGTTCCTAGAACAGGAAAGCACACTCAGAAGTGTGAGCATGAATCCAAATGCAAAGGGAGAGACTTGGAGAGAGAAAGGGCCAAAGTCCTAAAGTACCTTTCAGGGACATACCCTCAGTGATAAAACTACTTTATATCTCATCTCCTAAAGTTTCCTGAAGGTTCTACCACCTTCCAGTATCACCGCTAACATAGCTAGCAACCAAGACTTGACACATGAACCCAAGGAACACTTAATATTCAAAGAACAACAGCCACAAAACATTCTACACAAACTCTTTATCTAGGGAAATAAAAACCTCTGTGTACAACATGCCACAACCATATGTAAAAACATTATTTGTATTTCAATTCCAGTGAAAATATGAGGGTTACAGTTTCAGCAGAAACAAACAGCCTACTTAGAGATTTGAGAAGTTGCAGAGGATGAGATAACCTTCACCCAAAACAGAAACAGGATATGAACAGTGCTGATAAACGTGTTTGCTGAAGGATATGTTTTGAGCGCTGAAAGAAAGTTTTAATATTTATATAAGAAAATCATACTGCAAATTTCCTGAATTCAAAGAAGGGAAAGCACTAAATTACAGTCCTCTATGTTATATTTTATACTTAACTATTCATTATTTTGTAATTTGGGTAATTTGCACATTCATGTATACATTTACATCCACATCAATCAGTTCACATACTCATTAACCCTTGTTTGCTTGGTTATGTGAATGCACTATTCCTCACGGGCTACAGAACCCTGAAGTGAGACTTGAAGCACAGGTTCTGTTCAGCTGAAGTCCCTGTCCTTCTGCCCACCATGCTTCAGGTGCATTAACAAGTATACCAACTTTTGATGATGACCGAGTCGATGGAATAAAAGTGACCTGGGCATTGGAATTCCAAGCTTCCCTGATTCTCATCTTTGTCCAACCTTAGTTTCTCTGTCCTGATCCCAATTAGTTCACGAATTAATTAATGTTATGCACACATAGAGGTAAACACTTATGCAAGCAGAAGATATATTTTATGTATGCCTGTCTCAGCTTTTACTGACCTCGCTAGGCTGAACATTCCTCGACATAAAAAGCAGAGACAATGCCAAGATGGCTCATCTCTGTATCTTCAATGCCTTGTTCAAGCTTGTGGACATGTGGAGGATTTGTTGTTGTAACAACAACAAAAAATGTGAACTTTATGTTATTTTGCTAGCACAGCAGTTCTATAATCCTTGGGATGCACTTCTTTTTGTTTGAGATCCGTAGTGGAATAACTTATACAGGCTGTAGGGCAGCTTTTCTTTTCAGGAGGGCTGAGAGGGTCGCCAAGAAAACCACTAAATTAAAGATGTAGCATATCCAGTCCAAAGCCCAGATTTCCAAACTGGGGAAAAGCATTGAAAATTGAAGTTTGAACCCTTAATGGGCAACGACATAATTAACTGTGCCCATAAAATGAAGCCTGGAATGAACCTCTAGCAGAGTGTAAGGAATTTTTGAGCTGATGAATAAACTGATGTGCTTGGACAATGCTGTGTCCAGAAAGGGAAACAAGAGTTTGTACCTTTAGCTCACAAAATGGCCTGAATTCCTATTTGTTAAATACATGATTTGTTGAGTGAATACATAATTGAACAAGCAAAATCAAATCGATATCCTTATAGAATTAAAAGCAGTCTCAAACCTAGGATAATTAAGACCTTATTCTTTTCTTGTGTATTTTTACCTCTCTTCTTTGCTTTCCAACTGCCTGCATAATGGCAACCAGTGAAAGATGGTTCTGCTAACAAGATCCAAAGAAGAATCAATGCTTTCTCTTTTTTAATTAAATTTTTATTTTTATATTAATTAAAGTTTATTCACTTTGTTTCCCAGCTGTAGTCCCCTCCCTAATTCCCTCCCAATCCCACCCATCCTCTCTCATCTCCTCCCTGCCCCTCTCTAAGTCCACTGATAGGGGAGGACGTTCCCCCTTTCCATATGATCCTAATTTATCTGGTCTCATCAGGGCTGGCTGCATTGTCTTCGGCTGTGACCTAGCAAGTTAATCTTACATGCCCGTCCTGTTGCTTCACGATCACTAACATGGAAAACAGTGACACCACCAGCCAATCACTTCTAGTCCTTTCAGGTGCAGCTCACACTTAGGTACAGCTCACACTTGGCCGCCATTTCTTTGAGAGTAAGCACAGCCAGACACTACTGTTTGGACACGCCCCACAGATCACACACCAGGAATTTTATCCACAAAGCTATGGTATTGAAAAGTGGAATCTTTAAGATGAGGTCAGATCCCATTAGCTGTCTTTGAGACTAGATTAATGTTGATGTGGTGTGTGTGATTTTTTATAAAAGTCAGTGTGCTTTCTTCCTCTCTCTTTTCCCTTCTCCTCCTCCAAAATATTTTTCTCTCCTCTCTCCCTGTCTTCTTTCTCCTCTCCTCTCCCTCATTTTCTCTTTTCTTGTCTCTTCTCTTCTTCTCATTACTCAGGCTCTTCTCACCTTTGAGCTTCTGTCAGTTAATGATCCAGGAGGAACAGCTTACTTAGATTCAGTCCTGCACTCTTGGATTTCTTGGTGTCCAGAAAAGTCAGAAATGAATATTTGTTCCTTACAAATTGCCTTGTGTCAATACGCTGTTTCAGGAGTGCAGAAGAGTCTAAGATAGCCTTTTCTTGGATCCAAGTGCATGGCAGAACTTCTTGGCAGAAGTGCTAAGGCTTCTTTACTATATCCTTTGTCTACCATTGTGGTCAGCCATATTCTAGAGGACAGATGGCCTGTACACATTGGTTTTTAAGTGAGAACACCATGGAAATGAGCTTCTTGTCTACTATAGGTAGAGAGAAGAGAAGGGAGATAAATGAATTCTGTTGTTTTAAGTCATAAGATTTGGGGGGGGGTTATCATAGAGGATATTAGCTTATCATAGTGTTTATGGAAAATCCTAACTTCTTTATTCCAGCACAAAATACTATGTGGTCAGTAATTAGAGACACACACTTTCATTTTCAGAAAGAGGCCTATAGGCAAAACCAAGTATATCAACTGGTGAGTTTTGATGCTGATAGCAGAGCTCAGTCCATGAAACAAGGCTCAGAGTCTGCAATATGAACTTTCAGGAGGGAACGCTGCGGACACAAAGAGCACAAGCAAAGCTCTAAGGGCGTTTATTAGGAGCAACTACATGCAAAGATATCATGTGTAATCATTAAACTGCTTGTACAAGGAATAGAAGGCTTGTCCTCGTCGAACTTCAGGGAGAACAAAGATAAGAATGTATGGATGGAAAACATATGGGAAAGTAAAAATCTCTATATCTTAAGCAATAGCACATTTCCACATCCTTGAGACAGAACTGTCTTACTGACTATTTCCCTCTGTTCTTAGTGTGCCAAGGGTCCAAGTGCACTTTGTTTTTCTTTTTAATTAATTAATAATTAATTACAGTTTATTCACTTTGTATCCCAACTGTAGCCCCCTCCCTTCTCCCCTTTCAATCCCACCCTCCCTCCATCATCTCCTCCCATGCCCCTTCCCCAGTCCACTAATAGGGGAGGTCCTCCTCCCCTTCCATCTGACCCTAGCCTATCAGGTCTCATCAGGACTGGCTGCATTGTCTTCATCTGTGGCCTCTTAAGGCTGCTCCCCTCTCTGGGAGAGGTGATCAAAGAGCCAGCCAGTGAGTTCATGTCAGAGACAGTCCCTGTTCCCATTACTAAGGAATCCTCTTGGACACTGAGCTGCCATGGGCTCCATCTCTGCAGGGGTTCTAGGTTATCTCCATGCATGGTCCATTGTCCTTGGTTGGAGTATCAGTCTCAGAAAAGACCCCTGTGCCTAGATTTTTTTGGTTCTGTTGCTCTCCTTATGGAGCTCCTACCCCTCTTTCTATATCCCCCTTTTTTTTCATAAGATTCCTTGCACTCTGCCCAGAGTCTGGCTCTCTACCCAGAAGGGTATCAAAGCAGATGCTGAGACTCATAGCCAAGTGCATCTTGACACAGAAACTGTTTCTTTCTCTGACTAGGCTGTTGGCAAAGAACTATGAAGAACTTAGCACCAAGATGAAGTGTAAGTGCATCATAAAATTAGCTATTACTGTCATTATAAATGAACTTCACTTTGAAAGCTCCAAATAAAATTATGTAAAGTGTCAATAATGTCATAATAAAACTACTTTTAAAGCATTTCTAGTGAGCAAGTTCATAGTGAAGTCAAGTGTTCACATGTATGACCTTGGACAAATCACTTAATATCTTCAATGTTTCTCTATAAAATAAGTATTACAAACAACTTCAACATCAAAATTAAAGACGATATGCAAAGCTGTACATCCTAAAAAAGTATTATTTTATTATGAAGGCAATATTATTTTATAATGAAAGGGTTGTCTTTCTGGCTCTTAGACCTCCCCACCTCCCAAGGGAGGAGCAGTACTGTTAGGCCACAGAGGAGGACTTTGCAGCCAGTCTTGAAAATACCTGACAAAAGGGAGTCATATGAAAGGGGAGGAGGTCCTCCCCTACTAGTGGACTTGGAAAGGGGCAGGGAGGAGATGAGGGAGGGAGGGTGGGATTGGGGAGGGAATGAGGGATACAGCTGGGATACAGAATTAACAAAATGTAACTAATGAGAAAAATAAAATTATGGAAAAGAAAAAAAAAAAAAGAAAGGGTTGTCACTTGCTGTATCTCTCTACAAAATTCACAGGGTTTATTTTCTCATCCCTCAACTGAAAATGTTGATTCGATATTGTAGCGCAAAATATTTACCTAAAACCCAATTATTTTCTACTTGTGTAATCTGATAATATCAACTTGTCTCCGAGGGAGATAGACATGGAAAATAACTGCCAATATGAAGGAAAATGGACACATTATCTACATGAGATCCTTAAAGATTAGCTGCAATGGTTCAGCAAATGTATTCCAAAATGTCTATATTCCTATAAATTGCTAAAAAATGACCCTGCTTTTAGGAAATTGGCCAATTACTAGTAACACACAATCCTTGGTATTAGAACAGGGTGGCCATTTACAGGCCATCTCTTCCAATTTGCTGCAGGTTAAACATTTTTACATGGATGATTTTCCAGCAATGGAAAGCTAAGGGTTGATTATTGCTTGAAATGAAATAGTTTTCACATAACAAATATTGAGTAAGATTACATTTTTTATTTTAATAAAAGGATAACACTGTCATTGAAGTTACATGGTTTCCCTTGAAAGAAATTACATGTATTATATTCTCAATGTTTATATTATTATTTTTGGGGGGTTTGTTTGTTTGTTTGTTTTTTACAAAACTAGAGTAGTTCACACTTTTGCTGGTCACTCCCAGTGAGGCAGTCCTGTCACTCAAACACTGGATGGTAGTAAAGGCTGGTATGGAGAAAGTCAGTTTAACACTGGACCAGGATCAGACAAGTTGATTATTAAATCTTTGTAAAGCCAGAGTGTCCTGCAGGTGGAAAACAGAACCTGGGTGTGGCATTGTGAATAGTCTGCTATACCTCCTGGGGACACTTACTCAGAAAAGAGTCCACACAAGGAAAATAGCACAGACTCCATCAAGTCCTGTGGTTCCTTCAGGCTCTTAAACATCTCTCAGTGATGTCCCTTCCATAGTGCCCTTGTGACAGTAACTCACACTATTCCCACTTTCTGGAGACTTTCTCTCTCTAATCAGCCCAATAGGTCTCCTACTCCACCAAATTTCATTTGCCACTTTTGGGCATTTGTTGATAAGACTGTTTATTTTTCCTTAATGAAGAAGTGCACATTTCATCCTTAAAAATGTGTATTTAAATTGCTTTCTAATAACTCTTTGCCTTTTGGCAAAATTCAGTTAATTTGGAGTCACAGCTTTCTTACTTTATGTGAACTTTCTGCTTCTTTCGTTGAGTTTTATCCTCTGTTATATTCCCTTTATGTCTCACCTCATGCCAGAGGTTTGTTTTTTTTTTTCACCATGAATTTTCCTGTTGAATTATCTTTTGCAATGAGATTATCCATCTCTACCGCTTTATCGTCTGAGGCCACATTGTTAGAGCCATTTATTTTCTTTTGTTTAGATTCTACTTCTGATCCAATAGGGATTTTGAACTCTCCATGAGCTGGAATCCAAGAGTACAAACGCTGAATAGGAAACAAGGTGGTTATAGCTCAGAAGGAGTGGGTCTCAGACCAAAGGGAGCACTGAAGATCTGTGGCTGGTGAAGGGGTTGGGACAGACTTGAGTTCTGAATAGAAAGCAGAATTAAGAAATGATATAAACCTAAGAAACAATATAAAGTCAGGTCAATACTGAATATATACATGTATATATACATATATATATATATATTACTTTAAAACTTAGAGTAATATTATATTATGATAATGTGTTATATTATTATATTATATTCCTTCTCTAGAGTGACACCGAACACTTAAGCTGTATATTTCAGTACTTCGGTTATTATTTATACCAAGTCCCAGATGCCATATTTACTGTCATCTCATCTAGTTTTCAGCATCCCTCTGCTAGGTTTTTGTTCTCAAGGTTTTGTGTTGGAATCGTTGTTTGCCTCTTCACTCCCTTGCTATGAAATGACAAGATTTCATTTTCAAGACCCTTTTGAGAAATCAAAGGCAGAAAACAGACTCCTTAGTTCTTTTAAAGACATTTTAAAAAATGTTGTGGAATCATATACCCAGAAAGATTTCCAGGTGTATAACACCATCATTTTCCCCTGTGTTATTAGACTGATGCTTAGCTTTATGTATTATTAGAAGACTATATCATAACAAATAAAATTTCACTGTTGTTTGATGCTCTTTTTAACACACACATGATATATATAGAGAGAACATGTATGACCATGTGTATGTATGTACATATATACCGTTCTACATAAACATTATTTCTGTGTACAATGTGATCTGTAATGCTGTAAGCAAAAATACATAACTTTTAAACTACTTCTCCCAAAGTTGACTAAATATCTCTTATTTAGCAAACTAAAGATCCCCATAGCTCTTTTCCAGTTTACTGAGGTTTAGGGGCTGAACTGAACCCTTACAAAAACTCACACATTGAAGACTTCAGTTCCAATGCACCTGAATGTGGGTCATTAAAAACATAATCATGTCATTAGGATGGGCCTTGATTCAATATGATGGGTGATCCTAATAAAAAGAGGAAATACAAGCATGGTCAGAGGGAAGATGGCATAAAGAAAGAGGGTAAAGAGATCGGCATGAGAAGGCAAGAGAATATTTTGGTACAGATTCTCCTCTCACAGTCCTCAAAAGACTCAGACAATGCTGCCACCATGAACTTGTGATTTAGCTATAGAATTGGTCAGAAATAAATTTCCATTACAATGGTCAGGCTGTCTGCAGATCTTTGTTGTGACATCCTGAACGGACTAATATACGAGGGAGTATTCCTCACCATTTACAATGTTTCTCACCATCGATAGTAAAATCCAAATTCCTGACCATCCCATATGTCAGAACAGTAGCCCTTCCTAGCTCCATTGGTTTTCACTCTGCGTTGGACGGACTTTCCCTCATGGGCCAGGCTGACTCTGTGGTGCCACCTTTGCTCCCTCCTCCTCCTGCTAGCCTGACCACCACAAAGCTCTCATCATTCAGGTCTCTGCTCAAAGCTCCCTCCTCAGAGAAAAGGTGTCCCGTGATATATGACAGACCTAGGGGAGCAGATATCATTAGGTTGACCACTGCCCTGATTGTCTTGGGAGGGCACTGATTCACAACAGTTCCAGTGTGATTATTAATAGGATTATTTCCCACCACCAAAACAGTTTGCCTTGGCCAACAAGTTGCACCCCATGCACTGTAAACAAGAAAGTCTTAGATCAAGTAACAGTGTAAATATTCGGGGCTGGGTATTGTATGTACTGTGTGCAGCTAGCAAGGAAACAAACAGTAAGAAAATATTAAGACCTTCTCATACTCCTCGGCTGGCAGTTTTCAAGTTAGTACCATGTGGATCATAAAACATGCAAATGGTCTGAGGAAAGGCTAAAAGCCAGAGTCCTCCCTCCCTACTCTGTACTCCATCCCCAGTAAAAACAGTGTAGATCCGTAGCTATTTGGAGAATCCAAGTGCATTTCATCTTTTTAAGTAAAGATTCTCATTGCTAAAAATAACAAAACCTTCTGGAAGATATGGTGCATCACCGTATCTGAAGGTCAACATCTGTGAAGATACGAAGCTGTTGGCCTGGCATGCTGGTGCTCTCTTCAGCCCAGCCCTGCAGAGGCAGAAGCAAGTAGATCTCTGAGTTTGAGGCCACCTTGGCCTTTATGTTGAGTTTCAGGCCAGCCAGACATACTTAATGAAACACCTATCTTTAAAAAATTGCACTGAAGTAGAGGGCTATAACTATCTTATCTATTATGCATCCATATATGAAAGAGCTGTACTAAAATGATAAGGAGTGAAAATATGATTTGGGTCTTGGAGGTGTACCTAAGCTGGCTGGGTGCTCAGATCATAAGCAGGAAGCCTTGGGTTCATTCTGCATAAGCTAAATGCTGTGACACACACCTCCAATTCTAGCACATGGATGGTTGGGGAAGGAGGATCAGGGAGCAACATTATCCTCAGCTTCACTGTGGTTTCAGGTCAGCAAAAGAAATGCTAGACCATGTCTCTCAAATACGCTGTGCAGGCTTCACGCTCATCTGCCTACTTTTTATTCATTCCGGGTCTTCAGTAGATGTTAAAATTGCAGCTGTGTAATCAGTACCAATTTCATCTTTGCCTTCCCTACCAGAATGTATGGTTTAGTGGGTTCTCAGCAAATATCTGTAGGAAGACCGAATGGAAGAACAAGGCTGAATATTTAAGCAGAAATAATATCTGGTGAAAACCAACCTCTCTCTCTCTCTCTGTCTCTTTCTCATGTAAAGATGGAAGGAATTCTTGAGTTGGAAAATAGAACCTGGGGCTGGAAACAGGTCTAGATGAATAAATCTTGCCGCAAAATGCAGGAGAAATTGAATTTCAATCCCCAGAAAACCATGAAGCCTGACAAGGTTGCTCACACCTGTAATCCAAAACTCCTAAAGTCAGATGGGAAGGGAGACAGGAAAATGCCTGGAACTAATGGTCCAGCTTGCTTGCTTTCCTAATACGTGCAACACTGAACAAAGATACCCCCTCAACAAGGTAGCAGGTTAGTACCAATGGCTGGGGTCATACTGTGACCTCCATACACACACCATCACATGCACATACCCACACACATGAACACTTACACACACACACACACACACACCTGAACATTTATACACACATAAACAGTACGGCACAAACATAAACACACAAATGTAGGGAGAGGGGGAGAGAGCGAAATACATGAAAATCTGTTTGGTCCTTTATTTCCAGAAAAAAGCTGTCAGAACCTACGTTTCCTTACCCACTTTATAAAGTGCATACGTCTCCAAGGAAAATCACTGAACACGCTCCGGAAAATATTACTATTGCGCAGCATGCTGCTTCTGGAACTCAGAGTTCTGGCTAAGCTAAGTACTTATGAGGGGCTGAGAAGAGGGTCTCACCCTCTACACTCCATCTATGCTCTATATCTTGTTTGCGGTTTCTCTGTCTCTTATGTATCTTCCATCCTTGAATGGTATTTTGGTGCCGTAGTGTCGGATCTTACAAAAGGACAGTACAGGAAAGAACGATTACCTGAAAGGCGGCCAGGCACTGCAGGTGTGTGCCGTGGAAGACATCTATCACATTTCCAAACACACCTCACGCAGAAACATATTGTCTAGCAGTGTAATAAGAAAATTGAATTTTCCTCGAGTAACTGCTATAGATTTTCTTTACAGATGGTAAGAATTGATGTCTGTATTTTTTATTGGCCACCAAGAAGCATTAAAAGTCCAAATTTAAGGTTTACTGAAGGCAACAGAGATCTAAATATTTATATCATGCTCAGACTATCTTCTACCACAGATGGTTGTGTTTTGCCATTATTTATTTATCCCTAGATCAGCATTTTATTCACCCTTACCTCACATTATTATTTCAGTAAGTTACTGCAGAAAGTCGCAGTCCCCTGGGCAATGAGGTGAATTATGAACATGCACAGAAAGAAAGCTTTCAAATTATATTAAAACTGTTTCTCTTTTTAAAAAGCCAGGTTGTTAGAAATATCCCATAGTATGTTATAGAAATACCACCCAGCCTGTACTGTTTATATGAAGCATTTACAGCTTCTTCGCTGCAGTCTTAGCATGTATAGACAGCCTTATCACCTGTACAGCCTCACCATGTGTACAGCCTCTGGGTTCCAAGCCTCTTAATATCGTGGCTCTTAACAAATTGATAGTTAATCAGTTTCAGTAAAGGAGGGGGTTAATTGTCATCTTGGTATAAACCTAGACATATCTGAGAAAGAATCATAATTGAGAAAATGCCTCCATGAAACTGGCTTTTAGCAATGTTTGTGGGATATTTTCTTGATTAATGGTTGATGTGGACAGTGCTACCTGTGCAGGTGGCCCTGCTTGGTATAGAAAAGTGGTTTGAGCAACCTATGAGGAGCAAGCCAGTAAGCAGAGCACTCTTCCATGGCCTCTGCTTCAGTTTCTCTCTAGATTCTTGTGCTGCTTCAGTTCCTGCCCTGATATCCCTAACGATGGACTGTAACCTAGACAGGTAAGTGAAACAAACCACTTTCTTCAAGTTGATTTTGGCCGTAATGTTTTATCACAGCTATAGAAACCTTACCTGAGATGACTGGGGCAAGAGGTCATCGGTAAAGTGCTTTCTATGCAAACATGGAGACCTGAGTTCAGATTGCCAGCAAGTACGTAAAAAACCAGGCACAGCAGCATATGCTTGCTATGTGTAATCTGATCACTGGCGAGGCCGGGAAGGTGGGCACAGGAGGATCGGGGGATTGTAAGGGAAGGCTTGCTAACTGCCAGTCAACCTAGTCAAGTTGGCACACGCCAAATTTAATGACATAGTCAGATTCAAAACAGTAATAACAAACTGGAGAGGAATAGAGGAAAATAATCAACGTGGATCTTTGGCCTCTGCACATGTACAGACATACATACCACACACATATACATGTACCTACACGTATACCACACACAGGCACACACACATACACACACACACACGTATGCACACACAATTAAGCAGAATGAAAAGTACAAGTGGTCCAGAGGCTTAATATTATCGTGAGGTATTTTATATAACTTGAATATAGAAAGAATCACATAATGTTTGCAATTCACATGAAACTCGGCAGAGGTATTTATAATGTTGGTAAATTATGTGTATTGAAAAGCAGTACTTCTAGGAGTCCAATCAAAGTTTACAACATATATGCTTCCAGACATTGACTAATATCTAGCCTTTACTGTACCACAGCTTTCTCATTTTCCAAATGGGAATTAAATTTTATATCATAGTCCTGTGCCTGCATGACAAGCATTTGTACTTTTACATCAAATGAAAAATATATAAAAAGTATTAAAGTGCTTTATGTACATGTAATACTATTGTGGTCATAAAATAATAATAATAATGTATAGTCCAACATCAAATTCAAAACAATCTGGACATACCATAATTCTGGATGGAAAGAAGCGAAATGTATTAAGAATACTATACATGGGTTTAAATTTAAGTATTCATTGCATTGATACGAGATGAAGATCTGTATTGAAAAAAAAATCACCTGAGAATTATCTAGATGTCTTCATGAATCGATAGATTTTATACAATGACTTTCTCTGTGCTTATTAGATGCCGGGCTTGATTCTAGGTGCCGCCAGCACTAGTTAATGTGATGGAGAATGTTTCTGGGCTCCTGGGTGTCACGTCCAGCAGTGACAAAATGCCAATAATCAAAGAACTTACTGAAAATTTAATGTCAGATACCACAGTGCAGAGCTGGGTGGAAGAATCAACTAAAGCCAAGGGCACAACAGTGCTCAGACAACAGGGAGGCCTTTCTGAGGAATGTAGGATCTGTTAACAGAACAGAGACAGGCAGTCCTGTGTCCACACCGGGCAAGAAGAGAGTGAAGAAGAGAGTGTGTAGAGAACATAGCAGGTGCAAAGGCCCAAGCCTGCTAACAGATCTTGATCTAGTTGTGCAAGCAGCAACAATGACAGCAGGTAAAATCCATGGCAGAGAGTGCTCTTTGACCAAACGATCCCCTTTCTTTATAAACCTACTGGACAACTGCCATTGATCCCTCCACTGCAGTGGCCAGAGAAGAACTGTGCAAAGTGAGTTTAGCCAGAGTAGCTTAGCCAAAGCTACCTGTCAATCCAGCCTGGGCTCCTTCTATGATATTGAAAACAAAAGGAAAAGTTTACAAGAGTACAACACAATAGACACCCATACATTTTGTTTGTTTGTTTGTTGTTTGTTTGTTAAGAAACAAGAAGACATTTGGTTTGGTTGGCTTATTTCAAAAGAACCCAGAAAATAATACAGGAATGTTAACAGTAAATACAGTGACAAACTGGCTTAGTTCCATGAGCGTGAAGACATGGCTGGAGAAAGACAGGACGCCTTTCTTTAGATGCTTAAAGACATTTCTCTCATGGAATCCGAGTTCCTACTGAATCTGGAGCTCACTGATTGAGCTAGGCTGGCTGGCAAGCCATTCCATGGATGCTCCTATCCCTGCCTCCCTAGGAGACAGGACATGCTACTACACATAGCCTTCTACGCTGAGTGAATCATGGTCTTGTATAACAAGCATTTGTACTGACTCAGCCATCTCCCCACACCCCTCCGTTGGGCTTATCAAAGGGACCTCAATGAAGTTTGAAACATTGGACTACCTGATGCAATTCTGTACTCTTTGGTTCTGAGATAGAAGAGACAGAAGAAGTGTGCAGCTATCCGGAGATATTAATAAGGATATCAGTCCACTGACAGGGTTGACAAGAATGTCCACAGCTGTGTTACGAGGCTCTTTCCTGTTAAAGCATCTTTCTATTATGCAGGTGGACAGCTCCTTTTATCTTGAATAAGCAAATCAGAAGCAAGCTATACAGCCTCACTTTCGGAATGCTAGATGGCCTGGGGCTCAAGCGCAGAAATTGGGCAACAGAGCTCTAAAATCAACTCTAGAAAACACAATTAAAAAAATGATACTTGGATCCAATCGTTCAAACGTTACTTGTGGCTTAATTTTCCCTTCAACTGCTGTCTCTTCAGTTTGCCCAGCCAAGCACTTGTTCTGTGGTATAGACAGAAGAGTGGTACCATGACCTAGAGTCACCTATGCCCCCTTGCATCATTTCTGGGATGTTCGTGGTTTGGAATCCCACAGCCTCACCTCTGTTCGTGAAGCATCTGGAAGACTGGAGCAATGCTGATTTTATGTGGTGAATAAGAGAACAAGGTGAAATAGAACATAGGCATGATTTTAAGCACAGTAAAAACTGAATGGAAATATTCTAAAGGACAGTTTTGTTCATCACCAAGTACCTTGTGTGCTGCAACATGGGAGGATTTCCATCTTTGCATATTAAGGGATGCTAGCCTCATCTTCTCAGTGCTCTCTGTTTTCCTGACTCTGAGGAGGGAACTGTGGGTCGGGAGGAGCCTATCATTGTACCTATGTCATGGTGGCCACAGATGCTATCCCAGGCTTAACCCAACCCAACTCTCTAAGCCAAGGTTGTTCAAGCCCCTCTCAATACTTTTTTCTGAGAAGATATGGCTGCAAATATAAAAGTCTAAACCTACCAAGGTTTTGTGGATACAGGAAGCTTCAAAGAAATATTCAAATTACAAAGAAAAGAGGTAGAAGGGGGATAAGGAACATGACTAAATAAAGTTTCAAACTAGACTCTGGTTTCTAACTCTGGTTCCTGAAGCCAGTTTGATTTCCGCCCTATCAGCAGTCACTGCAATAAGCTTACACTAGGTTAGGGAAACAAAGACACACTGAAGATAATTCTTCCCTCAAGGAAAATAGTTTCTCTCTGTGTAAGCTCTGCCATGCACGTTGAAATAGATATGGGGGAGGGGGGAGGGAGCAGGCATTTCAAAAAATTATTCCAGGTAGGCCTTAAAAAGATATAGTTAGTTCTATGCATGCTATCCAAGTGACATTAAGGAAGAAATTCAGACATGGGGTAGCCATTGGAAAGGTCCCTGTCTGTGGGGAAAATGAGAGAAACAGTCTGGAGAGTGATGTAGTGTGAAGAAACAGAGAAACAAAGAATCCAGAGAAACAAAGCTGGAATAATTTGACTGGCCCCAGACGGTGCACAGCCTTTGATTAATTTACACCTGACTAGCTAAAATTATGATTACACATGTAGAGAAGCCTCTGCTCCATTTTCCCTAAGTACCGTAAACGTTGTAGCCTGGAATAGCAAGTGGAACTGTAACATAATTAAGTTGAACAGATTAGCCAAATTAATGACCAATGCAATGATTTTTATGACTTAATTCTCTAACCATGCCGTGAGACATATAGCTGTGTTTTACATTTTAGCTAGCTACTCCCCATATAGGACATTGGTTATTCTCGTTTTTCCTAGTGCCCTTACAAATTTACTATGTCCTGCTCTGTCAGATTTTATAATTTTTAAATTTTATTTTGGCCCAAGGAACAATTATGACACCATCTCCAGTCTCCAAGGTAGTGGTTCTGAATATAACACTCACATAAATCCCACTTTAGCTTCCTTACTTTACTCTATGCTCTAGCAGCTTTATTTTTCAAGCTGGAGAAAGAGTAATCTCTTTTGTAGCAGAGAAGACTATCATTTTATTATTTCATACGCAATTCTCAAAATAATTACATTTAACCCTGATCACATTCTTGACTTTTACTTAAGAAATGGTGCTAATATGTGCTAGCACCAATAATAGAAAAGATTTTATAAATCTCTGGTGGCACTGGGGGAGAACTTGCTTAGATAAGGAGATAAGACATGTACGTATAAAATATTCAAATAAAGACACGGAGAGTGCGTGATTTAGGACCAAGGCGAATGGTGCTGCAAACAGATCAAGAATGGTCATGACTTGGTCTCAAGGAACCAAAATCTTTATGTGGGTAGAGAAGATGATCCATGTGAACAAGTCAGACAAGATAAAGGAAAGGTGCCAGTGGAAAAACATCATGGGGTAAAGAGAAAGTGATGTCTTCTGTGTGTGCCATGAAACCAAATGCCGTGAGGACGGCTGTGGGTCAGACACCAAGGAACTTTAAAGTTAATGAAAACGTAACTAAACTTAATGTCAGAAGGTGCTCACAAAAGGCATTTGGCCAAAGAGTTGGTTTAAGGAAACTAACAGGGAGGTCGTTGGGGGACATTGGTAAAGGAAGACATGAATAGGAGAGCAGGATCCCCTGCGAGGTGACTAAAGTGATCTGTGGTGGGTGAAGAGGACCTGCCATGGCAAGAGAAATGGGAGTGAAGTACGAACTCATCCATGGGTTGGCCATCAGTACTTCACAACTGAAGACAGAAGAAACAGAATAGTGTAAACGAGAAGGGAAGCTGAACCAGTCCTGGTTTTATCCTGCCTAAGAAGAACAGTGTATGAGACATAGAAGCAAAGCCAGAAATGAGGGCGGGAGTGGGGGTACTGGGACTGAGAAGTAATTCACATTCAAACCTCCTACTTTGTACCTATCGGTAAAAATGGTCACCTGGACAAAGCAAAAAAAGAAGCCAACTCTTGTTTTTGACTTGTTTTTTGAGGTTGGGTGGTTCTATTTCTTCATCATTAATTTCTGGATTTTGAAAAATCACCTCTATGAAAACAATGTCAAAGCCATTAGGAATGCTGTCTTCTTAAAGGACTGCGAAAGGGTGACGGTAGTAAAGCTATGACTGGTTCACATATCAGTTTACTGGAATTGCTGCTGGTTTATTCTTATCAGATAGGCCTTCTCATCCGCAGCACTGCTTAAACTTTGAGTTGAGAAATTCCTGCACATTCTGTTATGTTTCAGCATCCTTGACCTCTAGCCCCAGAGAACAGGTACACGACCCTTTTCCAGGTAGTAGCAACATCCCCGGGGAGACAACTTGGCCCTGAGTCAAAATTATTGCCCTAAGGAAGGACCAGGTCATGACACCAGAATACCTGATTTTGAGTTTCACTCTTTGCTTTTCCTGTTTGTAATAACCTTTGCATGTCACGTAATCTCTCCGAGTCACAATTTCGTCTACAAATGGACATAATCACCGTCCCTGCATCACACTGTGGAGGGAGGACAGACAGAAGATGTCCATAAAGTGCCTGTCAGCATGCAGTGAAGTGGGAGCAGCCACCTTAGTGCAGAAACAAGGTCTGTCATATAGACTTTGTCTTTCAGAAATCATCCCATGCATTGCTGTGACTATCAGAAGCACAAGAAATGCATGTCTTTCCAAAAATAGGGCTTCAAAATACAGCATAAAATCGAAGCATTTGCTTCAATTGAGTGTTGCCTTACCCGTAAGTCACACATTCTTTCCTATGGCCCCTGAGTTGATGTAAACCTGACAGAGATTTTTATTGCATGAAGTCAAAAAAAAAATCTTGAAAAGACCAGCTAAAGTATGTCGTGAATTAAAAGGCAAAGTCATGAGCTAGAAAGGTAGTCCAATCATGAAGAACACTTACTACTCTTGTAGAGGACCCTCAGTTTCCAGCGTCCCTGCTAGGCAGCTCACAACTGTGTGCAGCTTGAGTCCCAGGAGATCTGATACCCTCTTCTGGCCTATGCGGGCATGTACATACATGTGGCACTCCCCACCCCCAACACACACACATATACATACACACATACATACATACATACAACATACATACATACATACTTACACATGCAAATAAAAACAAATCACTATATAAAAAGCATAGGCAAATGAAGTCACATTTTAGGGAAGTTAAAATTTTCAATTGCGACTAAAAGCATTAATATTTTATAGCTTACTGTCATTTCAACATTTTCAGAAACGAGGAGGATGTCATTTGACACATGAGTTTGGGGCCCTTGTTTAGGGTCCCTAGGTCCTAAGTTGGACTAGAAAGATGACATTTCATGCTTCTTGCCCTCGGGTTACAGATCTCTGGAGGAGGGAATGACTAATGTCATATCACAAGGTGAAAGGCTGTAGGAACCTGGGGACAGCAATGTTCTAGCCTCCTCAGGGAAACCAAAGCTCAGCCTCATAAAGAGTCACATTAGAGACTTCACAGACAGGCCAAAGTGACAGACGGATGGATGAAGGCTGGAGCACGGGTCCCCATCAGCTGTGCTGTGTGCGTGCCTCAGCCTGAGCTGTGCTGCTGCATTCAAGGAACCAGCCTCGCTTCCGTTCCTAGAGCGTGAGGCTCAAGGCAGCCATTTGAAGAGTTTTTTTCTGGACACAACAAGGCAAAGAGAAGCAGTAAAGAACTTATTGGATGGAAAAAAATCAAGTTCTAGATTTTAATAAATTAGAAACAACTAAAAAATGAGTTTATTTTCCGTGTAGTTTAGAGACACATTTTTATACTCAATTACTAATTTTGACCTGTTGTGACATTAAAACGCCTCCTCCTCCTGTTCCCCTTATCTATCAGGCCACCTCCCCTTCAACCATTCTTTCTCTTTTTCCTTACAAGACTTCTACTATTTAAAACTTTACCAAGGGAATATTAAACAGCGTTGTAAAACAGAATTTTAATTATTTTATACAATATACTATACATGATAACATTATCAAATCAGAGATAATTAGAAATAAAAAAATTTTAAGTGAATAGATGCATAGGTGATACATGCAGGCCAAGCATGTACTAGGAACTGGAAATAATGTTTTTTCTGTTTGATTAAGTTTTATGTGTTCTTCAGTTTTATAGGTTTGTTTTTGTTGTATGTTACCATCTTGCCTGCACGTAAGTATGTATGTAAGAGTGCAGCATATGCATCGAGTGCCTACAGAAGTCAGAAGGAGGCATCTGCTCTACTAGCACCGAGTTACAGATCGTTGTGAGCCGCAATGTGTGTGCTGGGACCCGAACCCAGGTCTGCTGCAGCAGTAAGGGCTCTTAACCGCAGTCTCTCCAGCCCCTTGAGTTTCCTTTTCAGACAAAGCCGTCTTATTTAACGAGGGCTAGCCTGGTGCACACTATGTAGTAAAGTCTGGCATCAAACTCATGGCAATCCTTCTGCCTCAGCCCCGCAAGTACTGGAATTAGACCGGATAGGTTGCTCCTGTTGAAGATGCTATTCTGTTTGAGACAGGGTTCCGTACAGCCCAGGCTTACTTCGAACCTGCGGTATAGTTGATGCTGAAGTTGAAAGTTTCATTCTTCTGCCTCTGTCTGCCTTACTAGTGTTAGATTTTAGTTGTGCATCACGGAAATAAAATCTTTTTTTTTTTTTTTTACTTTTTTTTTTTCAATGCAGTTTATTCAGGAACATTGAACAATCCTCGGACCCCGGGGAAAGCCAATTTTAATAATAATTAAAGCAATTATTTCTCTCTTGGAAAGAATTGGTAACGCAAAGTAATGCTTCTCCATTTTGCCACCAGAGGGAGCCCGAGTCTAGGTTTCTGCACTGGCTTCGTCAGAAGCCTGCCTACGCCACCCCCTTACACCCCCTCCCCCAACACACAAAGAAAAACCGGAATTCTTTTGCACATCCCTTCCCTTGCTTGTCCATTTCCATCAAAATACTTCAGTCTTGCAGAAATAATTTAGCTGATGCCAGAGTCTATTTAACACGCCCCAGGGTGGATCAGTACTGACAAGTCCTCTTCGTGCTGGAATCAAACTTTCAGTCCCTATGCCTACCCTTTTGCCTAGAAGACAACTTTCAAATAGGCTTCAAGTAAGATGAATTGCTGGGCTCGGCCTCGTGTTCCACCACCATCCTGCGTGTTTAAAAAACCGTTTACGTGGGAAGGAAAGAAAGAAGTAGCAGCCTAAGATGGAAAATTCTTGGCTCATACTTCGCATTGGCCGTGAGGATCTAGAGAGTAACGAGAGATGATGAGGCACCTTGGCACAGCCGAGAAAAGCTGAAAACAACTTGAGCCTTGGGGAAACAACATGCTACCCACCGTCTTGTCCATCTCACATCTGGACCAGTTGCAAAGAAAGGCGGCCTGGGCAGAGAGCTTGGTCAGGAAAAGAATTTTATAAGCACGAGGACCCCAGAGCTCACGTTAAAAGAAGCTGCTGCTGTCTGGGTGTGATCTTGTGACCCAAAACCGCAAAAGTGGGGACCAGCAAACCCTTAGGACTTGTCCAACTCACCTAGATGGCTTATTTCAGGGCAGTGGGAGACATTGTCTCAAAACAAAGATGGACAACCTAAGGAATGATACTTGAAGTTATGTTCTCTCTCTCTCTTTCTCTCTCTGTCTCTCTCTCCCTCACACACACACACACCATTGAAGATAAAGTAAGTAGGAATTTCTATATCTTTCCCTAACACTGATACGTGCCAGACTAGAGCGGAAGCTGGGATCAGGGAGTAGAACCTGATGTATTTACCATCCCATTAAAAAGTCACAATCTAATGAAGTGCTATTAATAACTCTGACAACAGTCTCATGGCTAAAATTTCATTTCATAAGCTTTTATTTCATTAAGCTTTGTGGAAGGATAAAGGAAACACACAGATTCTCCCTTTAAAAGAATCACCTATGCTGGCTGGGTGATAGGATCCATACAAATGGTAAAGCATAGAAATAACAATATAAAACTATATGTGTTAGGATCATAATATGTGCTACCACAATGTTTTTGTTTTTGTTTTTGTTTTCAGTGATGAAGAAAATCTCCAGATTGGGTCCCTATGCATAAACACATATAAAGGAAATGTTCAGAGAATTGGGTTCAATTCTTCTGCCTGAAATAGTTGTAGAGCAAGATGATCCTTATAGTGATGGAATTTTTAAAATTTTTATCATTTATTATAATTTATTCAGTTTGTATTCCTGTGTGGCACCCTCCCTCATTTCCTCCGAATCTCAACCTCCCTCCTTTTTCTCCTCCCATGCCCCTTCCCTAGTCCACTGATAGGGGAGGTCCTCCCATTCTATTTGACCCTAGCCCATCAGGTTTCATCAGGACTGGATGTATTGTCTTCCTCTGTGGCCTGGCAAGCTGCACCCCCCCAGGTGGAGGTGATCAGAGTTCTTGCCAGAGAAAGCTGCTGCTCCCCTTACTACGGACCCAGTTGGAGACTGAGTCTGTGGGCTACATCTGAACCAGGGTTTTAGGTCCTCTCCATGTATTGTCCTAGGTTGGGGTATCATTCTCTTGTGGTCCCCCAGGAATCAGTTTTCATGGCTCTTTAGGTCTCCTTTTGGAGCTCCTGTCCTCTCTAGGTCTTTCTCTCTCCCACTTCTTTCATAAGATTACAGATACGCTGCCCAAAGTTTGGCCATGAGTCTCAACCTCTGCTTCGACACCTCAATCAGCAGAGTCTTTCAGAGGCGTCTGTGGTGGTTTCCTGTCGTGTTCTCTGTCTTCTCCTTCCTCCAATGTCTATTGCATTTGTCCTTCTGAGAGAATTGAGCATCTTCCACAGATGCTTGTTTAGCTTCTTTAGATACAGATTTTAGTATGTTTATCCTCTATTATATGCCTAAAATCCACTTATAAGTGAGTATATACCATGTGTATCTTTCTGCTTCTGGGTTACCTCACTCAAGAATTCTCAATAGAGGAATATCAATGGCAGAGAAACACTTCAATGTCCTTAGTCACCAGGGAGATACAAATCAAAACAATCTTGAGATTTCACCTACATGCATCAGAATGGCAAAAAAAACAAAAAAAAAAAAAACCAAAAAAAAAAACTCAAGTGACAATACATGCTGGAGAGGAGGTGGAGAAGGGGAACCCTCCTCCATTGCTGGTGGGAATGCAAACTTATACAATCATTTTAGAAATCAATCTGGCGCTTTCTCAGACAATTAGGAATAGTGCTACCTCAAGATTCAGCTATACCACTCCTAGGCATATATCTGAAATATGCTTAACTATACAATAAGGACATTTGCTCAACTATGTTCATAGCAACTCTATTCGTAATAGCCAGAATCTGGAGAAAAAAGATTTTGAAGTATTGCTGCTTCTGAGGAAATGATGACCAGGGGATTCCTGAAGCTCACTGGCCAGCTAGCCTACTCAAATCAATGAGCTCCTGTGGGAGACCCTGCCTCAGATATGATGTGGAGAGCAACTGGGGGAAGATATGTGAGCTGGACTTCTGGTTTCAACATGTACATATATACACATGTACATACAGCTGCCCACACATATGAGCATATACATGAACATATATTACATCATACATACATATGTGCTTTTTTTTTTTTTTCAATGCAGTTTATTCAGGAACATTGAACAATCCTCGGACCCCGGGGAAAGCCAGCCCACAGCTTAAATAGCCTCTGGGTAGCCAACCCAGGCGTGCCACGGGGGCAATGCAGATAGGTCCACATACATGGAAGCAAGCCAGATCCTCAGCCTTAGCCAAATGTGGAGTTGTTCGTGACAGAGAGCACTCACCATCGGGAAGGTGGAAGGTGGAAACCAGCTCCATCTTTAAGGCATAGCATTCCGCAGCTCTCTACAGTTCCCCCTTTTTGTTTTAGACGCATCAGGCAAGAGTAGAGGTCTGATCTCTGATATTAGAAATAAATTGGGACTTTGTACAGATGTTCATTTAGGTGTCATCCACCCAAAGAGCATCAGACCCGTCCAATACCTTTTTCTCAGAGGCGGGACCTGGGGCATCAACCCGCATGCAATCAGACATGCTCTTCTCTGGGTCCAAAGCGGCTGACAAAGGTATCAGTATAGAAAATGTCAAGTCATTTCTCTCAGGATCTATCAAGAAGGTGGAGGAGAGGACTTAGAACACTAGTTCTAAGGTACAATGTAACTGTGGAAGAAAGTGCTGGCCCTTACACTTGGCAGAATTCAAATCTATAATTACCTCGTAGTGTCTCAGTACCTTGGGAGAATCACATGATCTCTTAGACTTGTACATCTATGAAATGATTCCTCATGTCTACTGGGCAGAACAGTCATGAGGAACAACGAGATAATATATGAAGAGCATCTAGCAGGAGTAGACACTCAGGACAACTCAATTAGTCTACTATACGATGCCAGCAGTGGGTATTACCATCTGCCCATTTTTCAGACTTTTTCTTGCTTGCTGAGCACCTAAATCTTAGGGAAATGTTAATTGCATCATTAGGTCCTACAAAAAAAATTATTTGAAGTAAGGGGCATCCACAAAGTATAGAATCAAAAAATGCCATCTTATATTTCAGGGGTTTATGAATTTTTATAATAATAATACTTTTGTTTGTATCCTGGACTTAATGGACACTGTGTGGAAACAGAAAGGGGACAAGGATTAAGTCAGAGTGGCATTTTAAGTCAGTGTGTTGAGGTCACAGTTTTGCACCAATATACAGTAAAGCGGCCCATTACAAAAGAAAAACATGGGGGCCAGAGAAACAGCTCAATGCTTATGAGCAAGTACTGTTCTGCCAGAGGACCAGTTTCCAACACTGAAACTGGACGGATCACAACCACCTCTAACTGTAGGGAATCCAATACCCTTTCCTGGCTCCCACGGGACCTGCACTCATGCCCACATACTCCCCTCCACTGTTAATACACCATAACTAAAAAAGAAAAAAGAAATCTAAATAACAAAACAGAATGGGGGGTAGAGCTCAGCAGTGAAGAGCACTTGCCTTGCACGTGGCAAGGCCCTGGGTTTGAATCCTGGCACTGAAAGGTAAATAAAGGAAAACAGAACAACAAAATGAAAAACGTGGAGGTAGGGACTAGAGAGATGGCTTAGGTAAGGGTAGGCACTGTTCCCAGCCCTGGTAGTAGCTCCTCATCAGTGAAATTGGAGGGATGCAGAATAAAATGGAATGGCGTGGTTGAGAGACTGTCCTAGGATGCATTCAGGAACTAGGGACAAGGGCAGCTCTGAGCACATGAAAGTGTCACCTTGTCCCAGTCAAATGACTGACATTACATATTAAAAATAAGAAAGTAAATTAAATGTGTGTTAAGTTCTGTAAAGAGGGATAAAAATATGAAGTATCTTTTTTTTAAAAAAAATAAACTTGAAGGAGTCAGTAGGTAACTAAAAGGTATTTTTACAAAATTAGGTTCAAAGTTACTACTGAGAAGAACACGTGTGTATGACATGCGGAATGGAATCCTGTGATAGCTAAACCCTTCCCTTCTCTCATAAATATGAACATGTTACGTCAATTCTTTAAAGACTGTAAATCATCTTAAAATTGTAGATATTTGTGAAAGATAATAACCCACCAGCTCCCAAGAACATAAAGGGCTTCAGTACTTAGTAGAAAGATGATGACGTAGGCCAATGATACTCCCATCTCCCCAGAGGCTATGCAAACAAACAGTATGACTTAGCTGCCACACTGGATCCAATAGGTGTCAGGCTGTTTGTTTAGTTTGTGAGATACAGACTGGACCCCCCACACACACACACATTAATCAGGCTGCTATAACTGCAAGAGCCAGTTCTGACACTTGGGGGAATTAGGACCTGGTATTCTCTGTTATAGGAATTCTTTTCTATGTCTTCGGGCTTAAAGGAACGCAAAGTGTCCGTGTCCGTATCAGTGTATGTCCACACGTTTGCATGTCCGTGTGTGTATGTCCGTGTGTTTGTGTGTTTGTTCTCATTCTTCCTGCTCTCTCCTCTCTCTTTGTTCTAATTCTTTCATTCTAGCTTCCCAAAGCGCCAGCGCGAGAGGATGCTACAGAGAGATCATTGATTCCTAGGCCTGTGTTTTCTACTCTGGGGCATTTGGACAGAGGTACAGATCTGTGGCTTTCCTCTAGCTCACAGATAAGGGGCCATTCTCGTTGCAGGAACAAAGCTGAGGCACTGGAAGGCCAGAACTCTTCCGGTTCCACACAGGAAAAAGCATTCAGGAGCACAGGAGACCGAGAGCATCGCAAACCGAATCTGGTCTTAAAAATCACATCTATACACTGGTATGATAACAGACAACATTTCTCAGTTTGATAGATGAGGTGATCTACATTACGTCAATATCATCCCAAATTCTCTGATGAACAGGAAGGTGAGAACACTTAAATTTCTCATATAATTATCAACCATTATGATTATTTCTTAGTGGGATAATATGCTTACTAAAATTGGTCGGCAGAGTGAATATTTTCTTAGGAAGATACTAAAATAGAATATGAAAAGAATAAGGATCTAAATTTGCAAAATATCTATACTGTTATTTCTCTCTTTCTTTCACGCACACACATACACACCACATATGGGGGAGGAGAGAGGAACTCAGCTGTATTTTCTATGGCATGCCAGAAGCCATTTGTGCATTTCTGCTTCATGCACACTTCCCGCATCCCTCCTTCTCTTGTACTTGCTTCCTGAGGATAAGATGTGAGAAACTACCCCCAAGAAATTGTCATTGATGGAGTTACAGATTCCCTGGGGATATTTGGCCATTTTGAATCACCCTTCAGAGGCATTGTTTAAAGTAAAGAGGAGCTTTCAATGCTCAAGCACATATGGGTATGTGTATATTCACATATTCACATATCAAAACATTATTATCTCAACCCAAAGTTTTAAGCATTGAACGAGAGACATTTTGGCACATTCTAGAAATTGAGCTTCAGGCTCTTGAAACATGTCACCTACTTTTTATTCTACCAGGCTGGTTCCATTATGAAATTATTCACTTATTATGAATATCACTACCAGACTTATTAAAAAGAAGACAGGGGAAAAGGAGGGAGGTAGGGAGAGATAGGTTAAGAAATAGATGCTTATTTTCTACACTCTATCACCTTGAGGAGGACTGGGATTTGCACCAGACCTCTGGGTCTTAATTTTAAGTGAAGAAAGATAAAATATGTTCTTAAACACTGATGGTTGGCATAGTTATATGACATGGAGTTCGATGCAGATATATTGATAGTGAGTTCAAGGACAGGTTAGACTACAAAGTAATATCCTGCACAGAAATACCTGCACAAATAGAATATACATACATACATACATATATTACATACATATACACACATACATACATAAATAAATGCCATGATTTACAAGTAAGTTAACTGGGAAGAAAGTAGTTAATCACCAAGTATAAACCAAAGTACTGCGTGCAATTTATAGAAAGCCAAAGACGTTTTTGATGACAAAACAAAACTAAGTAATTTCTAAATGAGAAATAACCCTCGGTCAATTAAATCACCCTCTGTGCATCCCACATCAACCAGTAAATCACCGACAGATGCAAGAAAGGAAGCCCTCATGCATTGTACGAGATGACTGTGTTATATGTGATCCTGGGTATGACAAGAACAGCTAGGTTGGGGAGTGCCTGGAATGTGTGATAAATGTTGTGAGCAAAGCTCACAAGGGGTTGGTTTTCCATCCTGTCTCCTCCTACTCTGTAAAGCACTAGATTTTTTAACAAACGTTTCTCCAAAGTGGGTATATCTCAGCAGATGAAGGTTCGTCCCCTGTGAATCAGGTCTCATGATCAACTTTCCTCTAGAAAAAACAAAACAAAACAAAACAAAGCAAAACAAAACAATAAAAACCAGAAGGGTTCAAACAGGACATTTCTCTGGAATGAGACTCACATAGCTATTTTATCAAAATACAAACTATGTTTACCAGTATCACCATGGTACCTTAAAAGAAAAGCATATACACTTGCTCATTTTAATATTTGATGCTTGAGCAGGGTAATTCTCCAGAAACATCTACATTTCTAGTGCTTGCCCATTATTATTTTGAATGACCCACTCAGCATAAAAATGTTGTAACTTGTAGGAATGGATCCAAAACTCAAGGACCATGTGGCAAACATTTTCAACATATGAGCCATATACTCTCGGTTGCAACTACACACTTTGACTCTTGAAATGTAAACACAAACACCAGCATACTCTCTCCCTCCCTCACCTCTCCCCTTCTTTCTCTCACTTCTCTTCTCCCATCCTTTTCTATTTTTCTTTCTTTCCTTCTTTCTTTCTCTCTCTGTATGTATGTGTGTGTAAATAAGTATGACTGTGTTTAAACACAACTCTATTTATAAAGTCAGAGTGATGGCTTTGATCCATGAACCATAGTTTGACTTTTACCCAGAATCATTAGCAGTTTGTTGATTAATTTTATGTCAATGTCAATGTCAATTTGATATAAGCTAGGGCCACTTGTGCAGAAAAACTCCCAACTGAGAAAATGCTTCTATAAGGTTGACCTACAGGCAAAAGTCAGTGGGGCATTTTCTTGAGAACATTGATGTAGGAGCACCTAGCTTGGTCTGGACAGTGTCACCCTGGGCACCTGAGCATGGATGGCATAAGAAAGCAGGTTGAGTAAGCCAGGGGGAGCAAATCAGTAAGCAGCATTCCTTCTGTTTAGTTCCTACCTCCAACTTCGAGCTTTTAGTTCCCACCCTGGATTCCCTCCATGACCGACTACAAACCATACGATGACATAAACCCTGTCCTCTCCACGGTGCTTTTGGACATGGTGTTTTATCACAGCGATTGAAACCCAAAGACAAACAGTCACCAATACTTCCCATTTTGCCTTCCAAACTGTGCCTAATCACTTCTCATAGTCTCAAAGAACTTTTATTCCACTGAGAATGTTCTTTCTTCTCTTTCAATCAATGTCCACTCAATTTGGCCCATTTCTTCTGGATGACTTCTCTGCATTTTAACATCTGTAATTGAGACCTTCTCTTTCCAATAATATTAGACATTTTGAGCCTCCACAAAAAGCTCTTTTTGCATACACGGAAAGAAAGAGAGATACACACACAGAGAGAGACAGAAACAGAAACAAACTGAGACTGTCTCTATCCTTGATAATTATTCTCTGGAGGTAACTAATCATATACATATTCAGCTTTGTTAACATCACAACTCCTTCTCTAAATCCTTGGGAAGAGACAAATAGCAGAAGAATATGAATCACTGAAATCATAAAACCTCTAACAGTTAAGCAACACATTTAGTTAGCCGTTGCTATTATCGCTATTACTATGAAAATGGTATTACTGAGTCAAAGAGACCAGCTTCTTGTGCTAAACTAAAAAATTTTTATAATTATGAATGGATAACAAGTGCACTGTTAAAAGCTTACATAGGACTCAGGATATGGCTCAATTGGTACAGTGTTTGACTGCCATAAACAAAGCTCTGAGTACCATTCTCAGGGCCATATAAACAGAGTATGAAAGCACAAGACTGCAGTCCCAGAACTAGGGAGGTGGAGGCAGGAGGATCAAAATTTCAAGATCCTTCTCAGGTACATAGGAAGTTCAAGGCTAGCCAAATCACACAAGATTCTGCCTCGGATTGATTTTAAATGAACATTTGACATAATTTCATATTTGCTACGAATGAGATTTTTAGACAATCAGCTATACTCTACAAGGCTCCTCACAGTTAGAAAAGAAATATAGTGTAGCAATTCTTTAAATAACAAGTAAATACAGTGAAAGTCCTCAACAAAACAAATTCATTTTCCAAAAATCTGAAAGTGAGGAAATAAAATAATATGTAGTAAAGATTCTGGAATGTTAGAACAGAGGCACACAGAAAGATTGATGTCTTGCACATCTCTGCAATTCCAGTAGGCTGTGAAGGGGACAGATGAGATTGTTTCATTGGGATTCATGGGGGTCTGTTAGCCAGTGAGCTAAATGACCAGTCTCTGGTCTATGTGACTCAACCCTTTTACCACTAAACATGAATCACAGATACTTGATGGGTGGGCTTTCACCTTTCTTATTCAATAAAGGATCCAGAATGGACTTCCCAGCACCATCATGACAGATACTCAGAAAGATTAGTCAACATGAGAGAATA
Organism: Meriones unguiculatus; assembly: GCF_030254825.1. Classification (NCBI taxonomy): domain Eukaryota; kingdom Metazoa; phylum Chordata; class Mammalia; order Rodentia; family Muridae; genus Meriones; species Meriones unguiculatus. The sequence goes on along the minus strand of NC_083355.1, from coordinate 95,364,142 downwards.
GGCTGAACTATGGCTTTACTAATGATTGGAGCAATAAAAGAGAGAAAAGAAAGAAAAAAATTTAAAGCAACAGACCAATCATCCACCTGCTCTTGCAAAGCGGAGGACCAATTATCCTAACAAAAGAATGCAAGCTGAGAACTGCAGGGATAAAGCCAGTGAATGAATGAGCTCATCCAGGGTGCAGAGAGACTGAAATACACAGACTGACCCAGGAAAAGGGAAAGATGACGCAAGTGGATAGGGAAGAAAAGGAAGGTGGGTGGCCAACCAGGTGCCCACAATACTGGACAAATAGAAGCAATCATGGCTAGGCACAGATTTATTTCCCTTCCAAAGAACACTTATGATGCCCAACTGGTTAAGATGCTGGAATTAGCACTGGGAGAGGCCACCTGCCCCACTTCAGAGCACAGTCATCCTGATTGCCAGGAACAAAGGAGCACCAGCGACATTTTTCTTTGTTTTTATGTGGCTTCCTGAAGCCCAGCTGAATAAAAAAACAGCTGTGTGACTCCTAATTAGCAAAGAGCACACACACACACACACACACACACACACACACACACACACACACACCAAGGAGATACAGAGGCAGAGAGACAAAGAAAGAGAGTGAGAGGGAGGGGAAGGAAGAGAGAATGAGCTTTGCAGAATTACTGAAATTATTTTCATTCTGCATAAGGGAAACTAGAGGTGTGTGGCTTTGCCCACAACATATAATATAAATTGAATTGTGTTCTTAAAAAAGAGATAAAATTGATTTGTAACTATGAGATTACAATGCATCTGTTTAAACACATTCATCCAAAACATGGACTTGAAAGATAGCTCCTTGAGTAAGAACACATTCTGCACAAACATGAAGACAGGAGTTCATGTCCCCCACACCCATGTAAGAAGCAGGCATGGCTACATACTTGCCTACAACCATAGTGCTGTTGAAGAAGAAGACAGGAGGATGGTTGGGGTTTGCTGGCTACCAGCATAGGTTCAGGTTCAGTGAGAGACACTTTCTCGATAGAATAATGCAGAAAGTAGTTGAGCATGCAATGTTCTCTTCAGGCCTACTAGCACAACAGCATATTTACAAACACATACTCATACATACACACACACACAAGAAATAAATTCATTGGATACAAAAAAGAACAATTATAAAGTTGCTTTGATCAAACTTCTCATCTAGTTACAAATTTTTAATGTTCCCCTTTCTATGTTCAGAGAACTAAGTTCACAAGTCTGGTATTTGAGGCCCTACAGTACCTGACCTCTACCTAGGTTTGCAGCCAAAACCTATCCTGCAAGCTAAGCAAACCAAGTTGGGCTTCTCTCGTCCCTTTGCTTTATTTTCCTTTTTCCAATCATTCTGTTAACTAAAACTCTACCCAGCCTCCATAACGGGTTGAAATGAGGCTTCTCTCTTTGTGTCATGTCAACTGTGAAAGCACCTTCAGCATTTACATTTTCCTACAGCCCAGTGGGTCAAACACATTAACATGTTTGCCCCAGAATCCTCCTGAGATACTATTGAGACTGAGAGAGTAGCTCAATCCTGGAGCAGTCGTCTAGAATACATGAGGCATGGGCTTAATTCTTGACACTGAACAAAAAAACAAAAAGACCACATAGATCACTGAGTCTCTGTCCCTGTTTATGATTCAGCTAGACTATGGTGATTCACATGAAACTGGATTTATAGTGGCATACAAATGACACTAATACCCATAGGCCAGGTGCCACACTTGGTAAACTACTACCAAAACACTGAACCACTCACATCCAAAACACAGAAATGGCTCATTGGTCCTTGTAAAGCTCCTTGGGAGCTGAAAATGATTTATCTTTGAATTTGTACATATTCATATCCATCATAACTCAACAAATATTTGTCAAATGTGATGTATATGTTCATATATCCCATCATTTATGCATGTGTGTATATATCCAAATTCATTTAATACATATATTTAAAATTCATATAGGCATGGGAATAATCTTTAAAGTACAAGTGAGTATCTTAATCATTGTACGCGTGGCAAGCTAGATTGTAATATAAATATGCTATGATCCATTTTCCAGATGTGTTCTGCAAGAGAGCACCATTAAAATTCAGTAGGGGGACTCTTTTTGGAAGAGTGTCCATCTGTGTTCATTTGTGGTGAGCATAGTGAAGCTCTCAGCCTGCCTTAATATTCAGTTAACTCATGCTATGTGTCTCCACAGCTTCAACAGAAGAAAGCATGGGGATTTCACTCCCCATTCTGTGGATTTATGGTCAACTTCCAACATCACTGCAGACATAACTCATGCTTCAGGCACTCAGTAAGACTTTAGCTCAGCATTCCTTCTCCCATGAGAATACAGATGCTAGGAGCATCCTTCTCGGGTTCAAATCCTGACTCTAGAGCATAGACATGCTGCATAGTCTCTCTAAGCCTCAGGTGGAAAATATGAACAAAAATTCCCAAGCCAGTCTCTCAATAATTATGAAGACTATGGGAGTAAATATACAGAAAACCTTTGCCTGGTACATGTTCCAAGATGCCGTTGTCACTTTTAAATCAGCATTTGTCAGGCAAGGCAACCTCCCAGAAAACTGCCACTAGTCTGTGCACTCTGGAGCCAGAATGGCCATTTCACTCATTTGCCATCTTAAACCACCACTGACAAAGCCAGACAAAACCAAGGAAAGTAGGTACTAGTATTACAAGTGTAGATGGTACTTAAAAATGGCCTGTGGTACTCACTGACATTGGCACTTCATGCTCCCCTTATCTTGTGAACTGGATGGGGTAATGACAGTGCTGTATCTATGTCTGTAATGCTGCCTCAATGGCTGTGATTATATATTGTAATCATTCAAATTCCACAGATAATACCAGCACCAACGTCTACGTTATGCCAAAAACATTCTGACCTATGAAGGTAATTTTGTTTTCGACCTGTAAAACTAGATTTCACTTCTCCAAATTCCTTGATTTATTCGATTCAATGTCATCAGTGGGATCCATAAAGCACATTCTTCCCTTCTGTCAAGTTTTAATACTGTTAGACTTATGTTCAAACGTAGGCTACCTCAACCTTATCAGCACTGACAGTCTAATACAGTAGGAAGACACTATGCAAATGAAGTCTTTATTTCTATTTGAGATTCTAGCTATGTTGCAGCCCAGGGTAGTCTGAGAGGGATTATTTTAAGAACATTGCTGCCATGGGCTACATCCGAGCAGGGGTTCTAGGTTATATCCATGCATGGTCCTTGGTTGGAGAATCAGTCTCAGACAAGACCCCTGTGCCCAGATATATTTGGTCCTTGTGGAGCTCCTGTCCTCTCCTGTCCTGTCTTACTAATTCCCCCTTCTTTCGTATGATTCCCTGCACTCTGCCCAAAGTTTGGTTATGAGTCTCAGCATCTGATTTGATACACTGTTAGGTAGAGTCTTTCAGAGGCCCTCTATGCTAGGCTCCTGTCCTGTTTCTTGTTTTCTCCTACTTCCAATGTCCATCCCATTGAAGAGCAACCTAGCTACGCCACAGAGGAGGACATTGCAGCCAGTCCAGGTGAGACCTGATAAGCTAGGGTCAGATGGAAGGGAAGGAGGACCTCCCCTATCACTGGACTTAGAGAGGGGCAGGGAGGAGATGAGGGAGGGAGGATGGGATTGGGAGGGAATGAGGGAGGGGGCTACAGCTGGGATACAAACTAAATAAACTGTAGTTAATATAAAAATAAAAAAATATTAACTTCCTAAAAAAAAGAACATTGCTGTATGAGAACTTGACAAAAAAATCAAATTTTCATTTGAAAATTGAGCACAAAGGATGTTGAAGAGAAAGTAAAAATACAGAGGATATCTTTTACTGAGATTATTTGATGTTCTGTTCTGTTCTGTTCTGTTCTGTTCTGTTCTGCTATGCTATGCTATGTTATGTTATGCTATGCTAAAGCATCATTAATCCAGTTTCTGCCTTTGTCCTGGGTTTCTCCATTTGTCTCTGTCTTCACCTCTTCGATTTCTTATATACCCACATTCACTATGCTTAGGGCTCAACTGGATATCTAGAATTGTCACCTAAAACATAAAAGACATTTTATCCAAATAATGTCACATTCAAGACCTAATGATCACACATGTCATGGTCAAGGAATATATATGTCTATATCTTTATAGGTCAATACAACGTACAAGCCCAGATGGAATACTCAACAATTATTCTGCATGAGTGAATGCAAATATCACACAAAACATCACAACAACCCTTGCATTATGAAAGTAAAGTATTATCCATAAAGCAGGGGAGTATATACCTCCAAAATCAGAGGGGGAGTAAGGCACAGACTGTCAGAGATGCATTTTGAAAAGTAAAGCAACCAAAAGCAGAGAAAAATAGGGCCATAATCTCAAACTCAATCACAAGGCAAATGGATATTTCTCTAAAAGCAAAGTGTTCACATCATCTCCTTGGCTGTCTACAGAAAGAGACTTCAGAAAACACATGGATAATAAATCTTCTAGGGACCTACAATCTTTAATCATTTTATCCTTTACATTTTAAATAAGATCAGTTTGCCGTATTAAATATCAAAAAAAATGAACTTGGTTATTTAAAAACTGGTTCTAATAATGAAAATTTAAATGAGCATCGATGATGACGATAAGAAAAGTCCAGCATATTCATACTGCACAGTTCTCAATTTGTTTCTGTGGTTGTGAGTTCATTTGATATAATCAATGTAACTTTTTTCACTCTTTTTAAAATTTGAGATTATAACAAATATATTTTCACTTTCCTTCCTCCAAATCATATATATATATGTATATACCCTATATTCCTCTCCCATCTACCCCTCCCCACTCTTCTTTAAATTTGTGACCTCAATTTTTATTGTCTTTTTATGTATATGTGTATGTATACATACACATATATTGCTAAATACAACCCTCTCTATCCATTTGTCACTTATATTTTTCAAGGCTGACCAGCAATTGGTGTGGCCCTGCCCAACAACTGATGTGCTTTTCCACGGGAAAAATAGCTCTCCCACTCCCAGATTTCCTCGGTTGCTTATAGGTCTTTATAAAGAATTGAGGTCTCATGGGATTTTCCTCATCCACACGGACATGTTCAAATTATCTCTGTCATGTTACAGATTAAAAAAATACATGCCGCAGGATTAACTGGCTGCCCCAAGGACATGTACAGCACAAACACACCCACTGACTCGATGTATTGTTTTTCTGCCAAATCTAAAGTGAGTATGAGTGAATGAGTGAGTGAGTGTCTGTGTATGAGAGAGAGAGAGAGAGAGAGAGAGAGAGAGAGAGAGAGAGAGAATGTGTGATTCCCTTCCCAACCAGACCTGGAAGCTCCTATAGGGCCCTGTCAGTTGTGTCACTGATCCTGCCTGGTACTTCCTTATACTAACTGCATAATTACTTCACAGAATAGTTTAAAATCCAGTTCGAATGAAAATTTAGGGTATTTTTTCCACACAAAGCAAAGCAACTGAGAATAATTTTACATAAACTTTATGAATTTCACTAAAGACTGTTATGAAAGAAAAGAGGCATGAATTAGGGAGCAGGCAAAGAATGTTGAGCAATCTTTTTTTTTATTATTTAAAAATTTTTAGCAATTCTGTACATCTTCAAAGAGGAGAATGTCAGTTTTTCCCCAGAATTAGGAAAATATATATTTTGAGGATCTGTTACTTTAAGTTGTAGAAATCAGAATCCTCTGTCATTGGTCACATGTTTTACTGCATCGAGACGGTAACCACTAACCAACTCTAACGGGCAGGAGTTATCTCTTAGGTTGGGAAACTGTTAATGCCTTGCATGTCCTACCTTAAAAATTAATGTTGGGTCCTCATAATTCAATTATTTGTAGTCAACTTAATTTAATTGTTAGAAATTTACAAAATCTATAAAATGTCTCCTCCAAGAGACATGCTCTCCCACACCTTCCACTGTGTGAATCCCAAAGCTTTGCTTACTGGTTTATCTAAGTTACTCACAGCCTTGAGACCCCCTCAATACAGAGCCCAGGGAAAAGCAATGCAGCAGTTGAAAATCAGATAACATTGTTCCTTCTGAAATGCCAGTGCATAATATCTTTTCCTAAAAGCTTATTTTTTAAAGATCGCTAAATACTTGAACCTAGTTTACCACCCCTGCACACCAAAAGAGGAGCACCGGACTACATGCAGCTGCTATCACATATCCCGAGGGACAAGAAGTCATCTCATACAGGAACTCAGAGGCAGGGGGAGGAGGAGCCAGCATCTGGTTCTGCCCTGCAGGTTCACATCCTGTGCTGTGAGCTGAAGAGCTGCGGGCACTGCAGTTAGAACTGCGCCTAGTTCCCTCAGTGATACACAGATATGAAACAACCCTGCAATCTCCATTTATACCACTGTTGACTCCAAGGGACCTGAATCAGCAAAAAGATTCAATCTTCCTCTCCTCCTAGAAGCCAGCCCTTTCTTCTTTCTGGGACATCTAAGGGCTAGAAGTTCACAGTAAGCCTTACTTAAAAAAAAAAAAAAAGTTGGTTCATATTCTGAGTCGGTCATCTCCACATAAAGTTTCTCAAACGAGCATATAGGTAAAGCTTTGGATTTAGGAAATCACATTTAATCAAATGAGAACATGTTTGCATACTTTTAAGAGAGATCACTTAATAGAATGTACTGCCCTTAACTTTCTTGGGGGTCAGAGGTCTCAGAAACCTCATACAAACTATGGACTCAGTCTTTGGGTAGGCAATGCTTAGCTTTTTAGAGGTCCCTGGGATTTCTACAGCATGTTCAGATTCCTGAAGTCGTGGCCTAGGATTCTGAACCCCTGGGGTTGGGGGCATTGATAGATACGTGCATGTTAGTCAAGTTTCATTTTGTTTTTTAAAGTTATGCTAATATCTACTTAAACTCCTTTTTATTTGGAATAAAGAATAACATAATCGTTCTGTCATAAAAGCCTCCACAAGCAATCATCTCCCTAGCTACTTGATTTGACAAGCTTTGGACTCAGCCAGATTTGAATTCTGCCTCTCTCTAAGATGCCTGACTTTAGGTAAATTATACAATCAAACCAAACACAATTCTGGAGTTTTCTAAATACCAACTAGGGCTGACGAGAAGAGTAAGAGAAACAATATATCTGAAATGACTGGTGCAGTATCAGGTCCATAATTGTTAGTGCGGAATTACTGAGTGGCATCATCGTCCATACCACCAGCAGAAAGAACACGGCTGAGACACAACCCGAATTGGCCATATTAAGTCTATGAAGACATGAAGTGTTTTACTAGAAAACTCTTCAAAATTAGGGAAGATGAAGCAGATCCAGGCATGCCAGGCCAGAGAAGTGTTTAGTTTACCATGGCATACAATATGGTTCACAGAATGATTCACAGCTAAGCACAAGATGACTTTCACCAAGAATGGTCTAACCTACGCAGAATCCCCAGGCTAGGCCCTGAGGATGGCACTCTGCCATGCCTATTGCCTCATTAAGCACAGAGGGAACCCTAAGGCAAAGATGGAGATAAATGTCTGCAGCCTATACTGATTTACCCGGGGCTGACAGAGGAACTCAGAAGAGAGTCATTTGTTTTAAGACTGTTATACATTTCAGTGGCCACCTCTGAAAAGCTTATTAACACTGTACAGTAGTATTTTTTTTCTTTCTTCTTGAAATGCCTCCTCTTGGGTTTTAACTTGTCCTTGACTCTTCAGTCATTTATCACAGTGCCTGAATGACAACCTTCTGCAAGTATACTGGGTCGAGAAAAACGAAAGGAGAGTTAAAGGAGAGGAAGGAAGGAGAGGAGAGAAAGAGAAAGAAGGGAAGGTGTTAGATGCTCCGCTGTTTGCTCATGCATCGTCAGATCTTATATAAAATGTTAAAATTCCATGTTAGAGAACAGAGGAGCAACAGAGTTGGAGGGGGACAAAGAAGGAAGATTTCTATTGCTGCTGAGTTCATTAATGGGATCATTTACCCTCTGCCCAATATTTATTTGCGTTGAATTGTACAGCAAAGTAACGTCAATGGGAGCCTACCTTTCCCAGTCTCTCTTTTAATCAGATGTGACCCTGCAACAAATTGTTGGCTGATGAAATGTGGTCCAAAATGATGTTTGTCATTTCCAGTAATGTTTGTCAGCTAGATGATGGCACCAAGCCACCTCTCCCCTATGCTGAAGGAAGGCTTTTTTTTTTTTTCTGTAAGTCCTGATTGTAGAGCACTGCCCCATGTCCCTTTTTCTGATTCTGTTTCAACTTTGCATGACCAAAACCAATAATAAAAAGCTACAAGTAAAGCAAGACGAAACTTGTCTTGGGTTCTTTCTTTGAGAGTTGAGAATTTGATCATATGGTATATACTCGCTTATCTAGACCTACAAGATATGATAAACATAATGAAGTCTATACACCCAAAGAAAACAAATAAGAAAGCAGACACGAGGTAAGATGATCAATCCTCACTTAGAAAGACAAATGGGATGTGCATTGGACATATGACAGGAGTCTACCTCAGAAGGCATCTGAAAGACCCTACCTAGCAGCGTTTCAAAACAGATACTAAGATTCATAACCAAACCTTCAGCAGAATGGGAGTTAGTATGACGTGGAGAGGATAGGAGCTCCACAAGGACCAAATATATCTGGGCACAGGGTTTTTTTCTGAAACTGTTTCTCCATCCAAGGACCATGTATGGATATAACCTAGAACTTTTGCTTGGACGAAGCTCGTGGTAGCTCAATAACCAATTGGTTTCCCATAGTAAGGTGAACAGGGACTATTTCTGACAGGAACTCAATGGCAGGTTCTTTGACCTCCCCACCTCCCAAGGAAGGAGCAGTCCTGCTAGGCCACAGAGGAGGACTTTGCAGCCAATCCTGAAGATACCTGATAAAACAGGGCCAGATGAAAGGGGAGGAGGTCCTCCCCAATCAGTGGACTTGGAAGGGGGCAGGGAGGAGCTGAGGGAGGGAGGGTGGGACTGGGAGAGAATAAGGGAGTGGGATACAGCTGGGATACAGAGTCAATAAAATGTAAATAATAATAATAATAATAATAATAATAATAATAATAATAATAAACAAGATGAAACTTGTCTTGGGTTCTTTCTTTGAGAGTTGAGAATTTGATCATATGGTAGGTTACAGCAATTAATAATGGATGTTAGAATTCTATATTCAATTTTCAAACGGCCAGCGCTATTTCTTGTGCGCACCTAGTAATAGATCAAACCTACTCTCTAAGCCAGTGGCTCTCAACCTGTGGTTCACGACCTCTTGGGTGGTCATATATCAGTTATCTTTCATATAAAGTATTGATATTATGGTTCATAACAGTAGCAAAATTACAGTTTGAAGTACAATGAAATGATTTTATGGTCGGGGGTCACCATAACATGAGGAACAGTATGAAAGGGTTGCAGTGTTCGGAAGATTAAGAAACGCTCCTCCAGCTATGCTGGTTCTTTGTTTTCTAACCAGAGCCATAAGACATTGGTGTAACAGACTACACTACTTCCTGCTGGCATGATGCTCTATGGAACTGTCAGGAATATAGCGGGAGTTTGAAAACACAAGGCTGTTTTCTGCCACTGTATGAAGGGTAGTCAAAATAAATACTTTTGATTGCTAAATAATTATTTTAGTGGAGGAATAAAGCTATCATTATGAATTAAGTAAAATTGGGTTGGTGGCTAAAATAATTTCAAAGCTCTTTTAATTTAGTCTCATTTTCAGATTTCAATACGAGACTTTCAAATTAGCTCTCCCTTTATATAGCATAAAGCTTCCCGCTCCATTTCTTTTTCTTACTGCTTTTGTTTTCTTTGTGATATCTAAAAATATCAAACATGGGTTAGCAAGATACCTGAACAGGTGAAGGACCTCATTACCAAACCTGACAATGTGGTTTAGTTCCCGGGATTCATGTGGTAAGAGAGGAGTACTGACATCCCCAGGAATGAATCCATATGACAAAATGTTTCAAATAATAGCCAATTTAATGAATGCTTTATATTAGAGCTATGTCTTTTATTCAAGTGAAATTTGAACATTTTAACATACAACAAACTTTGCATTAGACCACTTTTAAGACCTCTGGGAAATTAATCACTATCTCTACTTTATGGATATTATTAAAAAAATCTATGCTCATAAAAATAAAATATCCTGGGGGTTGAAGAGAAGGATTAGCAATGAATAGCATGTGCTGGGCTGATAGAGGACCTGGGTTCAGTTCTCAGAATGCACATGCTGACTCACACCTACCAGTAACTCCAGTTTTAGCGGAACTAATGACCTCTTTTTACCTCAGCAGGCTCCTGTATGCACATAGCACACATAAACTCACAGAAGCAATCACAAGTACAAACATACAGATAGATAAATAAATATTTTTTAGAAAGTCAAATAAACCAAGTTCATGTACCTTCTAAGTGAAGGAACAGGAGTGATAGAAAGCTACCCAAGTGTCAGGCACTCTTCCAAATACTACATATTTGTTACTTAATGTTCCAAAAAAAAGTGTAAGAGATAGACATATCTATTATTCTCATGTAGAGGTGGAATAACTGAAATCCAGGCAGTTTCAATGATTCATCTGAAATCAGACCCATTAGTACGACTTCAAACCAGAATTCAGACAGTGCCATTTGGTTTTAACTTTCTATCTATCAGCTGTCTACAGTGGGCATTGAGTGATCTTGATAAAAGAGCACAAATACTGTCCGTTTTGGCTTGGGATGATGCCAGCTATGAGACAAAATTAAATTCTGTTATCACCAAGTAACCAAGAGGAAAACATTAAGACCCAAAGTTAGGAAAAAAGAGAAAGAAAAAAAAAAAGAAGAGAAAATTAAGAGCCAAATTCAACAATAGCATGAAAATCGGAAAGGGCTGCACCCGCAAAACTGAGTTAGGTCTCAGGAGGAAGCTGAAAGAGTCAAGAGGAACTGATGGGGCAGAAGGGAAAGAAAAATCCAGGGGTCTGAATATCACAGACATTTCCTGTTAGTCATTCCTCTCCACCTACACTGCTGTTTAAACTTTCCCCACACATCTCAGGAACAAAACACAATTTGTTTTATTTTTTTTTTAAAATAAGCAAAACTATCTGATTAATAAGTGTTTTCTGATTATAAAGGCAATGAATGGGGAAGTAAGAGTGGACTGCAGGCGACTTGTGGCACAAAGATTGTCCTCGGCTTCAAACAGGGCTATAAGAGCAATTAGAAGCCATTAGGACCACAATACTCCTAAAATACTAATGTCATGATTAAATGGACTAAAGAAAAAAAAATAAACCCAGGTCTTATTTTAAGGGATACATTGACATTATACAAATAGGAGAAGCAGGTTTAATCATGGAACTATTCATCTGAGTGATTCAACGACACTTGACCGTTACTAATCTCTGCATAAAGGAGTAAAAAGGACCAATCTGACAGAGCATAAAAAGGTACACTACATATTCACTATGCCTTAAAGACACCCTGCCCCAGGAAGCTATCAATCAACCAATTCAGTAAAGATGACCTCAACCCAAAGCTGAGCTGAGATGAATGTGTCTCAAGCCAAGGAACTTTGGTCAGAGCAACCACCCTGCATTTACTGAGTGTGAGATCTTTGGCTACGTTCTTAACTTGATCTCTGTCAAATAAATATGAAGCATAGCCCCGACGCAATACAGAAGCCGCATGGTTAAGTCTGTGTTGTGTTCCATTCGGACCCATACCAGAAATATGCAAAACAAATCCATTCTTCACCTGGGTTTCTTCAGGAATATTAAGAGCAATGCAGTGCACGCTGGAGAGAAACTGCCATTGACTCTCCCTCTGGCTCTAATTTGTCATTCGCCTCCGATGGTGCTCTACTTCTTCCAGTTCCTAAGAAAACCCTGACCCACTTCCAGCCCCCACTTTTGGATCCTTCCTTTCCAATGGGGTTACTCACTCACTCTCTATTCCATTTATTATTGATATCAGCTTCTTTCTCTTCCAGGAAGAACCACTCTTACAAAAAAAAAAAAATACTTCAAAAGAAGGACAGATGATCCAGCATAAGGGAAGTTTCAGTGAACACAACTTTTTATTACCTTTTTGTTCCATCACATGGGGAGAAGGAGGCTTATCTTCAAAAGGTTTCTTGGATATTAAATGAACAACACCTGTGAACTTTCTCTAAAAACCTGACACTTTTCTGCATGTGTGTTTGTGCATCAGTGCATCACATATATGTGGCAGAAAACCCCTTAATTACATACATGTAGTGGATAGTGTCATTCTTTTCATTCGTTCTCCTTCCAGTCCTGCTCTCTGGGAAGTTCATCTTGCTTCACCTAGAGGCATATGTATGAAGGGCGGGAGTAGGAAAAGTGAGATCAGATATCAGCCCCCGTGTTCTCCTGTCGGGACTGATGCAGGTCCAATCGGGCAGCCTTCTCCCAGTTAGAGCAATGTTCTGTGCCTGGATTCCACTGTGTTCCCTGGTCTAAAGTGAATATGGTTTGGATGTCCACCAAACTTTTCAGTGTTAAAATTCCATCTTCATCGACAGGGATTCAGACCTTGGCTTGTGGAGTTAGGGCCAGTAATAATTGATTGGGATGGGTTAACATCATTAAGGTGAATTACTTGTACCTGAATCCTGGTAGGTTTTTATAAGAAGTAGAAGAAAAATTAGAAGAGACAAATACACATAGCATGTGCTCTCCCTCTTATCAAGTTCTATGCTATGTTTCCTCTGAATTCTGCCAGAAAAATGTTATGACTAGATGGAGGTCCTGCGGTGTGTCGCTCCAGAATCTTAAACCAAAACTAACCTCTTTTCTTTGTAAACTGCCTAAGCGATTTTGCTATGAGAGCAAAAACACAGAGACACTTTCTCTCTACTTTTAGGCCTAGGAGTAATAATAGCCCAAAATATCTCACTATTCTTTATCGGCTTGTCTGACCATAGACTTTTCTTGCCCGACACCAATGCAAACAGGTTGACTCATTACACCATTTGAAAATGCCATGTTCCTTATGTATATAAAATGGATGCCTCTCTTAAGGTTTGTCATCTGTGCAATCTTCTTAAGGTAAGGTAGAACAAAAGCAGCATGACAGCACTTTAAGCATGGCACACCTTTCTCATTAACCCCCAAAGCAAAACTGTAGAGGTGATGGGTAAGTACATAGAGAAGGGTTATGAGGATGAGGAGGTAGGAAGGAGAGCTCTCCTGCCTAAGAGGATCTGTTGTTTGTCTTTAAAATGTAGCACCCCAAGGCATAAAGTAAATACCTAAACCAGATAAAGAATTCAAACAAATCAGTAGCTAGAAAACCAATAACCCAATTTAAACATGGGAGGGAAAGGGGAGTCATAAAAATATATATATTCCTGCCCTGCAAAAGCATTTTTGTTTTATAAAAATGGCTGACATCAATTATCACTATACAAGTGCAAAATAAAACTACAGTGGCGTATCCCTCATACCTCTCATAATGCTAGTAACAAAAGGATACAGGCAAGTGCTTTAGAGGATGTGGGGCAAAGGAAACTGGCATACTTTTTGCACATATATAAACTAGTGTGGCCATTTTGAAAACCTGTATGGTTGTGCGTCACAAAGAGATGGAAAATAGATCTATTATATGATCCAGCGACAATACTAGATAAACGTGGGATAGAAATGAAACCAGGATGTCAAGTAGGATTCTGTATGAATTTTCACACACACTGTGAATCACAATTCCCAGTGATATAGTTGAAGAATCACCATAGGTGCCTATGTCATTGAAATGGATAAAGAAAATATGGTTACGTACACATGGCGAACTAAAAAATAAAAATAAAAATAAATAAAAAGGAAGGAAATTTTGATATTGGTGACAAGATTTTATTAAGTAAAATAACTAGTGAACATGTTAATTATTAAGTAAAATGGCTCCAGGCAAAGCAAGATAAGTATCATATAACATCACTTATATGTGAAGTCTGAAAACAAGATGAATTCCTTGAAACTAGGAGTAGGAAGGCAGCTTCCGCTGGATGAGAGTGATGAGGTGCCATTATCAACATGTTGGTTAACAGAAACTTTTCAATTAGACACAACGAAGAAATCTGAGAAACCCATTGTGCAACATGTTAACTAGGATCATTTGTTTTAATTTCCTGAATCTTGCTGAGAGTAAAGTTTCCTGTGTTCTAATCACAAAAGAAGTACATGAAATAATGACTATTTTAAGTCATTTATTTCGAATGACCCACCAAGTAGACATACTCTAAAACATAAGTATTCAAGCTATATAAATTTAAAAACAGATACTGTGACTTTCTAGCAACTTTGTGTTGCTCTGGAGTTAACAGCAATAAATTAGCTTGCACGATTGAAGACTGTCTCTTCTTCAAAGCAAGACAGGCACAGGACAATAACTGAGAAATGCATTTTCTATCATATTGGCTGGATCCTTGTCAGTACAGAATTGCTTATGCTTTTTTAATTAAGATGTATGCCCAGAAATTTCATTAGTTAATTTTTTTTTCTTGTTATGCGGAAATATTCTCTGAAGGTTGCTTGTGCCCTCTGGACTTTTCAATAAGCAAATAAAAGCAAGTTTAAGTGGCAAAGCTATGCTTTTCAAAACTCATTACCAATGAAAGTAGATCAATGTACTTTGGTATGTGTATTTATAACTGAGTAGGACATGCCTAATTACCTGTGTTTATGAAAAATAATTCAAAGCAAATTTCACTCAGTAGCTAAAGTAATTTTTTAACTAGAAAACAATTTGTCTGACCTACTATCAATAGCCAAATTCAATTTAATGAACAGTGACCACAGTGCTGCAATTAATAACAAACAAATGGGAGTCAAGACCTCTACACTGACCTATTTTTATAAAGAACAATCTAATTTTTAATCTGCAAAAGCATTTTCTAGAATTACTTTGTTACTCTTTCTTATTTCTTCCAGACTGCAAGCTTCACAGAGTGGAACTGTTTATTTTCTTAAATTAAAATCCTAGCATCGAGCATAATATTTGGCTTCTGGAAGGTGTTCAATACATGCTTACTCACTGGTAATGGGATAGATAGAATGTAAGTGGATTTCTAATTATTTTCTAATTGTAAAATATTTTATTGTTAATTGAACTTTGAAACTGTTGTGTCTTTGTTTGCTTTTACTATTTCTCCATAATTCGCAGAATTTGGTGTTGTGTATGGGTTGGCACAAGCTTGTTTACCCAGTCATCAAATATTTGTCGAGTACTTACTGCAAGTAAGATACATAGTCATGCCCTATTGGGGACAATGAGACCAATTAGGCACAGACCTTTCTTTCTGAAAGTATTGCTGTAGCAATGAAATGTACTTTCCTACTCTACATTGATGTATGTTGCTCAGGTATCAAAGAGCACCAGCTGTAATAAGGAGATAAAGAAGCTAATACCCAGCAGTATTTTGGAGTCAAGATGCTTCAAAGGTGCTGTGGAGGAAGTATCAAATAGAGACCTTCAGAGAATATCAATAACCAATACTCTCATTAACATAGAGTTTAAAAATGAGTACTTTTCCTGCACCTCATGATTGGGTCTTCACAGCAACCCAGTGAGATGGGGAGAGGTGCCTTAATTTTAGTGACTATTAAATGAGGAAACTGAAGATTTAAGGTTTCTCAGTAGGAAATTGATCCAATTAATGAACCTTGCCTCCTTGAAAATTATGAATAAATAGTAGATCTTGCATTTGTTCAATTTTGTGTTTGAACTGAGTGTTCTAAAACCGAATGAAGAGGGACCTTTCTTTTCGGTTATAAGTCATTGTTCTTTGGGGGAAGGTCTGTAGGGTAGAAATATTCACGAATTATATAGTAAACCATCGTGGGTTAGGAAGCAATGGTTTACTGAGGCTTTAAGGCAGCAGCAGTGGAAGTACAGTCTTTTACAAAATAACTCCCCTGGAGTGCCTGACAACAGCAATAATAGCTAACATTTATTGAGTGCTTTTTTATGTGAACACACATGCAAAACCTTACCTGCGTGCTCTCTTTTAATTATTACAACAACCCTATGTGGTAGGTGCCACTATAAACCTATCTGTACAAATGAGAAACACTAGGCTCTGGATAACGGATAACTCACACAGGATCACACATTTGATAAGTGACTCCAGCATCATTATCATTATTAACAACCCCTTGGAAATGCAACCAAACCTTTAATTAAGAAGACAAACAATTCACAGGCACTTTGCAATAAATCGCACCCGTGAAGAAAAGTTACCTCGTCTCAGAGCCATTAGCGCTATTGGTGGGTCTAAATATTCATCTACTTTGTTCCATCTATATCAAGTTGGGTCTGTCACAAGTAATTACTATGCAATATCTAAGTACACTGTGAATGTAATTAGGGGGTTTCAGTTACCACAGCGAGAGACAAATAAATCTGCAGATCCATGAACTTCTATTGATTCACTGCAGAAGAAAATCTCTTTTTCTTCCATTTTATGCAGCAATAGTTCCTTGAGGCTGGCTTACCCCCTTTATATTGAGCCTGACATTCAGACATTCAAACTAATTCGAAGGCACAGAGTCTCCTTTTCTCTGTCTTTGCAATCATCATTGCTGAATAAAAGCAAATATGTGATTACTTCGGATTTGGGGGAGGGGTGAAAGATGTTTTATTTTTGTCCTTCTGCATTTGAGTTTTTAACAATGACAGGGATGGCTGATTTAATGTGACTTGGGCCAGAGTCAGCCCCACAGAAGCAATTTATTATTCTCTTAAGAGGAATGAAAATAAGTTTAGGATGCAAAGAATATTGAACAGATTGGCTTAGAAATCGGACCTAGTTCTGTCATTAGCCAGCTGCAATTCCCAAGAGAAGACAATCTTTGTTACTTCAGTGTCCTCATCTCACAATTAGGGCAAAGATGGACTTGTGCATTATTGGAGTTTTTGTTTGTTTGTTTGTTTTTGAGATGTGATTTCTCTGTGAAGCCTTGGCTATCCCAAAACTTGTCCTTTTAGACAAGGCTGGCTCAAACTCACAGAGATCCACCTGCCCCTGTCTTCCAAGTGCTGGGATTAGAGCCATATGCCACCACCATCTGGCATCATTATTGTTTTTTTAATCTGTTAAATCATGCCATTCTAATGCACATGAAGTTTCATGCATACATACATACATACATTTTACTCTTTGTTCATTTTCTTCTCTACAAATATTTTAGTACCCAGAATGAAAGCTACAGATTCAGTATGGTAAGTTGAGATAGGGCCAGGAAGGAGGCTCAGTAGGTAAAGGCACTTTCCTCCTAGCCTGATGATCTGAGTTGACTCCCTTCAATACATAGGGTGGAAGGCAAGAAGTGATTCTGGCAAGCTGTCCTCTAACCTTCATAGTGCAAACATATGCACATTACGTTAAAAAAAAGTTAAAATCATTTTAAGCTGAGGTTAATTCCTTAGGGATATTTTCTTCACAAAAAAAAATGTATTGAAAGAGCATTTGCATAGAAAAAATAGCTCTCAGCATTTAGAAGAAGACATGTACTTAGCCTTTTTATTGGATGGATGTTTAAAAATGAGTTGAGAAAAGGTATTTAGAGAGTTGGTATTTTTAAAACAAAAATCTTCAGTATGGATTCCTAACTCACAGTACTGCATATTTTACAATTTCTCCTAAGAAATACATAGTTGACTTCCAAAGTTTATATTTATTAATAGCAATCTATGCTTTAAGTTTAAGGACAAAGGAATATTTTTAAAGTTAATGAAACCAAAGGCCATTTTATACTACATGCAGGAAACTATCTTACTGTTATTTTGTCAGTAAAGCAAACTGCTTCTTTAGTAATTAGCTGTCCATAAAAAACGTGGGCACTTGGCTTCCTATAGACTAATTAGGAACTTTTCTTCGTTCCTTCCCAGCTGGCTACACCATGTCTTTTCACTTAGCGCAGACTGAGTTGTTTTGCCAGCTCTAGAACCTTTTACAGTTTGTCAGTGACAGACATCTCAACTGGCTTCTGATTTGAATTGTTCAGCAAGATGGCCAGCCAGCTGGCTCAACAGTCTTCATGATCAGATCCTACTTTCTCAACATGGCGTTTAAGGTACATGGAACTCTGTCACCAAAGTTTTCCCCATGAACTTCATCTGGCTTGAGATTTCATCCTACCCCAACGTTCAAGCTTTTTCACCCTGACGTCCGTGCCATGATTCTCTTGGCCTTTGCTTCGTGGTTGGACAGGATATCAGGCATCTACTTTTTTTTTTTTTTTTTTTTTTTTTTTTTTCTAAAAGACTCCTCTTGAATTCTTTGCTTGGTGTAATTCACCAATACTTTCTATGGTCTCTTCCCTTGTCAAGCCCAATTATGATCCAGGACAAAATTAGTATGAGATAATAACAAACACCAGCAAGCAGAATGTCATAGGTTTAGTCATGGATTGAATGGGGAGAAGTAAAAATACAGGTGTTGCCAGTATCCTGATCACGGCAGACAATTTTCAAGAGCAAATGGGACTTTAGACAGGAATGAGAAAAATGGGGCCAGATACAGTAGTTCTGGAGTAATGGACAGTGAAGAGTAAAGGGAGGATCGTAGCACATGGAATATATTTGGACCTTGCAAGACTTGAGGAAACCATATGCACATCCACGAGGACCTGATTTAGCATCCCCAGCATCCATTTCAACAAAGCTGTGCATGTGATTGTAAATGCCTGTAACCCCAGTGCTACAGAGGTGAAGATAAAAGGATTTCTGGGGATCACTGGCTACCAGTCTATCTCCAGTTCCCTGAAATACTTTGTCTCCAAGGAATAACGTACATGCACACACACGTGTATGTGTGTGTGTCTGTGTGTGTGTGTGGTGTGTGTGTGTGTGTGTGTGTCTGTGTCTGTGCCCCCCACCACCACACACGGGCTCCCACCATACACTTACACACAGCACATATACAAACCCACCTTTTTAAGTTTCCTGTGATCAGTCCTCTCTGGGCAATATCACTTCACTTGGCTATTCTAACACCAACCTAGAAGTATTCACTGACTTCAGTGAGAAAGAACAGTTGAATTCTTTCTTGCCAAAACTTTTCTTTATTTTTTCATTTCTGAGAATTTCAAACACATATCCAAAACGTATAATAATCCCTCTCATTTCCCCGTGTGTCTGCACAATCTTCTACAATTCCTTTAAAAACTTCATGTATTTTGTTCATTTGCTTATCTAACCCATTAAATCTAGTTAATGTTGCCCATATGTTCATGGATGTAGAGCTATCAGTTGGAACATGGCAACTCTAACAGCTTCTATATCCTCAGTAGAGAATAATTCTTGCTCCCTCAACAACTACTACTGTTACTTGTTCTTCATTCTGGGGAATGAATCACCTATGCCATGATTTTAGCTGACCTAATCTTGTGCAGATGCTGTGGGTTCATGATCATGGTAATTATGTGTGTCTAGAAGACAGTATCTTAGTACTCCTTCAACCCTCCAGCCCTTACATTCTTTCTGCCTCCTCTTCTACGCATTCCAAGAGCCCTCATGGTATGGCGCTAATATAAATGCCTGCTTTATGAGTGAACATTTTGTTTTCATAATCAAAGGAGCCAGCAGGGAAGCACATGAACGCATAGATTATTTCTCAGGAGGACATTGAAGTAGAAGAGAGAATTGGCATTTACAGCAATATCCTACATGATGCACGTGTGCCCAGCTGAGACTCTGCACTTTGAAAAGCAGAGTAGATGTGTGAACATCGACACGGGACATCTCTCCACATCAATAATGCTTCTGCTATTGTTTTCATTTACAGTCCTGTGGAGGACTGAAGAAAGGTTATCATCAAGAATGTTAGGTTTATCCTTTTGAGAAGCTGTGTTATCACTCCCCAGCAGACCAGCAATAGAGGCATGTGGAACGTAAATACAATCAACAAACTCATGTTTGACTTTTTGATTTCCATTAAACAAATATGGCATTAAGATAGTGATCATATTTTATATCACACATTAAAACTTATAAAGCCTTACAGCAATCTCTCATGACATTGTGAATTAAACTCGGGTTTCTACTTATACTTATTTTCAACATTACTCAAAAGCCAGTAGAGGAATAATCACTGTATAGGTTCACAGTGACAAAAAAAAATTATTGAGAGACAAGACAACAGGTGAGGGAAAATGTTAATGATATATGAAATTAGGAATATATAATGAAGAATAGCAGCTGACACAGAGCAGAAAATGTTGAAAGTTAAATGGACCCATAGAAGTCAGCAGCATACAAAGGTATTTGACTGTAGACACCGGAAAGATGCACCATCTTGTGTGTCCGAATATACTTCTGAAAGAGATGGGATTAGAAAGAGGAGTTCGTTGGAAGCCTACATAGGAATAAGTGAGCCTAAAGACAGCCCCTTCATTGGAACAAAGCTCAGACTCCAAAGTATATACACAAAATGTGGCCAAAGAAGAACTTGGAACCTGACTTCAGGATGCTGAGAGTGTGACAGGTTATGCCACTCATATGACATACATAAACATACACACTGACTTCTGAGACCCATCTGCCCATCTGACCCCCTTCCTCCTACGTTCTGAAGATGGTTACCTACCCACTAACATACACAATATGATCAAGAGAAACTGCCTCACACCTGAGAAGCTGAGGTCCTGAAGAAATCTAATGGCTTAAGAACAAAGATCCATGGCTATGACATGTTGGAAGCTTGTTCTATGATACAGTTGCTAGAGCCTTATTATAATGACAATTATAAATCTTCTTAAACTAATTAATAAAAGCTTCAATAAGTATACAACATCTAGCTGACTTGTGAGAATTTTACACAGAACCATAATTGATAATAAACAGCCAAGGTTCACCAGATACCACAAAATATCCTCTACTGTACATATGAACACCACAAACAATGATGAATACTGAGAAAGAAAAACTGATACAGCAATAACACAATTTTATCCCTAATGCTCAGGGAGCACTATGGAATCTCTTCCATTGTGAAGACTGCAAAAGTCTTCTGGTATATTACAGGGAGTTACATCCATAAAATCTCAACAATATGGTGAACTAAACAAGACCTACAGAATGACAATACCACTTGACATCCCAACATGGATGGGAGAAATCTAACAAACACTCAGCACTATATGAAAAGCTACAATCAATGGCTGCTAAACGAGGGAAAAATTCGTCTCACTAGGGACATGTGCTTCCCACTTGACCCCTTTCCTCCTTGGTTCTAAAGATGGTTCCCTACCCACTAAGATGCACAAGAGAAATGGCTCATGCCAGAGAAGTTGAATTCCTGAAGAAATCTAACGGTTTAAGATTAAAAGAAAATATGGAACATCAGTACCTACCTACCTACTTAGTTGTCTAATTAATTAATTAATTAAATGTAATTGAAAGGTAAGAATTAAATATTTTGGTGAGAAAGCACTTTGAAAGAAAGGTATGAAAATTTTATTACATAATACTTTAAGAAGAAAGAAGATAGTCTCAGATGAATGAGTTATCTCTTTTCTTAGGGTAAAAAATGATAATATTAATGAAAGATTTCTAGAAATATTAACGTAGTTGCAGAAAAATAGAATCTAAGCTCACTTGGAGCATACAGGAAAAAAACAGAAAGACTATTATTCTTTGTCCCTCCCTGAGATGAATTCAAGCCCTCTGTATTCAGTTCCTCTCCGAACTGTGTTCAAGGCAGAAATGGCCTGAGTCTGTTTTTAAAACTGCTCAAGTTATGAAATAATAACCTCAAGTCACAATTTACACTGCACACCAACCACTGCTGTTTTAAACTGCTTTGCCAATCTCATGAACTCTATTAGACCACGCTTATGTCTTATTTACCATCCATTTAAGGCCAAGTATCTTTTCCTAAAGACATTATGACCCACCGATTGCAAACTGGTAAGCACACACAGAACTCGGCACATGTTATTCTACATTTGTTCTGGAATAAGCAAGGTAAAAGAAAGAAGAGCCGGAATTAATGTGCATGCTTGCAAAAGTTGCCAGTTCAGTTAATTAGGATGCTCAGCATCAATATCATTTTAGGTCACCGAGCTAGTTGTCTATGAATGGTCCTTCATACCCTTAATAAATCTGCCCTTAGGTTCGAAGTTTCATTCTTCCTCCACTTTTCATCCATCTCAAATATTTTTTTTTTTTTTTGCAAAATAAATCTCTGGCTTTTTAATGAATATGACTTAATAATAAATAAATACAAATGTGCAAAAAATACTTGTATTTTCACTAGGTGAAGAAAATCAATCTGAGATTTTTGGAGCACTACACTGAGAAATCTTTTTTTTTTTTTTTTTGAAATTGAAGAAGATATCAGTTTATTCAATTTCTTTCTTCAGAGACTTGAAGTTTTTGTCATACAGGGTTTTTTTTTTATATTTTTCATCAATTACACTTTATTCATTCTGCATCCCCCCATAAGCCCCTCCCTCCTCCCATCCCAATCCCACCCTCCCTCCTCCCTCTGCTTGCATGCCACTCCCCAAGTCCACTAATAGGGGAGGTTCTCCTCTCCTTTCTGATCTTAGTCTGTCAGTTCACATCAAAAGTGGCTGCATTGTCCTCTACTGTGGCCTGGTAAGGCTGCTCCCCCGCCTAGAGGGAGGTGATCAAAGAGCAGGCCAATCAGATTATGTCAGAGGCAGTCCCTCTTCACATTACTATGTAACCCAATTGGACTCTGAACTGCCCTGGGCTACATCTGTGCAGGGGTTCTAGGTTATCTCCATGAATAGTCCTTGGTTGGAGTATGAGTCTCTGGGAAGTTCCCTATGTTCAAATTTTCTTGTTCTTTTGCTCTCCTTGTGGAGACCCTGTGAAAAATAAGGAAATCATGAAATTTGCAGGTAAATGGTGGGATCTGGAAAGGATCATCCTGAGTGAGTTGTCTCAGAAGCAAAAAGACACACATGGTATATACTCACTCATATAGACATACAACATAGGACAAACCCACTAAAACCTGTGCATCTAAAGAAACTAAGCAAGAGAGAAGACCCTAACTAAAACGTCCAAACCCCATCCAAAAAGGCAAAGAGGATGGACATCAGAAGAAGAAGAAAACAGGAAACAACCTAGGAACCTACCACAGAGGGCCTCTGAAAGCCTCTGCCCTTCAGACTATCAAAGCAGATGCTGAGCCTGATGGGCAACTGTTGGGCAGAGTGAACGGAATTTTAGGTAAGAACTGGGAAATAGTAAGAGCATCTCAAATATTTACCCCAAGTTTTTATGTTATGATTTCTTTCTCTTTCAATTTCCCAGCTTTCTTCTTCCCATACTATAAGCTACAACTCTCAACTATACACTTTTAATTTTTGACAAACAACATAAAAGAGGTAATAAACTTCTAGTCCTATAATTATGCTAAGTTATATGACACAAAAAAAGCAGAATTCTATCAATTCAACTCGAATCCCTGACCAGTTGACTTGGTGTTGAGGAAAGAAAGAGTGCAGAGTTAGCTAGGTCAGACCCAGTCAGCTAAGCTATCCAAAAAGAGCACAGGACTTCCATGAAAAAGTATAGAAGCTTATGTAGTTAGGTTTGGATACATAAGCTTTCTTGAATTCTGTGATGGTGAAGATGAAGAATGAAGCTGATAACTAACTGCCAAGAAAGTATCGTAACAAATCTGTAACCCAACAAACCTATACATGATGTCTCAGCATGATTTCAGCCTCAAATGCAACGTCAAATCATGAGCAAAGGAAAATAAGGAGCTGAGCACACTTGAACCTAACACCAACAATAACTGAGAATGGGTACTGTTTTAACCACACACTTAGGACTAATGAACTGCTTGGTCACTATTAGCTATCAGACACTATCAGACACACTGTTAGCTACTGAGTGATTTATCCCCTTTTCTTTACACATGGCAATGTCAGTTTTACTCTTATCCAAGTGACTATGCACTATCCATTCGAGACTTATGATTAGTCAGTATTTGTTTAGCAGCTGCCATGAACCAAACATTGTGCTCAATGAGAAATACAGGATGCCAAAAACAGTTCTTCACTTGACCAGATTTTTGTCAGACTCCTGAATCTTCCCCAAGGCCCATCTGAGTAATTCCTCATAAAATGCAGTTTTCATATGAACACTGCAATCATTTTATTAATACCTACTCATCTTTGGTCTTTGATCACTCTCAATATCAGAACCATTCTTCCTTCTCTACATTTTCCTGGTTGATATGTGGTCACTCTGGCTTGCCTTTAGCAATAACCATGTTGTGTCACTTTAAGCTAAATCATCACTCGCCCTTGATAATATTCCACCCCCTGACCCCTATCCTGCTGTGAGCCTATAAGTTTCTAATAGTCTATTTTGTACTTAGAGTCACCTCCAATTTCTGTTTCTACATAAATACTATTGCAGAATACGCTGAACCTATGGCGCTAGCCCTGAATCAAGTCTTCCTTAATATGAGTCTTTAACAAAAATCACTTTTCTTTAGCAAGATGAATAAGTGCAAGTGTGAGCAGGTGTGTCTGATCCAGTGGAGATTAGTGATTAGAGTTGGAACTTCATACTGGAAAAAAAAAAAAAAGATAGTGAGTCCTGGTAGGAGTTTTGCTATGGGCAAATAAGTCATTTAAGAAGAGGAAAAGGCAGAGAAGCATGAAATGGATTGTAGTTTTTTGTTTTTTTGTTTGTTTGTTTGTTTTTTAATCACAAACTATTTTATAATTTAAGGCATCATCAATGCATGGACTCACAAGAGAAGCAGCAGAGTATAGCTATTGTTCCACAGGGAGCACAGAGCCCCTGGCGGGCTTTCAGCAAAGAAAAAGATGTGGTCAGGTTGAAGATTTCAAAAAATCTAGAAAGTCTGCTTACAAATGGGAATACCCAATCAACCAGCCTAATATATGTCAATAAAATAGGATCTCCCCCCCTTCTCTAATTATAGTCAGGATAGAAAGAGTGAGTGTAGCCTAAAGAGATATTTGTGCCTGTCCCTTTGGCTGTCAGATTACCAAATCAAAGGAACCCAAGGAATTAGACTTTCCTTAGGAGACTCATGGTGGGAGAAAGAAAAATGTAAACAGCCAGAGGAGAAGTTTTTCTTCAGGAAGAAATTTACTACTTGGGAGACCACCTTGAAGGAGAGATGGGAGCCAAAATGATAATGGACAGAAACATATCTATGTGTATTTCTTGATAATCCATATCCTTAGCTCTTTGTTTAAGCCCAAACTTTATGTTACAATCCTGAAGATAGAGTTGAGGAGCCAACAGAACTCTTTGTCCCCATCCCTGATGTGGCCACACTAAGTAAATCCCATTGTTTTCACTAGCATCCAAGGTCATTAACGGGGCTATTTATGACAGGTGACTGAATTGGGCTTGTTACGGGGCTGTCAGGGCCCAGGCTCTGATGCCAACTCCAGGAACCTAATAATAAAAAAGGAAGATACACAGCAGAGAAATTACGAGCGATAAAATTAGCCACTGGGCTGGCTATTTGCCAAGTAATACAGAACATGGGCCAGGGATAATTTCAAGGTCCCTGGTTTGTTTAGCTTGATGTCAATGCCCTGATCACCATGGTAGGCTAGCTCTTTTCTCTGCCCTAGGAATTTTATAGCTTGTTCTCCACACTCTTTACACCATGTGTTTCACAGACTATAATGATTTCTCTCTTGGTTTATCATCTCCAAATAACCTAATTTGTTCTCTGACACTCAGGATGTATAGAAACCCTGTAAACAGAATCTTTGGTTCAGATTGTTAAAAACTGAAGTTATTGAATAGGGTTGTTTGCAATGATTATATTTGGAGCTTCCGATGCCATTTATTTGCAAAGTCATGTTTCATGAGGCAGTACTGTGGCCTTGTTGGAAACAAAACACTAACTTTTGGCCATATACACATATGTGAAAAAGTATGCATTTACATTTTCATGCATATGGTCATGCACGTTTATATATTCATATACACAGCACATATATGTATATTTTTATTGAAGATAATAATGTTTCCAAAGATATTTTTATACAAGTATTTGACCCTATGCTTGTATTTCAGAAGGCTCCAGTATCATGGTTTCTCCTTTTCTGTCCTTCCCTTCTCCAAAGAAATTTAGTTTCAAGGACTTTGGCTCTTCTTTCCCTAGTGTTTTATTCTTTGTTACTAAACAGTCACCTTTAAATACAACTTTTATTTATGACAGGTCAAATGGTAATTTTAAAAAATCCTTCTTTGGGTCCAGGGTTGGCATGGGAATATGGAGAAAGGGATAATTTATCAAAATGCTAAGGACTGTCAGATGTTGGGCTGGGATCAGAATTCTCCCTAACGTGTCTAGAGATTTTAGGAAACAGGTTTCCTATGTAGGAGAAAAGGTTTCTAATTCACCGCAAAGTTCAGGTATGTGAGATCTGTAAGAAAAGAGCAACGAGACTGGTCTGGAGGTACAGGCCTCGATTCCTAGCTGCTCAGTGGCTCATTCAGAAGAAACATGAGTTCAAAGCCAGCCTGGGTAACTTAGTGGGACCCTGTTGTAAAAGGGGAGGGGCTGGGCTGGGCTGGACTTGTCACTTCGTCAGTCTTAGGGTGCCTGCCCAGGCTGTATGAGGCTGTGGGTTCAGACTCCACTACAGCAAAGAGGTAGAAGAAGAAAAGAAAAACATGTGGTTAAAAATTTAAAGTTTACACAACATGACAGCCTTCAGAAATGCAAGCCTGGAAAAGAGATGTAAGAATAAATGTCCTGTGGAGAAAAATGATTGATTAAAAAAGGGGTGTGATTGTGGCCTTTTTGTTCAGTTCTCTGTGCCAGTGTTAATAGAAATAAAATCTTCCAGTAAGGGCTTATCACCTATGATCAGGATAAGGTCAGATTTAGGGGAGATAAGTTATTACTACCTTCTACCCCGTTGTGAGTGTGTGTGTGTGTGCGTGTGTGTGTGTGCGTGTGTGTGTGTGTGTGCATGCATATGTGTATGTACATGTGTGTGTGTACAGGCATGTGTGTGGATGGGTGTGGATATGCACATAGGTGAGCCTGCATATGTAGGTCTTATGACAACCTTTGAGCACCTCCATGTTTGGTTTGAGGCAACATCCCTCAATCAGTCTGGAATTTTACCACGCAGGCCAAGCTATCTGGCCTGAGAGCCTCCAAGGAAGTATCTGTCTCTACCTTCCATCTCTCCAACATTAGGATCAAGGCATGTGTCACCATGCCCAGAGTTTTATATGGCTTCTCGGAAACCAAAGTGCAGTACTTACTCTCTTAAGGCAGGCATACTACTCACTGAGCCATCCCTCAGCCCTACGGCCTGCTCTGTGTCTTCTTAAGAAACAAGGGGAAGGGAGAGAGGGGAGGACTGGGAAGGGAAGAGGGATGGGGTTACAACCAGGATGTGAAGTGAATAAAAAATAAATTAATTAATAAAAAAAACTATTAAAAAAGAAATGGTACCATTTGGGTATCACACCTGTTCTAACCCCTGTTATCTAACACTAAAATTTAACTGACTGTGGACTATTTTCTTAGTCAGAATACTTAATATTATCTAGGAATAAAGAACAAACAGTTTTGGGAATAGCATATCAAGGTTGACAATAAAAATGGTGTAGCCCATATGTTTGTGGGCAGCACCAATTGGACTCCGTGGGTTATTTAAAATAAAAGGGAGAAAAAAGACAAAAACTCCTTGGAAACAAGGAGTGAGCAATGGGCCCTGGAGGAGAGGGTGGGGTGTGAATATGATCTGATTACATTGTAGTCATGTATGATATTAACAAAGAACACTTTTGCACAATGGTTGGGACACTGGCCTGGGACCCTCTGCAGTTTACCCTTTCAACTGAGCGGTAGACAATCCCACCACACTCCCCTCACGTGAGAGTCGCCTTCAGATGGCAAATTGAAGAACTTTTTTTTTTTAACATAGTGAACTTGGCTAACCTTCTGTTCCATAGGTGTTTTACTCAACACTGACCGGAGACTGAGTCTTCACTCCATATTCCTTCCTTTCACAGCAGTTTACCTTCACCAGCACCAGACATCCTTCCTAAGCAGTCAGGGTGTGATTTCTACCTTTGCCCCTTGAGCTTGAAGACAGTAAAGCTCTGTCATGTTGTATGCACATTTGGAAGACTGTCAGAGTCTCTCTGTCAGATTGTCAGATTGCCATTCCAAGTAGCTCCATTAAAAAAGAATTTGCATTCTTCTTAATTTAGTTGGTTTTATTCTTGGTCAATAAGAGGATTCAAGATAATGTTAAAGAGCAGCTGTCAGTAATTATAAAATTAATCTCCTTACTACTGAAGTCAAAACATATATTACTTGGCACCGGAGTACTGAGAATTCAGTGTCAGCATTTCTGATGACCTGTGTGGCTTTGGCCAACAGCTTCAACTAAACTGAGGTTTTGCATTCTTTCTGATAAAACGTGATAAAAATTCTAACTCACACGAGCAGTTAGAAGCATATAAAACTATGAAATATATGCATAATAATTAAAAAAATACTGGTCATTCCTTAGTACCAGACATTAGCACTTTCAGATTTCTTTTCTTGGATTTATGAATTCATGATCTCTAGAACCTTGCTGAATAATATTTTGGACAATGCAAAGATAACCAGTCTTGTGAGTTTGCAAAGCTGTGACAGGTCTATCAATCATCAGGGACACTATTTCATTATGGCAAAATCCTCATGAGCTTCTCTTGACTCCTTTGCCATCTAATCAAGAAAATGAATGCAGGCTTCTTATTTTTACCACCAAGTGCTAAAAAATGCTAAACTGTGTTCATTCATCATAAAATTACAATATGGCCCTGTCATTAGCGGGTTAAAGATAGCTTGTGTCACGCTTCCAGATTTAATCAGACTTACTAATAATCATTCCTCAGTGCAGGGGTAATGATACATATTCCACACAAAATAATGCTGAATTTTCATTAATGCCTCAGGGATCAAATGATTATAACCATCACGATTCTAATTTCGTATAATCAACACAAAATAATTTAGAGTTTGTTGGCACTTTTTCACTGATGTTTCCCATATGAGAATGAAATATTCAACCCTTTTTCTTTTTCCCCAAATGTCTTCTTGTTACTACAGTCTTCCTTAAAGATTTACAATTTGCTCTGAGCTTTAAAGCCAGCATAGACTAGACAGCACATAGGTGTTTGACAATTCAGCCAGATGAATATTAATTCATTACCACTCCCTTTGAGTAATATTAATCATTTGATTAGGATCTTGTGATAAATTTGTTGCCACTTGGCTTTCTTTTTCCTGACTCTGACTTTGTACACTTTGGTTAAAGATCAAGGGTTATTGTGGAAGCAAAACTGTAACTTTTGACAGCAAAACACCAATGCATTAGTTACAGGCACTGAAATTTCCTGGCTGCAAAAATCATACTGCTCTAACTTACATCATTCATGATAGAATAAATGTTAGTTTTGGCCATGAAACAAAACCCCTGAATGCTGATTGCCTGATCTATCTTATTGCAAAGTGACTTCTGTAGTAGTCATTGGAAAAGCACAATTCCTTTTCTTTAACTTTGAAAGAACCTAATTTCAGAAATATCCACTTTGATAGATTTTGAGCTAAGAATACTTTACTGGGGACTATGGCAAGGAAGGTAATGGTTTTGAATAAGTCACAATTTATAAAACTAATTTTCTTCCAATCGAAGTCTTGGTATTTAAATTAGGAAGGTTATTTACATTCATTTCTATAGGCTGCACTCTCTAAGGGTGACTAGTTTAATGGGTTCAATTCTATGTGCACAGCCAGTATCAAGTTGTCACATTTTGTTCATCATTGTTTATCTCTTGTACTTTTCAAAATTCTTTGACTTTCAAGCACATTGAACTCCTTTACTTATACAGCTTCACCATCAATCATTGTTTTCGTCATTATGCTGATACTGAGTCACCTGCCTACAGAATATTAAACACCTTATTAAGAGAAATGGTAATATAATATATTTCAAAGGTCACAACAACATCGTGGTCAACAGATCAATTGCAATCAGCTGTTGATTGTGAGTTAAGAATGGTTGTTCATGAATGGGTAATCACTACAGTCCAAGTCTTTCCTTGTAGTTCATGAATTTAAGTTTAGGGCACTAATGGGTGTCATGGGTGAAAACTACCCTCCCCTAATGACAAGTACTTAGATATGCTACCCCAACCTATTACACTTTGACATTTAAGAAAGCAAAGAAGGAACGTCTCTCACCTTCGCCTTTGAGGAAAGTCATGAAAGAATTTCTGACAAGAAGACTTTTACATCATAAGACCCTCATTCAAGATGTGTTTTCTCCATTCTAAAAGGGAGATGAAACACAGAGCCACCAATGGGAATCTAAGTTACTGCTCTGACTTTGTACCATTCTTTTATTCAATGATAATTCTCCAAGACTGTATATTATTCTTCCAAGCAAATCAGAAAACTGTAAAGTTTCCCTGCTGTTGTGAAGATTCACTTCTGAATGCTGTGCCACACACACACACACACACACACACACACACACACACAATATATTAATTAAATTAAAAACAGATGCTAGGCAGAGGGCATGGAGACTTTTAGAAGAGTGAAAGGAAAGACAAAAGGAGGGGACAGGAGCTCCATAAGAAGACCAAAAGAGCCAACTAACCAGGGTCCCGGGGGCTTACAGAGAAGGAAGCAACATGCATGGACTGGACCTAGGGCCTCTACACAGATGTAGCCAATGGGCAGCTTGGTCTTCATGTGTGTCCCCTCTTAAGGGGAATGGGAGCTGTCTCTGATATGGACTCTGTCAGCTGCTTTTCAATCACTTTACCTTGGCAGCCTTGCCTGGCCACATGCAAAGAGGATGAGCTCAGTCCTGATAGAGATTTGATGTGCAAGGATGAGTTGTTGGGCAGGAGTGGGTGGGGTGGGGGTGGGAAGGGCTTCTCATTTCTGAGGAGTAGGGGAGGGGAGATAGAGGAAAGAGGAATGGAGAGTGGAATGGGGAGGAGAGGAGGGAAGGAGCTCCAATAAGGATGTAAAACAAACAAAAAACAAACAAATAAATAAATAAATGACAAAAAATTGAGAAATAAGTCTGTATTTTGTCTTCTCTTACTCTTTGGTACAGGTTATCTTGGTGTAAAATTAGTCAGCAGTGAGAAAACAAGTATTTCCTAATCATACCCTTAGCTCAAGTCCTGATAAGAATTAGAATGTATGAGGTGGGAAAGCATTATAGGATGGATTAATGACAATGACAAGAAGTTAATCCTGGTATTGAATGTTTACTGTATTTCAGCTTCTGAAACTGAGTGGATGTTAACCAATAACCCAACTACATATCTTCAAC
The DNA here is from genome assembly GCF_030254825.1 of Meriones unguiculatus. NCBI lineage: Eukaryota > Metazoa > Chordata > Mammalia > Rodentia > Muridae > Meriones > Meriones unguiculatus. Next base: position 95,332,724 of record NC_083355.1, on the reverse strand, counting down.
ATTACACTATCTTATTGCCTACAACGTACAGATGAACAGTGGTAGCTCCATTGGTTGAAGATTTTTTTTTAATTAAAATCTGTTTATTCTCCACAGTATAAACACAACAGGTAGATTATTATATCCCTGGCTTTTCATGAGAAAAAAAATACTATAAAATGAGGATAATAAAACTAGAGCATTATTTTTTTATTTAAAATAGATTTTTTTCTTCTTCTGGCTTTCAGAAGCCCTCTGTAGAAGGTTCCTTGGTTGTTTCCTGTTTTCTTCTTCTTCTGATGTCCATCCTCTTTGCCTTTCAGGATGGGGATTGACCATTTTAGTTAGGGTCCTCTCTCTTGCTTAGTTTCTTAAAGAAATGCTCAACCTCATTAGCCATTAGGGAAATGCAAATCAAAACAACCCTGAGATTTCACCTTACACCCATGAGAATGGCCAAGATCAAAAACTCAAGTGACAACACATGCTGGAGAGGTGGAGAAAGGGGAACCCTTCTCCACTGCTGGTGGGAATGTAAATTTGTACAACCACTCTGGAAATCAATCTGGTGCTTTCTCAGACAACTAGGAATAGCCCTTCCCTAAGATCCAGCCATACCACTCCTAGGCATATATCCAAAAGAGGCTCAAGTACACTAAGAAGATTTATTGAAGATTAGAGACAGGCTGAGGCAAGTCAGTTTGATAAAAAATTCACATATGTGATCATTCCAGACATGTTCTATTCTTAAATCACAATGGCTAACTGTTAGGAATATATAGAAATGAGATTCACATATACCTTTTCTCAGTCACTGTCTATCAATACCAACATGTCTTCCAATGTATTTCAGGTCTTTAACTCAGAAAAAGGAGGCCAGTCAGTCCTAAAAGAGGCTAGAAGTATCAAGTGGTTCTCCCTATTTTATCTTCATGTTCAAAGATAATACATTCACAGAAGCTACAAATACTTTTTCTATTTGAATTTGCTAAGCATAAATTCTTATAAAATATTTAAATCTACAATTTATCTAGATCTATGGTTCTTGAGAATAATTTTATCTCCTCAAAAAAATCCTTCCAATTATATTCACAATGATTGGAAAAGGAGAAAGATGAAAAAAAAAAGGATAGGAAGAGATATGAGATAGTAACAAAAAAGATGAATACCATTATTTTTCTTCAATTTTTTTATGCGATTAAACAAATTGAAGTCTACCATTACAATGTGCATATATTTACATTCTTAAATAAAATAATAATTATTCAGCAATCACAAAGAAATAGATTATTTGTCATTTGAGAATATAGAACGGAAACTGGGTATAAAATTTAATTGAGATATAGGTAAACATGGGTTGAAAAATGCACTGTCAGAAGATAGGAAAAGTAGGAGTCAGGGCAAGAATTTGTCAGGTGTTGATAAAATGATACAAAGAATGAAGACAGGCAGGAGGATAAGAGAAAGTAGATGGTGAGGAATGAGACAGTACAGCATACAGTGAGGCTATGATTGCTAATACATTTCCGCAAAGACTGTCAAAGCCATTTTATTCATGCCAGGGAGGGCCACCTGGAAATGTTCAGAACAATGGAGAGATCTTGAAAGCCCAAGCTGGTAAAATTCTATGCAGCACACTTCTTAAAGTCTCAGTCTAACTCAGAATTTGTTTTCATTGTGCAGTTTGATTCCTTAGTTGGGTTTTACCATACTGTTCATAACCCATCTCGCACAGGATTACATCACATAGACTTGAGGAAACCAAGTAACTACCTTGTTAGAAGGAAGGTGTATTCTAACCTCATTGTGAACCGCTGGGGATGCTCTCGGTTTTGTCAGATCTGGAGAGTGAAATGGAGGACTTCATCCTCCTGCACCTTGAGTAGGCGTAAGTTTAAATACAGAACCTTTTATGCATATCATAGATGTGTTATCATCCAGAGGGGTAAGTGAACACAATTGCCATTTATTTAAATTTGTAAACTTCTCCACTATGGCACAGATCATCACACAGGCATTAACCCAGTATCACAAGTAAATGTCAAATGGCTTTTTAGACTAAAATCGTATTTTAACCTCTCCACATTTGTGGTTGCCTGAGCTAACACTGCCACTGCTACTCTTACCCAGAGTACTTTTGTTTTGTTTTGTTTTGTTTCCTTTTCATATTTGACTGGGAATCTCTTTCCCTTCAGAAAGCATACTCAAATGCTATGTCACCAATGTGTTTGGTTAGGATTTCATGCCAGCAAAGTCTTGATCATCATCATGCACAGAGCTTTATTCCCTACCTGACTTAGGGCCTTGGTAAATGGTTGTTCAACAGATGATGTGCAGGTGACTAGCTATACAAAACGTCACGATGTACAGTGCACATCTTATGAACACAAGAGGAAGGAGCCACAGCCACATGACAACTGCTGTTGTCCCTGTTGACTCAATATACTTCTGATTCAAGTTCTCAACCATTAGGAAGTCTGCTAGGGTCTACTAGTGGTCAAGGACATTTGGCCAGGCCATGCTCAGTTAACTGTTTCCTTAGAACTCTGTGGACGTTTACAGACTAACACCCATTGTAAACCCTAAGTACTCTCTGAATGTCACTGGAAACCTTTTCTTCAAATAATCCCTGATTTGGAAACAAGCTAGAAACCTGCCACAGAGGGCCTCTGAAAGGCTCTGCCCTGCAGACTAGCAAAGCAGATGCTGAGACTTATGGCCAAATGTTGTGCATGGAATCTTATGTAAGAAGTGGGAAATAGTAAGATCTGGAGAGGACAGGAACTCCACAAGGAAAGCAACAGAACCAGAAAATTTGAACACAGGGGTCTTCCCAGGGACTCATACTCCAACCAAGTACCATGCATGGAGATAAGCTAGAATCTCTGCACAGATATAGCCCATGGCAGTTTAGTGTCCAAGTGGGTTACATAGTAATGGGAAGAGGGACTGCCTCTGACATAATCTGATTGGCCTGCTCTTTGATCACCTCCCCCTGAGGGGGGAGCAGCCTTACCGGGCCACAGAAGATGACAATGCAGCCATTCCTGATGAGATCTGATAGACTAAGATCAGAAGGAAGGAGAGGAGGACCTCCCCTATCAGTGGACTTGGAGAGGGGCATGTGTGAAGAAGGGGGTGGGAGGGTGGGATTGGGAGGGGAGGAGGGAGGGGCTTATGGGGGGACACAAAGTGAATAAAGTATAATTAATTAAAAAAATAAAATAAATTAAAAAAAATAATAATCCCTGATTTTTCATATCTCAGATTCTTGGCCACCTATGTGTTTGTCTATCTTTGCTATGTATATAATCATGTATACATGTATTATATATATTATAATTACAATTGCTCATGTGAATAGAAATATTATTTATTATAGTTATATATATTCATGTGAATAGATATTCAGTGTTACTAAACAGAATGATCCCTTTGAGGACTCAAAATGAAAAAAGTATTGGGAAGCGCTAGAATCCTGAATGTGGGTGCTGAAAGTCCTGAGGTCATGAAGTGTGACTTCAGAAGATAATTCTAATGTGGCACCATGACTGCTCTCCAGGGGGGATATTATGAGATAATTGTGCCTTGATTATCCTAGTCTCTCTGATTCTGCCTTTTGATAGAACTAGTTGCTTCCAAGCAAGCTCCCATCTTAGTTATCTATGTCACGAGGAAGTACAATCAAAATAGCCCCTTATAGACTGAACTGTGAATTGGACCACTGTGAGAAAAGTAAGCATCGTCTTCATTAAGAGACCTGTCTACAGCCCTGCTAGACCACAGAAGAGGACTTTGCAGCCAGTCCTGAAGATACCTGATAATCCAGAGTCAGATGAAAGGGTGGGGGGAGGTCCTCCCCTATCAGTTGACTTGGAAAGGGGCAAGGAGGAGATGAAGGAGGAAGGGTGGGATTGAGAGGGAATGAGGGAGCGGAATACAGCTGAGATACAGAATTAATAAACTGTAACTAATATTAAATAAATAAATAAATAACAGGCCTGTCTAGAGTGTTACATGAATAAGACAATGGGAAAACAGTATGGGATGTGATGAGAGGATACCCTAGGGTGAATTTGTTCTATTTTCTTTTCTGTCACAGTCCTTATCCTGGCTGGAAGAATTTGAGCCCATGGAGCTTATTTCAAGTAGACGTGTGTAAGCTGTACACTTACAACCCTCATGACAGTGGAAATCTAGAAAGTCATGTCTTGAACAGGTGCACAGCTAGCTTAGAATGCTATCATCTGGTTTATTTTCAAGTCCTCTGTCCCATGACCCCCTTGATCATCTGTGCCTATAAATGAACTTTAAGAAAATACATAGATTTAAAAGGGAAACTAAAAAAACACGACTCACAAATACACTCTTATTTTTACTTGATGCTTAGAAACACTGAAGCTTAGAAGTCCAAACCCTGAAGATCTTAGTTAATGCAAAGAAAAAGAGTTAACAGGTTTGACTTTGTCTTTCTCCTGGGAATGAACACTTCAAATGTGTTGGCTAAGGAGTCCTTTGGAGAAGAATAAGGGTCCAATCAAAATATAACAAGAGAGTTCCCCAGAGGTGCAAGTCAATCAAGAACTTAAATGTATGTAAAATGAGATTTCAGGTACTCAGAGTAAATATCAGTGTGAGGGAGAATGGAATTCTTAAGTAGGTAAAAAATTCATAAGAGCACTGACAAGTTGAGGGATTATTTCCTTAGTTGGCTTTATCTAAATTCTGTGTGTCTCAAGACTGTGAATGCTCTAATGAAAGGAAAAACGTGGATTCATCTGCCCAGGGCAATGGTCATATTTCCCTCTATTACTAGAAGGGTATGAATTCAAACTGTTCTAGCAAAGTAGAAATCTAATGTCCTATAGGCTGTAACTCCTCCTACCACCCCTTAGCCCTTAAAACTTAACACATGAACAAAGACAATCAGCTATTTCACAGCTCCAGGTACGTATGGAAACCTGAAGACCATCACTAAAGACTCTCTTTCTCAGACAACTGGCGTGGTGAGAGGAGGCCCCATTGTTGATTCTTTGTCTGCAATGCCTCTGCGTAGAATCTCTCAGCACTGCTCAAAGTGGCCTGTCTTTGGCCTATCTCAAAGATATTGTCAAATGTGATTCCTTATTAACATTGTTCAGAAAAGGAACATGACTGACTGTGTGTCCTTCTCGATAAGAAGAATCCCCTTAGCATGTATTTCTGATTAACATTCAAACAGCTTCCTTCTTAAGCTTACTTTTCTTTTTATAGCATTCCGCCTCCCGTTGGTAGATGCTATAACCAAACCAAGCAGGATTGGGGCAGGGCAAGGGGAGTTCATGGTCATTTTTTCCATATAAGACAAGTTTTTTGTTTTTTGTTTTTTTCTTATTTGTGGATCTTTCTCAGGCTGTTATCTCTGTGGGAAATGGTGCTGCACAATTTGCATCCATATGACTGCCTTTCTCCGTTAATCTAAGCTTAGAGTTCCCTCCTTCCTCAACTAGATTCTTAGTACATATTCACAGCCCTTAATATGTTCTGAACATCACAGGTATCTGTGGGAGTGAATTACAAAATACACGCACATACACACCGATACATTTTAATTACACATTTCTGTTACACAGACTTTGGCCTTAAAGTGCTTATAGAATTTGGGCCAGTATGACTTATAGAAATCTCGTTCTTTAACAAACCTCCATACTTTCCCATGGATCGCGAGCCTCAGGCTTAAAAATTCCTTTCTATAGTGGTTTATGCAGATTCCTTCATTTTTGCTTGTCCTAATTATACTCATTTCCCAATGTAAATGTTAAAAAAAAGTTAGGAAAACTATCTACATATTCAGAAGTCTTAAAAAGTACGAAAAGGCTTGGTAAATACAGCAAGTATTTTAACCTCCACTTTGGGGCGAATTAAAAGTAATTCATGTTATCATAATTCTAGAGAGGCTTACAAAGCTTGCCTAAATAGTCTTATACTTAACATGGAACATGAAAACATTTAATCACATAATATATGGAGCTATGAGGAAGGAAATGAAAGTGATGAAACTCAAGGAGAAATGAGTGAATAGCCTTACAGAATATTTCATACCCATAAGATTTCTACAAGGGTGACTGCATATCTGAAGTGTTGAGAAGTCTATAGACACAGTTTCAGTCTTTTCTCTATGCTGAACTCCACTCTCTGCAGAAATGGGAAGATCATATCAGGACTATTGACCAGTTACTGTAAACTACCAGGAAGCAATAGAGCCTATTCCTTGCCCTTGACAAGTTTAAAAACATGATTTATAGAACATGTACCATCTTGAATTCCCAAGCACTCAAACTACATGTTGTAAATCCATAAGAGAGTCAGAAAGAGTTTGGGTTAATTATTTTATAAGTGCTTATTGTGTAAAAGCCGATCCCTGGATATTCTGAATACTGGAGGCTGGTGTCAGCAAAAAATACATGACAAAACAACAACAACAACAAAAGCCATGTATATATTCCCATGCCTTCAGCCTAATCTTCAATATAAAAGAATTTATTCTGGATCAAAATTATATTTAAGAAGTCCAATTTTTCATAAAGTCGAAGATTGGAAAAGCCACAAAAGTAGCATGTATGTGCAACAAAGTAAGAGTGTTTTATCAAGCACTCATACATATAATCAACTATGGAAGTGCAGTAAAACCTGAGTATAATCCTGGCCTATCCATGGTACTAATGACTAAAGACTCAGAGAGATGATGACATGGCTTTACCGGGACACATGGCTACTTGGTAGCTATACTGTGCCTATAAAGAGTCTATGTATCTGTCCAAGTTACAGGACAATCTTTGTTATCATATCTCATAAGAAAAGATGGCATATACAATGCCATGATCATAAAGCCCAGTGGAATATCCAGAATAGGCTATTGCAGTAAGAAAATCCATGTCTTCTATGAAATAAGATAGTCGTGAATGAATCACCACTGGCAAATAGCCCAACAAAAATCTAAATTGTGACTCAGTTAAAAAAAAAAAAAACAGTACTAAATATTCTTCCTCCAAATTATTCTTGACAGCAAAATACATTGCCTCTAGGTTCTAAGAAGCTTATTAGAAGAGGTCTTTATGTTTCAGTGCTGAATATATACAATATACTCTTTTATCAATTTCTTATCTTAGCACATGCTTATTAAAATCCTAGCTTTGAAGAAAAACAAGAATTTAAGCCCAGGAAACTTTTTTTTTTTTAAATCACAGTTTCTCTGTTTTGTCTTGGCTATCCTAGATTTGCTTTGTAGACCGGGTTGGATTTGAATTCACAGCAATCAGCCTGCCTCTGCTTCCCTGAGTGCTGGGCTTAAAGGTACGAACCACCACTCTTGACTGCCCAGGAAACTTTTAATTCAATTCATAACCTACTTACTAGTTGAATCACATCAAACATAATATATAATCACCACGAATCCTAATTAATCCATCTGAAAAGTAAAAAAGAAGTGTATCTCACAGGGATTGTTCAAAGGGTCAAGCCAGGTCACATACATATACAATCAAACAAGTAAGCAAATGATACAACATCTCAGTTCTCAATAAACAGCGACTTGATTCAGTCACTGTTGGCATTCCAAATATACTTATTGGATTACACTGAAACTGTATACCTACCATTGAAATGTGGCCTATTTGGGGGAAGAAGCTAACAGGTGTTTTACTTATTAACTAACACGCTACACTCAATCTTATGAACTTAAGGAAAAGTAAAACTGGGAGAAGAATCTGAAGTCATGAGTAGCAACCACCTATGGTAACCACTGGCCACTAATGCACCGAAGTCTACAAAACAACTCTCTCACCTGAAGTAAAGTATATTTGACAAGGTTGAAGGTATGTTACAGAAACTTCGGACAGGAGGACAGACCCTAAAACATTAGAGCAAATCAGGCTGATGACAGCTGACAAGCATGTATTGTAGCTAGGAAATAACAGAACACGTAATCAGAGAAGTCTTGACCTTGGATGAGTGGATTATTTCAACAGGTGTAATTAAAGACTACTACTACTATGAAGCAGAGGGTTGCCTTTTTGACAATGATTTCAGAGGCAGCAAAAAAGAATTTACTTTGTGCAGGACCTTCTCACTCATGGCTTGGAGAGAGAACATATACCTTTAAATTGCATCTCAGCTGCCACGACTTCAGAATACTAGCATGAACTTTATTATGAAAATGCTTATGGTTGCTGGGAGGGGTGGCCTATGCCTGTAATCCCAGCACTCAGGAAGGCAGAGGCAGTTTGGTCTCTTTGAGTTCAAGGTCATCCTGGTCTACTAAATGAGTCCAAGGCAACCAAGACTACACAGAGAAACCCTGTCTCATAAAACCAAACCAAACCAAAACAAAACAAGAGTTTATTGTTGTCCTTTCCTAGGTCAGTCTTTAACATGAGAGAGAATAGTAGGGGAGGAATGAAGACTTCGGATGCTAGGGTGACAGTATATATATAGGAGCAGGATATATTTCAGAAAAGTACCAAGCAAAGAAACAGTTGTGAACCTGGAAGGTTGTACATTGGAAAATACATTGCTTATTACAATGGAAAGATTGCCTTTGGGGGACAGTGTTGCTAGACAGGGAGTCATTCCCCAAATATAGATATAGCTGTATATCAAATTAAATAATTAGCAATATAAAATAATATATTAATTTAATGTTATATTTATATATGATATAGAACTAATATAATTGCCAATATATATTGAGAAACTATTCTATACTTAGTCCTGAACAAAATGTTACATATCCATCCTCTCTAATGTTTGATATAATGTAACCCTGGGAGGTACATTCATTTAATTTCCAATTTATATGTAGGAAAACTCAGGTTTGGTGGGCTTAGCTAATCTGTTGGATGGCACAGAAAGATTAAAATCATCAATGATCCTATGCCTTAATTAATCAGAATTTCCCAGAAATTTGGTCAAAGAGGAACACAGGTGGAAGCATATAAATCTGATAGTCATGCTTGCCAATGACAGGCGGACAGAAAGAGAAAGTAAGCAGGAGCCTGTAGAGTGGAGAGTTTCTCTTCCAGCCTGGGGATGGTGGCAACCTTCACTCAGACGGATACTCAGCTTACAATCAGAACTGAAGCCCCACTCAAAACACATCTATCAAAGTAGCCAATTAGGACAATGCCATTGTAGCAATGCGCTAATTTATAACCACTGTCAATTATAAAACATGCTAAATGATGTACACCAACAACAGCAAAGATGATAAACTATCTCTGTTGGGAAGAAACTGACTCACGAAGCCAATTCCAGACTTCCAGCATCAGAGTATTGGCATATTAACAATGATGGATGTGTAAGCAAGACAGTATAAATCTGGCAGTGGGGACTCCTGAACATCAACAAGAGGAGAGTGAGATGATGGAGCATTCTGCTCTTGTCAGATACCGTTTCATATATTCAGGACAATAGTTCAACCTCTGCCTGCAGGCAATGGTGTTGTTCGCACAAAATCCCTAAGTCTGCCCTATTTCCTTCCATGGTATTCAGAGGGAAGTATAATTTACTGTAAAGGTTATTAGTAAGAATCTGTTCATCTGTACCCTTCTACCCAGGAACTGTCTCATTACCATCTCCATTTTTAAATGTAACCTCAAATCGCTTATTCATTTATTGTACTTACTTATGTGTATGTGCATGTGCGTACACATGGATAGGGGCGACGTGCTTGTGCCCACACATGGGCGGGTGCATATGTGGAAATTACAACTTGCTGAACTCACTGGAGTCCATTCTTTTCCTTCCACCACGTGAGTCCCGGGGATCTCGCCTAGATCTTCTGGTTAGGCAGCAATTGCTCTTACCCACTCAACTAAGACAATGTCATTTTAATACTATGTCAATTTATTATAATAATTGCTAATTATAAAAATGTTAACTAAGCATTGCCTTTTGAAGTAAAGACTCTTCACTGACCTGTGAGAACCTTGAATTTGGATCTCTGCCCAACTCTTAATTCCGTGTCATTACATTGGCATCCTGAGTGTGACCAGGTGAGAGATTTATACCCCAGAGTCTTGCCTCCCTACAACCCACAAGCATACACAAATTACATATATACATATATATATTAGCATAACACTGGGTGGAGGAACCATTTCACTCTATCTAGCCCTATATTAACTTCCATTGATAAAGAACTAAGCAGAGTGTACCACCTAACCAAAGGCTACTGAAGGATTTTCTCCCACTTGACATAGTGGCAAAAGGTCCTATAAAGCATATTTGTCTAATAATATTTTAGGCTCAGAAAGGGAATACAGAATCTAAAGGAATTGTCAAATTGTAAAGTAAAATAAAATCTACAACTATATCAACCCCTTTCCAGGGATTGTTCATATATCCCTTCTCATAAAATGACTGAAAAAAAAAGAGCAATTCATCTTCATCACTTCCCATTTTTCCTAGACCTTGAACAACATGAATAGCTTCAATTCTTATGTGTTTTACCTATGAGAAATCTGAGGCTGTGATTCGATAAGATTTTTCTTCAATGGTGGTGACACCAAGATCTTACGAGCAGCATCACAAGCTGATTGCTCGATCCTGATAGCTTCCCTATTCCATCTCCTACAGAGTGGCCACATTTTCATGCTTTTTTTTTTCAAACACGTAATAATATTTAAATGAGAAGAGCTGTACAGAAACAGCAACTGATTTAAACTTTCCTGACATTCGTTTAATTGTGTGTCTACTTATTTATGTGTGTTTGTGCACATGCGTATCTGCACAACTGGGTAAGTGAGTGAATAGTATCACACACACATGGAGTTCGGAGGACGACTGACTTGAAGGAGTCTGTTGTCATCCTACCGGAAAAAAAATGAACCCCTTTAAAAGAATACATCAAATTTTAATCTGTATTCAAATGTGCCAAAGCAAGTTTTACCTCATGGGCTAATGAGAATCACTATAGATATCATCTCATGCAGTCTTGGAGAGAGTGCGAAATTGATCAGACCTGAGGTGTAATAAGTGCTTTGTCACCAGGAGTTCTCTAAACCTGGGGCAAGTTCCATACTTTCTCCAAAGCTTGTTCTCTCATCTGTAAAATTAGTCTAGAAGGCTTCAAGGCCTGCCTGTTCTCTCTCTCTCTCTCTCTCTCTCTCTCTCTCTCTCTCTCTCTCTCTCTCCCATCTCTCCCCACTCTCCTCTCTTGTCCCTCATTTCTTCTCTTATTATCCCTCTCTCCCTCTCCTTCCCCCTCCTCTCTCCTTCCCCCCCCTCCCTTAATGATGACCTACGATCTTTCTCCTTCGCTACAGGCATGTTAATATAACCTTCCATGCATTGTTTGAGTTAATTAGGGGGAAGCAATTACATTTTGCCTTTCAAACCATACTAACCTTGGTGTTATACCTCCCTTCTCTGCATGGGGTTCATAGAAGGGTGCAGTTCTTGGGCACAGAGCGTTCTTGGGCCTGTTCTTCCTGAAATATTTGCTGTCAACTCTCCTTCCCACCCTCACTATTAAAATGGGTTGAATTCAACTTCAAGCCTCTTGTTCTCTGAAGTCCCTGCCCCCTCCCATATTCAGGCTATGATCTTTGTTCTCATAGAAACTTTAAGGAGCTGACATATTGGCTGTGGGTAATAGTTACTACCCCTCCACTGTTCTCCATTACCCCCCAATCCAACCCCACTTCTCCTCAAGGAGCTGCAGAGAAACAGCTTGAGAGAGCCATTTCAATGATAGGCTACATTACTTAAAGCAATGGCATTTTTTTTTTACACAGAACAGAACAGCTTGAACCAAATTTAAACATGGTTTTGGGCATCAAAACGTACTTCTGTGCTATTACTGTCTCTCTATCTCAGCCTTGTGTGGGTCATCCAGGACTTTTAAGGATCACAGAGTGCTAAAGTTGGAAGTCCTTGAGTGACATCTCTTCATCACCCACCAAATTCATACATTTGCTTTAGAAAGTCTGTTAGACATCATGCATATCACTGGGGTGAAAAAGGAGTTTCGGATATCCTAGACCTCCTTTCTGTGTGTGTGTGTGTGTGTGTGTGTGTGTGTGTGTGTGTGTGTGTCAGAGGTAGACATTAGGTATCATCTATTGTCCTTTTCCTTGTTTTTGTGCATCACTATTCCCTTCAAATTGAAGCACACTTCTTCATCAAGAATAGCTCTCCAGTCAGCCGGAGAGACCTTCCTCACTTCACTTTCTGGGTTTACAGCAATGCCATGTCTACCTTTTCATATAGATTTCAGAGACCCAAACTCAGATCTTCACGCTCGCACAACAAGCAATGACCAAGCCATGATCCCAGATCTTGCATTCTTTAAATCTTATCTCAGTCTAACAGATGGAGGAGTGGTCACAGGGAGGTTGAATAGCTTGCCTGAGAACACACAGGTGTTAGGCCTGGAGTTTGAACCTATGTGCCTCATTCTAAAGTCCAGAGCCTACACTGCTGCTAGTTTCACAATGAATACCTAAATTCTCCCTTGATTCAATTTTATAACCATACACTTCTAATGTTTGTGGAATTGCATTCTCACCTATTTGCCTTCTGAGGACATCATACATTTATCAGTATATATCCATGCTTTCTTGATGCCCACTTCTAAAGCAAAGCTAGTTCCTAGTCCTCTTCCTTTTTGAATGTTCATTTTCAGTTCTAACCCATACTTCAAGGCATGTTTTTATTCCCCTCTTCAAGTGACTTTTCCCCAAAACCTAGTTGAATAAAGATGGTACTCTCTTCTCTGATCTTTGTTCTTGAGAACCAATTGACTTACTTATTCTTGCTATCTAATTATTTTCGAGTTCTGAATCCTAAAAATCAATAACAACTTGAGCTTTTATTAGTCCCTCACTGAGCCACAGCAGAAGTTTAGTAAAAGACTCTCCGTTGCCCTTGATAAAGTTTTGGGTAACATATACATCCATAATCTCATTAGTAGGTTGAAATAAATACACTATTCTAAAACTCACCAAATGGAAGACATTTCCTGCTTACTGAAATGACATAGATCAGTGTATTTATGCATACTAACCACCAGAGGGCTGACATTCCTCTTTCTTCAGGTCTATCCAACATCAGACATGCAGTCTGAAAAATCTGGAAAATACTTTGCTAAATCATCTCTGGTGACACTTCTCTCTCTGTGCCATCCATGCCATAATGCAGGGCTCCCAGCTGTGTTCTAGTTTCTAGGCGACCGAGTAAGCTTCTTGCACACTGCTAGCTTACGTCTCTTCAGTTAACAGATAGAAGTCCAAAGGTAAGAAGACATAAGAGGATGGGAGCAGAAGGATCAGAGGTAGCACCAGGTACTGAAGCCCATGTGTCCTGTCTACATGAGCATAACACCTTCATGTTGTGTGGGATGAACCCAGGGGAACCCTGCAGTTGCCATCCCTTCTTGTGTGACAAGACATCTGTTCTTAGAAAGGCTGCAAGGGGGAGTCTATTAATATCCTTTGTTCACTGAACTGCCCCAAATATCTCTCCAGAACCAGATTTCTTTCCCATGTAAAAAGACAGCCTACCCCAGTTCTTCCTGAAATCTGACAGCTTTACAAGTAGGGTGGTGAGTGACCTTTATTTTCTTGTAAAAGGTGTGTAGAGATGTGCCTATTCATAGAGATCTGACAGAGCTGACACCTGCTTCTCCAAAAGCATAGCTTCCCTCTCTCCCCATTCCACTGACATTTATAGAATATGATTATTTTTGATAGTGGGGAACAAAAGGGGAAATGTAATCAGAATTGTAAAGCATAGGCTTTTATCCAGCATCCCCTACACTGAAAAGTGAATCTTATTTTCAGGATGGATGAGCAGCACCCAGAGGCAGAACATTATTTTTGTTTCCTGGGAAGAGATGGCTTTGCCTTTAGGTTCCTGTCTGTCTCTCTGCACTCTCCTTTCTTAAGGCTTTCCTCTTCTCCCAAACCTGCAGCGGCTGTGTCCAGGCAACCACACAAATCTAATGGTTCCCTGAGAAATAATAAAGTGCTTTTTAAGCAGTACACTAGTCTACTCCCTTAAGTGCTGGGGAAAGGACATCAAATTCTGATCAAGATGCAACTGGAGTCAGGCCTGACATGCTGGAAGTTAATGATTTTATTATGCTTCATGGTTTATAATTCAGTCATAAGGCATGACAGGTTGGGCACATTCTTGCAGGCAGTAAAGAATTAGGAGGACTAAAGGCTGTTAGCTTTACCAGATAGATGGTCATTAACTTGAAACATGTTGTTTAAGCAAGATACACTTGGGAATGGGGCCAAGGCTTTCATCATATACAGTTTTGGTGGCAATGGACCACTTTGCACCTACCTTCTAGGCAAGGAACGAAGCTGCAGGAAATATGTGCTGGAGAAAAAAAGGGATTGACTTACCTGCTTTCCAGTTTTCTTAGCCAACAGTTCAATGACAACATTTGCACTCTGTGGATTCAACTTACAACATTAGAAATGGATACAGTAGTGTTATCAATACCATACCAATTCATGTCCACATCCAGTACTCTTCATAGCATGTTTGAGACCATGTGGTAAGTGGAAATTTGGTTCAGTATTTACTAAGGCAAAAATTAAAAATAAAAAAGGAGTAAGGACCGAGTTACAACAGAAAGTAAGGAAAAGATGGAGGAGGGGAGTGGGAAGGATTTTTTTATAATTGGCTATGTTTACTTCAACTACTTTCACTCACCATAAGAAAATTCATTTTTCCCTCACTGTACCATGTTCAGGGGATACTGAGGTAACCTCAGAGCATCTTAGAAACTCAATGCTTATGTTTAATGATACCCCAGAGATGCCAGGTTAGGAGATAAGTAAGATAAATAAATGCATGGAAGGATTTCATCATATAACCACCTGTTTATGAGCAAAACCCAATCATAAAAACATCTGTAAGCAGAACACACAGAACAATATTTTGTCCCTTTGACATACATGATGGTATTTAAATCCCACAGCAGCAGCAGATTGTAAAGAACTGATTGTAATTGTCATAGTTAACCGTATGCACTTCTCCACTATATTGTATAGTTTTGCAACTGGCAAACTTGATCAGGTGTAAAGAAAACAGAGCTTTTAGAATCCCAGGAGATGGAGGAAACGACCCTTATCCAATACAACTCATTCTAAATTACTGTGAGTAGAGTAATGCTAATTCCCCAGCCTTTTCAGAAATGGAAAACATTCATAGACAGGACACAATCGGCATCTAAATTCATATTAGCTGTGTTGTTTTGCCATTTTGAATGAGCTTTGGAAGGGGGATGTTGTAAAAGAATGGAAATGATGGGCAGATAGGATGCTCATGAGCGCAGAAGCAGATGTTGTCTAAGTCGTTTCTTGAAAGCAGTGGAATGGCTGTGTGTGGGAAAGCGGCATATCTTATAGAAGCAAACTTACCTTAAAACTCTGAAGATCCGTTCATTGGGTAGAAACAAATTTCAGTAGTCTCCCCTCTCTCACACGCACACACACAGGCACACCAACATGATTATAGTGTCTGGGAATATCTAGGCTCCACTGTGAATTGTATATTTTCTAGGAACTCATAGTAATCTAAAGTCAAATAAAATTATGAAAGTAATTTATAATTTTTTTAGGATGATGATCCAAGTACAGTAATAGTTGAATCCAAATACAGAATGGGAGATCATAAATACTGAGCAAACAACCACAGGTGAAAAGCTCCTTAGAATGAGGTAGAAGAAACCTAGACAGCAACATTGGGATGACTGCTCCCGTGCCTAATCTGTCACCTACCATCACACTTACTAGAGCTCAGTGAGATAAAAGAGATGTATATGAAAGGTCAACGTTACTCTCATAAGCAGAAAAGAAGAGTAGAATCCAGGGAGCATAGTTATGTACACAGGAAAAGGAATTAAACAGGAAGATACACAAACGTATAACTCCAGGAATTAAAGTGACTACTGATGAGATGTATAGAGAGGCAGAGAAAAAGGTTGCATTTTGACTTTATGGTATGCGTATGTAAGATTTTTGGCAACATGTCATCGGTTGTTTCCTAATTCAGAAAGAGTTACTTCAAATCACAAGCAAAGCCCATTATATTGGCACTATAGAAACATAAAGCATGGTTATGATAATAACATGCGTTCGTGGGCGAATAGTTCCACTTCCACATTCAAACCATAGTTCAATTAAGAAAGAACCTGGAATATTAATCCTTAAACAACTCAGTCAGGAATCCTGTAAAGGTGGATGATAGATTTTGTCCTATTTTCATCATTTAAAAATTTTTGTTTTGTTGTCTTTTGTTTTTGTTTTATGAGACAGGGTCTCACTATGGAGCCAAAACTGGCATGAAAGTCAACTATGTTTTCCAGGCTAGCACTGAACTTGCCACAATCCTGTATCTTCATGCCAAGTACTAGACTTACAGGTAGTATTAGACTACCATGCCCAGCACTGCAGCATATTTCTTTCCCTTTGGGTCTGTCATATAAACATCACTGGTTTGCTATTCAAACTGTTGCTTATTATTATTTAAAGATTTTGGCACTGCATAGTAATGTGTGATAAAATGTGCTAGTTCTCAGGAGCAGGAGCAGAGCTTTGACAGAAAGAAGTTATTAAATGAGGCATGGCCAACATATAATGGTTATCGGAATATAAAACATTTCATGGCTGCCTATGTATGATAATGGACTAAGTATTAAACCATTTCGTAGTTGCTCAGGAGCATTTTTCATCCAAACCACCAAATGTTAGCAAATTCTTGACTCAGGGCAGGTTAACTGTATACTTTTCTTCCAAGTAAAGTTATTTAAAATCTGTTTTGTCCTCCAAGGCCCCAGAACTGTGGCAACACTTTGTGCTGTGAGTTGGGCTTCTTTGAGCAAGCACCCTTATATTTACCTGTTTGGGTTTTTTTTTTTTTTGTGTGTGTGTGTGTGTGTGTGTCATTTTTATTCTATAAATGGGATATTACTATTTTCATTTTATGTATGAGAAATCTGAATCCCAGAGAGATCTGATAACTCAATCATTAAAAATTAATTTTAGTACAAGGGTCTTAAATTCAGTTCAAGTAGGTTAAATGACAGACCCCAAAAGATGACCTAATCTACTGAATATTACCTCCTCTGGAAGAAGAATGAATTTACAGGATGAAAGTCATTAGCAAGATAAATGTCTTTGAGAGATGGAGCTTATTTTGGATTAGGCTGTTGAATCTTAAGGCAACACATGTATGCTTCTAAGTTCGACACAGAAAGAAGTATTCATTCATTGGAGAGATATCCAGTGACTGGAATGATTCAGCTACAGATCAAGTGATGCTGATGGGCTTCTGTTGTAGAATGTTATCCTCAGTATGTAACGGCCATCTATGACCACGTACAAGAAACTCTCAAGATCAAGCCAATTGACATTCCCTCATAGAATCAGGAGATGGGAGAAACTGCAGACCCTCATCTGAGAGTCCAGTTGCTCCTTTCTTTACTTCCTCCTCAGTTGTATGTGAATCTGCCTAAGATGAACATGGTCTGGTGATCATGGAAGTTGATGAATATAGGGGGTAGAAGGCTAACTGAAGGAGGGACTCAATCTCTATAGCAGCAGAGGAAACATCATCATCTCTGATGAGTTGAGGCTTTTTGATGTTATGGCCACTTTGGAGTTACCTACACTCTGTAAGTAAGCTAATAACTTTATTGGCTTTCCAAGATAGACTTGGGCAGAGTTGGGCATACAGCCATCTGAGGCTTCCTGGGAAAGTCCAGGCAACAAACCCAGGATGTAGAGGGACAAGAATCCCTGTTAAAGACATTTAAGCAAATGATCATCAGCACCTTAACTTAGCCCTTTTGCCTCCCGAAGTGGAGAGGATAACTGCAGTGCACTAACTTACCACCTGGCAGTGGCCTTCTGGGCAGTCACAAGCAAATGATACACTGGGTCATCTGGTGTCCTTTCTTCAAGACCAGTCAAGCCTCATAACTAACGATGTTGGACCATGGTTCTCCAGATGTTCCTCATGTCAATTCTAGCTGGGGGTCAGCCACACAGACTTACCAACTGTCATCCTTTAGCTTGAAGATGAAATAACATCCTTTCTACTTGGTTCAAACTATTTGAATTTATGATTAGGAACAGCAACATGTTTTATAGGAATGATTCCTTCCTCCTCTGAGGTGAATGAGATGAACCAAGAAGAGGTTAAAAAAATATAAATGTTCCTTTGCTTACTGTTCTTATCAAGTCCATCACTATGTCACATGAACTGGACCTACAGACGACCCTTTCACGTGCTCACAAATAAATCTGTAGTGTGAGAGTTGATTTGGTCTAGAAGATTGTAAAATTCTTTCTGGCTCCAAGAGTCTCTATAATTATCTTTCTGTTTCACAATAAATATGTGTTAAACGAATAAAGGAATAAATCAGTGAATTAAATGTTACTCTGCCTGGAGCCAAAATAATCAAGCCTCATTGTATCTCAGTAACAAATACTGAAGCCAAAAAGAATTAATGTCATACCAAAATATCATTTTGTAGGACAATAACTGGAATCGATTATAAATGATCAGATTAAAGGGAATAAATAACTAAATCTATGGTGATTTGGCAAGTGAGCTTCCTGGGATAAACTCTAGAGAAGAAATAAGAAATTTTAAGTATAATTCAGAGTGAGAAAAAAAAATATGACAAGTGACATTTGAAAGAAAATTTGATTTTACAGCCCAAAGTAGACTTGTTATTGTTGTGCTTTCTTTTCTCAAAAAGAGTTTTAATGGGATTCTAAGTAATTCTCAGCATGTAGTTAGTGAAGCCTCTATCCAACCCTGAAAAGTAGGTCTATCATGAAATGTACACTACAGATGAGGATAAAAGGCCACAAGACTCATGAAAGTGGCCAGAGCTGGAATCTCAGCTACAAAGAGGTATGGAAAGAAGGCAGACAAATTCCCACTCTGCCTCAGCCACAGCAAGAATTCAAGGCCAGCCAGAGTGACTTACAAAAATTCTAAAGAACCAGAGTAGAGTTTAATTGTAGAGTGTTAGAGCATTTGCTCGGTGCACAGAAGGACCTAGGTTTGGTCCACAGGACTACAAAGATAAACACAGCAAGCCAAGTCAGCCAACTGCAACATCACCTCAATAAAATTGCACAGGGTGTAAAGCAGTTAACTCTAGAGATGAAAATAGCTCTTCTATATGAAAACACCGATGAGAGGTTATGGGCATAGAGCAAAGGAGGAAGAGCAGAAGCCTGAATCTGATCCCATCTCTCAATTAATATATCATTCCAGTTTTATTATTTGTCCCCATGTCTGGACAAATAACATACATTGAACAAAATATTGATCTGGCCAGATGTTCTAAAGCAGAGAGGAAAGAGTTATTTCAGACATGAAAGAAAAAAATACAGCTTTAAAAAGATTTATTGAAATAAAATAATAATTGAATTTGCTAAAGTCTGTCCATTTTTTTTTAAATTTCTTCGCCTATAAGCCTTTCCTACCAACACATGAGTGTATACAACATGAAATGGCATAAACCTGGTTGGCCTTGATGGCATCCAAGAGACCCAGAGACTTTGAGATCAACTCGTAGGGGCTGAAAGGGGCCATACAAACAAAAGATTAAGCAGAAGAAAAAGAGGGAGAATAGTTTATAAAATAACACGGTTGACTCTAAATACGAATGGATCCAGAGGTGGTTTCCAGTAAAGGAGAGATGCAACTCAGTGATGGTAAGTGTCTATGTCAGGACTCACACCTGCCTGCTCTTGCGAGCTCTATGCTAAGCAAAGTGAAGGCTGTCTGCTGCATGGCACGAGCCTGAGTGGAAAGCTCAGACTTTTGCCTTCAGGGTGAGTGGGTTTGACTAACAGCACTGCTAATCAGCAGCTGTGTGGCCCCTGACAGGTGACTTAAAGACTCTAGTTTCCATTCCATCCTTTTCAGAGCTTTCTAAAGAACTAAATGTATTACTTTGTGTGTCACTTAATATGACAATTTATACAGTTAGAGTTCTGATTTTTATAAATGTTCCCTACAAGTAGAAGGTTTGAGAGGTGGAGCCTCATGATAAAGAATGCCTGGAGTCCCTGAATATTGCCATCAAAGGGGGCTACACTAGTTCTGTCTCTTAGTGTATGTCTGTGTTCTGGATAATAATGTAGTGGTTGACTCTGACACTCATTCCCACAGTGATGGCCTGTTCTTTCCAGAGAACAATTGGACCACACAATCTTCCAAAGGCAAGGAAATCTCAATAAACATGAGAGAGACAAAATAACTCTTCTTGCTCTGTAACTTAATGGTCACGGATATGTCATTAGAGAAGTATGAAACTGACAAACACTGCATTTGTCTCATTTTTGTATTTCCATTCAATTAGTATGTTAACCGATGGCAATATCCAGAATTAGTGATTTGTTGTTTTTGTTGTTGCTGCTTTACTTCCCCACAGACATCGAAGTCCTCTTAAGGACTTAAGACACACATTAGAATTGAACATTCCTGATCTTGGAGTTAAGCATGATCATTTGCGTATTGATCTAACCTATCGGTGTCAGTTCTTGCTATGTTTATGCCTCTTCTAACCATTCATTAATCAAGAGTGTCTTACAGCTTGGCATTCCCATAGGACAAGGATTGTGACTTCATAATCCCCTTCACAAAACAGCAGCAGAAAAAAAGGCCAGTAGGGTTTGGCAATTAATAAATGCCTCCTTGACAATGACAACAGTGATGGTCATTAGGCCATCTTCATATTAGTGTCTACTCTTCCTTGTTTCCCTATAGCCAATTAGATCTCTCAGAAGAAAGACTGGTATTTTGAAAACAAATGTCACAAAAGATGGCATGTAAGCTAGGGTTTTATTCCCTGTTTTAAGCTTCCTATGAGAAAAGAAAAGCAATTCTGTAAAGCTGGCATTCCTGGGCACTGCACTAAAGTTCCCACACAAAGGAAAAAACAAACAAACAAAAAAGCTCAAACATGCTTATGTTCTACAACAGAAGAATACAAACAATGAGTCTTCATTCAAGGTTTCCTATGAAGCAGTTATATATATATATATATATATTTGCATGTCTCAGAAAGAAGTAGTTGCAGTGTCTCTGCACAGATGTGATGGTTGTCTTTGTTTTTACTGAACCATTCAATATTCCAAGATAGGACTTACAGCCCCAGTCAGGTGAATTGGCATCTAGAGTGACAAGACTGTTCAGTTTGACATGGATAAGATTCAAAGAGAGAGAAAAATGGGCAGGGAGGATGGTGAGCATGCTTGTGAGAAAAGCAATGTGCCATCTTTTTTATATCTTCACTTCACCTCATTCAAACAGATATGTGCTGAGTTAGGCTCTGGTTGTACAGTTTGTCTTCAGATTGGCCTCTGTTGCCTATCAGTTGTCTCTTACTCCACGTGGCTCATTGAGAAGGCTCAGGTGAATTACATGGATGGATAGGAAGAAGACTGAAGAGCTGGGGTAGATCAAGATGAAAGGCCACACATGAAGATGCCTTAAAACTAAAAAGAAAACAACTTTCTATGATTTTTATAGTTCTTTTCTAGACTCCTCTAGACTCTTTCCTTACTTCTCTCAGTCAAGTTGACTTTCATTTCTTTGAAGCCTTTTTATTTCTCCATCTATGTAACTCTCACCTGTTATACTCAGTGAAGCACTTTATCATGTGCTCAGCAAAGCTTTCCTTGATTCTTTGTGGCCATTTAGAATAGAACACTTCTAGTCACATACCTTATACTGCTCCATCGTGTCTTTTCCCAGCACCGATAAAGGGAAATATCTAATTTTGTACTAGTTTTTTTTTTTTTTTTTTTTTTTTTGGTTTAGTGTCTGTCTCCAGCATGAACTAGCAGTCTACATGGAAGTGATGCCACCTACTCACCAATGAATTCAACACCAACTCTCAATTGTCCTTACTCAACCTGACACATCGGTGCTCAATGGATAACTATAGGATGAACAAAGCTAGAGAAGGGTACATGGCCCAGCAGGGCTCGTTTCATTTGTGAAAAGCTACTTCCTTCTTGCCTCCACAATCTGCTCCTAGGAGGCCTTTCCCACACAGGGGTCCACTCACCTGCCTCTGGCATGGAAGAAGCCCAGACAAACAGCACATTAGAGAGTACACACACTTAACTGGTGCTGCCTGAAAACATGAGTGGGGCTGGGGAGAGAAGCTTAGGTTGAACCCTTAGAGAAAAGTACAGTTTCTCTTATTCTTCTCTGGCTATAACTTCAAGAATGTCATCAGAATCTAAGGCTGACAGAGACGAACCATTAAAGTCTTCTAGAAGTTTCTATATTTGTAATACTTCAGTATTATAAAACTTTCTATCTCATACAGACACCTTCATATATTTGTCCTGATGAGCCAGATTGGAGAACTGGGTTAAAGGAATGTTGAGCAAACAAACAACCCACACCTCTTTTATTCTGACTACCAGGGCAAAAGTCTGAGAACAGTGATAGTTCTTTCTTGAAAGAAAATACCAACACTTTGGTCATTCCACCCCCACCCCACCCCCATTTTCAGAAACAACAAGAGCTAAGGTTTCCAGGCCCTAATTACAAGAAGCAATGGTTTTGGGCCAGGCCGAGGGAAGAGAAAATGAAGACTTCCTTGCAACTTGTCATGTCCCTTACTCCAAAGATCTGGATCTTACTGAATTGAAGTGAAAGTGCATAGGATGAGCTAGACAGAAACATACAACAGAAGGCCTGGAACTTAGTTTGGTAAAACTGTGTTTTGCATGCATAAGGTCCTATGTTTAATACCCAGAATGAAAGAAAGGTGAAATATAAAGGTAAAATGCAAAATAGGAATGAATCTAGGAAAGAAGAGAGGTAGGGAGGAAAGTAGGAGAGGACACAGAAGAATCAAGCATTTATATCCCTGCAGAGAAAATCAGAGTTCTTCCTACTGATTGTCAACTTCATAGGATCTAGACTCACATTGTAAGATGTTTGTAACAGCTCTATTCATAACAGCCAGAAGTTTGGAAACAACATAGATGTTCCTCAACAGAAGAATGGATACAGAAATTGTGGTACATTTACACAATGGAATACTACTCAGCTATTAAATACAAGGAAATCATGAAATTTGCAGGCCAATCGTGGGAACTAGAAAAGATCATCTTGAATGAGGTAACCCAGAAGCTAAAAGACACACATAGTATATGCTCGCTCATAAGTGGATATTAGCCATATAATATAGGATAAACATACTAAAACCTATACTCCTAAAGAAGCTAAACAACAAGGAAGACCCTAGGGAAGGTGCTCAATCCCCATTCAGAAGGACAAATGAGATGGACATCAGAAGAGGGAGAAGACAGGGAACAGGACAGGAGGCTACCACAGAGGGTCTGTGAAAGATTCTACTGATTGAGGTATCAAAGCAGAGGTTAAGACTCAGAGCCAATCTTTGGGCAGAGGGTATGAAATTTTATGAAAGAATGGGGAGATAGAAAGACCTGAAGGGGACAGAAGCTCCAAAAAGAGACCAACAGAGCAAAAAACAAAAACAAATAAACAAACAAAAAACTGAGCCCTGGGAGCCCTGCAGAGACTGATACCCCAACCAAGGACAATGCATAGAAAGGACCTAAAACCCAGGCTTAGAAGTAGCCCATTGTCTCAGTCTCCAATTGGGATCCCTAGTAAGGGGAGCAGGGCTTTTTCTGGCATGAACTTAGTTACAGGCTCTCTGATCACCTCCTCTTAGGGGGCAGGGGTATAGCCTTTCCATTCTACAGAGGAAGACAATGCAACCAGACCTAATGAGACCTGATAGGCTAGGATCAGATAGAAGGGGAGGAGAATCTCCCCTATCAGTGAACTAGAGGAGAGGCATAGGGAGAGAAGAGGGAGGGAGGGTGGGATTGGGAGGACCACAGCCAGGATAGAAAATAAATAAATTGTAATAAATGATAATTATAAAAAGTTTACAAAGGTATGTATGCCTGTGAGGGATCGTCAAGATTTGATTAATCAAGATGGAATGATCCACTTTAACTGAGGGTTGTGCTATTCTTTGGGCTGGTAACCTAGCCTGAATGAAAAGAAGAAAGCAAGCTAATGGGGGTGGGAGAGATGGCTCATACATTCAGAGCGCTGACTGCTCTTCCAGAGGAGCTAAGTCCAATTCCCAGCACTCACGTGGCAGCCCATAATTGTCTATAAGCCCAAGATCTGACACCCTCATACAGATATACAGGCATGCAAAACACCAAGGCACATAAAAAATTTTTAAATTTATAAATTAAATATTAAATAAGTCAAGCGAAGCACTAGCATTCACCCCACCCTGCTTTTTGACTGCAAATACAGAGTGACTAGATGCTCAATGCTCCTGTCTCCATTCCCACCCCGTTATCATGAACTGTAACTCAGAACTATGAACCCAAATGCACCCTTCTTTAAATGGCCTTTCTGGCAATTTCCACCTGCAAGGATAATGGTAAAATGACAACTTAGAAGGACCTAGCATGGGATGAGTCTTAGCTCTTGCATTCAATGGAAGGAATTTGCAAGAGTAAGTTAAACAAGTTAGACTTAACTATAAAACTCATTATATCATCTGGACAGTCAAAGCAAAGGGGTGAACAACAACAAAAAAGACATAGCAGTCTTGCTTTCTTTTACTTGGTGAATAGTCCAAGTCCTAATACCAAGAATGAATTACATTACTCAACATCTATCTATACCCAGGTATAGATAGGTATCTATCTATTACTGCTCAGGGTAAACTGTTTAATCACTATGGCCTCCTGAAGCACATCATCATCTTTAGGTCCTCAACAAACAACTGGAAAACATACTGCCCAAACCAACGCGGATCTAAAAGCATGAAACAGTATTTTACAATTTAAATATTGGTTTTTCTCGAATACTTCTATTTTATGATACCCTTTGGAGAAATGGGTCCTCCTGCAGGGTGAGAGCTCAGATAACAGGCATTTTTTTTAATGCACAGCTAAATGAAGAACAAACTAGAAGATGGTTAACTTAGAAGGAGACTTCCCTCTCGAGCTCTGGAGATGGCAGGGCTGGCACCAAGGGGCAACAGGTGTTTGTCAAAGGACACTACCTTTTTCTAAAGGATTCAGAGAAAGATGCTGGAGGAGACTATTTCTCACTCCTCTCAAGTCGGGATCATCTGTAATAGAAAAGAATGAGGACTGGATTTAGAAGCACTTCTGCTTGCTGTCTTCCAGGAGCTCTGGACAGGAGCAAAGTGGCCATTATCCATAGCTGGATCCAACATGAAGCTCATAAAGGAATCAAGATTTTATTGTTTACATTTTATTTTTAATTATTTGGGTATTTGTGTGTGTGTGTGTGTGTGTGTGTGTGTGTGTATGTGTGATACGTGCACAGAACTATAGTTCCTGAGGAGGCCAGAAAAGAGCTGGAGTTATAGACTGCTGTGCGTCTCTTAACAAGAATGCTAGGAACCAAGCTCAGGTCCTGCACTGAGCCAACTCTCTAGGCTGAATAAGCATTTCCATGTCAATTACAAAGGTATCAGACATGAGGCTGGGAAAAGTTTTAATATTAGCAGGAAGCTGGCTGCTGTTTTGAACTCAAGGTAATTTGCTGCTGGACTGAAATGCAAGCTTTAAAGTTAAGGCTAGACATGGAATTCTGTGTAAAACAAGCAAGTCCCTCACACTGGAGTGGAGGCTGGACAGTAGGTGGCGATACAAGTTAAGGAGTAAATGTGAGCCTGGCTTTTATGAAATCAAACTTCAGAGACGGAAAAACAGGTGCTATTCTGTGGTCCTTCTAATGTTCAATGCAAAATAATAAAAATAGTGTGTGTGTTTTATTCGGATCTGAATTTTAGCAAAGAAATTGCTAACTCCCCCGCACTGGAGATACTAAGCCCAAACGATGCCCAATCTGAGTCTACTTAATACTTCTAGCCTAACTCTGATGTGGAAACTGTTCCCACCAATGTAAACCACGCCCTCCATTGCTCAATATGTACCATATGTAAGCAGAAGTAATTGTGTAGCAAAATGAATCAAAAAATTGAAAGTCATGAAAAGAAAAATCTCATGAAAGAGCCCACAAAACAGTCCCTGAAGTCAGCGATGATTTAATTTGTCCACCATTTCCTCTTCCCAGGCACTCCAAATTGTAGCATTCAGTTTGTAGAAAAACTATTGTTATAAAACAGCCCATCTACAGCAGAACTACTACACATGCTTGTTAAAGTGTTCATTGTCTGTCCTGGCACAGTGCACTAAGTCAGACAGGTTGAGAATGAAGCTGAAGAAATCATCTTGTAGCTATCCCCTGACTTGGGGCAATATAAACTTACTCTTTATCCCGTGCTCAAGTGAACAGCCTACCAAATGTCAGTGAGAGCTTTCTTAGGTAACATTGTTTACATCAAAACAACTAGAGAGGGGATTAGAGACAGGGAGTGCTTTCCAGGTCCCCCTCTTCCCACCATGACACACAACAGAACAAGCTACATCCTCACCCCCTTCATTTTATTTCCCATGGATCTTTGGTTTGGAGAGAGTAAACAGCTCATCAAAAAGATTTTTATCCAAAAAGGATAAACATTTGGGATGAAATAGACACCAAATCTTGGAAGGAAACTTAAAAGAATTCATTGACAAAGGTACAAGCTTCTAGGGGCATTCCCATAGCACTTTGAGGAACAAGCTATATTGAGGCATAGTAGCTGGAAAGAGAGTGGATTATGAAGTCAGAGAGCACAGGCAAGAGTATTTCTTCATAAGAAAAGGTCAACTGGTGGCAACATGAGGAACAGTATGTTTTTCAAGCGAGACCGTCTTAAGAAAACATCAATCAATGCTGCGTGTATTCATACTATCGTACTAGGCTCATTGACCATGCAGAAGCAGCTGGGTAAAGGTGAAGGTCTGGATCAGGTCAAAGTATGACTATAAGGTTTTGACTTTTGTGTAGTTGAGTGTCCTAATGGAAGATGCTAGTTACACACTTAATAAGCTAGAATGACCATCAACATAGCAGAGGTATAAAATATGAAAATGTTGTCGAAATTAATACCTTTTCTTCTCACTTATCTTTTCCCCCACTAAGAAAAAAATAGGGGCAAAAAGAAAGCCAGATGTCATGTGAAGACCAGTGTTCAAAAAGAACACAGGTACCCTGCACTGTGCATATTTTTGTGTATATGTGTGTGGAGTATGGTGAACTCGTGTATGAGGTGTGTGTGTCAGGAGTGTCATCCTGTGGAGGAGTCTGCCTTATCCCAAGCCTATTACTTCCAATTCCTCCTCCTCCTGAAGTAGAGTCAACCCCCTGCTGCCACCAGCTCCCAGCCACAAGAACAGCTGGTGGAATATATTTCAGCACAGAATCGTTTTGAAGAGCATAAATCCCATAAGGGGCGGCTGCAAGCTGAGCTCTCACCAGCCTGACTGAGCTATTTTTAGAACCATCTTAGCTGACTGTCCAACCCCCCACCCCCACCAATTCTCCAATCTACCTTCTTCCCACCCTCCCCAGCCTGAGCCACCAAAGACTGACTGATCGATAATATGATGATGAGCAGACAGCCAAGAGGACTTGCAAACAACTGCCATAGGTAGATAGATGTAGGATAGATACAATACAGGCGACATGATTAAGGCTTTAGTGTCTTTACACAAAGAGCCGTGTAAAAACTCAAGCATCACAGATGGACTGGGGGTGGGATGCAAGGAGGGAGGAAAAGGGAGCCTGCAATATAAAAAAAAAAAAAGTCTCAAAACAGCCTCTCTCTTTAACTGAATTCTTGATTTAAAAGTGCAGGATAAAGTGGTTCAATTTTGTCTGCTTTTTACACTATCATTTAGGTTGTTTTGGTGATGTTTTATGGTGGCACATCATGTCTTATTGGAATAAAAAATAAAAAACTTCAGTAGCACTATTTCAGGGGAACCTTCAGATAAACATGATCTGCCATGCTCTTAAAGACCTAAGAACAAAGTCTTTCCCTTCTCTGTCATACACACACACACACACACACAAAACCACTCCTTAAAAGCAAGCTAAGTGACTGGATTGCAGGGTTGGTGGTAAATGCCCTAATTAATTTTTTTTCGAACATAAAAGAATGTTTCTTCTTTGTTGTCAGTCTCTTCGTAATGGGCATACAGTGAAGCTGAACTCAAGGTGACAGTGTTGAGAGGCAGAGGGCTCAGAGAAGCACCTGCAATGCAGTGCCTCCCTCTTCCCTCTGCACCTGCCTTGTTTTGAACGGGATTCTCAGCCTCTTGGATGCCAGAAGATGTGAGCTGGATCACACACAGTATTCATGCGCATGGCATACTCCTTTAAACTTCCTGATGTGTAACAGAATAAGATCTGTCCTCTCTTCTTGGGTTGACAACACCTTACTAGGTCCTCATGAAGTTTCTTAACTCACCCCTCCCATTTTCCCACCCCCTGTGTACATTCTACTTAGCTCTCTAGCAACATGTCTCTTCTCTGCCACCGGAACAGATGCCCTGTCCCCACCTTCATGCTGATGGGTCTCTCTGACTGTTTCCCCATAGGGATGGCTCTCATTGCTCATTCTCAGCTCAGCTCAGTGGCTCCTCCTTAGGGACAGCTCCCCAATCTGATGGCCTATACCTGGTCACTTGCATTCCTGTTCCTTAGCTGGGCTATTTATTAGTCACTTGCAAGTTGTCTCACTCATCTCTGTAAAATACAAGCTGTCTTATTCGCAGCTACATTACCAGCACTTAAAGATATAGGCACTCAATAAATACTGTATGACTACTGTTGAAAACACTTAAGTTTCCTCTCCTCAAAGAGGAATGATAATGCCTCTTCGGCAGGGTTATTGAAAGGACTACCTAAGAAAATGAACATTAATTTTATTCACAGTGCCTGAAATTCAAGTTTTTTATATATGTATATATACATATATTACAGATTTGGAGGCTACTCTCTATCATTGTAATCATCCCAAGTAACATTTCTCCATTCGCAAGGCTCGAAAATCTTTAAATATTTTTCTCTCTCCAAATAAGTTTTCCTAGCCTAAAATTCCTCCTTTATACCAAGTTCCTTTGATTCTTTTCTTCATTAACACAGAAACAGAAAACTGAAAAGCACCTGGAATTCTCAGACTACACATGGGAAGAAAGACACATGTTCACTCCTCAGTCCAAATAATGCCCAAATTGCTGTGCTTCAGGGGTAAATGGACACTGTAGAGTGCTGAGAGGAGAGCTGAAAGGGCTTTGAAGACAGAGTTTAGTCCCAAGAGGGCTGAGGAAACAGGAAATACTGTAACCAGAATTAGTGAACAACTTTTTATGAATTAATTACTATGGTTGCTAAAGAACTCTAAAAACAGAACAATTTATTTTCCAAGCACTAGAGATAGAATTTGGGAAAGATGAGCAGTCATTGGTGGCAGCAGTTTGAACTCCAGATATGGCATGGCGGGTAGGAACATGTCATCTCCAAAAATCTGTCCATCCCCTACTGCTGGGTTACAAATCTTTAGGATTTTTATCTTTCCTCTAGGCAGCTGTTTCAGAAACAGAACTCAGTGTCAAGTTTCAGGAGCAATAAACTGACTGCATGAGACTTATCTCTTATACAGGGCTCAATAAAACTTCAAGAAAACCAACACATCCCAAGCCATGGGCCTACCCCTTCTATATATCTTCCATGACATCATTAGTGTTCTCCAGAACTAAAGCCATCAAGTAACAAAGATCCTGTTAAGAACATGCAGGTTTTTTTTTTTTTTTTTTGACCACAAGATTTTAACCTAGTAATGGTGAAGCCACTGCCAAGATCTACAAGATCTATTTGTGTATGAAAGCTGGAGGCAAATGTCTCTAGAGATTCCTGTCACTTCCAGTGGAGATTACCTTTGATCAGGCCATGTTGAAGCATTCATTCACCTACCTGTCCTCCTCTTTTCCCCACGGACAAAATGGCTAAGATTAACCACTGTTATGTAGCAAGGCCTAGAAAAAATTCGTCCAAGGAACATACCAAAAGAGAAACGGAGATTAAACTCTCAATGAAGCCCAACTGCAAACTCTCAGATGCGTGCTATCTTAGTTGGTAGTAAAATTATGAAATACCCGAAATCCCTGTACTCCTGTAATGACAGCTGTTTTCCACGAATGGCTGCCTTTTTACAAAGTAAAACACTGGGCTAGTAACACCTGGAATCTGGAAGGATTCTCAGCAAGAAGGACTGAGCAGAGTAGAAGACTGTGTTAACACCATACGGGGGCTTCAAGAAGAAGTCTTTGTTGACCATTTAATTGATATAATTATGTGTAATTAAAAGACCTGATAACTATTTTTTCATCCTTGAAACAAAGCTAACCTCTTTTTTAGTTTGAAACAGTTTTGTAAAATAAATCAAAGAGATCCTTTCAAAAGGCTTTCTCACACCCAAGATCAAGGGAAGCAGAGGATCTTCTAGAAGACATTTTCATGCATGATCCCAAGAAGATCCTGAGAAGAGTGAACAATTTCATCTACCCCAGTGGTGGTTCCACTGTTTATAAAGCAACTATAAGTGGTGATGGTAATCATGTGGGTCTTTGTGTACTGTGACTGTACCCCTATTGACACAGCACACCAAGGGCTTTTCTAGGAAATGTCAGAACTCCATCTAAATCATTGAATGAATGTGTTCAGATTCTATCCATTGAAAATAATGACTCGCATAATCAAAATGACACCTACAAGCCATGGTTTGAAAGTAAAAATGTGAGCTTTACTGCAATCTTAAGTGACAAATCACTCAGCTTTGGCCTTCCAAATAGGTTAGTGAAAAATTACATTGTAACTGATAAGAAAAAAATAAAATTAAAAAAAATTACATTGTTTCCATCCTGTTCTGAATTTGGCAAACATTTTCTCAGTTTACTTAACTTCCATCTCAGATCAAGATGTTTTTTTTTTGTTGTTGTTGTTTTGTTTTGTTTTGTTTTACTTTTTTTTATTATAGATGGTTATTATTCCAGGAAACGTTCTATCAAATGGAATTCTTGACTTTAGGGTTCTGTAAACTGTTTTAAATATTCGACGAACTTCTACCGCTAGTCAATGTAGCTTCTGTAGATAGCCAACGCAGCGTCATCTCATTGTCGTTAGAAGATGGAAGTTGAATGTGACATGTACAATAGAAATTTGGTAGATTTGGCCCTTGACATGATGAAGACACATATTTCAAAATATTCCCCTTAAAACATTTGCTGATGATGATCAATAGAGGGAGATTCGGCATGCTTCCATGCATGTATGACAGCCCCACTGGAAGACACAGAAGAATTAAGCGAAGTCACTAAACACTATATTACTGTTCATCTTCTTTAATGCACCAGAAGCTATAGTACTATAGAGAATTCACAGGGAATCATCCATCAGTGGAAAATAAACATACTTACTCAGATTTTAATTTTTCTTAATTAAAAGAATCCTCCATAACACTCTGTGCTAAGGTAAGATGGAGAAAGTGTGCCCATGTGCGGTGGTTTGAACGAAAATGGCTCCGTAGGCTCATAGAGAGTGACACTATTAGGAGGGGTAGCCTTGTTGGAGGAAATGTGTCACTGGAGGGTTAGGCCTTGAGGTTTCAGATGCTTCAATCAGGTCTGGTGTCTTCCTGCTGCCTGCTAATCCAGATATAGAACTTGCAGCTAATTCTCCAGCACTACATCTACCTGCATGCTTCCATGTTTTCCACCATAATGATAATGGACTAAACCTCTGAAAGGTAAGCCAGCAACCAATTAATGGTTTCCTTTATAAGAGTTGCCATGGTCATGGTGCTTCTTCACAGCAATAAAAACCCTAAGCCCTAAGACACCATGCTAAATATATATATATATATATATATATATATATATATACAAATATGTATATATATATACATATTTGTTGGCATCTATTCTTCCAGGCAACTGTATTATTTATACTCTGTTAGCAGAGATGCTACTTTTAGTAAAACTTTATTAATATCCAATCAAAACAATTTCAGAATTTAACTGAATCTGGCCTGACAAGGTCCTTTACAGCCTCCATAAAGAATGGATTTTGAGAACCAGATTAAGATGGTGTGCTCTTACTTGCATATAATACTAGTTTAAGCATGCCACAAGTAACTTAGAGGAAGTATTTTACTTCTAATCAGCTAAACTTGGAATAGCAACTCAGGCTTTCGTATTCCCCAAGAACATTTATTATGATGGAGGCACACACAAACACACACAAGTTGGATTAGTTATATGTATTTGAAAAAACATTTTGAAAAACTCTGTGGTTATTTCTTTAATTCATGCTCACTCCCCACTCTGGCTACCTGAAATTGTTACAGCTCATTTGCTTTTTTTTATTTTTTCAACTCTTCTATCACTCTTAACAGAACACAGAATTCATTAGAATTCATCTGTAACACTAGTGTCAAATGCTAGTGCCTACTAAAGTAACTTCTTTCCAAGGGAGGCAGTCTAATTAACTTCACTGGGCTGGACTTAATTCTCTTACAACCATTTCTTCAAATTCTACTTAATTGAGGACAAGGACTTGAAATATTTAGATCAATCAACAAAAGGCATTTTATTTAGATACAGGCAGTTTTCTTTGGATTTGTGTTTTCATAACCTCAATTAAAAAAAGTATTTTAAGTAATTTTTTCCAAAGCATCAGAAAATTATAAGACTAGACCAGATATGATATCATATATATATATATATATATAAATGATCAAGTTGATTCCTTTAAGGATAAGTTTTTTTTCCCAGTCTGTATAGTCATTAAATTGAGTCAAGACTTCTAAGAATCCACAGAAAAAGAACAATGTCCAAACAGCAATTACAGATCATTCAGTGCTGTGAAATCCACTCTGTTTCCTGACTGATTGGTCCTGCGGATCTAATGCAGGGACTTCTTAACTCCATAAGTAGAATCTCTGACACCATGATCTCATCATTTTTTAAAATATGACTTAGATGGCATTTTAATTGCCCTTCAACAAAAACATTGGCTTGCTTCCAGTATAATAATAGTAAAACAGAATTTATGAAAAATTTGCTTTTCAGATACTGCCCATAATTGTGACTTTTCTTCCCCAAGAGAGTAAACAAGAACAAAACAAGGATTTTGCAAATCACAAAGAGCTCGTTGATGCTCTTAAAGTTTTTTATAACTTACTCATTCATTTGTAAATATTTTTAAATTTTTGTTTTTTTATATTAATTACAGTTTATTTACTTTGTATCCCAGCTGTAGCCCCCTCCTCATTCCCTCCCAATCCCACCCTACCTCCCTCATCTTCTCCCTGCCCCCCTCTAAGTCCACTGATAGGGGAGGTCCTCCTCCCCTTCCATCTGACCTTAGCTTATCAGGTCTCTTCAGGACTGGCTGCAATGTCCTCCTCGATCCTCCCTCATGGTAGAGGGGAGGTCAAAGAACCAGCCATTATAAATTTTTTAATATAAATCCCTGTAGTGGAGACAGTTCAAGGTAGACATGAATGCGCCCTTTGTTTTTTTTTTTTCCTTCCCTACCAAGCTAGTGCTCCTGTTCCCCAAACACACCAAACATACCCTACCACAGCTCTTCACCTTTGTGGGTACCTATGTTCAGAGTGATTTTCCTCTCACCCTTCTCAAGGCAAGATCCTTTCCCTCATGCATGCATCAGATGGCTAAACTCAAATGTCATTGTCTCAAAAAGACTTCTGGAACTGCCTTACATAAAATGTTACTTCCTCCTATCTCCAGGTATTTATTTTACCCATTTATCTTTTGTACTTGCCATCATCTGGACTCATGTATGTGTTTACATATCAGGCTTGGTCGCCTCCAGTACTGCATTACTAGGACATAGAGTAAAAATCACCTTCAGGAAATAGTTCTTTAAGCTCCGACATGTCTTAGACTTTGGAATCGGGGTAATCTACTTCCCAAACATCATTTCTGCAACTGTACATCTCCTATGGGCCTACTACAGAGATCAGAAAACTAAAGTCTTTGGCCCCAAACTACGTACATTACTAAATCAATTTTTTTTGGAGGTTAGCCTAGCTCGGGAGCTTATGTGTTGATTATAGTTGAGTTTTGGATACAGTGGCAGAACTGAGTAATAGTGACAGCTATAGTATTTAATATCTTGCCATTTGTACCAAAGTTAGCCAACCCCTAAATAGACTCCTCAAGTTTGCAGGCTTACTGTCAATACTCAGAGATGAAGTTTATTCACAGCCAATGGCTGCCATTTTGAGATGAACATTGAAGGCTGCCATTATTTCCAGCTAAAGCAACATTCTTTACAAGAGACAGAGTATGAACCTAAAAGCCAGCCTGCCCTCCCTACATGTATTTTAGCATCAATAGAATTACTCACTGGCAGCACTTGGGTCGATAATAATTGAACTATAAACTAAGCGGTGATTTAGAAAGGAAAGCTAAACCAATATGTAACCACGTAAGCATGTGGTGAAATCCTCATCAATAAGCACTTGCCCCCTGCAGGTAAATGTGACATGAACTGACTCAGGATGCAGAAGGTCCAAGTGAACCAGTTCTTTGATACAAATCAATTTGAACTGAAGGACATTACCACGCCGTAGGAGAGTAAATGCTTGCCTTCAACGGTACTAGCAATAAAATCAAGCACA
This sequence comes from Meriones unguiculatus, assembly GCF_030254825.1. NCBI lineage: Eukaryota > Metazoa > Chordata > Mammalia > Rodentia > Muridae > Meriones > Meriones unguiculatus. Next base: position 95,298,070 of record NC_083355.1, on the reverse strand, counting down.
ACCAAGTGTGTTGTTACACAGAGCAAAGTATACTTGTAAGTACAAGGGAAAACTCTTCCCTGAATACAAATGTTAGATGAGGTCTGGCTCCCTGAAGGGATGTTGTCATTTTTTTTTTCTGACATTGTTTTGAGTAAGAACTGGCCATGAGGCTAAGATAGTCAAATAGCTCAGCATGCCAGCTCCTGCTGCAGAGCCCCAAATCAGAAAGAAGGCAAGGCCATGGCAAACCAGTACAGCTGCTCAGTGGAAGCCTGCATAAATTATTCCTTCCAGCAAGGCATTGAAAATTGGCACAGCCTGCTTACCCATAGGAATGGCAGTCATTGTGCCTTCAGCCCATGTTTCACTTTCACTGATTAACAGGAAATTATCTTGAACTTATTCTATTACGAAACATTGTTGAAGAGGACATGGCTTTTGTTTAAAATATCTACAAAGCATTAAACATTTTCCCATCTTCCATTTCCTTTGAAAGTAAGTCATTGGGCTTATCTTTAGAGTAGGTGAAGGTGATATGGAAAAGTAGATCAGAAATGATGAGATTTTTATAACACTTTTCTAAAAAATGTTGAGATGGTAAATGGATAATTATTCCTTAAATATTTCTTTTACCTCCCTCACCCCCACCCTGATCCCAGAAGATGATTAATGCAATGGTATGATAATGTCCAAATTCAGCTTTCTAGTTGCTGCTGATGCACTGGAAAATCAAGTGCTAATTAAACCTATGAATGTTGAGGTTCAGTGAAAAAGGATGAGGAGCTTAGCTTTCCATTCATGCCAGACATCAGGGACAACCAGTCCTTCAGAAGGAGAAGTGAAAGCATCATGACATGAGCACTGGTGTGTATTAAGATCATACAGGGAGAGCTGATCTTTGGTGATGAAATTAGCCTACTCATGGAGTTCAGACCATTAAAATGGTATTCAAAAATAAAACGTTTTCACTTGACAGAAAAATGTGATGGGCTGTTTTATGCCATTTTGTGAACTTTGGTGAGGGAAAAACAGCTTACAAGATCCAACATTTATTTTGGGCCATGTCAGAAACCATGCAAAAGTAATTAGGAATTTATGAAATGCAGTATTGAAAGGATAGAGGATATAGAATAAGCCAATTATATAAAATGGACATATTTTGTTTCAGGGATTTCATAATAGATAAATATATCACAAAACCTAGTGCAGTTTCCCAGAGGTGTCATTTCTTTACTTGTAAGATTCAGAGAGCAATGGCACCTTTTTTCAGTGTGGGCTTCAAAGGCGTGGTATTTTTGCATTTACAGAGTCTTATAGATGCTGCCTTGAAATTTCTAAGAATTTTATGATTAACTGTATGCTTTACAAATGAAGGCCAGAGGCATAATGGATCTGAGCCAGATATTTGGGGTCTTCATTCTTGAGGGGTCCTGGCCACCGCTTTTTCTCCTCTGTATGTAGAGCGATGATCTTGGAGCTCTAGTTACTGTGAGTATCTGTACTTATCTCCTATTTGACAGATTGGAAAACAAATTATGGAAAAAAATGGAGAAGGTCTCTATCCTGTTCTTTGAACAAGGGGTTAGCAGCTTGCTTTTGCATTCTTCACCGGGTCCCCTGAGTCACACAGATAGATCTATCTTCTGCATATATTTTTTGTAGGAATTAAAAGATACATGTGAGGTTAAAAAAGAGTGAACCAGATGATACAATATTTTCTACACAAGCATGAGAAACTAGTTTGGAATCCTCAAGGCCCATAAATGCTGCTTGGCACCATAGTGACTCATGCCTTTAATCTCAACACTCAGGAGGTAAAGGCAAATTGATCTCTGTGAGTGCAAGGCCAACCTGATCTACACAGTGAGTACATAGTAAAAACAGCCATAGCTACACAGTGAGATCCTGTCTCAAAATAACTGAAAAGCAAACCCAAAAGCCAGATACAAACATAGAGAAAAGTTATGTATGGGAACCACTTCTGTAATCCCAGCATGGTGGATCCCTACAACTCAATGTCCAGCAAGCTTAGCTTAATTATCCAAGAAGCCCCACGTCTTTCAAGAGACCCTGTATCAGTAAGCATGGTGGATAACAATTTTTTTCCCCTGCTGTATATATTTCATCAAGAGGAAAACATGTACACACCTGTATCAGGGGGCCAGTTTAACTCCTATGAATCACAACTGAATGATTGATTCCTGTGGCTTCTCAACCCCTAATATTTCTCTTCCTTGGAGAGAAGTAGAGTTCATTTCATATAGGGTTCAACACCAGGCTCCACAAAAACTGTCCACTAAAACCCTGGAAATTATCATAGGTTCATTCAACTTCTTCAAACATCTCCTGTCCTTTCTCCTCAAGCATTTTTACAAAAGAAGCAATTCAGAAAGGTCAGTGAAAGAATATCCAAGATGCTCGAGAAGCTGATGTTTCTATTGTTACAAGTTCATAGGATCAATGAGCAGTTCAAGTGCTGAGACCCGAGAGCTTCTAAGATCAGCAGTGGGCTTAGGTGCCTATTTTAAATACTAGGATAGAAAGTATATGCTTGGGGGCTATGCTGCTATTTATTTTCCTCTTCATTGAATGACATTATAGCTCTCACCACCAGTAATGGGGCCTCAGAGAAACTGCCCCAGGACCAAAAACTAATTATCAGCAGGGCAAGTTCAACAGATCCGGAAGGTTAGGCATGGCCCTGTGCAATCCTGCCTCCCACGTTGGCAGTGCTGGTTTTTTTTTATTATTATTTTGTTTTATTTTTCTGAGTCATCCCCATTCACTTTAAAGAATAAGTTTGAAGCTTATAAAGGTCTATAAAAATGATACAGGGATAGATACTTATTTCTAAGATGGAAAAGACAAAAATTTATGAATCTAACATGTACAGAAAAATACTGAGTGAGTTATGCCTAAAATATCTATACAAATATCCATTCTTTGAAGGAAAGATGAATCAGGTGGTTTTGAAATTATATTTTCCAATATTTAACTGTAGCTTTCTTATACAAAGACTTAAGAAGGAATTCTGAAAATACATTTTTTTAGAGAGTAGACACATTTTTGTAGGTGATTATCTGTGCTATTTTCCTCTGTTTTGCTGAAATTTCATATTTAGTGCATTTAGAATAATTCCCTATACATGGAGAAATCTATAATTATATTCATAGATTGATCTTGTGGTCCAGTTTCTAGTCATTAAACTTATGCTTAAATTGATTTAATAAATGTAAATTAATGTCCTATTCTGTATCAAATCTGGTACTGGCCAGGGAAAACAAAATAATGAGTACATCTTCCAAAGTTGGGAATGGATAAGAGCTGGGTTAGTCAAGTAAATGAAATGATGGCTATGCAGTAACAGCTCTGAGCTGTGCACAGTACTGTGAAACCTTTAAAGGTGGACAAAGCTTGACTTAAGATAACAAAAATGCCATGTGAGTGGTTATAGACAGCTGGGTTGTCATGGAAGGATGAGTAAAGAGTTGCTAGACAGAGATACAGAGGACTGGTATATGAAATATACAAAGTAGACAGACCATGGATATAAGAAATGGGGTGTAGGAGTGAAGAGAGAACTGGGGGAAGCCCTGATGGCCAGCGCTAAAGCACTAGGGTGTGATGGAAAGAGACAAGAAAGAGGAATACCCATGTTACCCAGAGACGCTCAGTAAAGCCTCCAGTACAACTTGGCAATTGGATGATGAAGGTAAGCTCAAATGCAGCTTTCTAGGTTACCTCTTTTAACGTAGTTTATACAACTATGTGTTAATTCCTAATTCAGTCTCTAGCCTCCTAAAGTTTATAGAAATAAACACTGAATTTGAGGCTGGTTATAAATAATGATGCAACACCAATATGAATATAGAATGGTAGAGGATGCTACAGTCAGCTAAGAATGACTCTAGATGGCTCAAGGTTTCAGAAAGACAAATTAAAAAACTGAGATTTAACAGTAGACCCCACCCTATGCACTGTTGGTGATTATCTGGACATTCACTGACCTTCACAACATCCCCGTGTAAATAGCAGAAGTAGTAGGGAGGAGGGAAGGCTTTGGAACGAGGCAGACAGCGTCAACGAATAGGATCAGTGTGCATCTCATTTCTAAAAGGATAGTGCTCCACTCCACAAAACTGTGATGACAAACTAAACGTGACAGTAAAAGCCAACCCCTCATTTCAGATTTGACATGCAGAAAATAATCTATGGCTGGCACTAGTTTTTTTTTAATTAAATTTTTATTTTTTTATATTAATTACAATTTATTTACTTTGTATCCCCAGATGTACCCCCTCCCTCATCTCCTCCCAAGCCCTCCCTCCCTCCCTCCCTCCCTCATTTCCTCCCTTCTTCCCTCATTTCCTCCCTGCCCCTCTCTAAGTCCACTGATAGGGGAGGTCCTCCTCCACTTCCATCTGACCCTAGCCTATTAGGTCTCATCAGGACTGGCTGCAATGCAGCCTTGCTAGGCACTAGTTTTTATATAGAAGAACCTGCGAAATCCATGCACCTTAAGAGATAATGCAGGCGATACAAGTTTAAATGATCTTTACATGGACTTTAGCATCTACTTATGCTGTGGTAAAGGAGAAAGAATGAGGTAATATCTTCAGGATCAACTTCCATGTTATTGAAGCATTAATCCTGATAGTCCCACTTATGTGTGTATGCGCGCACGCATGCGCACGGGTATGTGCTTTTTTTTAAAAAAAATCAAGTGTGTAGATGAATGGAATACCGAACCATAAAGAAATGCATGGACACTTAACAGTCATATGCCGGGATGATTCATTATCTAGCTTTTTAAAATCTTCCTGGCTAGTGATAAGTTTCTTTCTGAATTGGTCAATTATCGAAGGCGTTTGCTTGTCAATACTTGTGACCAGTGAAAATAAACATTCTAAGTTGGCAGCTATACCTACACAGCGGGAGCTTACTTTCAATTGCTTATTTCATCTCAGAGATGGACATTCTTCGTTAGCCAAGAGTTTCTAGGCCAGTGAGGTTTTCCTCTATCTGTCCTCCTCTCTGCTCTCTCTGTCTCGGTAGAAAATTTTAAAAAACATATATATAGGAAAGAAAGCACACCTTCAGCCCTGCAGCTTTTCTGTTTCTAATCTCTTTCTTTTTATTATGCCTGGAGAGGAGTTGCCCCCTGTTTATTGGTGTAGATTTTTTCTTGCCAACACTGTGGATAACACCCATTGTCTTTCTGTCATCTCCTAAATTTCTGAACTCAATTTCATTCCACTCCAACTTCAGCTCCTGCCACCTCCAGCAGTTTAGTCTGTTTGGGGGTTTTATGTTTGTTTGGTAGAGTCTTTGAAGTATTTGTTTGTTTGTTGTGTGCATGTTGTTTTGTTTTTACTAATTCTGGACGGAAAGTGTGTCATCAATTAGCTTAATCTAAATGAAAAGCAAATACTCATTTAAAAAATCAAAAAAACCTAAAATTACAAAGACTCATGCTTGCCATTAGTCACTCCAAGACCTTTGGCAATGCGCCGGCTCCCATGGGCCCAAATTTCTCCATCTGTAGTAAGTTGATATTAAACATGTGCCCCAGAGGCTAAGGGGACTCCTGAGCTCAAAATCACTCAAAAGTTGTGTCTTTTGTTTTTTGGGTGTTTTTGCCTTAGAGAACGCAGTTTCTACTACATTTCCCCGCTATTATGGGTACACACACAACTTAAGTTTTCTACTGCAATGTAACTTCAGCCATTCAAGTTTGATGGACATGGATTATTGTAACTGTTCATCATACCTCTTGTTCACATCCTTGATACACTCTCTTGATTTTTATTTTCTAGCAGGTTGCCATGCAGTAGGCACTAACACACTCCTGTTGACAGAGTAAAAGGACTATGGACAAAAGGATAGTAATCTTGTTTCTGGATAGCTCACAATCAAATGTTCTCTGGAACAGCTCAATTTCCAGATGAAGGTGTATATGTTTTTGGCAGATTTGTTTCCATAATCTATAATAAAAATTCCTAAGTAAATCCTAATTTTTAAATAAACCTCTTAAAATGCTAGTTATTTAGACAGTAGAATAATCAGAAAAATATTTCATTACTTTTTAAATGTGTAAACCCATGTGTCTAACAATATGTGTGTGTTTGTGTATATTTGCATGTGTATTGTGTTTGTGTGTGTGTGCACATGAATGCATGTATGTGCGCAGTGTGAGTGTGTGCATCTATACCTATCTGTGCATGCTCTGAAGCCAGGCTAGCATGCAATGTAGGTGATGGATTAAAAATTCTGGTACTGGTAGCTCAGTATCCAAGTGGGTGTCCCTAGTAAGGGAAACAGGAACTACTTCTGACATGAACTCAAGGACTGGCTCCTTTACCTCTTCCCCAACCCCGAAGGAGGAACAGCCTTGCTAGGTCACAGAGGAGGACATGGCAGCCAGTTCTGAAGATACCTGATAAGCTAGGGTCAGATGGACAGGGAGGAGGACCTCCCCTAGCAGTGGAATTGGAAAGGGGCAGGGAGAAGATGAGGGAGGGAGGCTGGGGTTGGGAAGGAATGAGGGAGGGGGCTACGGCTGGGATACAAAGTAAGTAACTGTGATTAATAAAAAAAAAATATTAAAAAAAAGCTCTGGTCCTCATGATTGTGTAGCAAGCTCTCCAAACAACTGAACAATTGTTCCATCATAGTTGTGCTTTTTCTTTTAGAACTAGCATCATCTAGTCTGTAAATTTCTTTCTCAGAATTAATCTAGAAACCGAAAACTAAATTTGCTGAGATTCTCAGTGTCAATCGGCAAACTTCTCTTTGTGGCTAATGGGCACACAGTTTAGAATTCAAATTATAATTTTCCATTTCATGAGATTAGGCAAAACTAAATATTATATAATAGAATTTATCTCTACATATTTCTAGTGTGTGTGTGCGCGCACGCGCGCGCGTACGTGTAGGACTTAATAAAAGCAAAATCTACCTTTAAATACATTTATCTCATTATCAAACAGGAATGGAGAGTTTTGGTTGATCATATTAACTTTGGAGAATGGTCATTGTGTGGCTTATAACCTCATTAATTATTAAGCAGCAAATTATTTAAAAAGTAAACTGTGGTTTAACAAGACTTCAAAGTTCATCTGAACAACTAGTGATTCATGAACGAGGTTCAAGTTCAGGGGTGGCTCCAGTGCTTTTCAGAAGGAACACAGTAGAGGCATTTTATCAAAGGAGACAGAAATACAGTGAAGAGGGCCTGTGAGTGATTAGCTACACACTTTGCTTAGTCTCTCCCATTGGAAAGTCTAGTTAAATAAGCCACTGGGTACTTCTCATACAAAGTATGACCCTTCTTAAATATAAGAAATGACTCAGTGTTTACTTGTTCATTTATGAAGCCTACTTGGTTTTGTCTGCTCAGGAAATCCTCAGGCCTAATCTCAATCTAAATTTACTTCAATTTTCAAAATAGAAAATTACTTCCTAATTTTCAAAATAGAATTTGTGCCCAATACTGTTATTTACTGAACTAATGACCCCCAGATCTAACTATGACAGTTAAACAAAATGCATCAGAGTACGCAAAGAAATACTCAAGAGGCACAGGAAATGGAGGAGACAGCATATGCCCCAAAGGTACAGGCATCTGAAATGTTAGCTCCTGAGAAGGAGAGCAGGCACACAGTTTGCCTGGCATCAAGCCTAGGACAATGTTCAAGTCAAAAGTAACAAACAAGAACAAAGGGAGAGAGACGCAACCCAACCAACAGCCCAGTGTTCTATGCCTCAACGTGGACATTGAACTTGCGATATTTTGTTTAACTGAATGTCACATTTTCTCCTGAGTACAAAATCTCTGAGAGACTACAGATAGTTAAATTTGGCCTCCAGTTTCTCTAAGAAAAACAAGGTAAGTTGGGGGCGGGATAAGGAGATTGATAAGGTCAGTCTTTATTCTATGAGAATTTCTTCTGCACTTTCCTTGGGAATCCACAATTTAAAAGGTCTAAATCTGACATACATATACAAATAGATCCACACAAATAAAAGTTTTAAACCCTTGCTTGATTAGATTGATAGTATGTATAATAAGTAGACTAACACTAACTTAACTCATTATATCCTAGCTGTTTGGCTCATGGTTCACAGTAGAACAGTCTTCTATTTTAAAAGGTTGTTTGTCTATCTTAAAGATACTCAGATGGAGAAATTTCACTATGCTACATCGTATTATTCAACAGCTTTTCAAATCTTGTTAATACTTATGGCTTGTGATTTCAATAAAGTCTAATTTCTCTTTCTCCTTTGCAATTTGTTTGACTTTAGATGAGACCAAAACACCAATAAGCCTCTCATCCACGACTTCTCTTTAAGCTCACATCTCATTTACTTTTTTATTAGGTGCTTGATCATAATTCTTACCTTTTGTAAAATCACATATGAATTACAAGTGTTGACATAACCATTCCATAAATACCACTCCAGCTTAGAAACTCTCTGTACACAAAAGATAATTCTCTACAGCCTGGAACTCACGGAAGAGTTAACTACCATAGCCAAAGCAACATTAATTAGTTAAAGGTGTCCAAGGGAAACTTTCTTCTCCCTCTGTTAATGCCTGGCTTGACTTTTCTCAGAGGACAACCTTAGGAGCCAGAGACAAATGGTATTGCAGTTCCCATTGTTAAATTGTCATTCTTTTTCTACTTCTCTGAGAACCAGTTAGGTATCTGATAACACAGAGCCACTAGCAATGATCATGCATATACTTTCAATCATGCTGCAGCCTGGATTATGCAGAGTTTAACATGTTAGCTTATTGTCCCATTTTCAACAGGCTGATTGGGTCTGAAAAATGATTATGAAAGGACAAACACCCTTCCGAAGAGAGCTAGCCCTTTCTTCTCACCATTGTCCACATGAACTTGAAGACCTTCAAAGCCACAACAGAGCTTTGAAAACAAAGCATCATTTTTCTTAGCCAGAAATCACGGTTAACTCAAGAGTTCTTATGTCTCTGACTCTGTTTTGTTTTATTCCTGTTTATGTCATAAAAATTTATAATTAGACCTTCGGGTTTCAAAGAGAACACTTTCATTTTAGAACACTATTCAGTTTTTTATTAAAACAATGCAAATGGAGAAGAATTTGCAACACTATGCTCGCATCCATCATCACTATCACCATCATTTCTTCAGCATGTTAGCATATTCCCACTCAGAATGGTACTATGACATTTCCATTTTATGTAATAAACATTAGGACTTGAAGAGATTCTTCCAAAGATACACAGATCACTAATGAGAAAGGCAAGTATTGATCTCAGCTATTTGGCTCCAGGTCCCTTCTTCCATTAAATTGCCCCTTTTGGTTGACTTTCTAACAAAGGTCACCATGAATATAGAAAAAAAAGTAAGAGAAACTTACTATGATAAATTGATACTTTCCTGTAATATTTTTATTACCATATACATCTATGGAAGAACAGTAATAAAAAATATTTCAGCTAAGAGTGGTCACCAAGACTTTAAATGGCTATGGTCTCTATGTATGACTGAGGAGGTGAAAGAACAGAAGGGAAGAGTCTAGAGGTAACAATGAAATGTCATGTTTTTATATGTGGCAGCCACATTTTGAAAAGCTACTTATTTTCAAATAATGTGTAAAATGTCTGACAGTATAGCACATTGTGCAAAGATGAGAAAAATCAGGCATTCACATTGCAATTAAGTGTGTGTTTGCACAGCCCTGCTGGAGGACCTAACAATATTTACAATGCACTGATGCTCTGGTCTAGCAATCCCACTTGCATTGATCTACCCAAGAGATATTACTGTAGATGTAAACAAACACTAATCAAAAACTCTACATTTTTCTCACTTTGTGGAGTAGTGAAGGAGTGAATAAGTACTAACTTATAATATTAGCAAGGTACAGAGTTTAAAAAACAGGATATTATAAAATACTTAAGTGTTGCATTATTATTCAAAAGAATATACATATATGTATATATATATATACATATATACATATATATACATATAATTCAAAAGAATATGTAAGACTTCAATGTTCTTCCATAGACTATTTCCTATTTTGGCTCTTTTCTTATTTCTGTCACAAAAATGTCTAAGAAAAAGCAGTGTACAAAATGAAGGGCTTATAGTTGATCTGTGCAGGGGAGGCATAAAGTGTGAGACATCTAATTGTATTGTGTCCATAGTCAGGAGACAGAAGGAGGTAAATGCTGGCGCTCACCTCATTTTCTCCTTTTATTTGGTCTGCTACGCCAACATTTGGAATGGTGCTGCCTACCTTAGGGGTAGATATTCTCTCCTCAATTAATCCACTCACGAAATTTATCTTCTAGGTGATTTATATCCCATCAAATTACATTGATAAGAGATGCTAACCACATAATCCCTGAGAAAATGTATAATATTTGGGAAAAAATGGATGGAAGAGTGTGTTAATGTTTGAGTCAAAAAGAAGAGTGAACATAAGTAAGGATGTATGTTTTAAATGTACAGAGTATCTCTGGAATAATATGCAAGAAAAACTGATAATTTTCACTGCCTCTGAGAAAGGAGTTGGGCAGCTAAGAAAAAAATCAAGAGAGAATTTTTATTGCCAATTTCATTTATCTCATATATGTTTTTAAATACCTAAAAATAAAACCAATTTGATTTTGATTTTTAAAAAAATTGGCTAATATCATTTAGTATAAAACTGGAAACTTTCAGGCACCATGCTCACAGACAGATCAATAGAGCATCATTATGCATGGGATCTTACTCTGTGATTTCCCAATCAGCTAAAGCTTTAAGATAAGTGGCTTTCAATGATGGGAATGGACCAAAGACAGTTTTAGAATTTCCTGCCAGAAAGACTAAAAGAGTGAAGAATCAGCCTCCAGGAGAGTCTGTGACAAGCCATTTCTGAGTTAAACAGATGAGTGAAATAAAACAGTTCTGTGAGTCAGGTTGATCAGGGCGTAGGATAAAGTCACATGTTCTGATACTATTCTATGGAGAGTAGAGAAGTGACAAGACAGAGAAGAAGCAGGAAGAAAGGAAGTATAAAGGAAATAACGGAGGAGAGAAAAAGACAAATATCTAATATAATAAACTGCACCCTGCCAAGCTATGCTTAAATTTAACAAGAACTACTCACACACTGTTGACTTTGTCAAAACTATAAATGGAATAGGCTTGGAGAATGAAGGCAGGGAGCTAAGCCAACAGAGCAGGCAGAATAAAGAAAGCTAATACAAGAGCAGGAGGAAGTCTAAAGTAAACCTGAGTAGTTTTCAGAGACAGGATATGAAAGAATAAATCCTTATGGCAAGTTTCACATATATCTGACAGTATATGCCTCCTACTGATGTCATGTGTATGGAAAGAAGACAAGCTTAGAAAAGTTTTCCTGTGGCATCTGAGTGTCCTAATGTCTATGTTTTTTTATGCCCCAGTAGGTATGTCTAAGAAAAACTTGAGCCTATTACAGAAAAAATGAATAAAACTTCCAAGTCAAAGTCACTAGTGAGAGAGGTTGAGTTTTCTATGTCTACAGTATGAAGCATGAGCTCAAAGTTCCCACAGGGCACAGCATAGGGCTGCCAACCTGTGAGAGTAGGTTCAGGTTGAGAAAACAAGGGAAAACTGATAATGTGCCAATATGTGTTCACTAGATTTAGTTATACTGTGGCCATACTTAGTGAATATAAAAGTATCTACTAGTCATCCATATGTCACGTGACTTGAAACCTGTAGAATGAACTAGAGTAATTCTGGCACAATCTTAATCACTTAAGGTAAAGGTCAGCAAATCGTGCGCCATGCTCTCATCCCAGCAAACATTCCAATCAAAAAGAACATCTTACCTGCTTTCAGAATGGGATATCTCAGGGTTCATGACCCACCTCAAGCAACTGGAACCATGGCAATAGTCAGTTTCCTCCAGAATTCTCCAGAGAGTAATCCTGATTTTGTTAGTAGACTGCCAGGTCAACCTGGAGTTCAATCCTACATGATGACTGCCAACTCTGTTCTTTTGCATTTTTCTTTTTTTTTAATTAGTTCTAAGCTAAAATCTTTGTTATCAAATATCTTTAAACACATTCTTGGCAGATGAATCAACTACAGAGATGAGCTCAGTTTAACGAAAGATCTTGTTATATATGTATGCTCTGATATGTTGGATGATAGCAACAATGAAGGAATTTATGATATGCTTCCCTAGAAGGATTTGGAAGGCAGAGGCAATAAGATTCAGAATAAGTGATGATAAAATATCAGAGCTGCCAAGAGAGACCCAGTCTTGACAAGGGACTATGAGTAGAAATTCATTGCTTCTTCCTGGTAAGAAATCCTCACCATGAGCTAGATACGATCATTGAAGGGAGGGCCAAAAGGAAACTCTCCCGAAGAAAATTTCATCTCTATCTCAAGACTCCACTCATCCATCACTGTTTTCAACTTCTCTCTTAAGAATGTCACAAAATCCCTTAGAAATATCCACTTCCCAAATTCCTTTGAGCAGATAAACAGGAAATACACAGCCATAATCCAGTATCTTCCCTGAGTCACTTTTCAGAGACCCAATATCCTGTAAAAGAGATGCTAGCAATGTTCCTGAATGTGGATTCAAACTTAACTCATTCAATTCAATATGCCTCCAGTATGAGAGAATCATCAAGCAGAGATTAAAATCTTAAGTGAAGACACTCTGTGCCTTCCACTGATGGCAACAGGAGACAAAGCTGAGGCTTCCTCCCTCCCTATCCCAGGACAATGTGATGTTATTTTCTATACAATGAAACTCTAGGTGAAAATTGGGTAAGAAGCAGCAAGAACCTGTATTCTAGTAAAGAAACAAATGTCAAGTGAGACTAAGCTGTGATTCCTGACAATGAAACCAACAAGAAGATATTCTAACCATTCGTACATGTTTTCTCTCCAAATTTAGTTGCACAGTGTTCTTAAGTCCTTCCATCCGTGTGCCAATAATATGAAAGATGGATTAGGGAAGATAAGCCATACAAAGAAAATGCCTTTGAGTTCTTTTTTATCCCTTAAATATCCATATTTATTGCAGGCTTCTGCATAATGCTTCATTTTGGTTCCAATTTCAACCGTAACAACAGTTCAACACTAAGATCTACTTTAGAAAATGTATTGCATTTACTTTGTGATTCCACATTACTCTGGGTCTATGTCTGCAATCTGTACTAAAGACTACATTTGTTTAAAGAATCTTTTCTCTTTTTAGACAGCTATGGTTCTACTATACTGATAGGCTCTGTGAGGCTAACTATCAGCATCTTAAATGATTACTATGAGACTGAAAAGTAAGACCTCAAATCAAATGTGACCTTCCCACTTAGTAAATGAAGACCAGTTATACTCCTGATGCTGTGATCAAAATGGCTGTAGAATACATCCTCGCTAGGATGTTTTCCTCTCAATGCTGCTTTCTATGGTTCTGAATAGAAAAAGTTCAATCAGGTTTTCCTAGCAAAGGTAATTATATTTATCTCCGATACTGTCTAGGATTGGTCATATGGGATATATGAATTTGGCTTCACAGATAAGCGGGGCTTTAACAAAGAAAACATCTGTTGACATCTTGATTAAATAACCTTCACTTCTTTCCAAGTAAGTCTCAGAAGCCAACACACTCTGGACATGAGACTTTATGCCCTCATGTTCAGTTTCTGTCTTTCTTTCCCTTGTAAGTCAGTGCAAAGAGAAAGAAGAAAAATATCTTCTGATAGAAATCCTCTAACCTTTATAGAATATTCATGTGACTACACATAAGATTCCAATACAGGAAACGTCCAGAAAGGACAAACTTGCAGAAAATGTTCACATCAGTAGTTGCCTAGAGTTAATGGCAGAAGCAAGGTTTAAATACAGATGGCCACGTGAGGAATCTGGTGAGTGATGGCAATTTTCTTAATGTGACCTAGGTGATATCTGCACAAATTTATAAGGCTTAATTATGTGATTGAGTGACTTTAGGGGATGGAGCTTATATCACTAAATGATATTTAAAGCAACAAAAAATTCCAAAACTTCAGGTTTTGGAAATAAGAATGTTTTAATTAGGCTTCTGCCTAATGAAATATTGTGAGAGAAATTTTGCCTAATTAGAAATATTTTAACACAGCAAAATAGGAAATTGCTTAAAATATCTGAAAGTAATGTCATGATATGCATAAAACTTTCTATGAAGTATTTGTTTACATATATTTTTCTTACTTTGTTTTACGTTATAAAAGAATGTTTTTCTAAAATGTGTAGAACTATTTGTCATCCTGATACTATGTCTAAGAAAGAAGGCTGCTCCAGCATCTAAATAATTCTTGTACGATGGAATTAGCAAGAAAATGAAAGATACAAGTTAGTTAGCTTATTATCCTTTCTCTGCTTTCATTCTCCCAGGAAGAGTCTAGTAAAGAAAAAACCAGAGGCCGGATAGCACCATGACTTCTGTGTGTTTGAATGCTTAAATGATTGAATTGCTTTTGATGACTGCTCCAAAGACTACATTTACTTCTTTCTCTACATGCAGAACAGAGTCTGGCAAAGAGAAGTATACAGAAATGCTGCCTCCAGGCAAGGCAATGAAACAGACTGTTTAGCCATCAAGGTCTCTCCTCTCTGTGGATGAAGAACTGAAATTCTCCAAGGAATAGGCCTACTTTTTGGAAGAAGACTACAATCTTGAATTATGTCTTTGAAAGGAGTGGTTTGGGAAAGCTACTCAGCTGGCACCAGACTTCATCTGAAGTAGAAAGAAACTTTTCCTTTGTTTTGAGTCACTAAAATTTTAGGAATCCCTGTTATAGCAGTGAGTATTAATTAGGCCCAGTTGGTACACAAGAGTATTCAATGGATATTTTCCCTTTTAATCACTATGGCCTGTTCTTCGTTTCCATATTTCTTTGTCTTCCTTTCCCCTCACTCTTCACCTATAGTTAATGTTCACTTTTAAGACAGAGAAAGAAAGACAATGAGGCATTTCAGCTTGTATGGTCTTCGGATCTTTTATCAAGGGCTGGGATGCTTGAATGGACAATGGTGAAAATGGTGGATGGTATCTTCCTTTAGAGGAACATAGTGAGTCTATTTGGTTAAAACGTTGCATCATCTTTAAGAACAGGCTTTGCCCACCCTCTCAAATCCACTACAGTGATCAATGCCAGGGAAGAAATTTCAGAGTTGGCAGCCATCTCTAGGTCATGAACTTTGAATTTTTCACCTACAGTTTTGGGTAGTGGAGAAGTGCATGCTGGTTGCTCTAAAGCTTTTTGTTTACCTCAAAGGTTAGTTCCTGAAGACAAAGCACCACCATTTCAATTTTTTTTCAAATGACTTCATGATTCACAGCCCTTTCCTCCCTTTCTGCTTGTACAACAAATGCAAGGAAAGGAGAGAAGGGGCCATCTCCATTCAGGACCATACTCCCGGCCGCAGCACAAAGATTCTTAAGTACTACCACCCCAACCCTCCAACTCGTTACCTCTGGCTCCCCTCAAAACTTGTCAAAAAAAATAAAAGCAATCCAAATAAAAACAGCTCATAAAACCGTGAACAAAATAAAGTCAGTTTTTCTTTTTCTTTTTTTTTTTTTTTTTTTAAGAACAAAATGAAACTTGAGGAAAAACTTACTGGAGTT
This sequence comes from Meriones unguiculatus, assembly GCF_030254825.1. Taxonomy (NCBI): domain Eukaryota; kingdom Metazoa; phylum Chordata; class Mammalia; order Rodentia; family Muridae; genus Meriones; species Meriones unguiculatus. The sequence continues at coordinate 95,282,428 of NC_083355.1, read as the reverse complement.
ACAGTTTATCCTGATACAGTCTAGATGGGGAAAAATAAATGAAAGATGAAATTGCATCCTTCAAGGTAACAGCTGCAGACATCCAAAAACAATCAGTCCACCCTTCCGGGGACAGACACACGCAAGAAATGTGGCCATTTTATATATATATATATATACATATACAATATGTACCAGATTAAGGGTGGGTGTATATGTACAGTATATTAATTAGTAAAGTTGGATACATATATATATACACACACACACATATATATACACATATGTATAGAGATATATACTGGTATACATATATATCCACAATAGACATCAAGACTTTCTTTTTCTTTTTTTTTTTTTTTTTTTTGGTTTTCAAAAATACCCTATTCATTTGTATAAAATATTATACAGTTGTCTTTTGAAATGCTAATTTTGTTAAAGTTATAGAATTAGAAAAATTCTTCCACAAAATAGACATTATATCCTCCTACAATTTATGTCCTTAAAATGACCTTTGAGAGCATTAATGAGAATTTTGAATTAGTATTCCAAATATAATCACCATTCTGACACATTGTATCATTTTTTTAAAAAAAAATATGCCCTTGAAGTTTCACAGAGTAGTATTTAACCCTTTCTCTTTCTAAAATCCAACTCCCTCCACCCTCACTTTCGGTTGGGCCCCAAATACTATAGAATTTTGTGTAGGCATACTTGCACCCTCAGGCATAAGGAAAGGGTTAACACCACCTGGTCATTTCCTGTCATAAAATGGCCACTTGCAAACAACTAACCGCACAAACACCCATCACAGATTTTAGAGAGGTGGGGTCAATCAAGTGTAGGGTACAAAAAAACCCTATAACATTATTACAATTGATTGGCTCTCCTGATTGTTATTGGTTCAAAGGTTCCCAGACCAACCCACTCACGAAACCCATCTCTGTCTTCCTGCCCAAATGCCCAGACGAAATGAAGTGTCTACAGCATTCAGGGAGAAGGCAGGGCAGGCGCGTGTGGAGGAAGCCATGGGTACCTTTGACATTCTGCCTATTTGACCCTGCAAGTCTACATCACAGCGAGAGAAAATCCTTTGGTTTTATCTCTTCAATGGGAAACATGAGAAAGAATTGTCTAATTGCCTACTGACAACCATACTAGGTGTTCTGTGCCAGAAGTCAGAGTAGCTATTCCTTTATTAATCACTGTCTGGCAGTCAGAGGCACATACACTGGGAGTATAATCCCTGAGTATAGTCCATGAGTGTCCATGGGAACTGGGCATCAGTGGCTGAAGAAATCTCTTAGTAACTGTTACTAATCTGCCCAGATAAACCTAGGGTTGGTTCATGAGGGTGGGAATTCCAATCAGGATTTACATAAAGTTGGATATTGAAAGGTCAAAGACAATGATGAGAAAAGAAAGAAAGCTGCAGGGAAACATACCATTTATAAAACGATGTTCTTCTACTGCTTAAGGTTCAGCCAATAGGTTTCAGAGGACTAGTACAGCATAATGCCACCATTTGGAGCCCCCTAATGTGAGCTTTGTTAAGTGAACAAGGGAGATAGGAACTAGTGGCAACCTGCCCAGCAGAATAGAACTATGCTCAGTCTAGTTACAAGCGATTTATAATAAATACCCAGTCATCCTAAAGACAGAGGTAGGCAGCTTTTGTTGTTGTTGTTGTTGTTGTTGTTGTTGCTCCCCAGAAGAACATCTCTTGAAAAAAATCTGGGTTTGGTTTCGTGCGGTTAGGTTTGTCATGTGTCGTCAACCGCAACAGAAAAGTGGGAGCAAACAGCCTTGGAGCAATTGGTACGATCACCAGACAGAGGAGGCCATGCCCCTATGAGGGCTGGAGAGGTGGGCAAGCAGGGAGGAGGGGTGGGACTTGAACTATTGCTTACATCTAACTTCACCCAAAGCTGGAGAAATAAGTCTTTCTGACTCACCAATGAAGAAGGAAGGGAAACGGTATGGGCAGACATGCTTAGGAAAGGGGGAAAGAGGACTGGACCTAAAGCCACCAACCCAAGGACTGCAAACAAGAAAGAGTTTGTCTCTTTGGTTGTGGGAAGCTGAGGATTTCATCATTAGACAGAAGTCTGACATAAGGAGAGGTGGTTCATCTACCTGGTCATGCACATAGATCCATGAAGTCTAAACTGTACCTTTCAATCAATGTGAGAACTTGGGGGTTTCAGGAATAATGCAAATTGTGTTCAAGTGAGAGTATGTTGAATTATTTTATTAGTTTACCTAAAGAATAAGTCCTTTATGGAAACAACTCTTCTCCAGTGTCTTCTTTACAAGTTCCAATGCTACAGTCTTATTGATGAAAGCATGTATTTTTTATTATGTAATGACAAATAATCCAGGAAAATTGATTTGGGGAAGGTCATACCCTTCTTGTCTATCTTCTATAGCAGACAGAGTGCTCTCTCTGACTGAAAAAACCTGCCCAAGTGCATTTGGATATGTATGTATATGTACGTTATTTGTTTTGTTTAATTCCTTTGCTTTATTTCAGTGAAGTGGGAGAAATTATTGTTTTCCATACTGGTGAGTTTTGCGTTGAGTCTGGAAACCATACTGCTTCTAAAATCCATGTGTTGTGTATTTGCAGTTATGCAAAAGCAACAAATGCCTGAAGAAAGACTATCTGGAGAATTCAAATGTGATTGGCTGGATACCTAACACTGCCCTTAGAGTCTTTAGCATGGATGGAGGCTACCAGCACTGTGCTGAGGAAGCCAAAGGTTTTACTGTAAAGAGGCTCAATTTAAACTGAGCACTAAGGCAAAGAGGGATCCCCTATGTGGATATTTCAAAAGTCATTGATATGAATGTTGCCATTAAGATGATTCCATCACTGAATGTAATATAATATACCATAATATAGATCTGTAGAGCCAACACACAACACATCAGAATCTAGCAGTTTAGAAGCAGGGGTTCTCATCTCTGCTACTAACTTCCTACAGAAGTCTCATGTCTACAAAAGCAAAGATTTTAAAAAAAAAAGAAAGAAAAACTTTGCTGATTTAGCTCTTAAAATGGTTGCTAGATTAAAATAAAGCAGTCTTTGAGATCTTTAAATGTGCTTTGATGGCCAAATTTGCACAAGGAGCAAATACTTGTTGATCAACAACCAGCTTAATAACTTTTAAAATCATGCTTCCTGGTGTACAATATCTTGTATGTGGCTGCTAAGGCCACATATGGCTGTCTTTAGAAAATGAAACCTTAGGGAAACTTTAGCTTCCTTGGCATGTAGAAGCTACGTTACGCCAGAAAAAAATGCAACTCAGGTTTACTCACAGGATCTCACATGTGTTAATAATTTGAATGAACTTGAATCTCCTTTATGTGTGCTTTAAAGGTGGAGCAACTTAAAATACAAACGCCCAAGAGGCTAGCCTGAGCTACAGAGAACTCCAGGCTAGCTTTGTCTCCAGAGTGAGACCTTGACTGAGGAAAAGAAATAAAAGAGAGGTTAGTTTGGGAGAGGCAATGTGTGGATGCAAACTGTGCTTGGAGGTGATTTTCTTCTATAGTTAATAGAAAGAAGACATGACTTTGTGACAACGAAGAAATACTTGTGAGAGGGAGCAGGAAAAAACTCTCCCTTTTTTTTGGGAGAACAGTGTTCTAATGACAGTGAGACTCTTTAGGCCAGGTTGTCTCAGCTAATGTATTAGGACTTAGATGGAGTGTGAGTCAACAAATGTCGAAAGGCAAAAGCTGTCCTTTTAAAAGGCTTGGGTTTCAGGATTAGCCACTATTTAAAATAGAAGAGGTGAAAATGGTGCATTATTTAGGAATACATTTAGCATCTATGATTAGCTTGTGTGTGTGTGTTTGTATGTGAGTGTTCGGGAGGTGGGGATAGAGGAGAGAATCTTTCATCTCTTTTTCTCATTGCCCATCTTTTATCCCTTTCTCTGACTTCAGTGTTCCTTGGAAGGTGACAGCTGTCAAGGTTTCCTTCATAGCCTTTATACAACAGCATTTAATGAGTAAAACAAATTGTCTGTTGAAACACAGGAATGCACACCCTGGGATGCCATGGGGCTCATTCTTGATTACATGTACATATCCCTCTTACTTCAAAGGTGACACATGGAAAGATTGTATTTTGCTCTTTGGGGGTGAGCCATGAAGGATCTGATATTCAGTTTTATCTTGTGCATTATACTTTTGGTTTGTTGTTTTGTTTTGTTTTGTTTTCTGCTGTTTTGTCGGAAAAGTAAGTCATAGTATCTGGTTGTTGGTTTTAGGTAATGTAACATGCTTAGTTTGGTTCACTTAAGGTGGGAAGGGTGCTGTGGGAGGGAAGGTGGGAGGGGCAGAGGTATGCCAGTCCCTGCTGGCTTCTCAGTACTCTCTGTTCTCAAGGCTGTTTGCTATGCGGGCCGCAGGCTTTGGGCCTTTGAAGGGTTGAATACCATCTTTTGATTTACCATGGTGGATGGTGAGGAGGACTGAAAACTCAAGACACATACAATAAAAAAGTCAGCAACAGAATAACATTAAAAAGAAAATAATAATCAAATATATATACAAAAACAAGAGAAAACCAAGAGACACACCGAAAACAAAAAGCAGATGAGATTAGACAGAAAAAGTGCACTGTGTCATAAATATTAAAAGCTACAAGTAAAATAAAAACACAGAACTAAATAAGCCACTACTCAAAACAGTTCCATATCCCCAAAGTTTCCATATTTTGGAACTATTATTATTTGACCTGGTAGCAGGTAAGAGTAGTGTCTATTCAAAACCCCACCTTTCAGCCAGGACAACTAGGGTTTTCTATGGTCTTGAACCAGGTGTATTTGTCCATGTCTCTAACAACCCTGTATAAAAGAGTTCTGTATCCAAACATGATTTACAAACCCACATACATCCACTAGCTTAGCATTGTGGATTCAACTAAATCATTAATGCTGACATCATCTGAGCATTTGGCTTTCTGATGAGAGAAAAAGAGCAGAAACAGAGTGTTTACTTCCTTTCAAAGCCAAGAGGTCCCCATTCTCCACTGAAAATAATTCGGATCCAGTAACAAGAGCCTATAGCAGGGAACAATGTGAGGCTGTAAGGTGGAGGATTTCAGTCATATCGACTGTAGATAACTGCAGAGGAAGAATACATCTTTACTCAAAAAATCCACAAATTTGAAAATATCATCATTATTTTTCAGATCTAGGGAAAAGTTAATATGCATGACATAGAGAGAAGAGGGCAGCTAGCAGACATTATGAGGCAGCAGTCTTTAGACCATTATGAGGCAGTAGTCTTTATAATTACTTTATACCAAGTAATTAAGAACACCAGGGAAGAAAACAGGTGTATTATCAGGAGGCACGCCCTCCATACTCAGATGCTGTGAACTTGGAAGACCATTTCCAATGGGATAAAAAAGACAATGTAATCTGCTGTCCTACTAGGAATAAAACTCAGATCTCAGTGACATCAGGACCACCAGAATCATCCATAGAAATAGTCACTATAGAACTAGAAACAATACACAATGTAGCCTTCTCTTACCCACCCTCTCATTTTGCCTCCTCCCCTTCTTGCCCCTGTCATTAGTTTTGACTGTTTTGAGTGGTGACCAGGGCAATGGGTTTAATGAGATTATGACTGATTGATCAAAAGATGGACCAAAGTAGCGTGTTTTACACAAAGCTAAACAATTAAAAAAATCAAGAAAGGAAACTTAGAAAACGAATAATCTAATAAAGAAATCACCACTGTCAGAAACCAAAAAATTGACATCAAACCCTCATGCAGAAACAGGGAGAAGGTATTTGTTGTTGTTGGCTTTTAATCCATGGTCTATTAAACAAGAGGTGAGCAGCTAACTTTCAAAAAACAAAGAACCCAATGAAAATCAGAAAAGAAGGGAAGACAAGCCCAAACAGAATGACAGAGGGTCCTTCATACGATACCTAAGTTAACCATGAGCTTGACACGCCCACCATCCAACTCCAGACGCAGGGTATCTGCAGAGTCCCTGGAGGTAGTGGCTACCAGTAACCCATAGGCTCGCTGTGACATGAAGCGGAAGGACACATCTTCTGCCTCCGTGTGCATTACCATGGGCATGATGACTTTCATATACATACTGCCGTCATAGCTCAGGATGGATGCCTCTGTCAAAAAAGAGAAAGGAGACCATTAGCACAAGGAGCATGGGAATTTGAAGTTCCATTTCCTTATAGTAGAGCCAGCACCAAGTTGATAATTAGGTGACATGAGTTTGATATAACTCTACTGCTGTTGCCTTTTGAATGTGTGCCCTGGAACAAGTCACTTAAGCTCTAGGTCAGTGGTTCTCAACATGTGGGTCATGACTCTTTTGGGGGCCACATATCAGATATCCTGCATATCGGATATTTACATTATAACTGATAACAGTAGTCAAAATGACAGTTAGGTAGTAATGTTGAAATAACTTTATGGTTGAGGGTCACCAAAACATGAGGAACTGTATCCAAGGGTCGTCACAGCATTAGAAAGGTTGAGAATCACTACTCTAGGTCTTTATTCTTTCTTATTCTTTGATTTTTTTTTCATCAATTGCTTTTTACACAATAGTTGTTGACTAACACAAAACAGATTCCGTGGATTCTGGTGCACTTTTTGTTTTGTTTCGGCAATTTTTTTTTTTGTTATGTCTATGCGTTTGGTACTTGCCCAAAGATATTCACAGACCTGTGATGGGCACAATATTGAACACTACTGATGAAAGTATTTTACAAAGTGAAAACATCTACAAAGAGTAGTAATCTGTGCTGTAGACAAATCAAAGGCAAAAAATGAACACCTTAAAACTCTGGGAAATAGTGGAGAGAAAGCTTATAGCTATCACCTCAAATAAACATAAGGGGTGTAGAGCTTTCTGAAATAGGACCACTCAGTGGACAAAACTCACATCCAGTCCATGCCATGGTCTCTGATCATGCAAGGAGTCACAGGAGCTGGTACTGGAGGAGCAAAAACAGTACTGGTACTGTCGAGAATTTCATTCCATTTGTTTTCACATAGAAATTATATAAGGAACAAAGGAAGTTGAAGCACTCTTCATCCCAAAGTCTTGATTTTGGAAACATGAACCCCCACTCACCCATGTCATCAAATATCATCTCAATGTTGTAATATGGGTCTACTTTTTCCCTACGGTCAAATAAGAAAATCAAGGTGCTCAGAGTGAGACAATGTCAGCTCAAAGTGAGACTAGCTATCATACATTGGATACCGTGTCTAGGCACTATTTTTATTCTTTACCATAAACCTCAAAACACAAGTTTGTTTAGTCATCCCTTGACAAATATCTCCAGACAGCATAGTAAAGAAAAATCGCTCTCACTCCTATGAAGCTAGCCTATCTCTAGATTCAGTATTCCATCCTGAGTATGTTCTTCATTAAACATCCAATTATCACATAGTTGCTACTTATCTGTGGTCAATACGCAAGTGAAACTGAAACCCTATGCTAAAGGGAGACCCAGTAGGTTCAAATAACCATTTACAACAAAAAAATGCTTAAACACCAACTGTAATACATAGCTACAAGCAACATCTGGAGGAGGATGAATGTGAGCTGCAGATAACTAAGGCATGCAGAGTAGGATCTGAGCAGGCCTTGTGGGCAGGAGGGTTGTAATGAAAGAAATGATAACATCAGATCTCACACAAAATAAATAATATCTCTACAAACAAAAAGGAAAGAAAAAGAGGAATTCTAAGATAATAATGAATTACTCAATTTATAGCAGTTACATTGCTCTATCTACAGGTTTTATACATGTGGATTCAAACAACCATAAATAGAAAATGCTTGAGAAAAGTCATCTGTGCCAAACAGATGCAAGTGGATAGAATTGCTTTCTTGGCATTATCTCCTATACAACAAATCATAACAACTACTTCCATAGCATTTACAGTCTATTAGACATTGGTAACATCTTAGAAACTATTTAAAATATGGGGGAGTATATGTGGAGGTTATATTCAAATGCTGCATTCTTTCATATTGCTTGAGAAATCGGAGTTGCTGTACTTAAAGATCTAGGGCCAATGAGCCACAAACATTAAGGAAGGGTTTGCCTCTTACTTGTAAAATGTAGCTTGAGTCTGAAATAAAATTAATAGATCTTGGGAGGACCTTGGAAGTAAGTAAACAGTTGCGAATTTATGATGATTTTTGGATCCATTTATTAGTGTGTTGCATACCAAACACTTTTCTAAATGTTGAAAGCAAAGAAAGGAAACAAAGACTCCCATTTATAAGTATGGAAAGAACTGAAGGAAAGAACGATAAGATGTAGGCAGGCCACAAGAAAGATTCTGAAATTGTTACAACCCTACCACATTTACACAACATACTAAAGGTCTTCTGAAAGTAATGTGAAGGCACCCACGCATTTCTGGAAAGCAACATAGCTCATGCAGAGCCCATACCATCTAAAACTATTTATTATGAATTAAAAATTCCAAAGGGATCATAGAAAAAAATGTGATGGTTATAAGAACTATCATAATACAAGGAAGTCCTGTTAAAATAATAATGTTAAATGGTGTTAATAATATTAAAATAATGATGACCTGTTATAGAGAGGAATCATAATCTAAGTTAGCACATGCTCCAGGTATGAAAGAAAACATATCTCCCAGAGAGGCAAAAAAATCAGAAGATCAAACATAATATCCAAAATTTATTTAGAAGTTGATAATTTTCATGCTTCATATGACTATGCATCTATAAAGAAGTCACTTAATCCTTAGAAAGATCATGAAAAAGACATTATTATATTTTATGTGAATACCAGATCACACAGCTAATCCACAGAAGACCTGGGGGACTCAATGTAGCCAGTAGAATTCTTGAGCCTGTGTGCTAAGCCATCTCCCAAACTGCAAAGAACTAAGCTAGGAACACATCATATTTCTAGGTATCAAAGCATAGCTATGCTACTTCATGGCAGAATGTGGCATTCTGCGTGTGCAAGTATGAGCGTGTGGATGCATATGAGCGTGTGTGTATACTTATGCCATTATTCATTCACACATATTATTCATAAATACCCAATTTACATAAGCAAATATATTCTAAATAATCCATTGTCAAAATAAATATGCAGTGATTTGTGTAATTATGAACCTCATTAATCATCATTGTGCACCCTCTATACACAACAATTTAAATGCAGGTTTTTCTTCAAGACATATTAGGATGCTAACTGACTCATAAAATGAGTGGTTTTGAGGGAATGAGGGAGGGGGATACAGCTGGTATACAAAGTAAATAAACTATAATTAATATAAAAATATTAAAATTTAATTAAAAAATGAGAGGTTTTGATACATTCAACTTAAATATATTTCAAAATCAATGGCTCTTCTTTTCCCTCTGAGACTCTGTAGTGCTAGAACATAAGTGTGAGTGTTCTATCACTATTAAAAGCACCACAGTGTAAGTATCAGGTGACCATGGAGTAAAACAGCTTTTGATTTAAAATAAAGTGTGGGTCTCAGTCTATATCTTTTTTTTTGAAGTGTTGCATATTCTATTATTAACATAGCGTTTTCAGTGGGTGGATGTTTATCAATGAAATATTTAATTCAGGAGTCAACTGAGACTAAATGTGTCCTATAGGTTCATATTAATTTGCTTAAGAAATTTTAGGTACAAAGAGAGCCAGGACTAGAATTCTATTTGTGTGTATGTGTGTGTGGGTTATAAATCTATAAAGAAAAGTGACTCAATCTATAATTACATCATATAACTGAGGATTGGGAAATTACATCACAAAGTGACTATATTTTGGTACTTAAAAATTGTCCCTGGATGGTACTTTGATCCTCCCTTTAACAGAATTTTAATTCATCCAGGAGGTATAGCTTTGTATGTATCAGTGAATGTGTTTGTACATGGCTCTGATAAGGAAAGACCCGCCTTGAACATGTTCAGAGTTATGTCATGGACTAGGGTTCTGGACTGAGTTAAAGCTGATTAACGGCAAGCATCTCTCTTTGCTTTCTGGATTAGAGAATTTGCAAGCAGTCCCCCATGCTCCTGATAGCCTTGCCTTCTTAACTATGATGTACTGGTCTACCTTCTCATACTGTGCACCAAATAAATCCTTCCTCTGTAAGTTCCCTTTTGCCGGGAAGTGATCACAGTGATACGGAAAGCAATTAACAGTCTCCCTCTATTTTATCTCTTTTCAATTCTTTACTACATCCTTTTGTCTTCCTTGAATGTATTATAATATCTTATTTTAATTCCTTTAATGATTTTAAACTATGCTTTCTGGGCTATCTTCTTAGTAATTGCTAGGGGCTTTATCTGGTACATCTTAATAATGAGATTCTATCTAATCTTTATACTAACTTAATTCTAATAAACTATATAGGTTTGTTTTGTAATTCTGAGGTCCAAACACACTCTACCCCTGAACTAAATTCTCAGACCAAGATATGGAAACCTTACTTCTACACGACTCTCTTACCTTGTCCCAATTTTTTGCTATGATTCATATTTCACATGTGTATATATTAGTATGTGTAATATATATCAGACACAATAATACATTTTTATAGTTATTGCCCTATAAAACTTATGTCATTCTAAGAAGCTAAGAGGAAGAAGGAAAGCTCAAATATGTTCACTAAGTTTTTCTTTTAATTAAGCTTATTATTTACTGTTCTTAGCTTTTCATTTCTTCATTTCTTTCTGTAGATTGAAATTAACATCTGTTGTCATATCTTTTTTCAAATATAGCTTCATTCACTTGGCTTTATTTTCAAATATATGGCAATTCTATGTGCTAGAGCCACAACAATATAATTTGAAAGATATTGCCTTATGCACTTAGCTTTTTAAATCAGTAAGAGAAAGAAAAGATGTGTAATTACAGTCTTTTCTAATTAGATGCATAATCACTTTTAGTAGAGTTCTATTTTTCTATGTAAATTCAAAATAACATGTATTTTAACTTTCTTTGAGCCCCAACAAATTCTTAGCTGTGATTGCAAAGAAAATGCTTTAAGGATAAATTCTATTGTTTTGCTTATTGACAGATATTTCACCTTCATTTTCCAGACAACATTGTTATATTAGGTGATAGTTTCTTTTCATCAACTTTTTTGGGTACCAGGCTATTGGATGGGGCTGGCCTCGAACTCACAGTTATCCACCTGCCTCTGCCTCCCCAAGTGCTGGGATTAAAGGCATACCAACACACCCAGCAGGCTAAGATATTTTTATTTGATTGTAGTATATAAATATATAAAATATACAAACAATAAAATATTTATTGACAATAACATGAAGAAATGTATCTTAATATAATATCTGGTACACATATAATTTTACCATTTATTAAATCCAAAAGTAAATTTGCATCCTAATAAAACAGTTGCACTTTTTATTTTCATATTAAAAATTATATTCACAGCTGAGTATGTGATAATATAAGATATAGAGCATCTCCAATATTTTTGAATTGATCAATATTTTGACTTTATAATCACCTATGATGTGAAAGGTACTTTGTATGAACAAATATTATGAAATAGGACAAATAAAGTTCAATCAAGGGCATTTTCAGTTGTAAATGCTGTTCTAATTCCAAGCCTCACATTGTGTAATGATTTTTTTTAAATATTCTACTATAACATATACAAAATTGATACTTGTGTGCTGAGGAATGACAGTAGAAAATATTAAAAGGTTTGTTTTCTATAATTAAATAGTCATATATTTAAGAGCAGGAGATACCGTAAATACAGAAAAAAAAACATTTCAGTTCATAATAAGTAATTGTTTTCACTCCACTAGAACCAAAAAATCTGGGCACAGGGGTCTTTTCTGAGACTGATACTCCAACCAAGGACCATGCATGGAGATAACCTAGAACCCCTGCACAGATGTAGCCCATGGCAGTTTAGTGTTCAAGTGGGTTCCATAGTAATGGGAACAGGAACTGAACTGTCTGTGACATGAACTGATTGGCCTGCTCTTTGATCACCTCCCCCTGAGGGGGGGGCAGCCTTACCAGGCCACAGAGGAAGACAAAGCAGCCAGTCCTGATGAGATCTGATAGACTAGGATCAGAAGGAAGGACAGGAAGACCTCCCCCATCAGTGGACTTGGGGAGGGACATTGGGTGGAGAAGGGGGGGAGGGATTGTGAAGGGAGATGGGAGGGAGCTACAGGGGGGATACAAAGTGAATAAACTGTAATTAATAAAAATTAAAATTATAAAAGTAATTGTTTTCTATTTGAGCTGACTAATTCTGGGCAGCATTTGTTGGGGCTGCATAGCACAAAGACATACATGTGTGAAGTATGCATTCTGTGTGTTCAGAAGCACGGCTGCAGTGAAGTTCTATGATGCATCATGAATAAGTTCTTCTGGAAATATCTTAGATTTGTTATGTCATTAATTTTTAATTAATGGTTGGCCATTAATGTATTTGAAAGACTCTTACTATTGTCAAATTTTACATCATGATGAGTTACATGAGGCCCTAATGGAGTCATGATGCCTAGTTTAAGAAGCTGGGCCCCATTTGATGACTCACTGTTATCTTGTTTTCCTTCAACTCTTCAAATTTAGTTTCTCTTAGATCTTTGGACACATGTATCACATTGCCATTGTAGTCTTCACTGGTAAAATTCAGTGCTCATGTCCCTGAAGGGCATCCTGTCACTTGTCCTTATCTCTGTGTATGTATCTCACTGTACTGTTTCTTTGTATATCCGATAACACATCATTATAAATCTGGATACTGACCCTACAACCATCAAAGCCGTTCTTGTTTATTTAGAGACTTGAATGTGTGAATTCTGAGTTCTTTTTTCATAGTGGTGCACAGTGACATCCCTGCTGAGGCACTTCTCCATTTTGCTGTTTGGCTTGCCTCCCTCACTGTTATTCCAAGATCAATATAAGCCACTTTCTGGTCAAATATAGACTTAAGCCTCTTTAGTGAATTTGATTTTTATCCATTATCTAATTGAATATGTGTGACTTGGAGACTGCTTTCAGGAAGTGTATGATTTTGTCTCATATTTAGCCAGAGACTAGTGACTTGGCAACGGTTCCTCTGTCACTAATAGAACTGTAGTTTGAGGTAAAGTGCAGTTTTCAGTCTTCCTGACCATCAAGGCTGAATGCTTTTATTTTTAAAGCTTGTCTTCAAGGAGTAGACTCTGGGTAAGAGCCGTCTATTATCTACCCAAAAGAACATACTTAAGGGCTATGAGCCAATAGGATATCCTGAGGGTGCATTCAGTTCTGCCCATGTGCTCTTCTGATTACCCTGGGTTGGGTGTAAAATAGCTGTGTAATCACAGCAGTATTTCATAGCTTCTTAATCCATCAGATGTTTATAAGTTAGAATGAGCTTTTGGGTGGTCTGTCACTTTGCTCATTGTCTCTGGTCCTACTGAGATACCTGCTGATTCTGAGCTGCTTGCCATTGAAAGACTATGCTGCTTTACAAAAGCTCTTATCCATAAGTTTTCTAAGCCCTGTCCCAGATATCATACCACACCCCAGCTGCTTGCAGAAGTAACAACCTAATTATCTCTGAATGATGCTTTCCTTGTAGGCATAGACTGTAGAAAGACAGTACATTAGTAGTTCTTAACCTGTAGGGATCATTTATCAGATATCCTGCATATCAGATACTTACATTATGATTCATCACAGTAGCAAGATTCCAGTTATGAAGTAACAACAAAATCATTGTGTGGTCTGGGGTTACCACAGTATGATGAAATGTGTGTATAAAGTCACAGCATTAGGGAGGTTGAGAGCCACTGTGGTTGTTCTTCCAAGCTTGCCCTTCTTACACAGAACATCTTTCTCATGAGTAGGCGGGGCCAAAGCCAACTGTAGCCCTAGCAGTATTGGCTTTCCAGAACTGACATGCATATTCTGTTCTAAGACAAGGGTCTGATAGATGTAGTCCCAACTTCTTGGTTGTAATTGACCAAAATACTGTCTTTGCAACAACAAAACCAGGGGAAAGTAAAAGGTTCCAATAGTACATTACTTTGGGGATAAAACTGTAACCTTGGGAAACGATAGAGAAGGGAGCCATTGTCCTTTCTTCTTAGTGCAGACACCTAGAAATAAAGCTTCCATAACAAGAAACAGAGCATGGTGAAGATGCAAGCAAATTGTGGTTTACACACCACGACTCTTGCTACTGAGAATTTATATATGTGTATGTGTATATGTGTGTGTGCGTATACAGCTGACTTGTGTATATATGTATGTGTGGGTACAGCTGACTTGCATGTGTGTGCATTAGCTTGAAAGTGAGATTATGGAAGCAAATGTCTTTTCATCTTCTGTTGCTCTCTTCTGTATTTTCTCGAGACAAGTTAACTCACTTGGAGCTCACTAGCTAGTCTGGACTGGCTGTCCAGTGAGTTCCAAGAAGCCTCCTCCTCTCTCTGTCCTCTACCATCCCCCACAGCACTGGGATTACAAAAGAACACTCACTGCCATGCCCAACTTTTCTATGACTGTGTTTTCGCAACTGAAATCCTATTAAATCTCTCAGCAAAATATTCATTTGATATTTTTTTATTTTTTAAATTCTTTATTAGTTACACTTTATTCACTTTGTATCCCTCCTGTGGTTCCCTCCCTCCTCCTGTCCCAATCCCTCCCTTCCCCCACCCGCTGCATGCAAGCCCCTCCCCAAGTCCACTGATAGGGGAGGTCTTCTTTTCCTTCTTTCTGATCCTAGTCAATTAGGTCTCATCAGGAGTGGCTGCATTGTCTTCTTCTGTGGTCTGGTAATGCGGCTTCCCCCTCAGGGGGAGGTAATTAAAGAGCAGGCCAATCAGTTCATGTCAGAGACAGTTCCTGTCCCCGTTACTATGGAACCCACTTGGACACTGAACTGCCATTGGCTACATCTGTGCAGGGGTCTTAGGTTATCTCCATGCATAGTCCTTGGTTGTAAAAGGGTTAGGCTAACTTTGTAACCTGTATGTCTTCTAAAGCCTATAGTTTTGAGTTTTAGGTCCAGGTTAAGCTAAAGCCTCTTAGTACCTTTCCAGAGAATGAAGGAATGTGACCCTATCTGTGAGGACAGATATAAAAAAAGGCAAGCAAGCAATGACCTTCACTCAGCAAAAGAAGGACCAGACCCTTGTCTTTGAGATAGCGTTTCTTAGCAATGAACCTAGACTTCTTCTGAGTAGCTTTTGACTTCCAGCCAAAAGTCTGTAGCCCCTAATCTTCAAGAATGAGCTAACCACCCCCACCTTCAATTGCAGCTGCATCCACACTTGGCAGGACTGGCCAAGCTTGAGCACCTAAGACTAACCAATTATCTTACTTTATAGCTTCCTCATCCAATCCTAAATTGCCAAGACTGCAACTTCAAATCTCCCTCAATTTTTCTTTTAAAAACCTAAAGGCCTTTGTCTCCCGGTGCCACTCTTTGCTGACCGGCAGGGGTGACCCCATTGTGCAATGGTTAATAAACCTCTTGCTTTTGCAACGAGTCTTGGTCTGTGGGAGTTTCTGGGAAGGGCGAGATCTTGAATTACTGAGCTGTGAGACCCCAGGTCTTACAGTTGGTGTATCAGTCTCAGGAAAGACCCCTGTGCTCAGATTTTTTGGTTCTGTTGCTCTTCTTGTGGAGTTCCTGTCCTCTCCAGATCTTACTGTTTCCCCCTTCTTTCCTAAGATTCCCTGCACTCTGCCCAAAGATTGCCCATAAGTCTCAGCATCTACATTGATAGTCTGCAGGGAAGAGCCTTTCAGAGATCCTCTGTGTCAGGCTCCTGACTCGTTCCCTCTTTTCTCCTTGTTCTGATGTCCATCCTCTTTGCCTTTCTGGATAGGAATTGAGCATTTTATCAAGAGTCCTCCCTCTTGATTAATTTCTTTAGGTGTACATATTTTAGTAGGTTTATTCTATATTGTATGTCTATATGAGTGAGTATATACTGTTGTGTGTCTTTCTGCTTCTGGGATAGCTCCTGTGGTTCCCTCCCTCCTCCTGTCCTGGGATAGCTTCAGGATGATCTTTTCCAGATCCCACCATTTACCTGCAAATTTCATGATTTACTTGTTTTTTATTGCTGAGTAATATTCCACTGTGTAGATGTACCACAATTTCTGTATCCATTCGTCCACTGAGGGGCACCTGGGCTGTTTCCAGCTTCTGGCTATTACAAATAAAGTTGCTACAAAAATGTTTGAGAAAATGTCCTTATTGTGTACTTGAGCCTCTTTTGGGTATATACCTAGGAGTGATATAGCTGGATCTTGAGGAAGCACTATCCCTAGCTGTCTGAGGAAGCGCCAGATTGCTTTCCATAGTGGTTGTACAAGTTTACATTCCCACCAGCAGTGGAGGAGGGTTCCCCTTTCTCCACAACCTCTCCAGCATGTGTTGTCACTTGAGCTTTTGATCTTAGCCATTCTGATTGGTGCAAGGTGAAATCTTAGGGTCGTTTTGATTTGCATTTCCCTGATGATAAAGGACATTGAACATTTCTTTTTTTTTTTTTTTTAATTGGGGTTTCTTGGATAAATGCTTCCTTAATGGATCTTTTTTTATTTTTTTTTCAATGCAGTTTATTCAGGAACATTGAACAATCCTTGGACCCCGGGGAAAGCCAGCCCACAGCTTAAATAGCCTCTGGGTAGCCAACCCAGGCGTGCCACGGGGGCAATGCAGATAGGTCCACATACATTTCTTTAAGTGTTTCTCTGCCATTTGATATTCCTCTATTGAGAATTCTCTGTTTAGCTCTGTACTCCATTTTTTTAATTGGATTATTTGATTTGTTGCTGTTTAACTTCTTGAGTTCTTTATATATACTGGATATTAGTCCTCTGTTCTGTTCAGGAAGTTGTCTCCTCTTCCAATGAGTACAAGGCTCATCCCCATTTTTTCTTCTAACAGATTTAGTGTGTCTGGTTTTATGTTGAGGTCTTTGATCCACTTGGACTTTAATTTTGTGCAGAGTGATAGATATTCTATCTCATAGCAATTTTTGGAGATTTTAAGAATGTATATTTAAATTTTCATTTTTTACAGGTCTTACAAGTTCCTCAATCAGCCATTCTAATGTCACCCTAGTATGAGCTATTATAAACATTTCATATATTTTCCTACAGAAAAAAATTTACTTTCATTTGTCATAGTAGGTCCATTTCTCTCTTTCCACTGGTATAAACAACATTAGCAGCAAGTTTTATCTTATTTTCATATTATTTTACTTTTATATGATGTTTATGTTCTTCAGTCTCAATGACAGAGTGCTTCATACTCTGTTCTTCTAGCCAGCAACACAGCTATATACCTGTCCCTTCCCCCAAATAAAAATAAAGGGGGTTGGCATAGGAATATCGAACAATGTGATAGAACTTAAAATGTGTTCTCTCCATCCTTGTGTTAAACACTCTAGAAAGAAATTGGTTCTACCTTGTGAATGTATTTTTTACCTACACAAAATTTGAATCCCCTCAGAGAACAATTCTCCATAGCATGCCATAAACTAATGTGAGAATCATGAGATCCTCAATATTTTTTTTGTAAATTTTCCATTCCCTTTTAAATAAAAATCAAAATAAGAATTTTTAAAAGTAGTTCATACTACTTTTTTATCTAAGAGATGAGATATAGACATAGGTAAGAAAAACTATATAAATCTTCCAAATCATGGCACCAAGCTGTAACCATCTTTAATAGTCGGTGATTTACTCCAGGTGTTTTTCAAAGCATATAAACACAGGAGGATAAACAGGAAATCGTTTAAAGATGGATATATATATATATATATATATACATACATATATATATGCTATTTTAATTAAAATGAACTTTAATCTTCCTGAGGTTAACACAATTTTAAAAATAAAAACTTTAAGTGATGTACTTTAAGAGGTATTATTTCCCAAGAGAACTCACTAAAATTTACAAAAGGTATTATTAAAAAAAAATGTGCGAAGATTGATGACATTGTTTGAACTCAGCCTCCAATCACAGGCGATGAAAAGGGAGAGTGTTATTCTCTTAGGTTTCCTCCTTCAGCTCTGAATGCTGGCTGTGATTTTTTGTTATTTGTAGCACATGGTGTGAATGAAATGGGGCGACACAAGTCTACACGTGTCATGCAGGTGTCAAGAGAAGTCTATTTTGGTGGCTGGCCTGTACTGTCCTGAATGTTCCGAGCGGTGAATGTGAGCATTCAGGATTCAGGTGCATGGTGTTAGTAAATTAACGTAGACAACAGGCAAGGTAATGTACAGAAAATGCCTGCTTTCCTCTGTGGGGTCTGGAGCAGAACTAACTGGAGTCAGGCAAGCAAGCACAGTGCAGCTTCATGACTGACCTTCCATAAAACCTCTGAACTCCAGGTGTGCATCTCTGGATGTCAGCGCTTTGTACAAGCTGTATTTTCTACAGACCATCCCACAAACCGCTTATGTTGTCATAAAATAATGCCAGGAAATTTAGATGCACTCTATGACCCAAATATGAAAAAAAAAATTATTGGTAACTTGTCATTCTTCATGTACCTTTCCCATTGCTGACTCTTCACTTAAGTTTTGCAATAATAAACTCCAACAGCAAACCTATCAGCCTTGGCATCTTGGAGTGCACCTGGAAATTATTCAGTGCACTATTTTTTTTTTCTCATTGTGATAGAACACATTCCATGAGCAGCCTAAGAAGGAAAATGTCTGTTTTACCTCATGGTTTTAAATGGTGTGGCTTACTCTAGAAAGGAAGGCTAGTGGCAGGCACACGAAGCAGCTGTCACGTGGTGGTAGTGAGCCACAGTCAGATGCAGACAGTGATGAGTGCTGGGGCTCAGGGATTTTTCTTCGTTTTTTGCTTTTTATTCAGCCTTTGGTGCAGCTTTCAAGGTGGGTTTCCCTCCCTACTCAGAAGTGTGTCTCCTAGGTGATTCCACTGAAGATGACAATGATTATCATATTCTTACTGAACATCATTTGGAACCTCTGAGATATACATATATTTCATTTATATTTATAATGGATGAATCACATGTCTGCTGTGGATTTAAATAATTATTATTATTCTCACTAAGATTTTCAGGGTCAATAGTTCCACTTCAAGATATAGTTTATACCTTACATGTTTTTATTAAATGTCTTTTAAAACTAGAACTCACAAATGCTCATCACCTGAATTTTTTCAGGGATGTGAATATTTGTCTATGCATTTCTTCTTTGGGTTACATTATGATTTTCCATTACGTCTGACATACTTTATTTCAAAAAGAACTGAACAATCATTAATTTATTATACTTGGACTTATATAATTTCAGCACTAGTGGTAAGAAATTAAAAATTGTTTGCAGTTACCTAAGAAATATTATTTTGATATAATAGCAAAATCAGTAACTAGCTCAGGTAAGAATACTATAAAAATGACATTTTGACACCTCAGATAATTTTTTCCCTTCCCTTTATGTTTTTTGTTTGTTTGTTTTAAATATTGTATTAAGGGTCAAACACAGTGTCTTATGCATGCTCGGCAAGCATTCTAACAGTGAGCTAAATCCCCAACTATATGATCAGTTCTTTTTTAATTTTTTTATTAATTACAATTTATCCACTTTGTATCCCAGCTTTAGCCCCCTCCTGCATCCCCTCCCAATCCCATTGTCCCTCTCTCTTCTCCTCCGTTGCCCTTCCCCCAGTCTACTGATAGTGGACTCCTCCACTTCCATATGACCCTACCCTATCAGGTCTCATCAGGAGTGGCTGCAATGTCTTCCTCTGTGGCCTGGTAAGGCTGCTCCCTCCTCAGGGGGAGGTGATCAAGAGCCATCCACTGAGTTCATGTCAGACACAGTCTCTGTTCCCCTTACTAAGGAACCTACTTAGACATTGAGTTGCCATGGGCTACATCTGTGCAGGGATTCTAGGTTATCTCCATGAATGGTCCTTGGTTGGAGTATCAGTCTCAGAAAACAATCCTGTGTCCAGAATTTTTGGCTCTGTTGCTTTTCTTGTGGAGCTCCTGTGATGTCCCTCAGCTGAGGAATGGATACAGAAATTGTGGAACATTCACACAATGGAATACTACTCAGCAATTTAAAATAAGGAAATTATGAAATTTGAAGGCAAATGGTGGGAACTAGAAAAAATTATTCTGAATGAGGTGTACCAGAAGCAGAAAGACACACAAGGTATATACTCACTTCAAGTGGATATTAGACATATAATACAGGATAAACATACTAAAATCTGTACACCTAAAGAAGTTAAGCAAGAAGGAGGACCTTGGGTAAGATGCTCAATCCTCATTTAGAAAGTCAAACGGGATGGACATTTGAAGAGGGAGAAAACTGGAAACAGGACAGTAGCCTACCACAGAAGGCCTCTGAAAGACTCTACCCAGCAGGGTATCGAAGCAGATGCTGAGACTCATAGCCAAACTTTGGGCAGAGTGCAGGGAATCTTATGAAAGAAGCGGGAGATGAAAGATCTGGAGGGGTCAGTAGCTCCACAAGGAGATGATTCATTCTTACACTGAAAAAAAATTTCCAATTTAGTACTATGTCTTTGTTAAAATTTTCCTTCCTTTGATAGTCTGCAGGGCAGAGCCTTTCAGAGGCCCTCTGTGGAAGGCTCCTAATTTGTTTCCTGTTTTCTTCTTCTTCTGATGTCCATCCTCTTTGCCTTTCAGGATAGGGATAGCATTTTAGCCAGAGTCCTCCCCCTTGATTAGTTTCTTTAGATGTACAGATTTTAGTAGGTTTATCCTATATTACATGTCTATATGAGTGAATATATACCGTGTGTGTCTTTCTGCTTCTGGGATAGCTCACTCAGGATGATCCTTTCTAGTTCCCACCATTTACTTGCAAATTTCATGATTTCCTTGTTTTTCATTGCTGAGTAATATTCCATTGTGTAGCTGTACCACAATTTCTGTATTAATTCTTCAGTTGAGGGGCATCTGAGTTGTTTCCAGGTTCAGGCTATTACAAATAAAGCTGCTACAAACATGGTTGAGCAAATGTCCTTATTGTGTACTTAAGCCTCTTTTGGATATATGCCTAGGAGTGGTATAGCTGGATCTTGAGGAAGTGCTATTCCTCGTTGTCTGAGAAAGTGCCAGATTGCTTTCCAGAGTGGTTGTACAAGTTTACATTCCCACCAGCAGTGGAGGAGGGTTCCCCTTTCTTCACAACCTCTCCAGCATGTGTTATCACTTGAGTTTTTTATCTTGGCCACTCTGATGGGTGTAAGGTGAAATCTCAGGGTCGTTTTGATCTGCATTTCCCTGATGGCTAATGACATTGAGCATTTCTTTGTTTCTCTGTCTTTTGATATTGCATGGAATCTTATGAAAGAAGTGGGAAATAGTAAGATCTGGAGAGGACAGGAGCTCCACAAGGAGAGCAACAGAACCAAAAATCTGAGCACAGGGGTCTTTCCTGAGTCTCATACTCCAACCAAGTATTATGCATGGAGATAACCTAGAACCCCTCACAGATGTAGTCCATGGCAGTTCAAGGGGGTTCCATAGTAATGGGGACAGGGACTGCCTCTGTCATGAACTGATTGGCCTGCTCTTTAATTACCTCCCCCTGAGGGGAGAGCAGCCTTACCAGGCCACAGAAGATGACAATGCAGCCACTCCTGATGAGACTTGATAGACTAGGATCAGAAGGAAAGAGAGGAAGACCTCCCCTATCAGGGGACTTGGGGAGGGGCATGTGTGGAGAAGGGAGAGGGAAGGTAGGATTAGAAGGGGAAGACAGGGGGGTTATTGGGGGATACAAAGTGAATAAAGTGTAATTAATAAAAATTAAAATAAAAAATATTAAAATTGAAAAAAAATTATCCTCCCTACTCCTCACATTTTTTTCCAACAAAGTCAGGCTGTAGTCCAAGCTGGTTCCAAACTCAGTATGGAGCTCATATTGGCTTAAAACTTACAACAATCCTTCTGTATTAGCCTTCAGAGTGCTGGCACACTTTAATTGATTAATTTATGTATATATGTATTTATTTATTTATTATTTATTTGTCGTGTGTCTTGATGTGTGTTTGCATGTGTGCCAAAGCACCATTGTGGTAACCAAAATACTGTTTTGAGGAGTTTGATTTCTCCTTCCATCTTCATGTATGTCCCAGGAATTAGACCTGGGTTGCCAAGCTTGTTGTATACACTCTGAATCTTGTGATTGTTGGTTTGTTCTGTTTTTCCTCTGTGTGTTCTAGGTCTTTCTTTTTATGAAGGTATTCATCTCTTTTCCTGCTTTTCAAGAATCTTCACAATATTTTCCAACATTTTCTCTCTAGCAACACTTTATTATCCAGACTTTCTTTGCCTCATTTTGTTGTGAAACATTTCAAGTCAGTTATGATTCGGTGTTTTGAGGTTTACCTGTGAGTTACTGTGCCATTACTAAACTTTCTTAAGTTTTTTCTATTATATGAATATGTTAGAGAACATGGTTTTCAGAGGTTTTTCTGTTTCAATTTGCCTCATGAAATCATTTACATTCTAAGCAATTTTCCTTTCTTTGGTTTACTTTCTCCTATTTTTTTTATCATTTCTTCACCTCCTTTTTTTCTTCATTATACCCACAAGGCTCTGTCCAGAGAGTCTAATTTTTCTAACAAGGTTTTTGGTGATTTGTGGATTCCTAGTACCATCTTTAGCTCAGTGGATATTATAGTAAGGTCTATGTTTTTTATTCATTTTGGTCAGTTTTCTGTGTGTTTGTTTTGCTTTATCTTGAGAGATGGCAGAATAAGGGAATGTAGTAAGAGGAAGAAATTAAAAACTTAGACAAAGCTCCATGTACCCTCAGTTAGTTGTCTGGACTTCACTGTGTGACCATTTGTAGATAAGTTCCTGCTTCATAAGTCACCACACCCCATTAAAGAGTGCATGCTAAAACTACATGGGAATACATTAGGACTGTAAAGTCCTGGTTACTTCTCTTTTAATTCAGAGTCCCACTGCCTGCCTGATATGTATATTTCTCTTGCATAGCCATTTTCACAAGTCTTCAGTTAAAGGTGGAACAAGAGATTTATATGTAAATTTGCTTCTTACATACAGCTATCACAGGGACAATTCTTAGCACGTTTACCAGCCACATCGTCTACTAGGAACACAGATGGACTTGACCGAGCTTCGTCATGCTTGACCATTCCTCTTTTTGTTGCTTCGGAATCATCTGGCAGCATTGTACTTTCCCAAATGTAAGGCAATGGATATTGTCCTTTCTTTGCTGGAGTTAAACATGAGTTGTTTGGGATGCTCTTATTTCATTTGAAGGAAAAAGCTCCTGGAATAAAACACTCCTTCCACCTTCTCACTCTCTTCTTTTTTTTTTTTTTAACTCAAATTAGTGCATAGGGAACCCCAATAATGTAAATATATATCTGTAACCGTTTTAACCATACTGTAAGCTGGTGTTTTAGATGTGACAAAGTTCTTTTATAAAACTTATTTTATTTTTAATTGAAATATAATTACGCCTGCTGTGAAGTTCTAATAAGAAGCAGAGATTTCAGGGGAAAATGGGCTAAGTAAACAGTACAGAGGTTCTTGCCTATTCACAGTAGGGCCTGGCTCCATTGAGTGTTGTATCGTCTTGAAGGACAGGCAGGCAGTGACAGAGTCTAAACAATTGATGTCATATTGCTACCAAATGCAGCACACAATATTGTAAGACTTTGCTGTGTTTGTTCATGATGTGGACTTTGTTCTCATTTTGCATTTAGCATGTAAAAAGATTTCTTTTCCTAGCACCATGATTCTACAAGGCTGTCTGCCATCTTTCATGCAAAGAGACATTCTCACAGTAACCCTGTAAGCAAGAAACCACTAAACAATCAGCTATTTCTTTCATCTTCTTTTCTTTTAGTCCCTCAAACACACCCTTCCCCTGCTTTTCATAGTCATAGCTTCACATAGTCCTACAGAGTATTTTTGTTTTCTGACAAATGGTCCCACATACACAGATTACTTCTTCTCCATTCAAATTGTGATGATCTTAAACAGTGTGCAAATCTATGCAGGAATGCCTGCCAGCTTCTAAATCTGCATTTCGCAACAGTGGGAGCAGCACAAATTTCCAGTGTGAACAGACCCAACAGTGCCCAACAGATCCGGGGACTCAACAAAGTGAATGTGGAGTGATGTTCTCCCTCTTGTGGCCATGGTGCAGAACTAAGGTTGCACATTCTCAGCATGCTACAGTCCTGGCATGTAGTCATAATGTTTTTCATTCTAAAGAAGGAAAAGGGGATGATATATGTTTGGGCTGATAATTTTAAAAGGCAGATATGTACTTTTCCATGATTTTTAAACTTTGAAAAAGAAACATATGAAATGTAAGATAGAAACGCTCTGGCTAATGAATGTATACCTTTTTTGAGATCATAATATAATTAAATTTCTCCCTTCCCTTCTCTTCTTCCAAATTTTCCCATATACCTCTTCCCACTTCCTTCAAATTCATGACCTCTTTTTTTAGTAATTGTTATTGCATGTATATTTATATGCATATATATGCAATGTAATTATAACTTCAGTCCCTATAACATTCAGTCCTATAACAACTAATTTTCTTCGGGGTAAACTACCTCAGCCACTCTCAGCTTTGCTCAGTTGCCAATGAGTTCTTTCTGTAGGTTTGAGGGCTAATGGACTTTACCTAGCCTTCCACTTTGGCATGTCTGTTAGTATCATCCTTGTTTAGCTCAGGTTTGATCAGTGATGTTCGTGAAACTTTATGAACATCAATTCTGTATTTACACTCCTAGTAATACAACACTCTCTTCTCTTAGTAATTCTGATATTACTAGGAGACACGATCTCACAGACAACTCCCTGGTCCTCTGTCTCTTACATCTTTCCTAGCTCTCTTCAGCAATGTTACCTGAGCCTTAGGTGTGAGGCTATTTTGTTGATCTATCTATTGAGACTGCACTCCAGAACTCTGCATTTTTATTGGCCTTAGTTTTCCATAGTGGTCTTCAACTGTTGAAAAGAGAAGTTTTCTTAAGGATCTTTCTTAGGAGTCATTGGCTGGTGATATCTAAGAAACTCCCAAAACATACATCACATCACATCACATCACATCACATCACATCACATCACATCACATCACATCACATCACATCACATCACATCACATCACATCACATCACATCTCTGGTTAGCCCCAGAGATGGAAGATAAGTCCCTATTGCTAAAGACATCATGCATTTCAGAAACAAGGTCCAGAGATTCCTGAGCTGAAACTGACCTGCATGTCCTCTCTCTGAGGACTAGCCTTCATGGTACCAGAAGACATCATACAAGCTTTCAAAGGAAGAAAACTAACAACAGCCCCACCCAGCCATGGTGTCTATGACCCATATCAATGACCAGCATGACTTAATAAACCTTAGGGTCCAGTAGTGGCATGCATACCTTCGTGGCAATTTGCTAAGCTTGAAGGATGGACAAGAGAATGTGGGAATTCAGCCCAATCACTTCTCCATTTGTCTCGAGATCTCAGAGAAGAGTCTGTAACTTGGAACTTGTGTCTCGTTGATGAAAAGGAGCTAGTCATGGAGCAGACGGTGGCATCTTATATGAACAGATGAGGGCATCTTATATGAACAGGCACAGACTGGACAAGTACATGGAAGTGAAGTAGGCTTGGCCCACAGTATGGCGAACACTGTTCAAGCAACTTATGTGAAATGCGGGTTTCTGTATGATAAACTGGAAAGGGACTTCTCAACAACGTGATGCTTGCTTGCCGTTATGAACCAAGTGATTGTCAGGGAGATTATATGAACATTATAGGATGGCAAGCAATACTCATGGCCTCTGTATACTAGATTCCAGTAGATTCTTTTGTTGTCCCAACGACCAATAATTGTCTGCAGACACTGCCAAGTGTGTTTTGTGGGAAAAAAAATCACTCCAATTGAGAAGCACTGAGCTACAATGAATGTATTACCATGGTAAGAGTTAAGATTAGAGGACATACAGAAGGTCTATTATATAAAGCCTTATAAACATAGCAAGAGTATATTTTATATTAACGCACATACAGGATCTTTTTAGACAGCTGGCGACATAATCAGAATTGGTTTTATTAAGCTAACTCAGCTGGTGCAGGGAAGACAGAATTATGAGATGAGGGACGGAATGCAATGGTATCCAATTTTCTTACAGACACTCTGGCTGTTGCTTTGGCTTGTAAACACATTATGAAATTGCAGAACATGACCTTTATAAATGACAGTGGCATGTTTCAGGAATTGCTCTGACTCTAAGTCAGTTCAAGGAAAATCCATGCTTCAGAGCTGGCATCATACACATGGGCCTGCAGATCAAGGATTGGGGTGTGGCCTCTGTGAACATAGAAGTGTGGGCACAATCCTGGCTCTGTGGGGTAAATAGTAATGGAATCTATTGGACCTAAGTTTTCTTATTCATAATGTATAATAATAGCTTCAAGTCTGCCCAAATGCTAAAGGAAGCAGTTGACACTATCTAATTTTGACATTTAATGAAGGTTTTATTAAGTTAATATTATCAATGTATATATAGGAAATAATAAATCCTCCAGGGTTAATGTAGTGTTTAGGAACTCCTTTACCACTTCTGGTGTAATATGGAAGGAAGAAGACCAATTTATGAAACGCAGAGAAGAAAAAAAAAATGAGTGAGAAGGACAAAGAATGCTGCCTTTCATCAAAGTGATACCCTAAGAGTTAAGAGGCAAACTGGTTTCCACCCTTCCCTCAGGAAGAGAAATATGCTCCGTTCCTATCCCTTTCCTCTTTACTTAAGAGCACTTCCCTTTGGACTAAAGAAAGAAAGAACATCTATTAATAAAATCTATACAGGAGGACCTTTCACAATGCAAAGCTGAGTGAAGGATGCTGAAGAGCAGAGAATGGATTCAGGGTTACAGAACCCTGAACTATGAATGTGAAAATATCCAAACAGTTCTTAAGCATTGACTCTGTACCCAATAAAGTTTTTTTGTGAATATATGCATGCAATGCATACATACATTCATACATACATACATGTCATACATACGTACATGCCCACAGTTAGCCCTATTTCTTCCATATACAAACAAACAACACTTCCATGCTATACATAGAATGGAGTCCTGGGGAAAAAGCCTCCATCCCAAGAGGCCCCAGGCACCATCCTCAGCTCTGCAGGAAGGTCACACTTCCCTGACCTCTCTTTTGCATAATCCTGAACAACATTCAAAAATCAAATAAGAAAATATATTTGAAAGAGCTTTGCAAATTGTGAAGTGTCATATAACAGTAGAAGGTCAACTATAGTGATTTCTTGTCTTCTTCCTCATTAAGAAGTCTATTATGATTAAGTGGAGAAATCAGGTAGATATTCTACTTTCTTCTGCTGTCACATTCTTTATACAATGGTTCTGCTTTCACAAGAATGACACAAAGTGAACTCTATAACCCTGGAGCTTTATCATTTACTCTTATCTTGATGGTAAATATGGTTTATAGCAGGCCTGAGCATACTGTATTCAATGAACCGATCTCTTGTAATTTTATCAGGAAAACAATATAGCACAAAAGTCCTCCAATTACTTGTTCTGAATTGCGTAGAAATTTGGAGTTGGAAAGAAACTTAAAATTTACCTGCATTCAGTATGGGGAGACAGCTCAGTCAGTAATGTGCTTGTCATTCCAGCATGAGGGTCAGAGTCCAAACCTTAGCATGCATGTTGCATGTAGGTATGTGAAGATATTGCATATCCATATAAGCATATGCAAGGCATGGTAGCATGTGCTTGTAATTCCAATACCAAAGAATCAGGGACAGGTACATCCTGGGACTCACTATCTGGCCAGTCTAGCCTATTTGTTGAGTTCTAAGCCAGTGAGAAGCCCTGTCCAAAAAGCAAGATGAGGGACTGGATAGCTCAGGGTTCAAGTCTGCATGCTGTTCTTGCAAAGGACCTGAGTGTGGTTCCCAGTTCCCAAGTCCGGGTGTGGCTCACCACTGCCAGCAACTTCAACTCAATAGTATTTGACACCCTCTTCTGCTTCTTCACAGACACACACATGCAAACAAGGTTGAAATAAATCTAAAAAACAAGGTGCATAGCATCTGATCAATGTTGTCCTCCTGCATCCACACACAAGCACACATACATGCACTTGCAAATGCGTGCATCTGTACTTGAATGTACACATACACAAACAAATCATCTGTATTCAAATCTTTTATTTCACCTCTGTGGTGATCTATGGTAAAGTTTAATGTTGGAATTCTTTTCACAAAGGCAGCATTGTAAACCTGGCTTCTCCCCGTTCATATTTTGTCTCATCTAGTTTTATAATGGTGGTAGAGGTGGTACTCAATAGCCCTGGAGATGCAATTTCCAAAATCAGATTGTATAAAATTTGTAGAAAATAAATTATATTCTCAAACAGGTGGATTTAGTGCATGTACAAAAAAGTATACCTGAAGATTAAGTCATACACACATACTTACTATACATATATGTTATTTCCAATCTCTATTAACAATTGGCTATAAGATGGAAACACAAAAGAATTTTGACAGAACCAGACATCATAGACAACCCACACAGAACAGGAAACAGAATAGCTATCATTTAGTGAATGTAGCTAGGAGCAAAACAGAATTACTGTGGGGAGACCTCACAACTCTACATTTGTGCACAGCAGAATTGAGAGTCACCAGGTTAATAAACTGCCCCTCAAATGGACAGCTCTGCAACACAGAATGCTGTTAGAATGAATATTACTTTCTGTATTATGTCTCGGGTTGATAATATCAACACTCCGGCCAACACTCCACAGAATATTCCCTTCTTGGGAAGCCATCACCTACATTACTAATCTTCAATTATCAGAGTGAAGTTAGTGTGTCAGTATTTGAACTTATTTACCCAGCACAGAGCTCTAAAGTTCCAGGCTCTGTTTTAGATGCTGGGGATCTAGCAGTGGATAAACACATTTCTGACCTTATGAGGCTTTAACTTTAGCTGTAGTTGCATAGGGGAATTGCTTACTAAGAGAAGCCTTACTATCCTAACAGCATAAATAAAAGGACTACTATCATATACCATGTATGGGAAGGCCAAGAAAGAGCAAGCAGGGAGGTAATTGTCTGCATATACTGGGAATGGTTTAACTCTGCCCTTCAGTACCGTTTTATAGGAACTTCACTTAAAAAAGTATAGAACGGCAGATCATTCCAAAGAGAGGAGAGCCATAGGTCACAGGGCTGAATTCCTGTGTCCTAAGGATGGAGGAGGATGGCTGGAAGCACGGTCATCATGGCCCAAGGTAATAGGATTCTGGAGTGGATATTAAGCAAAGCCTGATGTTGCATTTCTCCTGCCAAACACAATGACAACAAAGTTGTAACCGTTTGGCAGGTGACTAGGATGTATTATGCCCAGGCTGCTGCTGCTACAGAAACAGAGGCGAACACAAGCGAAAATTAAGCCATAAACATCTCCTCTTGTCAGGGCTCCATTTCCCTGGAAACAGAAAGTTGTTTTATAGGGCTGGCCAAGTGTACTGTAAATTATATTACCAGCCCGCAGCCGATGGGTTTATATGTCTGCGAGGAACGAGGTATCTGGCTCAGTCACCGTGTTCAGCTTGCCAAAAATGCACGTGGATGCACCAGGCAGAGAGAGATGGCTAGCATTTAGAAACAAGTGGTCTAACAGGAGCACTCCACTGGAAGGGGGAGCACGCAGGGTCTGTGACACTAATTTGTCCCTGGAGTCTTCCTCGCAGAGCTGTCTCTGTGACTCAGCAACCCTGGTCAGCAGTCCCTGAGTCAACAATTAATTACAGTGGGCACCCCTGACAACCCAGGGTGTGTCTGATGAATGGGTGGACAGTTTCCAGTGAAGAGTTCCCTCACCTTCTGGTGCCGCCTCTGTAGTGTTGCTGGTTCTTCTTCTAAGGAGCAGAAGGTGTTTCTATTTTCAGCTGGTTTGGCTTTTCACTTTTTTTTTTTTTTTAACTTTCTTCTTGTACTTGGACTACAATTAAGTTTCTAAAGCAAATCAAACGTGTCACTTCTCAAGGCGAGTTTTTTGTTTTGGTTTTGGTTTTGGTTTATTTATTTTATTTTATTTTATTTTGAGACAGGATTTCTCTGTGTGGCCTTGGCTGTACACTAGGTTGGCTTCAAGCTCACAGTGATCCACCTGCCTCCCTGAGTGCTGGGATTACAGGCGTGCACAACTGCACCCAGCTTCAAGGAAAGCTCTTTTAAAGGCACCATGATTTACTACTGGTCTCTTTATCTTCAATGACCAGGCTCCTGAACATGTCTCCAGCTGGAACACCTACCTTAGCTGTTAATCCTTCCCTTTGAATCTAGTATGGGCTCTCACATCTGAGTCCTATCGCCTGTGATATGGTCCAGGCCACTCAATCTGTATAGAACATTTTCTACCTCTCTAGTAGGAATGAAAAACATTACTAACCATGTTTCCTAACATAATGAGACCATCCAGGTTTTGCGCTCTTGGCTTCAGTCACCTTGCTCTGTCTCTGATAAGACTTCTGAAATCCTCTCCTAACTTCTTTGTCGGCCTCCATGCTTTTCACTCAACAGTCTATTCACATGGCATCAAGAAATGTCACTCCCTTCCCTCTACAGCTTCCCATGCCTTTCCAATGCACTCCGAGTAAATACATACCCCGTTGCTGGCTCACTAAGTCCCACACGAATTATTTCCTTTCTGTAGAATGTTCATATTTATCACATCTGTCCCAGGCAATCCAGCTCATTCACATTCTCGGGTAATTGTTACTAATACTACCTTTTCCATGAAAATCCCCAATTTAGACTTAATGCTGCCCAGTGACTGTACTTGATAGTTCCTCTTCTGCCATCCTTCCATCATCGCATACATCCTGGAATGCTGGCTTTTTAGTTTCTCAAACTCATATGTATCAATCTGTTCTCATGTTTAGGCCATAAGGAAACCTATTCCCTCACTGTAGAATTTCCCCTTCCAGGGGCTCCTTCTCAATCAGAATTTGACCTATAACTTTACTGCCAACTCAGAAGGTCTTCCCCCGTTGCCTGTCTAATAGCCCTTCTCTTCAGTCATGTTGTATATCAGTTCATTTGACTCTCATGGTAGGACTTAAATTATATGATTAAAAAAAATACACTGGTTCTGTCCACACTGTAATGTTTTGTTATTTCTCTTTAGTCTCCCCCAGTTCATAACTTTCCCAGCCTTTCCTTGTTTTTTATGCCTTTTTAAAAATTTTTTTAATTTTATTTTTTTTAATATTTAAGTAATTTTATACATTCACTTGTATCCCAGCTGTAGCCCACTCCCTCTTTCTCTCCCATTCCTCCCCTTCCTCCCTCATCTCCTCCCTGCCCCCTTCTGAGTCCACTGAGAGGGGGTGTCCTCCTCTCCTTCCATCTGGCCCTAGCTTATCAGGTATCTTCAGGATGGTTGCAATGTCCTTATCTGTGACCTAGCAAGGCTGCTCCTCCCTCAGGGGAGAGGGGAAGCTCATGGTTTTTTATGCCTTTTTAAAGGGGAGATTTATTTTATCAAAAGTCCTCAGGTTTAGTGTGCCCAATATTTTCTCAGGATTGGAGAGAGGTTATGGGTTTTGGCAAGAATACCATGATCATTGCCCCTCTGGGTGCATTGTATCAGTGAGTATGGTGTTCCTAGTGGGGATTTCTTGATTCTTTTAGAAAGATGGCATCTCCTATGTCTCTTCTATTTTAAACTTCTATCATTTCTTTGTAGTTGATAAGTCACTTGGAGAAGATACTTTGAGCTTATAAAAATCTGATTTCTCTTCAACTGTTTTAACGCACAAATTTCAGCACTCATCATTGGATCTCATCTGTAGCATGTGCTACTATGGTATTGGCCCAACTGTGGCGCATTTTCCTTCTTTCACAGTGAACAACCGTTTATGGAACTCCATTATGTTCTTCCTCATTGTTAACCTGTCTTGACAGTACTTAGGTGTCTGAAATACACTGTACCTCTCTCTAAGTACAGACTATAGCAATACAACTAACGTTCTGCGTGGGTGCCTGAGCTGCACAGGACCTGCTGCTATTAGCTTTTTGACTGGACAAAATATTTAACTCTTTGAGCCTCAGTTACTTGTTCCAATATCATGGGTGGCATGCGTGGTGTGTGTGTGTGTGTGTGTGTGTGTGTGTGTGTGTGTGTGTGCGCGCAGATATCATGCCACAGCAACACGTAGAAATCAGAGGTAAACCTTGGGTGTCAGTCCTCGTTTCTACCTTCCTTTAGATGGGTCTCTTGTTGGCTGCTGAGTACTCTATGGTAGGAGGCCCATGAGCTTCTGATGACTCTCTTTTCAAAGCCTCTCATCTCCCTGTGGAATGAGCATTTGGGGATGCAGAGTTCCGTTACTATGTCTGCCTTCATGTGGGTTCTGGGAATCCAAACTCAGATCCATATACTTGTACTTTACATACTGAGCCCTCTCTCCAGCCCATGGCTCAGCTTCTTTGTTGATAAAGTAAGCGTATCTTGGGAGTTACTTAGGCTTTTGTCTGGATACTCTGTTCATCATGCATTTGCTCAGGGTTCAGAGGCGCAGTATGTGAAACAAAATGCATACTGGTCTAAGATCCTCAGGCCTAGTCCTAGCCTACAGCGAGCACAACTAGATCTCAGCCACTTACCTACAGTTATAGTTTTTAACTACAGAGCTCCCCACTCAATCTGACTTCTTAAGGACTCCACAAAGATACAGTAAAGACTCTCTTCAGTCCCTAATCAACCACAGGCAATCATTTGAGTTTCCAGGAATATGAGTATCATGAAAGGTATGCCCTCACTTCACCTCCAGGTATGAAATTTTAGTAATTAATTTTGCTCAAACATATCAGAATCCTAGGGGGAAGGCCGATTAAAACACGAGAAAAGATCTTTAATGAAAGGTAAATGTTAGAATGCTTTAAATTAAAGCTCTCTCCTCTCTAAACCCTTGCCTTAGGTCCCAGTCTATAGATGAACAGGACCATCGCTGGCATGTGGGCCAGGGAAAATATTTGAAAATGGAGAAAACTGTAGCTGGTAATGTTATTGCTAGCTCTGGGAGGTGAGGCCAGCCAGGCTCATATGGACCTGCTGGAGCTTGGCAAGCCCCCCCAGGGAAGCTCACGCTAGCAGACGAACAGATCGTACAAGCAGAGTCCAAATGTCACTCTAACATTTGCAGAGCTGTGTGTAACTGCTTTACAGAGGTTTCCAGCATGAAGGTCAAGGATGGAAAAGCTGCTTGGGGAACAGAGGGACGATGCAGACATTTTGTAGAGGATTCTCCTCCCCCGGTGTGAGCAGGATTTGTTTTTTCTATTAACCTGTGTGTTTTCCCCACCTACTACTGTTGATATAGACAGAGGATCCTTCAAGAAGACAAAAGCCAATCTCTGCTTTCGGTAGGGGAGAGGGAATTCTATATTGCTCTGATTTCTTTCCAAAACAGATATTTTTTTTTATTTACTTACTTATGCTTATCTTTATTTGTTTATTTACAGTTTTTGTTTTCCTTTTTATACTCTACGTTCCCAGCTGGTTTTCTTGTTCTATAGTTGGGCCTTGGTATTTCAGCATTAAACATTCACAATTTGGGCACCTCCAAATCTAAATAGTTATGTATTGTGGTTGTGTGCAACTCTGTCGAGTCTGAAACTTCAGCCCCACTGTAAATAGAGAGCCGAAGACCTTATTGAAAAGAAAAACTTAGCTAAACACTGACACACAGCTTCATTGCATCTGAGCTGGCTCTTTAGTTTTGAAATATTTCAAAGGGCAGATGAAACAGTCTAAGTATGTAGTTACAGATAATCTTACTTTTATTAATTGCTAACACTATAGTATATTTGTTTCTGATGTTTTTGAAGAAATAAAACATGAGAGGCATAGATAATGTCCTTGTGGAAAACTTCCAGCTTTTCCTTCCAGAAATAATTATACCAAGGTGTGTTTGAATATTCTCAGCATCTACGGCTCTTCACATGAAAGAGTCTAGATTATTGTCCATGTTTGTAAACTTTTATAAATAAAATTATTCTTAACACTACCCTATAGTTTCACTTTCTCATGTGGGATTATAGCTTGTGGGTTCACTCTCATTACCTGTAGCTGTAAATTGTTTTGCTTACTACAGGAAAATATTTTTGCACAGAGATAACATGTCTGCTTATTTTGATTTTTCTTAACTTGTTAACATTGCAAGCAGTACAGATTTTACCCACTATCTCAGAGTGAACTTGTTCCGTGGCTTCTTTAAAGCACTGCAGTAGATGGGCGATTACTAAGTCCAAGGTCAGACTTGACTTCAGGACCAGGCTCTCTTTTAAAATGACTGGCCTAAGTTAACACTCCCAGCAGAAAGAAGATAAGAGCATTTTTATTTCCAACTCCCACTCTTTGCCAACACTATAACATCACCAGAGCGATTAACTTTTTCTACTCTGGAGGTTTGAAGTCCTATTTCAACATATTTGGTCTTGGGGAATACTAGTGTGACTACAAGTGCTCTGATAGGCTCCCTCTCCATTTTGGTTTGTTGTCTGTCACTTGCCTATTCCTATATGGATTGTCTTTCTATTGCTGACATATAGGACTATCTTAGACAGTTCCTACATCGACCCATAGTATGTGGCATGCACTCTCAATATTTCCCATAGTGAGAGCCTTGTCTTTTATCATGTATTTTGCTAAACATAAATTTTAAATTAAAGTGTAATCGGATTTATTCACATGTACTTTATCATATACCTTCTTTCTGAAAAGAAGTTTCTTCTTGAGAAATCACACACACTTCAAATGCTTATGCTTTTCTACTTAGATCAATGCAATATATTTTCATGGTTGCTATGAAGATGAAGTATATTTTTGATCCTTCTTAGTGAATAACCAATTATCTCAGCCCTATTTGTTGACTAGTTTGTTCACTAATTCCAGATTTCTAATGCCAACCTTACTATGAATTAATTCTCTACATTGCATAGGACAACTACTTAGAATTTTACTTAATGTGTCTATGTGGCCACTTTGTACCAATGCTACACTATCTTAGTCATTTAGACTATAACATTCATATTGGTACCTTTTCCTTGCGCTTTGTATTTTCTAGCATTATTTTGGCTATTTTTGGCTCCTCAAACTTACACGAGGTTTATAAGAAAACTTAGCACATAATTTCCATGAAAACTCCAGCTGGAGTTCTAAGTGGAATTATATTGAATTTATGAAACAACTTAGCAAGAATTTGCATTGTTATATTATTAAGTCTACTTGTTTTTTGAATATGATAGTGATGATTTAGTCACATCTTTATTTTGTAAACGTTAATGATATTTTGTCAACTTTCCCATAAAAATCCTGAATAATTTACTGTCTTATTCTTAGCTATCATATTTAGCTATAGAATATAGCAAGCTTTCTGTGCTGCACCTTAATTGGTGATTATAAATAAAGTTTAATGAGATTTGTGCTTATCATCTTCTCAACAAATTTGGTGAAATCACGTTTAGTTATATTAACTTGCTTTTAGAATTCTGTGGACTTTCAACACATAGGAATAGTTCAATATATTCTTCTGCTAGTCCTGATTCTGTGGACTTACTCTACTGGATAATTATAATCACCTATAATAATCAACAGAAGCAATCTTAGTCCTTATCATTATCTGGTCCCTAATCTAAATAAACATGACGCTTCTTGTGGAATTTGAGTAACTTCCCATTTTCAAGGTAACAATATTATACTCCTGTTACTTTCAAACTGTTGGCAATATCAAATATTTTTGCATTTATTTAAGTTACTGTACTTTTCTCATTAATACCATTGCTTTCATCTTAAATTTAATTAATATATGTTATGATACGTATCATCTTCATAATTCCAAAAGAGGAGAACCTTTCTTGTTTGTGGTACATTTATTAGGCTCTGAATTTAATTTCCTAGTGTTTTCTTTAGAGATTATTTTTAAAATCATATATTTAAGTATCTATAGAGGCATGCTTAGAAATGCATGATAGTATAATGAAATGAAGCTGGGTGTGCTTTGGTTGGAATCAAAATGTACTGAACACCTAGAATGAAGATTAGTTTCCATCTGTGAGGATTGTGATATGGACAGGTAGGACCAGAAATACACCTTCAGGATAAGAAAGACATGGTGTCTGTTCTAAGTGCAGTAGAAAACTGCACTAGGTGATCTAGCAGAGAAGGAGCAGGATCTAGTTAGTATGTCCACATGGGTGACCTTGCTCACAGTCTGTTTTCTCTTTTGCAAAAAGATCATAAATATCTGGATTCTCAAAGTACAGTTTCTAGATTAGTAGCAGCATCTGGAAAACTGTTAGCTATGCTTGGTCCCACAAGACTGGTTAAGTATAACAGTGGAAGTGGAAGCCAGCACAAAACATTCCTCAAGTGGACTCTAATACAACCGAAGTTCGAGAACATATGGGCCCTAAAAACTTCAAATACCCCTAGCTCCCTGGCCCACAGTTTGTAACGAAGTCCGTCAAGAATCAGTTGACAAACCACGCAAGGTCTTTCATGACACAAACTCAGGTCTTAACAAACAGAATTTATCACCTTCAATTTCCATCAACATTCCATTTTAGAGGAGATTTGTTCAAATAAAAAGAAATGACCACCTGTGTGCAGGATGCAAAATAATTAATGCCATGCCACAGTGACCTACAAATTTCTTCTTGTGGTCATCAGAATGAATTTTCTTAAATCCTATATCCTTTGTGTGATTATTTGCTTGGATTTGTACACATTATAAGACCATTAGGAAGGTTATAACTATCTCGATGTTTTGCAAAGATCGAGAAACAGAAAGTATTTAGTCAGAAGCAGGAAACTATGATGAAAGAAAAGACCTTTTGAAATTGCATCAAAGTTAAGTTAGAGTTCAGGATTTATTAGTAGTCACATAACAGTTAAAATGTAAGAAGGGCCTGGGAAGTACTTGGCACAACCTAAATATCCCAGCATTTTTGTATATGCACATCTTTAAGAACTACTCATAAAAATAGTAGGTGACTATTTCTATAATGCAAAGTTAAAATTGTATTTTTCCTAGTCACCTTTCAAAGCCGGCTTGTCTAGGGGTGTGGGGGTGGGTGGCTATCTGTATCATACACATATCAAATGCAAAACTGTTTTTTGAAAGATTCCTAAAGAGTTAATACAATATAGCAAGTACTTATTTTAGAATGATTTTAAAATAAAGATATAATTTGTGGACTTATTTAATAAATTGAATAAGAGCAAAGTGAACATCGGGTTTTCTCTTCAGCAGGGAAATTAATTGATGTAGTAGAATACTCTAGATCCCCCAACTCCACAATGGCATCGCACGCCTCTAAGCCACAATACTAATTTGGAAATTGTTTCCATACTATTGTGATGTAGCATCTATCCTACTAATGTGATGCTTAATGCTCTTATTAAACTAAACATTATACCCATAACAAGATTGTCTCTTAAGTAGGTCCCATGGCTTTTACCTCTGTGTATTGCTCAACGAACTGATCATAGTGAGTTATATATGTTAGATAAAAAAGAGAAATGATGCAAATCACATTACCCAGGAAGTACATAGGCTGCAAAATGAATTTATTCAGGAAATGCCCACATTGATCTATTGGAAATACTAAATGAATCCTGTGTAATGAATTAGGAACATGAATAATAAAATTGGACAGCTAAAGTCTAAGCTTAACTACTTATTAACTATAAGCTATTTAATCTCTGCTTTTTTATTCTGATATTTTGGACATGAAGTGAAGACAATAGTATCTGGCTTAATAAGAGTCACAAACATTAATTAGATAATATAAGTGATGATTAATAGCTATATATCAATATGCAATAGCTCTTAAAAGAAATGTATCATGGTTTGTGTGTGTGTGTGTGTGTGTTGTCTAATATGAAAATCATCACACTTTCCTTCAAACACCAACCAGACACAAACTGTTGGATGAATTCATTCTTTGGTGCATTTGGCAAGGGAATATTAGAATCTTATTATTTATTACTGATTAACACATAGTAGAATAATATGCAGCTACTTGAAATTATTTTTTAAAACATCTATTGGGGGCTGGAGAGATGGCTCAGAGGTTAAGAACACTCTTTGTTCTTCCAAAGGTCCTGAGTTCAATTCCCAGCAACCACATGGTGGCTCATAACCATCTATAGTAAGATCTGGTGTGCAGGCAGAATGTTGTATAAATAATAAATAAATCTTTAAAAAAAATAAAAAAAAATAAAACATCTATTAACTGAGAAAGCTTATGGCAAAATTTAAATGGACTCAAAAGTTATTAAGCAAACAGCATAGGGTCTAGTGTTTTTAAAATCATAGTTTTTTAGTTTTTTAATATTTATTTCTATGTGCAGAAATGGATTTCTAGATATTAGTGCTTATCTATGTCTGTATTCATAATGAAAATATACCAAAGGGTAATAGGTATTAGCTGTAGGTGCTGATGTTTTGAATTATTATATTTTTCTTAATAGTTTTCAGAATTCATCAAATTTTCTATAGCAATTATCTATTGCTTTGATGATCAAGGAGGAAGTACATGTAATTTAAAATAATTAAAGGCTGAAGACTTTTAACAATAGAGAGAATTGCATTTAGTAGAATGCTAAGTTAAAAATTAGAAATTAAAAAGTAATATGCTTTCTTCCACATACAGGAAAGTGTACAACATACTAGAATATGTAAATCATTGTTATCTCTGTTGATAAATTTTAGTCAGCTATGTTTTCATCTCTTTAATATTGACTGACATTTTTAAAATGGGCATGCTGATTTTGTTATTTATTCATGACACATACAAATTTCTGGGCACATATAAATGCACACATAAATATACAGACACATGTACATATTTATGCAATTCATGTGTGTGTGTGTGTGTGTGTGTGTATTTACAGAGTAGGAAGAGATGAAGCTAAGTGCTCTCATGCCATCCCTAAGAGAGTTAAAGGTCAGATTCTTCATCACAGATGATCTATCTATAGAAATACTTAAGTTTCAGGCTTGGCATTTAACTCTTAAAATGTGTGAGTCCTGAACCTTAGGGAGGTAGGATTTGACATCATAGCAGAATTCATTTCACACTTCTAGGAAAATTCACAGGAATTAGCAGCAGTCATAAAGCAAAGAAGAAAGACTAATATAGGACTTACTATAAGTTGATTGAAGAGAACCAATGTAAATGAATACATGATTGTGTTTTGGATTTTGTAGGCCTGTGAGGACATCAACAGTGAGGAAGGGCATCGCACCATGATTATAGCATACTGACAGCATAAGCACTGAAAAGGGTGGCTACAGTACACAACTTCATTTGTGGCCCTTGACTGAAGCATGTAGACTTCAAAGATAAAGAAAAAATAAAATAAAGCTAAGCAAAGTGTCTAACTTTAGTTTGTGTGTTTGTTTGCTTGTTTACCTTACCTACAAGATGTGCAGGGATAAAGATAGAGTAGATAGAGCAGAGATTAAGAAAATACCCAACCAATGCCTGGCCCAATCAAAGACCCACCCTATCAGAGATTGCCTGCCCCTGACACTATGAACAATACTTTGCTAGGCTTGAAGACATGATCCTGACAGTTTTCTTCGGGAGAGGAGCTACCCAGTAGCACCTCAAAACAGATGCCAAGGCTCACAGCCAAACACTGGGAGGTGTGTAGGGAGTCTTGCGGAAAAGTGGAAGGAAAGAGAAAAAGATTTGGAGGTGACAGGAGCTCCACAAGAAGATCAACAGAGCCAACTAACCAGGGCCCAGAGGAGCTTGCCGAGACTGAAGCATCAACCAAGGACCATGCATGAATGACCTAGATTAGCAGATAGATAGCTTAGGCTTCATATGGGTCCTCTAGTAAGGGAAGTGGGGACTGCACCTGACATGGACTCACTTGCCAGCTTTTTGATCACTTCCCCCTTGTATGTCCGCCTTGCCAGGCCACAGGAAAAGAGGACATGTTCCTTCCTGATGAACTGGAGTGGATAGAAAAGACCTCCCTTTTTCTGAGGAAAAGAGGAAAAAGCAGGGAGAGGGAGGGAGAGTGGGACTAGGAGGGGAGGAGGGATGGGGCTATAACAAGGATGTAAAGTGAATAAAAAATAAAAATACATTGAACATAAAAATAAATCGGAAAAAAAAGCCAAAACAAAAGATGTCTAACTTCAGGAAAACAAGCAAATGAATGCCGTGGCTGGGTCTTTTTACCTTACTGTCTGTCAGGGTCTTGCCCCTCTTCAGCAGTCTTTCTCTAAAGATGGTAAGTATCAGGCCTGCCTGATGGGCAGCACCTGGCTGCAGGGCTGCTGTGCCCACTCCCTTTACACTGAGGAGGAAGGACAAGACAGTGGCAGGAAGCAGACCTTAAAGCCTCAGAACACTCAGCAGCCCATGAAACAAAGAGTCTTTCTCCAGCAGTCCCAGGCCTGGGAGAATCATTTAAAAAGCTAGAAGATCTTGGAGTTAGTCTAGAAGTGTTCGTACATGTTGAGCCAAAAGCACCAGTCAAGAGTTAAGTGTGTTTGAACCGATGAAATGAATCTGCCCCTTGATGGCACCTTGAATGATTTCATTCCTCAAAGGCAAAAAATCACTAGTAATGAAAGCACAATTTTACATCACTTAGTAGAGGAGCTATTTTCTGCTTGGTGTGTGCTCTGAGCCAATCAAATCTCTGTGATTACATGGAACAAGAACTAAATAAGCAAAATGAGTTATAAAAAAAATATACAATCAAAGGATGCTGTTAACATGTTGGGGATAAAGAACCCCCCTAGATGCACTAAGTTTAGGAATAATTCTAATTTTCAAATATTTTTTCTCGAATTTTACCTTGAACAAAATATTGTAATGGAACAAGGCCATGTAGTTGGCACCGACTCTCTCCCACTCTGCTATCACTTAAAGTTCTATGATTTAACATGCAGTCTGTCAGCCAGGGCATTTAGCATCCCAGCGACCTCACTGAAGATGACCCACATACTCAATCCAAATTTCATTTTGACAAAATGTCCAAATGATGTGGTAGACAAGTTAAAGCTGGAGAAACTGATCCAAATCTGGCAAAAAAAAGTGTAAGGTAGCTTGGTTCCTATCTGACTTATTATTATTACACTACCTTTGATCCCTCTTATAAGATAGATGGAGTTCCTTTTGAAAATTCGCTGCTGACTTGCTGAATAGTTCTGTTCATTTGTTTATCACATTTTTATAAGCCTACTATGTATAAGGCCAGACTTGAGGACTCCTCCTTGTTTGGAAAAAAAAAAAAAAAAGCAATGGAGTTAAAGAAGTAGATTATTATAAGTGGTCCAAAAGGAAAGATTTTTCTAGAATATTTTTGATGCACAGTGGAAGAAAGATGAAGAATATGAAGACTATAAGGATATCCTACTGTGACCACTCTGTCAACAAGTCTTCCCAAATGTTACTCAATGGTGCAAGAATGGCAGTCAATATGCCCATCTCCATATTGTCTGAATGATTGATTATATAACCACTCTTTAGGCAGCTTCACTTCCTTTGGCTAACATGTTTTCATGCTAAAATAAATTTATTATACTGTTATCATTGGAAAAC
Source organism: Meriones unguiculatus (assembly GCF_030254825.1). NCBI lineage: Eukaryota > Metazoa > Chordata > Mammalia > Rodentia > Muridae > Meriones > Meriones unguiculatus. The sequence continues at coordinate 95,240,712 of NC_083355.1, read as the reverse complement.
TAGTCTCATGCACCTAGAGAAATTAATCATGAAAATAGAAATTAATAAATTGTTGGTAGAGACTGTTGCCCTCTGAGGCTGAACACCGATACTCTCATTTCAAATAAGGAAAGCTAAATAAGTGTTAGGGGCTATTAAATGCAAGCTAAGGCCAACCAGGGCTATTTCATTGGGATTGTTTTATTCTATTGAAGTTATTCTGCACATTGCCACTCATTACCTCTAGGATTCTGCTCACTCTGAGATTAGCCATCCATTTCCATGAAGCAAACCTAGTTCTTCAGAATTCAGCAATCCCCAAGTTCCCGGAAACAGCATTTCCTTGAATATATTCTCCCTCTACACCTGAAACAAGGCCATCTGATATATAAAGCGCAAGAACTCATGCCCCTTTGTCACCTCAAGGTGCTTGCCCTGACCTTATGACTCAGCTTTAAAGCCTTCAAAATGCTGATGGTCCCTCACCAAAGAAAATTAAGATAGATGATGACAGTTAGATTGTACCCACTAGGGAATCACTGAAAATCCCTAGCAAGAGGCTCTGAAAAACTTAGACATGGGTCCCTTGAAGAACAGTGCTAAATCTACCCCCACTTCCCAAGAGCTACCTGGCAACAGATTGTAGGAGGGGAGGAGGGAGAGAGCTACAGGGGGAAAAACTGTAATTAATAAAAATAAAATAAAAAAGAATTACATCTTAAACATATACTATATAATAAGACATTTTATAAATCAGTAACAAGTAAAATAATGTGAAAGAGCCTGAAAACAGAGTTTGAAGGAAAGAAGAAGAAGAAAAAAAAGAGGTGCTTTTTTACCCCAGAGACCACAATCAAGCCTATTAGAGCTAGAGTTGCCCAGTCTTAATTCTTGGTACCAACTCTGAGGGTGTTTAGCACAATTAGCCTCCATGTCTTTCTTTAAGTGGTACAAAGTGTTTGCAGAACCCAGGGGACCGGAAGCCTTAGCAATAGTGCAGATCCACAGGAGGGTTGTGCTGTGTGCTTGCTGTGAGGCTGAGCATTTTGATAGACCCTTTAGTAGTACCTCTAGAATGCATTACCTCTAAAGAAAGAGCTAGAATACTTTTCCAAGTGCAAGACTGGAAACAGCTTCCCTTAGCAGCCCCAGTCCCCAAACTGATACACTTCACATTATGATGTTCCCTTTACCCATCACTCCCTCTCTAGTCACACATCCTTACTTACACTGTACTGTCTCTCCAAATACCTTCTTTTTTTTTAAATATTTGTATCTTATTTTAATAAGATGTACTTATGCATATGTATGTATAATAAACATTTTTCTTCTTAACCTACAGATCTTTTGTGTATATACAAGGGCTTCCAGTTTAGTGTTTTGTTGTTTTTTTTTTTTTCAATGCAGTTTATTCAGGAACCTTGAACAATCATCTGACCCTGAGGAAAGCCAGCCCACAGCTTAAATAGCCTCTGGGTAGCCAACCCAGGCGTGCCACGGGGGCAATGCAGATAGGTCCACATACATGGAAGCAAGCCAGATCCTCAGCCTTAGCCAAATGTGGAATTGTTCGTGACAGAGAGCACTCACCAACCATCGGGAAGGTGGAAGGAGGAAACCAGCTCCATCTTTAAGGCATAGCATTCCGCAGCTCTCTACAGTTCCCCCTTTTTGTTTTAGACGCATCAGGCAAGAGTAGAGGTCTGATCTCTGATATTAGAAATAAATTGGGACTTTGTACTGATGTTCATTTAGGTGTCATCCACCCAAAGAGCATCAGACCCGTCAGATACCTTTTTCTCAGAGGCGGGACCTGGGGCATCAACCCGCATGCAATCAGACATGCTCTTCTCTGGGTCGAAAGCTGCTGACCCTGAGTGCAGTGCTTAGCCTCGCATCCTGAGCGTATCATTTTAGCTTTTTATGGTATCCAACCATGCTTGGGGAGAATGTCCTGCTTCAATGGCTGTAAAGGCCTGAATGGTCATGGCTGCATCACACTGTTGTGAGACTCTAATCTTGCATATATACCACAGGCAAACCAAGGAGACCAACACCAGAAGGCCTGCTAACGCTCCCATGCCCGCCCATTCCTTCAGATGATTCATGGCTGCAGCAATCCATGTTGATAATCCTGTGGCTAGTCCTGCGTCCACTCAAATACCTTCTTTACTTTTCTTTTTAACATATACTTCAAAAGATATTGAACTTGGAATTCAAAAGCCTTATTACCTCTTCGGTAATTTACCATTTGATGGACACTTACTCTTTTATTAAAATAACTATTAAAGCCATATCTTTCTCAGTGTTCCTGTCCATCCTGTCCTATGCTCATTATGCCCACAGTTATGGAAATTCAAGCTGTCTCAAACAGGGATGTAGCAGTAAGAACCTTCTTTGTACATATTTTCTCCAAGATTCATTTGCACCCAGATTCCAGGTGTGTGGACATTATTAAGTTGTCTTTGAAAGCCCTTCTAATCACAAGCATGAAGCCCAGAAGGACAACTCACCCTGTTCAGAGCCAAAGCTAAGCCCTCAGCAGCACACTCCTGCTGTTCTTCAGAAATCAACAAGAGGCCATGTCAGACAGGTTAACACTGTGAGTCCTGAAGCCACCACACCTGGATTCAGGGTCTAGACCCAATACTCACCAGCTATGTGGGCCATGTCAGCCTGGGTGAGGGCTTTAATCATTTAAAGACTAGAAAACTGAACACAGCCCAGATCATGTATTGTGAGAATTAACATTTTGTTTTAATAAATTAATAATGTGTATTCATACATACAGGGGAGGGGAGGGGAGGGGAGGGGAGGGGAGGGGAGGGGAGGGGAGGGGAGGGGAGGGGAGGGGAGGGGAGGGGAGGGGAGGGGAGAGTTCTGTTTACCACTTAACAGTGAAAGTAAAAAAGAAAAAAATCTCATAAAAAGACTTTTCTTCATTCTCACATGACAGAGACCCATGAGCTAAAACTTGGTGCTCACAGCAGTGAATCCCTTCCTTTAAACATTCCTTCTATAGCCTTAAATATTGGGGGAAGGGCAGGGGTGGAGAAGAGAGAACATGGACTGGGAGGGGAGGAGGGAGAGAGCTACAGGTGGGATACAAAGTGAATAAACTATAATTAATAAACGTAAGAATTAAAAAAAGAACCCCTACTCAGCCACTCCATGTTTTCCATTGATTCTCATCTCCAAAGATTTCCTGGTGCTATTGTTTTTCTTTATTTTTTTTTCAATACAATATATGTTGACCATATTCCTTCCCCTTCCTTAACTCCTCTCAGATCCTCCCTTCCTCCCTACCCACCCAACCTCATATTCCTTCCTTAAAAAAAAAAACACAAACAATAGCAAAACCAAAAAAATTAAAACAAAAGAACCACAACAAAAACCAAAAACAAAACCCACCTGAAACAACAGGGTTTGGAGGATGTCTGCATCGACAAACACATGAAGCCACGAAGAGGATGGTGCATGAATTAGAGAGAGGGCATAGAAGTTCTACTCCCCCTTTTCATACCTCCCAAGTACGTGTTCTAAGCTACATTCTTTACAACAGTCTTAAAAGTTTAAGTATTTTCCTGAGTCCCATAAGCCTTTCCAGAATATCATAAGTTCCAAAGAGAGGGACGAGAAAGTGATTGACAGCTGGTTGGTCACAAATACAGATTGGTGGCCTGTGATCATCATCTGGTGTGGGGCCCTCTACGTGACTGACTGACTCATTAAGCTGTAGGATGTGATTCTAACCCTAGGGGGTCAGTGTCAGAAGGGAGGCAACTTGAGCTAATGTCAGAGTTGTTGTGGGGGAAGACGATCACTGTAATTAAGGTCACAGTGGTACCGGGAAGTCTAAGGTGGCATTACAGATAGTTGTACTAACACTTACAGTGGGAAGGTGGGGACATGAGGTGCAAATCACGGTGATGCATCTACAGATCAAGGCTGGAGATTCTTACAACCACGAAAGGCAACAAAGACAGGGATGGGTAAGGATTCTCCTCTAGAAACTGCAGAGAGGAGCTGGTCCTACTGGTATCTTGATTTTGCACATTTGCTCTTAGGACTATGACATACACTTTTGGTTGTTTTCATCGCCTGGTTTGTGGTTCTTTGTTGTACCATGCCTAAGAAACTAATATAAAAACATTTCCATATTCCTTATAGTCCAAAAATAACCCCTGTATTTTAAATAGTGTTTTCTAAAATTATGCCAACATCACATTACATACTTTATTCTTTTGTTCTTTGTGTGTTTGTGCAAGTGTGTGTTTACATTCTTGTACTTGCAGGGAAATACATTTATGTGCATGTGAACACCAAAGGTCATATTCACTTTGGGTATCTTGCCCCAAGAGTTCTCTCCCCTGGTTTTTTGAGAGACTCTTTTCTTGGCCTGGGCTTTTTATTTGGTTAGACTGGTTTGCCAGGGGCTCCAGAGATCCCTCTGTCCCTGCTTCTCCAGTACCGAGTTTCTAGACATTCCCCAATGATGGCATCTGGTTTTTATCTTAACATGGGTTATGGGATCAAACTTCACTCCTTACACCTTCACAACAAGTGCTTCGTCCACCAGGACTCCGCCCACCTCCTAATGTGAACTCATCCAGTACTACTCATGACTAGAATATGAGACCTTCTGCTTACAGGTGATACCCTCCTCCACTCTTTCTCCAGTGACCTACCAAGTCCATGAAGTATTATTTCATGATTACACTGTGAGAAAGTTCTCCCCAGAGGTCACAGTCTTAAAAGTAAAGTGTGTCTACTAACATTTGAAAAATTCTGTGTTTCTTTCATTCCACAGACTAAAGAACCACCAATAAGTACCAGGGCAAAAACAAAGTCAAAGACTTAACAAATATATTTTCTGAGCTTTCTGGAAATTAACATCTCGTACCATACACCAAATGACTACTAAATATACTGGTTCCTACTGTCAAACTCTGTTTTCAAAATATTCAAATGTTTCTTCCATGATTCCACTGTATTGCTGTGTACTTAGTATGAACACAGTTGGTATCTAGGTATAGTTTCTTTCTGAAAGGAACTATTTACATATATTTGTGTGTACTATATTAATCTAGGCAAAAACCCAGACATAAAATTCTTCTCTCTATTTCCGTCAGTAAAATATTTTTTTTTCTTGCTTCTTGGCATTTATGCAACTAGAAGAACAAGGTCTTCCTAACATCTCCCTGGGGACATAGGACTTTTCACTGGTAATTCCTGACTAAGGATAACTATTAACTCAAATGAGCTTGTGGATCAATAGTATGTCTCTAATATCTTAGGAGAGCTTTCTCGTGTACATGGATTTCTTTTTGTTTGTTTTAGACTTAAATTGAGTCTAAGGATAGGTGCAGTATGTTCTGATACATCAAAGGTTCAGAAACAAAACAAAACAGAACAAATGGCTAATAGCATTCCTGGTATTCTACTCATGTAGCCGGAGTCACCAAAAGCACCATAAGAAAATTTTGAGCACACGGAAAAGGACACAGAAAAGAACAAATATTTCTGATAAGTAAATTTATTTACAAGGGACTCGCAGTCTCTCTTCATTGCTGTGTTAATTTATCTGGCCACCTAACCTGTCTTTCTTTTTTTCTTTATGAACTCTACCACACTGTCACTTAGCTGTTTTTTATATATTTGTCTGATTTTTCCCATAAGTAAATGAAGACTTCCTATTAATTTCTATTCCTATTAATTCCTACGAATGAGCTACTACTGGTTTTCCTAAAGATTTGTTCATCAGGGACCGCAGGCATAGAGCTAAGGTTCTCTTCCACAGCTCTTAAAGGAGTGCAAGGCAGTCTCAGTCCACCAGGGTGCAGCAGAGTTCAAGGGCAGCCAATGGAGTTTAGATCACTTCCTATATTTTCTTTTTTTTTAATTTTTCTTATTAGTTATTATTAACTCTGTATCCAGCTGTATCCCGCTCCCTCATTCCCTCCCAATCCCACCCTCCCTCCATCATCTCCTCCCTGCCCCTTTCCACATCCACTGATAGGGAAGGACCTCCTCCCCTTTCATCTGACCCTATTTTATCAGGTATCTTCAGGACTGGCTGCAAAGTCCTCCTCTGTGGCCTAGCAGGACTGCTTTTTCCTTGAGGGGTGGGGAGGTAAAAAAGCCTGCCATTGAGTTCATGTCAAAAATAGTCCCTGTTCCCCTTACTAGGGTAACCCACTTAGTTATTGAGCTACCCCGGGCTACATCCGAGCAGAGGTTCTAGGTCATATCCATATACGGTCCGTGGTTGGAGAAACAGTCTTATATAAGACCCCTGTGCCCAGATATATTTGGTCCTTGTGGAGCTCCTATCCTCTCCACTTTGGAAATTAATGTGGCGCTTTTTCAGACAATTAGTAATAGTGCTTCCTCAAGACCCAGCTATACCACTCCTAGGCATATATCCAAAAGTTGTTCAAGTACACAACAAGGACATTTGCTCAACCATATTAACCATATTTGTAGCAGCTTTATTTGTAATAGCCAGAACCTGGAAACAACCCAGATGTACACCAACAGAGGAATGGATACAGAAATTGTGGTATTTTTACACAATGGAATACTACTCAGCAATCAAAAATGAGGAAATCATGAAATTTGCAAGCAAATGGTGGGATCTAGAAAAGTTCATTCTGAGTGAGGTATCCCAGAAGGAGAAAGACACACATGATATATACTCACTCATATAGTCCTATAAGATATGATAAACATAATGAAATCTATACACCTAAAGAAGATAAACAAGAAAGAAGACCCAGGGTAAGATGATCAATCCTCACTGAGAAAGACAAATGGGATGGACACTGGATGTAGGAGAAAACAAGTAACAGGACAGGATCCTACCACAGAGGGCCTCTGAAAGACTCTACCTAGCAGTGTACCACAGCAGATAGTGAGACTCATAACCAAACCTTCGGAAGAGTGCAGGGAATCATATGAAAGAAGGGGGAGTTAGATCACTTTCTTTTTTTTTATTTTGATTTTTTTTCTTTATTATTTACACTTTACTCATTTTGTATCCCCCCTCCCCGTGGTTCCTTCCCTCCTCCCATCCCAATCCCTCCCTTCCTCCACCCTCTACCTGCATGCCCCTCCCCAAGTGCACTGATAGGGGAGGACTTCTTTTCCTTCCTTCTGATCCTAGTCAATTAGGTCTCATCAGGAGTGGCTGCATTGTCTTCTTCTGTGGCCTGGTAACTAACCCTAACCCAATGTTAGCTTTTGTTTAGTGTTCTGAGGCTGAGCTGGTCCTATAGGACTCAGATTCCTACATCCAATATCTTTGCTCACATTGCTGGGGAATGTGAAAATGGTTCACCTTACTCAAGTATTTGATACCCATGGTTTCTTTAGAAAAACGAAAACTTATTTGTCTGATACAATCAACATCTAGTACAAATACTAGAGCACTGTGACTTGTGCTCAGGTTTTAATAGAGTATGTGACCAGACCCTCTTGAGATCCCCAACAATCTTCCTGAACTTTAGGCACTGACACCTTTGAGTAATCTCTATCTCTCTGAAGACAGTGGGAGCCGTGAATTGACTCCAACAATTTAAACATAGCAATGCAAAATGCACAATTCCTCCTGTTAATAGAGATTGTTTTCTTAATTGTTAACTTTTAGGAAAAGGCTTCTACATCATGAGTCAACTATGGAAAAGGCCTCTTACAGGCAGCTTCTTTGAGCTGATTGTCCTTAGCAATTAGGAACTGGATTCGACCACCAACTACACATGTTTAAAACAAAAACAAAGCCAACTCTCAATCTTGGCCTTAATGTCAGGTGTGGTGGTTGAAATGAAAAAGACCCTCATAGCCTCATATCTTGAATACTTATTTTCCAGTTGGTGGTATTGGTTGGTAAATATGAGGAGGTGTGGCTGTGTTGGAGGAGGTATGGCACTGGAGACAGGCTTTCAGATTTCAAAAAACCTGTAGGTCAACATGCTTTCAAATATCCCTTTGGCCCTCCCTTTGCTCCACCATCATGCGCTCTAACTTTTTACAACCATAAGTCCAATTAAACACTTTCTTTTATAAGTTACCTTGGTCATAGTGTTTTGTCACAGCTACCGAAAAATAGCTAAGATAGTGGGGTTCCAAAGCCTTAAAGGGAAGAACTGAACTAACTCTTGGCTAAACATAAAACCTACAGATATGATACATATGTGTTCTTTTAAGGAGCTAAGTCAATGGTAATTGGTTATACAGTCAAAGAACATTAATAAAACTCTGAGTTACTAAGGAATTCTGTTAGAAGATAAGTGGAAGCTGAATGTTGAAGATCTTTTCTGGACAGGTTTCCCTCAACTGGCCATCAGTATAGCTGTATGGTGATATAGAAATAGAACCCACACTAAAGACTCGGTAAGAGAAAGTTCAGTAAACCTGTCCACGATAATTTGATAATAAATGTCAAACTTGGTCTCAGACTTTCACAGGTTTATCTGATGGAATTCCATGTTAATTTTTAAGATGTTGTATGGTAAACTCCCTAGGTAGGCTTAACTAATCTCCCCTCCGTTGCAGTATGGGGTTTACGGCATAGGATCACTACTCTACATTTAATGTTCCAAACTAATCAATAAAAGGACTTTAAGAGTTAGAGAAGACGGTCTAGCACATATAATTAATTTTGATTTTCTATAACTACAGGCACCAGATTCTAGAGGTACCTGTTCTCAGGCACAGAGCTCAAAATGAAAAGTATGGATATTGTGGCATCAAAAGAGAAGTGAAAGATATTTGAACAGCTCGAACTCTTAAAGAAAAGCGCTCTAAAAACAATTAAAAATTTTGCAACTTAATTCTTGGGTAGATGATACATATTTTTTCCTTCCACCAACATTGTATTAAATAAAAGTTTATGTTTACAAATTAATGTATAGAGACTTAAGCCAGAAAAAAAAAATCACTTGATATCTGTAATGCGTTTTGCCCTTTCTCTTCTCATTGCTCATTTTTTTTTTTCCTTCATTTGTTTGGATCAGAAACTGTAAGATGAAGAACACTGAGTTCCCACAGCAACAGGTGTTAGAGTGGCACATCCACACTTTCTGAACATGCATTAAGATGCCAAATCTAGCTGGGAAAATACATCTGAAAACATAGGCTGACCTCCCTCTTATTGAACTTACCCCAGCTACTAAGTCAAACCTAGGATGGATTGTTGGGCCAAGATCTAGGTCTCCAAACAAAAATGTTATACCCTCCTGCTGAAGGTATCTCCTGTGACAAATAGGCTCTGGACATAGTCACACATGATGAAAGTCCCATATGCTATTCTGTTTTAATCACTCAGAACCTTGGAGTACATCTCATCCCATAATACAAACTGGCCAATAAGAAGTTATTGCAGATGGCTCAGTGTGTGAGGACACTGCCCGCTCGTCCAGAGGACCCAGGATCAAACCCCAGCACCCACATGGCAACTCACACCTGCAAGGTCTGACACTCTCACATAGACATATATGCAGGCAAAACACCAATGCACATAAAATAAAGGCAAACAAAACAAAACAAAACAAAACAAAATGTTTGGATATGTTTGCTGTCTCTGCTGCTACCATGGCTGCTTTTATGTTTTTAATCTCTGAACATGGGATTCAAGTTAGCAGGAATTCAGAAGTCTTATGGGTATGAATAATTTTAAAGTTGTTTTATGCAGAAGAAGAAGGAGGAGAAGAAGAAGAAGAAGAGAGCTAATAGGTGCTCTTAGGCCCATCTAAAGCCAATGATTCTGGGTTAAAGATGTCATCCTGTAGAAAACTATGGTTTCCCTTCACTTTTCCATCCTAATGCCCTGGCTATGGTACACATTGCCCTATTTATCTTCATGAAATACGAGCAGTGTACTAGCCTAAGTCCCATTTTACAAATGAGGAAACTAAGGCACAGAAAAAATGGTGCAATATGCTAAGAAGCAGCATCACAGCTCACAAGAATCTATCAAAATTTATCTATGCTTATTCATTATCTTCCCAGCTCTGTCTTCTTTGTTTGTTGTAAATAAATAAGTAAATAAATAAATAAATAAGGATTTTTTTTTTTTTAACTAAGAAAAAAAGCAGAGCAAGAATACGCAGAATGAATGATGCATACTGCATCAGGTAGAAGGGTCAGGAGGCTGTTCAAACACCGTGACTCCCTGAGAGGGTGTGTTCAGTATTTATAGACAATGACCCATCTGGGAGACAAATAGGATCAGTATTCTTCTATAATTTACTAATGTAGAAAATGATCTTGGATATAAGCCATATCCAAGTTTAAGACTTGCTGCCTTCTTTCCCAACTGACATTTCTAATACACCTGAGCCTCTCTTTCTTCCTCTGTAAACTAGTGGGGACTGGGGAGATGGTGACGTTTTTCAAGCCCTTGCCATCTAAGTTAAGCACATGTCTACATTCACATCCCAGTATCCAAGTAAAACGAAAGAGCCAGACCTCATGGAGTACACTTGTAATCCCATGGGCATGGGGGACAGGGCAGGAAGACAATAGGATCCCTGAGGCTTGCCGTCCAACTGCTGAAGCAAGTGCAAAATTTGCTAAGAGAACCTGTCTTAAAACTTGAAATGTTCCCCCACCCTATTCTCTCAGCTCACATCAAATGCCGTCCAACCTCCACCCCGCCCGTAACCGTCATTTCAACTGTTTGTTAATCCCAGTTAATTCTTCTGAGGCCCCAAAGTGCATCTGACCACCAGCCACAGACAAGTTCATTAACACAATTATTCCTTTTCAAACTGCCAGGTTGACTCTCGGTGTCATCACTCTGATAAAGTTTATAGACGAGAGAATACAATACAGTGAAAGTTCAGCCTCGCTCTTGTTCAGCACTGATACTGTCTCCTCTCCCTGAGATGAAAGATGAAAGCATTCTGAGTGAAAATGTCATCAAGTTACACAAGCTAAATATCTTGAGAGAGGCTGATTTAGTGCACAGCCCCCTCTGGAAATCAGAGCTGCCCATGCAGTGACAAAGCCGCCTTATTTCACGGGCAATTCCCCCAGGTTTTTAATGGGATTTGACTTTTGTGCTCTCAGCCCATTGGTAGCCTGGGTCTCATTTCTCTCAACTTTATCAGCAGCAGCAGTCCAAATACCACCTGGATTAATTCCGTTTTCTGAGACACAGGACGTTTCTCAGCTGGTAAGGGAGGAAAGTGACTACGGGGGAATTTTGATCCATTTCCGTCTTTTCCTACAGCTGAATTCTCGGTGAAGATGGCTTTGATGATTGATTTCCTTTCTCTTGTTCTAGATATGGCATTTGACTTGGATAATGTGACAAAATGGGCTGTAATGCCTTCAATTTATATGCAACCTGCGTATCTCAGAAAATTCCAAATATGTTATTACAGAATCTTAACTGCTCTGTTTGGTAATTGGTTCCTTGGCAAGGAGAAGAAATAGTTGTCTACAACTAAGGTCTCATTTGAGTTAGATGTCCTACCTACTGTTATCCAAGACACGATACTTCCCACTTGCTCATGCTGACTTTCTACATGTACAAACACATCACATGGCTTAAAATCAACCCATTTGCTAAGGCTCATGAGGAGCTGAGAGAGATGGTTCCATTAAAATGATTGCCCTGAAAGCATGAGGACCTGAGTTTGAATCCCCAGCACCCCTGTAAATATTTAGGCATGGCTGCGTGTGCCTGTAACCCCAGCCCTGGGAGGCAGAAAAGGGTGGATCCTGGGAGTCCACAGACAAGCCAAGTTAGCAAGCTTCTTGTTCAATGAGAGACCCTGTCCCAAGAAAAACGTAGAGTTTAAGAAAAGACAGTACTTCCCTCTGACTTCTGTGTGCTCATGGCATAAATACTCAGACCTTCACACACACACACACACACACACACACACACACACACACACACACACACTGAGGAGAACACAGGGACTAAATATTTTATTAGACTATAACCAAGTATACAATCAGCACTGTATAAGTAATGACATATAATCTGCATCATGCAGGACTATAAAACAGGAGCATCTACAGACCTGACAGAGTAGCATCCCTGACAGCAATAGGGAAACAAAACCCCGTAGTGGACGTTTTGGTTTATATTATGTAAATATGCTTTTGTTGTAATCCCAAGTGTGGGGTGCAGGAATCCGCATCTGAAAACAGCCTCCCGAGAGGGCATGTGATCCTGGTCAGCTGAAAACTATCTTATGCAAGGGCCTCGGTTTTTGCCACCTGAAAAACATCCTGATGCAGACCCTGAGAAGGTGTAGGAGCCCACACACACACAAACACACACACACACACACATACACACACAGAGAATATTTTGCTTTGAGATGCTCCTAGAAAGAAATGCTTCAAAGAACACTTTAAGGAGGTTGCTGGTGCTCATGTAGGTTCTGGGAATTTAAACTCAGGCCCCCGCTAAACATCTGGCCAGTCCTGCTAAGTGCTTCAAAGATGGGCTAACAGCAAGCCAATGTCAAGAGGTAGCTGATAGACAGACCCCAATAATGAAGTCACTATCACAATTACCTCTACTTTTCTAGGCCCTGCGCCATCGCTCCAAGCCTGCATTGAATTTCTAGTCCTTGGTGAAGCTTTCCTTTGATTTTTTTTCTTCCTCCTTTTCTTTAACAAACATTTATTCACTGAATAGAAAATGGGATTTATCATCTATGCCAACCCTAATCAAGAAATAATGACTGCTTAGAGTCAGAGCAAAGAAGCAATGTGAGGCCAATTCCAGAATCTCCAGGGGGAAAATTATATGTAAAGATTGATGAATGCTATGTGATGGGAATGAAGAATATACATGAGAAACGATTACCGAATGACAGTACTCAGCTACATATTAGTGTAGGCAAAAAAGTTTCTTTTCTGCTCCCCATAGCCTTGTTCTTTCTCCCACAAAAACTGTTGAAGCCCAAACTTTCTTTACATAAAAAAAAATTGAAAAAGTAGTATCTTCTAGTATTTTGGGGGAAATCAATAAGATGTATTACATATGCATAGCATTATTTATTGTTGCTCTCTAATAACGCCAAACAGCATGATGGCTTAGAACAGAGAATTTAAAGCCATTGCTCTACCCTCCTCAATTAGAAAGAATTTGACGTGCCAAAGTGCCACTGGTCTCCAAATGCCCACGGCTACTCTGGAGGAGCGGCTCTTCCATGTACATTTGTGCTATGGGTACAGTTTGGATGAAAAGACATATTCGTCTGAAGAAAGTCAAGACTAGGATGGCAGGGTAAATTAATTGTTCGAGGTTCCTCCTTGCTAAGCCAGCACTGTGGCTTTGCTGGGCAGCAGAGAACAGAAAATAAAAGAGGACAGAACTGGATTTTAAATGGTTTCTCTCTGGGGAGGATCCATGCCTATACCTCTTTGCTAGAGACATTGGTCAGGACACAATTCAGTGAGCACACAATTTTTCTTCCTTCTACTACAGGCTAAGCATGCTGAAATAAAGCAGAAGAGGACAGAGTTGACAAAGGAAAGCCTGGGGGTGTATGGGTGAAAGCATTAGAGCATTCTTAGAAAATGACACATTTAGCGGAACACTATTGTTGTAAGACCATTTGAGGTTCCATAAGAAAGAAAAATGGATGGAGCTGCCCTCAAGGTGGAACTATGTGCAGAACTGCTGAAATACATAAGGAGCTGTCTCCATTTGCTCTCTGCCTTACTGGAGGCCAAAATGGCTGCAATGCATGGGATAACCACCAGAGGGGGATAAAGCACATATTTGGTCATGTTTTTCGGGAAGGCCTTGCCTCTTAGACTACCTCTTCTTCCTATTGGGTTGCCTCTTCCAGCTTGGATATGAAGTTTTGTGCCTAGCCTTATTGTTACTTGTTAGACCGTGTTCAGTGAATATCCCTGCGAGGCCTACTCTTTTATTTTAAGGGGAATGGAAGAGGAAGGGGGTGGTAATTTGAATTGTCAAAGACTGAACATCATGTAGGTCATTGATGAGCAGATGGCTTTTGAGTGCCTCATGCACATTTCCTAAGCACAGCAATTACAGGGTTTCCTAGCACTTCATTTTAAATTTATGGTGAGTAGTACCATCATCTGCATAAGTAAAACAGTATGTCCGTCATGTAGATGAGAAACCTGACCCAGGAGCACACAATTATAAAGTAACAAACAGGTATCATATTCTCTGAATTCAATCTTTGTGCCTGCTTCAAAAGGCCGTGTTTACTTGGCAAGCATTGATCGACAATAGACTTGAGTTCTTTCCCCCAGTGTCAGACAATTCTTCACACATTTTCTAAGGTGGGGATGAGTGCAAATAGCAAAGGAGCTTTAAAAGCATTAAGTCTTTCTGAAAATCTATGGTATGTTCTTGAGAAGTAAGAAATTAGCATTAATGCAATCCCATTGACTACACTGAAGAATGTATTCATAGTTCCCTTTTCCCACTCATCCTCTTTCAGCTTCAGGATTCAGCGGGAGCAACCATATTGCATTTCAAAATCAAATGTTCATCAAGCATTTAGTGGTCATCATCTGTGTCTTCTTTGTGACATGGAGCCTCGGCATCCCTAAGACAGATACTGTGTCTCTATTGATATCCAGCCTTGTCTATGACATTGGAAGTATTCAGTTGTTAATGAATCCTACTTTAATAGCCAATGCCAGACTCCGCACTATGGCTCTTAAGATTCAGTAATTATCAAGGTAGATGCAGTAGATGAAGATCATCCATTTTACAGGCTTGTGAAGCTAGGTTTCAAAATTCAGAGTAAATATGACATAAAACTGGTATCAGCTGCCAAGGGGGACTATTCTTTTACAGCCTCCTTGCCCTCAACCAAATCGGATAACTCATGTAACAAAAATAAAAGAAGTACAGGATGTGTACGAACCTGGCAGAAAAGTAAGTAAGATTTTAATAAGCCTGTCACATGGGCCAGTTTGGTGGCACATCATTAAACACGTTCATCCTGGGACTGGATCTATGTATAGCTGTTAATTGTGCAAATACCCTGGTTCGTCAATGCCATAATTCTAAACCAGCTGCCGAGTACAGCTGGGGTTTTTTGTTTTGTTTTGTTTTGTTTCGTTTTGTTTTAAACAAAGGCAATTTTTAAAAATGAAAGCGAGAAAGAGATGAAGTAAATTATTTAAAGGAAAATACAACCCAACTTTTACTCTATGATGAACCACTTAGAAGTGTTGAAAATGTGTAAATGATTTTCCTTGGATATCATGCTTCCCACATAGTATTCATACTCATTGCATAGGTAGCTTTTGGTAAAGAATTCAAAGAGAAATAAGATGTCCCTAGTCTTATTTCGTTGATGTGAGCAAGCTGTGTGTGAAAATAGTTCTCGTGCTTTCCATGTTAAAAATCCTGAAAATGCATAACCTTTCTTTTCAAGGGAAAGTATTTTGTGTTAAAATTCTTTTGTATCACTATCTGCTTGGCATTTAAATTTTTAAAAAGTGAATCTACAGCAGGCTTTCATGCTTACACACATGAGGAGACAGACATCAAGATACAGTCGCATGTGGTACAGTGTCATCAATAAATGCTTTAGTAAGGGAGGAAGGAAAGCAGGTTCATTTCAGATGGTACATGGACACCTTCCAACTTTACCCATGAACAGAATCTGTTTAACAAAGACATACCTGTCCCACTGTGGACATTTTCTTCAGAGAGAAAGCTTGCAAATTCACCAGACCTGCAACACCTACGTCTAGAAGTCCCTAGAACTATGAAAGCCTCTCATTTTTAATCTGTAAAGTTAACATAATTCTTCCCTTAAAAGATGTTACAAAGTCAAACATTTACCCAAGCATGAAACTATTAGTTGACCGAGCAATACAGAGTAGCTAAGAAGTAGAGGCATCAAATGAGGAACTGTAGCTCAGTCTCTGTCCAGATGAGGGAGAAAGGCTAAGGGTGCTCACTGACACAGATGTCCCTAGCTCCTGTGAGCCTGGGGACCAACAGGACAGTTTGGTATGCATGTGTTGTTGGGTCCAATCCATTGCAGAGTCTCTGGTTGAGTATGTGTGGGGTTGGGCTGCGGAATTTCCACTTCTTGGGCAACACTCATGCTAATGAGGATGTAGATGACACTTTGAAAGCCACGTCCCTAAGTTAGAGACTTCATACTTTTCAGTAAGTACAGTCAGGGGAAGGTATATGGGAATAATAGAACTTAAAATGTGAGTCATCTGGGTAGAGAAGTTGGGGGTAGCTTTCCAGACAGAGTAAGCCATCTTTCAACTGAGATAAAAATTTCTGATAGAAAAAAAAAATGTGTAAAGAATGGCAAAAAACACATCCCAGGTATTGGGAATCGCAAGAGCAAAGTGCAGGAATAGGAAGCAACTGAGCAAGACCTTGAAAATGAAAGAAGGCCTGGGTGTCCAGACCTGGGGTTGAATAGAGTATGAGCACATGGAACAACAGTGGACATGACCAATTTTCATTCTCTGGAAATATTTTTTTCTGGCTTGTATCTGTCCATCTATCTAATTTTATAGTCCCAATGATTGATCCAGGGTATGGTGTATTCTAGGCAAGCATTATATCACTCTCCTCCTCTACCCCTGGACTCGCTACTGAGAGGACCAGTGTGGCTTTGTGATGTGAGTCCATTCTTATATTAAAATGACTGGAGGTCCTACCCAAGTGGAGCAAAATCCAGCTCAGTGTGGACAGGTCTAGTACAGGGAAACAAGACTTAAGTTTAACCAATAAGAAAACCACCAACTAAGCTTTAATTGCTGGCTTTCTGCCTTAGCCAATTAAATAACATCCTCAGCTTGCTTTCAGGAATATCTTATAAATGTTTTCTGAACCAATTTTAGTTTATTGCTGTACTAAGTGTTGAATTCCTACCTCACCCCCCAAAAAAATAAACCTCATGATTTTAATGTTAGAATCTTTTTAAAAACCTTTAGAAGTCAAAGCAATCAATCAGTAGTAAGATGGACATTACTAATTCCCATTCTCTGTGAAGATCTTTTTATGCCTTTTTATCTGTCTACCTATCAATCATCTGTCTATCTTTTTGAGTACCAAGGATTGATCTGGGGTATGGCACATGCTAAGGAAGCATTACGCCACTGACCTCCTCGGCCCCTGGCTTCTCTACTGAGAGGACCAATATGTAAAGCACCCTTCTAGGCCTACACAATACAAGAGCTCCAATTTTTATTTGGCCATCAGTTACAGCCCAGGTAAGTTTTCCATTATTCAAAGCTTTCGTTTCCTCTTTTATAAAATGCTGCTTATAATTTTTTTTGTGTGTGTGTGTGTGTGACGCTTGATGGCACTAATCACATATGAGAGACCCATATCAAGCACAGAATAAGCATTCAAAGTCAGCAGTCATTGTCATCATCACTCACTGAGAGCACCCAAGAATAATGCTATTTGGGCAATGGAGAATTCTCCTTCGCATCCACAGGGGCAGGAGAAAATAGATTGAATCTTCTTAAAAGCTTTTTCGGGTAACATATCTTATGGTAAAGGTGACAAGAGCTTGAGCCACAAAGGAAGAGGAGAGATGCTCTAAATAGCCCAAAGCCTGAGCAGTGTCAATGTCTGTGAAATAAAGGACACACTGATGGAAACCAATGAGTTCCCCACCCCAGCCCCAACGCTAAGGTCCTGAGAAGTGTTGTTCATTGTTTTGCCCCAGTACTTGCAGTGTCATCTGGGACTTGTTGCTGCTTGGTCAGTAAGAATGGATACCCATCAATGTCAGGATGGTCAACTGGACTTAGAGACAATTCACTTTACAGACTGTAACCCAAATTCCAGTCTCCTCCTTCTCCTTGGCATTTGATCTTTAAGGAGAGTGCTATGTATGAGTGTGTGGGAAATATCTACTGAGGACTGGAGAGGGTTTCATGTTTGTTTCACATGCTAACCCGTGATGCTTGATGTAGAAGTTCTGATATATGTTTGTCCAATGACACCATTGTCCTTTTTCCTTTCCTTTCCTCACTAATTCCCCTTAAGAGGTGAAGATAGATGCAAATGCACAAGAGCACAACTCCTTAGGTACATCGCAGCTATTTCTCATTTGCCAGCTGTTGACTTTGATTGCTACAGATATGGCTCTTCCTCCCGTGGAACAGCTTAGGCTTTTCCTAAGAATGAGGGCTCTCCTGTTTACAGTCCTAGAATTCACCCATCTATTCCCTGCTTTTAGGGCTGCGTGAAATCTAACAGAAGTTTTGTTAAAATACAAAATAAAATTAGCCAGGTCTGGAGAGAGACCAAATTTGTGTTTCTACCAGATTCCCAGGTGTGTTGCTATTTGAGGGGCCACAGAATGAGAGATCTTCATTCACAAAGCACCTTCCAACTTTACTTTCCACATTCACTCCCTACTGCTACACCCTTTAAGACAGGCACAGTCTCCTAGAAGCAGCCAATACTTGTGGGAGAATAGAAATATCTCTTGGTGAAAAGGAGAATGTGTGCCTACAATTGTATAACACTCATAGCTACATTGCCAACTTTATGCAATGTCCTGTACTCTAAGAACCGAGACTTTTTGATGAGTACTGGTTATAAAAATAAAGTGAGGGTGACAAAAACTATAAAAACTAAGAGAGTGAAGAGGAAGGAGGCAAAGTGGGGAGGATACAAAAGGAAGAGAAATGACTGTTGTATCCCTCCGTTGAACTACTCTATCTGCAAATGCTCATCTTCTCACCAAGGCAACATTAATTAGAATTATTATTATTATCATAATTAATTATCTGTAAAAGAATTATATCTCCATATAAGGAAGAAAACAAGCTCGTGTTCCTTCATCGGAATGCAAGGATACTACTGAACGCAGCTAATTCCCCTTCCCACATTAGTCTCTGCAGATTAACTCAGGCACCATCTCAATCCTTGTTGGCAATTTCTTCCTGGCTACAGAAACCATAGCACAGATATTAACTATCAAACCGGAAAGAGTGTAAGAAACAAAATACAACAAGGAGCGAAGCCTTGAGCATAACTGGCATTAGAGTCAAAGCCTGGGATTGCTGTTCTTTAAGAGGCTGCCGAGAGCCTAACAGCTCTCCCTGTCTCTCCTGGAGCTAAGCTGCATGACAGAACTAGCCCCCTCATGTAGGAATTATACCTGTCACTCTTAATGTCAGCTAAATATGTTTTCAATATTGCAGAATTGTCAGGGCAGGATTCTGAGAAACTGTTCCCTCGGGGTCTTTGAGGAATGATTTATCAACGACCGAGGGAAAGGGCAGCATTGGCTAGCAGTGCTCTGGGTACATTGGCTCCTGAAGAGCCTCAGAAGAGACCCAAGATGCTGGAACCATATTCACCAGTATGAAGAGACAGGGAAACACAATAAGGCAATGGAACACGTTGTTTAGACTTTTGTCTACATGAGTACATTAATGACTAAGGTCAGCATGCCTAGCCAAGTTCTAGAAGTTTGCAGGCAGGGGGTTGACACTGTTTGTTATGGGACTTGATCTTGTCCTTAATCTAACATCTCTGAATATCTCAAGCTCCCTCCCCCCCTTCATGTAACTTCCTCCACTTCCCTAACATTATAATTTTTATTATTACCTGCTCAGCATATTTCTCTTTAAAAGGATGTGTCACACCTTACTTCAGCTCCCCAGTCTGGCAGTCTTTGTTTATAGCATCACACCAGATATGAAGCATGGTGAGCTCACATATAACCACACATATGAGGCTGTTCCAAGCATTGAATTCCTACGACTGACCACTCCTAGCCTAAGCAAAGGTTCATTCTTCCATGGATAAGCATACATCAGCTGGATGTGCTTCTCTGAAAATGAGCAAAGGGTCTCATGGAAGGAGAAAGATTCCATATGGTGGGCCGTGTCACAAATCAGTCACATTGCAAATAAACAGAACCCTTTGGCAGTGGTGGTTTGAATAAGAATGGCCTCCATAGACTTCTGTATTTGAATGCTTACGTATTTGAGTGCCCAGGGAGGAACACTACTTGAAAAGGATTAGGAGGTGGATATGGCCTTGCTGTAGTGAGTGTGGCTTTGTTGAAAGAAGTATGTCCCTTGGGATGTCAGGCCTGAATACATTCTCTCTCTTTCTCTCCCTCTCCCTTTCCTTTACCTGCCTGTGTCTCTGAATCTCTATCTCTAGATCTCTGTGTCTCTGTCTCTCTCTGTCTCTCTGTCTCTTGCTCTCTCCTTGCTTGTAGATCAGGATGTAGCTCTCAACTACTTCTTCTGCACCACCCCTGCCATGCTTGCCACCATGCTTCCTGCCAAATTGGTAATGGAATAAGTCTCTCAAACTGTAAGCAAGACCCCAATTCAATGCTTTCTTTTTATAAGAATTGCCTTGGTCATGGTGTCTCATCATAGCAATAGAGCAGTGACTAAGACAGCAGGCGGCAGAGAATTAAAAAATCCACCTCATGATGACAACTGCTCTGAAAGAACAACTTAGATTGTTAGAGGACAAATACCATCTCTATCAGACAGTGATCAAACCTTAACTGCAAATCTTTAAATATCCTTCAGACCAACTCAGGGATATAGGCCAGGTAGAAAGGGAGTTGTTGGAGGAAGCTGGGTCTGTGTAGCCTCCTACAACATTGCAGAGAAGAAATCCCACTGATCTATTTAGGAAGGGGCTGTTCTCAATGGCTGAGAGCCAGGTTTGGATATTGCAGGCAAAAAATTAACTATGGGTTAATTACAGAGCTTAATCTTCACCCATAGATTTCTTAAGGCTTTCAAATCTTCAAGTCTTCCATCATTCCTGATTGGATACAATAGAGGAGTTTCAGAAATACATCTCCCCAAACATTTCCTAGAAAGTGGGAGCCATGAGCCAGGCAGGTATAGTTTAGTCTTCTTTTGCACCAGCTTCTCAGAGTTGGAGATGAGAAACTCCAAAGAAATGGAATGTGAGTGCTTCTGACTCCTTGCACAGCCAACCTCTGTCAGGCCATTTCTGCATATCTAGATGACTGACATAGGCACTCTGAGAATGGAAATTAAAACTAAAATAAAACCCTAGAACTTATTTTTGCCCCACAACTCTACGTTCATATTTCAAAACTTGTGCTAAAATAGTTCTTCTTTGCATTAATAGAACTTCACACCCACACCCCACATTATACACACATGGGGGGACTAATAAGTGTCTAAATAGTAAGCCCAGGGAATCGATTGGCTTTAATGAATCAATGCCTAACTAAAAATGAAATTGGGAGAGTTCTGAGGACATAGATGAAGGGCAACAAAGGTGAAGTGAGCATGAAACTTTTCTTAATAATAGTGCTGGGCAATCAATGGGCATTATTTGGGGCAAATGATAAATTCAGATTGGCTGGTTAGATTGAATTCGGTCCTCATTTGTCAACTAGGAATCAATAGCTTCTGTGCATTTCTAGAGCCATCTCTTCACCACAGGGATCATGTCCATCCATCAGGAGGCCCACACAGAACTAGAAGGAAGCCAACACTCAGCCCACTTGGCAATTAATTGGTCTACTTCCCCAGGAAATTATTGGTCTCCCCCTTTCTAAACTTCTAAAGAAGATTAACAGAATGTGGCCAGACTCTCATTTGGTGTCCTGTGAAAAACAATAGAGAAAGACATAACAGAGCTGTGGGTATCCACTTTGTACTCTGTGTTTTAAGTGAGCAAAGTGAGAAGGTAAGCTTCACAGGACCTCTACTCATCCGTTCCCTGAGTACAGTTCTGCTTTCCTGGCTGACTCAGCTAGCATGCTTTCTGCTTTGGATGAAGGCACTGCTACTAATTACCAGCTAAGGTTACTCCATCTTTGTATGTTCATAGCATAGATCAACTCAAATGATTCAATCAAGTCTCAAGGAGCAATGCATGGGTAGGCATTTGGATTTCCCTTTTGTCCTGGCTTTACATAACTGAATAAACAAAATATTTTATAATTTATAAACTCAAATGTTAATCCGTTTTCACTGTTCACCTGCTTCTAACTCTGCCATAGTTACCTGAGTCTAAGGTGGCATCTTAAAATATGTCGTGTGTTTCTCTACTTACTGCCTGCCACTTATCCTTTTGGGATACTTCAGTCTGATGATCAATTTTAAAGACATTGCATACCATGCCAGTGACTCTTTAGGTCCTCCAACAGGTCATTATGATCTTGAGGATGAAATTCCCAATGTTTTCATTATACTATGACAACTTTTATGCCTTGTCACTTATCACATTTCCTCCTTTAGTCTCCACTCTTTGGCAATAATCTTTTTTTTTTTAATGTGACATTTTTTTTCTTTGCTTCATGTCTGGGAATGTGTCATGTCTTTACTATGGATAACTCCTAGCCAATCTGTTTTTCTCAGTCCCTAGGCTAACCTGCCCTGAAACACTCCCCTCCCCTTGGGGCACCATAATCATTCTCAGAGTCTCTGTATACCAAAGGGCTCTCCCTTACTCAATTCTATATTGCCAGAAATTAACACGTCACCCAAGACAAAGTGGAAATTCAGTATGTATTTGTCAGATAGAATTTAATTGGAAAAAGTGAATGAGAGTGAAAGAAAAGGTATATAATACACCTCTCCTCTATCCCCATGAGATGTGCACTCTACCTAATGTTACCACAAGAACTCAGGTGTTGGTGGACATGCAAAATAAAAATGAAGGGGAATTAGTAAGATTGCTCATCACAAACAAATAACTGGATCCAAAATTGTCTAAAAGAAAAGTCTCACAGTGAGTAAAAGCTTCAGATGAGGTCATGGGGGATAGGGAGACAGAGAGGCATAAGAAGGAAAAACTGAGGAGGCAGAGAAGGTCATTAAAGAAAGATGCAATCCTCACTTTAAGAGAGGATGCTCTCCTTGTGGACCTCCTGTCCTCTCTAGGACTTATTATTTCCTACTTTTTTTCATGAAATTTCCTGCACTCTGCCCAAAGGTTGGTCATAAATCTCAGCATCTGCTTTGATACCCTCTGCAGGGTAGAGCCTTTCAGGGGCCCTGTGTGGCAGGCTCCTGTACTGTTTGAGCATTTAGCCAGAGTCCTCCTTCTAGATTAGCATCTTTAGGTGTACAGATTTTAGTATGTGTATCCTATATTATATATATATCCACTAACCAAAAAATCTAGGCACAGGGTCTTTTCTGACTGATACTCCAACCAAGGACCATTGATGGAGATAAACTAGAACCCCTGCACAGATGTTGTTCATGGGAGTTCAGTGTCCAAGTGGGTTCCATAGTAATGGGAACAGGGACTGTCTCTGACGTGAACTGATTGGCCTGCTCTTTGATCACCTCCTCCTGAGGGGGAGCAGCCTTACCAGGCCACAGAGGAAGACAGTGCAGCTACTCCTGATGAGAGCTGATAGACTAGGATCAGAAGGAAGGAGAGGAAGACCTCCCCTATCAGTGGACTTGGGGAGGCACATGTGTGGAGAAGGGGAGGGAGAGTGGGATAGGGAGGGGTGGAGGGAGGAGGCCACAGGGGGATACAAAGTGAATAAAGTGTAATTAATAAAAATTAAAATAAAAAATGGAAAAAAAGAGAGGATGCTTATGCTAACTAAGAAAGTGAGATTCGGGTTTCAGAGCAATTGTCTACATGGTTAGTATAAAATGAAGGTGCTTCCAAAGTAGGATTGTGTCTCAATACAATGTTGTATTCTACAGAACTCGTCAGAATGAAGCCAACAAACAATAAATCCCTGAGAGTGTGCACAGAAGTAGGAGAAGGAAAAAGAAGATAATGAGTCCCAGTTCTTGGGTGATGGAGGAGGGAGAATCAGATACTGGAGCTAGCATGGACTACACAGTGACCTGCTGAAAGAAAGGGAGGGGAAGGGGTGAGGGAAGAAAGGAAGGAATAGGTGGACTAGGAGGGGCTGGGAAGAGATGGGAGGAAAGGGTAGGAGGGAGGGAGAATCACACACACACACAAACATACACACACATTTTCTATTTTAAGAAAAAATTCATTTATTAACTACAGATCACAGGTGAGGGAACTGAGAACTACAGAGGTTACAGTACTGGCTCATACTCATGCAACATACGAGACTGTGTTTTCTGGTCTCTGATGACCACACGTACCCTGTCCAGAGAGGTAATGTGCTGGAGTGCAGAACACTGGACTCCCAACCTGTGTCTTGGTCTTGGTTCTGTCATTTACAACCTTGGAGAGCATGGAAACTAACTTAACATACTCATGTCAAGCTTTCTTCATCTCCAAAATATGCTGTTCATAGTTGCACAGTCATCGCAGAGCAGAAGAAAAATTAGGTTTTAACATGCATGGATCATGATGCAGACTAGCACCAGGCATTTGCTTAGCTTTGTGTGTCTGCTGAAATATGACTTTCATGGTCCATATTTAATTTTCATCAGTTTCAACAGCCTCAGTAACACTTTCTTTGACAAGTACATTTAAAGAGCAGTGTTCTTAGAGAATATGAACATGCTACCCTATCAGCATTCCCTTCTAAGCTACTGAATATTAAGTATATATTTATATATATATATTTATTTTATATATATATATGGAGTAAATGAATCAAAGCTGCCTATGCATTGGACATGTACAGGTGACAATACACGGGCACTCAGGAATGTGCACGTTTTTTACATACTGGTCTATTAGCTCACAATGCTTACACCTCTTTCATGAAGCAGGCTTCCACAGTTCTCTCTTTCAGACAAGGTCAAATGGTGCAATTGTTTAGGGTGTTCAGAAATCTCCTCTGTGTTCTGGACCTCTCATTTTGACACATCAAGATGTGGAGAGAGGCTTGTAAAGTCAGCAACCTGCCATCATTCTAAGTAACCCACTACTGGGGTTTTGTCTCCTGAGTACCTCCATTGTAAGAACTCACTTGCTGAAGGTCACCATGCAGCTACATGCTCCAAGCAAAGGGCATGCTTTTGTAAGATGCATAAAAGTTTCTGTATGCTCTCACTCAGAGCCATTCAATGTGATATGAGAATAGTGTGTGTGTGTGCGTGTGTGTGTGTGTGTGTGTGTGTGTTTGATTACAGACAGGGAGGATGACAACAATCTATGTCATATCTAAAAAAAACAAGCAACCTTCCTCAATGTACACAAAAATTTGCTTATGGCTTAGAGGATATTAGCAGCATTTGAATCCTCTGAACTCTGGGCTTCCTTTCATTTTCTCTAACATACTATAACCTAAGCTTTAGCTGTCAGAATCAGAGCATGTAAATACCAGCCCATTACAGAATGGACTTAATCTCTCTGTCATAAAATAGGGCCCTAGTTTAACTAGGAATAAGCTAACATTTATTGAGTTCTTACTATGCATGTTAAATAAATCAGTGCATTTAATCTTGCTTAAGATTTATAATCCCTATAAGAAGTCCCAGAATCCTGCATTCACAGGAAGGACTGAGGGCTAAGAAGATATCGGAACTGTGATTTGGATCCAGTCCTGACTGGTTCAGCAACTCCTTTTATGTTCACTGTAATACACACTTTCTTAGAAAACAAATTTTTATCTAAACCAAAGAGGCTCAATTGTTGAGATGGGCAAAAAAGAAAAAAAGAGGTGCTATCAAGCATGCCCCGTGGTCTGAATGAGATCCAATGTCTGTAAATAAAGGTAGAAAAAGTGATCCTCTCAGCATTTAGGGAGCAACAAATACATTAAGCCTGACACTGTGTCCTGTGTGTAGCCTTGAATAAGAAACAAAAGCTAAGGATCCTGAAAAGCATAAACATAAAATAAAACAGTTTCGTGAGAAAATAATAGAAAATTAATACAGAAAGAATCAATCAATGCAGAGAAAAGCAATGTAGCTCAAAGAAATGGAATGGTTCCCAGGCTAAAACCTCTGTGATAATATGACAGAGAGTTTTAAGGCAGCTGAAGAAATGATCAGAAGGGGAATTTGTTAGCAATAGAAGATGGGAGGGAAAAAAAAAAAAGGAGAGTCAACAAAGCCTGCTTTGGTAGGCTCTGTCTTTCTCCGTAGGAGACAGCATCTTGGCGAGCATACTTAGTATTCTGGTGTTATACGTGGGACTGTGTTTAGAGCAGACAGCGGCAACAAGCTCTCGCAGCGGAGGAAAACTGCCCAAGATGACCTGCATGCCTTTGCTTTTTCTCTTCTCTTTTTCTGATTCCTATCTCACAGCACAACTTTCTGATTATAATTTAGCTTCTCTGAAAAAAAAAAAAAAGAAAGAAAGAAAAGGAAAGGAAATGAAGAAAATTGCAAGTCATGCTGACAGTTCTCCTGAGGTTTCCTTTCTCATTGTGCATTCATTACTAAATGAATATTATGATCTTATTCATTAGTAGCTTAGAGATTGGTTTATGTTGAGTCAATGGCTGGGAGCTGAAACCCTTCTGCGTATGAGGGCCAAAACTACCCATCAGAAGCAGGGCTCAGACTCTGCAGGGTTGCTGGGTAGGATGAATTCATTGAAAAGTTGCCATAATAAGGCTCTCTTAGCTACCCTGCACTCTCAGGCTGTCCTTTCGTATTTGATAATTCAGCATCTCATCATGTTCTCATTCAAACTGCAGCCCTTTTACAGTCACAGTGGTTTACAGCACAGACATTTATGCAGGGGGATTCATGACAGCCAGGTGTCATGGAACACATATGCAAGATGCTATCAAGAGACTGAAATCATTAACACTTGGACAGTAATTAGGTATGACTTTAGAAAAGGGATAGCCTTTGCAAGCCTACCAGATCTACAATTACAATACAAGGATATGAGTTTTGCCAAATAAATCCCTTCCAGATTCATATCCTTTCAATGAAGCTGCACATTAAAATGTATGAAACATGGACAACCAAAGGCATCTCTTTCTCCAAGGCAAACTCATCTGAAATAGAGGACACCAGTGAGATATTAGCCATCTGCCAGACGAATGACCTTGAATGTGTGAAAAACATGTGGCATATATTTCAATTTGTAGTAAAGGAAAAATTTACCAGCTTATACACTGGCTCCTCCAAGCTCTGAGGTTTCAGCTTTAAATAATCAAGATTTCATTGTCCAGAATGCAGTGTTGTCTTCCAATGTGAAGTTTGCTGCAATGGCTTTCCCTTTTCTTTGGTTGAATCCAGGAAGGCTCTCTTCAATACACCTCCCGCATACAACCTAGAACAATCTTAACGGTACTTAAATTGTATTTCACTAGACACTTGTGAAAAGGCACTTCGCTGAAGGATCCCTCTCTTGCCTTTCGGAGTAGATTTCCATTTCCAAGTTTACATTCCAGGTCTTCTGGTGTCATGCCTGTGTCTTCTTCCTCTGTCTTTTCTACAAAATATTTTGTTTTGTTTTTCACTTTTTGAGATAGGATCTCAAGCATCCCAGGTTCATTTCAAACTTATTAAAGTGTTGTGGATGACCTCATACTTCCATGCCATTGGATCCTCATGCCTCCACCTCCTGAGCCCTGCAGTCACAGGTGCATGACTCTAGACTGTTTTTGTGCTGCGTATTACTAAACTATGTTCAGTTATAGAGAATGGCCAGATGCTGAATTTTCATACTTTTCAAAATGATAAAGATTCCTTCTTGGGTACACGAATTGGGATTTGAGTACTAAATAACTAATTAAAATTGCCAAAGACACAACTGACCATGTTTGCCTGAGGTACATGGGAAATTGAGGGCTATCCAGACAGAATTTGGAACTAGTTAGAGAAGACAAATGGTGACTCTAAGGAAGGCAGACAGTTCACTCCTGGGGATTACCTGGGTAGCAAAGACTGGTGATGGAACGCTGATAAAACACTAGAAACCAAACACTTGATATTATTTTCCCTAATTCTTTTGGGGGAAAAAACACATTATCAGTTCAACATTAGAAATGGTGAAATGTTGCAAGAAAATGATCTTGTCCCTTAATGTTAAGTGCTATGAGCAAAACAGACAAGTTAGCATCTAATGTATTCTCCAGAAAAGTAAACGGAGACTGTGAGGAGCTGTATCTGAAAGGTGACAACACCAGCTAAGAAAGGAAGCTAAGATACATAACCAGATACTTCTGAATAATGCTCAGGGTCTTAAAATCACTGGTGTTCATGAATCAGACAACATAGGACTGACCATGCTCTATTGGACAGTAATAGGAGCGATAAACTAAATAAAGTTCCGTTCCAATAGAGAAGTACTTGTGAGTGATAATAAAAGGGATATTAGAATTTAAACAATGAGTCGGTTAATGATACTTTGTGGAGTTTAACTAAGCTGTTTATTGGCAAGAAATGGAAAATTAAGGACTTGTAAGTTAAAGAGGAGCATTCTTATCCTTGGAGTCTATTTGAAGGTAGTTAGCGGTGATGAATTTTTATGAAGAGAAACTTAAGCTTTCCTTTGCCTATAAACATTCATTACCTGCAAAACAGAGTAAGAAAAGTATCAAACAGTCAAGGATGGGTTTTCATTATGGTCATAATTCTTGGAGGGCTTGAGAGATTTGTAATCAAGTTGTTAGCCACATCCTGGCCAGATTTTCTTTTAGCCCAGATAGAAAATCTTGTCAAAGTTATAATCATCACTCTGTATCATAAGCTAATGGAAGCTCTCTTTAAATTTAATGTTGCTTAACTAACGTTTACACAAAACAAGCTAGTTACACATGTGTACAGGTGATCCAGCTGATTTGCTCCTATTTACAGTAATTATAGTCCATGTCTCTGAAATAGTTCTTAATTGGATTTCCTCATTATTGTTATTTAGAGCCTAATGTAAGCTCTTTGGGGCAAAGAGTGACTCTGCCAAAATCTGACATGTGACCATTTACTGGCTCCTGGTGTACTTGCCATGCGCCCTGCTGTGCAGCCTTGTTCTGGAGAAGGCTAATGGATCTACGAGTGCTTCCCTGTGGCATCTTGCTTTCTGAAAAACCGTTGTGGTCTCAGACATTCCTGTGACATTCAAGATAAAGACTTGGAAGTAAACCATCGCCAAATGCTGTCAGTTCCTGTGGGAAGTCAGCTAGGAGAGAGAAGCCTCACAGGAAACAACATGAGGAAACAATTAGCTGCAGTGATAGCATGATTTGTTGACATAAAGCTGCACCGTAGTCGGGAAAACTGCACAGCGTCAGAATTCAAGTCAGAGTTCCGAGAAAACAGAATTGAAGGGATTTTTTTCTATTTGAAACAACCTACCCCATAAAAACAATTTCACTACCAGGCAAGTCAGCAGGCTACAAGAGGATCAACTTCCCCTAAACTAGGAAGAATTTCTGTGGATGATTAGATCTATTCCCATCTCAACTTATTCTTAGAAAGCAGTTGCTTCGAAAGGCCTAAACTTTCACCTGTGTACAGTGAATTACATCTAGAAATAGCCTATAAAGTACTTACAGTTAACAATACTGGAATGTACACCTGAAACCTGGCTAATAGGGTAGGAACCGTGGTATTTGTTCTTATGACACACACAAACAATAATCAATAGTAAGATGAGAAGCACTTTTGGAGGTGGCAGATCTGTTTGTAGCATGGGCGTGGCACTGTTTTCACAGAAGTCAATTTATTTAAAACTCAACACGCTTCATGCATGCATTGCATACATAGAGCAACTTTTCAGGCTGGCTATATCCTAATAGAGCAGTTCAAATAAAAAGAAGGCATTAAGAATGAAATGGAGGCTTGCAGGGTTATAATTACTTCTGAGTTGTACATTTATATTACTCCTTGCTACATTGGTGGCCTCCACTTTCTTTGCTTCTTAGACTTGAAAACCGAATACATTGTTCACCCCTCTCTACCCTTCTATTGAGCTGAAGAGCTAATTCCTTCCCTTATTTCCATTCTAACTTTCCTTTTGTGTGTGTGTGCTGAGTAGAGAGGAATAGAGTTACATGGAAGAGGTGGGAAAATCCCTGCCCCAGAACTCTCCAGAATTGGTGGATGGGATTTCTGGGTATCTTAGGAGAAATTGTATCCTCAGAGGCTCCTATGTTCTCTCTCCTCTTGGCAGTTCTATTTATTGATGACTTCAGAATCACTGCAGAGGAGAGGTACAAAGCTCTACGTGAACTTCTCTAATAGTCTGAATGCGCTTCATATTATCCCCAACACACATACTGGGGGCCTCCAGGGGAGTGCTGTTTTGAGAGTGAAGAAACATTAGGAGGTGAGGTTCTGTCCTTAGATCAGAGCACCTCAGATATTCAGGGACAAACCACTGTGTACTCCTCTGTGACCTCTGCCATTCCTAAGACAAGGCAACAAAAGAAACAAGCCTGGACCCTCAAATCCTGTTGCTTCCAGCTGAGACAGAATAGCTTGTTCTTATACATGTTCACTTTTTTTTTTTTTTTTCCTTTTTGCCATGACATCCTCGCCAGAACTGAGCCATGGCAGGCACCATGCCCTTTGACTTCTAGAACTGGGATGTAAAGGAAAATTATATATATGTATATATAGAATTATCTGCCTCTGGTATTTCATTATAGTGAAAAATAATGAACGCACTCCAGCTACAGTGGGCACCTAAAGGAAAGCACCTCTCTAACCTCAGTCTTAACCTGCATTTCCTCAGTTTACTCATACAGAAAAAGAAGACAACAGAGGCCATAGCATAGTTATTTACCTCTATATGCATAGTCTCTTTCAATAAGATATTTACATGTTTATTTAAAGATGTGTAATTGAAATATGGGAGCTGGAGATAGATATGTAGCTCAGTGGAAGAAAGCTTATTCATTCAAGACCCTTGGTTTTAAATCCTAACAATAAAGAAAAGAAAATAATAAAATAAAATAAAATGTGAATGGTAACAAAAACTGTCATAATCAGAAAAAATATAAAATATAATCTAAGATGACAGTCTCAGGAAAAGAAATTATGACAGACAATTACATCATAAAGGCTAATACGCTTAGCTATATATTGTGATGATGGGTATAAAGAGGGGATATGTTGGTTTGGGTTTGTTTTATTTATTTATTTTTGGTCTTTATTGTACAGGAAGTAGATATTGGATGCATGGGGCATCCTGTGAAAAAAATACAAACACCAGTAATAGAAGTGGTGGAAATGATTAGTATAAATAAAATAATAAATTTCATGTTTTCCTTGAAAATAAGTGATCTCTACCATGGATTGAAAGTGAGGACTCTAGTCTTTCTCTTAAAAGAAATTTGCTACCAGATGGTGAAAATAGAATGAGGAGAATGGAGAAAAGAGGGAGAGAGAGTGAGATTTTTACTGCACAGTGAGAAGAGTGAGGAATTACCTTAAACCCCTAAACACTAAACGGTGTTTGCTCAGGCATATGGATTCAATTTAAACAGTTAGCAGTATTATATTCACAGCCATAAAAACAGTTTCTACTAGATATGCAACCCCCAAAAAAAAATTCTTCTCAACATTCTAATCCTGATACTGAGGCCCAGCTCTGAAAATCTGAAAGTAGAATGGAGCATCAGACACTTAAAAAGATACTGGTGTGCCTATCAATGTGCTTTGCATCCTTCTACCCCTCAATTAAGAGGCTTTAAGATGCCAAAGACAGGCAGAAGGACTTTAAAAACAGAAGCCATTTTTTTTTACTCCTTTAAAGGCTCTGCTTCTCTATCCTCCTTCAAAATGGTAGTCCAGAGTTTGTCAAGAAAGGATTAGAGATACCTGTGTCAAAACAGTGGACACCTACCACACCCATAGAAGGCAAGGAACAGGAGGTTCATGCTAGGCTTGGTGACTGCATCCTAGCTTCCAGTGACTGGTTTTAGGACTGGTTTTAGAATATAGGCTGTTAAGCTCCAATGTCCTATGGAGGATTATCTGAGACTCTATGGACAATTGAAGCATTTTCTTCTTTGCCTTCAGCTGAAATAAGAGCCTGATATCTGCTTGTATATATGACATAACAGAACTTAAACGAGAAATTACCCTGCTCAGGGAAAGGGAACAGAATATATTATCTAATGGTATTGCTGGGCTTTGCTATGAACCCTGAACTACCCAGCTCAGAACTCTTTGATACAGAGGAAGAAAGATTTCTTGCTTATCTGAACTACTAATAATAAGTTATTCTCCAACTTTCAAGGATGGAATTCTTACTTGTCACAGGAGGAAGAACAATAGAGACAGCAAAAGGGGCTCCGAAAAAGGAAAAAAGAAATGGTAACAACACTTGTGTCAATCTAGACCTGAAGGCAAGAGATGAGACTCCATGATGGCCTGTTTATGGTTAAGTATAGAGTCTGGAAAGGAGAACTGGCACTCTCTGGCGGGCCTTGGCAGAGAGTAGGAAAGGGTAAACAAGCCCACTGTGACACTGGATAGGCACTGTACATCTTGTCATTCTAATCTGTATTCATAGTCCACAGAGTTTGCACTTTATGGCTACAATGTTCTCATTTATTCCATGGGTCCATTAGCCCTGTAAGCACTGCCTGGCCCATGCCTATAGTCCTGCACCTTGTTTTACTCACAGCACCTTCCTTCGCCTGTCTTCTCATTGTTCTCCTGACAGGGTACATTTGCTGTGTGTCTACATTAAAAGCCTACTCATAATGTTGAGATGAAAAACAAAATAAGGTAGATAAAACAAAAGGCAAAGTGTGTATGAGGGGGAGTGTCATCCAGAAGGAAATGGTAATGAGGCAAATTGAACCCATGTCATTCCAGCTTCTCATGCTAGGCTTGGACCTGGACAACAAGTAGAAAATAAAGATGGTTCTGAGGGTGGTGACATATGGCTCCCGGCAGGCGTTCCTGTTCCCTTGACAATACTTTTCAGCAACACCCAAAAGGAAGCCAAAACAGCCATTACTTCCTATGGGTGGAGTCTGTAAGGGAAATGGGAGAAAGGGGGGTAATGTTTACCACATCAGCTCTTGCACAAGCCCCACGTGGGTTGGGAATATGGGAGCAGGCAGCAGCTTTGGGTTCATCAGCTATGCCATTACATCCTTTCCGCTTGACTGGCTGATCCCTGTGGGGAAGAGCCATGCTGCCTGTGGTGCCTGCTTTGTTCTTGGTACTTAGCGGGATGCACAGCATATGGTGCATGTTCAACCAACAGTGAGTAGATAAAGAGGTGCAGGTTAAGAGACAGGGGTTAGCACTGCGGAAATACTTGCTGTTGCAGCTGCGTTTGCAGTCATTGTTGTCACTGCTCTGATAGTGATGATGACAGATGGAAAAGGACATTTTCCCCTGAACCCTTCATCCTTTAATAATTAAGAACCCTATTACCTTCTTCAGGTCAGTGATGGGACATAACTTTTCTTGACCCCGTTAACTTCACTTGTATAACACTATGATCCTCAACACTCTCATTGATTGACAGGCCTACCACAGTCATTTCCAAGGACTTTGGGGAGAGGCTGGGATGGGAGCATATAGGGCATGCATACTAACACTAAGGGTACTACCACCAAACTATCCATCCCCCGTTTCCCGGCAGACTGCTTACAGCTCCTAAGCAGCTTCTAAGGACTTAACTGCTTGATAATACTCCCTCCCTCAGGGGACACACGCTGTTGCTGAATGAAAAGACAGTTTCAGTGATTAAACCCACAGCTGTCGTTTATAGCTAAGACTAGATTTCTGAAATTAATTTGCAAATGTTCCCACCCTTACCCCTCCCCCTTTCTGCTGCTTCCTCCCCTGTCTGGGGGTGGGAGTTAGAAGTTGGGTAGCAAAGCTCTCCTTAAGTACAGCTACAACTCCACACACACACACACACACAAACACACACCCGTGCCTTCCTATCGCCTAAAGTCTGAGCCAGAGTCCTTCCAATTAGGCTCAGCAAGGAACACGGACCAGGGATGCTCTGCCAGGAGCTCCTTCCTGAGCTTAGCAGGTGTCTAGGGTCTGTCTCATGGGTGCAAGCCAAGGCAACACATTGCCAATTCATATCTGAATTTCCTACTGTGCACTTGGGAACTGCACTTGGATCCCAGTGTGCCAATGAGGCACTTCGTGATTCTAAATCCCAAACCCACTTCAGCAGGTCTGTGCAACCCAATCAGAGATACTAAAAGATAGGACTACTTCCTACTTGTTTTTATGACTTTTAATCCTCTTTGGAACCAACTGGGGATTAAGTGAGTAAAAGGTCAAGTAGAGAAGTATATGAATCACTCACTTTTACATCATTGCAGATAACACGGCTGTTAGGTTCTGAGTGCATTACAAGCAGAACGAGGCAGGCAAAGAAGGGACCATTAATCAACTACCAAACTTCACCCCCAAGCACACCACTTTAAAAGTGTGTACAGTCTACTTATGCACTCTGTTTCTGAAGGACAAAAGCATCATTCAGTCTACAGGCACACCCACAACCTTTCTGGTACACACAGTAACATGGACCAACTGTTTTATCCCCTTACATTAGAGTACTTGTCTCACACGGTATATCTTCAAATTTATTCTATCTTCTGTTTCTCTCCACTAGACTTCGAACTCCAAGAAGGCCAAAGCTTTAGTTTTTACTTTCTCTGTGTGCCAATAAGAAAGACTGGAAAGAGAAGGTGTTGAATTATAATGAGTGATTAAAAATTTCCAAGTAAATGAATAGATTCATGAGTCTAGTATTTTTATTATTAGGGATGGGAACTAATGTATATTTTAAAGTGAGGTTACTATGACTACCCACCTCCCTGGATTGTAATGATGGGATTACATAAAATAACAACAGTATTTGCAGGGTATCTGGCATGTAGTAATGC
Organism: Meriones unguiculatus; assembly: GCF_030254825.1. Classification (NCBI taxonomy): domain Eukaryota; kingdom Metazoa; phylum Chordata; class Mammalia; order Rodentia; family Muridae; genus Meriones; species Meriones unguiculatus. Next base: position 95,206,072 of record NC_083355.1, on the reverse strand, counting down.
TTTGTAAAATGGAGGTGGGGTGGTTACATATGACCAAAACCCATTGTATAAAACTCAAAAGTATGAAACACCTAACAAAAGAGGTTTAAAATAAGATGCGATAAGTCTTTTGCTAAAAAGCGGGTATCCTTGTGTCCATAGCCTGCCAGAACCACCAGCACAGCTGAGTTGTGTGTATTATGTAAGGTAGCACAAGACAAAAGGTAGCCATGGCCATAGCTTTCTGAGATGGAATTATCTCATCTGGAAAACAGCATGTGCTCTTCAATGCCAAACTGAAAGTGAGGCACAGACAAACAGACAAAAAACAAAAAAAAGAAATGAAAGAAATAACATGAAGAGGCCAGTCAATCTGAGTGTTAGGAACAGAAGAGAACAGAACCAGCAATAACTAATAACTAAGCCTGAATACCATAACACCAACACCGCACATTCTTCAAAGCCGTGATACAATCTCAAGTAGAAAAAAAGGATTCTGGATTTGAAGAGTGAACCGGTATAGTCCAATAATCTTTAGTTTTCATAAAAACAAAAGAAAACCCCAATCTTTCTCTTGCTTGTGGAGAATCCATGAGTCTGGAAACTTTATCTTGACAGCTTTTCCTAGTCTCCCACATTTGCATTGTATGGAAACAGCTCTCAGATTTTCCATCAACTCTTTCTCATCTCTAGATCTTGAGCTGGTCTTCTAGAACCTCTCTTAGGAATAAGATGTCATCTCTTTAAGACTGTAAAATGGTGGCCACAACCATTCTCTGCATAAAAATCACACACCTATCATGGCTTGGTATATTTCACTACAGTGTACATGGTACATTATCCCACCTGAGTTGTCTCAGTACCTTTTAATAAAGAAGATAAAGTATATTATCACATATGTTTTTGTTTGGTACCTTCAGCTACAGTACATATAGTATATTTTTCTACTCCATCTTGGTTTTTTACTTTCCACTTTAATGGATACAGTATATTATCGCATCTGTCTTTGTTTGATACCTTCATCCATATATATTAACCACCTTTTCTTGGCTTGATAACATTCAAGTACACTGGCTATAGTCCATTATCTTACCCACCATGTTTGGCTTAATCAAGAGAATGTGGACAGAAGTAGCAATATATGGATTGTTGACTAAGATGTCAAAGGAATTAAATGCTTCTGTGTCCTCTCTTGCATTCCTATTTGGCTAAGAGTAGAATGCTCCCTCAGTGCTTTCCCATCTGAGGAAAATACGAAAACCATAAAACAGACCTGATTCTAAATGGAAGCCTTGAGCCATGTCCAACCATTTCCGAGCTTGGAACTAAGCCTCTGCAACACATCCACAGATCCATGGGCATAAAATTTAAATACTGTTTGTTATAAGCCACTAACTTCTGAGATAGGTTGTTGACAACATTACTGGCAACAGCTGGAACACATAGCTACTGTGAAGTCATTAAAAATCATATTTTGAAGATTTCTTTCTTATTTGAGGTAAATGTTATTATATAGTGTGAGATAGAAATTATACTATAATTAAGTGATTATAAGATAATTTCTGAAAAAGGTTTGGAACTGAAATAAATAGGAGTAAAATTACTTACAATAATGCTAAGATATATACATTGCCTCAAAAGATAGACCAAGACATATAAATATGTTAATAATGATCATTTCTGTTTGGTATATTTATGTTGATTTTCCTTAATGTATCTTTGCCTGACATTAAATAAATGCTGGATTAATTTTGGTTACATTAACAAATTTATCTACAGGCTACATTTTCTACTGTGAAAATACATTACTTTAATAATCATAAAAATCAATGTTTTTTAAAATTAAGATCTATGCCCTATAATGCTGGAGTAACCCACTAATGATAGCTCTTTATGAGGTTTCTTTCAATAGTGGTAGGCATGCCTAACAAAGCTATAATCTAGAGATTGGTTTATCGAATTGTCTTTTATGAAGACAGAGTAACAGTCCTACGAAAGTAAAGATCCATTACATCAGTTGTTTCATTGAAACCCTCGGGAATGCTGTTCTGTAGTTAAAGGCTATGGGAGAGGTCAAATATGTTATTACCACAGGAAATGAGCTAAATGTGTTCGAAAAGACCATAGTCAGGAAGGCTCAAGAAAAGTGTTGAAGAGGTAAGAAGATTGAAGGATAGCGGGAGACAGGGAGGAAATTGTGAAAGGAAAAAAAAGCTATCCTGCTGATTGCCATTTCAAGGACATATTTCTTTCCCATCACTCCACCAGCATCTATTTCTATTTACATAAAGACACCTCAGAAAACCTCACATCAAACAGAGAGTGACTACCGGGGGCTGCCAAGTCATTTCCTCAAGTAGAAATTTCTAGTCCTCCATAGTGTCCTCATATATTTTAGCCAATTGGTTCCATGGTGATCATTTATCTTCTGTTTATACTGTTTCCTCATTTAACATAGCTCAACAGGAAATAGCTTCCAGGTTACACAATATGCTTACAGAAGTCATGGGGCTCTGTTCTCCCCCTCTACTAGGTAATACTTAGCTAGATGACCACTAGGTGCCAACAACCCTTTGGTTTGGGGTAGCCCTCAGCCTCCTGTCTAAACATTCTAAATAAACACAAGTTAATTTCAGTAAAAGTCTCATTGGAAGATAGGCATTATTATTGCTGTATCAAGGAAAGTAAATATAAAAGAAAGGACTGTATGGGGATTAATCCTGCAGCAATAAAAAAAAAAGAAGAAGAAGACAAAGGAAAGGAAAGGGAAAATACAGGGAGCTGAGAGGGTGAAAGGGTTAAAATGTAGGTGGGAACAAAGGATATCACTCATTAACCTCCTTTTACCTTCTTCCAAGGACACTCCTTGTTACATGCAATATGGGTAGCCATGACTGCTCTGGACAGCAAGATGGCCTCTCCTATCTCCTACCTGGTCTGCCTGCCATCAGTTCCCTCTAAGTAACGTGATATCTTGTCTCTTTATACGATGATGGGTTACAAGAATAGTTACTACAGGCCCAAGATGTTAGGTCCCAGACTAAAGTGTATCCCGTAGTGTTCACATCCTCATTTATGCCCACCAGAAAATCCTCACATATTCTTGGAAGGGGGAATCAGATATTCACCAGGCATGGAGTTTCCATGAGTAATATAAAACAATACCAAGAATGTGAACTTGAGTAAGCTTTAGAATTATTTCCATTAAATTAGGCTTTCATTGACCCCTTCATTATTTCCTTCCATAAATAAGACTAAGCTCCTTTTCTGTCCTGGGCACTAGGGACATATGCTTAGTGGTTCATAATCCAGAGAAGACAGACAAGGGAAAGAAACATGATGCAGATCCAGGCTTGTAGATAAAATATTGTGAGTGTAAGTATTCATGTGTGCACACATGTATACAATGTATGGCTATAGATATGAGTTGGAATATGTTACAGCCCCATTAAATTAGGACAGAACGTTTTGCCTTTCTGGTACTTATCTTGTTATCCAAATTCCTTAAATCCTTAGACATCCTCTCTTCTACTGCGAACTGTATACATAAGAGTATATGGATGAATTTGATCAATTTTGCTAAATCTTTAATTTATTCCAAGTAGATAACTCCCATCTCTGCTTATCCCTCATGCCTGCTTCCTGAGAATCCTAAAGACTGGATGGGCTGTTAAAAAACAAAAAACCGGAGACCATATCCACTTCTCATAGCTCTCTTTCTACCTCCCCTAAATATTTAATCAAAGTACACAAATTATAGAAGAAACATTTTTATGTTGTGCATAAAAAAAACCTACTTCCCATATCTGCTAACACACTGACTATGTCAAGTTATTTAGTCTTTCTCATCCTTGGTTTAATTGTCTAAATATAGATGATGCTATGAACTTTATAAGCTTGTTCCAAAATGAAACAAGAGAAGACTACTACTCACATATTAAATACTTACAAAGGTACAGACATTGTGCTAAGCCTTTTATATAATTATCTTAGTTAAGCCTCACAAACACCTAAGAAATATTTCAAGAGAACAGAAAAATGGGGCGTAGAGGGGTTAACAGCATACTTAGAGCAAGCTGTCAATCAAATCCAGCTGTTTGCTTCTAACCTTGTACATCTTAAGTATCAAATTATACCCGGCACACCACACACATTTAATCAATGTGAAGAGGTCTCTTATTACATATTCTTAACTGTGAATTTCAGTTGATTTGATGCCTTCAGCACAACCCTATACTTTCTACTCCAGGTTAGCCTTTCACGAGTTCCCTTTTCTGTGGCTATGATCAGAAATATACAATTGTGTCTGCTGCTTCTTTACATGTCTCTTTTGAAACATATGTGGTGATAATATAAGGCTTGGGTAATGAGATTCTCTCAGCCACAAGTTGCTTGTTGTGAATTAATTGTCGAGCTTATTGGAAATAAATAAATGGACCGTTACACGGAAAACTCCATAAAATTCTATGTACAGAGATTCTGGGCTTCGCTGTCCCATGGTCTCACTGTCAGCTCTGCAGGGACACAAGCTCAAAAGCATAATAAGCAAGAGGACCTTCTGACATTGATCCAGGATAGACAGCTCTAGTCTAGGATTCAAAACGCTGACGTGGGAGTCCTCCTGTGTCTATTTACTACCCAAATGGCAAGTCAAGTCACCTACTCTGACCTCAGCTCTTCCTTTATAAATTATAAGTACCAGAATAGCTGACTTCTCAAGCCCCTAGCTAGCTAGGCCAACCCTAGCAACCTGTGATTCTACATTAGCTGCTATTTAGCAAGACTATGCTTTCCTCCATCAGTGATAACCTGAGATGTTGCCACAGCCCACTGAGCTTTACTTCTGAAACGTGTGATTTAAGTACACTCAGTCTAGGACGACGTGGATGAATAAAATGAGGCACTAAGTAAGTAGGTCCCTAAACAAAAAGCCGTTCTCCACTTCACTTAACACATGGCCTCCTCCTGTCTTCCCTGACTACTGGAATATTAAGGAACTCCAAATTACAGCCAAGCTCCCCTCTCTCTTAGACAAGAAGAGAGTATTGATCTTAAAAGTGGAGCCTTGGGACTGAAAGATCCACAAGACCAGCTGAAGTGTTTTTCACCTGGACAAGGTACTTTATCCTTGATCCCAATTCCTTAGATATAGATTAAGAATGAAAACAATGTTGCTCTTCTATGCCGATTACAATAATTATGCTGCCTACTTCAAGTCATTATTACAGCTCATAAAACCCAGGCAAATATTCCCATGAAACATTTAGAATTTTCCGAGGGGAAGTATATATAGCAGATATTGATTTAGGCTCTAAAGCTTGGAGGTCATTTTTATCATATAAAAACGCATCTATGACTTAGGTTAAGGTGATGATCTATCCCAAATACTAACCCCTGTACAGCTATCACAACTGTCATATAGCTCCTCTGTCTTAGTCAGGGTTTCTATTTGTGCAACAAAACAGTACTACCAAAAAGCAACCTGGGGAGGAAAAAGTTTCTTTGGCCTACACTTCCATATTGTTGTTCATCACTGAAGGAAGTCAGGAGAGGAATTTCAGACAGGGCAGAAACCTGGAGGCAGGAACTGATGCAGAGGCCATGAAAGGGGGCTATTTACTGGCTTGCTCCCCATATCTTGCTCTGGCTGCCTTCTTATAGCAGTCAGGACCACCAGCCCAGGGATCGAATGACGCACAGTAGGGTGGGCCTTTCCCTATCAATCACTAATTAAGAAAATGTATACAGCTGGATCTTACAGAGGCATCCTCTCAACTGAGGTTCCTTCCTTTCAAATAACTCTAGTTTGTGTGTCAAATTGACATAAGATTAGCCAGCACATTCTCCCTCAGTTTCTGCTCCCAACATAGCCTTGACTTTGTGGATTCCCATCAGAAGTGATTCTGTTTCATACAATGCTGGGCTCCTTGGGGAAAAGGTTTTATTTCCTATTTTGCAATGGGACAAAGAGTGCAGAGACAGCTGGGTAAAGATTATGGCTTTGAGCATCACCCTGTCATCATGGGCATAGTGACATTAAGGATCAGACACTATCTTCAGACCCAGAAAAGATGTCTTAGGGGTGTAAAGAATTCAACTAAAAAAAAAATCAGAGCAGTTATCTTTCTTTTACAACATTGCTGATGGAGATAAAGAATGTGCCAGCCTTAGCTTGTGCCAGTATGTGGCCATGAGCAACTATAAGAAAATAATATTCAAATACCAGCAGGCCACAGCAGGAAGTTTCAGACAAGAGGCCTGTGGAGAAGATTAAAATCTGAAAGGCACAGGACTTACTTTCCCTGGGGGAACAAAAAAGGGGGGCATGTTAATCCCCCAGATTTCATGAGGTTTCTGATTTACTAGCCTCTTAGAAAGCTCTGTTGGGGATTGTCATTTTGATGGGAAGGCCTTGCTGTAAAGGTTAAACATCCTAAGAAGCATGAAATGATCTTCTCCAAGAAAGATTGCATCTACTTGCCAGGGAAATAGCTGTCCAACAGCCCACAGAAGGGGGTCTTTCAAGAGTCATTCATACCCAAGGTTTTCAACCCTGACTCCCACATGCACTTGTTACTCCTAAAGATTTTCTGATGGACCAGGTTTATTTATAATCTCCGGGGTGCAAAAATATGGGTGATGAAAGAGAAAAAGAAATATGTCCACATCTCTTCCCTTCATATGGCTTCTTTCTAAGCCACTTGCCAATGTTTCAAATAAACATTACCAAGGAGAATGAATCACTGGAGACTAACTGAATGGCATTATATAGCCACATTCTACTGCTTACTAAATCATGGAAACACAAAAATCTTCTTCACAGAATAGTCACAGATACAGCTCTTGCTTCAGAACATCCGAAGCTAGAATCAGAATGCAGATCCAAGATAACTTGAGTCTATTATTTGGGCCATTCTGCTCCTATCTGGTGGTCACAGTTCCTCATTTAAACTGACAGTAGGAGTGGCTGTGCTAAATGCATCTATACCATTGTCCTACTGACAAGATACCTAGTTTTAACATCTTTTATGTTTTTTTTTTTTTTAGACCAACTCAGTTTTAAGTTTGGTGATTGTGGTCTTATCTACGAGGACTGCATGTCTACTCATGCTTTCCTCTAGTTTTAGATTGGATTAAAGCAAAAGCCATACTAAAATAAAATGAAGGGCTATCTCAGACATGAAAGGGAAAACAACACACACATGACTTAGGCACACATGCATACACATGCATACCATCAATACTATAAAGGAGAGAATAGAGTGGGAAGAAATTAAAACTGTGAGTTTAAAACTCAAAGAATCGATCTTTTGGTTTAATCTTAAATCTAGATACTTCTGCAAGATGACTAGCAACAAGGTGTACTAATTTTCCCACCAAGTTTATGCCAGAGCTACAATGAGCCTGCTACAATTGTAACCGAATCCTATGGATCAATATGCCACTTTCAGGCTACTTGGAACGTAAAGACAAGAACACACTAGTGTGCTGTCATGGTCCCCTCTTCCTGCTTTTAAGCTCTGGTCAGTATCATATGCTGAAAGAGGAGAAAACTAGAAAAGACTCACTAGCTCCAGAATACAGTTTTCACATTGTCAAATTACTAAATTTGTGGTCCAGAGGGGGCCACATTGGAGACAATGTGCACCTTGTATAACGGAGCCTTCCAACAAGACAAGCAAAGAGCCACTATCAATGTTTCAAGTATAGGTATGAAAACTGAAACAGAGTGGCCTCACAGCAGATGTCAATAAGACCCCTTGCAATATCCCCTTAATGGTGGCCTTGCTCTTCCTCACTCCTCCCAAGATTTTCACTTATTTAAGACAGCTGGCTTTGATAGCCATGCCCTTGTTTCCATCCACTGCAGGCCAACTTTCAGCTATATGCAATCGATGACCAAGCCCGATTGATACAGTCTTCTGCTGTTAGGTGCATATCTAGAGTCAATTTCTATTCTCTTTATTTTAGTTATATCTTTTATATCCTTCAGTGCCAATGCAGCATGCCTTCGTGTATATGGATCTGCTAGTCTTTTGTTAATTTTTTTCATTCTGCTTGGAATAATATTTTTCCTTTCCTGGGAGACAGATCTCTCATGTCTGCAACCACACCTCAGCTCTTATGTTATCCCATCTTCAGTACTTTCCATGGAATCTCTCTCTGCATTTGAATACCACCTTTCTTGGCCATCAGACCATCATTATCTGTTTATGAAGAAAATCATAATCTACATCATATTAAACGTGTTAGCTGGTACATAGCACATACTTAGTACTTTGGGATAAATTGGGCCTTAATTTCATCAACTAGAGAGTGGTAATAATAATAATACATTATCCGCAGAAAGGATATAAGTGTGCAATGGCCCAGTGCATGATAAGAGCCTAACATAAAGCAGATGCATAATTCCTTTCAATAAAAAGTAGGTCTCTTAACTTTCTTTTTCATCCAAACTGGAGCAAAGAAGGATCCGCCTCTCTGTGAAAGGAGCCATGAAGCCAGCAATGACAGAATGCAGTGGTCCCTCGTGCTGTGTTTTGAAGCACTTCATAATTCAGCAGCATCTCAATTTATTGTGCTATAACGGGCAGATGTCTGCTGGCAGTTAAGCCCTTCTAGCAGACACAATAACAAAGGTGCTGAGCAAGGATGCAAATGGCCCTCATGTCCCTGCTTTTGAGGACACTTGCAGCCACTGCAGGTACAAGCAGCCAGCTTTCATGCACTGCACCAAACTGCTGACTAACCCTTATCTTTCTCTGGCTGGATACAGGTGTATGGCAGACCGGTTTTTAAGGTCTCCAGTGTACCTACCTATTAATTTAAGAATAACAAAAATATACATTCTCCTGCACAGGATCTATTGTAATTGATATAATTGTACTTTGATTTTTTCAGATAAAAGTTATCCTGTTTACTTTTTATTTTTATTATCATTTCTAAATTGTTTAATAACAGCACTGTTTAAGTGATACATACTTACTTATATTTTAGTGGCTATGGAAGAATAATAAATGAAAAGTTGTATACACACACACACACACATACATACACATTCTCAATCTCTTCTTTGGAACAAGAGGAACACTATAATCAGAGCAGTTCAGACCTTAACCAAGAGAAATAACTGTAGGTCATTGTTCATCTGTAAACCATGATACATCTTCACAAGATCACATGATGCTGGTCATAGGGAAGATACTCGAAGATATAAGAGACAAAGGAGGCTAAATGTGAGAACTGTGCTGGATTTAACCAGAGAATCATGACACAAGCAACCATGCATATAAAAAAAAATAGGATTCTGACTGATGTCAATGAACTACACACATCATAGGAAACTCCCTTTATAGATACATGTCACTATCAATCCAAGTGTCACAATGGCTCAAAATATAGATAGCCTTTTTATTCTCTGACGAAATTCCAAGCTATATTTATTAATCTGTCAATTAAATCTTTTGTATCATAAGCCTGAAGTGCACGTCATAAAACAAAACATCTGTTTTCTTGGGCAAACATATTAGAAAAGTAAAAATTTCATTGCAATGTTGATATAAATAAAGCCAGCATCCTGACCAAGAGAGATCCGCAGACTGCAAGAAACAGGGACTCACAGTCCTGTTCTGTCCTTCATTCACCTTTATCCCTCTTTTTGGGAACAGAGAAGTCACTGCCAAGCTGATGACATTTGAGAATCACAGAGTGTTAGAGCTGAAGGGCCCTAAGAGAGCATGAAACCCAATTGCCTCATTTTATTCTTATGGAACAGAGAGGCCAGAGGATCCAAATAATGACCTCAAGGTCATATATCTAAATAAAGGATCTGGATATCCCAGGAGGAAAGGAGCACAGTTACACTGCAGAACCTTTCCTCAGTGACACGGAGATGAGTGGAAACAACCATGACAGTTGTATTTGACCTTGGAGTTGAGAGCTACTATTGTTCCCACACTAATAAATTATTCTGACCAGAACAAGTGATAAAATGGTACGCCATGTTGTCACATCTAACTTTCTCATTTCTATGCCTTTATATTTCTATGATTACCCCCCAAAATTATCACACTGTAAATGACATCAAAGCTGAAACATTTGTGCCCAGCCCCTCTGCCATCTTGTAATCTCACAGAGGCCACAGAAATGTGTCCTTTTCATCATCTTCAGGACCTCACTCAAACTCAGATGAAGGAAATCTGAAGACCTGTTTACTGAATCACTGTGTCAATGTTGGAGCCTAATAACAGGCATCATCGTTTCACTTCCTTATAGACTCAAAGCTACTGAAACTGAAGTTATTGAAAGGAGGAATATATTGAATGTATAGTGATTTTAGTAATTTTACTGCAGTACTCTAGAGATGGCACAAAGCAAATTTGAGTTTTTCATTTTCATGTTCTACTTGCTATCTAGCTGTCCAAAGAAAATATCAGCAGTTATTCCTGTCCTGATAACATTGCTGAGGAACAGAACTGGAAGAATGTAAGATGCTTTCATAGAAAGACTGTAAGGACTTGTTTCTAGGAGAAAATGTAACAAAAAATGCCCAAGAACAATAATAATGCCATTTCCTGAGAGGGAATAAACAGAAAGTAAAATCACTTTGATGTAGAAGGAAGGACTCAGATTGCAGTTCTTGAAAAATATTAGCATCTCAGGTTTTAAACTGGGATGCCAAGAGGAAATGGGAATAAAATCTCTGAGTTTCCATGGAGAGTTCTAGGCTAGAGAACCCAATTTGAGCATCACTAGTACACGATGACCTTTGATACAGTGGCAATGAATAAGAGCACCAAATAGAATGTGCAGACAGAGACCCAAACAGAGGCCTGAAGTGCCCTAATGCTTAAAACGCACAGCCTGATTATTCATATAGCACAGCGCTAGAGACTGTGGGCACATAAATATACTTCATGTACTGTTTCCTCACTGATCTTAGAATCCAGATTTTGTGTACATGAGAAGAAAATGCTGTTTAGTGTGTTGTGAAAAGGAATGGAATAGGAGCAAGGAATCATAAATTCCAACTATTTCTTTAGCTTCAATTTAGAATAGTATCAGCTTCTCTGGGCTTCTTCCTCTCTATCTGCCAAAATGAGGATGAATCACAAAAGACCCAAAGCAATCTACTAGCCATATTGCTATCCGATGCCCTGATTCCCATGTGATATATGTGTGACATTCACATGATAGACTCCAGCTTTGGTGGTACTGGTTGGTCCCTCTGCCTTCCTAGGCAGAAGTTACTGCTGGTATTGCTGTTGTTACTGACACCCAAGAGCACATGGCCAACCGGAGAGCTAACCAAAATGAGGCTGTGAGTAGAGATGGCAGAGAGATGCTGATGCCATCCTCCCCTGTTGGAACAAGCTATTTAAGAAACCTCATATATTTATTCTTGCTTTTTTTTGCATATACGTATGACAGATAAACAAAATCCTAGATGCCTGTCTACCTTACTTTCATAATTCAGTAAATTAATGTTCTTAGAATCACTTGATTTCTATGAGCAAAGTTAATATTTTATTTCAGCACCCATCAGGAATGGGCAAAACAAGGCAAGACAAAAGAAATATGAAGCAGTTTCATGCAGCTGGGGGTCTATAACAGTCTACAGTTTCAAGGGTCAGGGTTCTCTGCCTTTATCCATGGCAAAATGCACATGAGGGGAATGGTTCAATAAGATTGTATTAACATACATGTGGACTCACATCTGTATGATTTTTAAATATATGAGTGTGTGTGTACCACACTCAGATGCACATATGTATGTCTGAATATATAATAATTAAGATAAATTTTAGGTTTCAATACTATATTCAATGGAAAAAGGAGAACATACAATTTTTCTATAGCATGATTATATTTGTACATAGGAACAGCCAAACCCTCAAAACAGGGAAAAGACTAGCCACAACTTTTTTAATGGTTAGTTAATTAAGACTTGGATGATTTTTTCCTTGATTCTTGGTATTTTCTTGTATTTTTAAAGAATTATTTACTGTGTGTATAATTATTGTATAGCAGTGGTTCTCAACCTTCCTAATGTAATGATCCTTTAATACAGTTCCAAATGCTGTAGTGACACCTGAGCAAAAAATTATTTCATAATTTTATTTATTTATTTACTTACTTCATAATTTTAATTTTACTACTGTTATGAACCATAATGTAAATATCTGATAAGCCAGATACTTGATATATGAATCCCAAAGAGATCACGTCCCTCGGCTTGAGAACCGCTCCTTTAGAGCATGTATTTCTCTTCAGGGTAGCAAAATTCAAAGCTTTAAATGATCCACAATGGCATCTTTTGTTGTTTCTTCTCTATACATTAGGTAAAAAGGGGTTTAAAAAATAAAAATTAAATTAATTTCATTTAAAAAGTATAAAAGCAAGCCTCAATTCCTGCTGTGAAAAAAAAAATCTAATCCATTCTCCTGATGAGATGGCAGGCTTAGATGTCTCACCTCTCTGAAGCACTGGAAAATTGGACTCCATCTTCCCTCGCGTAGATTGTTTTAATATACCATGAACATTGCCCTAAGTGAACAGGTTTCATCTGAACAGAAAGAAGGCCTGTGATTCTACAAAACACCGTCCTAGTCGTGTCAGGATATGGAAGATACTGCATCTAGTGTTCCTTCATTATCATGACCTACTCTCCTTAGGTCCCTCAACTGGAGAAAATGTCCAAGTGTCTTCCTGTGGCAGCCTCTGTGCCTAAGAACTGAAAGTGCCTGTTATTATCAAGCTTTTAACCTTAGGATGTCAGGAAGTCTGTGAGCTGGTTTTGAGCTCACAGACATCTCCTCTTGAGAGATCACTCTCACAGGTACATGTGAGTGGTCTGATGTGTCTATTCCAGGCAGGTAACTTTAGACAGAGAAGACCACTAGCGGTACAAACAAATACAACAGTCTGAAATGGAGCATTTCTCATTTTCACAAAATGCAAACTCTGGGTCAAAAAGATAAGAACCCAAAGGTCAGAGGATCTCTATCACAGTGACCGGGGGACCCCTACAGATGCTCTGTTTTCCTCTCTAAGATTATCATCTGAAAAACACTTTCCCACATAATCATTCTGTGAAACTCCACTTCCTCCATGTCTTAGTTAGTTCGGTAGATTTCAAGAAAAAGCAAAATCCTTAGGCAGGAAGTGTAATATGTTCATTTCATAGATAAAGAACTGAGACTCAGCTCAAGGTCCTCTATGTCATCTTGCTAATTAGTGACAGAATCAACAGGATTCCAGGTCTGTCCGACTCTAAAACTTTTGCATTTAATCATGAGGTCGGGTTGCCCCCAGGCACTGTATGATATCTTATTTTTTTGACATAAGTATGAACTTTCTTTCCAAATAAATCTCGCATATATTTATACAAAGCTATTTAAAGATGAGCATAGAATGTGCAGTAGACTCAAATTTAGCTTGATGGTCCCCTAAGGAATGAAATTATCAGATTTGCCATACCAGGGTACACACCAACTGAACTCACAGGTTAGCCACAGTGCAAAGGAGGCTGCTTTATGTTAATGAAGGTCAAGTAGTCACAGCTTGTCAAGAGAGGAAATCTCTAGGACAGAATAAGACAGATTCAATGGTATTTTTTATCCACTATAAGACATCATAGGAACTGGTAGAATGGCTCATTGGGTAAAAGCAGAGATGACTAGAATTCCAACCCCAGAAACTGCACAGGAAGGGGAAAACAGTTTTCCCACAAGCTGTCCTCAAATCTCTGTGTTCTAGCATGCATGGATACACACACACACACACACACACACACACACACACACACCACATACATAGCAGATAAATCAGTGTTTAAAAGATACCACAGGACTTTTATAGGAGAACAGGTGGTCCTCCCAATTTTTAATTTAACTGATTACAATTAAATAGCTATTAAAAGGTTTTACTTTTAGGTTCCACAGACGGCTCCCACCTTACTACGAATAGGACACCAAAAGGTCCAAAACCAATAATGATAGTCATCACTGTCTATATATTTTTAAAATAGTGGCAAGCCTTGCTCCAAAAGAAGTTAAATTCAGCATGGGGTCAATTTTCAGAACTACATAGTTGGAGTTTCCTCCCTCTGCAGGAAGAAGTCATCTCCTGTAAAGTTGAGAAATAAAGGTGGTCTGATTTAGCTAAGCAGCAAGCTACACAACAAAATTAATCTTAGCCCATATTCTTATATATTTCCCAGTACCCTTGCTTTATGTTGCCATTAGGGAGGACAACTTTGATGTAGAGTTGGCCATTAGACCAATTTTACTTGGATGGTTGGCAATTTTCATCTAGTGTCATTCCTGAGCCATGCCTAACTCTGAATTGAAGTTTTCACCATTACGCTATCAGTTTCTCAACTTTATTCACATTGTCTTTCACTAATACTAACATTCCTGTTGTGAGATAGTTGATCTAAGTGAGTCAAGGCACAGTTATTTTAGGCTCCGTGTGGCATACCTTCTTGGGAATTTTCTTAGTCTTATTATAACTAGTAAAAACGATTAATTTTAGACTTAACATTAGAACTTCCAGGAAAAAAATAGAGAATGTAAATGGAGAGAGAGAGAGAGAGAGAGAGAGAGAGAGAGAGAGAGAGAGAGAATTATAGAATAGTTTCAGTGACCAGGCTGATATTGAGGAAGATGGGAAAATATTCCTTAACCCAAGGGGGCACAAGTTCCTGTACAAAGAGAATGTGAAATACTTTCCTTCTGTTACTCTTCAGAAATGCCTGCGTATTCTGAAGATCAGTAGTGGAAAGCAAAATTGCGTTAGAAATACAGACAAGAAAATCCAAGACTCTTTGTATGTCCTTCCACCCACCACCACTTTCCCCCATACAAAAGCAGCCACTCCACCTATCTGTCCAAAATTTCCTAGTCACTGATGTCATCTATAATCCATTAAACATGTCTGACATCACCCTTTGTTCTTTTAGATGACCATATTGTAGACCCCTGATCCAAAGAAGGGGCTGTGTCAGATACTTCTTTATTGTTTTTATTGGCCACAATGTCTAGAAGGTTCTAGGCCCCTGAAAAATGTATAAAAACCAAAGAAAAAATACTCAAAAATCTATATCAGTTTCAAAGAGGGAAAAAACAATGTCATTGGGAAGCTCTATTATGTTCATGAACAGTGCAGTCCTCTCATTTTTCCACTCCAGTGGTTCATTCTGAACATGGTGTCAGGAACAATAGAGGGGCAAAAAACAATTAGTGGGGGAACAAAACAATCAGTTGAACCGTCTGGGACTTGAGCGATATATAGATCAAATGTCTTAAATTTGCTAAAGCTGAGTCTCATTTAGCCAGAATGGATGTCTCTTGGCTGCACTGTACCAAGAATAATTGTCCCTCATATATCCCCAATCAGCTGCCTTTTAATGACTAGTCAAAAGTGACAATGTAAAAGATGCAATGACTTTCACTGTACTTGGCCAAATCTGGACCAACTCCCATTGATTTGCCCTTGGAATAGATGAGCTTATGGACACCTTGCACAGCTGGCTATGGTCACCACTTCCTGCCTCTAACACCACAAGGCCTGTGAGTTACAAGAGGAAGAGGTGAGATGTCTGACGTTACCTTATGCTGTTACATTGCTTTTATAAACAGTGTAAAATCCTCAATACCTTGGCTCACATCAAATCAGTCTCTTCCATCCCAGAGGTCAAATGACCTTTCCATCTCTCCAAAACAGCACCAGGGTAGGCTACCCTACAAAGACATTTGGAAAGAGTCCAGCCACTTGACAGACTTAGCAACCCCATGTGGCCTATTTCTATTCCAGATGGCTGCCTCATCATCTTAGCTCATATTATGGTTGCTGCTTTGGAAATGCAGTGGATTTGAATTTAAATTTACATTCCAAAGATACAAGAAAGTTCTCGTTTTCTCCTTCACCCTAATGTCCTGTGTCTTGTTTTTGGTATGACTGCAGGTAATACTTGCAGTTCTCTTGAAATGTGGATTTCCGAAAGGTAGCAAGTGTTTAATACATATTAGTTATTGGCCTATAATAAGTTATTAGTAGTAGCATCATCAAGGAGAAGGTACAGAGAATCAAGAGGACCTAGGCAGGCTTGTTATTCTCTTTAAGTAACATTATGGGCCTCGCAAAAAAAAAACACTCTTTGAAAACAACTGCTCAGCACCACTCCAGCCTTGTCCAGTGTCTCTCCCATCACTGTAGTTTCAATTACCAGAGCTTCTGAGTACTGCTGATCTTCAAAAATGAAGCCCCACAGGTATGTCTTCACGATATTCTCTGTTTCTCTGGCTCTCCACATCAACCTCCTCTGTCCTCTAGCAGAATATATACTGCTGTCCTTTGTAGAAATCTGTACTCCTTTGTCAAATAAATGATAAACTTTAGAGAATACAAGTATGCCTACTGTGATTCTATCCCTATCCTCAAAGCTGTAGAACTGTAGATCCTCAAAAACAATGTATTGTGTAAAGTGACCTTTCACATAAAGGAGATCATTATAATGCACAGCCAGCATAAAACAGAACAACCTGCCATCTGGACAAGAGTTGCAAACAAGAATCTCCTTGATTTTTTCCTGTATTTTTGTTCTGTTGGAGGTTTTTGCTTTGTTTTGTTTTGTTTTGAGACAGGATTTCTCTGTGTAGGCTTGGATGTCCTGGACTTGCTTTGTAGACCAGGCTAGCCTCAAGAGCTGGGAATACAGGTGCCACTGAGCCCAGCTAAGAATCTCTTTGTCTCAATGTTGTCTTTTTGTCAACATCCATATCTTCTCTTTTGAGTTGCATGCAAATGTAAAATGCTTCAGTTGTGCATGGAGAGGGGACCCAAGACAAAAGACAGGATACTCTGCCTGTTCTATAGGGTCAGTTTTCACCTCTACAGTGACCTTCCATACACCCAGTACTTTACAACTTTGTTTAGATGAAAACAAAACATCGCACGTATTTCTCTCTCTGGCCTGGCTTCACATCTGCCCCTGAGCGCACACTGCCCTTCTGGTTCAGATCACACTCCTTCCTCTCACTTTTTTGCCAAACTAATACCCACTGTGTTCACGTCATCTCTTTTGTACTGCTTCTTTGCAGAAATACTGTCTAAATCCCCATAGTACTCTGGGTATCTTTGCCCCTCCGTACCTTCCTTTTGATGATGCTGGCACTAATAACTAACCACAGAGTAATCACTAACATGTAGGAAATGCTCCCCGCACTTCAGGAACCCATTCACTCAGTCACCACCAGCGTCTGATGAGACAGGCTCCCTGGCTGCCTGTCTTTTACAAACGAGTAAATCAAGTCTCAGAGACACTGTCTTCGAGGAACCCGTATGACAATGTGGGGTCCCAAATTCTCACCCCAACTGACTCTAGAGATCTTATTCATATCCACCGTATCCACTCAGCCTCTTATAAAACTCACCATGTTTGTAAATAGTTATTTGATCCCAACTGACAGGCAGCTCCATGAAGACAGACACAGACACATTTCTGCTTCTGGAGACCAACCCAGGATTCAGCCGGCAGAAAGTACTCAAGGACTTTGAGTACTTGAGTTCAAGGACTAAAGGAAGCAACCAGCTTGCCACTTCTAGAACCTTCCCTATCTATAGAAGATATTTGGAGTGTATTGTGACAGTGGGGGTGCTTATTATGAAGCTCCTCTTACTACCAACTAACTGACCAAACAAATTTAACCATTCACAACTAGAAAGGCTGAGTGCCCAAAACCAAAGCCCCCAACCCTGTTGTCTGGAAGCAGACAAATCACGGGGTTGAGCAAAGGTGCCCCTGGGCCACAAATCGCTCCGCTCAGGACTGGAAATACCACTCACCTCTTTCACAGGTTCTTCCCCAGTAGCCGGTGCCAGTACAGTCGCAGATGAAGCGGTTCCAGCCGTCCTTGCACACCGCATTGTTCTTGCACGGGTAGCTGTCACACTGCTTGGCGCTCATGCGTGAACAGGAGGACTTGACGCCCGCCGCATTCTGCATCTCCGCCAGCTGCCGGATGTTCTTGCTGCGCCCGTCAATGAACAGGTCACGGATGCAGCCCACATAGCCGTAGTTGAGCATGGCGGTCCAGAGCTCCGTGGGGAGAATGAGGCCAGCTCGATTCTCTGGCAGCCCGCCCAGATACATGTCCCCTTCCAGATCCAAGATTTCACTCTCCCCGCTGGCGGTGAATGGCGTGCGCCTGCTGTTCACAGAGATGGTACCTGCAATGGGAGGCAGGCACACAGTGAGGTAAAGGCTTTCTCACATCTCAGGTGCGATTCTGGAGCTGCTTAAAGGAAAGCCACCCCACAGGGGAGTGGAAGAGATCAGCATTGCCTTGTCAGGAGACATCACTAGGATTGGGAAAAAGAATGGCTACAACTGGTGATAAGGGCCATTTAGTTCCGATCCCTGAAGCTAGGATGGCCTGGGCCATAGGACGAAGCAAAAAGAAACCCAATGACTAACCCAGTACATCTCTTTATAACCATATTCGCTGAGGGATGAGATACAAAACAAGGCAAGAGGAGGGTAAGTCCCAGCTCTTCCAACTGCCGGCTTTATTGCCTTGAAGAACAGACTTCACCTTTCATTTCTGAAAGAAAAAAATAATTATTCTGAACTAACAGGCTGCTGTAATGGCTACATGAGTGCGTATGTGTAAGCACTTACAGCAAAGCCAGGGACCGAATGACTCTGCATTACCTATATCCTCTTCAGGAGAACATGAGTCCTCAAAGGATTGCTTTTCTCTATCCACGGACAGAGAACTGAGTATCCTGGGCATTGACTGCCCACTCTTTCGGCCAAAATTTCAGGCATCACCTTCAGCTGTTTTTGGCTTGTGTGTTTGTTTTGCTTTTAGATAGAGGCTAAGTAGCCATACCTGGCCTGGTACTTGCTTTAACTGGGTTTAACCTAACAGTCACCCTCCTGCCTTTGCTTCCCGAGTGCTGGAATTACAGGTGTGAGCCACAACACCTGGATGGTGTGTGCTTCTTCGTGCATTCTTAAATGAACATCCTTCTTTCTCCAGCGATAGTTTCAGGAGCAGTGCTGAGCTTGTCAGGCAGAGTTTTTCTACAAAGCTGATTTTGCAGAGCACAGAGGCAGAAGATCAATAGATGATCTAAGAAGATTAGCTAATAGCAGGTGTTAGAGAAAAAGCCAGTTGGGTGCCATGAGAGCAGCCATAGGGTCCACTTTAAAGTGTGTAGTCACAGAAGCCATCTCCACATGAAGAACAGTTAAAACAGAGACGTGTAAAAGATCCAGTCCCACAAAATTTAACGGAAAGAGCATTGTGGCAGGAGACTGGCACTTAGAGAGCCCTGAGGGGCCTGTGAGGTCATTCGTTGGGCAAAAGTGTCTATGGGTCCAACCTGACAACCTGAGTTTGAGCCCTGCTCCTCAGGTAAAGGCTGAAGGAAAGAATCAACTTCTTGAAATTGTCCCCTGACATCTATATGCACTCCATGGTACACATACAACTATTAATTATTATTATTATTACTATGGATTATATTGTTTTTGTTGTTGTTGCTGCTGCTGCTGCTGTTGTTCTTTAAAAGCCCTAACAGCAGGAGGAAATTTTTTCATAATCAAAGAGGGAAGAAGCGGCGAGCCCAGAAACATAGGTGCGTCCTGGGAGGGGCGGGATAATGGGCTCTGCCAAATGAGATTTTAGAAGCTGCAACCTAGTGCCCGGCCTTGAGAAATGAAAGAAATACTTCTGTCCTCCATGGCGTTTTCCACCCTGTGCCAGTCCCCTGACACCATTACAGCTGATTCCTGAACTGGAAAATTAGGAGACGAACAAGGCGGTATCTGAGCACCACACCAGAATTATGGGTTTGTTTGTTTTTGTTTTTGTATGTTTGTTTGTTTAGGTTTTTGTTTTAATTTTTATTAAAATAATAATATATATTATAATAATACTATATATAGTATATTATTATTATTATTATTATTATTATTATTGAAAGATTTGTACTGAGAGAAGTGGATGGTACCATTCATTAGTCAGCCTCACCTCCTGCCCTCCTGTCTGGGCCTCACTTCCCCTAGCCAGTAAGCACACAAGCTAAGGGCTGAATCAGACCATAGAAGATCACTAATATGGTATGTGCACTCCAAATTACAACAGGAGAATGGGATGGAAAGAACATAAAGGGCCCTGGTGTGGGATTGGGGTAGAAAGCCCAGCAAGCCTACCTCAGCTCTCTGTAGAAGCTGTCTCCTAGAGAAATAGGCTTTGCCTATTTTATTCTTAATATTTCAAAAATTCCACACAACAGAAAATAATATCCTGGCTACCAATTTAAGCATTTTATGTATTTAAATTTTGTATTAACATATTTTATTTTATATGTCTAAGTGTTTTGAATTCATCTGCGTGTGTGAACCACATACATGCCTGATGCCTTCAGAGGCCAGAAGAAGGCACAAGATCCCTTGCAACTGATGGATAGTTTTGAACCACCCTCTGGAAGCTGGCAATCAAACATGGGTCCTTAGCAAGAGCAATTAATACTCTTAACCCTGCCGAGCCATTTCTCCAGGTCTTCATTTTGTATATTAAAAATAAAAAATAAAAACATTGATTGATTTTGGGTGTCGGGGCTCAGATCCAGTGATTCACACATGAAGCATTTTACTCTACCACTGAACCATGATGCCATTTACATGCTTTTAAAGGCTCCTTCTTCAAAACAATTTTGCGACTTAAGAGTCATTACAATTCCAGCCTGGCTGGCAGAGGAGTTTTCAAGGCCCCTCCCCTAACTGAGGAGTGTCTGCAGCTGATGGCTACTGAGAGGCGGAGAATCAATTTTTTCAGGGATGTAGCTGTTTATAGGTTTCACATGCTTCAGTGTATGGCCCCAGACCCATGAACATATGATTATCACTAATTTGACTGTGGGGACTATTAAATAATTAAGAATAATAGTATAATTAAAGTTGTTGGAAGTTGGTCTGATGGGTGTTACTGACCCTTAAGATCTGGTTACAACTATCTTTGTTTGTAAAACTGCCTAAGACATATCTGATTAGTTGATTAAACAGCCTATACCTGGGCAGGAGAGAATGGGGTGAGCATAGCTAAGGTTCCTGGGTTTTGGAGAATGAAATGATGATGGAGGACAGATGGACGGGAATAGAGGAAGAGGGAGGATGCCAGGATAGGTGAGCCCGGAGAAATCATGTGGGACTGAGAGGAAGGACTCCAGTAATGGCGTGAAAAGTCCCAGATGAAAAATAAAAGCAAGTATTGATAAGATTGTGGATGGAAGATGGGATGATTAAGGAGGACAGCAATGGATGGGGGCTGTGAGATGGATGGTGAGGTGATTTAGACAGCATAGGTAGGAATATTGGCCCAGCCCAAGGTAAATAAAGCAATTATAAAATCTAACAGGTGTCAGTTTCTTATATAGCCCATATAACCCAACACTCATTTATTATTTTTTTTACTACAACAAAAAGTTATCAGAAAGATAGATTGGTGGATCCTAGGAGAGCTGGAGGGGATATTGGGGCATGGGTAAAATTTAAATGAATGGTATACACGTATGAAATGTTCAAAGAATAAATGAAATTGTTATTTCTAAAAGGAAGAAGTTGAGACTTGTGCCTCCTAATGTCTTCTCTTGCAAATTTCTTTAGCTCTTCAAACAGGACTAATGGGATAGATCATCAATTTATGAGGCAATGTATGGATTGACTGGGAAATATGCCATATATGCTCATGTGTTTGAATGCTTGCTCCCTAGCTGGTTCTCTGTTGGGAAAGGTTATGGAACATAGCTGGAAGAAGTGGGTGGTCCCTGGAGGGAGGCCTTGAGACTTGACAGTGCAGCCTAACTGTCTGTTCACTCTGCTTTCAGAGCATGGATGCAATGTGAAAGGCCAGCCTCTTGCCCCTACCACCGTGCCCCCTTTGTCTAACATCATGTCTTCCCTGCTATGACAGACCATACCTCTCTTAAGCTGTAAACTGAAATAATCCTTTCTCCATTAAGTTGCTTAAGACAGGATATTTTATAGTAGCTATGAGAAGGAAACAGAGACAAGAGACATGCAAATTGCCAAGTATTGACAAGATGAGAATCAATTTGAAATTTGAAGGCTGGACTGTATCCCACAGAAAGCCTATGCTCTGAATATATGGCTGAACACATTCTGAATGTGCTTTTGAGGTTTTAAAACTAAATTTTCTCCACTGAGGAGTGATCATAAGATGTTTTATGGATCATCTCTCAGGACAGCTGTTCTTCTGAATGCTCAAGGACAAAGGCACATTTGAACACACTTCTTTTACAGATATCTATTTTGGAAAATATTAATAGCTAACTGAAAAAAAGAACTACCTAAAAAGTATCCTTACAAAGAAATGAAGTGTAATAGATCATATTGCAATGTAATGTCACACTAGTTTCCTGAACTCATCATTGTTTACCTAGTAAATTTTATAGGCTTTAATCAAAATTATCAAAACTTCAATTCCATAGCTTCCACATATGAAATCTAAGGTTCCTAAAATCCAAATTTATTCATAGAAGATGGGTCCCCAGTGATTCTAAAATGCAAACCAAGATAGCTATACTAGAACACTGGCTAGTTTTATATCAATTTGACAAAAGCTAATATCATCAGAAAGGAGAGGACCTCAATTAAGAAAATGCCTCCATTAGACTGGGCTATAAGAAAGTCTGCTGAACATTTCTTAATTATTAATTGACGAAGGAGGGCCCAGCCCATTGTTGGGGGTACCATCCCTGGGCTAGTGGTCCTGGGTTCGATGACAAAGCAAACTGAGAAAACCATAAGGAACAAGCCAGTAAGCAGCATCCCTCCCTGGCCTCCGCCCTCAGCTGCTGCCTGTGTGAGCTCCTTTTCTTACTGACATGTGAGCAAAGTGAACCCTTTCCTCCCAAAGTTGTTTTTGCTCATGGTGTTTCATCACAACAGTAGCAATCTTAAATAAGACAGCTAGAAAAAGCAATTAGTAAAGGGAATAACTAAAAACAAATAACTAAAAATAAAAAAAATAATATGGTATCTTTATGTATACTAGCCTCCTTGGAACACCAGTGGGTACTGCTAAATAATTTCAGGGTCATAGTTAATCCCACACAAAACTCTTCAATCATAACATACTTACACACATAGTCGAAATCAACACCAGTGTGTTATAGACAATTCTGAGGCAGTGTTCTATTGCTGCTCTAGTTGACACTTTATTGATGAACTTGGGAGAGAAATTTAGCCTCTAGCAAAATGAATTTTTTGTGTTACCCTCCTAAAAAAAATTACAAACCACTCATTCTTGCTCAACAAGCACATTTAATTTGAAGCCTTTTGGATCTGACTAGATTTCAGACAATCAACAGAGAATCCTTCTGGGCAGTAAAACATCCAAGGCCACAATCTGCCACTGACTGCATTCTGCACAGACCCCATCCAGATCTTCCTGAGAGCAGTATTGCTTATCTCTGCCACCCTCCTAGCTGGGAAATTCCACAGAAAAAGCTGCCATTCCATGGAAGCTCAGCCATTTCTAGTTTCAGCTTTAGATGGGAGAACCTCTTGCTTTGTTGTGTTGGTCAAGGGCATAAAAATGCCGAGATTAAGACTTTTGCCTATTCACAGGAGAAGTAATCCATACAACTGAAACAAGTGAAGCTGAAACTAGTCTTGTTTATTTGCTGCCCAGATGAAGAATCAGAAAATGAGCCTGAAATGCAAATGCTATACTTAGTCCTCTTGGGAAAACAACCTTACTAAAAACATAAAATGTGAACATCATCACCAGAGGGTCCTTAGAAAGCCAGGCAGACAGTTCAGGCATTCAAAAGCCCAAATTCTCTATTGCTGCCCCCCTCCTCTGCCCTCTTTTTGTTAGTCTTCCAGAGTAGCTATGTACTGCCTGGAGCTAGTTTGTTTGATCTGTGGCTACAGAAACAAACAAAGCCATTTAAACCAAATGTAAAAGGTTATGAAGAGGAAAGGGGAGTTAGTGAGGTCTGAGCAGAAGAGTAAAATGTGGGCTTTCACACCAAAGGAAGGCTTTAAATTGAACATGACTTCAGGAAAAATCAATTTGCTGTTTCCTTTCTTGTCATAATTCCTCCCTGAAACATGGCTCTTGCCAATTATTGAAGGGCTATCGTTGTATAAACTCTTTCAATGAAGCTTATCCCACAGAGCAATCATGTAAGGCAATACTTGTGATGTCACAGTTGGTTTCCATGGTGATAAGAGAGAGGAGATGAAAAGTGGGGGATGTAGAACCATGACTGTCTGTGGTAGGAATGAAAATGCTACTTATAAAATCACTCACGGTGCTAGGGTCTTAGAACTATCAGCAGACCACTCTGTAGAATTGTAGCAAAACTAAGAATACTAGTCATCTACAACTCAGGCATCTTGTCCATAAATATCACTTTTCAACCACCATTAGAGAATTAAAGTACTATTAGAGAATAGTGGGGAGACAGGTGAGCATGCAAGTGAAAGCCATAATAAATGCATAAAGATCAGGGGTGGGGGGAGCAACTGCTTTCATCTAGTCTCAGTCCTAGGCCTTTTTACCTGATCTGCCATCACGCTGAATGTCCACATGGTACCATTCCCCGTCATTGGCTTTCTTCTGAGTGGCCTTCACCTTGATGGTTCCAGAGCCCATGTCAAGCAGCAAATACAGATTACCATCAAGAAGTTCTACGGCAAAGAAGTCAACTTTTGTGTTCTTTTGGCTCCGGACATCTTTCCTTTCTTGAGGCTTCCCATGAGTGAAAAGGATCAGGCCATTGGGCTCAGTGGTGCGAAAGTCAAAGGAGATGGAGCCCATGCGTTTGGTGTTCCACTTGGGCAAGCTGATGTAAGCCTCCGGGGTCTCAAAGTTGATGGGGTCCAGTGTGGCCACATTCTCACACTTGAACACAACTTCACCATAGATTTTCATCTTGGTGTCCCCAATCCGGGCCAAGCGAGACAGCTCCAGCCGGATGTCATTATTCTTATAAACAACCTGTCAAAAGCCAAACAAAAGTGCCATATGAATCAATCTTGCAAACACTATCAATCCATCACTCAAGGGGCATCCAGAAAAAGGATCTGAAGAGGCTTCAGGACATAATGGTCTGAAACAACATGTGAAACAAAAGACATCATCATCATCATCAACAACAACAACAAAAGTGCATCCCAAGAGCTGTCTGGGGCGTATATGCAAGCTCTAACTGAGCCTCTGCTTTGCCATTGTGAGCTCTTTTGTCTTTCTCCCTGTAGCCAGTTTCTGGAGGTCAGAAAGTTATCAGTCTGAGTTTACAAGCAAAGCTCAAGATAAGGTTGAGTTGTGTAAAAGCAAAATACACATAGCTCTTCTAAAGTATCACTAGGAAAAGGTCACAAACAGCCTTAATAGCCTTCAATAATGGATGATACACCTCTGCAATGGAATACAATGCTGCCTTGTAAAATTGGGTATTGCCTCAGTTATTTACATGAGTCTTTCCAACTCATTTTTTAAAGTATAGGAGCAGGACAAAAATGATAATTACTTTACCATTATATGAAAATGGAGAGTCATAAATGTGTTGGTTTGCATAAGCATAAAGTGTCTTTGGGAAGAATTATGAACTATGAAATTGTCAGGAGAGTGGATTTATGGGATTCATATTCTGGACTGGGAGACTCACATTTTCACAATATCCTCTTGTTTTATTTGATTATTCAAAACCATATGGATGTGTTACCTTTAAGAATGATTGACTGGGGCTGAAGAGATTGCTCAATGGGTAAAGTGCTTGTCATGCAAGCATAAGAACCCACTTAAAGCTGGATGTCATAGTCTGTTTCTGTAATCCTAGTGCTTCGATGACAGGATGAAAGGCAGACACCAGAGAACCCCTTGAATCCCATGAACTAGATAACCTGGCATATGCATCAGCAAACAAGAGGCTGAGTCGCAAACTAGTTAGAAGCTGGAGACTAAAACCCAAGGTTGCTCTCTTACCTCCACACACATGCCAGGGCAGGTCATGCCTTATTTACACACATGTACACAGCATAAACACACAAAAAAAGATTGTTTAAATGGTTGAAAGTTATGAGTATTGGTTACAAGGAGGGTGTGTGGGGCTTTTTTTTTTTATAATCACATTGAATGTGCCATCAATATAGATGCAAAGGAGGATACCCTAATTTAGTCAGTTGTGGACATTTATATGAGAATTGAACTTACAAAAAAACGTTAATTGCAGAGACTAATTTGCTCTATAAGAGGTGTATTAAGGATCTCCATCTCTGTGTTCTTCCCAAGGCTCAGTCCACACCACATGGCCATGGCCACCATCTCAGAGTGAGTGAGTGGGAAAGTGAGAACACCAACTTAAAAAAAAAAAGTCTGTTATCTTTTTAGTATTTTCCAAACCTGGAATGATCCATAATGCCATGGGGATTAGTCTAGATTTCTCAAAAGATGTTAAAATATTCTTATTAGCACTTATCTCTTTAACTTCATAGGCTTTCTCCCCTCCCCCACCTATCCACCTCTCTCTCTTTCTCTGTGTGAGTGTTCTTGTGTTTGAGTGCAGGCAAATATGTACCATAGCATATATACGGAAGTCAGAAGACAACCACAGACATCAGTCCTCATTTTCTACCTTGTCTGAAATAGGGCCTCTTCTTTGCTGCTGTTTATCTGGTGTATGAGATAAACTAGAGATTATCCAAACATTATCCTGTCCCTGTCCCTGCCTCTGTCTCACCATAGGTGCATGGAAGTTTCATATGCACATCACTGCTTCCGGTTTTATGTGGGTTCTGGGGGTGCTGAACTAAAGGTCCTCACACTGGCATAGCAAGGCTTTTATCTGCCACGTGAGCTCTCTAGTCCCAGAACTGGATTTTAGTGTAACATCCACCTATATGATGTTTCCCTCCTCTAACCTGTTACCAGGCAATAACTGAGCAGAGCTGTTGACTTTGAACAATAACAGCCAGTGTGATCCACAGCTATGACAAAGCATTGGAAATTCTTCATCTATTCTGTAACCCTGACTATGAGAATAGTAATGATTTTTAACACCAGACACCTAATACAAGTCACTATAGTAAAGGCTTATCATCTACCATCCCACTCAGACACCACTTATTTGTCCAGCCTGGAGTCATTCTTTCATCTTATAAGACACAGAAAGTAGCTAAGGAGCCAGCACAGAGGGGTAACGTTGCTCGGTAGAGAGCAGGAATCCAAGCATCAGTTCCATAGTCTATGGGCAGAAGTGCCAGCATATTGACTAGTACTGCCCAGGAGGCATCAGTGCCCAGGAAGCAACTTATTAAACATTATAGAGAGTCATATGTGATCAGCCACTCAGTTCAGAAGCTGAGTTTCTTGTTTTAGTTTCACCAGACTGACCATGAACAAAGAAGAAGACAGCAGGATCCTGAGGCAAAAACTCAAACAAACAAATCATAAAAGAAGCAATCAGAGTTTGACTGGTACTGTCACCTTTCTAACTCCCACTATAATGCCTTAGCATGTGTGATCTCTGTATGGGAACCAAGCTTTGCCTTGGTCTGTATCTGGATGAAATGCCTTTGACTTTTCTCCCAGTAAAAAATTATTAGTAGGCAGCAGTAACTCATCCAAAAGACAAAGAGGAGGCTTGGCTCCATGAACAATAAAATATAGACAAGACCCTTAACCACCTGTCCTTAGAGATCCAAGACAAAACATGTCCTTTAAGTGAATATGATGACCAACTTCCTGCGGGGAGGGCACATTCCTGAGAGAGCAACTGACAATGATAAGCAGAATGCAGATTTCTGAAGGCACGATTGGGAAAATCAGGAGAGAGTAGTTGGTGATAACTAGACTTCTGTCAAAGACTCCTGGGCAGCAAGCTTTCTATCATGACCCCCAAATTGCTTGCCTGTGTGTGTAGAATTTCTCCAACAGTGAAGAAAGAGCCAACATTTTCATTTGTTGACACTTAAGTAACCTTTCTGAATCTCAATTTTATTCATCTCCTCAATCTACCCCTTCACAGTGTTCACTTTGTTCTTTCAGGTTAATGTCAAGAAGAAATAATAGAACACAGCAACTTCTCAACTGGCACAAAAAATCTAGGGAAAAACATCCTGATCTGCAGTAGTGTTAGAACTATACTGGAAATAAGTAGAATCTCCAAGGTGAGATTCTGTAGAATAGCTACTGCCAAGAAGAAAGGGGCAGGAGGGCAACTGACTTGCAGCCCTGTGACACTCACTCATCCATCCCTTCACCTACTACACAGAACCATTCCACAGCTAGGGGTAAGAGTACCAATGACTTGGGTGCGTGCACCCGGGCATGAAACAGGAAGACGAGCCAGACCTTTGCTCAAGGTGGATTAACATTGGTACTGTGTTCTCTGGAAAATCTGTCTCCCACCTAAGCAAGCATCCCAAACTGATGGACTGAATTAGACAAAACAAGTGGCATCAAGTGACAGAAAAGCAGCCTGTTGACAAGCAGCCCTGGTACAAAGCAATTAGAGACAAAGTAGGAATGATACCCCATGGGGAAAGATGTCACATAGCCTGAGAGGCAAAGTATGAGAATGTCAAGCTGGTCTTACTATCCCACCCATGGATTTGTAAACACTAGTGTTTGGGCTTATAACTCATGCTTAGAAGACCAGCTGGGGGAAGAGCTAAGAACTAACTGCAGCTCAGAGTTAAGACAAAGTCTCTCTAAATAAATGTTCCTGCTTTGCTCTATGATCATGATTCAGAGGCACATAGATAAACTATGGTATGAGAGCAATGTAGTAGTTGCCACCTGTGGAGAGACAACAATGCTACAGCCTTTCCGAAAACATTGATATACAATGTTATATATCATCTACAATAACCTGCTGGAAACACTGATATTAGCCCCATCTCACTGAGAGGTGCAGAAGATAGATAATAGTCCAAAGTCACATAGCCAAGGAAGCTTATAACCAGGATGTGATCTTCTTACTGTCTCATTGCACTGGGGAAAGGGTATGCTCTAGGAATGGTATCTTTAGAATCTTTACTAGGTCATATCCACACATAAAGCAGAAACTTTATCTTGACACACAAAGCTCTTTGTACCTACCAGGATCCCATTCAAGAAGGCTCTTATACCTTCCTGTCAGGGTCACTTTGGATGCTTTTTATGGATCAGGTATTAGTGAGACTATATTTGCTCATCTGGTTCCTTGGACTGAAGTTTTCTCTTTTTCTCAAAGGTGTGTAAACAGCACCCCTCCCCCAGGACCTCCATCCAAAGTCATCCCACACCTTTCTACCAATGTTGATCCTACTGTTTGACAAATCAGAACCATTATGAAGCCAGCAAATGATGATGGTTTTTGCCGCACCACCTTATCTCGTTACCTGGGCTGGGAAAAGAGACTAATTTGCCTGTACATGCTCCATTTATAACATCAAAGTCGTCCATGATTACTGAGGTGTAAAGTAGGTCCTTAAGAATTCACCAAAGTTTCCCTCTCATAGAAGTACTTTCCTCTCTCCTTCCTTCTCATCCTAGGCCATACTCAATTTTCTGTAAATATATTTACATAAGACCTGCTATAAATTCTGAACCCCCAATCCTCCAACAAGAAAACTGGAAGGAATGAAATAATGCATGCCCAGATGGCACTTAAGGCTATCTATGCAGTCAAATATTAGGAGGCACAAACACGTGGCCTGTCTTCTATCTTGAGGGTCAAGCATCTTTAATCACCCATGGGCCCACACATAGGAGAATTTTAGTGAACTCACTGGGTCAGATTTAAGATCAAATCACTTACAGATATGTATGTGTCTAGGCCACTGAGCT
Organism: Meriones unguiculatus; assembly: GCF_030254825.1. Taxonomy (NCBI): domain Eukaryota; kingdom Metazoa; phylum Chordata; class Mammalia; order Rodentia; family Muridae; genus Meriones; species Meriones unguiculatus. The sequence goes on along the minus strand of NC_083355.1, from coordinate 95,176,217 downwards.
TTACTGTGTTGATCTAGGTACTGGAGGGTATTTGAAAGTAATGTCATTGAAGACACTCTCTGCACCATCAAGGTATACAGAATATGGTGCTGGAGAAGCCAGCATCAGGGAACCTTCAACAGAGGTACCCTTCTTGATATGCAGCAATGCTAACTACAAATACTAATGCTTGTTTCTGCTTTCCACGTGGAGCCTCTAAGAAACTACAACAAAGATAATTTATCCCCACCCCAGCTTAGCTCATTGAGAATAGATAATAATGAAATGAGCTTTTAGTCTCTAACATTCAGAATGCCACAGCTTTGATAAAACTTTTGGACTAATCTCCTTATTGTGTGATACTCCCTTAGAGTAAAGAAACAAATGATTACAAAGAGCTGCAAAAGAATCTTGGTTCTTGGGCTGGAGAGATGGCTCAGCAGTTAGGAGCACTGTCTGCTCCTCCAGAGGTCCTGAGTTCAATTCCTAGCAACAACATGGTGGCTCACAACCACCTAAATACTGGGATCTGATGTCCTCTTCTGGCATGCAAATGAACATGCAGATAGAGCACTCATATACATATACATAAAATAAATAAATAAGTCTCAAAAAATGTTTAAAAAAAAAAGAATCTTGGTTCTTGGATCTCCACAGAATCACACAGGCAACCATCTCTGCTCCATTTCCCTTCTGTGCCCCAGGCAATTGATGATTTTGGTCTGCTATGATTTCTCCATCCACTAAATGGACATCTGTCACTTAAACACTTAGCTTTGCTACTGTGGAAAAAAAGTTCGGTCTGGACTTTTCAATAAACCTCAACTACCTCTGAGTAAAAATGCAAACAAAAACACATATTATATCTTTTAGAGTATGAACTAGCTCTTAACTGTGTAGATGTTTAATAAATTCTTATACTTTTATTAAATTAGATACTAGACTCAAGTGGCAGTATAACACCATTGTCAAAACATGGACTAAGGAGTCATCCTTGGTGGTGTTTGTGCTTGATCGACCCATACCAGCCACGTGGCATTAAATACAGTATTTGACTCAATTCAGTCTGAAGACAATGGATAATTTAGATGGCAAGTCTCACCTCAAAGGACTATAAGAAATAAATGAGATAATATTGCTCTATATGAAATGACTTGACATGGTTCCTGCCCCTTAGTGAGTGCTCACTAAATATTATTTTCTGTGAAAATTTATGACAGGTAGACAGACAGTCTACCTTGGCATGGAGTGATTAGAAAGGAAAGATCTTTATCACAGGATAAGTCTTAAATGTATTGTCAGCCCAAAAGGCAGGGTTACAGATAATGACTTGATTTAACAGGTTCCCAAATTAAATATTTATGTATCAAGTAAATTATGTATATTAATCATTAAATGTGATAGTTTTTATGCACTGTAGGATATCTACACGGTGGCTACTCTCTCTCTCCCTCCCTCTTTTTCTCTCTCTCTCATGCACACTTGCACAGATTTGAGACGGATCATTATTAACATCATTTTCTATCCCACTGTACTAACTGACCAAACTCCAACAGTGAAGTCCAAGCACAAATGTAGCAGCAGATGGTCCTGTTAGCTTCCAGAGTCAGAAGAACCTAATATTTGGCATTTCTAGGACCACATCTGCAACTCTGGTCTTGCTAACAGGGATCGATAAAATCACTCTGCCTGCTGAGATGCAGCTGGCATCCAACCTGGACTCAACAATCCCAACATCTACATACCAAAGCCTCTACTATTTACATGCTTTAGATTTTGTTAAAAATGGTCAGAATCTGCCAGAGATTAAAATAATAAAGAAATAAAAATAAACACCAACATCATAAACAGGAAATGAAAACTGAGTTTCAGCCATTGAAAGGCAGGAGCCAGTGGAGGAATGGGGAGGGGAATCTCAGTTCTGGAGCTCCAAATAAAAGGACGTCTAAAAGATTCCAACTAAATTTGAAACCAAGAGAAGATTGTTGATAAGTAATTAAATGTCTTTTAAATGCTGTGTGATCTAGTAGGCTACGGATCAAATGAAATACATCTACAAGCTAAGTCCAGCAGGGCCCACTAGCTCATGTCCTCTGATCCAGGTTCCATCTGTGAGAGTTTGGCTAGGAAAAGACAAAAGGGATGTAGAGAAAATTGCAACATGATGCTGAGCAACAAAGTCCTAATATGTTAGTCATTCTGAATAAAGCTATTCAGTCATGTGGGCCTGCATGCAGGAAAAGCAAGAGGAGGAGGAGGAAGAAGAGGAAGAGGAGGAAGGAAAGAGAAAAAGAGAGGGAGGGAGAAGGAGAGAGAGAGAGAACTGTTCTGTCCACCAGGCCTCGTGGATATACCCTTATGAACCAAAGGACTACACTGTTAGCCCAAGTGCCTCAGTGTACAAGTCAATATTACATGAATTCCAGTTACATTTAGGCTCACACATTTATTTGCCTGATAGAGTCACAGTGGCACAGCAAACCCTCTCATCCCTTTGATTCAGGCTAGCAAAGATGTTCTTCTTTCCCTCCATGATAAAGGATGGTATTCCTCAGTAACTATGGGCACTCCATTCCACTTTGTCTTTCCCATTCAACTCAGAAGAAGCCTCAGAACTCTTCTTAAAGAAATGCTCATGAAATTAAGAGGAACTTTTCTCCACCTTTATCATCTTCTAACAAAAAAAAAATCCAACTTAAGATAAATTGTCTTTCCATATTAAAGTACTACAAATAAAACAATCTATTTAAAGGTTTTTAAGTAACTGTTAGCTCTTGACCATGGAGGTTGTGAGGGAACTTAGGAGCAACAGTCACCAACAGGCTGGGGATACTTAACGTGGAGAAGCAGAATTACAGTGAGATATATTTGTCTCTCTGACTGACACTCAAGGATATGTGACTAGAAACTTGACACAAATTGGTTCTTCCCTGTGCTTTCCAGGAACAACACTGTTAAGCTCCTCTTAACATGAGATTTGCAAGTAGGAGCGGTGCATTCCTGAGGTGGCCAAGGCATCCCCTAAGCATTAGTAAAATTCCTGGTATGTATTAGAGAGTCAGTACATATCCACTCTCCTGTCTTGCCTTTTCCTATGCACTAAGCAGACATCTCCAGTGAACAGCTACGTTCCTTTCTTCCTTATAATATTTGACAAGGACACAGTCCTGACTAGAGTGGAAGTTTCACGTCTCAGAGCAGAGAAACTAAGATCAGATGAGTAGGTGGTACCTGATTTTCAAAGGCTCTAAAAATACTGAAATTATGCAACTGATGATAAAAGCGGGACCTATTAGAGCTAAAGGAAGTCTTTAGCAGTTTGATTAGAAAGGTGACAAAATTGAAATGGTGGCTTCCAGAATTACAAGGAATAGAGAATGTTATTTTTTTATTCCAAAGTCTAGAAATGGCACAAATTACCATGAAGTTTTCTTAAAAATAAAAAAAAAAATTTCAATGGTGCTTCACCAATTTCAGAATTGAATAAAGACTTTTTGAATCTTATCTAGGAGATCTTCCCTGCCTAGGTTCCAATTTCACTGTCACCTCACTGGATTACACATTTCCTCCAACCCATCACCCCAGAAATGGGTCTTACCTGTTTTATCTGGATAATTACTACTGACCATATGAGTCATGGTTTAAGTAATCCCTTCTTGGGAACTCTCCAGTGCCTCTGTTCATTACATGGCCACTGGTAGTCCAGCTTTCTTCTCACTCCCCACCCCCACAAGGCTCCATGTTACAACTGCTGTTGTCTGTCTCTCCTGGTGGGTTGACATCTTCTTGAGCAGAGTAAATCATGCCTTTCCTTTCTAATTTCTCCAAGTACCTGACATAAAATACATATAAGCATGAAAAAGCAGAGGTATTGCAGAGAGAAAAAAAGATGAGTAAGATCACAAGAGTACTTGCTGATGCCTCCAAGATAGTGCATACCACAATCAAGAAAGAAACCCCTAGGTTTATTCTGCCTGACAATAAGTGATGAGATGGTGAGAGCTAAGGAACTGCAGGCAGATTTTAAAAAAAAATTCAGTGGGACCACTAAATATCATTGAGTCATTGAGTCATTCCTAGTGTGTGTGTTGAGGAAATGTGCTGTAAGACTGCCTATATGGAAATCTCTGTACTCTAGAGTGGTAGCTGTTATTATTTGATATTTCTTGACAGAACACTAATGGCAAAAGTACAAAACTCAATCATAGATTTGATTAGTATCTCCTCAGATTAGCTGCCAAAGTGGAGCACCAACTCTGCCTTCCACTCTGGAGTAGGATAAAGGGTCACCATAAACTTCTCTTATGACAATGAACCTTAGATTTTTCATCGGAGGCATCTCTGAGAATTTTGCCTCAGGGTTATTCCCTTCTGTGTCCCGATTCAAAGAGCAGAAATCAATCCATCCTAGCAATAAAGCTTTTGGTCATAACTACCAACTGCCTACTGTCACAGCTAAAGTGAAAAGAGCTACATGATAATAAACACAGCAACCAGATTTTGGAGACAGAAACTATATAAAGGTCTAAAACGTAGAAGGGTAGATGAAATTTTTGTTTAAAGGTTCAATGAAACAAATCCTTCAAGGAGCCTAGCATAGTTGACCAAAACAACAGCAGTATTCCAGAGAATATGCTTAAGCAGTGCAAAAGACAAAGTAGCTGATTCAGCACCATGGATAGAGTCAGGTTTTGCAAAGGGGCTGGCTGGCCTAAGGAAGAAATGGTATAAGCCCAAACAGTGCATCACTGTCCTTTATTATAGAGACCTATATCTATGTAAATGCACATAGAACAGAGCTTTGTGGCTTCTTCATGGCTGAGCAACATCAAAAGTGGGCCTATCTGTCAAAAGCAATTACAAACTATATCTTATCTGGTCTGTTAAACAGTTCTGCTTCTAAACTAATGAACATCCTAATTAGATGGCTTTTCAGAGTGGTCCAAAGAGGCCCCTCTATAATCAGCAGGAGATGTGGGAAAGGTGGTGGGAAAAAACGACATGCTGGCAGGTAGCTGATAACAGAATTGTCTCTAATCATGTTCAGAAGACAGCAAATAAGCATTGGGCCCAGTTGACAAGATAGACAGAAATACTAAGGCTGGTCTTTTTGTTTTGTTTATTTTTCTGAGAATGTTTCTTTACTCTTCATTAACTTTACACAAAAGGGACATTTGACAACACCCCCACATTTTTTATGAGTTTCCGTTCAAGACGGTAACCAATTTTTAAAAATTTTAATTCAAGTTTCTTTCATGCAATATATGATCCCCAAACTCCTCATAGATACTCTCCACTTTTCTACTCACCCCAACAACTTCATGATCTCACTCATAAAGAATGAAGGAAATAAAGAAAGAAATTGAGAGAGTGAAAGAGAAAGAAAGAATGACCAAGTTGGTGATCTTAGCTTGAACTTACCTATGACTTTATATTACATTTTCTAAATCTGCAGAGAACTTGATAGCCACTAGATGTCCCTTATGCTATGCACAACCTACCTGAAATGAATTTCACTACCGGTTACACAAATTACATTCAAAGACACGTTTCCATTCCTTTACTCTCTGGCATCTATGATAATTCCAGTAGTGACTGCCTTTTATGCCTTATTTAGTAAGCCTACCTCTATAGCATTTCAGTAGCAATTTAAGGCAAGGTATCATACGCTGGTTAAATTAAAAATCTTTATGATTAGATAAAGCAGGTAGAGAGAGTAGACAAACCATTGAATAGGAATATTTGAGGAAATATTTCTCAAAAAGCTAGGATACCTAAAAGGTTCAAAACTTATTATAACTTTCAAAATCTAATATTAATTTTAATACAGACAGAGATGTCATAGCTCAGTTTAAATTCAGATTTGTGTGTGTGTGTGTGTGTGTGTGTGTGTGTACCCTAGGAGTTTGAGTTCTTAGAGTCAGTGCAACCAGGAACAGGGAATAATTAATTTCACATGTCAAATTTAAGTAATTAAGAGTGGCTGTCTAGGAAATGAAGAAAGAAAGACTATATACTAAGATCAATAGGCAATGCTTATTACAGGAATGAGAAGGTGTACTTTCAGAACCTGAATTAACCTACTAGCTCTACCCAGGGTCCTGAGTGCAGGTGGTATTGTTATCAGTGGGGCAGGGTGGCTAGTAACTAACCTGAACTAGTAGTTTACAAATAGTAAATTATTCAACCCTGATTTGAAAGATTAAGCAGTATTATCGCTTAATATTGCTTCATTAATAATATTGCTTCATTAATAATATTAATTCGTAATATTTGGCTATAAATGAGGGCACTATTTGTAGCTCTATTTCTTCAACTTTGAAGTGGGACATTGCATACTTACCTAAAAGGTTGTTATAGGGATTTAGCTGGCATTCATTGACTAACTCCTGGTGCACCGCAAGACTTAGTAACTACTAATTTCATTTTACAGGGAGAGAATGTAGGAACCACAAATGCTGCACAGATACCTAAGACTATACCACAATCATGTCATGGAGTCAGAATGGAAGTAAAAGTAAGTCTGGCTTCACAGTCTGTTACCGAACAACTACCAATGTCGTACAATGTAAAATACATTGAGGTTTCTTGAAGATTGTTTCTTCAGATAGTAGACTTAAAACAAGAACCCACTAGAAAAAATAATTTTTTCTTCTAGTGTCATGTCTGACATGTTACAATCAAGTTATTCTGAATTAAGCACACTCAGGAGCATCATCTGTCAGGCACTGAGAAGGGTCTCCACTGGACCGGCACTCTTCAAGAGTTTAAAGAGAGATGGAGAGGTGATGGAAAAGACAGCAACTGTCTACATCGCAATTTCAAATATAAAAGTAATTTTTGAAAATGATTTAGTCCCTCTTCTGACCTTGCACGGTGGCCAACTTAGGCCCACGGGACTTTCCTGATATCATCTCAATTCCCTCACCGAAGACCACTGAGGCCCTTTGTGACCCTTCTGATTGAACAGATGGTCAGGGCTCCTGTTGGACACATAAGAGTGAGTACCAGGCCAGCTGAGCACACCTGTTCCCCAAGACCTGGACCACTGTCCACTCATGACAGCCAGCTGGTAGGAGCTGGCTGCCACTGGTTCCTTGTCCACAACTCAGACTGGCTCTTCCTGCTACTCGTCAATTTCTCAGTCAGTATAATTAATGGTTTATTTTCATAATGAGTGCTGGGAAAGTTGCCATACACATCTGTTCAGGGGTATTTAGGTGACCTAAATCAGACCTTTTCTGACAGCAGCCTCTGGCTTCTTTCAAATAGGCCATCACTTCTTTTACTTATGGGATATGCTTATTAAAAAAAAAAAATCCCTAGATCAACTATTTGAAGTCTGCAAAGGGAAAAGACATCTGCCTTTAAAGGAGTCTGAATAATGGTCCCCACAGATGCCAGACTCTAATCGCTGATACCTATAAATGTTCTCTTATTTGAAAAAAAAAGAAGTCTTTGTAGATGTGATTGAGTTCAGACTCTTGAGATAATGTATCCTATATTCTCCAGATGTCTCCTAACTGCATCACCTGTATTCTTTTAGAAGGAAGGCAAAGGTAAATTCCACACAGGAAGACAGATATGGGGTGGGGGAGAGAGAGAGAGAGGAGGGAAGGAGAATACAATCTGAAGATAGTGGTACAGACCGAATGAATGTTGTCATAAGCCAAGGAATGTCAGCAGGTACCAGCTACTAGATGATTCAAATCACTGATTTAGACTCTAGGGGAGTTGCAGCTCTGCTGGTACCTCTGATTTCAGTACAGTGAAACTGATTTTGGACTTCAGAACTGAGATATAATGAATACATTTCTGTTTTTAAACACTCCAAGCTGTGGCGATTTTGTTATAGAAACCATATGAAATTAATAAACTCTCTGTTTGTTCTTTCCCTACGCCCTGCTACAACTAAAAGTCTGATGTGGAATAGACCCCCAGAGCCTGTTTCCTTTGGCGCTTCCTATCCTTGAAATGCTCATATTGCTATAAGAGGAGCTAAGTTAGAAGTGAAGATTCTTTCTAGTCCTGTGTAGCTCTACTAATATCAGTAATTCCCTCTATGGCTGAAACTAGTCTTTGAAATGCAAATCACCATAAAACTCTAGCTGCCTGGATTTGGCTCCTCAATTTTATGAAGTATAATCTCATGTAATTCACAGAATCTGCCCAACTTTCATAACACATCATAACTGATGTTCGTTCATCAAAGCAATAATATGTCAGTCACAAAGATGGCACAATAAACGAATTATATAAATTTCCTCATATTGGAGGTTGCCCGGTAGAAGTGACATAACCTTTCCCCAAAAGAACTTAGGATATTCTGTAGTCTATTGATGTGTATCCTTATTTTCTCACTAGTTACTTATTGACTAAATAGTATACACTAAGCACCATCCTAGGAACGATAGAGCATGGGAAGAACAATCATTGGCTTTTCCTTCAGAGAAAAGGCTAGTGAGAACTTGACTTGATATCACATGCATCCATTTAATGCATGGCCTTGGAATCCATGTCACCAGCTAGAAATCCTGGTACTTTCTAGTCGGGGCAAAACAGAGTCAAGGGAACAAAAGAACTTTTCTGAGAGGAAGCTATGAAAACCTACTCTTCCCTTGACCCCTGGGTTTTTAAGAATTTATTTTAGACAGACATGGAAGGAAACACTGTTGAAAATGGCATTAATAGCTTCTAACAAGGTGGGTATACCTGAAGTGCATAGGACAATATGTCTATCTGTGAATAAAGTTGAGTAACACCTAGTGATGTTCAAAGTTCCAAGTTTCTCCAAGAATATTCCCTGGTACTTTCCCAGGGCTAAACCTAAAGGGACACTGTGTCCCTCTTTTCTAATGGGCTATTTATTAGTTGTGCTATTGTCTAAATTTTCTTTTATCCAAGATAGAAAAAAATCTCCAAGTTCCTGCCTGATGTAGTGATGCAACTCTCCTGACCATTGGGTATCCCTTACATGCACCAAACCCTAGAACTGAAGACAGCAAAGAAAAATGCTGTCCACTTTTCCTGCCTTTTGGTGGGCTTTCTGGGAGAAAAATACTATCATGGCCTGTTGCACCTGAAAGATTTTTAGGCATCTATATAGTTTTATTATTATTCATCTTGTAAATGTATAGAAAATGGAAAAAAAACCAAGAGAACGTAAATAAGAGTATTTCTGAAATTCAGGCATCAACTTGTGTTCTATAAAAATTTGAAATCTACAGCTTGCTTTGATACTAAATAATGAAAACAAGAGTTAAATGTGACAATAAGCAAATCAAAATACTTCTTTTTATCCCTTTGGCTTCTATCACTGTCTTCAACTTGACTGTGTGGCTAAAGTATACTGTTCCATGATAATGCAATAAAAGAATTTTATCTTACAAAAGACAGAGGTGAGAATTCTTACCACCTTTTCTCTGCAGTATTTGAAAGCCTTTAATGTAGTTGCTCCCCAAGGAAAAAAATTTTCAATTCGTGAGTAAACAATTTTGAAACAGCATTACTAATGTCCTATAATTTTAATCTTAAAAAATAATAGCCTTCGGAGTTCTCAGAAGGCAATGCATGCCATTTTTTGGTAGCACTTCTTCCTTGAAACCCTCCATGCTTGGGTTTAATGACTGAACACTCTCCAAGGGACTCTTGATGACTAATTTTCAGCTCAATTATCATCTTCCTGTTCAAGTTCCTTAAAATTGGGCTTTCCCCAAGCATCTGATGTAGGCCATTTTTTTCCATTTTACTACTGTCTTCCATTGCTAATACTATCTTCCATTGCTAATTTCATTCATTCACACATCTTTACCCAGAAACCAAACCCCTTCCAAAATCTTAGTTCCCAAATGCAGTGTCTGCTGAAATTACTCATCAACCTACAATTAAAGTCAGTCTAAAGAACCTCAAGACTGACCTGTCTAGAAGTGCAACCATAAATCCTCCTGAATCCTTTATTTCTTGTCATGGTCATTCAAGTTCAAATATTTGTAGATATACCCTCCCACCACACACACACACACACACACACACACACACACACACACACTATTTACTCTAGGTACAATCTGTTGCAATGCCCATTTGATTCCATACTGAACATCCTTCTAATTTACTTTCTCCTCTTCCTTCTGACACATCTATTCCTAGCTGTATTGTATTTATTTACTAAGTTAACTGCAAGGGAAACCACACTAAACACTAAACTCTGTAATTATAACATGATCCCTGACTTCATGGTGCTTACATTTTAGTGGAGATATTACACAGGTAAACACATACAGACAGTGGTGCTAGAAAAAAAAATACATGGGATATAGAAGGCTCTCTACATAGAAATAGTCAACTCACTCTTAGAGAACAGGAGTCTGGATCAAGTTTCACACTGATTAGTAAAGTATTGCTGCTTAAGTATGTCCTAAATTGAACTTCAGTGTCTGTGATCTGCAGTGTATCACATACAGCATTATACATGTAGTTGTGTTGAGGAATATCCATGAGCAGACTGGCTAACCTGGGAGAGTGAATAGGAGATGAAGGAATAGAGCTCATTGGAGTAGAAAAAAGGGGGAAGAGGTAGGATACAAGTTAAGAAGACATGGTTTGATTCAGAAAACAACCATGAACAGTTGAACTAAAAATAATAGCAAGAAGAAAGAATGACGGAAGTTTCCCACATATTATAGGGACAAAGGAGACCTGGAAGATGTGACAGGAAAGACAAAGAAATAAAAAATGTGTCTGGGTCCCATACATAAGTGACTCGATAACAAGCCACTTGGAGAAAACCTAGTAAGAGTAAGAGATGGTAGAGAGGGGAGAAAGAAAAGAGGAACTGGAGAATGGAAAAGGAAAAGAGGGGGGAGGAAAAGGGAGAAGAGGAAAGAGAAGGAATCACCCTGTACAAGAGGACTTATAACTGTCATAAGACCACATGATTCCTGGGAACAAGAAGGATGGAGGAACAAGAAGCATTTAAGAGTGATGCAGACAGCACACTCTCTATACACACTTTTCTAGGCCATTCACGAACATGTGCTTTTTGCAACCAATTAATCTAAATGGAAAGACATTTCTGCCAAACAACAACATAATGTATCTGTGGTCTCACTATCATTTGTTTTCCTGACATTTCCTTCCTCTTGATATTTTCTCCAGGATTAAAGTCAAAGAGCTTTAAAAAAAAAAAAAAAAGAATCTGGACCATCTTTAAGGCAAGCATCTCTAAAATACTGATGGGCCAGATGGACAGTTGTTAGGTAAAGGCACCCACTGCTAAGCCCGATGACTGGACTTTGAGCTCCAGGCCCCACACGGTAGAAGAAGTGAACCAGTTCCCAAAAGTTGTCTTCTCATTGTCACATTCCAAACACATACATGTGCATAAATAAATAAATAAATTAATAAAATAGTACATTTCTTTGATATAAAATAATATAAACACTAGATTGGAATGCATTTTACCTTTGGTGTAATTATGAAAATGATCTTTAAGTAAATTATTAAAATTCCAAAATGATGTATTCATTTGTTTATTTGGGTTTTTTTCTTAATTTATTGATAGAGTCACATTATATAGCCTAGGCAAGCTTGGAACTCTCAGTCTTCCTGCCCCAACCTCCTGAATGCTGGGGTTACATAAGTCTGCATTATACCTAGACCAAAATAATCACTTTATTGAAATTTTATGGCAATGACTATTTTGGTCATGATGATAGTACATAATTATGACCATAAAAGAGAAACAGCAACAGTAATTGCTGCAAATTTGGGATGATAGCACAAGACATACAGAACATATTTATAAGAACACAAAAATTAAAGAAAAGCCTCCTGCAAAGATGCTGGCTTTCTGGCTAATTCTATAACACATGATATACTCCATCTATTTTCTCAAGGAAGTTGTCCTGTGAGCCTTGATATCTTTGTTCTCACTCTATACTTCTATTAGAAACTAACTACATCTTAGGTCTAAGTCTGCTCCATGCAGATGACTCCTTAATGTTTAAGACAGCTCTAATTTTCTCGGTGTGTTAATATTCCTATCTCCAGCTAACACTGAATATTTTTCATCTTGATGCCTTTCTAATAAGCCAATGTACTTCACAGGATAAAATGTTCTTGCATGTAATCCTTAAACCTTTTAACCCCTTACCTTCTTGGAGCCATATTCCTTCTTACCACAGGCCGCATGGCACTGCTCTGATTACAGTGAGACTCTTTGAAACACTACCCATGCTTCTTCTCACTGCTCCACAAATGTCATTCTTTCCTCAGTCAACTGCACGTCAGTGTCTCATGAGCTGGCCTGGTGATGCATGCCTAGAAGCCCAGCACTCAAAGAACTAAGATCAAATGACTGTTAGAGCAAGCCAAGCCCACATGACATAGCTAGGTCTCAAAAACAAAGCAAGCAACCCAACAAGTGAGTCTCTTCAACACCACGTAGGCATATGATTGATAGCTTTTCCAGTGTTTGGGCCTCAGTTCCCTGGACCTTTCAACACCATTCCTCTTGATCTGACCTTTTTATCCCGAGGCACGAGAAAGGATTACAATTCTTGGTTAATCTATGGTAACTTAAGCTATACAATTAACTCTGGCTATTTTTTTTTCCTGAGGAGAAACGATTCTTTTACCAGATTTACTTTTCAATGACATTTAAAGCATTCTCTATATCTCTGACTAAAATTATGAGAACCTCTCTTAGTTCCCTTTACTGGCATCGCCTCTGTAAGGGCTCCTCCTTAAGTGTCTTGGAGTACTTCTTTAGCAATTATTTTGATCCCAACTACACTTTATGATTCCTATTATCCCAAATGCAACATACATGCTCTTATTGATCAAATTTATATCTTCGCTGGCCATACATTTTTTTCAGATGCCCAGGTTCCTAGCTCTAGGTTCCTGTCCTATCCTGACATCTCCATTCAGTTATCACATTTACTAAAATAAACATGGCTAAAACAGAAATGAGGGCTTAGTGTCCCTAAGCCCATTCTTCTTGAGCATGCTCACTTAGATTCAGTGAGCTAAACTTGCAAGACACTATGGAGTTACTAGTAATGCTATTCCGGGTGGTTCTGACCCTTTGTTTCTGAGGCATGAGAAAAGATTACATTTATTGGTTAATTTATGGTAGCTTAAGCTATGCAATTAACTTTCAGTAATTTGTTTTGAATGGAAATGATACATTCAGGTCAAACATATGTTTTTTTCCCAGTAACAAAATCTCCTAAGGGCTGCTCTTCCAGAGGATCCGGGTTCAGTTCCCTACACCCGTATAAGGTGGCTCAGCCACCTGTTACTCCAGTTCCATGGGGTCTGACACCCTCCTCTAGCTTCCTTAGACATTACAAAAAATGGTTTATGTACATACATTCAGAAACACAAAGACATACACACTTAAAAAAAACCTTCCTTTTTATATTGTAGTTTAACCAGCAATGTTCCAATTAGTATTTGCCCTATCATCCCATTTCTGAAAGTGAGAACAATTATAAGCAAAGCAATGCTGTCAGCCAACACATGAAGAACACGGGATGTTAGTGAGAAATAGCTCCTTTGTTTTAAGCTTTTTAAATTTTAGAGTACTGGGTAGGTCCAAGATGGCGGCGACGAGGGGGAACAGTTTCTGAGAGGCAGAGGAGCTGAAGCACCGGAGTTGGTGAGTGGAGGGATGACTGAAGCCAGGGAAATGATGGTGAGGCTTACTGAATGAGAGGGAACTCGCACGAGGTGAGACCTTTGGTCTCGGGTCACTCATGGACTTCTTTGGGGAAGGAGAGAAATGAGCATTTGATCTCCCTGCACTCCCCCTTTTTGGGCCTCCCTTCTCCTTGGCACAGCCAGCTCACTGAGATTCTCAGCTCAGATCTCACTGCCTCGGGACTGTGGTGGCAGAGGCGGGGCTCCTGCCCCCCACCCACCCCCCACCCCCGACCACAGCGCCAGCTGTACCTGCTTTCAGAGTCCCGGATCCCGGGGCCAGCTTCCCCATGTCTCAGGTCTGCCAGCAGCCATACTGACTCTGCTCGGTTGGTCTCCCAGCCACTGTATGGCCCACCCAAACCCTCAGTGGCAGATAGTAGGCTATATAGCCACCAAAGTCCAGCAGACCCACCAAACAAACTAGGCACACCAGGCACCAGGCCTCCCAGATCTGGAGAGCACAATGTTGGGTACCCAGGACTTCCCAGAAGGCATCTGGACCAGCATCCCAGTCTCCAGCTGCAGCTGTAACTGGACTTCCTAAGCTGGCAGCTGCAGCAGCACTGAGCTGGTGGAGCATGTCAGTCCTCCTGCATATGACTAAGCAGGTCCAAACCAGAGAGCAGAGAGCCCGGATACCCCGATCCTTGCCCGTGTGAGCAGCTTGAGAGTGAGTACTCCCTCAAGAGCATGCAGAGCCCCAGATTCAGGGTCCTTCTAAACTAGTGGCTAGGCACCAGACCCCTCCCACCCACACACCCATTGTGAGAAACATAGGGACTCTTGGGACAGCAAAGCCCCTGCTCTGAGGGTCCAACAGTGGAGTTCAGGTAGATAATGCCAGGAGCTCTGACAGAGCTGAATACCAGTAGCCTGTAGGTATACAGAGAATTTGCATAAGGAATTTGTGCTGGATTATCACTAGCACCTGCTACATCTACAGTGCATGCACAAGTAACCCCTTAGATGCCTGCAAGGCAGAGCCCCTTCCACACACTCAAGGGTTCAACATTCTCTATCACTCTGTCCCTCCAGGCACACTTCCACACACATTTCCACACACACTCTCGCCCACATTTTTCCTTCTGTACCTGCAGACTTTTCTCCCACAGTTACAGATGAAGCACAAACACACACGCTGAGGCCATTGGTCCTCTCTCAGCTTCCTGAAGAATTCTCCAGATGCTGGAGAGAAATGGTGCCAGTCTGAACTGCAGAATCCAGGAACAAACAGGGAAGGTTACAGATAAGCCAATGGCCAGGGGTCAGCGAAAGAACACATCCAATATAAATCAGGACATCATGGCTTCACCAACAACCCCCAAAATTGATGGATACTCCAATTCATCAGAAGCACAGGGAAATGACTTTAAAGCTATACTTACCCAATTATTTGAGGCACATAAAGAGAAAACAAATCTCTCAGAGCAATAGCCATACACATACAGACAGTTAAGGAGGAAATGAACAAATCTCTCAAAGATTTGGCCAACCAAGTAGAAGCAAAGAAAGAGGAAATGAACAAAATTCTCAAAGATATACAGGCAAATATAGCCAAACAAATAGAGGCACAAGTAGAGATACAATTAGTGGCATATAGAGAGGAAAGGAACAAAAAAAAAAAATAGAGACCATCATAGACAGACAGGAATCCACACTCAAACAGATAAAGGAAATGGTGCAAGGCATGAAAACAGAATTAGAATCAATAAAGAAAACACAAACTGAGAAAACTTTGGAGCTGGAGAACTTAGAGAAAAGATCAGGAACCACAAAGGTAAGCATCACCAACAGAATATAAGAGATGGAAGATAAAAATCTCTGGTGCTGAAGATACACTTGCAGAAATTGATACTTCTTTCAAAGAAAAAGTAAAATCAGAAGAGTCCCGAACACAAAACATCCAAGAAATCAAGGACACTATGAAAAGACAAAATCTAAGAATAATAGGAATAAATGAAAAAGAAGACTTCAGGCTCCAAGATCCAGAAAATATTTTCAAGAAAATCACAGAAGAAAAATTTTCCCAACTTAAAGAAAGAGATGTCCATAAATATAAAAGAGGCCTATAGAACGACAAATAGACTAGGCCAGAAAAGAAACTCCTCATGTTATATCAAAGTTAAAACACTAAAGCTACAGAACAAAGAAAAAATATTAAAGGGAGCAAGGGAAAAAAGGCTAAGTAACATATAAAGGTAGACCTATCAGAATCACACCAGACTTCTCATCAGAAACTATGAAAGCCAGAAGGATCTGGGCAGGTGTCATGAAGACTTTAAGAGACCACAGATGCCAACCCAGACTACTATACTCTGCTAAGCTTTCAATCAACATAGATGGAGAAAACAAAATATTCCATGACAAAACTAAATTTAAGCAATATCTACACAGCAAACCAGCCCTATAGAAGATACTAGAAGGAAAACTCCAGTCCTAGACAACAACTATACCCAAGAAAACAGCATACAGAAAATTTCCCCAAAAAATAAAAGAAAACAAGCAGTGAATCACAGTAATACTACCAACTCCACAATAAAAGGAACGAATGTTCACTGGTGACTGTTATCTATCAACATCAATGGACTCAACTCTCCAATGAAGACACACAGACAAACAGATTGAGTGTGTAAACAGGATCCAACATTCTGCTGCATACAAGAAACACACCTCTGCAACAAAGATAAACATTACCTCAGAGTAAATGGCTGGAAAAATGTTTTTCAAGCAAACGGACCCAGAAAACAAGCTGGGGTAGCTATCCTAATATCTAATAAAATAGACTTTCATCCAAAATTAATCAAAAAATATGAGAAGGGGCACTACATTCTCATCAAAGGAAAAATCCACCAAGAGGACTTCACAATTCTGAACATTTATGCCTCAAATAAAAGAGCACCTATATTCATAAATGAAACATTATTAAAACTTAAATCACACATTGATCCCAACACCTTAATAGTGGGAGACTTCCACACCCCACTCTCACCAAAGGACAGATCATCTAGACAGAAGCCAAATAGGAAAATAAAGGCACTTACAGAGGGCCTAACTCAAATGGACCTAATAGATGTCTACAGAACTTTTCACCCAAACTCAAAAGAGTATACCTTCTTTTCAGTACCTCATGGAACCTTCTCCAAAACAGACCATATAGTTGGTCACAAAACAAGCCTCAACAGATACAAGAAGATTGAAATAATCCCCTGTATTCTATCTGACCACCATGAACTAAATCTACAGATTCAAAGCAATTCCCATCAGAATAACAACACAATTCTTTACAGACCTTGAAAGAAAGATTCTCAGCTTCATATGGAGAAACAAAAACCCCAGAATTTCCAAAACAATCCTGTACAACAACAGATCATCTGGAAGTATCTCCATCCCTAACCTCAAGTTGTACTACAGAGCAATAGTAACAAAAACCACATGGTATTGGTGGAGGATCAATGGAACCAAATAGAAGACCCAGAAATAAACCTACACACTTATGAATTACTTGATTTTTTACAAAGATGCCAAAACCATTCAATGGAAAAAAGACAGGATCTTCAACAAATCGTGCTGGTCCAACTGGATGTCTACATGTAGGAAAATGAAAATAGATCCATATTTATCACTAAAGTCCAAGTGGATCAAAGACCTCAACATAAAAACAGACACTCTAAATCAGTTAGAAGAAAAAATGGGGAAGAGCCTAGAACTCATTGGCACAGGAGACCACTTCCTGAACAGAACAACAACAGTGCGGGCTCTAAGAGCAACAATCAATAAATGGTACCTCATGAAACTAAAAAGCTTCTGTAAGCAAAACACAGTGTCATCAGAACAAAAGGACAGCTTACAGACTGGGAGAGGATCTTTACCAACCCTATATTTGACAGACTGCTGATATCCAGAATATATAAAGAATAAAAAAGTTGAAAAGCAATAAATCAAGCAATCCAATTAAAAAAATGGGTTACGGAGCTAAACAGAGAATTCTCTGTAGAGGAATATAGAATGGCAGGGAAACACTTAAAGAGATGCTCAATGTCCTTAGTCATCAGAGAGATGCAAATGAAAATGATCCTGAGATTTTACCTTACACCCATCAATGTGGCTAAAATAAAAAATCAAATGACAACATATGCTGGAGAAGTTGTGGAGAAAGGGGAACCCTCCTCCATTGCTGGTGGGAATGTAGACTGATACAACCACTTTGGAAATCAATCTGGCACTTTCTCAGACAATTAGGAATAACACTTCCTCAAGATCCAGCTACACCACTCCTGGGCATATATCTAAAAGATGTTCAAGTACACAACAAAGACATTTGCTCAACCATGTTTGTAGCAGCTTTATTTGTAATAGCTAGAACCTGGAAACAACCCAGATGTCTATCAACAGAAGAATGGATACAGAAATTGTATTTTTACACAATGGAATACTACTCAGCAAGTAAAAACAAGGAAATCATGAAATTTGCAGGCAAATGGTGGGATGTAGAAAAGATCATTCTGAGTGAGGTATCCCAGAAGAAGAAAGACACACATGGTATATACTCACTTATATAGACCTATAAGATATGATAAACATACTGAAATCTATACACTTAAAGAAAATAACCCAGCATAAGATGGTCAATCCTCACTTAGAAAGACAAATGGGATGGACATTGGATGTAGGAGAAAACAATAACAGGACAGGAGCCTACCACAGAAGGCCTCTGAAAGACTCTACCTAGCAATGTATCAAAGCAGATATTGAGACTCATAACCAAACCTTTGGCCGAGCGCAGGGAATCACATGAAAGAAGGGGGAGTTAATATGACCTGGAGAGGACAGGAGCTCCACAAGGACCAAATATATCTGGGCACAGGGGTCTTTTATGAGACTGTTTCTCTAACCAAGGACCATGTATGGATATAACCTAGAACTCCTGCTCAGATATAGCCCATGGTAGCTCAGTATCTAAATGTATTCCATAGTAAGGGGAACAGGGACTAGTTCTGACATGAACTCAATGGCTAGCTTTTTGTCTTCCCCCCTCCCCCACCACCTCCCTGAGGGAGGAGTGGCCCTGCTAGACCACAGAGGAGGACTTTGCAGCCAGTCCTGAAGATGCCTGATAAACCAGGGTCAGATGAAAGGGGAGGAGGTCTTCACCTATCAGTGGACTTGGAAAGGGGCAGGGAGGAGATGAGGAGGTGGGATTGGGAGGGAATGAGGGAGCAGATACAGCTGAGATACAAAGTTAATAAACTGTAACTAATATTAAAAATATTAAAAAATTAAAAAAAATTAGAGTACTCTTTTGCCTTATAACCACTCAGCTTCTTTGCTAATAAAGATACTTTCAAGGCCTCCCCACCATTATTCCTAACATTCAATTCTTAATTAAATTTACCAACTCTATCTCCAAAATAGATTCTATGACATCTGTTTTTTGTTTGTTTGTTTGTTTGTTTGTTTTCACTTCTATTGCCACCACCTCATCCACACTGCTCTATTTTCTTGTCTGGAAGGCATAAACACCTATCTATTTATAGCCCATGTATTAAACTGAAGAATCACTCTAAATTAAGAATAACCACACATAGGATAAAAAGACTCTGGTGAGTTTCTTATTGTATACAAGATAAATTTCAACTGTCTACCATGGTGGAAAGTCTAACTTTTCTTACTTTGTTTTTCTTTTCTATATTCCTGAAATTCAACAATCAGCAGCTCCTAAGGCCAATGCATTTTCTGGTCCTTTAACTATTGTCAGGCAAGCTTCAACTCCCTGCAACTCAGCTCTCTAAAGTTGCTTTATACTATCTACTACTCTTATCATAATTTCTTATGTTTTCTTTCCTGACAGCATTTGCATCAGAGATTATAATTTATATTTATTTTCTTGCTCTTTTCTTCCACCTACTGAAACAAAAGCAGAGAGTTTCACTGTTATTCTTACCATCCACTGTTTTAAGTCCAGGCTCAATCTCTACCTGACACCAAAAACAAACAAAAAACAAACAAAACTATCAAACTAGAGAGTCCTGTAAATCTCCACAGTTTCTCTCCCTTTAGAATCAAGAGTTCTGTTGAGAAGTCAGAGTCCATGAGGACTTTTAAATATTTGGATCTTTGAGTTTGTTAATTTAATTTCTTTGGGTTGTATGCATGTGTACTAAGGCATATACATTCCCCCCCCCTCTCTCTCTCACACACACACACACACAGACACACACACAATTAGTCTAACAAAAAAACAGATGTTATCAATTGAGTTTCTCAGAATGGGGTAAACTCTTTGGGACAAGCACAATTCTATTTCTGCCTCCTCCAACCATGCCTTCCAAGTACCACCATCTTCTCCAGTGTTGTATGCTTCCATTACTGTAGATGGTTCATGCACATTTCCATCTGTGATTGGTGCTGTTTGGGCAGAGCCATGGAATTCCTGAGAAGTGCTGACTAAGTCTTTTATTCCCAAAAAGAACTGTGAACTCACCTCCGAAAAAAAAAATACACTAAAAATAACTGCTTGTATGGCTGCCAACAGAAGGTGCTCACCTTATGACAGTCTAGCCACAAGTTAAGTAAATATATGTGCAAATCATGCCAGAGGAAAAAAAAACTATTTAATCAATGAAAATTTGCTGAGGGAATAGTACGAGCCAGGTATTGCTTCAAAGTAGACACAACAAAGTCTTCTTCAAGTGGGTTTTAATGTCTAAGTGGATGGAATCTACAAAGAAGATAATTTATCATCATGTCAGATGATGATACACAAACCAAAGGAAAGAAACTGCTGGGTAAGTTAGGGACTTGGTCCGAAATGTGTCGGACCTCAAGGATATAAGGCTCAGAGGCATCTCTGTAAAAAGAGAGACAGGAGGAACAAGCAATGTAGATTTTGATCAGGGATGCTTACATAGATGGATATCAAGAGCCAATGTCTCAGCAGTAAGTGAAATGCATATTCAAAGACTGCCAAGGGTGGGGCAGGGGATATAGCTGGATAAGGAGAGGATGAAACAGGACACACAAGCAGAGAGACAGCAGGGACCAACTTTGCAGAATCTTAGTGACATCTTAAGAACCTGAATCTAAATGAAATAGAAATCCATTAGGTGACCTTGAGTCATGAAGCACATATGTATCTTTGTCACTTGATGAAGAACAGCAACTCACTATTCAGGAGGTACAGCAAGAGAGGACCAGGAGAAAATAGGAATAAATGGAAGTATTTTGGAAGGCTGGGCAGCCATCTAGTGAGAAACAGTGAAGCTTTGGATCTGGAGGTCACACCACACAGCCTTTCTTCCTGTGTGACCTGAAGCTTTGGCAGCTCCTGTTCTGTAATCTTATTAAAATGCCTCACAAACTAGATCAGCATTGCTGAGGAATCTGGTCAGACTGGGCTTCTTCTGTCACCAAATAGGTGTTGTATATCCTCTCTCTCCTCTACCTTCACATATTACATGTTGAAAGAAGGAGAAAACTGCAAAACTGGATTATTTACAGCACAATCCAAGCCAGGCAACTTCTTAGCAGATATAGTATAGTGAAATTTTATTATCCTTATATGTAGCTAACACAAATCCAGCATTCTACTTCTGAGGGAAGAAAATTTCTACTTATCGCCAAGTCCTTTTTCTCATTCCAAAAAGGCTCACCTTCACACCTCCCAGTAAGGTGAGCTTCAGGAAACGTGAAAGGGTCAACAATTCTAATTTGATGCTTGCAAGACTGCTAGGATTTGGAGACATTGCTCTGCAAAAGCCATTTTCTGCATAAATTTGTAAGACCTTTCTTTACACCTCATGTGCTAGTTTTAGAAAATGATCTCCATATGGCTTGGGCTCTACTGTGCCTTCTTTCCAGGGACCTAAGCATGCCCCAGACCTGAAGCTTGCTTAAACACTTACAAAAGATTCATGGGCCTTGCCTGTTAGATTCTGACTTCTTTCCAGGGATTCCCAACTCCAAGATCAGCAAGGTTAACAGAATGAAGAGAGGGCCCCAAATAAGATGCAAGTTTTTATCAAAGCTTAAATGACAAAGATTTAAGAAGGAAACAAGAAACAGAAGGTCAATGCAAACCCTGAAGTTAACAACCAATTTTCTGTCCTTATTGGGTCCATAATTCTTTGAAGAACAATGAGAATTTTACTCAATTGATAAAAATTATACTTCCACCTTTGAGAACATTCAGGGGCCCCCACCTTTAGATGAAGAACCACTGGCAACTAAGAACTTCTGAGAGAGAGAGAAAGAGAGAAAGCAAGAGAGAGATCAGTCTTCCCCAGGGACAGACTCTCTCTATCTGAATTCCAAATACTTGCCCATATTTATTTATTTATTTATTTATTTTTATTTACTTACATTCACTTAGAATATAAGAAATATTTTGTTTTGGCAATTTGGGGCATTATGTTGTAGAATAAGGATAATTAATTGTGATATGCTATATATACTATCCTGGAAATTGACCAAGTTCTCTTCCTATAATTCCTAATTCAAATGGCATTAAACTGACTATAAACTAATCCAGCTGAGTCTCACATATATGAGAAAATGGTTGCCCTGGATTATCTATGTGTTTTTCCATCCAAATGAAGAATTATCTATACATCCAATCTTACATTTTCTAGTACTTATTTTTAAAAGGTAAAAAAAAGAAATAGGTAAAATTAACTTTATTTATACATCTTATTTAGTATGTCTAACATGTATTATTTCAACATATAGAAGGTATAAAAATTATTTATGAGGTTTCTGTAACCTGTTTTCTGTTAAATTGTCTAGATGCAGTGTGAATCTACTCATAACTGGCCTCACTTCAAAGTAAACATCTTTCAAGTGATGGATAACCAGATGGAGCTTACAGGTACTCTACTGTAAAACAAATTACTTGTAGAATTAATTCTTTCCTCCACAGTCACTCAATCTGTTAGTATTCAAATAAAGCACCAAATTAAAGGTTAATTTTGTAGTTTGTAGAATAGTTTCTAAATTTTCTGTAATCTTTGACAGACACCTATTTTAGAAATGATGATGAATGCAGCTTTAGGAACCAGACTGTAACCATAACTGGATTGTAACTCCAGTTATGCCTCCTTAAACAAGCTATATGTGCTTTGATTTTCTCTGTTCTTACTAACAGCATCCTGTCCTTTGCTTTCAATTTGCCTAGAGATTGAGTAAATTCATTCAATTTAGCACTTAGGACTCTGCTTAGCACATCATGGTGCTTAAACACTGTCATCTAGAACACGAGAGAGAATTAAACTTCTGAGGTTGTAAGGTTAAGGATATCACTATAATTAAGAATATTCCAGAATGATCTAAACAGTTGTCATCCTAAGGTCCAGGTTCAAACACCTCAATGACCACTGAGATGACAGGCGTGGCTCTTGTATGTCTCTATTGAACAAACATCTGCTTGTTGCCCAGCCCACTGTACTGACTATCCCTACTAGCTCACCCCTTCCACAGCTCTGAGGGAGAATAAGCCTGAGTAAACATGAAAAGACAACAAGGCCAGAATTTACAGATAATATAAAACCAGTTCCAGACTGGCTTTGATAAATTGCACCCCATTCTCCAAACTAGAGTGAGCCACAACACTGCCAACAGTAGATGTAAAGTGAAATACATATGAGCCCTCAATGTCTTATACCTACTGTGGTTTCTCATCTCCACCATTGATGTTAAGCAGTGATATCTGGAGAAGGTCATCAATTTTTTTTTTTAGCTCAGCTAGCATAATAAGTCAAGTCTACTATTCACTAAAATTAATTACCTGCAAAGGATTTATATTCTAAGGAAGAACTGTCATTGTCAATGATCTCCAAAGCATGATTTTCAAACCACTAATTTGAAATATCTCACTGATTTTGACGACAGGAAATATAGAGAGGGCTTTGATTTAAAGAAATCCAACTAGATCTCAATTCCAAATCTCACATATTTTTCGTTCCTATTAGGTGATGATTATGTGAAAAGGGATTTTCTGGAACACTACAAAGCTGGACATGAAGAAATCTCTTCGGAACATGTACACATGGATGCTGATTCCCATCAAGATGAGGCTATGACCTTGCTCTTCTATGCCTGAGTCAATAAACAACAGACACCAGTATTCAGAAACATTCCTTTAAATATACAACCATGGACTGTGTCAATCTTTCAGAAGATGAAAACAAACCTTACACACATAAGCAGCACAACAGTAAAAACAGCTCTCTAGAATGATTCTGAAGAAGCCTGTCCCCCAATGGATACTGTCTCTGTCAGTTGTTTACTACTATGAAAAGGTGTGGGACCGAAATGAAGAAATATCGCATCTGTCTCTTCCCCATGTAGCCATGTTTCTGATAACAATTTTATCCCTTGGTATTTAACTCAGAATTAAATAGTGAGTTCATAGTTTTTTCCTGCCAATCCATGGTTGTGGTTTCTAGTTGGAAATCCCAGGGTATCAATTAAAGTGCATTTTCTAAGATAAGGGACAAGGTGGTTCAGGATAAAGATCAGTCCTATCAGTCTGTTATGAGGGCAATGAGATCCTAAAAGTAGGACTTTATGTTGACAAAAATAACTTAATGGTAATTTTAAAGGAAAGGAAAATGGAAAATGAGCAAAAGACATGGAGAGAAAGAGTTTTTAGAAGTTGATGACCCTACTTTCTTTTCTCCACTTCTATAGTAACCACCCTGATTAAAAAAAAATGCTTAGGGGAAAAAAGAAAAGATTTATTTAAATCACAATTCCAAGTTAAAGCCTATCACTGAAGGATGGTCAAGGAAGCAGGAACTTGAAGTAAATAGTAACCTCCACAGTCTAAAGCACAGAAGGCGTAAATGAATGCATAGTGTGTTCAGCTTTCTTTCTCCTTTTGGTGCCATCCTTTTGGTCTTCCTGCCTCAATATGAACAAGACAGCCTCTGCCAGACAGGCCAACATGAGCTAAACAATCTCTCATTGAGACCCTCTTTCCAGGTGATTCGAGATTGACAATTCAAACCAACCACCACAACTCCATCTTTTATCATCCTAACACACAAACACATCATTTTAGCCACAATTTTTTATCCCTACACCCTAAACGCTTATATGTGTCTGATGATGTAAAACACTGACCAACCTAAAAATCCTGGTGGTCTTTAAAAATCGGGGCTGAAGAGATGATTCAGCAGTGAAGGACACATACTGCTCTCACAGAAGTCATGGTTTTGGTTTCTAGTTGGGCAGCTTACAACTGTCTGAAATTCCAACTCTAGGAAATCGAATGCTCCTTTCTGGACTCTATGGGCACCTGAATTCATGTGAACATTCACACACTACACGTAATTATATAAGAATAATAATAAATAATAATTCTTCTAAAAATTTCAATAACTTAAAAGTTTAAAATATCTTAACTGTGAGTTATTATAAAACAAAATCAGATTGTATACTTCCCAGCTATAATGGCACAAAATAAATATTTCTATTTCAAGAAAGAAGACTATTGACATACAAAATGAACAACTACACCTATGCAAAACCAAAATTTCAGCAGCTCATAATTCAAATTCTGCAGCTCTATGCTCCATATCTGGGACTTATAATGTTAAGGACTGTCTCCGAATGCTTCAGTATCCCCATTCTTTCCTCTACTATCTACAGAGCCCAGAGTTTCTCTCTTATGCTTGAGCCAGTTCTATTTCACACATAAAGCTCTATTTCACACATGAAGCTCATTTCTGGATGTTCAAATATTCTACCATCTCCAAAATTCTGGGTAATCTCCATTGCAACTGGGATTTCGCCTTTAGGACCTCACAGAAAGGCCCCGTGGGGCTTCTTTAAAGGAACTCTGACCTTTCTACATAGAGCCTTACCTCAGCTTCATGCTTCCCTCCATCTTGCATCCCTCATGCCTCCAAAACCAAGATCTTGACCATGTTTACAACACTGCTCTCTTCTGCTGCCAATATGTAGCCTGGCATGCTCAGAGCATAGCTGTATCAGCTTGTCTTCATCATAAGGAAATACTATACAATTTTCCGGGAAGTACACAGGAGGCTTCTCTGCAGCCATTCTAACTTTTATCAATAACAATTGATTCTTCAGCACCAATGTATGGCATTATGCCTTGAATTTCCTCTGTCAAACAAGCCAGTCTATTATCTTTAAATTCAACATCTCTCAAGGTCTTAGGACACCAGCAGTTTAAAGCCAAATTCATGGCCAAAGTATCACACTATGTAGTCTCTAGACCAGTTCTTGACAGAGTCTTTAGTTCCCCCTCTTAAACTTCATGAGCTAGGTTTTCACTAACTGCATTTCTATCAGCAGTCTTCTCTCCCTACTCCCACAAGCAGGGTCTGTTAAGCACTGCCTATAGCACTCAATATCTAGTCAGCTCAAATTTCCAAACTGTTCCCAGTTCCTCCCATGGAACAGTTTAAAAGCCTCATAGATAGGTTCATCATAACAACAGGTCCACTCCCCAGTACCAAGTTCTGTCTTTGTTCCATTTATATTACTATGACAAAACACCCTGACAAAGGCAACGTAGAGGAGAAAGGATTTGTGCATTCCATAGTTCCAGTTGACCATGGCAGGGGTGTCAATGCATCAAGAACTCACTCAAGGCAACTAGTCACCTTCACAGTAAAGATCAGGAAAATAAACACATGCATGGTTGGGCCTACCTCTCTTTCTCCTTCTAAAAATACATTCTAGGACCCCGAACTAAGGAATGGTGCCACCCACAGTGGGTGGGTCTTCTCATATTAATTAATGTGATCAGGATAACCCCCACAGACATGCCCACTGGTGTCAAACTGATCTAGACACCTCTCACTGAGACTCTTCCCCAATGATTCAAGGTGGTGTCAAGCTGACAATTAAAACCAACTACCACATGGATGAAATGAAATCGCCACATTTACAGTTGCTGTAAATCAGTTTTTCACATTTTATAAAGAAACTACAACTTGCATTTTTAGCTAGATCTTTTACGTTCTGATTTATGATCTATGTGCCAAATACAATTAACATATGTATTTATTTAAAATAACAAATATGTACCCAGCTACTAAAAACAAACAAACCATGAAATTTTCAGGCAAATGGATGGAAATAGAAGAGATCATCCTAAGTGAAGTAATCTAGACACAGAGAGAAGCACATGGTATGTACTTACTTACAAGTGAATATTAGACCGATAGTACAGGATAACCATACTACAACCCACAGACCCAGAGAAGCTAAGTGATGAGGAGGGTCCAAGTGAGGGTGCTGGAATGTTATTCAGAAAGGGAAATAGAATAGACAGCGGAAGTGGATGAAGAGAAGGAACAGAGCAGGAGATGGAATGGGGAGGGAAATATGGATGGGGATCAGATGTGGGGAGAACAGGGTAGGAGGGAAGAGGGCTGGGAACAAGAAAGGAAACTGAGGGGGGGCATCTCTTTGTTAAGCTGGAGGCAGGTGGCCGGGCAGGCTCCTGGGAGGATACGGGTGTGACTGCAGCTGAGACTCCCAACAGGGGTGGACTTGAAGACTGAAGTGAATATCTTCTAGCCAGGCAGGACTAGTGGAATGCGGGGAACCACAACCCACCAACAAAGCCTGTGATCCAAAAATTACCCTGACTATAAGAAGTGCAGGGATAATGACAACAAAGATTGAGGAAAAGTCCAAGCAATAATTGGTCCAACATGAAACCAAGGTAGAGAGCCAGCCCCTGTCACTAATAATAATACTGTTATGCTTTCAGACAGGAGCCTAACTTGACTGTCATCTGACAGGCTCTAGCTAGCAGTGGATCAGGACAGACACAGCCAAGCATGAGGCAGAGCTCCAGGGGTCCTGTGGAAGTGTTGAGGTAAAGATGTAAGGACCTGGAGGAGACAGGAACCTCACAAGAAGACCAACAGAGACAACTAACCCAGTCCTGTGGGGGCTTTCAGAGACTTAGACATCAACTAAGGAACATGCATGATCTGGACCTAGGCTCCCTACACACATGTAGCCCATGGGTGGCTTGGTCTTCATATGGGGCACCTGTGGTGAGTGGGGGGGTGCTGGGGCGCTGTTTCTGACATGGACTCTATGGATCACTTCCCCTTGGCAGGGCTGCCTTACCTGGCCTTAAGGGATGAAGTTATGCTCAGTCCTGATGTGACTTGATGTGCTGGGAAAGGTTGATATGAGGGAACTCCCCTTTTCTGGGGGTAAAGTGAGAGGAAAGGGAAAAGGAGGGAGAGGAGGGATATAAACTAAATAAAAGGGAAAAAATTAAAAAGTAAAATAAAATAACAAATATGTTATTTTGTTCATATAGCTTAGTTTGCTGCTTTCAATGAAATATTCCTTACTATCTCCTCCTGTCAAAATCATAACTAAGCTTGAAGGTTGAGATCATTCAAATCCTCTGTAAATAAAATATCTTGATTCTAATTCTTAAAATGATAAAAAAAATTAAACAAACATTTAGAAAAGTGCCCAAATAGGAAATCAAAGACTCCAATAATTTTCAAAGGAACCATACATATGTATACAACATATATACAAAAATAAATAAGTAAAATAGCCCTGGCACACTAAAAGCTTCTCTTGTCCCGTTCTCTTATTCAACTTTTAACAGTAGATTTATCCTTTTTAAAATGTTATATGAAAAAAATGATGACACAAATTCTTTGATATATTATTCATGAAATATAGCTATGATGATGATTTCAGTTTATTCACTAATTTTACTGTCTTATGACATTCTGTTTTGTGACTATAACAAAATTTCTTCTTTGCTCATAGTCATTTAAGTCTTGCAATTTGGGGTTATCTTGAGCAGTGATTTTATGAATATATTTGTGTATATATATATATATATATATATATATATATATATATACAGAATGAAGTGCATATGAATGCATTTCTACTGCCATATTCCTAGGAGTAGAATCACAGTTTATACCAGTTGTCAGCGTTACTAGTTGTCAGAATATTTTCCAAAATATTTGTGCCAATTTTCACACAACTCCATGCCAGTCCCAGCATATTCAAGTCTCTGTCATTTGTCAGTGTCCATAGCACTTGATTTTTGTCAGTATTTTTGATGTGGCCATGGGCTGTTTGTATCTAGCGGGATTACATTATGTTTTAAGTAATATCTATCTCTTGACTCATAGCCAGTTAGATATATTCACTTCTTCCTGCTAAACCTATTTAAATCTCTCATTTAATAATAAAAACACACTAAAATTTTCTAATTGATTAATAGAGTTCTTTAACAATTCCAAGTCAGAGACTATTGTGGGTTTTATCCTTATAAATATCTTCTGCATACTGCAATTTCTGTCTTTCTCTGTTCAAGATGTCCTTTAGCATGATTAAACATGATATAGTTTCAGGATATTAATACTTTTGCATGCCCTGTTTAAGAATTTTTGCCCAGACAGATAGTCACCACTTACTTTATTTTAAATGTTCTATTGTTTAACATATATAATCAGATATATAGTATACTTAGGGTTGGAATATGTATGACCTGAGGCAGAACTCAATATTAATTTTAATTATAATTTTTCATACATCTGTACTGTATTTGCATCATTTCCATTCCTCCCTCTCTCTTCAACTCCTTTTGTGCCTCCCTCTCAAATTCATGGCCTCTTCTTCTACAGTTACTAGTGTTCCGTTTCCATCTAGTATTGCTCACATGTATATGTTTAGGGCTGATCGGCTGACATTTTATACCCTATTAGGGAACTTGTCCCTGTGGAGAACTCATTCATTTCTTTCAATGTGTAGCCCTTCATCTAGGGATGGAACTTGGTAAAATTCCCCACATTCACTCTGGTACGTCATGGTTGTTCCCTCAAGTCATTATGGTGACAATGGCATTGACACAATTGCTAGTCTGCAGGCATTGTTTAGGCAACAATATTGTTGAGACTTCATGGGTGAAGCATTACTGTCATGTCTGGAAGATACTACTTTGTATCATGATTCTATTTCTCTGGCTCTTAAAATCTATTTTTTTTAATTCTTCCATAATGTTCACAGAGCCTAAGGCATAAGGGTTATGTTACAGATGTACTAAATTGGGCTGGATATCCCACAGCTACGTATTCTCTACATTCTGACCAGTTGGGAGTCTCCGTCTTATTCAATAAGCTGCTTCTTTAATGAGGGATGATACTTATATTCAAGTGTTAGTTTTCTTTACAGATGACTAGAGTTCCATTGCGTAGATACATTCCCTATTCTGGTTTTCCATTCTTCACTTGAAAATAAAGTTATCTTTTGGTTGCAAGCCTAACCTTTAACAGCTGAGCCATCAAAGAGATGGCTCCAGTTGAAGAAAATTTCAAAGAAAGATCTATAAAACAATTTCATCAAGTGAATGTAGAGAAATGGTCAGAGGAGAAAGAATGTATAAAACAAACAGGGAAAGCACCTGGTCTTCCATAAACTTATACAGGTAAGAAAATCCACAGACTCAAAGACATAGTGATTATAATTATCAACAAAACTACCTAGTATCCATCACTTCATGCTATTCTCTAACAATTTGAGAATGCAACTGAAAGAAATCTCAGTCCTTCTTCCAAACCAATCATACCTAACATGACCATCCTACCATCATAACCACCTTCAGCAACTATCTCTGCAGAATTTGCCTATGTCCTGGCTGACGTTCAGATGACAGAGCTAGCCATAAGTGAAGCAGGAAAAACACCCCTGTATTTTAATGTGTGGTCACTCTATTGTCTGATATAAATCAACAGAGTTGCTCATTACCTGTACCTGGGCCTTTTCCTTTAAGCTACTCTCTTATTATCTAATCCTAAGGATCCACATTTTCTGCAGAAGCTGTCAACTTTTCCAACTTAAGTGATGATAAATTGCAGCAAGAAGATGAGTGTTCTACCCTTTCTTTTAGTAGGTTCAAGTATTGAGGAAGCCCATGATTGAAGACCTCTTCATGGATATTCTATTGTCTGACAGTCAGAAGTTATATCGTAGCATAAGAACCTATTACTGTTGTGAAGAATTTCCGTTCAGGAGACCAACATTAACTCCCAGAATGTTCCTCTTCCTGCAAGTGACAGGGATGGCCCCAGACCATAGAGCCCAGCTTTCTTTCTGCTTCTTTTCCCATAGAAGATGCAATTAAAACAATGTCTAGGATGTGGTAACCAACATACTACCACTGGAATTTAGGGCATTTCTGGAAAGATAGCATGACTACTGCCCATATAGACAGAGAAGAATCTTAAATCTGAAAAGATTTCAACCCTGTTGAAAAAGATTTCAACCCTGTTGAAATCTGTGTTCAAGGTTATTTACACCAATCAATATATCAATACACAAATTGAATGCATGAATATGAAAACTGGTGTATCAATATAGAAAGAATGGAGCCTCAAGTATAAATGAAGAAAATACTCTGAAATATTGATACCTTCTGACAAAAAACAAATGTCCATCAATTCAAGGCCAGTTTTTAAGCTGTTAGCCAAGTTTAATATTAACAACCTCTTACTATTTTTTAGTATGTGCAAAAATTCACTTGTAAAGACATATGGCCAGCAATTTTCTCTAAAAAGAAGTTTACTGGGATGGCATGGACTCGATTGCCTGCTCTTTGATCACCTCCCCTTGGAGAGGTGGCCTTACTAGGTTGCAGAGAAAGAGGATACAGATAGTCCTGATGAGACCTGATAGGCTAGGGTCAGATGGAAGGGGTGGAGGACCCCCCCCCATCAGTGGACTTGGAAAGGTGCATAGGGGGTGAAGAGGGAGGGAAGGTGGGACCAGGAGGAGATGAAGAAAGGGGCTACATCAGGGATACAAAGTGGATAAATTGTAAGGAAGAAGAAGAGAGAGAGAAAAGAAAGAAAGAGAGAGAGAGAGAGAGAAAGAAAGAAAGAAAGAAAGAAAGATTGACTCCTGTGATAGAACTCTATACATCATTGTATGCCTAACTCCATGAGATTAGAATGAGTTTTGCTCAGTTCTCAGCCTCTTTGACCGCTGTTTGCTGAGCCTCCTGGGAAATGTTTTGCAAGGAAAACACATGATGGTTTGGGGTTCCTTTTCTTCCCTCCTCTTTTCTCAGAATCATGCTTTGCGCCCTCTTTGCACTGGTATATTTCTGATCATTGTTACACTTGTCCCAGTTTTTCTATTTGTGGTTCCTGACAGAATCATCTTGTTGCAGCTTTATCCATCCAAACCAGAAACCTCAACTAGTTCATTAAGCATCTCTCTACTAGAGCACCTACTGCTATACATGAGCCTACCTGCTAGTTTGTCTCACAGGCGTGTGGCCCCTGCAAGAAGAAACTATGCTGGGGGTGGGGAAAGAATAAATACACTTGGAACCATTTGGCTTATAAAAGCAGTCCTCATTAAGCGCTTCGGTGCCTTCACTTCTATTGCGACAGATATTCGTGGCTCTGAGGTTCCGACTGTGTCCTGAATTATTGTCTTATTGAGGGTAGCCCTGAGCCCACTCATGAATGTTGACAGCTTTGATGGAGAACACCAGGAAATACTGGGGCTGAGGGAGTAAGATGCTGTAAGATCTGAGTGAACTACAACTGTTTTAAGTCAAATGACAGCAAGTTGCTGCTGATAAAGAAACAACCAACTTCAAAATGACACCTGAATGGGAGGCTTCTCATTGGGGATTAGTAGAATAAGAGATGAGCTGCAAATGTGTAATTTATATATCCTTCCAGTCTCTTCAGCAGCAGCAGGAATAAGGAAATGCATGTGGAGAAGGATTTTAGTCACATTTTACAGGGCAAATCTCATTTACAACGTGTTGAGTGGGTTTATAGTAAATTATCTGGTTTAGTAACAATAGAAAAAATTGTCAAGGTTCAAGGAAACGGGGTTGTATATGCCTCATTAAAGTATAAATTTCTACACAACCTTGGAGAGCAATTTAACAATATCTGGTAAAGCTGCACTCAGCTTATAACTCATCAGGCAATTTCATTTCTAGGGATGTGTGCTGGATAAAATCTGACACAAATGTGGATCAAAACTACATAGGGCTTTTACTGCAGCCTTACCTGTAATATTGACAACAGAAAACAACA
This sequence comes from Meriones unguiculatus, assembly GCF_030254825.1. Taxonomy (NCBI): domain Eukaryota; kingdom Metazoa; phylum Chordata; class Mammalia; order Rodentia; family Muridae; genus Meriones; species Meriones unguiculatus. The sequence goes on along the minus strand of NC_083355.1, from coordinate 95,143,440 downwards.
TAAATGTTTTGCCATACTAGAAGGGACAAGAATAAAGTGGAGTGAAATAAAGAACACTACATAATAGTCGGTAGGAATACACGAAATCTTCTTGAGTAAACACGGTAAATATTGAAAAGTACACTTAAAATAACTAGGCAGCACGATGACATACGCATAAGTTTCAAATGCTCAAAGCATAGCATGTACTGTCCAAGTGTGTACACATACATACATGCTAATTTGAAAACATGGACTCAGAAGCCACAAAATGGCTTTGGTATAGTTGCTTTCTGTAACAACAGTACTCTCTCAGTATTACCAACCCAACTGAGCTGACCTAATAATAAAAGCTATGTGCTCATGCTGTTTTCTTAGGCCAAGCAAAGCATCTTTATTTTTGTTGGTTTGTTGGTTGGTTGGTTTTTCTTTGTTTGTTTGTTTGTTTTTCAGTCTATACTCGAGCTCAGAGGTTGTTTAGAGGCCAAATGAACTTATCAAGGGTTCAGGGTAGCAGCCCTGGAGTTATTAAAAGCTTTCAGAGGGTGGAAGATATACAACACAGAAGTGGGGCTGACCAGCAACAGTGCTAGATCTCCGTACTTAACCCTCTTCTTTTCCCTTTTGACTTCCGTGTATTTACTCTCTTTATACTTATGTTTATATTTTTATTCAAACTAATATTATCTCTCTTTATGATTGGCATTTCTTTATGGTTAGAGAGGTTTACTTTCCTCTCACTTCATTTGTTCTTTTTATTTCTATTTTTGAGACTAATTTAATTATAACATTTCTCCCTCCAAAGCCTTGTCTCTGCTATCCTTCAAATTCCTGGCAACCCCCTTTTACCAGTTGTTATTTGTCTTAGTGAGGGTTTCTATGAAGATGATGATTAAAAAACAATTTGGGAATGAGGAAAGGATTTATTTGACTTACACTTCCACATCAGATTCTATCATTGAAGTCAGTCAGGATAGAACTCAAGTAGAGCAGGGAACTAGAGTCAGGAGCAATGCAGAAGCCATGGAAAGCAATGTACTGGCTTGCTCAACATGGCTTGCTCAGCCCGCTTTCTTAACAAATCCAGAACTACCAGCCCAGGAAAGAGCCCACCCACAATGGGCTGAGCCTTCCCACATCGATAACTAATTTAGGGAGGGGGCTACAATCGATATACACAATGAATAAATTGTTAAAAAACTTCCCCATGGGTGAACATGGAGATATTTTCTTAATTGAGGTTCCCTCCTCTCAGGTGACTTTAGCTTGCATTAAGTCATCATAAAACCATGCAGCACATTATTGTATGTACACATTTTAAGTGTTTACACACATATATATTTTCAAAATATGACTTGCTTTTTCCATACAATGTTCCATGTATGTTTTCAGAGCTGACTATTTGGCACTGAAAAATGAATTGATGTGTTCGTCCCAGGGAAGAGTGTCTTTCCTGTTCCCTGCTTTCCTCAGTTACATAGAATTCTTTTGTAGGGTTAATGCCTAAAGGGCTTCTCTTCATTTAGTCTGACATGATCCTTAACATCATCTTTGTGCAGCTCATGCTTAAGCAGTCATGTCAGTGAGACTTTATCAGGGTAACTTGATCTCTCTTATTGTGCTAAAGACCTGCTCAACAAGAAGGAACTGAAAACATAGACAACTACTTGGTGTGAGTGAAGTCATGTCATTGAATGAGGACTTATAACCATTCATTACTAAGCTGGCATAATCCCTAACAATAATCACAAACATTTGTCCTTACACTCAGAAATAAGTTAATTCCTCACCCCTCATTAAGGAAACTTCTCTTTGCAATAGACAGAGACCACTACCAAAACCTATAACCAACCAAAATGCAGCCTCAATAGATACATCTAAAAGACACCCTTATACCAAAAGCTCAGGGAAACTTGCAGAAAGGCTTGGAAATATTGTAAGAGCCAGAGGATTAAAAAAAATCTACAATATTGTGTTTCCTTTTACTTTTTATTCTTTCTCTTTCATAGTTTGGTGACTATAAGATGATCCTGGACTGATTTCCACTTAAGCGGGACTTTCAAAAGGCCAAATGTTAAGAAAAATGAGGGACAAGTACAAGGTATCCTCCTCATGCATTCTAACCCAGGCAACAGCCAGCAAAACAGGCATAGAGACCAGCAAGCCCTCCAAAGCCATGCGTAGTCCAGTAGATGCTATATAAAGAATGAGTGTTTCTCCTGAGCCTTCTCCTGGTGCCTTCTTGGCTATCATCACAACCACTGTTCCCAGCTTACTTCCAGGACAATTACAACTGATCAGCTTCGTCGTCTTATGCTGAAGACCCGGTCTGTTGAGATCACATCGCTGTTCATATTCCTTCCTTGACTCAATAACTTCTGCACTGTTTTACATCTAAAGTAGAATGTACCCTATTTAAAAAAAAATCTCCTCATTTATGATAGGAAATTATGATGCTTGAGAGATGATTTCTATAGGTGTCTACCACTAAGACACCAAATTTAAGATGAAAATAAACCACTTTAATTCTGATTTAAAAAAAAATAAAACATTTTAATGTGACCTGGGAGGTGTCAGAGTCACTGTTAGTGGGCTGACAAATCATATGTCCCTTTACCTCCTTTCTCCTAATTGTCTATAAATATTGGGCTGCTTATCCCCTATGGGCCAATTAAGGAACTTTTACCCACTACACTCACTGCTAATGGATCAACAGTGGAACCACAACTTATTTCACCGAAGGTACATAAGTTATCACAACATGTTAAGAAACAATGATCACCAAAATCACCTGTACATGTGCCCTAAGTATGAACTGTTATGTATTTCTTTGTTAGCACCAATGATTCATTTCTAGAAGTAATGAATATTTTCTTACTGTTTAGATGATAAAGTTCTCTCAGGTATCATTAAAGATTTCTGTATATTTTGTGTAGGGTGCATTAGCCATGGTGGTTCTATAGAACCACAAAGTTCCCTCATTGTTTGAAAAAAAAAGAACAAATTAGTATCTACAAAGTAGTAGATGTCCCTAAATATGAAATACCTATCTTTCAATATAATCAAATCAATTTGAAAGAGGTTTTCACTAAATCAGACTATCTCCTTCCTTGTTTCTACCATCAGTCAACACAGTTTGATTGACCAGGTCACTAGGCTTTCAATTACTTCATTCCTGAGCCAGCACAGACAGGGACAGAAACTTCATCAATTAACTCTGCCACCGTTTCTGGTAGGAAATAAAGGTCAGCTCTGAAAACCCAGAGGACACTCAGGAAATGCAAAACCACTGGGTGGCAGCAACTTCTGTTCTGTCACCTGGGCCCATTCTTTTCAAAAGACCTTAAATAACTAGAAAGTTAATGTGTGCTTAGATGGATCCAGGGCAAACCCTCCTTAGTACTACAGACTGAGTGTTATCTGTGTACTTGTGTGTATATGTGTGAACATGTGTGGAGGCGCACATGTACTTGTGGGTAGAAGCCAAAGTGTCTTCCTCAACTGATCTCTACTTCATTTTTTAAAACATAGCCTCTCCCTGAACCTAGAGCTCATAAACTGGATAGACTTGTTGGTCAGCCAACCCCAGGCATACTACCATTCTACAACAATGTCTCCGCCATTATTAAGTCTAAAGCACAACCCCAAAATAGCAGTGCTTGTGACAATGTCCTAAAAAGAGGGACTCTGACTAGGTCAACAGAAGGTTGTTATTGTGTGAACTGAAGCCTAATCTCAGCATTCCTTAGGAATCTCACCAGGCAGGTTTCTGTTTACCAGGAAAACCACTAACTCCCTTATCTGCCGTCAAGGGTCCACTATCTTAGGCAAGGGCATCTACTTGATGATTAGCCTGAACAGCCTGCATCAGCTCAAACATCTCCACCCCTGCTTGCTTTCTCTCACAGTTGCTGCTCTATTGCCATAAGACAGCCTGGCAGTTTGATTTCCCAAATAAACTTTTCTTTCTAAACAGGGAGCAGTCCTATTCAGTGTTCCCCTGGCTCCCTCACTTACAACCATCACGCCTTGCTTTTTACCTGGGTTCTAAGTAAGGAGACACAGGTTCTCATGCTCAAGGTGAGCACTTTAGCAATGACCCTACAGGCTGAACACTTATGCCCCTCACACTTGAGCTATATATAGAAGTTGATATGTAAGATGGAATTGTGGGAGGGGGTTAGGTCATGATGGAATGCTCATAAATGGGAAGACACACAAGATACATGGTTTCTCTTTCTGCTATGAGAAGCTACAAGAAGGCCATCCTACAAAACAAGGAATGACTTTTTACAAGCAACACCTGCTGGCACTTTCTTCTTATACTTCCAGAAGCATAAGAAATCCACATCCCTTTTTGAAGCACTAAGCACACATTGTTTTGTTAGAAAAGTTTGGCCTTACTAGAACTTGTGGGGACCAGGGTATTCATTTTTAATAATCCCAACTATAACCTGGCAGGTCTCTTGGAACCACACCCTGCCTCATCTAAAACCTCTGTCTTATACATGACAGAGCCACCACCTTCTGGATGACTGGATCAACAAGGGCTCAGCCCACTTGACTGTACAGCTGTCTCATGAAATGAAACAAACCAAAAGAAAATACCTATCAAACCCTACGGCTCTGCAGGCCTCTGTGAAACAGTCTAAATCATGAGCCCCACCCACCAGATTTCATTTAACCCTCCTCCCAGCCTTCACCTGTAGGTTTCTTTGTCAATGCCAATCCCAGCAGGACTAATACATACTTGGTACTATTAATTTATGACAGGTGACTTAGATTTCAGGTCACAGGATTTAACCCACAGCAAATCCAAATTTGCATAAGGATAATGGACATTCTACTACATTTTATGCCAATAAGCTCTAATGTGGTAATTAACCACTGAGCACATTTACTGATAAGCTATTCATTAGAGAAAAACCCGACAACCAGCAGTGTTATCGGACTCCACAATTTTAAAATCTCTTTCAAGAAAGCTTTTTTTTTTTTTTTCGCCTATAGGGATTAAAAGCTGGCAAAAAAAAAAAATCACAAAGGAGTCACCCTCAATGGTGTATTCATGAAACCTCTGGTTTGATGAATGCGTAGAGATAAAAAGCAGTTACAGATTTTACCTTATATACATACTTAATATAAGATTTCTCTTAATTCCAAATTTCCTTCATAAGAAACAGAACTGGTGGAAGCCATTGCTTTAGCCATGATGAGAAAGAGCTGGCCCATTCATCAGCACAGGAGGGACATTTTTATGAATGAATTCTGTGATGGTAGAGTCCAGTTAGGTGTGGCCAAATATCACTAATAACAGTTAATTGAACAGTCAGCTTTCTCTCCTCTTGCAAGAATGTTCTTCACTCCAAGCCTATGGAGGTATCAGTTTCACTGGTCACTCTTTTGTATGTCTCTTCTCTTTCTCAGTAACCCCATTAGGAACTAACCAGTTAGACCTTAGTCCAACCTACCTCAACAGTATTAACCCGGTGTCCAAATAAACTTAGCTTGACTAGGTATACTTAACAAGAGGTATCCATAATGGCCACTAAGTTAGACAAGATGCAATCTATCTCTTAGAAGCAACAGCATTCTGATGCCCTCCATCATCTCGTGGTTCTTCCTTGCTCGCACTTGTTCCTCTGTTAAAAGTCATTTTGGCAGTTCTAGAGAAGAACAACTAGGTAGATAAACACAGGGAAGCGCTCCCGGTTTTCCAGTTCATGATGGTTCCTCTCTTTCTGAAAATCTTTGGTACAAATTGCTTTTGATTCTTGATCCTGCCATGTGATAATAGCGTTTTGCAATTTCTCTTTATGATTACATTCTTCAAATGCTTTGTGTAGGTAAATGTTTTCTCACCAACTACATCTTTATCTGCTGCAAATCCTCAGCGCAATAAACATACAAAACAGATAAGATGGCAAGCTGTTTTGAAAGGAAAAAAAGTCTGTCATATCACTGTTAAAATCCTATGGTATTTGATGAATGCCTTAAATTGAATTGAATTCAGTTGAATTGATATTGTTTTCTAGATATTCATTGGTATTTTATAGTTACAAATCTATGAGGTATGTGTTTTATTTGCTAAATACATAAATACGTATCTGGAATTTTACTTCTGTGTAACTATGGCTTTTAAATCGTATTTTGATGAATAGATACTCAAACTCACAGTGGCAGTAAGGCCCAATGATAGAGTTAATCTCATAAAGGGAAGGAGAATGTAAATGCAAACAATGAACTATATGAATATTGCGTAAAGAAATAGAACTTAAAATTTAGACCAATTCGAAGTAAAGCTACAAAATGTTTCTTATGCATAGTTTTAATAAATATTTCATTAACTCTTTGAGAGTGCAGTACATGTATACATTGTATTTTGAGTGTATTCACTCCCTACTTTTCTCTCTAACTACTCCCAGACTCTTCCCTGCTACCAGACCCCCTCCCAGGGCCATATACTCTATTCATAACCCACTGTATTATAAGAATGGAACCACAAAGCAATGCTGTCTATCAGTGCATATCTATGGAGCCACTGGCAAAGATGAACAACCAACCTATCAGGGAACAATTTCATATTCTATCTACCCCAGAAGCTTCCAAATGCCGAAGTTCCTCAGCTACAAGTGAAGCTTTGTGAGCCCTCTCTCCTCCATGCTCCAGTGTTCCTAGCTTGATCTCATGCAGATCTTATGCAAGTAACCACAGTCAATGTGAACTCTACCATGTCCAGAAGACATTGGTTTGCAACAGTCCTTCCCGACTTCTGGGTCTTACACAAGAACTATTTGGAATCGTTCTAACATGTGTGCCCCTGCAGCTCGAGTGTCTCCCTTTGTCTTACTCTTTTGTCCCTGAACTTCAACATGATTAAGTCTACAATCAGACGCTTACAGCAATGGTGAAAGATGCCTTCTGATTCTTTGCTCCGATGGGACTATCACTTCTGCACTGCCTCGTCCTTCTTTGACACTACAACATACACATATACCCTCGGGAACATCCTGCTTTCCTGGTTTGCATAACATCACTTTCTCTGGTGGTTCTCTTAATTTTTCTAGGTCTACACTTCCTTAAATTTTGGTTCCTATGAATACCTATTTGGTCTTTGGCAAATCACCTTTCCTATGTTAGAATTGAAGTTACAATTCTAACTATATAAAGTGAACACTGATCTCCAAGGAAACAAGAGCCTCCAACTCAGTGCATTAAAAATAGCACAAACTTTTCCCACATCTGAATTTTGTGAATGTCACTGTGGTGATTTGAATTGTTGTGGCCCCCATAGAGTCATGTATTGGCCATAGGGAGTGGCACTATTAGGTGTTGTGGCCTTGTTGGAGTAGGTATGGATTTGCTGGAGGAAGTGTGTCATTGTGAAGGCAGATTTTAAGGTCTCCTACGCTCAAGCTATGTTCAGCTTGGCACACAATCTCCTTCTGCTTTCCTGTAGATCAAGCAGATCAAGATGTAGAACTCTCAGCTCCTTCTCCATTACCATTTCTGCCTGCATGCTGCCATGTTTCTTGCCATGATGATAATAAACTGAACCTCTGAAACTGGAAGCAAACACGGATGAAATGTTTTCCTTTGTAAGAGTTGCCATAGTCACTGTATCTGTTCACAGCAACGAAACCCTAAGACAGTCATCCAGTTAGAAACATGCCCTTATTTAAAGAATCCGGTTAGTTGAGAAGGTATATTAGTCTTCCCATTTCCAGGGTTAGTTAAACATCTGTGATATGAGGCACTAACTGTGACAATACATCCATATCAAACCTCATCCTACATAACTCTAGCAGCATGAAGCACTACTGATAAGAAATGTGCTAGCACACAGAAAATTGGAAAAGGGACTCAACATGCGTGAGAACTCAAGGCTATACCTGCCACTCCTTCCTTGTGTCAGTTGCTCACACTCGACACTATTTCTTAGTTTGCAAACCTTTGCTAATCCTATTCCTTCTCCTTAGATTTCCTATTTTTTTTACTAACTCCATACCCATACAAAATAAATCCATTTTAGTCATTTTTTTCTCTTTCAGAAAAGCATCTCTCATACGTTACATTATGCCTAGTGTTCATATATAAAGACATAGCACCAACTTATGAAAATCCTGATCTACATATGTAGACTTATGTTGTAGCTTAAATGAAAATGGTCCCATAGGCCCATAGGGAGTGGCACTATTAGGAAGTGTGGCCTTGTTGGAGGAAGTATGCTCAAGTCAGGTCCAATGTCATACCCTCTTCCTGCTACCTGACTCAGATGTAGAACTCTCAGCTACCTCTCTAGCACCATATTTTCCTGCATGCCACCATGCTTTCTGCCATGTTGATAATGAACTAAGCCACAATTAAATGCTTTCTTTTATAAGAGCAGCTGTGACCACAGTCCCTCTACAGAAATAGAAACCCTAACTAAGACACTTTAATATGTTATATTGACAATGTCAGGTTTTATCTACTACTTTGCCTAAATCCAAAAGATAGTATACTACTGTATCCCCTTGAAATGTATACAGTCCACTTTGTAAAAATAAAATACAGTCCACTGTTATAAATAAAATTGTGTTTTAAAACAAATCTAACTCTTTGTTTGCATGTTAACCTGAGGTCATTTATATGCTATGAAGGCAGAGTTTGGTTGTTGTGATATAAATTGTATGTCATAAAAAACTATTTACCATCATCTGGTTCACCATTTCTCAGCCTCAGTACTATAATAATTTGAAGTTGGAGAATTCCTTATCAGGTTAGATGGACTTTCCTATGCATTGTAAGAGGAGAAGGAACAGGATAAGCAAAGGCACAGTATATCAAAATTCTTGGCTTATTCTTGCCAAATTAAGTACTGCTTCTGGTCCTAACTTCTCCTCTATGCCAGTTTAAGCAATAAAAAGTGTCTCTAGCCATGGCAAAACATTCTCTGGACTCAAAACTGTTTCTAGTTGAGGACTACTAACCTATAGAAGAAGCCAAAACCAACTACAGAACTATTATTTTCCAAGGAAGAAACTGTCCAGTATGCTTTGCATTCCAAATACCATATCTAGAACATAAAGAAAGCACATCAAATATATATGCTATTTAATGGCATTTGGAGGATTATAAGACATTGTAAAGGAATTAAACATTATAGAAGAGTTTTTAACCTGAATGGAACATGGATGATGATCAAGTTGATACCCATTTTTATAGCTGATTTTTTTCCTTTAGCATCTTAAACATCATCCATCAGGCCCATTATGGTAATATCTATGAAAAAAAACATGCTAAGAACAATAAATTTCATCACAGACTATTTGATTGCAAAGAATTTTTAAAATATAAAATTACCACATTCAAATTTCACATATGCACATGCATTTAATTTATCTTGAATAATTTTTTAAAATGTATTCAAGGAATAAATTATTCTAACCATGGCAGAATGGATCAATTTAATTGTGTTAAAATGTAATATAAAGAAATAGCAACTTCCTTATACTTAGCCCAGAAATTCTATTGAAGGCTATAAATTGCTTTCTACTCTTTTATAAACCTATAGCATGGACAGCATTGTTAGAACTACAAAAACTTCTCTGCTGTTGAAAGGATTATATGTATGCCGTGAAAGCTAACAAATGACTCAAGGACAATGTAAGGAAAATTAATCCCAATAATAGCTAATGTCCATGGAGCATGCACTGAATGCCAGACTTTAGCTAGAAGTTTTATTGCATCATATTATTTGAACATTATGATAACTCTGTGTGGTGGGGACTGCTAAGGCGCCTATTTAATGATTGGAGGAAGTGAGCTTCAGAGAATCTGAATTCTACAAAACATAAATAGTATGCATTAAAAAAAATCTCAGTTTGAGTCTGTGTACCTCTAGAGCCTGAAATCTATAGACATTGTATTACCTAAATATGATTGGAATTTATAAAAAGAGATCATTATTAATGTAATGAACAATCAAGAGGGGACCAGAAGACACAGCCTAAAATAAAGAACATTCAGAACCGAAACAGGAAGACATGCTTGCTAAGAAAATGAAAGAACTTGGTCATAGAAATGTGAACTGAAATTTTGTCATTGGAACGATCAGAAATGATAACTCTGGGTCAATACAGAGAATCTGTAAGGAAGTGGAAAGAGGGAAGCCACCAGACAGACACTCTCAGGTAGGAAGCTCAAGGGGATGTGACACGTTGGGCAGTGGATATTTCTAAAGAATAGTACAAAGTGCCAAGTGGAGCAGAATGTAGACTGTAGGGAAGAAAGATAAGAATATCCATTATAATAAAAGTCACAACCGTCAGAAGAAATGTGGGAGAGAAATGTTCAGAGAGAAAGAACAGAAATGAGTGAGAAATGACAAGGAAATCCCAAATGGAATCTTGCAGTTTATGAGGGAAAAGATCATGATATGAGGATGTGAAGGAAAAATCAAAACCCACTGTGAGACTTCTAACGTGGATAAGTGGGCAGTGAGGACAGTCTCAGACACTCTTGATTATACTAACCACATCATCATTATCACAATGAACATGGGCTCCTATCTAGCTTCTGATGATGCAAGGGCCATCTGATGCTAGTTTTCTCATCTTTACTGTCTCAAATATCACTACCAATTTTGCTTTATCTCCTTCCCTACCATCTCTGGAAAAAAGGCATTCTTTGTCTTCCTGTGTTCTAGAGTCTGCACATCAAGGTTTATATAAGGACACATGAAGGAGCATGTGTTGGCAAAAGAAACATCTGGCTGGATATAGTCAAAGCTGCAAGAGACAGTTCCTAGGGATCTGTGATGCAGCAAAATGCATAAAAATAACAGTAAATGTTTATCAATACTATACTGATATATATATATACTATATATATACTGCTGTGGTGATGATTCATTTTGATTGACAACTTCATGGGATTTCAAATCACCATGGCCACATCCATGGGCATGTCATGGGGATTATCCATGTTAGACTGACTGAATTGGAAAGATCCATACTAAATGTAGGTGGTATCATTCACTGGGCTGTGGTCCATGACTGAATAGAAAGGTAAATAAAAAGAAAAAAGAAAAGAAAAAGAAAAAAAAGCTGAGCAAAAGGATTCACTTCTCTCTGCTTCCTGCCTGTGGATACAATGTGAGCAGCTGCCTTCTGCTCTTCCTGCCATGATGGACTGTCTGCCCTGTAAGCCAAAGTTAACTCTTCCTTAAATTACTTTTGTCCAGGATTCTATCTCCAAAGTGAGGTAACTAACTAATACAGATACACATTTAAAGAATCATTAAGGGGTAGATTCCATGGTATATTGCTTTTTGTCTTGTTTTGTTTCTTTCTCTTTGTTTAAATAAATATGATTACATCATTTTTCTCTCCTCCTGTCCTTCCTCTAACCCCACCCAGGACCACCTGCTCCCTCGCAAAACCATGGCCTCTGTTTCTTTAGTTATTATTGTTACAATAACATATGTACATATATATATATATATATTATGACTTGCCATAATTTACAAGATATATATTTAAATATATACGTATATTTATATAAAATATATGAATTACATATATGCTATAAAATAGAGTGCGGATAACAGAACAGTGAAGAGCAGTTGGTGAGAGGGGACGAAGAGGCGGCAAGCAGGCACACAGGCAAACAGGGTGACAAGAGAGCAGGGGAGTTTATTCTTAAGTTCAAACACTAGCGGCATGTGTGCCTGGAGTTGAGAGTGATTCCTAGCTCCTTAGGATAAAGGGAGAGAAGAAATCATCACATATCTGGGATGAGGAGGGTTGGAGTGTCAGCAGTGGAGATAAGCTTGGTAAACTGATATTGCCAGCTAAAATTTTTGCAGAAAGCTGCAGCATGTCTTATCACAGGCCTTTCCTTCTGGCATTTCTCTCACTCAGCCACAGCTCCATGACCTCCTTGGCCTTTTGGGATCATACTAATCTTTTCTGGCTTCAGGTTTTCTGATCCTATCCTTGCAGATTCCACTGACAGGTTTGGCCTCTCTGCAGATCTGTGTGCACTAGACTCCTTTCTTCTTAGGTCTCAGCTTAATTATCTACCACCACGAGTCAGCCTTTTTTTTCAATTTATTTTTTTTATTTATTACAATTTATTCACTTTGTATCCCAGCTGTAGCCCCCTCCCTCGTACCCTCCCAATCCCACCCTCTCTAGTCATTCAGCTAAATGGAGAAGCTCCTCACTATCCCATTATCCTCTCTACTTCCAGCAGGTCCATTTCCTTATTTGGAAATATAATTCAATTTATTTGTTTTCTTTTATATGTATGAGAGTTTTGTACACATGTATGTCTGTGAACCATGTGCATGTCTGGTGCTCATGAAAGTCAGAAGAGACCTTCAGATCCTGTGGAACTAGAGTTACAATTGTGAGCTACCACGTGGGTGCTGGGAATCAAAGCCCACACTTCTGCAAGAACAAGTGCTTTGAGGCCCTGAAAATGTATCTTAAAGAATTACTGTCACATTTATTCTTAGATTTCTTTATCCACAGTTTGCATCCTATTGACTCAGGAACCTTCTGTATAGAATCATAGAAGACATTCTCCAATATTTGGAATAGACCTCGTGGAACAGTGAAAATCTACCACACTTGCAATAAGTGATTGAATTATTTGTTAATGAAAAAGTGAATAGAAGCATAAACTAAAATTATTACAAGTATTTATTCCTTTATTAATTTTTCATGAATGTCAACTCTTCTGGGCTATCATTGAAAATCAGAGCAGACAACTGATATGTGCAGGTTTTTCTTGGAAGTATCTTTTCTTAAGGCGTATGTTGATTGTAAAAAGTGATCATTAAATGGTGATATTTTCACTACCAAAGTAATCTAAGCCAATATGCTGGAGAGATACCTGCATGGCCACATTTATTGGGGCACTATTCACAATAGCCAAATTAAATAACACTTTTAATATACTCATAACCCAGGTTACATCTTTAAATCTAAAGGAGCTGTTCAGTCCACATATGTTCCTGCCATCAAGAAACTCAAGCTATTGGGAAAACAGATCACTAAAATATAATGTACTAAGACTATTTTAGAAATTGCATGTGATGGAGCTGTGAACTGAGAACCTATAATACAGTGTTTCTAACCTTTATGAGGAAAACAAGACACCATACTAAAAAGCACAACAGGCACTAAAGCCTTGAGACTGGTCTGCACATGTGGAGGGCGAAGGGATGACCATGAAGAAGAAATGACAAGAGGTACACACAGCCCCCCAAGCCACAGCTGAGCGGTGAGCTAAGGTACAAACAGAACAAGAGGTGAGATCAAGGAAATCTTTCGGGTTGTGTCTTGTCTTAGTAGAGGGGACAGAGCTAAGGTGAGGAGAAGACCAAGGACAATTAGAGACAGGTTGAATCTCGAAAGGGTAAATAGTGGTATCAGTTATGCTTAAAGAGGAAGGAAGACTTATTCTGCAAGCCAGGAGGAAAGAGGCTAGCAAGGTAAATTTAGTGAGGTGGAAGAAGAGGGGGTTAGCATAAACTGAATACTTATTTTTTTAAATTTTCTGTGGAAAATATCAGGCCATATTCTGACACCAGCGTAGTAAAGGAAAAGTAAGAGAAAAGGAAATCAGATGCTATTGGTTGATAATTGGTGTGCAAGTGCACCTTGTCCTGCACCTCTAGTTGTTTGTGAAGTAACACATTTGCTTCTGCATCTCTCTGGAAGACTGTGCAGAAACAGTCCACATGGGGAGTAAGGCACACAGCTTCTGAAATGTCACAGTAATGGAATAATTGTTTTCACATTTGCAAAACAATAAAAAATAACTAATCAATTAGCTCAATGATTGCTTTATCTCTGTAGGTGTGTGTGTATAAGGAGTAGGCTTTTAAAAATATTCTTTGAGGCATTTGAAGACATGGGAGATTTTGTCTCAGTGGGATTGTTGTGGTAGATTACATTTGCTGTAAATAGTGACATTTTCAGAGAACAATAAGTTCCACTGAATTTATCCTGAAAGAAAAAAAATAAAAAGCTAGATAAGAGACTCTTAAAATCGTACTAAAAAGTCCTAAGTCAAAGGCATTGGAGACAACTGCATCTAGTGTTACAGAAAATACCAAGCTGAAACAAAATGAAAGATTCACACATATTTCAAGACAAAAGCCTTCTACTGCTTGGCATTTATACCAAGAGAGGCTCCTTCCCTCTCTAGTCTCATAATGAAAATCATTCCTCCATTAGCAGGTTGAACAATATCAATTTGCCCAGTCAAAGTGGGAAATCAAGCAAAAACTGACATCCTCGCAGAACAATCAATGGCAAGGTGAAAGAAATGGGTAATTGTAGCTGGTCTCCCAGCAGGACATTCTTGCCTGATTAAATGACCTTTCCTATGAAGTGTGTTCTTCAAATGATAGTGAGCAGCCATTCCCCAGAGTGAGCTTAACCCCTGATTTACCAGCCTTCTTCTGAGGAGTGTTTCCCCTTTTTCTATCAGAGAGTCTCATGATTGAGTTGATAACAATGGTGGGAGGAGCCATGATGCAGGAATATTTAGTCTTCATCACTCATGCTGATAACAGGAGCAATGCACAGCAGTCTTTCTCCCCCGAACACAAATTCATAACGATGACAGATGACAGCACCCACCTAAGCTTTATGCGAAAAGTAAGGGATAAGCATAAAATGTGTGACACCTTGTAGACCCACACTTTGTATGCATTCATTTTGCTGTGTGCTCAGTAATTACCGCTGTAAATGTAAATGCTGTGGTTGTAATGGTTTTGTACTTTATAACTTCCTAAGACTAGGGTGAGGGAAACAGTTATGGGTGGTAGTTATAAATAGGTGATAGCAGTGGCTAAGACCTCAACTCTGACCCTGAGAGCAACCCAGTGATCTTCATGTGCTATGCAGTCAATAGTCTTGAAAGCGATGATAAAAGTCTTCACAACAATAGGCCAGGCCAAATCACCCTTGAATTTTTTTTTTCTTTTCATGGAGTTCATTCACTGTAAAGCTGAGAAGCACCTTAGAAAGTACCATCTCCTCATTTGACTCTGAAATCGTCACTTAGAAAACCAGTCTGTTGGGATGGCCAGGGATCTCTCTCTCTCTCTCTCTCTCTCTCAACTTTTTTCTTTTGTAGTTCTTTTTTTTTAATCTATCAATTTATACATGAATAGAAGTATGGGTTAACATTTATCCAGTGTAATTATCTTTATGCTACATGTGAATTTATTTTTTTCCTTTTAATATTTTTTTTATTTTTAAAATTTTTATTATTAGTTACATTTTGTTAACTCTGTATCCCAGCTGTATCCTGCTCCCTCATTCCCTCCCAATCCCACCCTCCCTCCCTCATCTCCTCCCTGCCCCTTTCCAAGTCCACTGACTGGGGAGAACCTCTTCCCCTTTCATCTGACCCTGTTTTATCAGGTATCATCAGGACTGGCTGTAAGAAAGAGGACCCGGGGTAAGATGATCAACTCTTTTTTTTATTTTAGATACCCTGGTACTACTCATTAGCCTAGTTCTTATTCTTAAGAATATATGAACCAAGTTGATCTCACTCCCATGGAGTGGGAAAATACTCCACTTTTAAGCATAGGCATCTTTTGTATCTCAAGATAGAGGAAGTTGGGTCTGTCAGCTAACTTTCTCAATGTTAGGATAATGGATGTCTTGTCTGCTTTAGAACTCAGCTCCTGAAGTGTTCTGATGTGACAACTGGTTAACATTTTAAAAGCTTATGATTCCCAATCATTATATTCACATGTGGTGGTGATACACCTATGATAAATAAAATATGCTGGGTTTTTTTTTTTTTTTTTTTTTTACCTTCATCTATCTATTTAATTGGCCCAATGTCCATATTCTTGTCACAGAAGACTGGGACAAATAGCAGCAAGAGGAATTATCCTACATAACCAGAGGCTCTATCGCAAGTGACAGAAAACAACCCAGTAGGTTTAGTTAAAGAATAGGATGAGTGGAATGATTTTTTGTGGCTGGAATTCCAATGGTGGTCTAATTTTAAAAATACTTGATCTAAGACTTTGAAATTTTTAACCAAGACCTAGATCTACTTGATCTTCATCTTTCTGCTCTGTTTTTCAACATTGTGGCTTCCTATCTGGTTATTGTTGTGGCAAAGTAGACACCAGTACTCAGCTAAATAGTACCCCAAATTCTGACCCAAACAAATGACAGTTGGCTCCCTAAAACCTATGAACCAAAATCCTGAACCTGTATGTCACTGCCTTCAATTGAGTTAGGTCCTATGGGTAAAATGTCATGGCCATGGCACAGAAGTACCTGAGTACACGGAAGATCACATACTCTGTGGAAGAGCCATGCATGGGAGAGGGCCATTGAGTCACCGAATTTTGAATGAAAAGCAACAAAAATCAATAATAGTTATCAAAATTAAAAATAGGTTTCAAGTTAACAAGACAAACAAAAAAATCAAATCAGCAACAATAAGGAACAATCCCATTTTAATAGTTTGAATTTGGAGTTAGGAATGCTGGCTCATGCCTGAACCTCCCAGGACTCAGGAGGATAAAGTTTAAGCCAGGCTGGTCCACATAGTTCCTCCACGACTTAGAGTATAATTTGAGATTTCAGATCAAAACCACCAAGGACAGGGGGCAAAGGAGAGGGAGCTTGATTTTAGCAGTAACTAAAGAATCTTTCTCTTTCTCATAGTACTGTAAAACTTATATAAGTATTTTCGAGGGAGTAGTGCAGCCTGGTACTACCCCTATTTTTTTTATTTTTTAATATTCATCTTGGGATGAGTGACTATGTCTGCCCCCTCTTGAAATACACCTCATTCGTGTCACAAATCCCCAGAGGATATAAGTTTTGTCCTCTCTTCTTCTATGCCGTTGTTAGTCTGCATTTGGCTCAGCAGTGATGCTACACTGATTTAAAAAAATTAAGATATGGGAGCAGCGGAGACAGTGCCGTGGGTGCGGTGGGTTAAATCCCATCGTGGGTGCGGCTCACAGCACCGGGGTGGGGGTGGGGGTCCCACTCTTCTGCACCTACTCCAGCCTAGACCACGACCTGAACGCAGCAGCCGTGAAAGCGTTCCAGCAACAGGAACACATAGGTTGAAACAGGACTACCTTCTAATTAAGAAAGACCCGGTATCTTACAGCTGTGTGAAGCCCCTCCCTTCACATAGTCTTGTCATCATGTTATCCGAGACCCTTCTCAAGATGACTCCTTGAGAAGGTGGCAATTATCATGGAAAACTATTTTTTTCCCAGAGAATTTCCATTTAAGCCTCCTAGTATTGACATCATAACCCCCAATGGAAGATTTAAGTACAACAGAAGGCTGTGTCTCTCCATCACAGATTTCCACCCAGACACATGGAATCCAGCGTGCTCTGTCTTCACCGTTCTAACAGGGCCTACGCTGGGCAGCAGAGAGACACCGGACTTCACGAAAAGACAGCTGGCATCACCGAGTTTAGTGTTTAGATTAAAAGATTAATTCTTTTATGAATCATTTTCTGAAGTTGTGGAGGAAACAAGAAAGCACAGCATGAACTAAGTAACAGGCTCCAGAATCTTTCCCTGCTAGAGATGGTTTCTGACTGGGAGATGCACCGTGGCCAGAATGGGATCCAGCTCCTCAATGGGCATGTACCTGCTACTGGCCCAAACCTTGCTGGGCTCCCACAAGCCAAAAGGCATCATGGATCCTGGCTGGCACTTCGGCGAACTGGTTTGTTAGAGTTGGCTTTGCAGCCTTTGCCTACATGGTCACGTATGTGCTGAGAAGCATAGCACAGGAGTGAGGCTCATGGGCCACAGCCTACAGTGGCTGCTGAGGGATGCAGGGCCCAGAGCTTGATACAGGCATGATGGACATACTGCTGAGCACAGGGTGGCCTGGTGGACTCCTAGGCTTCACTTTTTTAAAAACCTTAAAAAGAAAGCAGAAACCAAAATTGTGATTTGGAGGAGATCAGAGGTTCTTAACTTCCTCTTGGGGCAGACATGAACAAAGTCACTTTGGTTTCATTGCTTATCTCCTGTGTTGTCTGTTGGACCTGTTTAGTAAAGCTGTTTTTTTTTTTTGTTTGTTTGTTTTGATTTTGTTTTTTATTTTATTAGGTTTGGTCACTTAAAAATATAAAACTTTATGTCTAATCACTTATAAGTGAGCATATCCCGTGTATGTCTTTCTGCTTCTGGGAGACCTCACTCACGATGATCTTTTCTAGATGCCACCATTTGCCTGCAAATTTATGATTTTCTTGTTTCTAATTGCTGAGTTGTATTCCATTGTGTTAATGTACCATAATTTCTGTATCCATTCCTCAGCTGGGGGACATCTGGGTTCTTTCTAGAGTCTGGCTATTACTAATAAAGCTGCTACAAACATGGTTGAGCAAATGTCCTTATTGTATACTTGAGCATCTTTTGGATATATGCCCAGGAGTGGTATAGCTGGGTCTTGAGCTATACCACTTGAGCACTATTTCCAATTTTCTGAGAAAGTGCCAGATTGATTTCCAAAGTGGTTGAACAAGTTTACATTCCTACCGGCAATGGAGAAGGGTTCCCCTTTCTCCACATCCTCTCCAGCGTGTGTTGTCACTTGAGTTTTTGGTCTTAGACATTTTGACGGGTATAAGGTGAAATCTCAGGGTCATTTTGATTTTCATTTCCATGATGACACTGAGCATTTCTTTAAGTGTTTCTCAGCCATTCAGTATTCCTCAATTGAGAATTCTCTGTTTAGCTCTGTACCCAAATTTTTAATTGGATTACTTGATTTGTTGCTGTTTAACTTCTTGAATTCTTTTTATATATGGATATAATATAGGATAAGCATACTAAAATCTGTACACCTAAAGAAGCTAAGCAAGAAAGAGGACCTGGGTAAGATGCTAAATGCTCCTTCAGAAAGGCAAATGGGATAGATAGTACAAGAGAAAGAAAACAGGGAATAGGACAGGAGCCTACCACAGAGGGCCTCTGAAAGACTCTATCCAGCAGGGTATTGAAGCAGATGCAGAGACTCATAGCCAAACTTTGAGCAGAGTACAGGGAATCTTATGAAAGAAGGGGGAGATAAAAACACGAAAGACCTGGAGGGGACAGAAGCTCCACAAGGAGAGCAACAGAACCAAAAACTCAGGGCACAGGGATCTTTTCTGAGACTGATACTCCAACCAAGGACCATGCATGGAAATAACCTAGAATCCCTGCACAGATGTAACCCATGGCAGCTCAGAGTCCAAGTGCATTCCCTAGTAATGGGAACAGGGGCTGTCTCTGACATGAACTCAGTGGCCTGCTCTTTGATCACCTCCCCCTGAGCGGGGAAGAGCCTTACCAGGCCACAGAGGAGGACAATATAACCAATCCTGATGAGACCTGATAGGTTAGGGTCAGATGGAAGGAGAGGAGGACCTCCCCTAGCAGTGGACTAGGGGAGGGGTATGGGAGGAGAAGAGGGAGGGAGGACAGTATTGGGAGGGGACAAGGTAGGGTGCTGCAGCTATGATACAAAGGGAATAAATTTTAATAAATAAAAAAAATTAAAATTCTGGGAAAAATATAAAACTTTAGCGCCTATCAAATACTCTGCGTGCATTCTTAGTGTAGGAACTGAAGGTGGGGCCAGTGCTGAAACCTCCAGTGGGGCTTAGTGGACCAGCGGATAGCACCTGTAGATGGGACGTCTAGGAGAACATTGATGTGGCCTCATTGTAAAACTGTGCTTCTGAACGAGAGAAAATACTTATAGAAAGGGATTTAAAAAATTAAGGCATGGCTATCTCAGATCAAGAAAAGCCACCACTTTTTGAGTTAACATTAGAACTAGCCCAAGTAGCTTTAAACTATAGAAACAGTGCAGAGAAATAAGTGGTTCCTTGTTTTTATTAATTTATAAACAAAAAGGTATATGAATACTGACTGCATTAGTATTTCTACAGGACCATGTTTTATTAAGTACTTTTTGTACTTAATATAGTATAAAAACATCTGGGCAACATAGCAATTTCCAAGATGGCTAAGACTTCCTAATAGAGAGAGTCTGTCTCAAAAACCAGCCCAAAAAAATATCTCTTTTGATCCCTACATTAAAATGCTTAACATAATTTATGTGTCTCTAAAATTTGGAAAGCTAAGACCTGGAGCAGTCAAGTGACTTGCTACGTGACAGGCAAACCATGAGGAATGAGTTAGACAGGACACAACTCTGGGCTCAAGTTCCTTCTGCTTCCTGCATCCTTCATCCTTGAAGACTAAAAACCCTTCCCTTGGCCTTTGCTGACTCTGGGTTGCACAGAGTTCTTAACACTAGAGACAAGAGAAGGTGCAGATCTGCTCCATGACTCCAAGTCACCTGCACACAGATGGATACATGTCCCCACCTAAAAGAATACCAACACAAGGTCATGCAAAGCAATGGACTAAAGGAAAGGGAGAAGTGGGGAGAGGAGAGAAAACAGTGAGTGAAAAAGTGACAGAGCAATGTAAAAGCAAAGGAGAAATCGAGGTATAGCGTAAGAGACTAGCAGCAGAACAGGGTGAGAAAGAATAACGTAAAAGGGATATATTTTTTTAAGGCAACAACAAACACATTATCCCAACGCCCGCAGGTGCCAGCAATTCAAATAAGCATATAGCAATTAACAGAATTAACACAGCCTTAAATAGCTTGGCTCACCAGATGTGGACTCCTATCAGGGTTCTATAAAATGTAAAGTTATTACAGATTAAACCATTAATCATCTGTTCAGAGACTATCTCTTTGGCTGCAAAACCCCATTCTGCTTTAAATAGCTAATAATCACAAAGAGATGAGGAATGTAATGTGCACAATGGCATTCCTCTCGGTCTTCTTTCCTTTGAATATATGTTCCATCCACCCGATTTTCCTGATTTTCCTTCCTTCCTATTAGAGATGTCATGAGAAAGGATGGTGAGAAAGGCCAGTCTGTAGCATGTGGGTTTCCCCACGGGCAAAGAGAGACTCTAACACACTGGGTGCAGGGAGAAGTACCAGATGGAGAAGAAAGGAGGACAATGCAAGAAGAATCCACTTGAACGGCACAGAAGGTCCAACATGTAGGAGGGTACTGTGATGGGCTTCAGCTAGCTCCCTGCTTCTGAAGGAATCACTGTGCATCTCAGTGTTGGCATAGATTGCACATTACTACTGTGCTTCATCCAACAATTACAGCTCAGCTCTGCCAAGGACAAAAGAAGGAGAAAATGTATGTCCTGACAGAAGGGCACTTGGAAACTGAAAGACTGGTCAAGGGGGAATGCTTGTCTATGGAAACAGTTCAGGATAGCATTCTCCCTGTCCAGTGCCAAACCTGATGGAGTTCTCTTTCCGCTTCCTGGAAAGAAGATAAAGTACCCTGGGCAGGTACAGATTGTAGATGGACAAACATTGGTCAAAGAATTAGGTCTTGATGAATGTCATGCCAATATGGCAGTGTCATTCACTATGTAAGAATCCTTCAATGGTTCTGTGTTAATGCAGAATAAAGACCAAGAGTAGAGCATGGAACAAATGACCTGGGCCCTGGCTAATGATGTAGTCCTACCTCCAAAACATCTGATCTTGTTCTCTGGTATTCACAAACTCTTTATAAGTTCCTCATTGTCTAGTAGATGTTCACCTGCTTGCCTTTGCTCACGACATCTCAATACCCCCACCTTTCCTTCCTGTTTTCTTTATTCATCTTAAAGCTTCAGCTTGGCACTCTGTCCTCTGAGAAGTCTTCCTTGAACTACAGGATAAAAGTAACTCTTCCTCAACAGCCCCATTACAACCATGAATGTCTTATTTTGAACTACCTTTCAGGAGAACTATAAATGTATATCTGTCTCCTCTAACCAAGTATGATTTCATCTAAAGCAAGAATTTTATTTGTCCTGTGTATATATCCTACCAGTCTTTGGCATCCTGTACGTTCTCAGTACTTATGGGCTCATGATTCATAGTTCACCAAAGAATAAACATTGACAGCCTTTTAAAAATTAATTTGAAAATATCACAGAATGCATTTTGATCATACTCACTCTTCCTCCTAACTCCCCCTATAAACATACAACCCACCTTCATGTCCTTTTTTTTTTTTTTAAATAACTCAGCAAGTTCAGTTTGAGCTGCCCTCATATTAATCACTGTAAAACCACACCCTTAAAGAAAATGGGCTTTGCCTCTCACGGAAACCATGAACTGTCAATACCTCCTTGGTTAGAGGTGGGGATTCATAAGACCCTCCTTACACCATGCTAGAGTATTCATAGACCGTAATTTGGAATTCTAACCCCAGCATCATGGTATTTAAAGATGAGCACTTTCAAGCAATTAGGTCTTGATTGGTCTTATAAAAGAGACCCTGGGAAATTCTTTAATCCCCTTTTCACCAAGTGAAAAGGCAATGAGTAGATGATGCCACTGCGAACAGGAAGAGGCCTCACTAGAATCTGACTGTGATAGCTCCCTAATCTCAGACTTTCAGCCTCCAGAACTGCAAAAGCACGTTTTCCCTTTTTTTTTTTTTTATAAGCTATCCTGACTTTAAATAGCAAAGGTACTTTGCTACAGGAGCCTGAACCAAGACAATGTTGTCCAGAATCTCACCAGGTCTTAGAGCTCCAAGCAGCCAACTCATTTATTTATTCATTCATTCTAGACACGCCCATCGGATGAAATTTTCAGAAGCACAGAAGGTTTATTAAGAAAGAATAGGTTTCCCAGGGATAAGGATATAGTTGAGCTGGTAGAGTGCTTGCTAGCATAGATAGGCTAGATAGATAGGCTCAGATAGATAGGCTGCATCTGCAGCACACTCGGGAGATAGAGGCAGGAGAACCAGAAGAGAGCCAGCTCAATCTATGTAACGAGTTTTGGGTCAGCCTGAGATACATGAGACCCAGAAGGAAGGAAGGAAGGAAGGAAGGAAGGAAGGAAGGAAGGAAGGAAGGAAGGAAGGAAGGAAGGAAGGAAGGAAGGAAGGGAAAGAGAGAGAGGAGGGAGGAAAAGAGGAGGGAGAAAGGGATGAGAGGGAGAACAAAAAAATTTACTCATTATTGAAGGAGTGAAAACAAGTTTTAATTCCAGGAACTGTTCTAGTTGCTGGGAAATGCTAATTATGTCTTCTCATGGAGCTTGTATTTTCAGTATTTTCACAAAGGGAGACTGACAGCATGAAACAAATAACTGAAGACAAAAAGAAGGGAAAGACTGAGGATGGGTGGCTGGATTGTTCCACTTTTCGCAACTACGAGAGACTTTCAACAGGGAAAAGCCTCCAAATAAAAGGTTTTCCCTGATAACGACTTGCTGAAATGGGAGACATGGAGATCAGCAGGATCAGAAGGACATTCAGTTAGGGTCATGATCACAACTGCTTTATGAGGGGTTACGTATAATTCTTATTAGATCTCTAAGATATCACTGTAAAATGATGTTTGGCTTGTGCTCGTCATTTCACGTGTCCTTAAGAAGAATGCAACAGAGCTCTTAGAATCGCTTTACAACTTCGCAAACTGTTACCCATTTTTTTTTAATCAATGTCTAATGGTAAGCCATATAGCGCAATCAAGTTTGTTTTCCTAGCCAGGTTTACTAATTTTCTTTTTAAAGGTATTTTATTAAGGTGAACGAGTGTTTTGTCTGTGCACCGCTGAAGACTAAAGATACCCTAGGACCGAAATTATAAATGTTGGTGCTGGAAATCAAAACTAGGTCCTCTGGAAGAGTGCTCTTAACTGCTGAACCATCTCTCTAGCTCCAGAGTCTACTAACTTTCAATTCAGTTATTCTTTTTTTTAATACTATGCTGCCTTCTCAGGCTCTTTTTATACTGTTCTTCCTAAAAGAGACTTCGACCTGGTTGAGACCCTTTATTTATTTGATATTTGCTCATCTTGGCTATCTGAGGAATCCTGAAAGATTCAATTATTGCCAAGGCAAAGTATTCTTTATAAAGCTAAGTGGTCAGCCATGCTATAACCTCTTATCTGAGAAAATGATCCATTCTGAAAGGTATTATTCACTCAATAATAATAATAATAGAATAATAATAGCTTTGTGAGAATCCCACAAAGCTAAGAACAACTTTACAGGGATTCATTGCAAACAAAATTTAAATAGATACACTAAAATAGGACAGTATAAAAACGATCAAGACACCAACTTGGTAATATTAAGTGGATTAAATGGAATATGGTGTGCAACTAAACACAATAGTTTGGTGACAACTTGGGCATAGCTTTTACAGAGATGTCTAGTTAGGAGGTGTGTACACAGGTAATACCCAATCTCTTCAGCTCAACTGCAAAGTCAGAACTCAGCTTTCAGCACGGAGGTAAGTAGAGTTCCTCAAATAAAACCTGTTTGTGCAACAAGCAAATATGTGGTGTTGATGATCCCGTCATCCCTTCACTCTGTCCCAATTTTAATTTTAATGGCATTTAAAATGTACCTGATTTAGCTTAGGGCAACTTAGAGCTACAAACATCAAGAGTGGATAGGAAAAATGAAGAGAGATAAGAAGGGAAAGAGGCATTGTAGTGTAAAGGGGAGAGATTAAATGATCATGAGGTTAAATGATCAGAGAGGGTTCATCTTCCAATAAACTAAAGCCCAGCAGGGCAGGCAGCATCTCCTGTTTACTAAGTTGTCAAATACAAGAGATTTCCCAGACTTCCTAAAAACAAGTAAATGCACTGATTAACAGAAAAAGAAACCTACATCAGGACATCATAGACTTAAGGTTGAATACAAGTTCAAGCCCTCAAGCAAATTAGAAGTGCTCACAGGCCCTTAGGGGAAAAACAAAACAAAACAAACAAACAAAAACAATCCATGTGCAACATAGACAAGGTGGGGCCTAGCAAAGTCATGTTTTACAGACTCTGTGTCTTTGTCATTCCTTACTAATATTCTAGACTTAAAGACAAGTCTTCTGCTAAAACAGAAGATTTTACCACTAATTGCAGTTACTTTAGATATTGACTCTGTTTTCCAGAAATATCATAAACTTTTATGCATGTAGCTATGCTCCTGTGTATATGCAGATGTCATTCTTAATTCCTCCACCTTGTTTGTGTATGTGTGTGTTCATTGTATATGCATGTGTGTGTGTATGTGTGTATGTGTGTGTGTGTGTGTGTGTGTGTGTGTGTGTGGAAGGTTATTTGAGTAGGTTTGCTCAGTCACAGTCTACCTTAATTTTAAAGACAGAGGTCTCCCAATGAACCTGGAGTCCACAGAGTTAGCTTTATTATCTAGCCATCAAGTTTTGAGAAGTCTTCTGTCACTGCCTCCTCAGCACTGGAATTAAAGGTTTAAACTGTGATCCCAGATTTTCAAGTTTCACATGAGTTTTTAGGGGGTCAAAGTAGGTCTTCATGTTACCCCCACAAAGTTGTAAGCTAGTTGACAAATTTCTGAAGAGTTTCCTCGGTTTTGACTTAGTCTCTATTACTTCCTTCATTCTCTCTCTCCATCCATCTCTACCACCTCTGTGTATGTGTGTGTATATGTATGTATGTGTTTTAACCTAAATTCTTCATTAATGAAGTTATCATGGGTTTAATGTTATTTTTCTAGATTTCCCAAAATGTTCAGATCTAACCTTTCTTATTAATAGATTTAAAAAAATTGTAGTTGGGAAACTGTTCCTTTGTCTCAAAATATATAATTTACAGATGATCTAGTGTAACTGTGTATAGGGAAAAATGTGTCCCCTCCAGGAAACTTCACGTTCAGGACTGTTACCCCATAGGAAAATGGAGGATGACAGTACCATGTTAAACATTTCTTAGTACATTCCTGAGCCAGCCAGGTCCTTGGCGGTGGAAATGTCACAATCATTTTCTGGTGAGGGAACAATTCAAATTAGTGTGAATTTAGCAGGGTCTTAGAGCCTTGTGGGGATCATCAGACAGTAGCGTGTGCCGTTATTCTATTCAAGTAGGAGTAGATCCCAGGGATCTGGGAAATGCTGTGTGCCTATCATAATTTCTTCAGCAACAACCACAGTGCTCCTGGAGCCAGCAGAATCTGGTTTAATAACCATCAGAGAGAGGAAAGCAATCTTTGGATCCTCTTTTCAGTTTGTCCTTCAGACTAAGAACAATACAAAGCTACAGCTGAACTTTTCCTCCTGTGTCTTGTCTTTCCACCTTTTCCCCTCGACTCATGCATGGTTTATTGCAGGCAAGGCTTGGCTCAAACATCCCTTCTTCTCTAAATTTGACTCCCACCTAAAATGTACTTGTTCTCTTTGCTCATCTAGTCTGCAGCATTGAACACATAGTCCTATGCTCTAAATATTTGCTTACTGATCTCGTCTTCCTTCCCAAACTATAAAGTCTTTGCGCATGGAGACCATCACTTATAAAGAGCCATGAAGGTTAAACACAGCCCAGTCAAAGGTACATCATGGCTACTTGCTTGATACATCAGTCCATTCAGTAAATATTTTTCTATATACCTACTGTGTGCCAGTTATAGTAGAGGCAATTCACATTTATCATCCACTGCCCCGATGAAAGAGTCCATGCACGACACCCTCTACTGTATGTCTGCTGTTCAATAACCTCCACATAACTATAATAAGAATAAAGTATATGCCCCAGGAGGAAGATCGCAAGATGTCACAAGAGATTTTTTATCTAGAAGAAGGAACACTATTAGTTTCTCAAGGAATTTCCCTAAGGAAATGGTATGGACATCACAGGCAATCAAGATTGGCTTAGTTTAAAGAAAATGTACAGTGTGGCGCTTCTGTGACACAGTGTGGTGAAAGAGCTCTAGCAAATCAAGCCTGATTCTTTTTGCCTCAACACTTGACCTTAGAGGTTGAACTTACACTTGACTGAAGCTCCTCTGCTCTTAGACAGAGGTCTTAACACATCAGCTACAAGGGTAACAAATGAAGACTGGCAAAGCCCTGCTGCCTCCCCACAGCTACCATGATGAGCTTTCAGGGAAGAAAAACAAAGAAAGAAAAGCAAGCCCATTTTTCCGAGCATGAATGTTACATACTGAATTTTTTGCATTTATTTCAACAAATGAGAAAAAAGGGAAGTATTGGGACTTTCCCATTTAATTAAGATGAAATAATACATGTGCTATATTTTAGACAAGACACACAGACTGTGCGGCTTCTAAATGCAGCTTCCCCACATGCCGGCTGAAAAGCACAAAATCAACCTTTACTTGTGTCTAGTTCCTTGTGACTTCATGGACAATACATGTTTCCTTTATATTACACAGCTGAGCTATAAGAGTCTTCATTAGTTATATAGTTAGTGGAGGAAATAGAATAGTTAAGTAGCAAACTCAAGGCCACCCAATGATCTTAAGTCTTGTCTCTCACATTTCATCTCACATCTCACTCAATGATTAATAGCCATGCATAGTCATTGGTCTTTTTTTTTTTTTTTAGGTAGGCATACCAGCCACTTATTCAACGGAAGCATGTAGGTGTTACCTCTTTAAGGCAGCCCATGAAGTTGTTGCTCACAGGTGAGCCTGGCAAGTCTGCGGTGCTTGGGCTTCCCCCAACGTAGAAGAAGTCGTCTGAACCCAGCATGGTGTAGTCCTCTTGAGTGTAGCCTGTTGTGGTAAGGATGCCATCCACAGAGATTGTCACCTGGTAGTGGGACATAGGGGACAAAAAGAAAATCCCAGCAATGACCTTACAATTCTATTAAAAGCCAATGGCTGCCCTACTTGTGGTTTCACCTCCATTAAGATTTTTGGTGAGGTATACTTTCTAATTTGGCTTGACTTAGGTAGGTACAGTCTCGTTCCATTTTCTGGTCTGCCTTCCTATGTCCCAAGCCTGCAGTCTTCCCTAGTGGTTAACTGGACAGTGTGTTAGAATGGCTAGGCTGAGTCCCTTGTTCCACCCAGTACATGCTTCATTGAGTCAGGCTAGAAAATGGAACCACCCTTAGACGATCTCACTTGTCTCAATCCTCTGCTAAAAATGATTGGTATTTTTTGTCTTATGATTGTTATTTATGGTAGTAATGAAAAACATCAAAGGAGACATTCGACAATGGTATATGTTAGGGGTTGGTCTTTGGTTGTTAGTGGTTTTTCCCCCTCTTTTCTTTTCTTTTTTTTTATTTGTTTCTTTTATGGTATACACCATACTAACAAACATGCATTCAAGGTAATGAAGGAGAAGGTCCCTGTTCTAACATGTGTCCAGAATGATACATGCTATGGACTACCCCAAGGTACCAACCCCTGCCCTCCCTTAGCTACCACCATCACCAACAGAAGAAAGGACCCAAACTCATAAAAAAAGAGAGAGAGAGAAACTTTAACAAAAAGAAATGAATGATAAGGCAATGAAAACCAAAGTAAGAATGCCAATGGGGTGATTGGCACCCATACACCCACCATCCACGAGCAGAGGGCGGATAGAAAAGATAAAGCCTCAGAACGTGCACACACCATACACTAATACACCCATGCGGAAATCATCTGGAGCCAAGAGAGAAGGCAGGGGGAAGAATGTAGTTCTGTGGGAAAGGATAAAATAGCAGAAACAAAATTCACGCCACACATGCATGCACTTGAGCAAACTGAAGAAATGGGGAAACAGAATAAAAAGTGGGGGAAATAAAATATTCCAAACTAAAGGGTAACAATGCCCCTGCCTGCCGCCTCCCTCACTGGAAAAGAAGAAAAGAAAAAAGGAAAAAAGAAAAGAAAAAGTCCAAACCCAACCCCCAAATACATGAAGAATGAGAGGAGGATGGAGATGGAGGTAGGGGGAAGAGTGAATAGAACTCAGTTGATGGTTGGTTGCCCATTGTTAGTAACATAGAGGTCAGTGGAGGACAGATTGTGATGTTGATGGGTGTTCCACGAGACAGGACCATGCCATGCAGTATGTATGGAGAACACAATTGGTGGTACACCCTTTCGGCCACAGTGGGGAAAGAGGTCAAAGAAGAGAGAGGAAGATTATAGGAAGCAGCATCTTTTCCTCCCCAAGATCACCTGAGGCAGCTACAGCTATATATAGGGACACAGAAAGAGAGAGAGAGAGAGAGAGAGAGAGAGAGAGAGAGAGAGAGAGAGACTAAGGAGTGGGTAGGAGACAGAGAAAACAGGAAGAGAGAGAAGGGGGAAGAAGACAAAGCAAAAGGAAGCCCTCGCTAGGAACTGCTGTTGTCCCTAGGCTGTAATTTGGAGGTCACAAAGAGGTAAATAAAAATATAGCTAATTGAGGAGACTTTCTTTAAAAAAAAAAAAACTTTTAGGGGAAAAACAAACAAACAAAAGAAAACTGGAGAAAAGAAACTGTCCCCAGCAAACTTGAATAAATAGTATTTTCAGGACAGTTACGTTTCCTTCTATTTTTTCTTTTTTGAAGAAAAAGGTTTGTGTTTACTTTAACAAACAAACAAAAAAAAAACCAAAAAAAAAAAAAACAACAAAGAGGAAGAGGGAATAAGTCTAAAGAGGACAAAAGAGGGGTTGGGAGGAAGGGAGAGCAACACACGGCAAACCCAAAAAAAGACAATAAGAATGATATCTACCAGACAATGTAGTTTGTTTACCATAGCGTGTCCGATGCCTGAGTGCTTTGCGGAGAAGGGGGAAGAAAGGAAATTAAAAATTGTGAACAGAACGATTGTTAATTAAAAGAAACTAAAAACAAAGATGAGTCGTTAGGGTGTTAGTACATTAGTCGGTTAGTAAAATGACACATCGCATGAGTGATCTTGTGTTAGTTTTTCAAAAAAAAGGCACCCAACACAGAAAGAGAGTGGGGAAAGACAATGAGACCAGGACTCTATGGAAACTCTTCCTGGGGACTCAGCCACCAGTCATAGTACAGCTCAGACCAAACCTCACTGCTTAGAATTACTGCCATACTTACTTTCCAGGGCTCTTCTGAATGAATGCTGCCAAAGTCCCCTTCCTGCCCTCTGACAAATGCATATACATTTCCCTCACCCAAATAGACCACTCCACATGTAGACAAACAGATAACTACATACTAATGGTATGTTAGTATTTGTTTTCACATCTGAATCTAACTACATGGAGCCTCACACAGCAAGGCTGGATTTCGCAACATATTTTAGGTCTCCTCAGATTAATCTGTGACCCCACTGATTTTTGTGGAATTGTGAGCCAGAGGGAACATTCTCACATCTCTTTTACTAGAGTTTATAATGTCTTTGTCCTAGGGATCAAAAAGTTACTCCTTACTACCCAATACAGTTATTAATTTCTTTATTTTGCCAGGATGGGCGGGAAGACACACACCTCCATTTCTCTGGAGAATTTCAGTAAGCTTTTAAACAATTTTGTGAATGGGTAGCAGGAAGAATGGTAGATTAAACATGATTAGAAAAGCCCTCACCACAATTAAGCTCCTCCTTGCTGATGATTTCCAAATATTCACTTGGTAACACCCTTCGAGCTGGGAGGCTGGAAGGCTGGAAGGCTGAAACACCTTCTACCTATTTTGCGTAGATGCTTTACCACAAGTGGCACCCAGAGGTAAAGCAAGTGCTGTGGTAGAGTTTTGACCTTGGAGCTTAAGGAGATGAAGGGCAACTTTTTCCTCTGTGCAATCACAGGCACACATGCACAGACACATGCAGTCTAGGTTCTAATCCTAGCTATAATGTAGAACGAATACAGGCAATCCATATGTCAAACTTTTCAATCTGAAGTCCTGGTAAAGTATCTTGGTTGACTCTGAGTTGGCATAAGGACAGAACAACCTACTGGTGGCCACAGGGTTGGAGGTAAACAGTTGTTCTGCCTCCTTTGGTAAGGGATACTCATAAAACTCCAGGCCAATTTTTCTCAGATAAATCTTTCCCACCAAAGACATTATATTTTATTTTAAAAAGACAGAGAGAAAGGAAGAGAGAGAGGGAGAAAGAGAGAAAGAAGTGGGTTGCCAACAGTTTGTTATCAAATATTTATGAAGCTATTTACAGTTTATTTGAAAAACAAAGAGGCTTACCATTTTTTCTAACGTATTCTTGGGAACTTAAATGGTTGGTATAAATATTTTAATTGGCAAAATAATAATCTGAGATTATACAATATTAAATTTATTTATTTGTAAAAATCAACCTCCCCCCTCTCTGAATTTGGATTTCAATGATTTCAAGTGATACAGGTATGCCTTTTTTACATGAGCTCAAGATTCTCTCTGCTAAGAAATACTCCAAACCCCAAGAATGCAACAGCTTTAATTAGAATAGGAAACTCCATTTTCCTGCATCCCTGGCAGCAGGCAGAAGCAGTCACCTCTGGGACTGAATGCTCAGCTTGTAAATCATCTGCACGTCACAGCGAATCTAGCACCCAGACCATGGAAGAGCTCATCATCCTTCTGGAACAGAAGGCACTTTGCATATTTAGCCACCACACACGTGGCTGGGGAACATTGTAATCAGAGTTTGTAAATGCAAGCTGTGATGGAGGAAGGTTAAGTGACTTGTCCAAGGGCACAGAAAGAAGGTGGACCTTCAGAACTTGGAGTATATTAGAAACTCTACAGGGTGATTTTTCCCACAGTGCCCCTGGCCAAAATATCACAACCATATCTGAATAATAATTTAACTACATGCTCTAGTTTTAAAGGTTTAACTGGGGCCTGATACTCTTGAGAAAGTGTTGTTAGTAGGAAAAAAAAAGTGAGAGTTTCGTGAGCAACGTGGAGTCATTCATGAAAAAATAGGAAGTGTGTGGGATGGGAGCAAGAAAAGCAAATTGATGAGACCTGTGACCAAAAAAAAAATGTTACCCAGAACATAAAATTTCCTCTCAGATGGCTAAAGCTCCAACAGTATTTTGGAAATGGCAATCAAAACTGGGAAAAGGTCATAATTCACTTTTTGGTCTGGAGTTCATAACCCATATGCATTAAGTCTGTCTATGTCTACAAATGAAAATTTGATTTGAGAATCTCTGTAAGAAGTTCCTCTGTGTCACGATGGATGGAGGAAGTGAACAAAAGCACTTAAGTATTAGTTATTTGACCTTTAAGGGAAATCATAGAACAGTGACTCACAAAATTTGAATTCCTTTGTGGTAAAAATGTTGGGGAGTCTAAATCTTGTGTTACTTGACAAGTTTACTATAAACAGAATGGGATCTTCCAATCAGTTGGCTTCCTTGATATAGTTAAATATGTAGATGGCTGTTTTGACTATGTGTTCCAGTGTGTGCCAGCCTATGCTGTTTGTTTAGCCTTTCGTAGGAATCATACTTTTATCAAACAGAAAACATATGCCAACACCTGTCATGTCTTATGCTTCCATGTTTACACAAGACAGCACTAAATCAATCATATTGCAGAAGAAAATTTGATAAGCACTTTCTGGAAATTTGCATAGCTTTCTGATTAATAAAGGATGAATGCTGTCCAACCTGGTTGCGTGACAAATTTACAAGGAGAGAAAAAACCAGACTGAAAATAGTAACATGAAAAAGGCAATCTCAGCACAGACCTTGGCTTTGGTGGAAAATGCTTTTCTTTTGCTGATCTGTACTGATAAGGTTTGATTATTATCATTACTAGCAATGGAATGGAAAACAGCTCTGCCTGGCTCAGGCTTTCGGGACGTGGTGTCACCTGACGGAGTTGCCTGCTTAGAATCCACAAGCGATGGGAGTTCTCAAGCACACACAGCATCAGGAAAGCTGCTCCACAGTTGACATTTTTTATTTGGGTGCTTCCACTTGCCAGGCCTCC
The DNA here is from genome assembly GCF_030254825.1 of Meriones unguiculatus. Classification (NCBI taxonomy): domain Eukaryota; kingdom Metazoa; phylum Chordata; class Mammalia; order Rodentia; family Muridae; genus Meriones; species Meriones unguiculatus. The sequence goes on along the minus strand of NC_083355.1, from coordinate 95,110,710 downwards.
CAGGCAACTGAAGAGTCTCGGAGGTAGAGACAAGGGCAGTGAGGTAGGACCACAGCGTCAGGGAACAGAGAAACATGAATTCAGAAAGATCCTGGCTAGTCAATTCTAAGGCTAGAGGTTCACATAACAGTAAAATAGATATATAAACAAAAGTGGGAGGGATGGTAAATTAATAGGAGAGGAGAATAAAAGAAAGATTTTTTTTTTTCCTGGAGGGAAATAAAATCATGACATCATGGCAATGGCTAACTTAATTTAAAAAAAAAAAAAAAAAAACATATACTCAAAGAATGAGGACAATCCATCAAGCTGTGGAAACAAAATGCTGTCCCTAATTGAATTTAACAACAATATGCTAAGATTCGAAAGTAATTAAGAAAATGATAAAAGGAAAGCAGAATAAAAAGGATGGAAGTACTTATCATTTTTCTTATCTATACAGCTAACTTTTTTTTCTTAAATAACAAGGACAAATGGGGAATTGAAGTATGAGGAGAAAAATAGTTTAATCATTTTTCCTTGTGAAATTTCAAAAAAAAAAAAACTTGAAGAAAGTTATACTTTGACAAATCTCCACCCAGATCCCTAGCCTTCACCACCTCACCAGTCAGCTGTCTCACAGTGTCTGCCTAAGAGGGGCCTTCCAGGTCTGCTGTTCCCCGGCCATTACCTGCCGAAGATTGCGTGTCACTTTGACATCATGCCAGGCGTTGTCGTTGAATTTCCCGTTCACTGGCTCCACGATGGCCTCAAAGGCCCCAGACCCCAGGTTAATGACCAAGGAGACCGCACCATCCTTCAGAGCCAGGTTAACATAGTCGGCTGACTTGCCCGTGTGGAGGATGAGCCCGTTGCGTTGCCAGGTCTTAAAGGAAAGGGTGATTTCATCGCTGCTGCTCTGGATCGGGTTCTGGGACAGATCATAGCACAGATACTCTGAGCCTCGGAAAGTGGCCACGTTCTCCTCTCGAGCTGTAGGTAAAGAAAAGGACAAAGTGGTCATGTGCTGAGAAGCAAGAATCTACTCTAGGCAGCTCCTACTTCACTCCCGAAAACAGAAGAGCTGACCGCAGAGAAACTATGTGTCTACACAACAGAGGGAAAAACAAAACCAACCAACCAAACAAACGAAAATAGTTCAAGGGAGTGGGCTTCCTTTCCTTCAAACGTTCTGGAAGAAAGACCTGAGAATACAATTTATTCAAAATGGTCAAGCGAGGCTCCCTTTGCCTTTACTTCAGTGATGATATTTAAATGCTTATAATAGATCTGGTTCAGAATAGATAATTAACTGTCCTTTCTGACAAAGGATTCCTTAGCTCTCTGTACCTTTTATTAAACAATAACTTAAAATCAATTACATTAAAAGATTTGGCTTTGATTTCCATTTATTAGGAACCTAGCTAACTGATTTTTATGGTAAAATCGGGAGCCCTATAGGACATGGCTGGGTTATTAAGTAGAAGATTGGACTAGAGGAGGTGATAAGTCCAGTGAAGGAAAGAGCACAGGATGAAACACAGTAAAGTTTTAGCCTGAAAGCAATACAACCCTTAGACGCAAGCAAAGAGGTCTTGTGCTCTGGGCAGATGAGAAGCTTCATCTCAGAATGCCCCTTCCTGATCGGAACTTGCTTTTTATACAACCTTATCCTCCAAACTGGAGAAACAGACCAAGACAGGATTCCAGCCCAACCTATATACTCCTGAAAGAACACATTTCAAGTTCTGACACCTATTCCCTATTCAAAGCCTGTTTTGAGTCGGTATCTTCTCTAGAACCATTATTTTTTGAAATTAAAACATGATGCTGGTGTCTGTCTCTACATCTGTAGACAAAGCTTGTCATGTCAGTTTGGGTGTTCACATTCATTAATCCTAGATACCTTGTAAGAGAGGGCTGAATGGAGGAAGAGAATTAGGGAAGGTCATGGGCTAAGGAGCAGTCTGGTGACATGTTCTCCCTGCAGCAGTTTTTCCCAAGGAGTCAAAAAAAAAAAAAGTTAAACTTGAACCTGGACCTCCAGGTAGATACAAACGTATTTTCAACTTAAGAAAACTGGAGATAGCTAAGTTGATCAATTTGAGCATTATTTGATTCACAATTTTGGCACACAGCACATGAACTTCCATGTGTCTTCTTGCTAGGCAAACTCAGAATGTTTGATTTCATATCAGATTCAGTCAACTGCTATTTAAAAGCACTTAAGTAATAAAATAAAATTGGCAATAGGATACACATAGACATGCAGTTTTCCTTTAAAGATTAGGGATACAGACTGAGCTTGGGAAAATTCTGTTTTCCCTTGGCTAAACTACATTTCAACCTTACGAGCCAAAACAAAATTCACCTCAGCTCAGGTCCATACACAAATTACTTAAGCAAAACAAAACACATACTTTCTAATCACGTGGTAATAAAATGAAGTAGAACAGTCACTCTCACTATGTTGAGAGACAAAAAAAAAAACCCCACTATAAATAGTTAAATTAATCATAACATCGCAACACCATGAAATCAGGAATTCAAAATATAAATGCTAGAGGGTTGAAGAAGAGATGAAGTTTCTTCTGCATGCTACACAGGGGCTCAATGGTGTGTCTACCTGCCTATTTCTGTGCACTTACAATGATAGCAAAGGTACCTGCTTCCATATAGATGGCTAAACTACAGCAAATATATGTGTGTGTGTACCCATATATGTGTATGTGTGTGTGTCCAGCCGTTTATGTTTATATGTGTTCATTCATTTATGTGTGTATGTATGTCTATCTATCTATCTATCTATCTATAATTACAATATATGTCATATATATTTTTGGAATAATAAGCAAAGTAGTAACACTTGGCACTCATTTATGCCTGGTGCATTTTCTCAAAAATAGCCTCAAAATGTCAGGAAACAGAAACTTGACACTGTCTGTGTGTTTGAAATATACTCAATCTAATTTCTCTTGCCCTGTCTACTGTCACGATCTCTTTTCTCATTTGTGATGAGTGAAGAAACATATTTGTTAAAATGCAACTAGACAACAGGCCTGGACCTGACTCCAATTGAGGACAGGTGACAATTGGGAGCAGCTGTCACAACTCAGCTCTTTCTCTACAGAGAAAGACAATACTCACAACTGCAGTGTGGTCCTTGGTACTACATGTGGCAAACTACTGGGCATCTTCTGTGAAAACCCGAGTTATGCACGGTCCACTGAACTAGGATGGATGAGCAAGGCGAACAATTCAGAGCTTATAGTAATCATGGGGGACCCTTCAAGGAGGAAACGCTTGACACAAAGCAGCAAGTACCGGGATGTTATTTAATGTGCCAGACCATGCTTAATATCTCTCATATAATTAGAGGAAGGGATCTGTCAAAACAATAAATTGTCAAGTTATAAGGTATTTTAGGGGTTGTCTGATTTAATGCCTTTATTTTATTAATGAAAACAAATTGATGACTAGGAATGAGTGAGTGTTCAAGAGGACACAGTGTGTGATAAACAGGACTTGAAGGAACTTTGCACTTTGCCTGTCCCTGAAACCATCACTCAGAACGTGCCGCCTGCTTCCAGTGGCTTCTCTAGGGCTCCAAGTGAGTCCATGGAGTTGTGGACTTGTGAAACAAACTGACACTAGCAAAGTGGGGTCCAAACTGACTCCTCTCCCCCAAGGTTAACCACGTGTGCTCACCAAAAGAAATGTTTCCTTTCCCCTGTGAATTCTGAGTATATTTAAAATAATATTTTTTTAATGTAGAAGACTTTAAAAGGAAAAACAAATGGAGGCATTACGACAGAAGAGAGAATGCCACAATAAATAAATAATATACAAAACCATTGTGAGAAGGAAAATGACTATGCAAATTACATGCTTATTTATGCTGGTGTCCCAAGGAAAATTTTATGTATCCAAGTGTCTTCCATGGCACATATCTAATGGATATTTTTAAAGCAATTCAGAGCCTTCCTGAATTCTCTACTTATTGGTGCATATGTTCAATTTACCTCTTTTCTGGGCCAAAAGGGATATTAGGAATAGTATCAACCCAACTGCCCCGATCGCTCATCCCAGCAGGGGTCCACTAAAACAAAAGACAGCTGAAGGTCTTCTCAGAATCACATTCTAGATCAGCAAACTTATTTCAGTCTTAATTCCTTAGATTTATTCTTCCTGGATTTTGAGAAGAGAGACCTGACAATGCATGTCCCAATCCCTCAGATCAAATAAGGGCTAAGAAGGAGACAGAGAAGGACTTTCAGAAAATCATCCTGTTGCACACCCTCACAGTGGAGATTATTTTTCTCCTAAAACCCCGACCGATCTTAATTTGTTCCAGTAGCTTGAGACCCAGGCACATTCTTATCACCTTGAAAACCATACTGGGCTGACAGTCAACATAACCAAAAGGCAGAACCAGATAGTGACAAACTATCCTTCTGAGTTGATTCAATTCTCCAAAGCCTCCATCAGAAAAAAAAAAAAAAGGCAACAGTGCCCCAAATTCATTTCCTATCCATGATGTTTACAGTGAGAAGGGAGTTGAAAAGACAATGCAGTCACCTTGTATGTATTCAGGCTAAACAGGTGGAGAAAATGAATGCAGTGGATTATACAACACTGCACACAGCAGCTTAGCCTACAGCTAAGGCTTGGCAAGAGAAGAGTCACTAACACGGCTAATGGGCTGTTGAGATCCATGTAAATGATATCACGCCAAAGTTTACTATCTGTTGTGTAAGTCTTAAAATAAAAATGTTACTGCCACTGTGTGAAAAGCAGAGCTCAATTCCGTACGACAGCGAATCATTTAGCCATTATTTGTAGGTGTCCAATTGATTAAACACTAGATGGAATCTAGGTATGTATAGCTGGGAGTTTTAAATCAGTTTATGTAAGATACGTGAGGTACTGATCTTTCAAAGAGCTTGCTAATCGAAGTCCTGAAATATACACAGCATTATCAAGCATTTATTCAATTCCATTCTCTACAATTCAAAAATAGAAAGCATCCAACTAGTGATTCATAGAATAATAACTCTTGGAGAAATTGCAAAGTAATTTAAAATACACAGTGTAATATTTTCTTACTGTGAAGCACAAGACATGTGTCTTTATGGCTTGGTGTCTTATCATCCCAACTATGTCTGTAGATCAAGATATAAACACACACACATGCACACTCACGGGTACACACACTCACACAATGTGTGTGTATAGACAGGTTGATGATAGACAGACATACAGACAGTCCAGTCATCAGTCCCTGGGAATTGCTGAACATTATTTTTTGGTGTGTGGTTTAGTTTTGACGCATGGGTTCATGAGAGCCTCTCACTCACAATGTAGCCAAAGATAGAAAGGCCTTCTGCTCTTTCTACCTCCATCTCCACAATGCTGTGGTAACAAGACAATGCATATCAAGCACGGCCCATTGCAGGTTTTTTACTGATAGGAATGAAAACAGCTCATTTTTTACTGCTAAAAGATTGCACCAAAATTTTTCAAAACACATTTGAACATCTTTCACAGAGGTTCCCTAGATTGGCTTAGTCTATTCGTCAATATAATTCATGGAGTAGAATTTACATCATATTGGGAAAAAAAATAAAATAGAAGGACACAAACCGCTCCTAGCAGAAACCACTAAGGAAAGTGTTATGGTGTTGAGGAGGAGCCACTGAAATGATAAACATGTTGGGTCTGAGTGAAAAGGGACTCAGAGCCTTTTTGGAAGCAGACACAGTTTTCTGCATGTGTCCCATGTTTCCAAATGCTTTCTTAGCTGTTACATGCCTTCTCTCAGCAGCCATGAGACCATGTTGATGTGTTTACACCAATGTGGTGACATAGAGACACCAGCAGAAGGCAGAGGTGCAGAAAATTTGGACAGATTACCCGAGACATTAGGAAGTAGCAAGCCCCTCAGTACTGGGATTGATACTCAGTTCACTGCCTTTGCTATTCTAGCCCAGCCTCAGCGTGCCTCAGATTCTCAGGACAGGTGCAGAATCCCACTGTGGGAGGTACTACAGCTGAGGGAAGTTCAACCTGTCAAAGGGTGATATCGGTGATGGTAGCAGGGGAAGGACCACCCAGGCAGGAGGAATCCAAACAGGAAGATGAAGTTTCCTCTAAATTCTCTGGTGGAAAAAAAAAAGTCAGACACTTGAAAAAGCTTATTAAAATGCAGCCCCCCCTCTGGAGTGGCTAAAACCAGTGGCCCTGAGCTGAACACCTGCTGTGCTCCAGACAGCTAGTGGAGCCAGCCCTCCTCATAATGAACCTCGGAGATGAAACTGTGCACATCATGCCATCCTTTGTCCTTCAAATTGGCCTCATACAGCCTTGCAGTGCTTCAGTCTGCACTGATGCAAAGATAACCCTGGCTGCCCATCCTGGCTTGGCCCACCCAGAACTAATGAGGCACAAAAACACATGGGCTGTTGCGGCCCTCCCTACTAGACAAAGGGCTGGCCTGGGGCCTCAGCCTGGTCTGCAGTCTCATTTCGTCCAGCTTCACAAACAGCAGAGGCCATGTGAGGCTTCCTCCCAGTGCCCACAATGGGAAGCAATGGCTTCCCTAGTTGTGAATTCACAGATCATTCTGCTTCTCAGCCACCGCTTCTCGAGCCTTGAGAAAGGCAAATGATGCAAGGGGTCCAAGGCAGGGGAAACACAGCTGCAGGGACAGAACAGTTGACAAATTTACAAGAATTCTGCCTGCTGCTGGAGGGAGAAGAGACGGCACGAACGGAACAGGATTTCACATCTACTCAGCTCTGAAAGGTGCCCTGGGCTCAAACAGGCAAATCAGCAGGAGCACAAGTATGATCAGGCTTTGGGCAATTCTGTTCTCTTTCCACGCAACATGTTAAAGAATCAACATAAGAACCAGAACACCTCACTCTAAAGGCCTTTGAGGGGCTGTGAGTCAGTACAATACCCAAATTGTCAGTTTGGCTCTATATGGATCATATTTGCAAAATGAAAAGAAAGTAAAACTCTTTGCTAGACTGATGTTTACTAGATATCACCTAACTGGAAATACCACTCAAATCTGAGAGGAAATAGATTCTCATGTCAGTCTAAAGACAAAAGACTCATGGGGCTGCACTTCCTGTTGAACCTGAAAGTTGTGTCTGATTATGTCCCCTTATAACATATTTTAAGGCCAAACAAATCATGAAGACAGACCCAACTGCAGAGCCATTCCCCCTTCCAAAAGAAAAACATTGGAATCCTTTGCTTGCCACATCCCATCATGCACGGGTATTTTCAGAGCAGAGGGTACAAGCAGGCAGTATTTGTGTCACCGTGTGCAAGCCACACTACAAAGGAAAGCACATAGGGAACCTGGCCTCCTCAGGCCATTTCCAACCCCTATCCTCAGACTGTTCTCCAGGAAGAGGCAGTCGAGAAATAAATGGACTTTTGCACACTGCCTGGGTCACTCACCAGCCTGCAGAGGCTTCTTGAAAGTGATGAGAAGGAAAACAGTAAATCAAGTTGTCACTTAGAAAATAAACAGCCAGCATCCTGGTGAGGAGAGCTTCCCCAGTCTATGAAAGAATGGCCTGGAAAACCACGCTTCAGTGAAATCACTAGAAAGCTAATGGCATCCTGGAGCCCGCGCTGCTCTCAACTGCATTATAATACATTGAAATTTTTGTTCATCTCTGTAAGGAATAAAGGGTCGCAGGTGTGCCCTGTGCTGGTGATGTACCAAATGTACATAAGTCCCAGGAGAGAGAAAAATGTAGGTGCTTTTTACACAAGAAGAAAATCCCTAAAGCTAAATTGTTTAGAATGTCTGTCGAGCGCCAGCGACTTACACGCTCACACTAATGGGCTATCTCACAGAGTTGCACTATTAATTGGATGTGTGGGTTGTACACCTTGTATTGGAGGCAGTGGATCTGACCATGAGCTTCACTGTTTGCTGAAATCTACAGGAATTTAGCTTTACCTTAGGTCTTCTCGTTGTCTATTTGTTAACCTTTCTGTTGAACTTAGCCAGTGTATACCATTTGTACAGTTGATATGAGGTGAGTGTTACAGTTGGGGTTTGATATAACCCCCCCCCCCCCGTCGCATGTTTTGAATGTTTAGTCTCAGGGTGATAGTGCCGTTTCGGAAGTGTGGGTAGGGACCCTGGGACCCTTAGGAGATGGCAGCCTAGCTGGCTCAAGTAGGCTGCTGGCAGGAGGTCTTTGAAAGGTGTACGAGCTTCCTGGTTTGTGTCACGCTCGCTGCTTCCTGGTCTGCCAAGAGGTGAGCGGCCTTGGTCACACATTCAAGCTGCCATGAATTGTGCTATCCTACCATGCCTTTTCCACCGTGAAAGACAGAGATCCTTACGAACAGGAGATAAAATAAGTATTTTATTCCTTAAATCATTTGTGTCAAGTATTTTGGGTAAAACCACACAAAAATAACTAATATAGCATGAAGACCACCAAGCCCTTGGTTCAGGTCCCAGTCTTAGAAATATTATCTCTCACAGGTGTCGAGAATGTAAGCACAAACACGTAATTACAATTCAATATGATGAGCGTGTCATAGCTGATACAGGCACATGCGAGAAGGTATCACAGATCATGGGTCCTTGTTGGAGATTACATTTTAGCTGTTTTGAGTTCACTTTTAAAGGGATAAATGGAATGGTAGTCATTAGAAACGCCATGTTTGTGAGTGTGGTCCTTAAGAAAGCATAGGTGCTCAGGGGCTGATGAAAAGTTCAGTGGCTGCTTCAGGGGACATCTGTGCATGGTTTATGATATGGTACAGGGCCACAATCTCCTAGCCCTGGCGATGTGAAGCTAGCAGAGAAAAATCTTTCTCTCCTTAGCTACTGCTCAGTAGCTCCATTCTATTTATCTGAGATTCACACAGAGGACAGATAACCACTGAGGTGAGAGGGCTTGAGAAGACATTGCCAAGAAAGAAAGGATCTTGTTAAAAAAAAAAAAAAAACAGTTGTGAAGCCAATTGTGTTACATATGACTGACCGTCTGCCACTAATAGTTTATGGAACATTCTGCATATTTTGTTTTCCTTTAGCCACCAGAATGCATGTGAGTAAAAACCAATTATATATTTTCTTTTTATAAATTTACTTATTTTTTAATTTAGTGTACATCCTGGTTGTAGCCCCATCATTCCTCCCCTTCCTGTCCCTTCCTCCCTCTATTCTTCAGAAAATGCAAGTTCCCTTTCCCATCCACCCCAGCTCATCAAGTTCCATCAGAACTGAGCATGTCCTCTTCCCCTCTGGCCTGTAAGGGGGACAGTGATGAAAATAACTGGAAAGTGAGTCCTTGTCCATTACAGTCCCCACTCCCCTTACTGAGGACCTACATGAAGCCTAAGCTGTCCATCTGCTACATCTTTGTAGGGGTCTAGGTCCAATTCATGCCTGGTCCTTGGTTGATACTTCAATCTCCACAAGCCTCTCTGAGCCCTGGTTAGTTGGCTCTGTTAGTCTTTCTTATGGAGCTCCTGTCACTTCCAAGTCTTTTTCTCTTTCCTTCTACTTTTCCACAAGATGCATTTCCCAGTATTTGGCTAAGTCTCAATATCTATTTTGAGGTGCTACTGGGTAGCTCCTCTCCCAAAGAAAACTGTCAGGATCCTGCCTTCAAGCCTAGCAGAGTATTGCTCATAGTGTCAGTGGTTAGCACTCTCTGATAGGATGGGTCTTTGATTGGGCCAGGCATTGGTTGGGTATTTTCTTAATCTCTGCTCTATCTACTCTATCTTTATCCTTGCACATCTTGTAGGTAGGGTAAACAAACTAACTAAATAACTAAATAACTAACTAAAGTTAGACACTTTGCTTAGCTTTATTTTATTTTTTCTTTATCTTTGAAGTCTAGATACTTCAGTCAAGGGCCACAAATGAAGTTGTGTACTGTAGCCACCCTTTTCAGTGCTTATGCTGTCAGTATGCTATAATCATGGTGCGATGCCCTTCCTCACTGTTGATGTCCTCACGGGCCTACAAAATCCAAACACAATCATGTATTCATTTACATTGGTTCTCTTCAAACAACTTATAGTAAGTCCTATATTAGTCTTTCTTCTTTGCTTAGATGCATGCTTTATGACTGTTGCTAATTCCTGAAAGTTTTCCTAGAAGAATGAAATGAATTCTGCTCTGATGTCAAATCCTACCTTCCTAAGGTTCAGGATTCACGTATTTTAAGAGTTAAATGCCAAGCCTGAAACTCAAGTCTTGCTATAGATAAATCATCTGTGATGAAGAATCTGACCTTTAACTCTCTTAGGGATGGCATGAGAGCACTTAGCTTCATCTCTTGCCACTCTCTAAATGAGCATGCATGCACACACACAAGAATTTACATAAATGTGTACAAGTGTCTGTATATTTATGTGTGCATTTATATATGCACAAGAATTTGTATGTATCATGAATAAATAACAGAATCACCATGCCCATTTTAAAAATGTCAGTCAATATTAAAGAGATGAAAACATAGCTGACTAAAATTTATCAATAGAGATAACAATGATTTACATATTCTAGGACGTTGTACACTTTCCTGTATACAGAAGAAAGCATATTACTTTTTAATTTCTAATTTTAACAGCATTCTATTATATGCAAATTTCTCTATTGTTAAAAGTCTTCAGCCTTTAATTATTTTAAATTACATGTATTTCTTCCTGTTACTTCCAGGTCTGTTTCTCTTTCCTCCCACTATACCCCAAGATTCCTTATGCATGGATCAATGTATGGCTGTGAGTCTCAGCATCTGTTTTGAGGTGTTGCCGGGTAGAGTCCCTCAGAGGACAACTTGGTCAGGACTCCTATCTGCAAGTTTTACAGAGTATCATTCATAGTGTCAAAGACCTCCCATAGGATAAGACTGGTTGGAGCAAGCATTGGTTGGGGATGCCCTCAGTCTCTGCTCTATCTTTATTCCTGCACATCTTGTATGAAGTTTTTGTGGGCTGTTTGGAGTTCTCCTTCCTCTGCTAGGAGGCTAGTCTAGTTAGAAGGAGTCCTCCTGGGAATATACCCAAAAGACACTGCACTGTACAACCAGAACACTTGCTCAACTATGTTCATAGTAGCTTTATTGGTAATAGCCGGAATCTGGAAAAAAATGCAGGTGTCCCTCAACCAAAGAACGGATAAAGAAACCGTGACACATTTACACAATGGAATACTACTCAGCTTTTATAAACAAAGAAATCATGGAATTTGCAGGCAAATGGATGGAACTAGAAAAGACTTTCCTGAGTGAGGTAACCCAGACCTAGAAATACACACATGGTATGGAATTACTTATAAGTGGATTTTAGTCATATAGTACAGCATAAGCATACTACGAGGCACAGACCTAAAGAAGATAAAAAAACAAGGAGGATCCAAGGAAGAATGCATAAATCACACTTAGAAGGGGAGATAGAATAGACAGAGGTAATAGCTGAAGAGAAGGAACAAGGCAGGAGAGGGCACACAGAGAGTTAAGAGGGTGGAGATCAGACCTGGCGAGAGGGAGGGAGAGAAGTCAGAAGGCCTTTAGAGAAAAGAGAAATGGAGTGTAGTGGTATCTCTGTGACACACTGGAGACCTAAGTCGTGCTAGGCTCCTGGGAGGATATGAGGGGGGATTCAAGCAGTGAATCCTAGGATCAGAGACCATAGAGACTGAAGAGGACACCTTCTAATTCTATATTTTTCACTACCCACTTCTTTTTTTTAATTATGGGTCAAGCAATAAACACAAGGAAGAACTCTTCTCTATCCCCATTTTTCCTTGAGAAAATTTCCTCTCACGTCACCAGAGCAAAGAGTTTAAAAGTAACGCTTTAATCTTGTCTCCTCTGCACAGTCTTCTCTTCAATGAAAAGGAAAGTGATTGGTCTCCTTGGTAATACAGAAGTTTGACCCGCTGAACCCTGCATTTCTCAGTTAGATGCTCACTGCACTCATAGTGGACAGGGGGACAGTTCTCTCTATTTCAAATCTCCCCTTCCTTCAGGTTGGACTTTTGAGTCCCTTCTAGTTCCTCAGTGTACTTCCTGGTTTTCTGTGTCAACTTGGCACAAGCTACAGTCATCAGAGAAGAAGGAGTCTCAGTTGAGGAAGTGCCTCCATGAAATCCATCTGTAAGACATTTTTCTCAGTTATTGACCAATGGGAGATGGCCCAAACACTGTGGTGTCATTCCTGGGCAGGTGGTCCTCAGTTCAATAAAGTAGCAGGTTGAGCAAGCCAGAGGAAGCAAGACAATAAGCAGCACTCTTCCCTGGCCTCTGCATCAGCTCCTGCCTGCAGGTTCCTGCCCTGTTTATGTTCCTGTCCTGACTCCCTTAGTGATGAACAGCAATATGGAAGTGTGAGCTGAACAACCCTTTCTTTTCCCAGTTGATTTTTGGACATGATGTTTCATTAAAGCAATAGAAACCTGACTAAGACAACTCATATTAGAAGCCCTTCAGAGTTGACCTGTTCAAGGAGGCCTGCAGTTCTCCAGCCATTCTGCTGACTGCTGAGTGAATACTTCTAATTCACAGGAAACTCCTTCCAATTCATAAGGGAGGCAAACCTTACTACATGCCCAAGGAAATGCCTTGAGCAGAAAATGCAGTTCCAAACTGATGTTTGGAGCCTAGGCCTGACCCAGGATACTTGTTACACAGTTGGCTCAGAAATCAGAGTAGTCATGGCACTAAATCCCTGACAATATCATTCAAGCCCACCAAACAGAGAAGGAGGCACTAAAATAAGAGCATCAGGAGAGATAAATGTACACTAACTTGCTCTTTGGTTTGCTCCCAGGACCCAACATGCTAGAACCAAGAAAAAATTGCAAGTATAGCATTAGCTTAAAGGCTAGCTCTGTGTGGCAGTAGCTCTTTGAAAAGTTTGTGTCATACTTGCTGCTTCCTGGTCCGGCAAAAGGTAAGCAGTTTTGGTCACACATTGCAGCTGCCATGAATTGTGACACCCTGCCATGCCTTTCCCACCATGAGACCGTTACAAACAGGAGATAAAAATAAGTATTTTGTCCCAAAAATCATCAGTGAAGATGTCTAAAGATTTTTTTAAGTTACATTAAATATATAGGTGATTTCAATGGTGAGGCATTTAAACCCAGGTGGCCCTTCTAGAAACAACTTTTAAATCGAGTTTTGAGTATTTTACTTAAACATTTACATAAATTTACATGGCCATGGGTCTGTGCATCCTCTCACCTTCGAGAGAGATCAGTTAGAATATGATGCATGTTGAGAGTTCTGTTCTACCCGCTTTTTAATCTCACAAGTTTAGAGGATTGTACTGTCTGACAAAGCAAGCCGTTGTGAATTATTCCTTGGCCTTCATGACAGAGCTAGGAAGAAGTTGAAAAAAGTTAGGTCTACTAAGATGGCTCGCTTGATACAAGGCTAGCCCTACAAGCATAAGCACCAAGTTCTATTTTTCAGAGTCCACATAAAAAAGTCAGGGCTTCCTTTATCCTAGCACTGGGGAGTCAGAGCCAGGAAGATCCCACGTTAGCTGGCCACAGCACAGCCAAATTGGCAACCTCCAGGTTCAGTGGCACATCCTGTCTCAAAACCAAATGGATTATGGTTGAGAAAGACTCAGTGTCAACCTCTGACCTCCATATACACATACCCACGCAAACACATGCATCAATATGCATAGGAAAGAGAGAGGAAAGAGGACAGAGTAGAACAATAGCCCAGACATGGGCCTAGTTAGTACCAAAATCAGATGCATGTTCAGGAAGAATTACAATTCTTGAAAGGTTCACAGAAATTTTTTTTTAAATGTGCAGATACTTGGAAACCAAAAAAGTATCCATTTTAACCTACATGGTAAAAAATACTTGTTACATCAAATTTCTCTTCAGTCTGTGATGAAAACAAGTAAAGAACTGTCCATGACAAACTGCCACAGTGTAGAGGAAACCTTAGACGATGCTTCGATACCTCCCTTCTCATTAAGTCTATAATTAAACTATCCCATTAGCAAATGATGAATGAAATGGTCTGAAGAAAAATGACCCCCATAACCCCCTAAAGAGTGGTGTTATTAGGAGGTGTGGCTTTGTAGGAGTAGTGTGTCACTAGGGAAAGGCTTTGAGGTTTCAGAAGCTCAAGCCAGGCCTAGTGGCTCACTGCCTCTCCTTGCTGCCTGCAGATCCAGATGTAGAACTCTCAGCTCCTTCTCCAGCACCATGTCTGCCTCTGCACTGTCAAGCTTCCCAACATGACAATAATGGACCAAACCTTCAAACTGTAAGCCAGCCCCAATAGAATGTTTTCCATACAAGAGTTGCTATGGTCATAGTGTCTCTTCACAGCAATAGAAAATCTAACTAAGACAAGTATCCAGAAAAAAAAAGACAAAACAAACAAAAAAATGATGTATTGTGAAAAGTTAACACATTTTAGAAGTTAAGAAAGTCACATCATGGAAGAAGAAAATAGTATAGAATTATTGAGTGACCATTGAGAAAGCACAAATCACTAAGTATATACACAGTTGGCTCAGTATTTCCTTCATGAAGCCCAGAACATATAGAGTGCACTGAATATAAACTATAAAAGGGTATAAACAATACAGCTATCTACAGTAGTTAATAACCATTATATTATTTCTAGTAACAAGAACAGCAAACATGTAGGGATATGCTCATTAACATTATGTAGTGAATACTTCTGAGCCTTCCTTGTGAAATAAGGTTATCCCATACAGCCCAGGCTGGCCCTCAACCTCTTGCCTTATCCTCATGAATGTTAGGATTGCCCTCCTATTGTGTCCCCCCCCAAAAAAAACAGTCTTTATGAAAACCTATAAAGCAAACAAGTTAAGACATTAAAATTCCTTCGTTCCAAAGGTTGAATCTTAATAGCAGTAATAACTTTTACTATAATTATATGCCTTTTAGTGACTGGAATATCCCATATATTTAAAAGTTAAAATCTCTGCAGACAATTTTAATAAAGCACCCAATTACACCTCTCCCCAAATCTTGGAAGATTATCTGGTTATTTTACACATGGATGCAAAAATATCAGCCATACACTGTGAGTATAATTGTCCACAATCTGCTATGTAGGCCTAAGAGACTAAAGTCAGACTGAACTAAACAGAAATGCAGTTGAACTGATCAATGACCCCAAAGTCACCATTTCCCACTTGTGTCCTTCTCAATGTGTACAGCACAGAGCTCAGAATGACCTCCTTAAAGGCAGAGACAATGTTGATGGATTGAAGTCTTGGGATAGCCTAAGACACATGGACTTGCTATGGTCGAATAGTTCCATCCACAGCAAACACCTGGAACCAGGTAAGCTGGCATCTAAGATGTGTCACACGGGTATCTGACACAAACCTCACAACCATTTTACTTTCTCCACAGCAGAATAAAATCATGGTAGTCCTTTAAGAACGGCCCCACTGAGAAAGCTGAATCGGTAGCTACTCCCAGCCTTTCCTGCAGAGGAGAGAGGGCAGCCTGCATCCCAAGCCTTCTTTTGTTCTCGCTGTGGGCTCTAGCCTGCAAGTCTAGACACAGTGGTTTGTTAAAAGGCCCTTGAGTCGATGCCTGGACAAGATCAATACGGCTTTTTATGACACAATGAAAACTTTCTATTTTGTTAAATGTGGCTAATCTACCATTTCTGTGGTACTCCTAAAGCTTTCAGTGCCGAGCTTGGGCCCAGGTGATTAAAGCCCTGTTCGGAGACACAAACTGGGGGAACTTTGCCAAAGGAAAGGCACAAATCCTGGATGCCTTCTCCAGGCTTTCTTTTTAGAACTAGCTACGCATCGCCTTGGTCTCAAGAAAAGAGACACAGCAGTGAGAGGTTGCTGGCAACGCTGGTAAAAATTCAAACTGTCCCACTCCCAGGCCTCCAAGTAGGGAGAAATAATGGTGGACAGTAATTAAGGAAAGGCTCCAAATAAAAAAAAAAACGGTGAAGACTGAGGGTCAATTCTTTAGAAAGGATTTTAAAATCACTTATCCGACTCAGGAAGTCTAAATAAAAGGCAAACAATCTTTACTGGTTCCAAATTCAATTATGGTACCAATATTGTATACAAAACTAGAATAAAATATTTATTTTATTTTCAATGCTTTTTTTTTTGTCTAAGACAGTTGTAGTCCTTCATAGAAGCACATTTTCCCCACAGTATAAAAAGGAAAAGGGAAAATATATTTTGAACTTTTATTGCTTTTACATATAGAAAAGGTCCTAGTAAGATAAGCATTATATTTATAATGTTTGGTGGAAATTAGCCAAGACCTCTTTTAGTGCATTAAAGGGTATAAGACTTCAAATGCTACCTACTAGAACCAACATGTTATTAATAGAAATAGCATATCCATGCACTTATATGTTAGTTAAAGGTGAAATCTTCTCCTGTGGGATGCTTGATATGATTCTAAATTAGCCCTCAACATTCTTCGGCAATAAAATACTTTCTTGGCCTTATTTTACAAGTAAATAAACTTCAGTTCAGAGGGATTAAATTCTCTTACTGAGCTGACAGGAAGCAGATTGTAGTACAGATCAAGGTCAACCTTCAAAGAGGACATTCTCTCTGTTGGGCTATGGTGCTTCCCTGGTTAGGGCTGGGTATTGTGTGCAAAACTCTTATCAATAACGCTCTTATAAAAAAAATGACCTCTGTGTGTGCGTGTATGTATGTGTTTGAGTGCATGTGCATGCATGTTTGAGTATGTGTGCAGATGTATCTATGTGTGTATGTGCATGTGTCACCAGAAGACAACATGGGCTGTCATTTCTCCACACTGTCCACCTTGATTCTTGAGATAAGATCTCTCACTTGCATAGACTTCACTAAGTGCGCTAAGTTGGTTGGCCAGTGAGCTCCTGTGCTGGAAATGCAATTGCCACAATACCGTGGCTGCCCTTTTTACTTTCAGGGATTTAACTCGGGTCCTCACGCTTGCAGGGCATGAACTTTACTAACTGAGGCATCCGCTCAGCCACTATTTTTCAAACACACATTTGTGTAGTGTGCTATGTATCCCAAACAAATTTGGTGTCCATTACCTAATTTTGTGAAGTCTGAACATCCTTTACAAACCTGTCTGCCCAACACACTGATTTTCCAGCACTTAGATGTATTGGCCATATATATTTGGACGTGAACAAAGACATAGGTGACAGGTAAAATCATGGCCATTCTTTACATTTTTACAATTTCAAATATGTAAGTGCTGAGGGAAATCTCATTAAAGTATCAACAAAGAAGTCTACTCTTTAGGCACCGAACCTAAAATAGCAAATCTCCTTCTAAGTCAGAAGGATTCAGAGACCACTTGCAGATGTGGCCTCATTTGCCGACAACCCCTATAACGCGCGACAGTTTGACTTTGAGCTAGAGGGCTCTGTTAGACATGCACAGTGCTTGGGCCAATGTAGCTGTTGAGGCAAAGTAAGCATCTGGTTTGTGACTTAAAAGCAGGGTAAGACTCTAAAATGGAGGCTCGAATTTTATCTTCTATCCCATACACTAAGTGTGAAAGGGATAATATTTTCTATTACAGTTATAAACCTCAAATCCTAACCTTCTCCAGAAATACTTCTAACATTTTTGTTTCTTTGTTTTGAGGCACAATTTCTCTATGGCTGGCCTCAAACTTACATCACTCCCCCACGTCTGTCTCCTGACTGATGGAATTCTAGGTGTTTCCATCTGACATTAAGAATGCAGTCAGTGACTTGAGTAGCTCATCTCTGGCATGAAGATTTTACACAGGCCACCACAGGTTAGAGGCATTGTGTTGTACCTATCCCCAGTTGGCTAAGGTTTTAGACTACCGTTTGCAGATAAATGATGCAGAACAAGGAAACGCAAGGAAAGTTGATTAAGATACATCAAGTCTAAGTCTTAAGAAAATGGGGACTGGTAGCTCCTTATACCAAGGTCTGTCCAAATCCCTAAAACAATTAGCAATGATGCCTCTACATGCAAGCTTAAGTCTATGAGGAAGTTGAGGAATCGTTCCCCTACTTCAAGACTTAGAATCTTCACCTTACTCTCTCTAAACATCAAATGTGGAACACACTAACTAAAATAACTACCATTATGATAATGTACAATAAAAATAAAACTTATAAAAAACTGTAGTCCACAGAATTAAACTGATGATTAGCAATTTGTTAGTGATGTCTCAAGTAAAATTTCATCATGCCATAATACACTTTGGAAAGTGAGCAGGCACTGGAGAGATGCCTCAGTGGTTAAGAGCACTGGCAGCTCTTCCGGAGGGCACCAGGGGTTCCAGAGGGCACCAGGGGTTCCAGGGGGCACTGCTCAAAACCCTGGGTCACTACAGTATCAGGGAATCTAAAGCTCTCACCTGCTGCAGGCACTGCAGGCACGTGGTGTGCAGACACACACGAAAGCAGACAACCTTCACACATAAAATAAAATAATATTTTTAAAAGAAAAAAGAGGATTCTATACCCTTTTCAACAAAGCTAAATTTATATAGAACCCAGTAGATAGCAGACAGTATGCTAGGCAAGAGAAATATAGCGATGAGTATAGTACTTAAGACCCATAAGAACTTCATTCTACTCCGTTCTACTTTGTAGTTGTTTTCTCTCTCTCTCTCTCTCTCTCTCTCTCTCTCTCTCTCTCTCTCTCTCTCTCTGTGTGTGT
Organism: Meriones unguiculatus; assembly: GCF_030254825.1. Lineage (NCBI taxonomy): Eukaryota > Metazoa > Chordata > Mammalia > Rodentia > Muridae > Meriones > Meriones unguiculatus. The sequence goes on along the minus strand of NC_083355.1, from coordinate 95,092,029 downwards.
GTGTGTGTGTGTGTGTGTGTGTGTGTGTATGTGTGTGTGTGTGTGTGTGTGTGTGTGTGTGTGTGTGTGTGTGTAGAACCAGATATATGTCATTATGTCATTCCTGAGAAGGTCATTCATCTTGATTGTTGAGAAAGGTTTCTTACTGGCCTGGAACTAACCAATTTAGCTAGACTGGTAGGCCAGAATCCCCATGGTCTTTACTTCCTCTGTACTGAGATTACAAGCAATAAATTCTATGTCCAGCTTTTTACATGTGTCCTGAAAGTGAAACTGAATTCTGGTCTTCATGTCTGCATAGTAAGCACTTAACCAGTTGAGTTATCTTCCAAACTAGTGTTTGGAATATTCTCTCTCTCTCTCTTTCCCAATTTATTTACTTCTGTTTTACATGTATAGGTATTTTGATTGCATGTATGTCTGTGTACATGCCTACAGGGCCCATGGAGGCCAGAAGAGGAAATTGAATCACCTGGATCATTATTAGACATCATGAAGGTGCTAGGAATCATTCCCAGGTCCTCTGAAAGAGCAGCCAGTGTTCTTAACCATGCAGCCATCTCTCTAGCCTCAGAGTTTAAAATTTTCTACCCTTCACAAAGCGACGAGGTTGTCAAATAAAATTTGTTGATGTCATATTTTAAGAAATAAAGTTCAAAGACATATTGAACCAGAAAACTTTTCTGCGTGTGCTGTCAAATGCTGGAAAAAAATCATCCCACTCCCATTGTTCTCCTTCCCCAGCCACTCCCTGCTACTTTCACATCCCATATGCATACATGATTTTATATATCCATATAAAATCCAGAAGGGGAAAGAGGATGGTTTGAATGTGATTAAAGTACATGATATACTTGATTTAAATGCCTTTCTCAAATCCATTACTATGTGTGATTATGTGCTCATAAAATTTATATTAGAAAACCATAGTGCTCCATTGAAGAACAATTCACCAAATGCTTTAAGCAGAGTTATCAATCATCACAATGTCTCTGGAACTTTGAAAATTCCCAGGACATGGGATGTTCACTGCTAAAATAGGGCCAGTCTATGTCACAGAGAAGATAATTGATAATTCTACCTCCACATGTCAGATGGATAAAAAATAATGTAAATGAAATTGGAACTCTCAATTACCTAGAACAGTAGTTCTCAGCCTTCCTAATGCTGTGATCCTTCAATGCAGTCCCTCATCCTGTAGCAACCCACAACCACACAATTACTTTTGTTGCTACTTCATAGCTGTAATTTTGCTACTGTAATTAACTGTGTTGTAAATGCCTGATATGGGACCCCTGTGGAAAAGATGTTTGATCTACACACACACAAAGAGGTTGTGACCCACAGGTTGAGAACCACTGAACCTAGAATCATTGGCCAAAAAAAAAAAAAGCTTCAATTTGTGAGAAGCTTTATAAAATTTTTTTTTTTTAGTTAGCTCTGTATTTCTATCCAGTTCCATTTTGGCATTCTGGAATTCTGAAGAACTAATAATCACATTGATTATATAAGAAATAAACTAAATGTTGTGGGATACTACATTTTAAAAATGTTGTCTTAAGAACAATCACTTGAGGGTTCGGGAAGGCTCTGTGTGATTTCATGTTACCTCCAAGTCATTGGGCTCATCATTAATTATCATCATCCATACACTGTCAGGAATCAACAGCATTTGTTTTCTAATTGTTTAAATTTGGGATCACAAGTGTCCTCTGTATGATAAGTAGCTAATTATGCTGTATGGAATGATTTATGCAAATAATTGTCCCCTTAGGGGTGACTCAGATAACTGCAAGAACAGGCAGAAACTACAAAGCAGTTGAGAGCTTCAAGCTCTGGGCACTCAGGTGTAGGGCTTCATCCCAGAGAGCTGCTCTTTCCTTTTTTCACCCGACCCCATGCTGGACCACACCTCAGCTCACCCAGAGCACACCTATTTCTTAGTCGTTTGAATCTTCTTAATGACATTTGGCAACTTTATAAAACAGTAAGCAGACCTTGTTCACCACAACTGGTTCTAGAAAGGAAGAAGTTTTCACAGAATAAAATGGAAGGGAAGGTGCTCAGACTTACTATGAAGTACGGCACGAAGGTCTCACAAACATTATGTTTTCATACCTACAATAACCTTAGAAAAATAGGCATTATTTTTGCAATTTAAGATGCAAGGAAATGCCCATAGTCCCTGAGATGGGTGTGATGGTGCTGATGTGGCTTATTATGTTTTACATCTGCCTATAATGCAGAGACTCTGTCAGTGTTATGCAAATCATCCCTCATATAACCTTCACAATATTTTTTAGGGATTATTATCTATGGTTTCCAAGGAGGAAAGATGACAAAGATTTGAGAGACTCAAGGTCATCCATTAGAATAACAAGCATGTAGAAATTCTGAGTGTTCCTTCTACTGCAACAAGTTTGGATTTCTGGACACTAGTTCAGGAGCCAAGCAGCCCAACCATGGAAAGCTAGAAACTCTAGGGCTTCTCATTTGGGTAGCAACCTTCTTCTGATGGCTTATTCAAGCTGAGCTGAAGGAACTCCTAATATAACCATATTTCATAGCCTACAGGTCCAGCATTGCTATGGAAACATCTGTATGTTCAACCATCATTGCCCTTAACACCAATGAGAGCCAACAAGCATAGCCGATTGTGTCATTTAAAAGCTTTAAGCTACTAGTTTGAACATTTTTTCATTCATCCACAAGCCTTTGAGACCACCTGCTATATGCTAGGTCCATAGAAGAGTCCTGTTAAGCTTTTAATATATGTTTCAGTATACTGTTTTAAATGGAGGTTGAGGCAGTGAACGTCCACAAAGTAGGTCATTGTGAAGTATGAAAGGGTTTTGAAAACACATAAATCATACAAATAGATGAAATTGTTACTATTATATTTCTTTTGTCCTAGTCCCACCCCACATGATATCCAGCATTCATTTTTAAACACAAGAGTATTCCACCGTGAAGTTTATGACAGACAGGCTATGTGGGTGAGTTCCTAGAACCCAAACCTGGGACTTAACTCAAGGAATTCGTGCAGAAAGGAATTAGGCAGTTTTCACAGCCATGTCCAAGGAACAACATGCTCTTTACTTTTTGCTTCACAGATGATATTGATAAGACAGAATTGAGATAGCAGCAGCAGCCCAGATTTCATACTTGTTTTTACAAGTTGAGCATAATTCCAGGAAACAGCCAAAAGCAAAAACCAAGCCCACTGACTTTTGCTTGACTAGTTAAAAAAATAAATGTGTGACAGACATACAACAAGGGATAATCTTGCAAGTTTGACATGCTAGACAGTGGATGCCTAATTCCAGTCAAGCCCCTTCCTCTTTTGCAGATGTCTCCTGCACACACCCATCTATGTTCAAGTCTCAGTGTCACATAGGCCGGCTCTGGGTAACAACATCTACCACTGGAATCCTCCAAGCAGTTCATACAATGCTCAGCACTCACAGCTAATCTGAGAACTCTATAACATTCCCATTCACTGACCTTCTGTTTTTATTTTCCCCGCAATCGTATAGATTCTATTACTCCAAGGGGGGGAAAAGCTGTTTGATGGCCACAGCCCTGCATCCTGAAGGCCTTATCAGTGGTGTAGAGTTTATCTGATGAAGGCTGACCTTTGCCACTGTGCTCCAGTCCAGGGAAAAACAAAAGCACCAGAACAATTAAAAACAATAAAAGAAAGGGAGAACAAAAAGGTAACACTAGCCTAATGAGGAACATCCTAATACAGGACTGGGAAGGCAAGAGGAAGGAAAGATGGAGAGGGAGGAAGAGAGAGAGAGAAAGAGAGAGAAGAGATCGAATTATCCAGTATCCAGGCCTTCTTTATTTCCCTGCCTGATGGCTGCAGAAGGCATGAAAATGCTGTAAATAAATCTGAGTGCCATGTGCTGGCAGGGATAAATAAAGAAAACAAAAAAAGAAGCCATGTCATGTAAAAGCCTGTGTTCTATAAAGTATCCTCTACTCTCTACGAGTCCAGGCTGCTGTTGGAAAGTAAGTTTGCTCTCCACCTTCTCCCTAAATGGAAGTTTATTCACACCAGCCTCCGACCTGTTGACCTCACCCTACCCCTATTCAGGCAGGAGTAGCCCCATGTCCTCAATGCTATCACTCCTTGGCTATCTGCAAATGTATCCTCTTCTTATTTGGAATGCATAGATTTAAAACTTAACATGCATCACTGTAAAGAGCTATATAAACATTCATTCATACCGAAGTCTGAGCATTGTCAATATTTTCAAAATAGTTAATTATAAACAAATACATATAGAGGATGTTTTTTTAGGTTTGAGATGTTTTCAGTTCTCCAGATGAGAACAGGAAGAGTCAAGAATGAAGGTTTTCTATAGTTGTATGGAAGGCACATTTTCTTTTCCCATCCCTGTCAAATATGATATAGGGTAAATGGACATAACTGGAGCTGCATGCATTCATTTTAGAGATTTGAAAAAGAACCATGCCTTATGGTTAGTCTTCACTCTTCCATGAGTTACATACAGAGAGGTAAAGCCGAGGTCTTCAGTGACAGACAGGTTCCTTCTCCCAGAATTCTAAGCGGTTTCCATGGTTGCTCTAATTGGCTTGCCCCCTTACAAGCTAGTCTCCCCTGGTCCTATGGCTGTAGTGTTTAACAAGAGTGACGACTTAATTCAGAGAGCTGGCTACCATGCTGAGCATCACCTTTTCACCTGGACCATCTCTTTGATCCAACACAACACTGATAAACAACTACCATTCTTCTACAGGCATAGGAGCATAGGAGTTGAAGTTTCGCAGCCAGCCCAGGGTAAGAGGAAGAATAAAAGCTCAAAAATAGATTTTGGTTGACCTTAAAGCTTTAATTCAGTCTTTTCATGTCTTGTTACTTACTGTCTCACCAGGTGACCTCCAGCCTCATACACACATGTGACTGATTACCTAGTGTCTGCTCTAAATCCTCACATCTAACTTTTCATCTTCTAGTGACTCAAGCTGGAGAGGTGCTAAGTTGTGAATGAACATTGAACATCATTTCTCATTCATGTCTGATTTCAGCTTCTGTGGGTGGAGCCCTCTTTGTTCACTTCCTTCCCAGATGCAAGAACCCCAACTAAGTCTAAGAGATTATCTCCCTCCTGAGAAAGATCAAAGGACATTGCCCCTTCCTTATCAGCATGGGATATTAGCATTTCTTCCATCTATCATACTTGAAACATGTGAGTGAAACAAAATGAAATGAAAACCCAGTATATTGCCTTACTCTCTTCTGCTGAAGCTCAGCATTTTGACAAGATGAACACTATTTGAGGGTGTAGTTCCCCTAGTTGTTTGACATACATTCTACCACCAATGGAACTTGAGCAACAGATGGCAAAATGGAACAAGTTGTTACTGTGCAGCACCCACTACTAGGTCCTGCCCCTGTCTGCATGATGGGCATATTATTATCCTCTTGCCAAGCCAGATCTCAGGAAAACTCTTTCCATCTTGTCTACCACAGACTTTCTTCTGCTGAAAGTGTTTAATAAGCATATGTGACAAATAGAATGTTTCCCTACTCAAAAGAATTTTCAATTTCAAAGAAAGAGGTATTAATCAATCCTTGCCACAAAATCATACTTTTCCCATGTCACACACTGGTTGCGTTTTGTGTGTGTGTGTGTATGTGTGTGTGTGAAGACCATAGATGAGATCCATTCAGATCAAACCTTGTAGCAACTATTTCTAATTACTCTGTAGAACAGTTTCTGTGCTTCCATTTGGGCCCTGTGCAGTATGTTCACTATTCAGCTATATAAACAAAACAAATTAATCTTCTAATCTTCAGGTGTCAGGTTTCAACTATAGCCCAGAATAAAATTCAACACTGGGCTAAAAGCCAAAGAAAAGGCACAGTCATCAAGCGTCCATAAAAGAAGACAGTTCAAGGTTCCAAATTACATCTTGCCTTAGAAATTTTGCGTGTGCACTTGTGTGTGTTTTAGTACATATCACTTCACCTCTTTAAGCCTCAGTTTATCTGAAACTTAGTAGGGAAATTAGTAACTTATAAGTCCTGAACTTGAAATGATTAGGAAACATAAAGAGAGCACTGAGCTCATTAGAAAGTGATTAGTAAATAGTAGCTCTCCCTATTAGCAGCCCATATCAAGTGACACTTGACATACTGAAAGAAAATAAGCTATATCAACTCCTTCACAAAATCTTAATAAAAAAAGCACAATTATTTAGACCAAACTCCTGTGTTGCCAAATGTATAGAAAGAGAACATGAAAATGTCAAGAAAAGCAAGAGCCAGAAGATTCCCTAACAAGCCTCACATGCATGGACTTGAAACAGAAGCATTTGCTAAATGAAGACTCCTTCTCTGTCCTTCCATTTCTGCACCCACTACCCTGCATCTCACAGAAGTGCCTTTTGGTACCACTTTAAGGTGCCATAGAAGAAGCAGCCTTCCATGCGAGCTGTGGGAAAAAAAAAATGTGGTCAATAATTGGAAAAGTGACTAGTTTTCCTGGAATTCTTTTGCAGAGATCAAGATTGCTTCATGGGATCAAAATGAAGAGAAAATAAAACCTTGAAGTACTCCTTGGCTTCAAATTAATGTCTTATGAAGTAATATCTTCGGGATATTCAGGCAAATAGTCTGAACTTTACACACTAAGAATTCATATCTAAGAATCATCACAAGAAAAATGTTGTTGAATAAGGTAAAAGAATTATAAAGTTTGGGGCTAGAAGGAGATGGCTCCACAGCTAAAAGCACTGTTCCTATGGAGGACATGGAGGATGTGGGTTTGATTGCCAGTACCCACATGGCAGCTCACAAATGTCTATAACTCCAGTTCCAGGGGTTCTGACACTTTTTCTGGCCCTTGGGACACTATGCATAGTGGACACATAGAATGTAAAGATATACATGCATGCAAAGCAATTACACACATAAAAATAATAAAGTAAAATAGTTATGCAGGTTGTTTCCAATACTTCTGCCGTGACCTCTTTTATAACATGTTTCTTGATTGCTCTATGTCATGCATGTGCTTGTCCTGCTAAGAAGAGAGCAAGCAGATAGTCTTTTTAAAAGCTTTCGCCTCAACATCTAGAAATCTAGAAGGTACCCAAATTCTCCAAGATGTTACTCATTCAGCAGGGCCTTGAAGCGTCAGCTCCATTCCACCGCATTCTCTGTCTTAGCTTTAAATAAGAAAGCCATTTTCTGTGCTGCCAATGAGAAAGGTCTCATCGTTTGGTACTAATGTTTCAGCATCAATGAATCATACACAGATCCCTAAGTATACCTTTTGCATCTACCACCTGTAGAGTCCCTACACTGCTGTCACAAATCCAAATGTCTCCCATTCATTCAGGCTCATGAAACCATCTTGCTGAAAAATGGCGGCGGTTTAAAAGTTGGATCAAACAGTAAATGTGACTAGGCAAACTTATCAACCAATGAGAAGAGGACAACCAGGTGAAATGAAATTATTCAAGCCGGTACAACAATGACTATACATCAAATCTCACCAATGCCTTCTAATTGGAAGAGAGACTGGTGTGGTTAAATTGAAAAAGAAAAAAAGAAAAAAAAACAAATGAATTTTGAGAGAAGTGCTTATCTATCATTTCAAAAAATGCGGGGCAGAAAATGAAAGTGTATGTTGTATTGTTGTATTGGGGACTTCTGCAAGGCATTCGAAAAGAAAATGTTCTTTTGTAATTAGTGCATTTGTTACTGGAATATAATTAATTGTCCTGTACTAACCTGCTGACCTGACCCTACAAACATTGACTAACCTTTTTCTTTTTCTTTTTTCTTTTTTTTTTCCTATCCCCTCCTCTCAACCTACACTGTGCATTGGTAAATTCTCAGCCTATCCTGACTGAATTAGGAAAACACTTAAGTAAATATTATTAAAGAGTGAGAAAAAAGTGTTATCTCAGTTCTGCTTCTTAAGTAGAAGATGAAAATAATGTTTCTGGGTAGTTTAAAGAAGTATTGGGCCACAGAAATCGGTGTGAGTCTACCCAAGCGTCTTTCCTGCCCTCGATGGTGCTTAGAAGTTGACCAAACTTGGTTAAGATTCTATCTTATTCCAAGCCTATGTTTCTCCTTACCTCAACAGCTCAGAGAGTTCAAAGTTCCTTTAAAATATTGGAAAACCCTTCTGAAACTGAAAAATGATTGGAACTGCAGAATCATAATGTCTCCCAAGTTAATATAAACTGTTAATTTATTTATAATTTCCTGGGGAGTCATGAGATGTTCCTATCTTAATTTGAATTATTTATGTTTATGGTTTGGAGGCAAGTTATTTAAATTCTCTAAAGTTTCATTGCTTTACCTACAGCTTAGACATTTAAAAACTAATAGTAGCTCTCCTCTGTGATGCAATGAGGCTTAAGTAAAATACTGACGTATAAAGCATCTATGCAGAGTCTAGTGCAGCATAAACATTTCATTCATGGTCATCAGCCTCACGTTCATTCGTCTTTGTCTTTGATGACATCTCTAGCTCTGTGGAGTAAGGCCATCCTTTGATCTTCTAGTCCATGCCCTACCTCCCCAGGGCTAATGCACACCATCCACTCTGGGAAAGAGTGTGTCTGGTTCATCAGGAACTCCCCCTTTTAACCAGATCATCTATTCTATGTGGTCCAACTTACTAGAATCCACCATGAACTCTAACAAATGGCTGTTTATTTGCTGGCTGTTCTATATTGATGTGTTTACAGTGAACAGAAACCCAAGAGGGAGGGGGAATAAATCAGAAGCTGCTGAAGCAGGTTATTTTTCTAGCTGCTTAACATGTTATCTGCATGCAGCTAAGGACTGAGCTATCCAAATATTATAATAAAGAGCCAAGGCAGAGTCTTGGTAAACAACCTGTCTGCATTTGTCTAAAATTATACAAAAAAATATTGTGCAGAACTTGGAAGGTTTTCACATGCAGTGAGTATTTTCTCCTTTATTCAGACCCTACCACTGTGTACCCAACCGCTAGCCAATTCCAAAAAGAGTCAAACGAAGTAACGTTTAGCCTACAAAATCATTCCAATCCCTCTTTCATTTAAGAAACAGAGCCTCAGCTAGCTTGAGCAGAATAAATGCCATTACCATAACACGTATTGAGCAATTTAAACAATATTTGCTTTCTCACAGTTCTAAAAGTTGAAAAGTACAAGATCAAGGTAGCAGCAACTCTGGTATCTGAGAAGGAGTGAGTTTCTTTATGGAATAAAAAGAGTCTTCTCCTATAGTCTCAAGTGTTTTCTATAAAAGCTCTGGTCTCTTCCCGTTTCCATTAAGACACTAATGCTAGCTTGTGACCTCCCCCTTCTGAGCTCATCTAGTCCCAAGAGGCCCTGGTTCAAAGTACTGCCCTTTGGGGACCCATGGCCTTCTGATGTGAATTTTCAGTTCACGTAGAAAGAATAGAGGAGAAGTCAGCATGACATTTGAGCATCAGGGTAGTCCATCTGGAAAGGTATCTGTAACAGACAGCGGGCCTTCCCAAAGTTTGCCAGTGCTCAGCGCTTCTCGGTTCTCTAATACACCATGTGGATGGAGTAGAAGAGGAGGTACGTAGAGCAGCTAGCAAAGACTTCTGGCTTCTGGATTATGTTCCTCCCTTCCTGGTGGAATTCGTCAGAGACGACCTCAATTGCCACAGTAATGGGTTTGAAGGTCAGTTGTATAATGTCCCACACTCGACTGGTAGAACACAGCCTCTGCATCAGAGGGTCGTACAAAAGGCCACAGGACTAATCAGAGGGCAGAGACAGAAACACAATTCCTCAAGCTCTAATCATTCTTTTTCCTTTGTTTGGTCCCTATAGAAGTCCCCCTCTATTTGGAGAGAGAAATTGCTTTTTCTTCTTGGGCACCAGAGCAATGAAACCATGTTCTTACCAGTACACCCAAATGTAAAGGGTAAACTTGGACATAATCAGATCATTTCCCTGGTCCTCGGTTTCCTTTCCACATCAAGAAGACAATGTTACTTCTTAGAATGATTGATGATGAACTTAAAGGATGCGAACACATACTAAACACCACGGAAACATGATAATATCAGCTCAGGACAGTCTTCCCTTCCCTCCCAGATATTTTTTTAGGCCCCAGTGCTCAGCATGTATACTGCCAGAGTCAGCATCCCCAAAACACAGTGTATTTAATTCCAAAGCTGTTACGCTGACCTTGTCCCTCACTGGGTAACCCAGCACATTGAGTTCTACACTGTTTTAGCGCTGCCTGCATCAGTTTCCTGGGTGAATATGTGTCAGGAAGCCCTGAGACCCAGAGGAAAGAGCCTCATCAAAAGACTATCTCAGCCTGGGTTTTGCCCCTCACTGGTTTGGCATCTGAATTGTTCTGTTTCTGCCTCTGTCTGTCAGAGCAAAAGTGTATGCATAACAGATGAGGTGGCCTGAAGACACTGCGCATTGGCTGCACTGCGTGGGGTTTTTCTTCTCCTGATTTAAAGGTTGATGAACTCCTGAACTATTCCCTGGCAAAGGCAGATGCATAGTAACAGTGCCAAAAGGCACACAAGGATTTGGGGTACTGGCAATATACTAAGAAGTGAAGCAGGAAAACAAATAACGATACACGTCCGATAAAGAGATAGGTGATCATAGGTAGCAGATAGATGTAAAATAGAAACACAGTAGATAGGTAGTCAATGTTATAATTATGTATTTACAACATATACATTAATTTATATGTTTTTGTTCTAAGACTAACTTTCATATTTCTGGGACCCGTGATTTTCCTGATACCTCATCTAATGGACTAAAGAGACGGAGGCCCAGGAAGCTCAACTCAGCTCTGGTCCTACAAATAATTCAGAGCAGGCCCCCAGGCATTCAGGGTTTCTTCCTCCTCTCTAAGCTCCTCACCCCACCAGGATAGTTTAAAAAAAAAAAAGAGTAAAACAAGAGACCTGCTTGGTCTCTTAAGGAGATTCAGCTTGAGGTCAGCAACAATGTGACTGGATCTGTGGGGATTCTAAATTCTCATTTTGTAGAACAAAAGTGTTCTGCAAAGCCCTTACCCCTATAGTGGCCCGAAAATCTGCCTGTAAGGCCCAGCCCTAAGATCTGCCATTTTGTGGTGATGCTTCCATATGAAACAGAGCCTGAAGAAACAGCTCTGGTCCCCAAACAACATCTACGTGACAAAGAAGGGTGATCTGCACCTCTTCTGCTCCTACCAACTCCTCTCTTTGGGTAGCCACTCAAGAGGGAACTCCTGTCAGCAATTTCCTTCTACCAGCAGATGGGAGATGGGTTTCTGCAGTTAGCTGCCACTTGTTTCAATTATGTGTATTAATCATAGCCTTCGTCTGGATGGTATTCTTCAGGGAACAAAAGTGTCAGAGCTTTTGTTGTGTAACCACACTGTTTCCTTGCTCAGAACAGAATTTGGTAGCGGCAGGAGAAAGGAAAATTGCTAGGCCAGAAGCTGCTTCCATCCAAATGCAGTGGTGCTGAGTTTGGAGACATGTAGCTAACCAAAAACAAGGATGTCACTGTGACTTGGGGGAAAGTGGCATCTCAATACCACATGTGCTGAGGGCACTCAGCTGCGTGTGCACTGTAGTAATGTCTGAGAGTTGTCCATTCTTTAATTTTATACCAATCAGTTTATTCAAACATTAAGCTTCTTTGTATCAGTCTGTGTCCTTTTCCAAGAACCCCTAGTTGCATTTTTTAGTAAATGCAAACCAAAAAGAATTTAAAAACTACTTCAGAGGCAAAATGGCATTCCAGGGCCTGTCATCCTCCTCTTACTTCCATGTTTAACAAATATTTATAGTAAGCTATCTCCAAAACAGGCAGAACTGTGTGCTGGATATTTACTGGTGGGCAAAATTGCCATGGACCTTGATTTCATCAATCTTACAGCCTAGTGAGGGAGACAGCTCTCAGACGAAGATGCATATATGCAGACATTACTCTGAAATGTTTAATTTCTATGGGGACAAGATCAGAGAAGTGTGAGATGAAAGAAAGTGGAGAGGGCTAATTTAAACTGAAGGATTAGGGAAGGCCTCTAGGTAAATTTAAATTTAAACTGGAGTCTGAAAATGAGCATGAGCTGGCTTGTGAGAAATGGGGAAAGAGACCAGAAAGGACAGAAGAGAACTTGTAGAGGTGGAGGGCAAACATATCAAGCATGAAGGCATGCCTGTGATGACCAAGTCCTAGATCAACAGCTCTCAACCTTCCGAATGTTGCCACCCTTACTACAGTTCTGCCTAGCATGCTGACCCCAACCATAAAACCATTTTGTTGCTACATTGTAACTGTAGTTTTGTTACTGTTTTGAATTCTGATGTAAATGTTGATACCCAAAATATATGATATTCAAGCCCATGGGGGGGGGGGGTCATGACCCACAGGTTGAGAAGTACTGCTGTAGATTAGACCTGGATTGGAACATCTGGTCTTTACTGTGAGAAAAATGAGAACAATCACAGTGTTTGAGGCTTAGAAGGACTATGCATACACATATAAGAAAAGATCACTCTGGCTGCTATGTAAATTATCAATCAGAGGGATTACAAGTAAAACAGGAAGGACTATTCACAACCTCTGCCTTCACTCTGCGAGTGATTGTCTAAGTGATGGATGATGGCAACTGACAACGATGGTTGTGACAGTGATGATGAAGATATGTAGGTGGGTCTGGGTTTTAATTTAGGGGCAGAATCAATGTATGACAATCAATTAGAGCCCTTGTTGAGCTTGTTGGTTTTCAAAGGGATTAAAAGTTCCCCCGACTTTGTAGGATCACAGTAAGAACCTAAGGAGCTAAATGTGCAACTTTATAAACATGAGAAACTATTATTTTATGTGATGGCCACACCAAGTCAGTATTTCTAGTTGGTTCAAAAATCTTATCCTATAAGGGAAAGGTACTTTACCTCACCTGCTACATCCCTGTCCTTGTCAACTTATATCCAACAAGGTCCTAATGGAAGAAGGTGCAGGTTATTTTAAGAGTGTATCTAAGCCAAGCTCTATTGGGACCCCACAACCCTCCACGGTGGAAAAACGGGGCAATGAAGAAGGCTCCTTGACCCCTAGAGTTTCACTGAGCTGCTGAGCTCCTGGAAAGTGTCTTATGACTTCTCTGCACTAAATTGCATCGTAAGGGCCCACAAGAGCTCTTTCATTACTTAATTTATGATTAGGGAGTGCCTCAGGCAAAACTGACCCAGAAAATTGCCATCCAGCATGGCCCTGTAGTCTTTAAGATTTCCCAGAAACAAAATAATACTTCAGGAAGTCAACAAACTTCAAGTGCAAAAACGCATTTTTTTTTTCTCATGAGGCCACACATTTGTGTGTATATGTATAGTAAAACCTCACCTGAGGTGTTCGGTCTGTAAAAGAATGATTATTTTAAGAGCTTATCATTTTCAAATGCTTGATGCCTTTAAAAACTATTTTTAAATGTGTTACATGTTTCCCCTATCTTAGGAAACATAGTACGCTGGAGATAATTTGGTTAATTAATAAAAATGTATCGACACTATATCATACTGGTTCTGCTACTGCTTTTTTTTTTTTTTTTAGGCTTCTTTGGATAAGCCACCTAGCTTGTCAATTGTGAAAGGAAGAAGGCTCTCTGACTAAATAAGGGTGCCCATAGTCTTTCAGTAAAGGTTTTACTTGAATTTGGTTTGGTATCTAGATAACCTCTTCATTCACGCTACCTGTGATTTAGGAATGAAAACAATAAACTATTTGATGTCCTATTGAACAAGACCCACACACGATCACTCACTTGTACACTTCTGACTGTGGAACAAGCTGAGGATATGGTTCAATTGGTGAAGTGCTCCTTATGCAAGCATGAGGACCTAAGCTTTATCTCCAGAAAGCACGTGGTTAAAGTTGGGCACAGCTGCATGTGTTTGTAAGCTCACACCAAGGAGGAAGAAGCAAATTCCTGAGCCTTGATGAGCAGCCCAAGCACAATCAAGGAGTTCCAAGACTATGAGAGTCCCAATCTTTAAAAGAAAAAAAATAAATGGTGCATGTCAGTTTCAAGCACAAAATCCAGTATTGACTTCTAGCCTCTGCATAAATACATACTCATGTGTACATGCAGCCAGAGACACAAACATGCACACACGCACACACACACACAGATTGGGTAGGGGTACATGTTTCAGAGTTGTCTCTCAGTTCCCTCAGTTCTTGAATTTTATCCCCACAATGACTAGGACAACTGACCTACAGGAAACACTTTAAAAACCCTGAGAAAGACGATTTCTAAGACCTAAGACAAAAAGTCAAGAATTTTATGATCTTCAGTTATCTTCTTGGTGTTGTAACAGAGTTATGGAGAAATGTTGGTTCCTGAAAGTCTACTTTTTGAATTCTCTATGATTTCTGAATATCAGAATTTTCTGACTTAAGATTATATTTAGGCTAAAGAGATGAATGAGCAGTTTACATACAGCTCTTTCAGAGCAACCGAGTTCCATTCCTAGCACCCACATCAGGCTCACATCTGTCTTTAACTCCAGCTTCCTTCGCTGGCCTTGGCAGACGTCTATACTCAAGTGTACATTTTCCTTACCCCAACACATGCACACATAGTTAAAAAAATAAAATAAGTCCTTAAAAATGATTTACTTTAAAATTGATTTTCTGAAGACCTTTGCTTATTCCTTATAATATACTGACCTAAATTATCATCCTGGGACTTCTTCTATGGTCCCCCTCAGGGTACTACTGCCATCACTATCAACATTCTCCTTGAGTTACATTTGCTGTCTTCAACATAGTTCTGGCCCATTTCTGTCTGATATCAAAGGAGGTACTAAGTTCTTCGCTAATCCCTTTCCTTTCCCAGGGAAGAAAGTACATGGACTCTGGGAAATTTTCCTCTGGTTTTAAAAGCTGTATTCTCCTTATCTGTGACTAGCTTTAGATCCACAGTTGCTTTGGAACTTCTAAACGTCCAGCAGCTAGATAAAGGGCTTATTATTCTTGTGGTTCTTGAATAATGAATAAAAATCTGATAATGGAGCAATTTCTGAACAGTCTTCTAAATATTAGAATGTAATTTTTTAAATGTGTTAAAGTGATAAAACATTTTAAAATATTTCTCAAGCTTCAGAGTGCTCATTTCCCAAACCAGTCACTTTTGCTTTGTTAAGAATAAAATATAACTCTTTTTTTTTCATGGATGGCGTAATTATTATTTTTATTTTATTAATTACACTTTATTCACTTTGTATCCCCCCGTAAGCCCCTCCCTCCTCTCCCGGCTCCACCCTCTCACCCCCTTCTTCACGCATGCCCCTCCCCAAGTCCACTGATAGGGGAGGTCCTCCTCTCCTTCCTTCTGATCTTAGTCTATCAGATCACATCAGGAGTGGCTGCATTGTCATCTTCTGTGGCCTGGTAAGGCTGCTCTCTCCTCAGGGGGAGGTGATCAAAGAGCAGGCCAATCAGTTTATGTCAGAGGCAGTCCCTCTAACCATTACTATGTAACCCACTTAGACAGTAAACTTAGAATAGATACTGAAGGGACATTAGCTTTCTGCCTTCGTAGTGTGACAACCAGAGATCTAGCCAAAGGGATGGCAGTAAAACCATTAAAAAAAAGCCAGCAAGTCAAAGGGAGAAATGAGACAAGAAAGCAAAAGGGTTGGTTAGCAAAGCAGGCCAACAACTTGCTACCTGTACAGCCACAATTGGAACTAGAAAACCTAGAAGCAGAATTTCTGGTTCCTCTTCATTCTAACATTACATGATTAGATAACATACAGCATGATTCATTTCTCACTGGGGAACCACTGATGGGAAGTAACTACACAGAGAACAGAAAGCAAATACTACCAATCACACACACCGCACCATGTCAACAGCTTCCCAAGCTTTCTCACCACCAAAGATTTTTTTTCCAGCACCCTCCTTGAGGATCCTTTGTGAAATATGAGTATGGCTGGAAGAAGAGGTTCAGAGCAGAGAAACTAGCATAAAGAATTATAGACAATAGAGCTCAACAGTAAGACCATTCTGCTGAAGATATTGGCTGGATGTCTTGGAGGACAGAAAGAGGTCAAGCTAGAATGAAGCAGGAAGATTTCTTTCTTCAAGTTAACTTAGTAATGCCAGAAGGTGCTACACAATTTACTGGAGGGCAAAGGTCATCAGTGATCTTACCCAGCTGTGAACCCTCTCAGCTACAATACCAACCTGCCAGGCAAAATGTTCCCACTGATGCTACCATGCTAGTACTGCTTTGGGTATAACCAACCAATTTCTGGTTGGGTTTGAGGTCTTATCCACAGATGGGAATTCTTACCTGATACCATAAGCCTGGTCAAAAGCCTGTAGCTGGTAAAGTCTTGGGTCTTGGAGGCTGGGGAATGGAGACTACTATTATTTTGCTAAATGGACATGGTGTCAAGTTACCTTCTAATTTTCTAAACTTCTAAACCTCTGTGTCTAAACTCAAGATTAGTGCTGCCCTGGTCAGGGAAACTTCCACTTCCATCAGGGGTCAGGGAAAGCAGACCAGAGCGCTAAGAATAAATGACTGTTGAATGTTCAGTCCTAAATGGGACATCTGTATCACCCAGCTCTAGACTTATATGGCATCCTGGAAGAGGAAACAAATAGAAGAACTGGGAAGAGTGCTGTGAAGTTCATTCTTGCCCCCATGAATACATAGCAACCGTTGTTACACAAGCCCTAGACAAGACTGAGCCCCTTAGTATTCCTTATGGTTGGGGGGAGGGTTCAAAAGGCTCCACCCTTCACTGAGGAGGTACTGGCAGTTGATGGCTATCAGGGGAGGGGAAGTCCCTTTCTTCAGTAGTGTACCCACTAGTAAGTTGCCCGCGCTCCAGTAACTAACCCCATAGTCTATGTTCATACAGACGACCTTAATTAGCACAGTCACAGAAACAACAGCAAAAAAGGCTAAAGATAGGAGGGGCAACTTGTTGAGAACAAGAGGCTCAGTGGGGATTAGATTAGAGATGGTAATAGGGTCTAAAATGATCTAAATACATTATGTACACACACAAAATTTTCAAAGAATGAAAAACAAAACGTGAAATTTTTGAAATACAAGCAAGCTTCATTCTTATATATGTTTAAAGAAAAACAGAATTCTAGCTGTAAGAAGAAAAATACAGGACCCAAATTCTTATATAAATCACAGTTTCAAAACCCCAACCTGGGAGAATGAAAGTTGTTTTTCCAGTTAGCAAGCCTAGAAATTAGTAGGGTGAAAACCTGCATGACTGTGTTCCAACCTGGTGGATTGAACTATTATACAGCATTGCCTTGTCCATATAAACTTTTATGTATATTTTCAAGAGTTTTTGTAGACTCTAGGTAAAAAACCTTTACTGTAAAATACAAACATTACTCTCTTTACCAGCATAAGTCATTTCCATGATTCAAAAACCACTATATTATTGCTCATACTGTGCCTCCTGTATGTGTGCATATTAAATGTTGGCTTTGGGTTTTTTCCCTCAGAAACCACAATTAGAAATTAAAACACTATTGGGATTACCTATTCACACTCCATTTACATTTTTTTACAAGACTCAAAGAACTAAAGACCTGATCTCAGATTTCTCTAGCATTGAAAGTGCATGATATGATATTTTAAGAGCAGATGTAGATTCCATGAAAATCCAACCACAAAGACCTTCAAAAGAATGCTTAATTAACAGCAATGAAAAAGGACTGTTCTTGTTCAATCCAAGGAAGATGTCCCCTTTGCTTCAGTGTACAATGGTCTTTTATAGGGGGGAATTCTCAGCAACCAAAATGGTCCCATTTTTAAGTTAGACTATACCATGTCCCTTTTGTATGTCATGATTTCATGATGGTACAGTGGGTAGTATTGGGTAGATAAGTACAAGGGATTTTAAATATTAAAAACAATCCACTTTTATCAACAAGTTAATAACACTTTATTGGGAGGATCTATAAAGGTCTATAATTATAAGAGAAGAACCATAGACCTTACAAAGACTGGAAGCTTAAAAGATTTGTTCTTGTGAAAATGATTAGTAACTATTAATTATTGATCATTTGTTTAATATTATTTAATATTTAATATTTAATAATATTATTAGTTAATTTAATTTTCATTAAATAATCTAAGATTGATTAAATAATAATTTATTATTAAGTAGTCATTAAGTATTAATGTTTATTAGTTATTAATAGTTATTAATGAAACATAATTCTGATAAGGTGAGAAGAAATTGGTAGCAAACAATTTTCCATGTAGGTGAAGGGATCCTGTGTACAAGGCAAAAAATCTGACTTTGAATGAAGGTTCTGACTGTTACTTCAGTAAATCTGGACAAACTGTTCAACATTTCAAAGCTCCTTTTAAAATCTACAGAATGCTTACCAGCATAGATGCCCTACAGAGTTGTTTCACCACCCAGATTGGGGAAACGTGTGTTTGAATGTGCTTTGTGACTTGTAAGTCATTATGCAAATAATTGCTATTATTATAAGTGCATATGGCCATGCAAACCCATGACTGATTCAGAGAAGGTGGAAAGTACAGAGGGAAATATGGAAAAAGAGAAGAAAGATATGGAAAGGAGCAATGGGAGTGAAAAGGGGGGAATAGAGAAACTGCCACAGGCAAGAAGGAATGAAAAGGAAGAAAGGAATGTGGAGTGAAACTGGTGCTGGTACAGTAACAAATAAATCCCCCAGCATGACAGCCCTCTGCTGAAGCATTTCATTTTCCCACAACATAATGGTGTGTTATTGCCCATTATCTGTTCTGTCAGTGCCAGAGTCGATATTAAATGAGGGGCAGCTGCATTTAGCTGCCATTTTTCAGCTGTCTCCACGTTGCCATGGAAACCCAGTTGTTTCTTGATGAACCTGCCTGCGAAGAGGAGGGGGTCAGAGAGAAGGGGAGCAAGTGCTGCAAGAGGTTGGGGTGTCGGGGTGGCCAGTGAGAGAAGGCCAGCCACTAAGACTAAGGGACATGGCAGAGGAAAAAAAGAAAGAAAAAGAACAGCACAACAGAACAGGTTTGTCAGACGCTGCCTGCACCTGATAAATCAGCCATTTCACAAACACCATCTATATTCCAGCAGCAGATTCTCCTTTGCAGTGCCTCTCAGCTCGGACTCTCCAGGAGCTCACTGGAGTTCTGAGATCATCTGTTTTTGTGGGGTTTTTTCTCCCTTTACTCAACACCCTTCTCCCTTTCTTGTACTGCTTCATCCCACCCTGATGTCACCCTCAGAGGATGGTGCTGGATCCCTGTCCAACACGCAGAACACCACCTCATTTCAGTAGAGATACGGATATCAGGCTTCTATACAATCCACTTGCTTTGTTCTATGGTGTATTCTTTTTAAAGAATCATCAAATCACGGAGCATCCCAACACCTTAAATTTTTAAGAGCAAAGTGAGCCAGCCAGTTGTGTTACTCAGAAGACCTGGGGTGAGGGACCAGTTCGAAGCCTGCGGTGGTGGGGTCTTGAGGGGCCTTAAAAAGTGATTTTTTCACTCGAAGGAAGTAGCAACTCTGCATTCTTGAAGTGTGGGAGGCTGGTGGACCAATCTTTTGTTTTTTGTTTTTTGTTTTTTCCCTTCAAAATTTCTAAGCTATAAACACTGGCACAAGTTTAAAAAAAATACTTATAAATGATAGTTACATAGACTTTCAGTTTGTAATTGGCTTAAAAACAAAATACAAAAAGACTGAAAATTTGACCAAACTTGTTACTTCCCCAAATATAACCACCTACTTTGCAATCTCTCTCCTCCTCTTTTTTTTTCCTTCTATGCTTTTCCTTTTCCCTCATGCAGCTGAGATAAGGAGGAATGTGGACTTTTTTTTCTAAGGCTTCCTCCATAATTTTAATCCCCTATTCCATAGAGTCCCTGCTTCACTCCTCTAAGATTTCATAAGCATATTTTTTGCTTATGGATTAATGCTTCCCAAGAATCCTGATAATTGTGACCAGCTGTCAGGGCACCACACAGTGATTTCCCAACACAAGAAAGGCTCATTAGTACCCTGCCCATGCCATGCCTTTTCTATTATAGTCACCCCTTTTTTACTCTTAATTAACCAATTGCAATCATAAAAAGTAAAGGTGCTTGGTATATACTTTTGAACTAAAGTCTCATACGAACATCCTCTTCAGCAGGTAGCAAAACTTAAAATCCATACCAATGCACTAGACTGTACAATTAGTAAGAGAGCCAGGCTGGGAATAAAACCCACGTCTGTCAACCTCAAGCCTCAAGAACCTAACTGCTGCATTACACTAGTGCCCTACAAAACATGTGGACAGCCCGAAGCCTATAGTCATGACATCCTACTAACTCCATTTTGACCTCCATGTTTGGTGTGACTACTGCTGCCAAAGTCTGGCTCAGTGCACCATACCCTAAGCAATAAGTTTAATTAATGATGGCTTGTATGAGAATCATAACTAACTTAGGGGCTACTTTCATCACTACTGCAATCTCATTCTTCATCCTGAAGTTAACTTCTGGTGTCTGCCTAACTCTATCTTGCCCTTCTGCATTTCTGTCTTCAAGCTACAGTCAGGGTGACCTTACCATTGGCAAATCAAAGTCATCAAGACAAAATCCTATCACCACCCTACCCAAGCCACTCGAGAACACTTTACAATCTGACTTCCCTTGTGATCTGGCTTGTGCTGTTCTCAATACCTTCATCCACATCATCTCTGTCTGTCAAAGCATCCTTGATACCTGGAGTAATGATACTGCCTTATGTTTCCAGGTACTCACTGTCTGCTACAGGACTCCACAAGGATAGCGCCTCTCCTATCATGGGTCTTAGTCACTGTTTAAAATATAGTCCAGGCCTTATTTCCATCAGATTGCTTTTCTGATGTCTGTATCTATGCCATGTGCCCCTTACCTGAGTGTTCTCTATCCCTGATGTACCAGTATGGTAGTAATTATTATCTCACACTGAGATCTTTTTTCAGGACAAGGACTGAGCCTGAACCACTCAATTCTGCTTTCTGGCACACTGTGGTCTGTCATTAAGTGATTACTGAAAACATTGCCTATTTCAGTTGACAAAGATATACGTTTTGTTTTTGTTTTTGTTTTTTAAATAAATATGAACAGATAGTAAGTGCAATTTTAAATGCAACAGATCAGGGGAAAAAGGGATAAGAAAGTTTTCCGCATTCATACCATACTACACCATATAGCAGCTTCAACGCTGTGCTTTTCCAATACCATGCCCAACTAGTACAGATGTAACACAGCATATGAAAACATGCATGCATAAGGGAGTGAACTGATTTATATAAAAACAGCACAGAGAAATGTTCTAATACATAGGCCTCTGGGGTACGGTCATTCTACCATGCAGCTTTGGAAGATAGCTCTGTACCCACCCATGTGTCTTTGATTACATGGGAAACTGTGACATTTCAAACTCATGTACAAGGTTGCATCCTTTCCTATGGTGACAGTAGTTAGCAGGTTACTAGTATCCAAGACCTATACTGACGAAAACTACTTCCACCAAGATTCCCATAGCCTTCCTTCTGCTTTATAGTGCTGGCTCTCTTCGTGCTTTAATTTTTTTTCCTTTAGAAAGCATCCATTTCCTTCCAGTCTCTCTTGCATATTTTCATCCCCAAAGCTTAGAATCTACCCACATCATTTCTACACTTACTAAAGCCTCAAAATCTCCCCATGATTACTTCACACTGGCTCCCTGGTACCAGAAGAGCACTTGAGGATGTTTGCTTGGCAGCTCTTCTATTCTAGTATCTTAAAAGTCCTATCAACAAGTGTCTCTAGCAGCCAAGGACTCTGTGGATACTGGCATTTCTGTATAAGAGGTTGTCATTTTCTCAAATTAACATATTCACAGAAAGTATATGTCAAACAATGGCTTTAAAGGGAAATGGCAAGATACCATGGTTACTTATTCCATTATCTACCAGAATGGAAGAAGCAAATATAACAAATGAAAATGCTCCTAGGAACAAATCAACATGAGTTCTCTAAGAGAAGGTCACTAAAAACAAGCATCTACCCTTGAAACATTTATAACCTCAATCATGTATTCAAGAGCAAAGTGGGTTCATGATAGTAAAATTGACCTACATCAGGGCTTTTGAAGACTTTGATTCCTCATAGCGATGACCAATGGAGGGGCTAAGCCAAAAGGGACAACATCAAAGTGGCAGTTCCTGCTTGAGTTCTTAGATATTGCTTCCTTGAGATAAATAACAAAATTAGGGACTGGAAATACAGCTCCATTTATAAACTCATGTCCACACAAGCATGAGGACACAAGTTCAATTCAGAGAACCTATGTAAAAAGCCAAATACAGAGACATGCACTTGTAATCCCAATACTGGAGTGGTGGATGGAGACCAAGGGATCTCTGGGAATTACTGTCCCAATTACAATAATTGGGAAGTCCAGGTCCCAGTAAGACACTCTGGTTTAAAAAAATAAACAAGGAGGACAGTGTCTGAGAAATGTCACTCATGGTTTGCCTCTGGTCCCCACATTCACACGTTCATACCCAGATGAACCCTAAGACACACACACACACACACACACACACACACACACACCAAACAGCCAGTCAGCTCAAAAGAGGTAAGCTGAAGACAATAGTGCTTTTCCCATCAAAGCTCAGAAGAAACAGAATCCATACAAATCCCCAAACTCCTAATTTTGTCCTAAACTCATGCTCTCTTGGCATGAATGCTTCTCAGTGTATAAATATTACTGGGCAGTCCAAAGTGTTCTTCTAAGGTCAAGATGGAAAACTTGCTTCACACCTCTATAACTTATCTAAAACCTAGCTAAAGCCTGAAAAGCAACAGACAATGGGTTGATACTATTATATATATATAGGCATGTTAACCAGACTCTTTGAGAACCATCTGAGAGGAAGGGGAAGCAGAGAAATGACAATCTCTAACAATGGATGCTAAGAAAAATGCTTGTCCTATAAATAAGATATCACACTTTCTAGACACTGGGACATACGTATTACTCGCAGCAGTCAGTGTGCTATTGCTATTCTTTAGGAAACACTATTCCATTTGTAGGAAAAAGACATTTATATTTTGGCTTTGCAATATATTATATGCAGTGTTATAAAAAAAATTCTGTCACATGCTAAAGAAGAAACATTGGCTGTATCCTCAGAAAGGAAGCCCTTACTCCAATGAGCTCAGAAACATTAACCCTGTAGCTAGTCTTCATTTTTAAATATGCACCTTGGACATCATGTCAGGAGAAAAAACTATAGACTGAGGCACATCCCATACCTCCTACTTCTCATACTTCTCGATGTCTTACTATTTTTTTTAACTTTTGTAACATTTCCTTCCAATTGCAGTATAAATGCTAGGCCTTTATCTTTTCTATTTTCTGTACCTGTTGGTAATGCATTACAATAAAGAAAGAATGGAAGCCAATCACTGTTACTACTACCACCGAGGAATCCATGCTTTGCTGAGTTGGGTAATGTAAAACGATGAGGCAGGGGACTCTGGCATCGGCCAGTATAGAATATGGCCAACCTGGTGCGCCTAACGTGGGGGAAAGGTGCTTTCCAAGTACATGACACACATACAGGGAAAGGTACAAATACAAATTAGAAAAAAAAACCTACTGGCGCACCTCACACATTTCCACCCACATGAAGACCTCATATGCTGAACTGCAAGACCATTTTATTAGTAAAAGGAACTGATTTCCTCCATCTACATTTAAAAAGAAGCTCCACTATTTATACATAGACAATTTGTACACCAATGAAAACTGAAGCCTCTCTCAACTTGTTAAATATGGTTTACTATTCTATCAAGTAACACATGGGAAATGAGATGTTTCTGTTTGTTGAATTTTCAAAATAAATTAGAACAGATATAGATGTTCAAATATAGCACTTTCATCTCATGTTTGGAAAGGGTGTGAAATGAGTAAAGATTTGATAGAAAAATATCCAGAGATGGTTTTCATGATTGGATGTAATAAAGATCCTTACCCAGTAGCATTTTTTATATGACATTAAATTTCAAGATTTTACAAGGTTAGTTTTGATCTGCCCTGAATGTCAAATTAGTGGCTAGACACCAGTATATTTTACTCACTGGAAAATTTTTTCCCCTCTGAATTTCCTTTAACATTCTAACAGCAGCACTCAAATAGAATCTCCTTCTGCCTTTTTTTTTTTTACAGGGCACAATCATTTACTGCCAGAATAGGCAGTGTGTGAAAGTTCACCATTTCCCTCTGAGCTCAAAAGAAGTGTTTTAACTTATATAGCTAGATGTCAAGATACTAATGATCCCTTGTTCTTGGAGAGTGGGGATTGTGACACCAAAGGTGACTTGTCTCATCAAGCTATAGCAGGCTTCCTCTTGGGTCTGAGGGAGGATTATGACTTGAAACTCCAGAGACATCTCCAGGTGAGAGTGCAGGGAGGGGGTAAGATGCTAGTGTTGAAAAATGAAAGTCCTTTGCCTTGCAAACATCTTACCAAGCCTTTAGGAAAATAATCGCAGAAAAAAAAATTATCTGACGATGGATCCCCTACGCACTTAACCAAGGGCATCATGACTATCCTTGGAGGCTATGTTGAGAGTCAGGAGTTGGTATTTTAGCCTCTGACCCGCAGCACACTCATCTTGTAAGGATTTGCAGGAGAGGAGTATTTTTCAATACTGAGAGTAGGGATCTCTGCTGCCATCCTACAAAACTGGACTCCTGGGGGCGGGGGGAGTCTTAGGAGTTTCTCGGGATGAACAGTTCTGAGGGTTAACAGGATTTCTTTTGGCAGTCCTCCATAGAGACCACAGCTACAGGTCTTAATGGAAGTACCCATGCCCTCTGCCCAGTCAGGACCTGAACTCCTTTAGGCTCCAATAAGAGAAGCAGAATAAAGGGGATCCCCCAAAGCTCTTTGAAGGCTGAATTAGTAGCCCCATCAGAAGACAGGCAGTGCTTGCCTTTCCCACAAACAATCAGAAGGGCTGCGTCTCATGATGCTCAGGAGGATTTTGCTCTAGCTTAACACTGAATTCTATGCTTCTCTCTGGTGTTCAACGGTAGTCTTGATGAGAGGCCCTTCTTTTTATTTCCTTCTTGGGGTTAATTCCTTGGTTTGATGGTATATTTATTTGGGGATATTCCTGTGACCTTCTTGTCTCCTGTGTATAGAAATAAATTAAAGGAATAAAATGTTTGTACGAACATTTTTTTTATTTAAGATGACAAAAAGACTGAAGAAGTCATAGAAATTCTGGGTGCCAAATTCTAATTTTCACAACTATGATTGGTATTTCCCACAGCTTCATTTCTAATGACACTGACTCTTAGTTCACAGAGATAGTCAAGGTGCCCTTGATCCTGCAGGCTATCCATTCAAAGTCAGAAAGGTCCCCATGGACAGGGAGGTCTTGTCCTACTAAACGCTGATTGGTATTAATCACATCCACATTCACAAAGGGGCGAGTAGCAAAAGGAACACATATAAGGCAATAGCAGCTATTATCATAATTCCTAATTACGACTGTTTAGAGGTCTCTCAAGAAATATAATTAAGTTTAACATGCCAAGTGATAAAGAAAAAATATTAATCCATCTTCTGTCCTCCCCTACCACCCACCAACAACTCCTCTCTCTCCCTGAATTATCTGTAAGACATTCTCCACTTGCTCTGCCTTCCGTAAGTGCCACTGTCAAAGGGAATTTATTCCTCAGAGGACAAGGCAGTTGGCTGGAAACTTCACAGCTGCTGCAGGCAGTCCAGGCTTTCAGCAAAAGGAATCATGATCGCAAGCCTCAAGACAGAAATTAAAATATGCTGGGTTAAGAAATAAAGGGCCTCACAAAGTAAACATGCAGACCCCTTGATGACACTGGAGCAAACGGGATAGAGGAAGAGAAATAGAGGGTAATGGAGGAAACTTTGGACATCCTAGGGATTCTGGTCCAGGAAGAGGACGAGAAATAGAGGGTAATGGAGGAAACTTTGGACATCCTAGGGATTCTGGTCCAGGAAGAGGACATGCACCTTCTAACACCTGTGTTCAGAAGAACGTTTCTTTTTGTCATTGTTGCTGTTATTCACAGCCCCCAAAACTGATCTCTTTATTAATTCTAAACAAATAAGCAACAACAAGAAGAGAACTAGCCACAACAAAAATCAATGAAAAATAGCTACATATAGATGGGAAGGAACTAGATTGCCAACTTGCTGATCACAGAATAAGTATGCAGCCTTTAAAAGCCCCAGTCCTTAATTCTCCCACAACAGGGTAGTAGATAGACGAAGGGAAGGCACTGTTATACTCCTTCCCCAACTCCGTCCATAGCACAGTGAGTTTATGAGACATGATTTATTTCATGTTATCTCTGATCAAGGACTCTCAGGACTGCTGGCTGGCTTGGAAAGACAAAAGCCTTTCCCAACACACGTTGGGGTTCAGGGTCATTGGAAACTTGAGTTATCTGGGTTGCAAGTGTTCAGAAAAGGAACACTGACCCAGACTACTGGCTTCCCTGGATGAGATCTTACAGTTTTGTGGAGAACCTGCACAGATCACTACCATTTCAACTAAGCCCCAGACTGACAGTAACACACGAGACATGAAGATGCAGAACAGGTTTACTCAGCCTTTTCTCCTCTCTTGGAATCGGTCCTCACTGAGGAAGAAACCAAATTGCTCTGGATGGTAGGGGCCAAGCAGAATAGGAGAGCACAGGATAAAACAAGGATATGGGCCCTAAAACTCGGTACACAGGATGCTTGGGAGCAGGATGGTATTGATGCCTGTGGAAGCAGACTTCTTTGGAACTTAAAATAATGGCTAATATTAAAAGCAAATCAAACTTTCTGCCAGGGAGAGGCTTTCATACCATTATTTCATTCTTAAAAAAAATAATGTTTTCTGAAGTTGATACAATTTGAAGCAATTTCTATAGAATGGATCGCCATGACTGTTTTGAAGTAAGATGGCAAAAGGGTCCTTGCAAGCGATGGACAATGTTCTTCACAGTCAACTTTATTTTGGTGCATGCAGAACAACAACAACAAAATCCTAAACTTCTGTCCATCCTGGCATGCCAACCTAAGGCAGGCAAAGGTAGCATTTGTGTAAACTTTGGAATGACCGTGCTTTTATTATGTGATTCTAATAAATCAAGAGAACTCTAGGAAAGAAGACTTTAACCGAGCATGTCATAAGTCTAGTGGGAAGAAGAATGAACAAAACACAGTTTTTTGACCAGCTGCACATTCACTGATTGACAGAATGGGCTAAGACGGCAGAAGATGGCAGTGCCAACAAGAATGTGTTTTTAAGACATAAAATATGTTCTGCTTATTAGAAGTTAAGAAATTTGCATGAAAAACCCCCTGATGTTGGCCACCGTAGGGCACTGTTGCCATCAAGAAGCCATATATTTTACTACCATGTTGCATGTGGTCAAAAGCTATAGCTCTGGGCATTGGTTAAGAATGCAGAAAATGAGATTTCAGATGGATTCTCTAACCTGTGAACCCAGCAAAGGATGTTCGTGGCTTTTCCCATTTTCATCAATATTATTACAACACTGTGTTTGAAGACTGTCTGCGTGACTATCATTAAAATAAAATTCAGCAGAGAAACTACAGCTAGGTTTTGTTTAGAGATTATCACAACTTACATAGCTCCTTAACACATGGGTATGGATGTCAGAGGCCAGATAAAGGTGATGGATCCTGAAGAAGGCCTATGAAATCAGCATAAAAGGGAAGACAAAGTCTAGAAAGATATTCACATAACCACAGTGTAAGACAAAACAGACCCAGTGACAGAGTGGAGATAAAAAAGGAAGATGGAGAGATAAAACGAGCAAGGAGAGGAAGTCTGCTCTGCTATTCTCTCCATCCATTTCTATTCTTATGAGAAACAGACATGACATGTGGAGCAGAGAATGAATGTGGGTTAGATTTGTGGAGATGCCTCATAAAAAACTTGAAATCCTATGGGGATAACCTGGGCTGGCAATTTAAACATGAGGCTCGTGAGCATTAAGACCATACTTGAGAGTGTCCAGAAGAGGGTGTCAGAAGGAGAAGAGCAAGAACCGAACCTCTTTCCTGTCAGCTGAATCACATCCTAGCATATACTCAGAGTCACTTCCAGACAAAAGACCTCTCCAGCCTAGAGATCTATTTGTTGGTTTTAGGTCAGCAAGACTAGGTGAATCAGGGCAGAGATGCAAGAGATTGGAGGCATCAGGGGTAGAAGATGCATCAATGATGATAGTAAAGCCTGGGAATCAGGAAGTGTGCAGACAGAGAGCATGAATTCAGATTCTGTAGAATGTCCGTGCAATGCTCACTCCTAGGCAAACTGCCACTAGAAGGCACCAGATTATCTTATGTTAACTATATGCTGAGAAGTAAGACGACATTTCTATTACATAGCAAGAAAGGTAATTCAAGCTCCTCATTCTCAGGAGAAGAAATGTAGCATGCCGTAAAAGAAAATCATGTAAGCCCTCAGTGGCTTTGCCAGAAGAAGGTGCACCTCAAATGTCCATAGACAGAAAGTCTCTGTGTTTTCAAAGAAGAATCCCTTTCCAATGTGATGAAATGTCTTATTTCAACTTTCTTTCCACCGCTTAAACTGTTGAAGAGTAAGAAGAGAGAGGTCCTACTGGGTAAGTTGGAGATTTTTAGCATGAAGAGTAAAAGGGCTTATAAATTAAATTGAGTCTTGTCCCCAGTTCCTAGGCTGTAAGACTTACTCCCAAAAAACACTGCAGGGCAGTGCTGCCTAGTTCCTCGTCTTCAGCATCACCTGCTATTTATTGCCCATTGAAACGGTAGCACTCAGAGCAAAAGAACCTACTAAGAACCACCTACTTGAACCCAAGCTCAACGGCACACGAGCAGTCTCCAGGTATCCAGCTTTGCTTCAGCACCCATCTGGAACTATAGCCTTCGTGTATCTAGCCCTGCTTCCTAAGTTTGCCCAGGGAATTGTTTATATGGTCCCACTGCAACATTTTGCAGAGACCCTGTGTCCCAGAGATAGAGAGTTCCCCAGACTGCCTTGCTCCTCTGCAAACCTCAGCAAATTACCAAGATGTTGCCTCCTTCTGTTACAACAGCATATAACCCTCTCTGAATTCAGAGCCAAATGTTAAAAAGCCTCATCCATATTAACCAGCTCCCTTGGGAAGTGTTAATGGGAAAACCACATAATGATATCTGTTTGCTGAAGACAACGTTCAGTCGAGGCAGAAGCGACACAGCAAACGTGTGAGTGTGAATGCAGGTCTCCGGTGGGTGCCTGAGATACCCCTAGACATGGACATCTGACCTCAGAAGGAGGAGGTGCCTCCCAGATCTAAAGATGGGGACTGTGTGAGCAAAACAGGACACTGTTTTGTGTCTCAAGAAGAACCCCCTTTTCTCTTAAATAATTGTTCTTGAAGTACTGTGCTGAAAGGAGTCTTTGGACCAGATATTTAAGAACCTTTACTAGGACCAGTTGTGTGTAGGGGAGAGAGGGGCCACGGGACTCACTGAACAACCTATTTTGTTCCGGCCACTAGAGGGCAACAGAGTCCCATGACTTGAGTGAGTTCCTCAGGCAGGTTCCATCACCTGAAAGAAGAAAATTGTGTACAAATATTCTGCCATGTTTCTAAAATTGAAGGCTACGGTAATTATCCATGAAAATGAGGAATTCAAAATCTGCTACGCTGTAAGCTTGTGCGGGCTCTTGGGCAGGTTTATCTTGTCAATGCGTCCATTCACGGTGGTCTGCAAGCTGTAAGCCAGTGTGACCTTTTGAGTTCTGTGACTTTAAGGCTGAGTTTCAAAGGCCTCCCCCTTCTAACTCTACTGAAGCAGGCAGTCAAAAGATACAACCAATATTTTTCTGAGATGGCACATATATGGCAAAGTACATCAACCATAGCTGCCATTGCTCTCTGTTGGGAGCAGAGAGGACCCTGAACACAAAGTCACCCTTTTGCATCAAATTCAACGGATTTAGATGGGAAAATTTATACTGTGCTAGGTGAGGTGCTAGTGATGAAGAAAAGAAAGCTTCTTCGAGCAAGACTGACAGATGAGACACTATCTGAAATCCCCAGCCCTGTTCGAAAGGCTCTTCGCCACATCCAGCCCAACACCCCCATCTCACAGGTAAAGGAAGCAGGCTCAGAGACTGCACTGTGATTGCTTGCCCAGCATCCAGCAATGTAACAGCAGAGGCAAATCTAGGCCCGAGTTTCCCTGGACCATGGTATATTCATTCCTGTACCCCATGGAACTTCCGTGGAGCTCTTCTTTCTGACATGACTAGAAAGGATGGAGGTATAAACTAGGATAAACAAAACAGTTGTGTCATTGCATATCTAGTCAGAGTCAGATGCCCATGAAGAAAGAGCAAACACCTTCGGATCCTGAGAATAATGTGAACCAGTGACACTGAGGAAAAGTTTGGATTATAGGTCCAACTAACCAGTAAATTGGGTGAAGACACGCAGTTATTACAAGACGTCTAAGGGTAACAATGATGCAAAGATGTGGGAAGGCCATCAGAGAGCTTGAATGGTGAATCACATACCTTGTTCACTTTCATAATTCCCAGATATAGTGCAGGCCCTCTATTTTTTTTTTTTTTATGAGTGACCTCTTAGATCTATTTTAGAAACCCAAGGGTTGGGGGGAGGAATTTTTCAGTTTTTCTAATTATATCATATACCTACTATAAGAAAAACACGAGAAAACAGTACTTCTTGGAAGAAAGTGGCTCTTATTTGCATTGCAGACATAAAAATAATTCTCCTAAGGGAGTTTCAGTGAATTAAGGAAAAAAATTCTTATAAAAATTATTTGGGAGGGTTCATCTTCAAACTCCTGAAGTCGGACTGCTAAGGTCTCCACCCTTCACGCACATAAGGTGGCTGATCTCTGTGCAACAAGGCATCCTAGTCAGGCTCACAAGCCACAGTCCTCAACAAGGGACAAGCTCAGAGCAGCTGTTGAGGTGTTGCCCTTGCTACCTCTTAGAAACTTTGTGGTGAGGAACAGACAAGGGAGGAGGCAGAGGGAGGAGTGGGAAGAAAGAGGAAATGAAGGATTCGGGGGGCAATTCTCTGACGTGGTGGTTCCCAACCTTCCGAATGTCGCAGCCCTTCAGTACTGTTCCTCATGCTGTGGTGACCCCCAACCATAAAGTTGGTTTCTTTGCTATTTCATAACTATAATTTCGCTACGGTTACAAATTGTAATGTAAATATCCGTGTTTTTCTTAGGTGACCCCCGTGAAAGGGTCATTTGACCCTCAAAGGGGTAGCAACCCGTAGGTTGAAAGCCACTGTTCTAGAGTTTCTCTGCCCATTGATCCAGAATCCAAGGTGTATTCTATTTTGCACCTCCCAGTGTTAAACACTAGCCAAATTCTGGGCAACTTCCATCTTGCGATTTGGATTTGTTCTTCTGCAGCCATTTATCACTTGAGCTATTTTCTCACAAATGTCATCCATTAATTACTCTGTTTACGCTGTGCCCTCAAAGCCTCAGCAAAGGTGGAAAGAGGGTAGTAACTTTACTAACGAACTTTTACAAAACATCTAAAGGTGACGATGGTGCAAAGATGTGTGCAAAGGGCATCCCCGGATTTAAATAAGGAGCCGAGAAATCTGTCACCTCTGTTTAATAATTCTCAGCTATACCATTGGCTGTTTCTTATAGGTGACCTCCATAGGTCCACTAACCTGTATCTTTAAGACTAGAATGTACAGAACGCTAATGGTTCAACACATTGGTCTTTTCAGGGGCAGAATATTGATGGTTCCCTTTTATTGGTGGTGGAAGTAATCACGCATTGATATAACACTTTGATAAAATAACATATACATCTATTATTTCATGAAATTGAAGCCATAGCTGGAGGAGGCATTTCGACATTCACTGTACAGGAAGAAGAATAATCACAGCACGGTTAACAAATGCCCCCACCAAGTCACAGGGCTACTGCAATAGTGCATGTGGTCTCCTGCCTCCTGTAGGAACTCACATTCTTTGCACCTTTATTAATAGCAGAAAGAACCTGGGGGGAAAGTGTTCCGACAGAACCTCGGATATCCATTCCATTTTGCTCTTAAATCAGTGCCTAGAGATACAGTAACCTCCGAGACCAAGGTCTAAGAGAGAAGCTGAAAACTGTTAGTACCACAGAACTTTAATCGAGTGTTTTCTCAGCTCCGTAGTTTAACACTTGAGGACAAACAGTTTGTTGTGCCATCCTGTGAGCTAGAGAGTAGTTAGGCACTGTGTCGGGCCTTCATTTGTTAGCTGTCAGGCACGGCCCGCATGTATTCCCAATAGTATAAACAAAGGTACTGCCTGTGGTCCATTTACACACAATATTAGAAAGTTATAGCCCATCATATGATATTGGGCCTCAGTGTCCTAATTATTCAAATTATTCATTTCCCATCCTGACTGTTCTACGGCTGAGTCTAATATGCTAGCATGTACAGGATTTGGGCTAAGGACCTGGCTAGGGTAAGCATGCACTGGAACACAGCCATGATAACTGAGAGAAGAAAGGCATTGGGCTTGTGGCAGACAACCAAGGATGCTAACTCTCACAAAGAATTTACTTGAGACACCCTCTTGGCCCATCTTAGCGGGTAGTTCAGGACCCAGCAGGATCAGCCTGAGAAGGGGAGGCTACTCACCTCTGGGGTACACACAAGCCTATCAGCAAACTGTCCCTCTTTGGGTGACAGAGCAGAAGATAGCCTTTGCTTTAGAAACAGTCACCCTATGGCACTCAACCCTATGGCCTACTCTAAAGTGTAGGATTCTGAGTACTCTCTCAGGAGTCCAATGCTGTTCCTTCTACAATAAATTAAAAATATAAACTTTTACCTTTCTTTTTTTTTTTTTTTTTTTTTTTGTTCTGGAGACAGGCTCTCATGTAGCCCAGGTTAGCCTTAAACTTGTTACATGCGTAGAGATAGCCCTCAAGTCCTGATCTTCCTAGCTTCACCTCACAAGCATGAGGATTGCAGCATCCAACTGTACTTTCGTCTCCAGGATTCCTGGATGGCAGCTCTTTTTGATTCTGGAACTTTCAGACTTTAATCTGATTTAGGATTTTGCCCAGGCAGCCGCCTCTGTCAGGTGCAATTTCTCCTAGACCATCTCACAACCATCATATTTGTTACATGGAAGGCTTGGCTAACAGGTCACCTCCTTGAAGAAGTCATCCCTGTGCACTTAACCAAAGAAGCTTCAACTTGCAGTCACCCTCTATTGCACCATTCATATATATATTTTTTTTCTGCATGGCTGTCTTCCTTTCATCTGTATATCTTTCCCTTCAATAGCAGCTGCAGGAGACCAGGAGCCGGGCTCTCTCTCATCACTTCCTAGATTCAGGCCGTGTTTGTTGAATAAGTGGGGAAAAAAGTGACCTCTTTGACGACGTGACCTCATTCCCGTGACCTCTGGTACTAGCAGACAGTAGGTACCAAATTACTGTTGATTTAATTGGTCTAACTTCTCTCAGCACTAACAATGGTTTCTAGAAGCAGCTAAGCCTCTGAACACTCATCCTTAGGAGCCAACTATGTCTGTGGAGAGTCTTATTTAATGAGAGGGTAGTGTAACCCACAGTGCCCTTTTGAACTCTTCAATTCTTCCTGCTAAAAACACCAAACACTCTGGAATGGGGGTGGGGGGAGCTGTGTGTAGACTCCCTGGCCAATGGCCATTGGAAAATTACCCTTGGGAAAACCCCTGGGGAGGTTTATGTCATTAAAGAAGTTACCCTGAAGATAGTACCTGTCCTCAACACCTGTCTAGACTGTCACTTGTCATGACCAGGACAGTGAGTGATCTATACAGTTAAGCGTCCTCTAAAATAGCCTGACTGAAGAGCAAAGGACAGAACTGTGGTACATTTAAAAAAAAAAAAAAACACAGAGGGTCAGGGAACAGTAATGACAACACAGACCTCGGATTTTGCCACTACAAACCAGACCCTGTGAGCTAGACAGCTCTGCTGGACCTCCAGGAGCCCCCAGAGACCTTGTCCTTCAGCGAGCTGCAGGCAACTGAAGCTTGCAGAGAGGCACGCCCTGGATGCTGGTTCTGCTGTGGCCACATTTAGACTGCACTGCATTACCTCACTACCAGCCAATCAGAGCCTCCCAAGCCTCAGCACACATGCTCCCCTTTGCCACAGACATTGCCTCATGTCACTCTCTGCCCCCTGGAGCCTCTGCTGCAGTGGGCAAGAACCCACTCTGGGTGGGTGGCACAGGGGAGGAGGCAGTGGGAAAGCTGGAGAGCAAAGCTACAGGCAACAGTGGTTTCTCCCGGGAGGCCCTTCTGCACCTCGCAGGTGTCCGGGATGCAGGGAATATGTGTTCTGTTCACCTGACCCCCTCTGACACAGTGGGTAGGTGGGTAGCAGGAGAGCTATCATAGGGCCAAGGAGAGACTTCGGCAGCCTTAGAAGAAACGAAGTGCTGTCTCGCAGTTGGAGCACTGTGTGCACCTGCTGGTGACATCAATGATCTGTCACATC
Source organism: Meriones unguiculatus (assembly GCF_030254825.1). Lineage (NCBI taxonomy): Eukaryota > Metazoa > Chordata > Mammalia > Rodentia > Muridae > Meriones > Meriones unguiculatus. Next base: position 95,057,402 of record NC_083355.1, on the reverse strand, counting down.
TCCTCACACCAGCCCCCTCCCTGGAAGCTTGGTGCTGAACAAACAACAGCCCCCTATGGCCTGCTTCAGTCCCTGCCCACACCTTCCAGGAACTAAATTACAGTCCTCTGAGCTGATTAATCCGAAGAGGTGAGACTAATATTTAAGCATCTTGGACGGTCTTTCATGACCGAAGCATCTGTATACTGTTAAAACAAGGTAAGGTCTCACTGGGATCTTAGAAAAGGCATTGACAAGATGTCACAAGATCTACCTACCAGATCAGCCCAGGATCCAGAGAGCTGGACTCATAGCCAGGACACCCCTGAGTGAAGGGCCACAACACCTGCAGTCAGAGTTGCTCCTCCCCTGGGCTGCAGGTAGCTCTCTTCTTCCCTGAGGCATCCATGCTCAGTCTAGTGAGAGACTTTCAAAGAAGAGCAGTATATCTTTATACCGTCTCAGTTCAAAGAGTTTTCCCTCCAGGTAGAAAGAGGGATGCTAATATATCTTTAAATGGAGGAGGGGGTGGCAGTGGACAGGGTGGGAAGCCATTATAAATCGTCACAGCGTGTTCAATATTTTACACAAACACAGCTATCCAGCAGCAATAATGGCTCCACAGATGTGCCACGTGTGTGCATTGTTAATAGCTTTCCATGTGCCAAGGAGGAAATTGTGGTTAGGGAACACAGAGGGAAACTACTAATGAGGAGTAAAATCAGATGATTCAAGGCTCCCTCTGTTCAATGCCCATGCGCGCAAACAAGATGTGGGGTCATTTCTTGCTGACATCTGACCACAGACACCCAACGCAGACTTCCTTTCCCCTTTGTGAGCCTGAAAAACATCATACCGGATCACACAAAGCCCTGCTATACATCACTGTTATGACTCAGGGGGATTTCACGTTTTGATAGGGTCTAGCCCTCTCCTTGTTATACTCTGTGCCCAGTGGGTGGTACCCTAAAACAAAAAGGTTACTTACAAGAACTGTGGCCCCTTTGTACATATAGCAGATGAATGAATATCTCAGTGAAAATTCTATGTTGAAATTGCTAATAAAACTTTATATAGAGAGAGAAACAAAGGAAATTGATTGTGCGATCTGCCTTAGACAATCAAGACTACCTCTGAACTCCCAGCGCTCAGTTAATGCATCTGAGCCAGAAAGATATGCCCTCATTTAATATAGCCATGTCGGTTGAAAAGTGACTCTCTGAGGTGGGAAAGTGATTCTTGAAGGAGGAAACGGGAAGGCTTAGGACTCAAGGAACGGAAGTGATCCCATTTATATTAGAGAATGGATGCTAACACCATGCTCAGACTCGCTGTCTCTAGATCTCCTTATCAAGCAGAAGTCTCAGTAACCTCTGGTGCAAAATAAGCCAAGCCCCCAGAAAGGGTTAAAATAAAGCCACTTGGCCATGAGCTCCTTCAAAAGCAATAAGAATTACTTTTTAATGGTGCAGTTAGTAGAAAAGCTCTGGCTTCACTTTGCAAAGCTGATTTATTTTCAGCCTGTTTTATTTCATTTATTACCTAAAGGATAATGCACACATTTTCAAGACCTGGTTAAAAAAAGAAACCTATTACATAACTGTAATAAGTCTGGCAGCTATTGTTGTAATGAACAAACTGGACATCTTGCCTCTGAGAAACGGATTTGGAGGCCTGTGGCCTGGGCCGTCTTTTAGGATGGTCAGGGCTGTCAGCTTCCTCTATAGGAAGGATAAGAAAATACTAGAGGTTAAAGGTATGAATCTACATATTCCATAAAGGAATTGGGGAAAGCTACTTTTCAAATATCAGAGGAATGAGGATAGGCGGGAGCCTCTGGCTGGCTTCTCTTATCCCCTTCTGCTTCAAATATCATAGCAATAGAATCTGAAATTCTCTTTGTAGAAGTGGTTCTTAAGTTGTGGGTCAATACCCCTTTAGGAGATGCATATCAGATACCCTGAATATCGGATATTTACATTATGATTCATAACAGTAGAAAAATTAGCTATGGAGAAGCTATGTTGTGGATAGGGGCCACCACAACATGAGGAACTGTGCTAAAGGATCACAGCATTAAGAAGGTTGAAAACCACTGTTGTGCAGGCTCTATGTGGAGCATCCTCAGACCTCCATGCTTAATGACCTATGAAAACACCCATGTTTCAATACCTCTACGTGTAAGTCTAAGGACAACAGGTAACACAGACGAAACCAAGACAAAGATCTAAATCGTCTCAGGAGCTGTGTCATGTAACTGGACAGTGTCTTCTTGGTCCATTTCTCCACTGGCTACCACTGAGGAAACTCATTGACTTCATCTTGGGAACTCAGGAAGTGAGCTAAAGCTGGAACTCAGGTCCACGTTTGCTTTTCTGGTATTCTACGCAGAAGGTGGCCCACAGTCCCAGCAACAGGGACACATTAAAAGAGAAACACATCAAAAATCTAGTCTCGATCCCAGGAGCCCAGAACTATGGGATCAGAATGTGGAGTTCATCAACACCCTCAGGAAATATTATGCACACTAAAGTTGGCAAAGCAGAGCTCTGTCCTACACTGTCTCTGCAAAACATGAACAACTTCTCAGTAGGGAATTACTGCTCACATGGAAACTGGCCACTCTACTCCCAGAGGCCCTCATGCTCTGAGCTAACCTCTGGAATGCTCTTGAGAAGACATAGATCACTATCCCCAAATCAAAGCTCTTCAATGACAAGCAGATTTTTACATTACCAGCCTCCACAAAGGCACCAGCTGATTTAAAGCCAGGTTTTAGTCACATCCTTGTATCTTCAAGCCAGCTGTCAGTTGTGATACTGTCGCATCACCACCCACCTTTTTTATTTTTTATTTTTTGCTTTTACTTTTCACATTGACTTCTCCAGTGACCATCTCTAACCACCATGTTTTCCCTCCCCTGCTTGCTTTTTAGCTACTAAAATTCATTCTATCCAAAGGAAACAGGCTCGTTCTCTATTCCCAACGTAGGCATATTTTTCTTCCTGTTCCTCTCATAAAGTTTTCATCTTCAAATAAGAAATTGTTAACATTCAAGCATATGACTTAGAAGAATACAGCTGGATCTGACGCAGAAGCCTTTTCCCTGAAGACTAGCTTTCCTAGTACCGGAAGCTACAAAGCGAGATGCCAAGGGAAAAAAGCAATCAACAATCAACGGTCCTACCCGGCTGTGATGTTTATGAACCACAACAATGACCAGCATCGCAAGATATCCCCTAAAGGTGCAATAGCAGTATTTGTATCTTGGTGTTAATCAACAGCTGTTTAATTGTTCTTAAGGCCCATTCAATAGGAATGAACTCTACACCTGGTACTTCCTGTAAGCCTAGCCAACTACCCGTGGCTAGTGAGTCCATAGCATCTAGAGGAGAACTTACTATGGTTGCTTCTCAGACCAAGATAATCTCTAACTACATTGTTTTTAGACGGGGTCTCTCAGTGTAGTCCTGGCTGTCCTGGAACTCGCTTTGTAGACCAGGCTGGCCTAGAATTTCACCTGCCTCTGCCTTGCAAGTGCTGGGTTTTAAAGGCATGTGCCACTACCGCCAGATTCTAACTACATTATTCATACTTACCTTCATACCCACAGATAAATGTGACTCCCATCTCTCATGAAAAAAGGCTTCTTTTTGAGGCTGACAGAGGCCATTTTTTTAAAGTCTCAACTGATTGAAATATAGAGATCAACTAACCATGGGGTACCCAGCTCCAAACGATACATTTGCAGCTCAATCCCTACATTGACATCTCAGGGAACATCACAGCAAAGAGGGTGGAAAGACTGTAAGAGCCAGAAGATCAGGACATCTACTGCAAGACTCTGTCTTCTATATATGATACGGAAGCTGTACGCTTGACATCTCAACAATGTGGCTGCCAAAGCAACACCAGTTGTCAGTATGGAAGCAGGTAATCTCATGAGGATCTACCCCTAGATGAAGATTTGTAGGCAGTTAATGAAGGCTGAGAGATGGAGAATCAGTATTATGCAGGGATGAGCCTCATCTGGCTAGCTAATATCAAGTGATCATCCAATACATACAAGGAATCCTACATGGACTATGAATTCAGTTGATTTTTATATTTATTCATAAAAACATAAAAAAAGGCCAGTTATGCTAGGATCCTGTCTGCAAAAGTATAGCAAAATATGATTAATAGTGTCAGGGGTTGGCACTCTCTCATCGCTTCACCCAGCAGCTGATAGAAACAGATGCAGAGACCCACAGCCAAACATTAGGCAGAGCTCAGGGAACCTTGTGGAAGAGGGAGACAAAGGATTAAAGAATCCAGAGGGATCAAGGATACCACAAGAAATCTACAGAATCAACTAAAGTGGGCTCATAGGGGATCACAGAGACTGAACCATCATCCAAAGAGCAGGCATGGGATGGACCTAAGCCCCTTACACATATGTAACAGATATGCAGCTTGGTCTTCATTTGGGTCCCACAATTGGAGCCAGAGCTCTCTCTGACTCTTCTGTCTGCCTTTGGATCCCTTTCCCCTAACTTGTCTGCCTTCTAACCTCAGTAGGAGATGCATCTAGTCCTACTGCATCTTGATAAACATGTTGATATACATATGAGGGCTTTCCTTCTCTGAGGAGAAAGGGAGAGGAGAATGGGAGGAGGGGAGAGGAGAAAGATGATGGACTGGGAAGAGAGGAGGAAGGAGGGAAGAGGGGAAGCTTCCATAGGGATTTAAAGTAAATAATTAAATAATTTTTTTAAAATGAAAAAGCAAAACGAAAAGAAAAGAAAAGAAAAGAAAAGGCCATGAATTTGAGAGGAAATGGTGGATATGGAAGAGGTTGGAGGGAAAAGGGAGGGAGAATGATGAAAATACAGTGCACATACATGCAATTTAAAAATAAATGCAAAAGATTAAAGTTCCTCTTAAAAATGATCTAGCTTGCATCTTACACACCCACTGTTCTTGAAAGGAAATGTTTTTATCACCAAAGTGCTTTACAGAGTGTCTGAGAGTTTCTGTTGCCCCAATGAAATACAATGACAAAAAAGCAAGTTGGGGAGAAAAGGGTTTATTTGGTTTATGCTTCCATGTCACTGTTCATCATTGAAGGAAGTTGGGGAAAGAACTCAAACAGGGCAGGAACCTCGAGGAGCTGATGCAGAGCATGGAGAAGTCCTGCTTACTGACTTGTTCCTCATGGCTTGCTCAGTCTACTTTTTACAGAACCCAGGCCTACCAGCCCAGGGTTGACACCGCCCACAATGTGCTGGGTCCTTCCTCATCAATCAGTAATTAAGAAAATGCCTTATAAGCCTGCCTACATAAAGGCACTATTTTATTTGATTAAATTATTTATTTACTTTCCATCAGGATTGCAGCTTCCCTTCCCTCCTCTCCTTCTAGTCCCTCCTTCCCCTCTTTCCCATCTCATCCACCCACCCACCCTCCCCTCCTCCCTTTTTCTTCAGAAAGGGGAAGTCATGGAGGAACTTTCTTAGCGGAAGTTCTCTCCTCTCAGATGACTTTACCTTGGGTCAAACTGACATAAAACTATCCAGGACAAAAAGATTCTCCTTAGAACAGCCAAAACGTTTATCCATTTTCACTTCCCAGAAATAATTTTCTGGAGCCTTGGAGCAAGAAAAAACTGAGCTCCTATCATAGGTAAAAGAAGTGAGACTATAGCCTTTTTGTAGTTCAGCACAAGAAAGAAGGCTGCTCCTTAATAAGGCTCAGCCTTGTGAGCAAATCATCATGGAAACAGCCAACCTTCCTACTTTCTTGAAGAGAAATACCTCATTTCCACATAGAAAGAAGCACAATGAAACAATAATGAGGCCTTCGGACCCATGAGGGAATCATCCATAGCCTTAGTCCTGAGCTACATTCCCAACCCGATGGATTCATTCCCATATTGTGACCACCCCTCTTCCCTTGCATGTGATGCTTATCCACCAACTGCCAGGCTTTAGAGCCACACATTTCTTCTATACCATGTCTTTGATGCCTTTGGCTTCTCCACAGCAATGTCCTAGAGTTCAGTCCAGGTCCTTGGATATGATTGCCCAGGTCAGGCTGGGAAAGGCACTTTTACTCTTAGTATACCCAGGAACATCCCAGTATTTATAAGGCGCATAATTCTCCAAAGATTTTGAAAGTCCAGTGGAAGAAAGAAGATAAGACATATTTAGAGTAAACATAACAAGATAGAAGGTGATATGAATCAAAATATCCATGGGCAATAAGTGCTAGTAGAGACCAAAGGTGGGAAAAGCCATGCAGCCTACGGTCTTCAATAACATCACAGGAAAAGGCAGACTTAACTGGCTTTTCACAGAGTGGTAGGATACAGACAGAAAAAGAGGTGAACTCTGTTAGTCTTTCCAGAAGAGCAGGAGGGAAGAAGTGCATGAAAGGCTTCTCATTTGTTCTCTGGCAACAGCTGTTGGTATCTCTCTTGGGTAGAGGACATACCATAATAGTCTTAGGGAGCAACCATCCTAGGAGAATGGATGTCTCTCTGGATCTCAGCAGTGAGGGGGAGAGGGGCCGGCTTTTCAAGGACTCCAGGGTCTATTCTTCACAGAGCCTCACAATGGTTTTTGCCAGTAGAGTGCACACATCTGCGTAACTGAGGCTCATAACTGCAGCCTAAAATTTGAGACCCTTACCCCTTCAGGAACTTACAGGTACCAAACAAACACTTTGTCTAAATACTTGGCATTGCCTAAATCTCAAAATGCACCATATTCTCCAGCAGCAGGAACAACCAAAACATCACATTCCACATACCACTGTGCTTCCCATAGCCACAGTAAGGGCTGTTTGTGGGTTTGTTATTCATTATTTTTACCTTTCTCTCCACAATTTTCTATAGTGATTATAGGCATTTCCCTTGTGATTTTATTTTATTTTTGAGTTGGTATGACACACTCTGAAGCACAAAACAAACAAACAAACAAAACACAACAAAACAACAACAAAAAACAGCCTGGGCCCAAGTGTCTAAGCCAAGGCAGCTGGATAAGGAAGAATAGGAACTGAACAAGCCTTCCTGAAGACAGACACCTCCAATACTCCTACCTTAGCAAGAGTATCTCACAATTAGCTATTAAATTTTATGCCAAAGCGCAATCATTTAAATGTGAGTGCATACTTTATCAATAGTAACTTGTATAATAGTGGCACGGTTATGATAGAGCTAACCAACTACTCTCTGGATTTTAATCCAGCTCCACAAGAGCTAATCCATTCCTAGTACCGTAAACCCCATCAAGATTCCCTAGATAGAAAGTCATAGGCCCTTAAAACAAACAAACACCCCCCCCAAAAAAGCCACCACAAAAAAAAATCCCCTACTACTGTTATTTTGAAAAGTGGACAGGTTGCTAAAATGCCTACTAAGTAATCATTACTATATTAACAAACTAGTGCTAGTTTCATCCTTCCAAAAAGCTTATTATAGATGCAGGTAGCAGTTAAAGTAGAAATTTATAGCTGGTTAAAGCGCTAATAACAAATGATTTTTGAGTGCCCAGCCCTAAACAGGGCATTGATAGCACCTTCTCCAAGGCTCAGGTAACATCAAAGAAGAGGGGTTATAGAGAACGTAAGAGCATGGACTGGACCTGGTTCCCCTACATATATATAGTAGATGAGCAGCATGGTCAACATGTGGGTCCCCGGCAATGGGAGTAGGGGCTGTCTATGACCCTGTTGCTTGCCCTTTCCCCTAGCTGGCTGTCGGGTCCCAGTGGGAGAGGATGTGCTCAGTCCTGCTTCGACTTGAGGTGCCAGGGTAGATTGATACTCCTTGGGGGCCTCCCCATTTCTGAGAAGAAAGAGATCAGGGTGGGAGAAGGGGAGGATGAGGGTGAGGCTGGAAGGAGAGGAAGGAGAAGTTCTGGGATCAAGCTGTAAAGTGATAAAGAAAGAAAGAAAGAAAGAAAGAAAGAAAGAAAGAAAGAAAGAAAGAAAGAAAGAAAGAAAGAAAGAAAGAAAGAAAGAAAGAAAGAAAGAAAAGAAAGAAAGCAAGCACTTAACAGATGTATAGGCATCTCCTGGACATGATGAGACTATTGTACTCATAAACTCACAGCAGCTACGGTTACCTGCACAGGATCTGCACAAGATGGGGCCAGTCAACATTCCGTCATAAAATGGGGAGGAGCCCTCTTCCTTCCCTAAAAGACTATTGGCTGTTTGTGGATTCTAGAAGAAAGGGTGTCATTTTCTCCAAATGTGTAGCCAGTGATAAGTTGCCTAGACTCGAGTAAATAACCTCCCAACTATGCTCATAAAAGGAATCATAACCAAAAAGAAGAATATGCTCAAAGACATGAAGGCAGGAAAGAGACTTCTTTGGAAGAAAGGGGTTAGCAGATGAGGAAAGGGGAGAATGAAAGAAGGCACTGAGATTGAAAATGACTAAATTTTACTGTATAAATACATTAAAATATTGAAGAATAAATTTTAAAAAATTACAAAGGGCAGGACTTCTGCCAGGTACGCTAATGATAATAACACCATCCAAACAATGAAGAAAACAACAAACAAAAAATGCAGAGTTAGTAAACCACACAAAAAATTGAAATATGCCAAATCACTACATACAACATGGTCATAATTATATTCATGATTATGCATTCAGCTCTTGAGAAAAGGTTAAATTTTGTTTGATGTCCTTTAAGACTTTTTAGAAAAAATGGTTAGGCATTAATTCATTTGGGGAAGATGACTGGCAGATTGGTTCAGATTAAAAATAGTTTAAGATATGAAAATGATAAAATCAGAAAAAAAAAACAGTCCCTTAGCAGGAACTTCCAATTATCCAAAAATGGGAATCTTTTAGAAGGATCTTTGGGGGTGTGGTTGTCAAATTTCAACATGATAAAATCACTTCGAAGACTTGTTGGACTGGCAGAGTGTTCATTTTAATTAATCTTAACAATGATTCAGTATAATTATAATTCCCATATTCCATAGGAGGAAGCTAGGTTTCAGAGAGGGCAACTGGTTTGAACAGGCTCACTCATCAAAAGCTTCTGGATATGTGGGCTGAATTTTATCTCTGACACATTTATGTGTGACGCTGAAGTTACTAGTTTACAGAAAGCAAGTAGGGAAATTATCAATAGGGAGAAGGGATACGTGGTCAGGTTCATGGGAAAGGCCTAATTTTCTTTCAAAATGCAACACTAGTCTTGCTTCCAAGACTAACCCTAACCCTAACCCTATCCTAACCCTAACCCAAGCAGAAGTAGAATTGTCACCCCAAACCCTGACTTGCTAGCATCCTTCTTTTTCCTACACAAGCTTCAGAGCCAGAGGCCACAGCTCCCAAGACCTATCTGCCCCCCAGAGTTTCTCAGCCAAGACTCTTGCAGGGAGGAAATGTCCTAGTCACAGTGATGTTGTGATCCGTCTCCTGAATCAGGGGCATGTCGTATAATTCCTTGAGCAAGCTCTGCCAACCAGTGTTGTCATAAGCATAGGACTGCAGAAGCCTATAAAAATCCTCACACACGGTATGTGTTGACATTGGTAATCTCATAAAGATGGATTTGCTGTTTGCTCAAAAGCTATAGACTGTTTGTCAAAGATAGAATGTAAAAGCAGGCGCTGGCAGGTCAGGGCTCTCCTTCAAGGTCATCTTTGTAAAGGAATGATCAGGAGGGTCCATGGGTTACCTTCTTCCTCCTCCCTCAGGGCTCTGAGCAGAGATGACTGGGTTTAATTGTCCATGGGGCATGGGACAATTGTCATATATATTAAATCTTGTCTCCAGTACATACGTTAGGCTGAGGACCATGGACTCAGCAAGTAGAAGTGGGTAACAATGAGAGTGTTTACTGAATACCTACTGTATACCATGTATACTTATAAGAAATATGTGTGTATAGATATATATACATATATGTGTAAAGGTGTTTATATGAACGTGTATATAGCAGACAGACACACATACACACACACACATACACACCCATGGGATATATATATATATCTTAATATATTCTCCCTAATCTCCAAACCAGAGGTCAGCCAATCTTGTTAGTAAAAAGCAGAAACGGTAGGATAGTAAGCTTGAGCAGCCATAGTCTGTGTCATAGTCTGGTATAGAGCACTAGCAGCCATAGACAACAGATAGAGAATACAAAGGAGAATGTTCAAATAAAACCTTGTTTTACAAAGAGTCAAAAGCCCAGCCTCTATCTGCCAACCCCTGTTCTAAACATACATTTCTCAGCCCAAAAAGAGAAGGCATTTGTCCTTTGACCTCGTTCTGCATAGCTACTTTCTCTAAGCTTGTATTTAGTCTCTAGCTTCTAAGTAACAGGTATGTTAATGACAACTAAATTCTTAGCTCCAGCCTAGACTTCCTCTTAAACTGTCTACTTAGTGTTTCCTCTTGGTGCTCTTACAGACAATGAAAGCACACAAGTCCAAAACTAACCCCTAACTTTAAACCCTTGCTGTTTTTACAGCATCAGACCACATTGCCCTGCTCAGATCTGCTCACAATTCCACCCCACACTCATTCCCTGTGTCCCATTAAAACTCTGACCTTAGCTCTCTGTACAGACTTCCAGACTCTACCTCAGCCACAGGTTTCTTCCCGAACATCCATTTTTACCATTTACCTTCCTTCTTCAGGGTCTCTGCGCTGGCTATGAGAACACCTCCCTTGAGATTCCTTTGGCTAAATCTCTGACATTGCCAAGTGTGATGCCAAGCATAATTTCAACTCTGAGGCCTTTCGAGAGCTTTTACATAAATTAACCATCCTTCTAGTTATCCACCTTAATCTGTCTCTCTTTCTTTCTCCCTCTCTTTATCTTTTTTGTCTGCTGTTTAGAAGAGGATACCTGTGAAGGAGGGTCAAGCTTTATCTATCTGCCTTCCTGTTGGAATCCCAAAGGCTAGAGATAGGCTAGTTATAGCCTAGACATTCAACATCCTTTAAAATAAATAAATGAATGTACCAAAACAAAAGGCCACAAGGCAAATAACGGTCATCTCATTTAATTCTGCAACTGCTTTCCCAAGTAGGCAAGGCAATATTGCTGACAGAGGAGTTGTGACACAGTAGGATGACTTGCTGCAAGTGACACAGATTATAGATGCCATGGTGCAAGAGCCCTGTCTTTCAGATTGGAGGCCCTGTCTGCCACTCACACAGGATACAAAATTCATAAATACCCTCCAGCAATTGTTTTGCAAGGAGCAGGAACCGTTTTCTAGCTATTTTTATAACTTAGCAAATTACTCCCATTGCAGGGTTTATCAAGCTATTTCACAAGTGCCTGTCCATATCACAGATGTGGAGGGAGGAGAATGTGCAGTTTGGTCCTGGTTGACAACAAGAAAAATGAATAGAGCTTGAGAGGTGTTGACTGAGAAAGAAACACAAGCAGTAGGTGTTTTGATTCCCACCTCTTCTGTCTAAAGAATCTGCAGCCTTTGGGAACACAGTATTTTAAGACCATCTAAAGATCTGTAGGACCTCCTCAGGAAATAAGTGGCATTTTAGTTTCATTGGTACGCAACACACAAATGACAAAGCACAGTGTCACCTTTATATGACTTTCTACTTGACCAGTCCCAACAGCATCTAAACCGATATTTGGAAAACAAAGGAAAGCCAAACAAAACCGCTGCATCATGTGCACATCCAAAGCCCTCAAGCTGGTACTCCGGAAACATCATCTACTTCTGAGAGGTGGGGTGGTGCGGCCACTGGGTTAGCGCCGCAGTCAGGTGTCTTGGAGTTTAACCACAGCTTTGCTTCTGGTCCTAGGGAGCCCCTAGACATCTGCCTTCAGTTTTGTCTCTCTGGTTTCCTTATGCACCAGAGAATTAACATGCCCTTGGAGCACTGTATTACTGAATGGAATAAGTGCAAAGTCCTTAGAATGGAGCCTGGCTTATAGCAGATAGGTCATTAACAGGGCATACCATGTGTTATTTTAGAAGGCTCCAGGCCACCTGCAAACAATTGCCAGCTCCAGCAAGGCAAAAGCCTGCAGCATGGGAAACACTACCCCGGAGGACTGATTTTAAATGTAATTGCTCCGGAGAAGCCTGTTCTGCACTGTATGTCGTAGTCCTCGAGGGCTTTCAAGACACTGCTAACTCAATGCAGATACACCAAGACCCAGTCCTACCCACCTGACTTGACTTTGTTTCTTAAATTCACGATTTCTACCACCATGCTCATTAGACCTGAACTCCATCACAACAAATAATGGTAGCTGCCCCCTGGTACTTTCTATAGAAAGACTGTATATCTGTAACTAACAAAAGCTTTTCTTAGTATATTTTTTAAAAATATTAAGACTACACTTTATAGAAATTGGCAGTTGTTTTTTTTTTATTTTGGTTTTCAAGCAGTTTGGTACATTTCACTATAGAGTATTTTATATATATATATATGTACTAAAGTTATAGAAATATAAAAAGGATATCAAAATAATTCACGCTTTTCTCCTCCTTGATTCATCTATCTGTTAAAATATTGTTGGTCTTCAGACTTTGTGGTCTTACCTCCACGTTCCATTTTCTTTCTTTCTTTCTTCCTTCCTTCCTTCCTTCCTTCCTTCCTTCCTTCCTTTCTTTCTTTCTCTTTCTTTCTTTCTTTCTTTCTTTCTTTCTTTCTTTCTTTTCCTTTTGTCATCTCCTAGAGAACACCCATACATCATAGTTCTAAGCCTTAGTAAGAATTGCTCTTTTAAACTTTGGTGGTACTGTTCAGTGGCCCTGGCTAGGCCCAGAGGATGGTAGGAAGAGAAAATGTTTTGAATGTCAGTATAACTAGAGGCCCCAGTAAGAGCCATAGAGCATTAGAGCATCTTGCAACAAGGTCACAGTGTTTCACCAACAGCCCAGCTAGCCGCATGCATAAGGATTAAACAAGGTGAGCACACATAACTATGTATACTTGGGAATCCTTTAGAAGGAAATTCATGAAATGTATGATGGCTGTTAACTTCACTGACTAGGTCAGAGTATTTGCGATAACTGACTCCTTCTTTGCACTGGTTTTATTTATTCAACAGACATTTACTTAAAGCTTACTGCATCATGTATTATATCATGCTGATGGATAGTCTCCTAATAATAACAATTTAGAAGAAGGCGCTTCCTAATGATACAGAATCAGCATGGCTGCTTCTCTCCCAGGGTAGCAACTGAAGCAGTAATGGAGGGAAAGAATGGAGATATGGGAGAGTAGAACACAGCATGAAATTGCAGATGTGCTTTTTAAAACGCATCTCAAGCTGACTGACAGATGTTTAGATCTCCTGAGCATCCTTAACTCTGGGTCTTCAAAAATCCCAAACTATCTCCCTCAAGACCATTTCATGTAACCATGGGATCAGCCACAGATACGAACAGTCTCTCACTGGTTGAGGCACACTTGTTTTCTATACCCCATCTTACAGGTCATGGGCAAGATGATGTAAAAATTAATAAGCACTTTATGGAGGACAAACACTAAGTCAAAGAAAAGTCAAGAAATGCTAATGCTGATTATATTTAAATAGTGCTTGGGGTAGTACCAGAATAAGCTGAGTTCCGGGATGTGTGAACATTTAAAAATAATTTTCACTTATTTTCAGCTTATCCTGCATTGAAATAATCAGTAAGCCACAATATAGGCTGACAACTGTAAACAAGTAAACAGTACCTTTTCATCACATATGTACAAAATATAATCATCAGGATGAGGAAATGTCAATATATGGATTCCTACCTACAGAGAAGAAAAGATAGAACAAAGAGAAAAATAATTGAAGGATTATTAATGTATGTGGGAGTATATTTCTATACACCTGCAGAGAAATGTTACATTCTAAATATGCTTCCAAATTCAGGTGTTTGAACGTAGTTACAGTCTTATATAGTATTACGGGGTAAGGCCTTTAGGAGGTGACTATATAGGGAGAGAAAAATACTTATGAAAGAAACTAGCAAATCTATAGAACTTTTGAAGAGAACTAACAATGTCTCTTTTGCCTCTTCTGTCATGTAAGGGAAAACACAGTGTCTATCATCTCTGGAAGAGTCAGCCATAAGTAACTGTCTTCAAAACAGAGTATACCTAGTAAGACATTAACCTTGGACTGTTTAACCTTCAAAGCTCAGAGAAATAAGTGCCTATTGAGTTTTGTTACAGTATGACAAAGGCTGTAAGGTATGAAGTAAAAAACAAGATCATTTTAGACTAAGTTTATGTTAGATCTATAGTTTATCTGAGCTGGTAAACTTTTTATCTTTTAAGTACTTACCTTAGCTTCAGTTTATGTAAGTTTAAATACAGAGTAAATTAGGCTGGAAAGATGGCTCAGCCATTAAAGGCTAGACTCACAACCAAAAACATAAAAATGAAGTAAATTATACTGAATTTCCAAGATCAAAGACAACTTACGTAAGACACCTACTTTATGGTAGAATCCAGAGTATAGTAGATGCCCTATATGTGCTAGTCTACAAATACATTGTCCCTGTGTCTACAGGACATGGCATGAGAATATCATAAGTGCTGGAAGATAAACATAACTCTCTCCTTGTCAAAGAATCGGGGATTGAAAGCATTCTACTATAATGGGCAGGTAACTTTAACCTAAGAGAATGAACACGTCATTGAGCCTTCAGCCAGCATGGGCATGGACACAAGGCATAAATGGCTACCATCTCTGCGCTGTGACAAGAGCTGCCATTAGGAGCCATGCAAACAGTGAAATGGATTTGAGGAAGAAAGGTGCCAACTATTAGAGATTTGATTCTACAAATGTTTCCTATAGTCACACCTCCAATCGGTCAGGGCTGAGCACTAAGAGAAACCCAAGAGTGAATAAGGCATTACCTGCTACAAATTGAGGGTACGGGGGAAAAAGAGAATGGGGGGAATGCAAGGTCAAAGAAGCTGATTTTGTACTGGGGAGAGAGAGGGTACCCCGAGGGAGGCAACTACAGAACATTTTAAATTGGAGAAGCAAATCAACAATTACAAATAAGCCTGATTTCAATTGAGGATAAGTACTGAGGCTCAGTGGGGAAATGGCTGAGGAAAGTTATGAAAACTAGCGCTTAACAAATTTGCAGCTCTTGACAGCAGTCAAGTTGGAAAAGCTGGCACAGGTACATTTCAGAAGTGGTTATCATGTCCCCACCTCCCAACACTGCTCAGTAGGACCAATGGCTTCCTTGGTGGCAGAATCAACCGAGGACTAAAAGATTAAAGAATCTTACAAAAGGTACAGCTATGAATCTAATATGAGTATGGCAATTCGCAAAAAATAAAACAAACAAACAAACAAAAACAAAAAGTAACTAGCATTCCGGAACCAGCTGATCATATGCCAGGCATGGTCTTCAGTGTTGGTGTTCATGCCATTAATTCACTGAATCCTCACAACAAGCCTGCAAGAGAAACACTGTTCTGTTCTTTTAGAGAAAGGAGCAGACATTGGAAGGTTAAGTGAGGAGCTGTGTGACTTTGAAGAACTTTTTGACAAATGCATGCTGCTGTCACTCATAACTCCTTCTCAAGCTAGTTATTTTCCAACCAGTGCTGTGGGGTAAGGTGCAGAGTGTGGCAGTGAAACAGCAAAATTAAACCATTTCAGTAAGACTTACTGTTTCTACCTTTACATCTACTGGTTAGTTGGGATAACAGAACACAGTCTACTACTGACACTCTGGGACTTATGTTAATTGATGCTGAAGCGGGTATGGTATCCTACATTCAAATTTATTTAAGATTATGTCATGCTTTCAGTTTGATGCCTTGCCCTTCAGCTTTATCTTTTCTTAGACAAGTTTCCATCATCCCTTCCCCACCTTGCAAGTGCAATATGGATCTTACTCTGGTCTTTGACACTTGCTGGAAGTTAAGTGTAAATCTGGATACAGACTGGAAATGGGGTTGGAAATTTTCATCGTACCAGGGAAGAAGAGAAATACAAACTTTGTCTTGAGACAGATACTTACTAAACCATCTTCACCAAAATGTGTTCTGATGACATGCTTGCTTCAGCTGCCTCTAACAGGTCACATTGCCATCACAAAGAACTCCATCAATGTTCCTAGCATATCTCCAAGGTATTCAGATAGAGCCCAAGTGTGTATGTGTATGTCAGGAAAGCATGTGTCTGGGTAAAAATGAAGATCTTGTACTGATAATGATTGTTGTATTGAAACCTGGGGATGATCAGGCAGGGATCCCTGAAGTTCATCTAGTGATGGGATATTTCTACCTCCTCTGATTGACCGAAAGTTTCCATTTGAACTCTGTGGTTGGTTGGCATTTTGCACTTGCATAAGCTCAGCCATAAGGGCAATCCTCATCTGCAAGCCATGGGTATGATGAAAAACTGCATGGTCTAAGGAAGGAGAACCTAAGGAACTTATGTATTAGGAGGTGGTCTTCATGCTCCTCTGACATGGTGAAGTCATCTTTGGTCCCAGTTTCTCTGTCCCTGTCTAACACACATTCCTTTATTTTTTTAATTATTTATGTATGTGTATTATATATGTATGTGAATGTGAAAGAGTACAGGCTAGAAGAGGGCCTAGGATTCCCTGCACTTGGAGTTATCAGCAGGTATCAGCTGCTGGATGTAGGTGCTGCATAACAAACTGGGGTCTTCTGTGAGACTGGTACATGCTCATTACTGCTAAGTCATCTCTCTGGCCCTATTTGTGACAATTTCTGAGTCTAGATTTTCTCTGTGATCCAAGACATCTTATAGAAAGCTAGCTCTGGGCAAAAGGGGCTAATTTAGCCACATGCCCCCAGCTCCTGAACATTTCAATTTAACATACGATTTTGGCTCAGAACAATACATTAATGATTGCAACATCTTTTCATGTACAGCAGGTCATGGGTTCTTCAAAGTATGTTCCTTGCTTCACCATCACCATGGCAACACCTGTGTCAATCCCCACTCCTCAGAGGGTTGTCTAATATTTGCGTTTTCTTTTTTGGTATCCTAGAAATAGTGCCAGGGTGAAAGGAAAATGAGAAACAAGAATATATCAAGAAGCATATCAAAGACTCATTTGCAGGCAGACAATGCATGGAGCTCCCATGAATGGATGTTAATGTGCTGGCCTCAGCCTTCTCAGTACTGAATGTTAGCCTGGCGATGAACTCTCCATCATAGTGACCCACACTAACTGGCTCAAAACAAGAAATTTAACCAATCTAACCAAGTTGCATGTCCTTGAAATGTTTAACTGATTCTATTCTAAATCTGCAGAGCTTCTCTTTGTATATATTAGATAATTCATATAATTATATAGAAACCATCAGATGCCTATGAGAAATTATGTGCCCAGCACTCCAGATGCATGCACCTGAGAGCTTTAATGTACTTTAAGGTCTCTATTTACCTGAATCGTTTCTCAAATTTAGAAGCCATGGTAATTTATGCACACAGATGTTCTATGTATATTTATGCTGCATTCACATAGCTCCTGAACTAGGTGATGCAATCATTTTTCAAAGTGTTCCTTATTGTCCTATGAGTTACTGAAAGGCAAAGGACTTCTGCAAAACAAATTAAACCCACTGTCAATGTAGCTTGGACATAAACAATCCAAGAAGAGACATTTGGGCCTCAGATGTTGCTTGACAGGTTTGTCTCAAATGACCATTAAAACAGGGTCTAGAAGAACTGGGTCCTACCCACAGTTCCCCTGTTATGTATCTAAAGACAATGAAGAAAAGTCCTATAACCTTTCTGGTGTTCACACTCTGTGCAGTCCTAAAGATGTTGAAAATTGATCCGTAGTTCTTCTATGCAGAGATGTACTAAAACATATAATGGTAAGTTCTTCCCAAGTTTTTCTCCCAGAAAATCCCCATCTAGATCCTTTCCTTTATCTGTATAACCTGCTCATACCACTAGTTGTCTTCCGAACAACATTTTACAAATATGAGATTAATTCTAAGTCTTTTCTGGCTTCAAATTTGTAATATTTTGAGAGGAACTAGGACTAACTACGGATTTATTTCGGTGTGTGTGTGTGAGAGAGAGAGAGAGAGAGAGAGAGAGAGAGAGAGAGAGAGAGAGAGAGGTATGTGTTGTGCTTACACATGTGTTTATTGTGGCCTGAGGAGCACACTGGCTGTTTTCCTCTATTGCTCTCCACCTGGTATCAGTGAACCAAAAGCTTGCTAATTTGGCTATGTCAGACGTCCATAGGTCTCCCGGGATCTGCCTGTTTCTGCTCCCAGTGTTAGGGTTACAAGCACATGCATCCGTGCCTGTGCTTTGGGGGATTTTTTGTTTTGTTTTGATTTGGTTTTAATGTGCATGGTGGTGAGTCAAACTCAGATCTTTATGCCATTATACCAAAGGGACAGAGAAATGGCAATTAAAATACAAAGAACACATAAAATTGGAAAGCTGATGTTTACTTAACTTTTCTAGAAAACAATCTGAAAACACCTGATGTAGAGCTTGACAATCAAGGTGCCTTTAAACCTACTATAGGAAATTGATAATTTGGTGCCAATTTTTCACCTTTTCCTGAATCCATGGTCTTTGCCTTCCACCTTTGAGTAGGGTGTTAACTGCATTGTAATATGACTTGCTTTGTGTTGCCCAAACACGTGATTGATGTGCAGTCTTAATGGGTGTGGCAAGGGCGAACTTGTCCATATCTCTGCCAATGACATGGAATCACACCAGCCTTACGGATCATGAGAGGCAGAGGAATTGAGTCAGTCTACTGAATCTTTGTAGCCCAAGCTAGCCTCCATCAGCCAAGAGCCAGCCAGTTGATGCTAATGTGTTAAATTATGTCTAGTCAAGAACAGAAGATCCATACAGCAGGCCCCACTCAGTCATCTAAGCAATACTGCTTATTGCTTATATCACAAGGCTTTGGTTTAAAGGGTTATTATTATACTGGGTACCTAATACTGTAACATTTCTACACTTAAAATTTACCTAATACAAAAAATACAAAATATAAAATATGTATATTTCATAAAAGTGTATAAAGATTTAGCTACAAATGTCTTTATTACAATATTTTATAGTATAAAAACCTAAATACAGCCTATGTGACAATAAGAAGGTATTAATTACAGCTTAACAATTTTATGGTTATATCTGCATTACTGAAATAACATTCTACTATTAGATATTGTATAAAAGGATTTACTAAAGTGTAAAAGCTCAGTATGAATGTCAATATATCTGAAACTGACCATGGAAATATACATAGGCTGATCTCATTTTTAATATAAATGTGTATAATTATAAAAAGAAACAAAAGTATGAAGACTAAAATGGTCATTTTCTTTAGGTGGTAAGCATACAAAATTATATATATATATATATATATATTAGAATAAACTGTGTATCTTCAGAAACATATTTTAAAGTACTGGAGAAAGTTAATGAGAACACTGAGAGCAGACAAGGTCACTGGTAGTGCTCTTAGAAATATAAAGGAAGAGCAGAGATAGATAAGTCTGGACCAATACCAATCAGAATCCAATTCCATAGCTACAACAGGGCAAAGGCTGAGAAAAAGGCTGGCAGAAAAGGTCCGATCAGGGTAAGGGCTGCTCTTTCACCTGCCTCTCTCTCTGTTTCCTCCTTTTTAACTCAGGATCGGGAGGATAAGGACAGCTACATTATTAATGCATTAATTATGATAATATTCTATCCACAACTAATACATGTCAAATCATCCTCATGCCAAATTGAAAACTGACATTTTTGCTTCATGAATATTGCTCCATCAGTGACATTTATTGTACGTTTCCAATCTTGCAACAGTGAATGTCAGGTCAACTATCAAGCGTTTGCTTTCCTTCCACTTTATTTCCTATTTTAAAGCAGTTTCCTGTCACCGTTAATTGGGATGCAAAGTCAGGTTGCACTTAGAGAATGTGAGCCTTCTGGCATCTAGAATATCTTGCTTAGGCCCCTGCAAGGCTCTGCTGCACCCAGACTGTGTGTCTGTCCATGTCTTCCTCCCCTACCTACACTTGAAATCACTGTCGCCGCCTGAGCTTGCACTTCCGAGCACTTATAACCCTATATAATTTATTTATTCTATAAATTTCCACTCACCACTGAAATAGAATCCCTGTGATGACAAGAATTTTGCTTCCTACCGTTTACTTAGCATGATTCTAACAGAGATCAGGCATTTGTTAAGTACTTACTGGACAAGCCATTGTAGATGTCTGGGATTTGGGGGATCCTTAGAGGTGAGGAAGTATTCTAGCCACAAGTTCTATCTCGTTGCATCATGTAATAATTGTCTTGAATCTTAATTGATCAGGGATCCATAAATTGACATTTTTTAAAATCCTCTCCACTCATATGCTTATTGCCAACCTTCAGTTTCATATTTGCTGCTGAAAACCATCAGTTTCATCCCTTGCTGCTGCCACGTGTCTATTCTGCTACCATCCCGTGGCTAATTCTCACCTGCCATGTTGTCTGGATAATCTTTCCAACATCTCTCTACATAGTTCCATAAGCAATCAATAAACATTTACTCATAATCTACCATGTTCTTGTTACTGAAATTTGAAAGGAGCAGAGAGGCAAAAGCCCTGGCAGAAATATCAAATGCTGCTGGGAAAAAAAGAAAATGCTGGGTGTGAGGTTGTCTTAAATTTCTGCCTTAGTTTCAGCCTTGTCAAGTCCACTCAAATCCATCTTCTCAACCTCTTTCCCTAGTTTTCTTCTGTGAAGATGGTGGACAGACAATCACATATATTAAATTAATAAAATGAATCATTATTATTTAGCAAATAACATGTTATTGATGATTGCATTGATCATCACTCTCGCAATCATAAAAAATAATGTTTCTATCAATAAAGAAATCAAGAAGGAAATTAAATGTTGTATGTAAAGACTGTGCTGAGTATGAACACGGATCTCAGTTCAAGTCCCCAAGGCATCAGGGTGGAAGTAGTGGGAAAGATCCTTCCTTGATGTTGAAAGATTATCTTTCCTTCATTTTAAGCTGTCTCTTTTATAATACAGTGATAATGATGTCTAATAAGGCAGCAAAGAAAAAAGTCATATCAAGTCATATCCTTAGTAACATTACCCTGTTGGTCCCCTTAACTAGTTTTATTCTTTTTTTTTTTTTTTTTGGCAGTGCCAGGGTCAAACCTAGAGCATTAGGAGTGCTAGGAAAGTATTCTACCAACTGAGTTCCAAACACAGTCCTGTAATAACTTTAAAATATCACCTTTACACCCATAAATAAGAGAGTTACTACTCTAGACAAACAGTGGGATTATAACTATTGGAAAAGCTGTCTTCTAAGGGAAAAGCTAAGGTATGGATATTCTGATAGTCATGTTCAAAAATAGTAAATCATTAACTGTATAAATAGAAATTAGGATAGCCCTGGGTTAGAGCTACTAAAGATCTATGCAATCTAACACAGCTATGTTGTAGTCCTATGCTGGTCTACTCCAAGGGAAGTTTGTATCATTGAGTTGAACAGACCAGAGATTGTTTGTACATTTCAAGATCCTGGCATCTTGATACATTAAACGAGGGCAGGGTCTCTCAGGCTGGGGAGATAGGAGCCACAGGAGAGTCAGTTACATTCCATACCTGCGCATCCTTGACACATAGCAGAAGAATGAGGGTCAGTGAGCTGAGGGGGTGGGGAGAGAAAATGAATCTGCAACTGAGAAGACAGAATGAGAGAAAGCCCAGGGAAGAGGTGCAGTGAGGCAGCGCCACAGCATGTCAGCAGAAACACCAGATGGGAACTGTAATTACTTTTTTCCCCCAACTCTGTTCGTGTTTTACAAACCAGTACTGACACTTGAACAAAGAGCCTTGAAGACGCAGGCAGAAGCGAGGTATGTAAATAGCAGGCTCTGCAGATCTATCTCTTTTAAAGAGTGGAGATGGGGGGTGACAGTTTCTCAGCGTACACATACCAGCGAGCAGAAACAGCCTTAGCAGAGTGTGGGTTCATTCAGCCTAGAGAGCACTTCACTGTGAACCCCTCAAGTCACGGGGCCTAGGAGGTGATAACTCTGAGAATGGAATATAGTAGGGTAATACAGGGCAACAGGAAACCAGAGACGCCCAGACCTGCTTTGCAGTTTGGACACACAAGTTCCGTGTGCACCCTCTGGAGATTTCAGGGCTAATTAGTCCATGCGCTCTGTGGGGATGGGGGTTGTGTTTACACATGTGTGAATAAGAGCAAGTAATATTTTCCCAACTATATGGTCACCTTTTCCCCGTGGCAAAATTAATTAAAATAGTATTTCTAAATACCCATAGGTCTGACATCTGGTAAATGGTCAATGTTTGCCGAGTTGAACAATCACAAAATAAGGACTATAGCAAATATGTGCTCATACACAATCCTACTCTGACACATTTTATTGGTTCTCTGACTCTTTAGGGTCATTCACTTGGACAAAAAAGAAAAAGAAAGATGCCCGCCCTGCACCCGTACCCAGCAAAGAGAAAGGAGGTACAACAAGCCCACAGACTGGTGTTTGCTCTTAAGCTGAGAGAGAAAATTGGGCCTTCAACCATTAGGCTAGGCCAGATTTGCTTTCTAAATATTTCTTTCCCTCTCATTTCCACCCCCATCATCACCAGATGTATCAGTCTACTGCAGATGTGTCTGTATACCTTAGGACATTCATCCTTCCCTATCATAATTTGTGATTTGTTGCATCTATGTTTAAATACCATCACCAATTTAAGATCACGTGATGAAAGAGAGTTTGAGTCCCACTCAGGGAAAATTCACAAATAATATTAATAATAATAAGATACACACACACACACAAATGCCAGGCTAGAGCTAGAGACAGCAACCAGGCCGATGACCAAAGGATAAGGACAGACATATAAGAGCATGATAGGGTTTCTCTGTTCCTGGTACCTCCTTGCTGGACTCCAGAATGGCAGTGCCTACAACCCTAATCACCAGAATAAATTCTTCCTCCCATCTGCCAAAATTGACTCAAGTGGTTCTGAGTCTGGGCAAGGTGAAACTAGTCTTTAGGGTTCAGTTACAGAATAAAAGCCTTGCTCTGTGAGGCTCACCCTAGTAAGCTCCACATACCGAGAAAGGGGCTGCACTGCTGAGAAACCTTTTCTGAATCATAAATGTTACCATTAAGTCTAAAGGTAAGTCCCTCTTTGTCTCACGATATCTCGGAAGATGGTCAGCATAGCTAGGAACACTCCCCTCTGCCCCCGACCTCCACACAGCCTTAGCATGCCAACAGATTCCCTACTGTCTGAGGACAGACTTCATGGTTTACAGATGCTCCAGTGCTTGGATCTCACCCGGAAGAAGGAACAAGCTAGACCTTTTTATAACCCCCAGTTAGCTGCTCTTGGCACCTAATCACCTCTCCATGACCCAAATCATCACATCAGTGATCAGGTTTTACCGTGTGGGACTTTAGGTGATACAAAGGACCTAGAGATGAAACCATGAGTCCCACACAGTCTCCAGGACTTACTCTCTCTCTCTCTCTACAATCTCCACCTCACGTCAAAATTTAACTTAACCTTAGAACTTTGTCTGTTACTTTAAGCTTAATTAAAAGAAAAATAAAAATAAATAAATAAACAAATAAAAAAGGTCAGTCCTTCCATCTAATGAGACCGGAGAAAACTTGAAAACCCAGAAGAAAGGGAGGCAGGAGGCGGAACCTTGAGAGGATGGGGGAAGGGAGGCAGGAAGGGGAACCTTGAGAGGATGGGGGAAGGGAGGCAGGAAGGGAAACCTTGAGGATGGGGGAAGAGAGGCAGGAAGAAGAGACTGTAAAAGTAGAGAGAGCCTCATAATGGGGAACTGCAGGTCATAAAGATAACCTGTGACACCTTCTCTGACTACTGGCCCCAGCACCATTCTCCATTCATCCCTGAGCTAAAGGCTCTCCAAGCTAATAAAGCTAAAATAAGAAAGATCAGTCAAGATGACAACATAATTTTCCTACTACTAATAGCAACAATGCTGGCTACCATTACTATTATTATTCATAATAAAGCCATTTGAGCCCCACTCAATAAAATGTTTAACAAGCCCATTATGAACAGGAAACCTATTTCATGACTGGTACTGTTTATACACATCATTAGGAGACACTTGCTGGCTGGGAGAACCCCACTTGCTCTAACCCAGACTTGGCAAGAGCCAACGGAAGGGAAATAAATCCTGCCTGGCTGTGCTTCATTGTAGAAGGAAGAGCCAGCAATGATACCAGGGCCATCTTACTGTCATGCCGGGAACTGGGATTCTTCTGTCCTACTACCTCCTGAAATCAGATGGGCATGGTCCATTGGAGTGGACAGTTCTTGGGAAAGCTGTGAGACAATTAAACCGCTACCTATGCTCCTACTTCTGCTTCCCCTATACTCTCCCACTTGGTTCTGGTTTTTCTTGTTCTGCTCTCCCTGGCCACTGAGAACCCCTACTCTGTGAAGGTTCCTTTGAGTCATAAGACTGTTAAGCTCACCATCCTACTGCCCCTTCAAGACTCAATTTTCCTTTGTCTCCTTGTCTCAGGAAAAGGTTATGCCTAAGTAACTCACTTATCAACGCTCCCAGTGATGTTTAAGGGTTATCTATGGAGGGTCCAGATATAGAACACCCAAACCAGGTAAGGAAGAAGAACATATCGCCAGGGACATTTCTCTTAGACAGAAAACATGAAGGATCCAAGCAATGAATCCATAATAGCTATATTCCATACATCTGTGACCAGTTGTGACCACTTTGATGCAAGGGGCTTGTGAAATCTCTGTGCCCTGCCCTTGAGCGAGCTTCTATGCTCTCCGTGGAGCATGGCTTGTGCTCCTAAGGCAGGTTTCCTAGGCTGTTTAGAGCTCAACACATCCACACCAAGTAAAGCCTTCTTCCCAGCAGAGGGCAGCAGCTGCCAGAGGCTGGAGCATGCTGGAGCCATCTCAGAGTGAGAGGACAGAGGCAGAAGGAAGGCAGGTGGGGGCTGGGAGGCAGCAGACCGGGTTTGCTACTTCATCATTTGTTGTCAGCTGTCACCTCTGGTATGGTCTGGCTTTCCAGCCACTGCCCCCATAACCCAGTGCTTTCTGGCTGGTCTGCCTCACCCTGAACAGCCAGTATGAAAGGCTTTGGGTTATTAATCTGACCCGTGGAGCAAAAGCACATTTAAACCTCTTAGCTTTCCCTTACTCAGCTGCTGACGCCACAAGGAAAACTTGAAGAAAAAGAAAAAGGGGAGAAAAAAAATCCAACTTTGAAGGAGAGGTGGCTCTGCTTCCACAGCCAGCTCCTGCAGCTCTTCCCCTAGCCAAACAGCAGCGTTTAAAAACAGGGCTTGATGAGGGTCTACTCCATGAATGTATTGCCACTACTTATCTTTTTTCCTGAGTTTCAGCCAAAACTAGCAGCATCAGACAAGTCAGAGAATCTGGTTTTCATAGTGCCCTTTTGAGGGCAGCAGGCTTAGCACGGATGCCAGGATTGCTTTAGACAAATGAAGAAAACCAAGGAAGAAACAGAAAGAGCTGTAGGGAAGAGAGCTTTAGGTGAATAGGAGTTCTAGATGTTTAAGCAACATCATCTGCCGAAATCCAATGCTCAAAGCACACTCAAGTCTAATTTTGCCCTGCACTCCACAGCTCATTTTACTTGACTTAATTGATGCTGAACTCATACTAGACTATAATCCTTTTTTTTTTTAATTTTTTCAGTTTTCTTCTACCTATAGATTACAATTGATGCCATGGCAAATCCCAAATTCCACAATGAGTCTACTATGATGCCCAGAGCTCTGTTCATACCTCATGCAGAGGCACATGGAAAGAAAATCCCCCATCAAACCCAGCTTGATGATTTCAAGGTGTTGCAAATTTCAAGTTGTTGGCATTTACATGGTGTGTTATGATATCTGACCTTTCACATTTTGTATCACAGCAGAACATCATCACAACTCCATAAGACAGTCACTGTTAGACCCACTTTACAGATAAATAACCCAAGGCAAAGAGATTATCCCAAATGAATAGTAGTGACAAAATTGGAAGCTTTGTGGGATTCAACGGTGGTCTGCTACCACCTTCAACTTTAGAGTGCAACATGATAGTTTAATCCCCTTCACTCTAGTCACTAAGAGACTTTGATTGTCCAAACATTAGATGAGACAATGCTTACATGCTTTCAAAATTCTTGAACACTAGGAAAAAGCTCCTTAGCACTGTACATAATCACTAAATGTTAACTGAGACTTCTATGTTCAAAGGGCCACCTTAGAATCAGAGAGTAGATACAATAAGAACAAGGCATCATTTTCACTGCCCATAGGGTGCTTACAATCTGTCTAGTTCACAACATATAAAAATACAAAATAGCATAAGACAGTGCATGTCAAGCACTAAATGGGTACCGTTAGTAAGTATATTAGACATCTGACAAGAGGAAAACACTGGATATTGGGTGGATCACAGGAGGCTAATAGAGAATTGAGACATACTTGTAATTATGGAGAAGAGATCCAATAGAAGGATTCAAAATAAAGAGATTATTAGCAAAGACCCACTCGTGTCACCATCCCTATGTGGCAAGTACAGTGGTAGGCCCATACATTACTTGGTCAGAGGAATACAAAAAAGATCTACCTAGAAACAATGAAGAGTACAGCCCATTGAACAAGAGGACAACACAGGAAGTAGGAGGGGAGCTGAAGAATGCATTGCAGACTTAAGGACCCTGAACACCAGGCAAAGAAACTAGAACTCAAGGACAAGGAAGAAGCAAGCACTACATGGTTCCTCAACCAGCTTTCTCTTAGAAGTGAGGTGGTGGTGCTCCATAGAAAGCTGGAAATGAGCCTAGGGGGGAAAAGAGGGAGAGCTAGATATATAGTAAATTGTGAGAAAAATAAATACATTCCCCAAACCAAAGGGAAAACCAAGTACTAAGTGGAGTAAGAGCCCAGGTGTCTTGAGACCAAAAAGTAGACTTTCTAGAAGGCATTTTGGAACCTCTGTTGAAGACAGGAAGGAGGCTGCTTTTGAAAACTGCCATAGCTGTCTCTGGAAGGCAAGAACAGGAGGAGGGCAATATGAAGGGGGTAGAGACCAAAGTTGGCCACTCAAGTCAGCCAGCTACTGTCATCAAAGCCAAAATCGATGCCCTCACCCGTGATGATGTGTCTTATTAGAAAAAGGAAGCTGGTGTTCACAAGGTCCTTCTCCCTCCCCCCCCCCACCCATGAGTATTTAAAATGCTACTGCAACGGTAAATATCACCTCTGGCATATTTGTCCTGAAGAAAGAAGTACGATTTGGAATACCTAATTGAAATGTGCTCCAGGAGATAAGGCGGCTGCAAAGACTGACATTTAAAGGTAGGAGACACCATGGAAGACATGAAATATTGCTGTCACTGCCTCAAAGGCAAAAGCCACTTTCACAAACGGAAATGCCCTGCAGCTCAGCTTCCTCCTTCCCAGCACAGCCTAGACCCACAGGCTAGGGTCTTTCAGCCACCCCCACTCTGCATTAACACCCTCCAATAGCCTAGGTCCTGCAGCCACCCAGCTCACTCTTAGCACTCTCCCTGTTGGTACTGAGAACACCAAAGGGCAGATAAAAGAGAAGGCTGTCATTCTAGTTCTCTTTGTATTCTCAACAAAATTCCGGGGTCTTATTGCTGGATAAGGCATTCTGTGAAGTCAGATGGGCCAGACAGGAAAGAAAAAAAAAAAAGAAAAAAAAGAAAAGATCTGTCAGTGTATCTTAGTAAGTCCTGTTTTATGCTACTCTAGAGGAAATATGGTAAGAGATCAAAGCACATTACCTGGGCTCAATAACCAGCAAGCCTTGTTCATTGATACTGGGATACAGTTACTTCTCAAGGAATGAATTTAGATAATAGTTTAAAATAAAACAAAACAAAACTCGTGTGTGTGTGTGTGTGTGTGTGTGTGTGTGTTCATGCACTTGCATGTGAATTTGTGTATATTTGCATATGAATGCGTATATTTGCTTATGAATGTACATGTGCTTATGAATATGCATATAAAGGCCAGAGGTCAACCTCTAAGGCCATTCCTCAGGAACCATCCACTTTGTTTTTTGAGATAAGAACCTCGGTTTTCTCTCACTGACCTGACTCATTGATTAGGCCAGACTAGCTGGCCAGTAAGCGCCAGCATTCTAATCATCTCTACCTTCCTCATCCTGGGATACTTGCACACACTACAATGTCTGTCATCTAATGTGAGTTCTGGGGCTTGAGTTCAGGTCCTCAGGTAAGCACAGCTAGCACTTTGCCTGACTGAGTTTTTTTTTTTCCTCTAGGCCTCCAAATACCCCTTCATTCCCTTTGTTCTGAGCTTTAGAGCAGAGCTAACTTGCTGATGGACAATAGATGCAGAGCAGCTTAAGTACCTTTCACTAAACCTGTTTCTATCCTCTCTCTATCCACTCAGGGAGCTGGTTTTTAAAACCCTGCCTTTGAGTCACAGTTCTTAGTGTAGTCACAGGACCGCCTCATGACTTCCTCATGACCCATACAATATGGTAGAACTGAATGATTTCTGAAACTAGGTTATAGAAAGTCTCATAATTTTCTTTTCTTTTTTTTTTTTTAGGTGTAGAAAGGATTTATTCTACCTTACAATTTTCAGAACATCATCCACCAGTGAAAAATCCAGTGCAGGGACTCCAGCAGGAGCAGAGGCAGGAACCATGGAAGAAAGTGGCACACTGACTTGCTCAGCTTGCTTTTTTCTACAACCAGGGCCATTTCTCAGGGATGGCACCACCCACAGTGTGCTGTGCCCTCCCACATCAATCATCAAGTAAGAAAGTACTGCTTCAGGCATGTCTATAGGCATTGAGGCAATTTCTCAATTGAGGATCTTTCTTCCCAGATGACTCCAGGTTTTATTAATTATAAATTATGCAGAACTTATTTAAAGTTCATTGGTAACTTTTGACTGAAAAAAATGATAAATGTTTGATGGGATACACTTACATTTCAACATTATACAATATGTTCCTTTTTAGAGCATAAATTCAGTATTTTATTTCTTTTGCCTTCATTTATTTACTTTTTAAATATGGAAGCTTATTTTTATTTTTATTTTCTTTTTTATGAATTACATTTTATTCACTTTGTATCCCACCTGTAGCTCCCTCCCTCCTTCTATCCCACCCATACCCCTTCCCCAGTCCACTAATAGGAGAGGCCTTCCTCCCTTTCTTCTGATCCCAGTCTATCTGATAGCATCAGGAATGGATGCATTGTCTCCCTCTGTGGCCTGGAAAGGCTACAACATAATTTTCTTCTGTATTTCTTAGAGTCCTCGCTCTCTTGTAGGCTCATCCTAGCATCTAGTCACAATGTGGTGAGCACCATGGGCTACATGTGGGGCCATGTGAAGGTTCTTTCCAGCTGAGTTCTTTCATCATCTGTCAATCATACGTAAGAACAAGGTACCCTGGACTCAACTTATTATAGTCAATTTACAGAATTAAAACACGATAAAAAAAAAAACTGTTGTAGTGAGCCACTAAGCTTTCAGCCATGTTTTATACCACAAAAGCTAAACATAACTGAAAATGAATTTAATATATAAACACATGCATTCATATATATTATATATATGTTTTAGGCAGACAAAAATATCTAAACAGTAGCATTTCTATATACCAATAATAAACATGTTGAGAAAGAGATCATGAAAATGTCCTCATTCACGATAGCCTCAAAAATTATCTAGGAATAAGCCTAACCAAGGAACTTGAAAGATTCTACAATGAACATTATATATCTATAAAGAGAGAAACTGAGTAAGACACAAGAAAATAGAAAGACCTCCAATGCTCATGGATTGATATAATTAATACTGTGAATATGAAATCCCACCAAAGGCAATATAAATATTCAATGAAATACCAATTTAGAAGTCCCCATGAAGTATTATTTATAGAATTAGACATCCCAGAGCTCATATAGAATCACAAAAGATCCTAATAGCCAAACTAATTAGGAACAACAGCAATAACAACAAAAAAGAATGCCAGAATAATTATTATACTAGATTCCAAGCTATATTACTAAGGTATGGTAATAAAAACAGCATAGTACTTAAACAAAAACAGACGTATAGACTAATGGAACAAAACAGAAAACCCAAACATGAGTGCACATAACTATAACCATCTGATATTTGAGAAAGGTACCAAAACATACAAAGGAGAAAAGACAGCATTTCAACAAATGCTGCTGGGGAAATTAGATATGCACATGTTCTTGAAAACATTAAAACAATATCACTCTCCCTGTACAAATATCAACTCCAAGTGAATCAATAAAAACAAAACAAACAAACAAACAAAAACCTCAATATAAAGCCAGAAAATAACTTTAAAAGTGGAATGCTTCTAAAAAAAGAAATGTAAAGTCTGGCTATGGAACTAGGCAAAAAAAAAAAAAAAGACTGAAGACCTTCGAATAAATACATGAATAAAACCTAGAGTCACAGTGGGGGAATTATTACTGGAGTCTGAAGGAAAGAGGACATGTATTATAAAGTGAAAAGAATTTAGCAAGACTGTCCCATGCAGTGGCATGAAACTTAAAATTTGCCCTGCATATTGGTGGAGCCACCTAAGAAAATCTCCATGTAGATGATCTAAAGTGCTAACTAATTTTTTTTCCGGACGATAAAATATGAATAGAGATGAATGAGCTAAGAAAAAGAAACTACCCTTGTCTTAAATAAAATTTAAAGAAAGTGTAGGAGTCAGTACTTAATGTGTTTGAGAACAGAAATCTTTTTCACTTCCATCTTTTTAGTCAACAAAAAGTTGAACAAAATAAAAAGTGGGTAGTCAATAAAAAGTTGATCAAAATAAAAAGAGATGGCATTGTTATAAGATGTAGCCTGAAGGGTTATATTCAGATTAAATATATAACCCTTAAGAAACTTGTCTTAAGACCAAATAAATATTAAAGTAATTCTTTACAGAAGCATTCAGATAGGAAAGTGACTTAGTAATGTAAAGCCAAATAATCTTAATGCTCTTTGTCAGATGAAGTGACTTAAGAACCCGCTTAGCCCCTCTCTGAGGGACTATTGTCAGTCAACAGTTGTGGGAGGAGGAGTGTCAGTTTCCTCAGTGGTGTAGCCACTGGGAAGTTGCCTTAGCTCCAGTTAACTTCCTGCCACTGAAGCTCAGGCAAGAAACTCTAAAGGTAGTGAACCACACTTCAAATGAAGGCATAAAAGTAGGGGTTGAGCTGTGAGACTTGTTGGGAAGAGTTCCAGAGGGGAGGAGGAGAGGGAAGAGAGAAGTGGTAAAGATGATTAAAATTCATTATAAAAAAATGATTAAAACTGACAAACAACAAAAAAATTAAAAAGAAAAACCCAAGAGAGTTGTTGCTCATACAAAGTTTTATGGTGGTCATCTGCTGTTCATTATGCACTATTCCAAAGTGCATTAAAACGATGGTTCTGTAACTGGTTGGGTCGATGAGGCAGTTTAAGCTTGGGTTTCTCAAGCTTACAGCCAAGCAGGATGTCTATGATGACTTCTCAACCCGAATGCCTCAGACCCCCTTTGTTTTATTACTTCTCCTTTTCGTATCTCATTACTCCAGATACAAGCTTGGGCTTCTCACAGCATAGGCACCTCTCAGTAATCATCATCTCACACAGCAACTGGCCTCTGGAAACCCAAAAGCAGAAGCTGCCAAGCCAGTTAAGGACACCCATAAAATTTCCTCAGCATTAAACTTACTTATTCCATTGGTAAAAGACATAATATCCTTCCCCAGAGTCAAGAGGAGAGATACACACAAGAACACCTGAGAGGGGTTACTCATTAATCTCCTGATCTTGATACAAGAAAATCAGGGATACGCTGCAAGAGAGAGCATGGCATGGGGAATTTTAACTCCAGCTATCTCAGAACAATGCAGTATATTACAGCTTACAGCCTACTGCCCTTCTTTTAATGTGCACGTCTCCTTGTATTACAGAAACCATCATGAGGCTCGAAGTGAACCAAAAATATAAACATGATTGTCAGAAAAGCTAATGAAATGTCACTCATCAACATAAAGAATTCAAAGCAAAGGAGACAAAAACATCTTCCAAGTTGTATGCTGATGGGACCACACATGGGAGGGTATTCATGGCTCAGTGATGCCTTAAAGACAGGACAGGGAAAACTTGGAGTATGCTCTCAGGTGAGTGATCAGGACGGCCTAAAGTTAGAAATCGCATCACTTCAGAAATAATGTTCTATAAAACACAGCTGCTCACTTGACAGGTAAGTAGGCGCAATCCCATCTTCACTCCCAACCTGTTCCTCTCCATGAACTCCATGGAAAGAACCAATAAACCTCTCAGTTGTATGGTCTGACTCTGACCACACTTTCCCTCTATGATACTTACATTGTAAGAATCTACAATATGATACTTATATTGTAGGACTCTACAAAGTTCTCTTTTCTTCAAAAGTATGCATCTGATGCTCATTGGATCTGGTATGTATCAAGGCTTTCACCATTTTCTCATCAGCACTATGGTATATTTTTACTCTCATGGTTCCAATCTCCCATTATCTCTCAGATGACAGGTTTGCTATTACCTCATAATAATAATAATAATAATAATAATAATAATAATAATAATAATAAATAATGTCATTATTTTAGTCAATGAAAATGATGGAGACATTCAGCAGGAAAAGTTTTTTGTTCTTTTTCTCAGCTTCAGCAAACCTTCAAGAGCAATGTCATGATGGTCCTATCACCACACAGTGGAGCTTCTCACTATCTGGTCCTTGTATGTCTATGATCATCATGGTTCCAAGGTTACTCGCATTAAGCATGTACTGAATGAAAACCATGTTTTAGACACCAAGATTTGGGGGAGGAGTAGCTTATTACTACAGTGTAACCTATCTAAAACCAACTAATACAATCACCATAAAGGGAAAAGCGTGTTGAAAAAAGGCAGGCCTGAATATGTCTAATCTTTAATAGACTTTAATCTAAATGAAAGCCTGGAAACTATCACAGCTGGATCTCAGAGTAGGAGTGATGGGAGACTTGTAAGGATCATGGTTTCCATTTTAAAGCTATGAATGGTAGGGAATTTCCTCTAGGACATTACCTTGAACACTCCGACACCCCAGATTTCAGGGTGAATGTCTCCAGACCTGCCTGCATTCTATGCACTTTGGTATAAGGAAGGGGGAAAATAGTCTGGGTAAAGAAGCCAAACTTTTCAAAAGAAAGTGGATAGCCACTTTTGCATGGTTAAAAAAAGATGACCACTCTAAATAATCCTCACAGAGCATACTACCCCAGAGTTCTATGGGCCAGCAAGATTCCATCTCTGAGAGAAAGGTCACAGTTCCATATCTCTAACAAGGGTTTAATTAGAAGTGTTTCTGTTTGCTAAATAAACACTCATGCGTTATGAAATTCATCAACCACTCTGCCTAGCAAGGTTAGGACCCACGTCCTTGGCTCAGAAACACGTGTTTACTGTCTCTGGGAATTCCTTTCCCAGGCGCAGGCAGGAAGTTACCAGAGAAGACAACAAATCAATAGCCTGACATAACTCTCAGGCATCGGTTCAGGGGTGGGAAAAAAAGTCTATGTGCCCACAGATTTGATTTGCCTGGAGCATTTTTATATGGCATACCTACCCTAACAGAAGTAACTCTGGCTAATGTAAAGAGACAGTAGCTAAGGAAAGGAAAAGCACTGGGTCACTGACCCCCATAGAAAAGAAAAGGAACAACTGTGGCTTTCTGCCCCTAGCTGCAACATGCCCTTCTGCAAGGAATGGCCTCTGACCGGCAGGAAGAACCTTCTAAACACCAGCCAGACAACTTGTCTCAGAGAACACTGAGTCTTGCTCCAAATGAAGTAATGAAAGGCATGTAGGGGTGATGAGAGCAGGTACGGTGTGCAAGCCATATGGTGCTCGCTGGAGACAAGCACACAAACGATTATTGCACAAAGCGCGGCAACATCAGGTTTCATGGGAAACAATATGCCAGTTGTGTAGAGGACACAAAGGAAAGCCTGCTGCTCCCCTGCACCTGCATTTACAAAATCTTCATCCTGAGCAACCTCAGAGGCACACACACAAGATCAAATAAACTGTTTCCAAACTTAGAGAAGACCTTTACGAAGTACCCTTCGAGATATGTCAATGGCAATGAATACAAGAAGGATAATGTCAAGCACTGTCAGAGATGAGGACACGATGCACCACTTCCTTGTGCGTGGCTGCTGGTAGCTAAGTTGGCCCAGCCCTTCTGGAAAGCAGCGTGGAAGTGTCTGAGGTAACGGAGCATTCATATACCCTATAACCTAGAAACGCCACTCTTGGTAATGGAGCCCTGAGAAATTCTGTCCTGGGGCCATGAATCACCTTGCTGGTAACAGCAAACCTGGAGGCAAATGCTTCATCAAGGGAACAAAGATAAAGACTCAGAAACTGTAAGAATGAAATGCTATGCATAGCGCCAAAGAGCATATCAAACGGAAGCATATGAACAAGCAGAGGTTGTATAAGTTCAAGTTTGAATGAATATTAGAATTGCGCTAAAATACATCACATGGTATTTTTAATAGAAATTTTAAATACATAACAACAAAAACGTAGTACTCGTTTTCACAAAGAAAACACGCATGTTTGAAAATACAGATACACCTTATACTATTATAATGGTTGTCACTGGGGAAAAGAAATACAATGCATTATGATTAAAAATGAAGGGATAAAACCTGGGAGGCCTTGTATTGCTGACAATGGTGGGTTATGAATGAAAACGTTTATATTCAGCTTTCTTTACCTAAGGTCAATGGGGAAGAAAAGCTGCATTGCTTCAATTGGACAAAATGTTAGATATGTGTCTCAATCAAATTCACACATATGTGATATGAAAGATACAAGCTGATGTCAGGAAAGCCTGCGTTTAGAACTAGAGCCTTATTACTTATTAGTTGGGTCTGCATGGATAAAGAAAAAAAATACTATCTGTGAAATACTGGCATAAAGAAAGCAATGACCAAATGGGAACCATTGTCATGAGTTTTGTTTTGTTTATCTTCCTTTTGCTGTGGTTGATACACATTGAACTATATCACATAATAATAAAATCATCATAAATTTCACATTGGCTTATATGTGGCTTACACCCTCCTTACAGCCAAAAGATCCATACGTATTAAATATAATTAACCAATAAAAAAAAGAACAATCTGGGTAGAAATAGATAGTCTCCTTCTACAGGAAGCATAGGGTCATGTTGGCAGATGGCTGGGAAGATTTGGAGACTAGAGCTGAGTCTGGAACCGTAAAACTTAAGGAGACTACCAGATAAGCACAGCCTGCAATCTCTGGCCCATGCACCACAGGGTAATTGTTAATATGACCGGACAAAATCTGTTATAACATCATGAGGTGGGATACCCCTGATGGTAAAGAAAAATCTGTGGGCTTCTGAGATCT
The DNA here is from genome assembly GCF_030254825.1 of Meriones unguiculatus. Classification (NCBI taxonomy): domain Eukaryota; kingdom Metazoa; phylum Chordata; class Mammalia; order Rodentia; family Muridae; genus Meriones; species Meriones unguiculatus. The sequence goes on along the minus strand of NC_083355.1, from coordinate 95,021,893 downwards.
TGTTTCATGGTAAATAAAACAGAGTGGATCCTCTCTGGACACACTCTAAGAATGACTTACATTTTCATGTTAGGACTGGTAGGGATCATGGAAGACAATACTTACCCAGGATTTTGGCTGAGACACACGATGTCTGAACAAGTAACTTAGCAACAGAGAGTTAGGTACTAAACAGGAAAGAGGGTCCTGAAGTCACATATTTGGAACTTTTGTTTTCTGGCAACTTTGTGAAATTCGGGAGAACCTGATGAATCTGGGAAGACATGTGCTGAATGTGGGGCAGTTGCTCTCCCTCCTACAATAGGGAAGCTTCCAAACTCTGAAACCACACCAACAGGATCAGATCTCATCGTCTGCTAGCTCTGTGATGGGGGGAAGGTTACTTAACATCTCTGTGCCTCAGTCTTGTCTTCCATAAGTGAGAGTGGTGGTGCTTATGAAGTCATTGTGGGGATTAAATGAGTTGGTATTCTTTTAACAGTGCACGTGGTAAGCACTGTAAGAGTTATTATGTGAACATGCATTAAATGGAAATAAATGCCAGGTGCCTTAGGCAAACCTCTGGCAGATGCTGGACTACGACAGACTGTGACTGAATGCTCTAACAAGTACCTTGAGTGTAGATTCTCTTTGATGCTTTAGATACCAGCTGTGCAGGAGGCAAAGTGGTCTCCTGTGTACAGTTAGATTCTGGGCCTGTATTCTCACAAAATAGATACATATACTCTCTTAGCAAGTGCTTAAGAGAGATGCAAAATCAGAGCAAGATGGTAATTACATAGCTCTCGTATTAACCGAATGCCTCTGGGTGCCTGTCTTGGTATTAAGATCTCCATTCATCCTGGTTCTTATCCACAAGAAAAGGAGGGTGGGGGCTTTTCCTGCATTATATAGATGGGAACACCTAAGCTTGCAGTGGTTGAGTTTCTTGCTCAAGGTCACCCAGCACACAACGAATCCAAGAGAATCACAGGTTCTTCCCACTCTATGGCCCTACCTTTTTCTCACCAAACTAGTAGAGTGGGTTTTACAATGGGAGCTCTCCTATGTGTCTTTTCTTGCCATTACCTGCCACAAAGAAACAGATGACAACTCAGGTCCTCAATATCTACCAAAATGATCAGGCATTACTAGCATTAAGGAACTCCAAGTTCATTCATATATATACATGTATATATATGTATGTATACTTATATGTGTACGTGTAAGTACTAAGCTAACCTGTGCTCATACAAAGCACAACCTCATGATAGAGTATAGGTGCAGTGTCATGTCAGCCATGACCTTGAACCTCATCTAATTATGTATTGAATAAGCTTTGCGCTAACTTTCAGCATATGAATTATTCTTTAGGGTCATATTTCATGTCACATACACTTCAAGTGAGTGTAGCACATTGGTACGTTCCAACATCAGGGCCCACATCTGTCAGTGCAGGGAGCTCAGGTGAGTCCATTCTCAGGCAAATACTTCTTTCAGCACCACAAGACGTGGCATTGGTAGCACATCTTGTGAGAGTTTCTAAGAGTTTGATGGATTTGGGGGATCTCCAGAGCTCTGGATTAAAATAGAAATGTCATCTATGTTATTATGATTTAATAATTTCATATTTAGCGACCTCTTAGCATGAGTCACAGAACAGGTGTTTGAATGTAGTGGCAGTCTCTGGATTTGTCTCGGGAAATGGTCCATGCCATGTATTCAATGACCCTCAGTACCAGAAGAGCATTTCTCGTCAATGGGGTAGTGCTGTCTCTCACTCACAGCAACCTCACCTTTAAGACTAAAGAAGAGAGCTCTTCACACATAGTTCAGTGTCGCCAAAAGTTAACATTTTTTTCCATAATAAACAATTGCATTATTCATGTTTTTTAAAAGACACATAGAAGAGCTAGGCATAGTGATGTATGCTTGCAATCTCAGAGCTGGAAAGGGGTGGTCAGATCCCTGGGGCTTTCTGGCTAGCCAGCCTCACTTGCTTGGTAAGCTTCTGGATGACTAGAGACCTTATCTCAAAAAGAACAAAATGGACTGTGCCTGAAGAAAGACACCAAAAGTTGACTTCTGGCATAAAGATGTACACACACACAAACACACACACATACTTTATGCACACTTAATGAGACTTAACTTAAAAATTCCAGGGGCTCTGACTTATACCAAGTTCCCAATCACGCATTCACCAGAGTGAGTCAGAGACAGATCTGGGATTCAAAAGTCATCTGGGGCCAGAAGCAAGCTGTTTGGGAGCTGTGTCTTCATGCTGTTGGAGGACTGGGGTGGCAGCCACAAGCATGGGGAGCCAGAAGGCAAGGATCCCAGCAGAAGGTTTTGGCTCCAGCTCGCCCACAAGCAACCACACAGCCAGTGACACCCCCTTGGTCGTGACTGGAAAGCTTAAGTTCACTGCATCCCCCTTCCCTCTCTGTGAGCAGCTTGTTCCTCTCCCCTTTGCTGCTTCCCCTAATAAGCCCTTCATTAATTAGAAGGAGTCATCAATGTGCCAACAAAATTAACAGTTTCCTTATATCCTGAAAGTGTGAGTGTTTTAAAGAAAATGGAGGCTTGGTCACTCTTTGGCTATTTTTACTTCCCGCCACCCACCTGCCTTTTGGGCAATCTGTTCCCATCAGAGCCTGTTCTTCATTTCCCCCACCTCGCCACCTCCTCCCCACACACACTGCTTTCTCCCCTTCTTTCTGATTCTTTATAAAACTGATATACATGGCCTTTCCCTTCTTCTAGTGGCAATAAGTCACAGTATCCCTGATCTACCACTCTCCCTACATCCTGTCCTCTGCCCTCCAGATTATTACCTGATATACAGAATTAATAAGTCATTTGCTGTGGGTACAACCAGCATAGTGGGTGTGATGTGATTTGGACCAAGTATTTATGGATAAAATTAAATGAGCTAAGAATCGAAAACAAAAACAAAAAAAAAAATGAGACCTTGATACATCTGCCACAGTCGGGGGTGGGATGCAGAGCATGAGTTAGGAACACCCAATACAAGCAGCTCCTGCACTGAATGCCGGGCTTTACCATAATTGGAACTTGGTTACTATGAAATCACAAGTTCCTCCCAATGTGACAATGACTCTAATTGTCAAGGCCTCCTCAGATATTTGAGGCTAGAGCAGCTCTTCCTGCAATTCCATGAGGGGAAGGTAGGATCAGAGCTCCAACTAGAGCAGGAAACTACACCACAAGAGCCCAGAAACAGGCAACTCTAACCTGGTGCCATCCTGAAGAGAGTGGATCTGAAATCAGCAGGGACATAGCAGGACTCACTAGCCACGGCATAGATACTTCCAAGAGCAGATGGCTGTGACCTCAGATACTCACAACCTGGTATGGTCAATTCTTACACTGGCTTTCTTACACTGGCTTCTGACTTTTCAATGTTAAGCACTCCATCAATTGTGCTTAAGAATTCCAAGACCTCGAGGCCTCTCCGTACTTACTGGTAATGTGTTAAACGATCAAGTCATGTACATAGTCGCTTTGAAAATGCCTCTCCTACAGGTATTTGTATCTGAATGCAACAATAACATTTACTTTATGAGGCTGTTATAAAGATTCATTGAAATAGTCTTGGGAAAGTAAGTTTAGAATGCAGGTGTATTTTTATTTTCTCACTTCAAGACTGGTTCTGAGGCATTTTAGGACAAAGTGTAAAGGCAGCTAAGTAGAATGGTGTCGCTAACTCCTCTCCCTTTCTCAGATTTGTTGCCAGGCACAGGAGCGCTTAGGCTCTCATCCGGAGTACTCAGAGAAGTACCCAGGATACTGTCCTGTCCATCAGAATCAGAGAAGAAAACCCATATGGATTTTAATGTTTACTATACGTCATCCAAGCTAGTGATCACTGCTGGTTATTTGTGGGGGGAAAAATGTCAAAAATATTACTGACACTATGGAGGGTGTGAGTGTGTGTGTGTGTGTGTGTGTGTGTGTGTGTGTGTCTGTGAGTCCATGTGATAGAGCTCGCACACATCCTCATGTGTACAGGTACATATTTATGTGCAGATGTATATATAAGTATGCAACCAGGTATGTGGAGGCCAGGTTTCCATTTATTGTTTGAGATATGGTCTCTCATTGTCCTGGAGCTCACCAAGTAGGCTAGGCTGGCCAGCCAGCTAGTCCCAAGGATCTAGCTGTCCGACAATGCCTGCTTTCTCGGTGCTGGGTACTATAAGCATGTACTACCATGCCAGGCTTTCTAAAATATGGTATCTTGGGATTGAACCCAGACCCTCAAGCTTGTACAGCACGTACTTTACTTTACTGACTGTACCATGTCTCCAGCCCCGCCTGAAGGTCTTAATAGCTCTACTGAGATGGCTCCATTAGTAAGTAGTGCAATTAGGCCTGAAATTGAAGGCTTCTTAAATTGAAATAAATACATCTAGGGACACTTCAAACAAGTACCATGCCAAGCCCCTGTGCTGACCTTGCAGTCCAGAAGCACTTGAAACAAGGCCTGACTTTTTAAAAATCTGTCCAGGGTATCATGACCAACTAGTTTCTCAGAGGACCTTTGAATTCCCTCATCTCCAAGGACATCTCCAGTCCTAATATGCTATAATAAGGATGAAATGTCGCCCTCTTGGCAGTTGGCATGGCTTTTTCCTTACAAAAAGTAGCCTTTGTTAAAACAAAACAAAACAAAACAAAACAAAAACTTTGGTAAGCCTATTTGAAGAAAAGAAACAAGGGAGAACTCTCAAGAAGAAGAGAAAATAGATGAGAAGAAAAGAGATAGAAGGGGTACAGAATGGAAAGATGGGGATTACTCTCCTTTATGTATTCCCACATGGATTATCCTATCACATCCAATGTATTATTCTCACACCCAATGAGAAAGTTTCCATATTACCTTTCTTAAATAGACAAAGAAACTGAAGCATGCAGAAATTAAAATGCAAGAGATCATTACCATTTAACTGACATCAGACTCAGTCTTTGAACCTCACCAGTCAGACTCCACAACCCTCAGATCCCATCAACCTACTACAGAGATGTTTAGTCTTCTATTGCTTACCACAGCATGAATGATAAAATAAATAAAGTGTACATCTCTGTCCTTATTTGATTCTTAGTCTCAAAGAGATACTGTAGATAATTTCACATGACTAGCCTAGTTTATACATGATAGAGCTCAGACTTCTACAGCATCCCAGAATGCAGATGTGCCATGCTTTTTCCCATGGAACTTCCATTTCAGTGAGACAATATTCACATAACCCAGAAAATATCCCCAGGCATAGTTCTGAGACACTTATGTTCAGAGAGTTTAGCATCACTAATAAAACATTACTCAACTCAAACTTTTTTCAACTCATGTTTTCATGGAAATCTGGCAAAAGACATATATTAACTATCTCTCTGACTTTCTTCTAAAACATAATTATTACCACCAATGCATATTCATTTGAGCCTCCTCCCTAATTATGGACCAAGTAATTTTAGTATACAGTTCTTTGGGCTGCAACAACATCTAAGCTGTATAATAAATGCACAGATAGGAACTACTGGAGAGAAAAATAAAAGAAATAAAATGTCATAAAAGTTGGACCACCTCTGTCCACTATTCCTTTTTAGCTGGGCAAAGGTCAACTAAATGTTGTCACTTTACTTATTTCTCTAAAAGCTAATGATAGAGATAAGGCAGTAGGAACAACTATACAGGTCAGAGCAGACCAAGGAGAGAAAAGAAAGGGTTGGACCAGGAAGTAAGAGAGAAGGGTATAGCAGTATAAATGTTTTCACAGAAGTATAAAATATCCTTATAGGAAAGGACAACAACTGGTAGGTTTATAAAATTATAGGACAACAGGTTAAATTAGATATCAAATTATGAAATGATATAACCAGTGTCACTGCTAAGAAAGTGTGGGTCATTTATACATTTATTCATTTATTCAGAAAATATTCACGACAGTCACCTTCATACCATTCACAGCTAGAAGACAAGGGGACTAACAATGTTTATTTTTTTAATTGACAGTCTATGTGAGCAACATACACACGCACAGATAAGAAAGATGGTAAGCTTCATGACTGAGAGGTACAAGGATGTTGTAGTAGTTACCAGGGAGGGTTGACCCAAGAAGGTCAACACAGGTTAACAAACTAGTATTAATAGGTGAACTGAGAAAGGAGAAAGAGTTTTCTGGGGAAAGAGAATAGCAATAGCAAAAGAGACAAAGGTGAATCTGAAATGGGTGTATTTTGTTGGGCTTAATCAAGATTAGCTAATTTGGTGTGACTCTTGGATCCAAGTAGACCTACAACAATGAAAGAGACAGCATCCTCTTGGCAAGAAAAAGGACCTGAATCAGTTTCACTTGTATCCTATCAATTTAAGCAGAACAAACAAAATAAAACAAAAAAATCATTATAGACCTAGAGAAGTAGCTCAATAAGTACAGACATATAGATATAAAATATATACAGATACAGACATAGATATTCATATAAAAGAGTTTAATTTGAGTTATCCTTCATATTATGTTCATCTTAAAAGCTCTGGATTTGCAAACAAAAAGCCCAATGCCATATGTGATAGATCTTCCCTAGAGTTATAGGTCAGAGGTATCTGTAGACCTCCAAAACACTATAGGCTATAGTCCTTTCTCTTGGTTGTCCACCAGAAGCTGATAGTAAGACCCTATGGCTGAAACCACATACTGAGCAGAGGACATGGAGAAATCAAGTAGGTACTGAATAGGAAGCTTCTTCACTATAGGCTAGCTCTCATAGTACTGGAAAGCTGTTGTCAGGAGACAGGGTGTCATCAATACTCATCTGTGAACTGCATTAATGACCAACATTGCATGTTATAATCATGGGTGAAATAACATCACAAATGTTATGCAAGAAACCAACTGCTTCCTACTTGGATTTAAGTACCACTCCAAACAGGAAACCCATGTCTGGTACTGCAAATCTAGCTGAGAACCCATGGTGTAGGAGTTCATAGGCTCTGGGGTTGAACTTGCTATAATTAATTTACTACATAGTACTAAACAACCCACCTATCACTTAAAGATTAGTACAGATCTCAGATCTCATCAGAGAAGATTCTTTGTTCTGGAGACTAGTTATTGAAGAAACCCCAACTAGTCAAAGAGCGATGAATGGTATGCCATACTGGTCTAGTGTGGCATTGTAAATGAGCACTATATCACCCCTTTGCCCAGGACTTAGTGATCAGTGTGGAAGATATCATAAGAACAGGAGGTCTGGGAAGACCTGCGTGAAACATTGCCTGGGCATGATAGGGCTGCTGTACTCATTAATTCATAGCCGTTGTCACTGAACAAGAGCTGCACGTGATCATGTCAGTCAACACTCTCAAGGAAAGAGAAGGGGCTGGGTTCATAAGCCCCCATAGATAACCAAAGCTTTAAAGACAGGCGATGAGTTCTGGCTGAGGGAAAGGCAACTTTCTTTAAGTTGTGGCTCCTAGTGGGTTGGCATTGTGTAGTGGATGGCCCCATACCTTAGGAGTATATGGGGACAGCACAAAGCGGATCCAACAGGAAAAGGAAAAAAGGAAGGAAGGAAGGAAGGAAGGAAGGAAGGAAGGAAGGAAGGAAGAAAGGAAGGAATACAATGACAAGATAAAAGAAATAGAAAGACAAGATGAAAAGGTGGGTAGAAGGCAAGAATGGGTATGGGAGAAGTTAAAGAAAGGAGCTGAGGTAAAGTACAATAAAAATATATTGTTTTAAATTATCATAGAATTAAGTAAAACATTTAAAACAAAGTAATAAAATAAAAAGTCCACTGAACAAAAAATAATACATTGATACTTCATGTCTAATAAATAAATGCAATCAATCAGTACTTCTTCTCAAGCACATTAATAATCACTAAGGCACAAAATTGAGGAAACTGTTTTATTGAAGATATCAATGAAACTTTAAAGTATTTATGAATTGCTTTGTCTAAATTGCAATCTTAAAGACAATGTGAAGAATATAAAATCTTACTGCTATATAAATATTGGAATGAAGAAGAAAATGAATCATGTTTTAAGTGGGAGCACTTAATATGAACCTGAATCTATCTGCAATCTCTATGCTTATTTAATATCACTTTATTTAGAATACCATAATATTGTTTAACAAAATTAAAATAAACACAGATCCCATACAGAGGCAAAGATGACTAAAAAGTAGTCACTAAGTTATAAAATGTAAGGCAAGGAAGTAGAGTGGGTTTTACAGATTAAGAAGCTTCTGCGGATCAGTATGGAATCCCTGCAGGGGAAGGCTAATAGATCATGGAGCAGATAGAGAACATAGGTACAGACTCTGGTATATATGAAAGTGCAATGCAATAAAGAACAATAGAAATAATGCATACCAAGGAGAGAGAACAGAATACTGGCCCAAGCAGCCACCCGGCCATGTAGGAAAGGTATAAGTTTCAGCTATTTCTTTCCAGGGCTTAAATTTCACTTTCACTACTTTACTAGCCAAACAACCTTTGGAGTGATGATTCATGTTCTCTGTGGCTCATTTTCTACAATAAAACTGGCCTAGTATGGCATTCCGTATCTCTGAGTTCTAAGAGACAGGAGTCATTTTGCTTAACCCTCAGAAAGCACCTCTGTATAATGTGAGAAACACAAAATGCAGTACACAAGTGCTGTTATCAGCACACTTACCATTAAAAGTGAAGTGACCACGGGCCCCAAACTACCACTGGACACAACAGTAAATGTCCACTTGACTAAGATTTAAATATAAGAAGCAAAAGCCTCAATTTTAAAACAAATCATTCTATAATAAGCCTAAACCACTTTTTAGAGATGGGAACAGAGAAATTGTCATTATCAAGGTTAGAGACCAGAGGCTATAAAGTTAATAACAGTTAACTACATAAGAAAGCAACACATTTGATGGCAAAATATTGTTTACTTGATGTAGGCAAATGAAAGACAAGGAAAGGACAAGCCTCTCTATTGAAGAAATGAAAGAAGTCATGAAGAGTCCATTCACAGAAAGGATCCACTAAGTGGCCTCCAGACAAATACAAAACTCTCAGATTCACAGATAGTCTAGAAAATGCAGATTAAAATAACAATAAGCTGTGGTTTTACACTCCTCAGACTGGCACAATGAAAAGATCAATATCCCCATCACTACCAGGGATGTGTGAAAAGGATGCTCTCACATGCTGTTTGAAGACAATGAAGTGTGACAGTGTTTTGAAAAGCAATAGGATAGCATCTGCTCATATTTAAAATGTAAGTCCATTTCTATTCATCAGTCCCTCTCCTGGACTCCACCAGATAGAATATAGCACCAGTGCAAATAAATATACAAATACACTTGTTGGAAGATTAGTCATGTTATAAAAAATAAAATGGAGGTGAAATTATTATCAACAGAGGAAGGTAATAAACAGATATATACCCTGATGACGAAATATTGTGCACCTGTCAAAAAGAGTCAATTAGGGCTTGTCCTTTTGACTATGAAGTAGAGTTAAATAGAAACAGGAAAATATGTGCAGAGAAGCAATGGATTGATTGCAGAGAGCTCAGTTCTCAAGGAAAAGAAACAAGAGATAACAATGATGTTAAGGCAGTTCCTTAACTGGAAGGCATGGGTGATTTTCTCCTTCTTCACCCAGGGGTTAAATAAAGCATGAGTACTTGGTTTGCTGTTTCTTAACCATACAGATATACTTTGGCTCTTTTTACATGAGGTTTTATATTCCACAATATTTTTTCTTAAAAAAAATACAAACATATAAAATAAGTACGTAATACTCTCTTTTATGATGTAATGAACTGAGAATGTTTTACATGTCTCTCTATATAAATTACATGAGTGTAGAAAAAATGTGCTTGAATAGATGATGTATCTCATATATATGATAAATGTGTATATATATATATACATATGTGAATATATGTGTATGATAAATATCATATATATATATATGAGATTACTGACATGAGCTATATGAGAGTATGATTGGGAGACTAACAGAGAAAAGAAAGAAATGAAGCAAACCTGGAAAGACACATGTTGAAAAACACTACTGAAATCATCACAATATGCCTGTATATTTTTTTTAAAAAAATGTGTTTTTTGTTTAAATCATGAAAAAAAAAATTAGAAAAGATAAAGTCAAGCAAAAGAAATAATTTAAAGTGCTTCTAGATTTACTCTGCAGTCTCTAACTTCATTAGGTTCTATTGCTTACAATATTAAAATTCTTGACTGACAAATTTATATGAATATCTATACTGTTCCTAGAAACCAGGTCCCTGCACATGGATGTCTCCTTTGGTTTCAATGTGGTATCCATGAATAGTGAAGCCTATCGGTCCCGTATCCCTTTTAGTTCTCTCAGACTCTCCAACCCTCCTCTGAAAGAAAACCATGGTTTATCAGTAATAGGGATCTTAAGCTGTAATGATGTCACTAAAACAACATCCAAAGCTTTCACTAAAGAATAAACAACAGGAAGTGATGTTAAAATCTATCAGGCAAAGGGGATCCAAGATGGCGGTACCAAGAGGACACTCTGTCTGATGAGCAGGACAGCAGTGACTACACAATGACCAACAGATCAAACTCTAGGCCCTAAAACAAGAGCAATTGTGTTTCCCAGGTAATAGAAAACCCCACAATGTGGGAAGCAATCGGGTCCATTCTCTGGTCATCCAGCTAAACCCTAGAGAAGTTCCTGGGTCCCGGCAGGCTTTTGGTCACCAGCCCAGAGCCACATGACTGTGTGCTCTGATCACAATCCCAGACTGAATTGTGGGCCCCACAACACAAGAGACTGGGTTTTCCAGTCGAGAAAAACCCTGCAGTGAAGGAAGAAATCGGGACTAATTGACCTAAGGTCACCTAGACAATTCCTGGAAAAGGTCCAGGGCTCCAGCAGGTGCCCAGCCTTCAGCCCACAGACCCGCCTGCGCATCCAACTCACTGACCCAGACAGAACTGTGTGAGCCAAAACACCAGAGACTGGGTTTCCCTATTGGGAAGGCATGGAAGAAACCCCATGGTGAAGGAAACATCAGCTCCAACCTCAGGGCACGCAGCTGAACCCCTCCCCTGAAAAGTTCTCAGGAAAAGTTCCCAGGTTCCTGCAGGCACTCAGTCACCAGTGTGCTTTACTCACCATCCCAGACTGAACTGTGGAACCCCAAAACACCACAGACTGGGTCTCCCTATTGGGAGGAAACCCCAAGGTGGGGGAAACATTAGGTAAGACCTCAGGACACCTGGCTAATCCCTAGAAATGTCCCTGGGTTGCCACAGGCTCCAGAGTCTAGCCTCCTGCTGCATGCAAGTATGCTGTGCTCATCTGCCACTGATTACTGCTTGGGTACTGGGGCACAGAGCTCCAACCTCAGACCTACAGAAGCCTGGGATCCACAGGATCAGTAGGGACATCTGTAAAGAAATACAGGAAGATGCAGCCAAATAGTTTTTGGCCATCAGAGAGGAAATAATTAAATCACTGAAAAATTAAAAGAAACAGGAATCTTGAAACAAACAGGTAAAGGAATTGAAGGAAAATACAGTCACACAGGTGAAGGAAATCCAAAAAAATGGTTCAAGAACTGAAGATGGAATTGGAAAAATCAAAGAAAACACAAATGGAGGAAACATGGAAAGGAAGAAATTAGGGAAGAAAACAAGAACTACAGAGGTATGCATAACCAAAGACTACAAGAGATGGAAGAAAGAATCTGAGGTGTGGAAGATACAATGGAAGAAATTGACGTATCCATCAAAAAAAAAATGCTAAATCTAAAAATTTCCTGACACAAACCATCCAAGATATCTAAGACAACATGAAAAGACACAACCTAAGAATAATAAGAACAGAGGAAAAATAACAGTCTCATCTCCAAAGCCCAGAAAATATTTTCAAAAAAAAAATCATAAAAGAAAATTTCCCAAATTTAAAGGAGAGGCCTATAAGCATACAAGAGGCCTACAGAACACCTAATAGATTATACCAGAAAAGAAAATCCTCCTGACACATAATAACCAAAGCAGTATGTATACAGAACAAAGAAAAAAATACTAAAAGCTACAAGGTAAAAAGGACAAGTAACATTTAAGGGCAAACCCATCAGAATCACACAGAGACTATGAAAGCCAGAAGGGCCTGGATGGATATCATGCAGACCCTAAAAGAACACAGATGTCAACCCAGGCTATTATTCTTGTTCATCATAGATGGAGAAAACAAGATATTCAACAACAAAACAAATTTAAACAATACCTACCCACAAATCCAGGCTTACAGAAGATACTAGAAGGAAAAATACAACCCAAGAAAGCTAACCACAATCAGGAAAACAAAAGAAACAAATAAGTTCACTACAGTAAAACTAAAAATAGCCAAGCACACAAACATACTACCACAACCAACATAAAATAAAAAGATCTACCAGCCATTGGTCACTAATCTCTCTCAAACATCAGTGGACTCAACTCTCCAATAAAAAAAACACAGACTAACAGAATGGATATGTAAACAAAATCCAACAATTTGTTGCATACAAAAAACACACATAAGCCACAAAGATAGACATTACCTGAGAGTAAAGGGCTGGAAGATGGTTTTCCAAGTAAATGGACACAAGAAGCAAGCAGGAGTAACCATTCTAATGTCTAATAAAATAGATTTTTCAACCAAAATTAATCAAAAGAGATGGGGAAGGTCATTTCATACTGATCAAGTCAAAATATTACTATTTGTAGATGATATGATAGTATATGTGAGTGACCCCAAAAATTCTACCAGGGAATGCCTATACCTGATAAACACCTTCAGCAAAGTATTTGTATACAAAATTAACTCAAAAAAATCAGTAGCCCACTGGTATATAAAAGGCAAATGGGCTGAGAAAGAAATTAGTGAAACAACACCCTTCACAATAGCCACAAAGTACATAAAGTACCTTGGTGTAACTCTAACCAACTATGTCAAAGACTTATATGAAAAAAAAAAAAAAAAAAAAAAAACAACTTTAAGTCTCTGAAGAAAGAAATAGAAAAAAAGATATCAGAAGATGGAAAGATCTCCCATGCTCAAGCATGGCAGGATTAACAGAGTAAAAATGGCCATCTTACCAAAAGAAATCTACAGACTCAATGCAATTCCCATCAAATCACCAAGACAGTTCCTTACAGACCTTGAAAGAAAAATTGTCAACTTCATATGGAATAACAAGAAACCCAGAAGAGCTAAAACAATCCTCTACAATAAAAGATCTTCTGGGGTTATCTCTATCCCTGATATCAAGCTGTACTATAGAGAAACAGTAATAAAAATGCATGATACTGGCATAGAAACAGAGTGGTGGATCAATACAATCGAATATCCAGAAAGAAATTCACACATCTATGGACACCTGATTTTTTACACAGCTTCGAAAACCATACAATGCAAAAGAGAGAGAGAGAGAGAGAGAGAGAAAGAGAGAGAGAGAGAGAGAGAGAGAGAGAGAGAGAGAGACTATCTTCAACAAATGGTGCTGGTCTAACAGGATATCTACATGTAGAAAAATGCAAATAGATCCATGATTATCACCCTGCACAAAACTAAAGTCCAAATGGATCAAAGACCACAACGTAAAACCAGTCATAATAAACGTGTTAGAAGAAAAAGTGGGAAAGAGCCTTGCACTCACTGGCACAGGAGACAACTTCCTGAACAAACCACCAACAGCACAGGCTCTAAGATCTACAATCAATAAATGGGCCCTCTTGAAACTGAAAAGCTTCTGGACACTGTCATCAGAACAAAGTGACAGCCTACAGACTAGGAAAGAATCTTCACCAACCCTATATCTGAGAGAAGGCTAATATCCAAAATATATAAAGATCTCAAGAAGTTAAACAGCAACAAATCAAGTTATACAATTAAAAAATGGGATACAGAGCTAAACAGAGAATTATCTATAGAGGAATATCAAATGGCAGAGAAACACAAAGAAATGCTCAACCTCATTAGTCATCAGGAAAATGAAAATCAAAACAACCCTGAGATTTTGCCTTACACCCATCAGAATGTCTAAGATCAAAAACTCAAGTGACAACACATGATGGAGAGGATGTGGAGAAAGGGTAACCCTCTTCCATTGCTGGTGGGAATAGAAACTTGTACAATCACTTTGGAAATCAATCTGGTGCTTCCTCAGACAATTAGGAATAGTGCTACCTCAAGATACAGCTATACCACTCCTAGGCATATAGCCAAAAGATGCTCAAGCATACAACAAGGACATTTGCTCAACCATGTTTGTAGCAGCTTTGTTTGTAATAGCCAGAACCTGGAAACAACCCAGATGTCTGTCAATTGAGGAAAGGATACAGAAATTGTGGTACATTTACACAATGGAATACTACTTTGCAGGCAAATGGTGAGAACTAGAAAAGATCATTCGAGTGAGGTATCCCAAAAGCAGAAAGACACACACAGTATATACTCACTTATAAGTGGATATTAGACATATAAAATAGGATAATCATATTGAATTCTGTACATCTAAAGAAGCTAAGCAAGAAAGAGGACATTGTGTAAGATGCTCAATCTTCATTCAGAAAGGCAAATGGGATAGACATCGGAAAAGAAAGAAAACAGGAAACAGGACAGGAGCCTACCACAGAGGGTCTCTGAAAGACTATACCCAACAGGGTATTAAAGCAGATGCTGAGATTCATAACCGAACTTTGGGCAGAGTGCAGAAAATATTATGAAAGAAGGAGGAGACAGAAAGACCTGGAAGGGACAGGAGCTCCACAGGAGAGCAACAGAAAGAATCAAAAAGAAAAAAAAAATCTGGGCCCTAGGGTCTAAAAAGGCTACTGGAGACTGATACTCCAACCAAGAATCATGCATGTAGATAACCTAGAACCTCTGCTCAGATGTAGCCCATGGCAACTCATTATCCAAGTGGGTTCCCTAGTAATGGGAACAGGGACTGTCTCTGACATTAACTCAGTGGCTGGCTCTTTGATTACCACCCCCTGAGTGGGGAGCAGCCTTACCAGGCCATAAAGGAAGACAATGCAGACAGTCCTGATGAGACTTGATAGGCTAGGGTCAGAGGGAATGGGAAGAGGGCCTCCCCTATCAGTGGATTGGAAGACGGTCATGGGAGGAGTAGAGTGAGGGTGGGTAGGATTGGGAGGGGACGAGGGAGTGGACTACAGCTGGGATACAAAGTGAATAAATTGTAATAAATACAAAAATAAATTAAAAAAGTCTATCAGGCTCCATTGCAATCTGAGAACATTCAATAGCAAAAGTATTCATAGCTGCCAAATTGGAGCTTTAAGCCGATCTTTTTCTCTCAGAATTCCTTTGTATTCTTTGTTGACGACTTCATCCCAGTCTTGTGTCTGCTCTCTCCCTCCATCCTGTCCCAAATTTCATGGAAAATTCTCTGTGCTTCAGAGTGGCTAATTCATATGCACATGCCCTCCTGATAAAATCTTGAGCCTATATAGGCTGCCACCCCACATCAGTATATCATGCTTGGGACATTTTTTTTTTTTGTTTATGTTTTATTTTTCTAGTATTGCACTGCCATAGATCAGGGTGATGTGAAAAAGATGACAGAAAGAAATATATTCTTCTTGTCTGAGACTCTCACCAGTTAGCCAAAAGATGATAACAAGTGAAAGCTAATATGGGCCACAGACAAGACCCTGTCTCAAAAAAAATTTACAACCTCGGTCTTGAGTTACCCTTTTTTATTTTCTAAGTTTATATTTGTTAATGTATGGGGGAATGGACACACATAGTACTGCTCCTGTGAAGATCAAGGGAAAACTTGTGCAAGTCAGTTCTCTCCTCTTACAGTACCGATTCCAGGGAACGAACTCAGCTTATTGGGTGTGGCAGCTGGACCTATCTCACATGCCCCAAGTTATCCTTTCTTTGAAGTTTTCGTTCTACTCTCTAAATAGGCTGAGCTTCATAAAAATAAAAGAATATAAACCATTTTTTTTTTGAAGTAACACAAGCTAGGACTGGAGGAAAGAAGAAATAATTCTCCATTTGGCGTTGGTATCTAAGAAAGAGGGGGAAAAGAAAAACAATGACAATAGCAACACAACAAACATCCAGTGTAAAGGATGACTTATCACTTCAATATATAAGCCCCAACTTATTACACTGTTACTGTGTCCCAGTTAAATCAAGAGATGTCAGCTTCTGACACCTTGCACAAGAAGACATGATTTATTGAGAGGTGACTCCTGGACCAAGGGGCACTGTTGTTACAGCTAATATGATCACTGCATAACAATATCCCTTTGCCAAATTCTAAGTACCAAAATCAGACAATCTAAAGTAATTAATATGTTAAGTATATTTATTAGACTCTTAAATATCATGAATTCTCTCCCTCCCCCAAAAATGCACACGAACATAATTTTTGGTATTAAAATATCAGGATTTTTATAGAGTCAGTAAAATTATTACTTCAGGTCATAATTGCATGATTGTAAGTGGCTCAACTGAAGGAGGTCAAACAGGAAATGAGCATCTAGCTCAATGGTCTTGACTCTGTCCAGGTATGGTCAAAGAAAATATCCTTGGGTATCCATTACCATGAATGAAGGCAGACCGTGTAAGAAAACACCTAATCAGAAGGACACTATGAAGTCTGGTTGTCTTAAGGCTAGAATAATTATCTTGGATCTTAGAACTTAAAAGGTCAGAACTCCATTCCCTTCTGCCTACCAGAGAAGCTTAAAGATCCCATTTTGGTCCTGGAATTATGATGATGGTCTCTTCCCACTCATCTCATCCCAAACCCACAATTTTATCTGGACTCCCCCCCAAAAAAAAAAGTCAAATGAGATTTTCACAAACCTCTCCAAACCCAAGAACACCAAGTATTCAGATCAATATCATTGGAAGAGAAGACTCACAGAGTCTCTGTCACATGTATTCCAACCTAAGTATTAAGCCTAAAGCTAGGCTGTGTTGTTCTTATGTAACTAGCTGAGTAATAAGGTCCCTTGTGTCAGAGCTACAGAAACATGACTGAGATGGCTTACTGTGGCAGCCATGTGTTTGGACACGAACTCCAAAAGAGGAATTTCAATGTAAGTTGTTTACATAAGAAAAGATGCAGGCATGTAGGTAGCTCCAAAACAGGTGAACCATCAAGACATCTTCTAGCAAGAGAAATGAAAAGAAAACCTAGGAGCTCATGTTGAAAAGGTTACCATTCCTCGGTTGAGGGACACTAAAGGAGGGGTTCATTAATTACTATGCACTTTGTTGTGTATTTAGTGGCCAGGAAAAGTCCACACATAGGAAATGGTCTGTGATGACAGAAGTCACACTGAAGTTGAAAGATTTGGGAGAGCCCTGAGAGTACTTCCCAAGCACAGAATATGTTCAGGCACCAAGCTTGCTCTAAGAATTAAGTGTTATGAGTCAGATCAAAAGACCGTGGAACAGAACAGGCATCTGCATTCACACAATGAAAGCCACTTGGAAGCAGCATAAGTCACAGGCAAATTCTATTCACCATTGGTAGCATAAGACCATAATTATATTTTATTTAGTTATAACTTCAGGATATGACATACTTACATATGCGCTGTCTTGTATAACCCTCAGAACTCCCCCAAATATACACTAGCATCCTCCATTTTTATAGATTTGGAAATTGATGTGTCTCAAAGTTGTCTTCCAAAATGAGACAGCTAGTCAGAAATAGACACAGGATTTAAACGCCTTAATATAACTTCTTCATCCAACCACATCATATTATCCATTGGACTTCTTAGTATCTTTTTTCTCCCTCTTTTTCTCCCAGAGAATATTACTGAGTCTTGATCCTATAGTGGGAACTGAAATAAATACCTAAATATCATTACTTTAGGCTTTGCACAAAGTATGGGATGCGGGTGCTATCATTAGTCTCCTAGTGCAGCTGGGAAGATTAAAGCCTGTAAAAGTTAAGCAACTTCCTAAGATCACAAATTAGTAAAGTAGGAAACCTGGAACAATAAAGTAGGACTAGTCAATGACAAGGCTCCAGCTTTTGATCATTAAACTGCTTTACCGCCTAATCCTAAGAAAAACAGAGGTGTGGATGGTTGGGCTCTCAAATCCACCTGCCGTGTAATCCACAGTGAAAATAAGCTCCAAATGTAACACATCGCTTTCCTTCATTTTCCCACCCTCCTACCAGAATTTTGCTTTCTAAAAATTAGGGAAGCAGAAACTCGGGTACCTTTAAGTTTGCCCATTACAAGGCATCTCAGCAGTCAGTCTCATCGGCGAGGGAGAAAAAGAAAGCCCTTTTCTTAATTAAAAGATAAGACAGAAACGTTTCAAGGAATTGGCTCTCATTCCCTTGCATTATGGCTCTAATGTGCTCATTATACAAAATTATTAAATGTGTTTTATTATGATTAGATGGTCTTTACTTATAACAAAGGAGCAATCAGTTCTGTCCTTGTTTGTAGCCCTTGTGTACATACACATCCCAGGAAGAGGAGGAAAAACTAATTTTAAAAGTGAAACTGTTGTGCATGTACAAACAATTATTATCAGTAAACTTACAGCAATTGCCTACTGCAAAAGATGTGTCCCTAACAGGCCTGGGAACTCAGCCTGCTGGTAAATATAAAGGGGAAAGAAGAAAGAAAGGAAAAGAAAGGATAGAGATGATAGAGGAGAGGAGAGGAGAAGGAGAGGGCAGCAAAGGAGGGGAGGGGAGGAGAGGAGGGAGGCTAAGAAGGAGAGGAAAGGGGAGGGAGGGGAGGAGGCAAGAAATAGAAGAAAAGAAGGAAGGAGAAATTGAAGTATTAAAGAGAAGGAGCAAAGATGGACTCGGGATTCTCTGACAAGGCTTTAAGCACAGGAAGATCTAGAAGTAAATGAGAACGGAGTCCTCTGTCTCGACTGTGCTCACTTCTGTATACAGCAAGTGTATGCTGAGGCTTCACAGCCACTTAAGTGCACACTCACATTTACCACACTTCACGTACATGAGTTGGGCTTTCTTCCACATTTTAACTTACAAACTTTTCATGTGTATAAAACTTGAGTGTGGCCCTCATAGGTCTACTGGTATCTGTGTGGCTGGCGTTTTCTTCCAGCTGACAGCAGTTATCTCTAACCACTCTTGCCAGTAAACATTCCTTATTTATCTCCACTTTAATATAAAATACCATCACATACCTCGAATTCTATACAATAGATTTGTTATTCAAGGGACAGTTAGCAAAATCCACATTACCTCATTATCTCCCACAGGCAGAGATAAAGCACAGATTTTTTTCTGTACATTATTTGGTTTAAATCGGAATTTTTCATAATCAGAGCACACAGACAACAAAAACTGTCTGTAAATTAGAAAAAAAAATGGGATTCCTTCAAACCTATTCCAAATTTTGTTTGAATTCTTTAAATCTAACTTGCATCCCTGTGTGTCATGAACTCTGATCAGTACTGTAAATAAGGATAATGCACTGGGGGAGCACAAGTAAACTGAGGAAAACAAGGCAGAGCCAGTCAGCATAATTATGACATGGCCGCAGATGGGGCATTATACCAACCAAATGAAGTGACCTACCCTATAGTGCAGTGGTTCTCTACCTTCCTAATGCTGTGACCTTTTATTACAGCTCCTCAGTGTTGTGGGGACCACAACCATAAAATTAAATAAACCATAAAATAAAATCATTGCTGTTTCATAACTGTAATATTGCTATTATGAACCATAATGTAAATATCTGATATGCAAGATATCTAAAGTGTGATCCAAGTGAAAAGGTTGTTCAACCCTCTAAAAAGGTCATGACACAAACACACTGAGGGCTATCACTATCAAGGCAAGGAATGTAACAAATATTGGAGAGAACTTCCTAGACAGCAGCCCTCTCTGCTTATTCTCAGAGAAGGGTCATGAACTAATTAAGCAGATACTGCAAGGCCACAACTTGGAAGACAGGAAATTCCAGTAAACCAAATTGTAAACTACATCTCAGGTATAAGGAACCACCGCAACTGGGTGAATGCTTTTCCAGCCACGTTTTTAAAGAAAGTTATGGTTAAGGATGACAAAGAACAGGAGACCGCTAACACCCTACCATTTCTATCAACTTTTGTAAGGAGTATCAGCATCAAAGCTGTTCCGGAGGAGGGCTGCAGCAGGATGAAGATTCTCAGATTTGTGTGCAATGGCTGTAAAAGCAGAAAAGTGGAAGAGACGCTGCAAAAAATGAAGGGTGTATCAGGAAAACAGAGGAAAGAGTGGAAGCTGGAAAATCAATAAAGTCCCTTTGGTCATCCAGAAAATTAAAGGGAACAACCCAACGGCTCAAAAGATATTTGAATATGTCTTGGGGACTAGAGGAACAGGTTCAACAAGTAGGGGCACTATCTGCTCTTTGAGAGGACCCCTGGGGTTAAATTTCCAGAAACCTCTACGGCGGCTTACAATAGCCTATAACTCCAATTCCAGGGGATCCAAATGCCTAGATATAAAGATAGGCGAAACATTCATGTACATAAAATAAAAATAAATCTTCTTTAAAACTCTTTTGAACGTGTCTTTGTAAAACATAACTAATGAGAAGATTAAAAAAGAAACAACAATAAAAAAAGAGCCCTTAGAAATGCTGAAACAGAAAGACAGTATCAGCCATTCTTCAAAAGAATATTTTTGAGACAGACAGAACCTCACAGTGTACCTCAGACTTGCCTAAAACCTGGGGTCATCTTGTCTCCACCTCCCTCTGAAAGGATTAAGGAGGACCAAGAAGGAGTCGATTTGTTTTCTGAATTCTGTAAAAGTGAAAGGAAACCTGAAGGTTTGGACAGAGTTTTCCCATGATAAGCTAGCTAGCTAGTACTTTGATTAACTCTTGCTCCTTCAATAGGCAATAGGATGGTCTAGGTTTGAGGTTAAATCCCATGGCCAATGCTGCCTAAACTGGCTGTTTCTTAGCTGTGTGTGGTTACCTGGATGGAAGCCATGCCTACCACCGAAGACACCCCAGTCACCAGCAGAGACACCTATCACTCCTGGTTCCCCTGGAGTGCTAAACATCAATTTCCATGGCAACCTCTCTCCACCATCCAGGCTCCTGAAAACCAACCTGTGGGAACCTAAGTGCCTTGATAGCCAAAAATGCAATTTTGTTAAGGGAAAGAGGAAATAAAAAGGCTCTGAGTGATTTTTTTTTTCTGCTGAAAGGGGTAATTTCCACCAAGGTAGCTGAGAGCCTTGTCCCAAACCCTGAGTATTTTATTCATCCTGCTCTTCAGAGAGCTACAGACAAGGGGAGAGGTGACACCTCTGTCTGTAGAGCTGAGAAAGGCATAAATGAGCAGAGGGCACTGCAGCAAACACTGGGCTTGTTTTTAAAAAGATAGTGTCCACAGCTCTGGTGACTGTGGTCTGTGGTACGGGGTGGCTTATCACAGGACATGTGAAAAGCACAGCCTCTTCCTTTCTTTTGTCTCCTTCACGACACAAACTGTTGTTTTACTCCAGAATGCAACACATTTCATCCTTGCTGAAAAAGTAATTTATGAAGTTTGGGAGACACCCACCTCTGAGTAAATCAAATTGCACTCTGTAATTATGTATTCATTCCAAATGTACTATTGAATTGGGACAGCCAAAAAAAGCATGGGTGTGAGAAAGCTCACAAAGTCCTACCCTCCGCTAAGGGGCTATTGACAATTGATGGCTGCTAGTGGAGTGAGAGTCAGTCTTCTTCAGGGATGCGGCCCTAGTGAGTCTACCCATGCTCATACACACATATGCATATAGGCATCACTAAATGGACTCAGTAGGTTTAAAAGAAAGAGCTACTATTAAATTAGAAGGGGAAAGTGGTAAGGAGGAAGGGAAGAAACTAGATGAGAAGGAATGGTGGGTTTTGATCAAAACTTTACACACACACATGAACTCAAACAACAAAAAGGAAACAGTTTAAAGGATATTTGTTGTCTATAAAACCTTGAAACTGGCAACTCTTCACTAAAAAAAAAAAATACTTACTTATGGATGTCTGAAATGAAATGCTATTGATTTATTAATGATCTAAAATACTACCAACATCTTGCTTGTGCAGCAAAAAGCTCCTCAAGCTGCTTAGTATGCTGTGTACAGCAGAACAAAGCTGCCACCTGTCTGGTCCTCAAGTATTGAAGCACATTGTCTTATATAACACTCACTCAAGAAAAGGAAATGTTATGGCAAGGAGATGTACTGACAGGGGTCAGATGGGCCCAAAAGGAAAGCTGAGAGTGCCACATTGGGGACACTACACAGCAATGTTTAGAGGCCCTCAGGGCAAGGGGTTAGAAAATGCTGTAACGTGAGCAGCCTTGAGACAGAGGGCAGATTGTTGATGTAAGGATGCAGAATGGTGGACACTGTCGATTGACTAAAGATGCAAACCGGAAACAGAAAGTAGGATCAATGAAGCTCTATGGAAGGGAAAGAGGATGCTGCCAAACTGGACTTCAGGTGCCCATGGCCTTGTGTCCAAACACTTGGTCCCCATCTGAGGTTGCTGTACAGTAAGCATGAGGAATCTTTTGGATGTGGGGTACATTATATTTGGCAGATTTAGATTAGATTGCCTTGAGAGATATAGGGTAGCCTGGCCTGAGGTCTGGCTCTCTGCTTCCTGATCCACCCAAATATACTAAGCCATGCTACAAGGCCCCACTTTCCAGAGATGAGTCTTAGGCCACTTTGCATTCTTGGCCCTGATGGACAGTACCTCTTTAAACCATCAGCCAAAAATGAACCCCTTCTCCCTTAAGTACCTTTTGCCAGATAACTTCACAGTGGTGAACAAAGTAACTAAAATAAAATGGCTTCACAAAAAAACATGTTTTTCCTTATATTAAAGGGTGCCCGAGAAATGAAATCAAACAAGAAGTAAGGAAGGGAGGAATGAGAAATGGGAGGGTTGCTGGGTAGAGGAAGAAGAGACTGTCTTTAGAAATTGTTAGAATTATAATACTTACTTTATGTATATGGTTTCTTTGCATTTCACAACAGCCCTCACTATTTAGGTAACCCAAGACATTTGACCTTGCTAGCCTTAAATTTGATGACATTTTCAGGGAACCAGTGGAACCTCTCATTTCCACAGTCGAGTACTTTGAGCCTAATCTAAAATCTACCTGCTGCAAAGGTGCAGCTAGTGCTTCTTGCTAAACAAGTAGAGGCTTTGGCCTAAACAGACACGCACGTTCATGGGCTTTTCACTTGGTGCCAAGAACATTCTTTTTTTCTGGTTCTATCACAAGGCCTTATCTTTCTAATGTTTACCTCTCATGCTCATATTATCTCAGCCCTGCCGGCCGTTGCACGGACAGCACTATACTGTACGTACTGCTAAGTCCAGAGCCACAGGGATTGGTGAGAGCCTTGTGATCAGCAGCATCAGTTTCTTCCCGTGGGAAATGAAGGATAATGTCTGCTCAACACCTTAGCTTAGAGCCTGTTGTACAGAACTGAAACTACGAAAAGCAAGTACTGTATGTATGGGCACGGAATTTAAGAACAAATCAAAACAGCCCCTGTGAGCAGAATAAATAATATTTTGAGGCAATATTTTACAAATGAAAACGGATGCAAAACTACTTGGTAAACAAACTTCCAAGTTGTTAAATGAAAGAGGATCTCAATTTGCGCACCTCAGTTTCACTCCCATCATCCTAAAAAAGTCGTCTGTAAGAGACTTTCTCTACAGCCTACGGGATTCTGATTCTCCTGAAATCAGTTCAAACCAACCCCACAGGCGATTGATTCATCATTTTTTATTGTGAATCTGTCAATAGTCGATCTAGGAACTAATTTTATCACTCATAACACCGGAAGTGATGCTTGGGATTAGCACACCTGGTGTGCCGTGACCTACTCTCTATTATGAACTGTAAACCAGGGACAAGGATAGCCTACACTCATCGTGCTGTGAGAAGAATCAAATAGAATATCCAGCCCTTGGAGGATACAGAGAGCTTGCCTAGCATGCACAAGGCTATGGGTTCAATCCCTCTGGTATAAACCATCTCAGCCTTTCTCCCAGAGACACAGCATAAGGGGAGACGCAGAAGCTGGCCACATCTCCTCCATATCTGATGGCAAGTCCTTCAAAAACTAAACCTTCCCTTTGCTTCCGGGCTAGTGACTAGGCAAAGCACGAAACCAGAGAGAAACCATGAGATAAGATGAAAAGCTGTTGGTTCGTTTAAATTTGAGTTGTCAGTTCTGCAATTAACTCCCCCAAATTCACAGAATTTGAAGGAAAAAAAGATAATCTGTATTCTGGAGAGACTTTGAAAAACAAAGAAGCTGTAAAAGAAAGTGAATCCAGTTTAATATTTGTACAAGGCAGTTCTACTTAAATCAACAGGCTCACTGAGGTGCTGAGCAGCAGAGTTGGGTACCTCCCTTATCCCTCATCTCCTTTCAGTTTTTCCTGATAGACTTTCGTTTTGCAGAAGGAGAAGAAATATTTAAGATAGTAACATTTTCTTCTCTCCCTCTGCCCTTTCCCGAGTCCCCTGATAGGGGAAGACCTCCCCTATCTGACCCTCGCTTTTTAAAAAAAGGCATGGCGGCACACGCCTTTAATCCCAGCCACCAAGAGGCAGAGGCAGGTGGATCTCTGTGAGTTCAAGAACAGCCGGGTCTACACAGAGACAGGACACAGAGAAGTCCTGTCTCAAAAGAACAAAACAAATAGAAGAAAATAAACCTAGTAGATATTTCTTTTGAGTAAATGACACATCATCCCTGAACCAATGACAAATAATAAATCACTTGGCAGCATAGTTGCCATTAAGCTTAACATATCTATGAAGTCATAATAATAATAATTTAAATTCTGTTCTCTCCTTTAATTCTGCTTACATTTTCCCACTAGTCAATTAAAGCATTATTGACCCCATTATTCAGATCAGAGAAACTGGAGCTTAAACAGATCAATGAGGAAGGACAAAAATCAAGGAGAAAGGGAAAATTGTTTTGTTGACATGATTGTGGTGACTTCAGAAAGTCAATTAATGGAATCTTCTCATAAGTGAACTCTGGATTCCCAGTGCTGTTTTAAAGCAGCAGTTTGGTACTGGGGAGATTGCTCGGTCAGTACGTTCCTGACATGCAAGCATGAGGACCTCAGTTCAAGCCCCAAACCAGTCTCTAGATTCCATGTTACATTAAAAAACACTAAGAGTTGATCTCTGTCTTCCACATCTGTGCATGCACAAGAACCCACACAAATGCACACTCATACACACAAAGTGAACTTTCTGTCATCTGGTGTCTATTGTCTCTGAATATCCTGCTAATTCTATTCACACATTCTCTGCCAATCTTTCACATAGCCTCACTGAGAGGAAATGGCTCCATACAGCAGCACAAAACCAGAATGATCCTTTGAGGTGTTAAAGGTGATGGCAAATGCTGTCATCTGCCTTTCCATGAATATTGAAAATGAGAAGGGATTTATCTCACTGAGTCCATTCACTATCTCCCTATGTATATAAATGGAAATAGTTGTAATTCCGACATACTTCTTAGAATTATTACATTATAGGAATAATGCATAAAATTGTTTACTCTAGTGTCTGGTGTATAGCAAGCATTCAGGGAACGTTAGCTACGATTACAGGATAAGACAGAAATGTTCCATTTTCATTAGAGAGAAAATTGAATGTCTGAAGGAGAATGCAAGGTAGTAACTTAAGTGCAATAAACTATGCATTCAACTTAGTGTTTATAATAAGGAAAGCTCAGAGTTAGAGCAGCGTAATTACCGCCTTTATTTTAGTTTTGGTCAGAGAGCACACTAGAACCTAGTTACCGCGATCTCAGATCCTGCAGCATGTGGGAATACGGGCATCGTGTTAACACTAGAAGGTCAGGGTTGCCGGCTGGCTCGCTTAGTGTGCAGATTGGAAGCTTGGAGCCCAGGGGTCTCTGGAAAGTCAAGAGGGATTTGAGACTGTGTTCAGACAGCCACTTGATGTCATCCTGAACGGCAGATGTCCACAATAGCCTGGCATCCTTTCTGATCCTATCAGCCTATTTTTCTGCTGTGGAACTGTGACATCCCGTACGTCACCCCTCCTCTGCAAACTCATCACTGGCACACAGCTGTTCAAGCATCATAGCTAAGCAGCCCTGTGGCTCAGCTCCCTATCCTTTCTTCGTCTCTGCTCACAGTGTAAGCCACAAAGCAAGGAGGCCTCTTACCAAGACTCCTTTCGGGCAGGATCCCAGAAACGTATATAGAGCTCAATCACCAAAATAGACCAGAAAGGAAGCCAGCTATCCCTTCAGCGTCTTAATGAAGGAAGAGCACAACCTAAAGAAGTGACAGAATCAAGGTCACTCTGCTAATGAGACGAGAAATGGAAGCACTGGCTCTGACATCACAATCTTGATTTTCATTGGCTAGCAGTTAATCACTCCTAAAGTATTAATTGATAATTACAGAGTAAGCTGATAAAGGGATTAAGGTTAGACCCCTCCCAAGGGTATTTTAATTTAGAGGGGATTTGAATTCCCCACTGGATAAAGTTATTACAATGTAAAGTCAAGCCAAGAGACTGAAATACGATGGCACACTATCCTGCCTTTTGGCCCTTAGACCTCTCTCCTGCATGAAGCAGACACGATACAGGCAGGACTGGTTCTGCAATCAGGCTTTTCTATGTGAAAACAGCTTTTCCTCTCTTGGGGGTGGGGAGGTCAAAGAGCCAGCCATTGAGTTCCTGTTAGAAATAGTCCTTGTTCCCCTTACTATGGGAAACCAATTGGTTACTGAGCTACCACGGGCTACATCTGAGTGGAGGTTCTAGGTTATAGCCATACATGGTCCTTGGTTGAATATCACTCTCAGAAAAGACCCTGTGCCCAGATATATTTGGTCCTTGTGGAACTCCTATCCTTTCCCCATCATACTAACTCCCCTTCTTTCATATGATTCCCTATACTCTGCCAAAGGTGTGGTTATAAGTCTTTGTATCTGCTTTGAAAACCTATCAGTGGACTTGGAAAGGGGCAGGGTGGAGATAAGGGAGGGAGGGTGGGAGTGGGAGGGAATGAGGGAGCGGGATACAGCTGGGATACAGAGTTAATAAAATGTAACTGATAAGAAAAACAATAAAATTATTAAAAAAAAGAAAACAGCTTTTCCTCTTTCTCTGTATTTCTTGATCACACAAAAGCAATGGTTACGTTTATGCTTAGTTTTAAATTTTAAACTTTGACTTATTGTACATGTGGTGTGTGTGTGTATGTGTATGTGCTTGCATGCCTGCTCATGCATACATGTATGTTTATGTGTGTGTGTACATGTGCACAGATGCTGTGTGTGAAATAGAAAGTGCAGTTATGCATGTCATGATTGACATATATGTGAAGGCCAAAAGACAACTTTTGAGATTCATTTCTCTCTTTCTACCATGAACTCTGGAAGTTGAAATCAGGAATGCTTTTATCTACTGAGATTTGTCACTAGTCCTTTAATGCACTTAAATTAATTTATTTATACATATTTAAGTTATATGTATTATTGATTGATTGATTCTTTCATACATGAGTGCACACTGCATGGACATCATATTCATCACTCTTCACTCTACTCCAATTCCTCCTGTTCTGCCTACATCCCACTTTCAAATTCAAATTCATATTTTCTTCTATTATTATTGTTATCTTTGTTATATATTAGGCATATTAAGTCCAATTGGTGTTTCCTTTCCCTACATGGGTTTAGGGATGACCATTCAGACACAGGTAACCTCTCAGGGGGTTCATCCCTGAAGAAAACTGACTTTTTTCTCCCTCAGCTATTGACTGCCTACTCTTCTTCAAGTAGGGATGAAGCCTTGTAAACCTTTCCCAATCTGTGTTGGCATGTCACATGGTGTGGTATTGT
Source organism: Meriones unguiculatus (assembly GCF_030254825.1). NCBI lineage: Eukaryota > Metazoa > Chordata > Mammalia > Rodentia > Muridae > Meriones > Meriones unguiculatus. The sequence goes on along the minus strand of NC_083355.1, from coordinate 94,993,931 downwards.
GGATGTCTTGTAAAGGCAATACCCTGACACATCTGTCATGTCCTCTTCACCGTTTTCTTAGCACTTTGGTGTATGAGCCAGTGTTCATTGTCATGGCTTCCCTCTATCCTTCATCCTCAGACTGTTGACAGCACTCTCCTGTCCTACCCCAACTGTGCACAAACTAAGGCCCAGCTTTGAAACAAGAATCACAGCTTCTTTTTAAAATATATCCCTCTTAAGATCTACAAGCTGAAAAATAATACCTTTATATTTTCCATACAACTCTGGCAAAGGGTCTTTCCCTGTGCTCTGAGCTTCCCAAGAAGCCAAACATGTATGTTTGTTATCATAAAGCAACATGGATGACTTTCCCATGTACCATCAGAGCGCCTCAAAAACCAGGGGGAGTGAGTAAACATAGAAAGGATTGTCGGAGAAGTAGATCAGATAAAATGCTGCGGGAACACATGCAGTTAAGAGGATTATGCTGAGAAGATTAACTGACAGGGGAATGTAAATGGGGGAAAAAGATACTTACTGGAGTCATCATTTCCTCTGTGGACAAACGCACATTCAGGCTCCTAGATTCTCACTCTGTGTTCTTCCTTAATCCTCTTCCCGCACTCCAGATTAATATAATATGACTCATAGTGGGGTAATTTTTAATCTAGGTCTTGATGGAGTAATAATAATAAATCTTACTAAGAGAGGTAAAATCAAAAAATAAAGAGGTAGAGGGCAAGCACTAAGGCACAGAGTCAAATACAGAACAAGGCCAGAAGCTAAGAGAGCTTATAGGTGGCCTAGTCAATGCCCAGTAGTATCATGACACTGTCAGAGCTATCATGAAAAAGAGTATTTGAAAAAAGAGTTTTATTGGACAAAAGACTCTGTATCCTTGATTCCAGGCCATATAGTTACCTGGATTAAGAAAATTTCCAATGATGCTTTTGAACTTGGAAATAAAAGAAAGGGGGATTCCAATTCTGGATTTGCAAAACAAACCACCTGGAGCAATTGTTGAAATAAATATTTTGTACCTGTTCTAAGAGATTCTGACTCACGGGATCTTGGAAGAGCCCAGGAACTTGTGTTTTTAATAAGCTCTCCAGGCATTCTGTCAGACATCCAGGCTTCAGAATCACTGGTCTAGAAAGATGATCTGAAGCAGTCCCTCTGGGGACCTGGCTCTGGTTCACTGATTCTCTTAATAGACACACACTCCTTATAACATGATTTCTTGCAAACACACACATCTACCACTTTTTCCTAACAGAAAAGGATAACGGTACCAGTGTAGAGGCATTCTTTCTGCTCTGGTGTCTCCCAGAACAGCATGGCTCTGACATATGCCCACATACACGTTGAAATACATTCAATAAAAACAATAATGTAACATTCATGAAGATTCCTAAAAATACACAGAGATGCTCACCCATATGTTGGCTAGCTCTCAAGTTGTGCATTTACAGTACATGCTTATGTCAGACACAAATAGGAGGTATACACCTAACATACATACTACTCCTGCTAATAATTATAATTAATAATAATGATAAAAGTAATAATCAGCCATAATCTTAGGTGACTTTCTTATTTTGACAACATGATGGAATCAAATACAAGTCGTTGAGTGGCCCAAATTTCCAGGAAGCACTGTAATTGAAATTGCATTCATTGCTTGTCTCTCCTTACTTGGGGTGATTTGAATGAGAATGGCTCCATAGGCTCATATGCTTGAATGCTTGGTCCCCACTGATAGAACTGTTTGGGAAGGATTAGAAGATATGGCCTTCTTGAAGAAGATATGACTGAGGTTGGGCTTTGAGGTTTCAAAAGTCCAAGCCATTTCCAGTGTGCTTCTCTATGCTTTATGCATTGCAATCAAATATGTGAGCTCTCGGCTCTTCCTGCCATTGAGTCTTTGCTCCGCCATCAGGGACTCTAAAACTCTGACAGAGCGAGCCCAACTAAATGCTTTCTTTTATAAGTTGGCTTGGCTGTGGATGTTTGTAACTGTTTACTGGTTATATAGGAAGTAGATCCCAGTTAAGCACTTAAGTGAAGGCTGATCTGCATTCTTTATAAACTACTGCTGACCACTGACCACTTAGTTTTAGAAATATCTAGGAGTAAGATTTAGCTTATTATGGGGAAGAGAGAATCTGCTGAGATTTGAATCTAAGCCTCAGTGGTTCCACCAAATTCATGGAGAAATTGTTATGAGCAAAGTAACACAACAATACCTCATTTTATTTCTTGAGTTTACCAGTCTTCCAGGACAGTAAGCCAATTATTTGCTCAGCATCATGGAATATAGAGTCAGACATGCCAGGATCTTAGTCCTGACGCTGGTGTGTCATGGGCATATAATAATGACCAAGTGACTTTGTCTCTCTGAATGTCACTTTTCTTATCTTTCATCATAGTCTCTTTCTAGGATTCTTGAATAATGTGTATATGAAGCAAAACATGTAATGTTTGGTAGATGGCCAAAAGACAACAAAACTTACTTCTACCATTTTGGTCTTTTCTTTGATGAGGTGACATCTGAATCCTACCAGACTGATAAATTATCTCCTACTTTGAAAAAATATTTATAAAAATTATATTGATGTATTTTATATCTCAATGAAGGCATTTTTTGGAAATTGGGCCTAATCATTTCCCTTCATTGTTTAGCTATCTTTTACTACTCACTGACTGGTAAGATTAAATATATGTCACTATCTTCTATATTAAGAACTGCTCAGGGTCTAGACAGATGACCTAGTGGTTAACAGCAATTGCTGCTCTTGAGAGGACCAAGCTTCATTTTCCAGCAGCCATATAGTAGCTCATTGCTGTCTTTAATCCCAGTTGCAAGGGATACCATGCTCTCTTCTGCCCCCACAAGTACCAGCTACACACAACGGGCACAACAACATACATATGCAGGCAAAACATTCATATATATAAAGTAAAAAAAAAAATTAAATCTTTTAAAAAAAGAATTCTTCAAAACATAAAAGAGACATTAAGTAATTTTTACTGTTTTCTTGATTCTCAATGTTCCATTTGCATAGCCCCCAAGAATGTTTTTTATGTAATTTCTGTTTCATCAAGATATACAAACTCAGAGAAAAGACCTCTTACCCACTTGTATAATTGTGCTGTTTTTCACTGTAAACTGTATATTGTAATTAAAGCTCTCTTTTTTTTAAAGTATGTAATATCCGTCTTTCCTAAAATAATACAGAGTACTTAGTCCTATCCTAATTTTATATTTATTTCTCCCAAATAATTGATGCAAGGGCCTGTAAAATGTTCTTTTCTCATCTTTGATGACTATGAGGTCAATGGTGAATATAACTTTGGACTATAGATATAGTACTTCTTTTCCTGCATATCATTGGTTAATTACCTCTCCATAACTTTCAAGAAATAAAATAAAAACATCCTTCATTATTTATCAATTGTGAATGATATCTAATATAAATATAAATATCTTTCTGGAGGTAGATATGCCCATTGGAGAGAACTGAATGCTGATGAAATCTGAATAGTGAGAGATATATCCAAAGAGAATAGCACTATCATTTTATGATTGGTTTATACTTTTCATGAGAAGTGAGAAGAAAGAAATTAAATGATGAGGACAGGACATTAAATGATGAGGGAGGCAATTGGGTTGGATGATGGCATGTGAGGGAGAGTAGAGGAGGGAATGGGAGAGAAGATAGGGATAGAGGGGAGCGGTGGGGGAGGAAGGTAGGCAATGAGTCCTCCATAGATTATTCCATTATTCCAGTTTGACTTTAACTACATTGACTCGTATGTATGTGCTACTAATGGAAAAATAAGATTCTTGTTCTCTCCAGTACTGTTTATCTTCCAAACAGCAAAAGAGAACAATGCCATTTAGAAACCACAAATCTGGCTGAGAAGTCCCTCTGACAGCTTTCATTCAGCACTGACTAAAAAGAGAAACAGATTAACTTCTTTGTGCCATCATATTAATGTCTGTCTCTGTTGCCCCCTGGCATCTTCATAGTCCCTAGCTTTCAGCTGGTGCTGGGCACTGCAACATCTTTCCTCCTGAAGGGCACCAGGTAGACACAGCTGTCTTAATTAGTTTCTGTTGCTATAATAAAACATCATGACAAAAAGAAAGGTGGGGAGGAAAAAGTTTATTTGGAGTCCACTTTCACATCACAGTCTATAAGAAAAAAAGAGGTCAGAGAAGGAACCCAAGGCAGGAGCCTGGAGACAGAAACTGAAGGGAAATCATAGAATGGGTCATTTTTTTTTTTTTTTTTTTTGGAATGGCATCTACTACTACAATGGCTAGAGTAGGAGAATAGACATGGGGACCAAAATCATTATTTACTGAATATCAGAACCCAAGTAATATGCAAGAGGACAAGGCAGACTTAAGTTCAAAAAGTCTGGATTTGGTTGTAATTGTGTTCATGATAAAGCGTGCACCAATATGTATCCATTATAAATGACAAAAGTGAGATAACATGTTCTCTCATTTATAACAAAATAAAACATAGTTCCCATATTTCTGCTGGATGGCTTAGGCTTTTAGCAGTTCACAGAGGCTCTTTCATTGGTTCTCAAGCCAATTTTATTCTGATAACTTCATTTTTTTTTCTCTCGAACTTTCACTTGCCACATGAAGCAAAAGCCAAATTAAACACCTTCCCCAGCCTTACCTATAGTTCCTGGCAGCTCAGACTGAGTGAAAGGACTGATGAAAGAAAGGACTTAAGAAAAAGTGAAGCACAAAAAAATTGTTCCAGATGGGTGAAAACCTATGCCAGCTACCATTGGTTTCCTCTGAGACCATGGCTCTTTTTTGCCTTCTTATACTTTTCCATTGTATGCATCACATCTTGACCCTTGCACTCTATCATAGCAGCCTTAAAATTACAAAGAACTGCTAAAATGAGGCCATGGGTATATATGCCTTAATGCCCCAAAATATTCTGTTAAGGTCTCATGTGTGGGCACCATGTCTTAGACATTTTTCCAAGCTCCATAAACTTAGGAAAGGGGGCTTCTCTATTTACAGTATGAGCTCAGATGCTCTTGTAAGACATATATATCAACTGAACATGTTCATGCCTATTGTTAGACAGTTTAGGCACAGGAGGTTGGATCCTTGCTCTCTGCAATGAGAATACTTGAGGAATGACAACTTTTGGACAAGTATTTCTGACAGTATAAACTGACAGTGAATATCTCGTGCTTCCCTTCGGTGATTTAAGATCAGACTAGGAGGCTGAATTTTCCAAGGGTGAAAATTCAGTTTTTGACAAGCGTTTATCCCGTCTAACTGTCCCTAGCACGTTTATTCTTATCACTTTTTTTTCCTTGAACAATCAGATAGAACAAAACATCTTTTAGCACTGTAAGCTTTGATAATAAATTACTAGATGTGCTGTTTTGTTGGTTGTTGTTGTTTTGTTTTGTTTATTTGGGTGTTTGTTTGGCGTTTTTTTGTTTGTTTTTTTTTTTTTGTTTGGTTTTTGGTTTGGTTCTGTGTTTATTTGTGTTACCTGTCACTGCACAGAAAGATAGTCTGTCTGGCAGCTGACAGTCTAGTTTCTGGACTTGACTAATACAAAGATAAGAAGGTGAGGAAACATGAGAATTGGAGATGACATACAAGCTTCCTGGTTGTGAACATGAGGAGTCTGTTTTATGACAAACATGATGGGGAAAACAGATGTACCTAAACAATCCGGGTAGATCAGGAAACAGGCCTTTCCTGCACATGCATGTGCACTGGGTATCATGGAGTTAACTCAGATTATCTTCCTATGAGATCCTACAGACCATGCTCAACTGCTCTATCCAGCACAGTCAAGTCAATTTAGTAAACATTTCCATCCTTTTTTCCATTGTCTGTTCCTGAAGCCACCAATTATATCCATTCATTCATTTCTAAAATGTCTACTTTTATTGACCCAGTGAAAAATAAAACCTAAGTTATATTTCAGTGAAATACAATCTGATTTGTTTTATTTTAACAGAATAGATGTTTGTTATATGTTGCCCCAATAAAATAAAATTTAAGAGAGACAAACACACCAAAGACAAAGCTGGAGACTGAAAATCTGACAAGGCCAAGTAGTTTCTCAGTTTCTGTTCATAGCTTATAGACATATAAGCTCAAGCCACTGACTTATCTGTGTGCCCCAGAATAACAGTATTTTAAACAAAAATGTATTAGCCATCATCTAATCTAATGCCATTATATTTCATACTATGAAAACCCTAAGGGCTAGATAATTTAAATTATTTTTGCTATGTAATCTGACCTAGCAGGAAGACTTCCTAATTTCTAGCATAGTTTAATATATAAAATGTTAATGATCAGATATTTTTTTCTCCTCTGCTAATTTGTCTCTTCATAATTGATTGATGATAAGTTTCAACTTGGTTGTCTCCAATACTCTACCCATCAGGGAACTCAACTACATATTTGGTATTCATTGTTACTGGTTACATAAAACTCCCCAAACTTTCCACACCAGCATCAACCAATTTTCCATGCCAGGATATAGAATCAGAATTCTAATCTGTAGCTGTGTGCATTAACATTCCTATCAACTCCCAACCAGAATACTGAAAGGACCCTGGCATTCACTGTTACTTCTCAATGCCATTGTTATCTTTTAAAAATTATTTTATTTCCTAGGTTCCAAAAATTGGCAGTCAACTACACACACACACACACACACACACACACACACACACACACACACATTTATATATTGTCCTCAGATTACTACATTAAGCCATGTATGACTTGGAATATTTCTCAGAGATCATGCTGACCAGCACATGGTGTCTATCTTTCTCCCAGCCAATCTTTCTGCTGTAGCTCTGTCCATCCCATTCTTTCTCCTATGTTCCATAGAATTTGATAGGACACATTAGAGGGAAGCAGGTAGACACCCAATGAACGTTTCTTTCTGTTCTATTCCTTCTGATCACACACAGCAAATGTCAAACCTTTCCCCAACATAGTCATGCTGTTGGTCTTTGTCTTGTATGAGCTCTTCCTCAGCTTTAGCAGGAGCTTTTCATCTCACAGTCTACCTGTTTGAGACCATTCTACCTCCTCTACAGGATCTGTGCTCGGTGTCCACCACTCTCATATGTTTATACGTTACATATGGAGTCTCCAACTCACATAAAAAAAAAACAGGTGCATATTGAGCTATGCTATAGATAGTTACTAGTTAAACTTTCTCTTTCTGGTTCTTCACAAAGATAGAGAAAATTTCTAGGGGGAGGATTTCCAAATTGGCGTCAGCTGCTTATTCTCTACCCCAACTTTGGAAATTGACAAAAGAGAGCAATTAAATGATAGGCCATATTGGACTTCATTGATCTTCAAGTCCAAGAAGAGCAGCCCCTCAACACAGGCAAATTCCTCTCTGCCAAGCACTGTTCTTTACAATACTCCTTCCTCACTACAGTCCTGGGCACTTTCTGCCTGCTCACCAGCTCTTCTTCCTTTGCCTCTTCTTGGTGAGAATATGATCTCAGTGATTAGACCTATATAATCACATGAGGAGATCATAGTGGTTATACAGATTATACAGCAAATACAAATGCTTAGATCTCATCATAGAACTTCTGGGTGCAACTGGTCAGTGGCGGAACTCGATCTGGGCATCTTTTCTATCAACTATAATACAATCAAATTTCTCTCCCCACGTCTTGCTGCAACAATTGCATTACTTAGAGGCTTCCCCTTGATCCTACTATGTTTCTCTTCACCTTACAGCCTTCACACTATCTGTTTCCTACGCCAGGGATCCCCACCCCTCAGAGCTTTCACAGGAATGATTTCTATGACTCATCCAATGTCAGCCTCAGTGTCACCTGCTCTGCATGGCCACTTCCGGTCTCCTCTAAAATGTTTACTCATAATACTTACTCACCATCATGTTCTCTTGCTCTATCTGCCATAACAAATGACCACACAACATTACCACATGTAAACATTTTACTTAGTTTTCACTGGTTGTTTCTATACTTAAGATACAATCATGCAAGAAAAAAATTTACTTCACTGCTCATTGTTGCATTCCTGGGATCTAGGACATTGGCTGGAATACAGTCTGTGCTCAAGAAACCGGAGTTATTGAACTAATTTATTGAATAATGAATGAATGAATGAATGAATGAATGAGTGAATGAATTAGCTGGAACCATGAACTATATAGGCAAGATCATTTCATACCTTATATCAAAAATAATTTCTATATCTTAATAATCTGCACTTGCATACTTTAATAAATTCAGTGAGTACACCCCCAAATTCCAGGGTGTACTCAAATCCTTACTCCCATCTAACTATCCAGGATATCCAGGATGTGAGATGAAAAGTTCCTATTAAAGCTGAGGAAGAGCTTATACAAGACAAAGACCAACAGCATGACTACGTTAGGGAAAGGTTTGAAGATACTGTGTGTGATCAGAAGGAACAGAACAGAAAGAAACGTTCGTTGGGTGTCTACCTATTCTCTATTATTGTCCTTCCCTATAATAATCATCATTATCATTCAAATGTCAATTAATGTTATCCTATTAATACCGTATAGTATCTCTTCCATTACTGTCTTGGAAATTATTCACTAGAGATAACCACAACTCCTAGAGATTGTGGACACTTGGTTCTAAAAGTTGTCTCTTTGTTCCCCTGGCTTTGCAAATGGTAAGAGCAAAGAAAAGTTGACCTGACTACCACATGCCTTAAGAAATACTATTAAAGTACATAGTAGGAGCCAGTGTTGTGAAAGTACAGTAGATATGGGGAGATGGAGAAAGGTGACGGAAGAATCAATCCAGAGGCAGTGGGCTGGAGATGTTTCTTCAATCAGAGAACAGGACTGTCCATGGGCTTTAAAACATTCTCTTTGGTTAATTATCTTAAATATAAGATAGGACAAAGTTGGCCCATAAGCCCTGGAGCTAGGTGATCACCATAAAACTTTTCAACCCAACAAGGTGGATTTAAAATATTCTAATTTTTGCATTGCTAGAGAGTTTTAAATGCTACTGCAAGTTCAGTAACTTGGTTCTTCTTCTTCTTCTTCTTCTTCTTCTTCTTCTTCTTCTTCTCTGTGTGTGTGTGTGTGAATGTGTGTGTGTGTGTGTGTGTGTGTGTGTTTTAATCTGTCCAAATTGACTAAGCATTACTTGGATCTCATAGAACTGCCATGCTAAATGAGACTGCCAAGATAGAAGTCCTTTGAAAATTATAATAACCATGAAAATATGGGATCAGCTTTGAATTGTATAACAAGTTGAGGTTTTCACTATCTCATGCTCCCTCCTCTACCCTCCCTCTTCTAAGCCCTCTTCTTCAATTTGAGATGTTTTTCCTGTTAGGCTAATAAAATGGATAAAGGGAAGAAAGAAAGGGAAATCAGATGATGACAACGATAATGATATGATGATGCTATTTAATCAGCACCTACTGTGTGCCATTTTATCCTTCACAAACAATCTTTGAAGAAGTAGTTCAAAATCACATAGACATAACTAATGATATACAAATACTTGGAATCTGAGCAGTCTGACTCCAGAATGGGGTGATTTTTGCAGCATTATCTTCATATCTGATTGACAGCATCCAAGATTTCTCCCAAACCAAGATCCGAAATAGGGAAAGGGAATAGAATGGAAGAGAAGGAAAGGGGAGGGGAAGGGAGAAAAGAGAAGGGAAGGGAAAGACAGGGAAGAGACATGAAGGGAGAGGGTCTTCCTGAAGAAGGCTTGGATGAGACCTACTTATCCAAATAAAACTGGGCTAGACTTTTTCATTTCTCTGAGCCTAGAGAGAGCACAGTGTTAGAGTCTATAAACCAGAAAACAAAACTGTGTCCCTAACACCCTCAAAAGCAGATGTTCCAGTCTTCCTGCACAGTGAGAATAAATAAACAGCTCTTCTTCTAAAAGAGTTACGGTTTTAAAAATCCCTACAGGTTCCATTTTTATTCTTCAGGATTGCAGATGACCCTTGACAGAGATGATTTACTAGTCAGCCTCTCAGAAAGGAAGCACATCTGCCCCATTTCCCTTCCCCTATCTCCTGTGCCAAACAAATAAACTGAAAGTGACCATCTCGTGGTCAGGGCTCAAGGAAGCTGCCCGGGAAGTTGTTACACTCTGATTACCACCTAAGGTGTCTTCTGAAAAGAAAAAGTAAATCAGTGTGGCAGATATTGGCCAGAAGTTCTTAGAACCCAATCCCTTTTCTTTATGGGTTCCTTTCCATTGTCTTGTCTCCCTTGCAGTTAGGTGAGGCTGTGTGATGGATTTAGTGAAGTGATAGGTACCATTTCCAGACTTGGTCCATCACGACCCTCAGGTGTGACCCTCTCTATCAGCTAGCGTTAGCAGGATAATAAACCTCCCACATTTAATGGTTCAAAACAGCAAACACTGATTGCTCTAAGAATTTGGTAGGTAGCCTAGGCGGTTCTAATCTAGGCTTGCCTTTCTGAGGCTAAATGGTTCAAGATGGTTTTACTTACTGGCCTGGCAATTAGCCCAGAGTCATAGGAGGTGATGAAAGCAATGTGTCCCTTGAGTTATCCTGGTGGGGAAGGTCACTCTGCTTGCCTGCGCTACTCACAGAAGCTAGGCACAGAACTCCAGAGGATTAACACTCTAAATGATCAGTATTGGTGGTGTATATAATAACTTTTATTATGATAGCCTCCTAAAAGCATCTTCATTTTGAGTACTTTCAATATACTAGATTTACTGGCATAAGGATTTAATCATAGTAAGTCACTTGTTTTTTGAAGTTAGTTCATGATAAAAACAATACTGCTGTATTTTATACATGAGAACTTAACTTATCCAAGGACACACAGCCAATGAGTAGCAGAGTCAGGATTCACACCCAAGTTCTGTCTCTAATCACACTAGCAACTATTTTATGGCAAATACTAATCTATGCATGGCATGCCTGCATCCTGTGTGTGTGGGTGTGTGTGTGTGTGTGTGTGCCTTGAGCAGTTACAAGTTGGATACATATTTACATATTTTTACTACCTTTACATAAAAAAAAGAAGAAAAAGATCATTCTATTCTGAGGCTCAGATCACTCACTTTCAAATTTTCCTGGGGACAAAAGCCAAAGCTATCAGACGTTCAGATTTCAATCTCTTTCATACAAAGGTTTATCTGAGAATCTAGGCCAGCTGGGTACTGGATTCAAACAGGCAAAAGAACATACCAAAATGGGATATGTTTTTCTGAGGTTCCAACAAAGCCAACAAATCTGGGCCCAGGGTCCCCGAAGAGACTGATACACCAACCAAGAGCCATGCATGGAGAGGACCTAGACCCCCTGCTCAGATGTTGCCCGTAGGCAGCTCAGTCTCCATGTGGGCCCTCTAGTAAGGGGAGCAGGGGCTCTTTCTGACATGAACTCTGTTGCCTGCTCTTTGATCACTTTCCCTTTGGTGTGGATTTCCTTACCAAGCCACAGAGGAAGAAGATACAAGCAGTCCTGATGAGACTGGATAGGCTACAGTAAAATAGAAGGTGAGGAGGACTCCCCTTTTCTGTGGACTCAGGGAAGGGGAGATGGCAGGAGAGGGAAGGCAGGAGGGTGGGAGCAAGAAGAGATGAGGGAGGGAGTTACAATCAGGATATAAAGTGAATATATAATATATATAATGTATATAAAGAATAGTGAATTTCTTTAAGTCTTTGTGCAACAGAGAACCAAGTCTAGTTTGAGCACCACACTATGGAGAGATTGCTTCAGTTGACTGTGGACACTGGAAATCAACACTGAAGAAGGGTATCAAATATACCTCTGGTCATGTCTTCAGGGAACAGAGAGGGTGATTTTGACAAGTCTGTTTATGACCACCAAGCCTGGGGACTTGACAGTTAGAGAAGGCTACCGCTAGAAAACTGCCTCTATCACTGAGCTGCCCTGTGGACAGAATGCAATTCCTCTTATTTGCCTGGTCTCACATAAATCTCACTTAAATTTTTAAATATCCCTAGAAGTGAGTTCCCTCAAACACAAAACAATTGATTTTCTCATGCCTTTCCAGTAGATGAGAGCTCAGAGCCCAAAATTCAATTTGATTTAGGGAAAATAAAATATAATAGATTTTGTACACTTCAGTGATATAGATTAATATTCCTTTCCCTTTTATAAATTTACACCACTGAATATAAATAGCACCTGTGTCACATAGGCCAGTCTATTCAATAGTTGATTAGATGTTTAAAATCATAGTTTTCCATCATGGTGGAACACACACAGCACATGATTTAAAAGGTACATTTCAATATCATTAAATAACTGCACAGGGTGTGCAAGTTTCAGGCTTACAAACAGTTTGCCAAAGTGGTGAGAAAAGAAACCTTTTAGTAATTTTATATATACTGTTTAGTTGCTGTTTAGAAACGGCCACATTTTTTAACACTTTATTCAAAATTGTTTTGGCATTTAGCAATATCAAAAGATAATGTTTATTTTAGTGAACATAGCAACATAATCATATCAACAATAATCTTATAGTTTGGATTCATGTTCCTTGTTTTTTAAAATATAAGACAAATATAAAGAAAGGCAACTATAAAACAGCTCTAAAATATTGCACTTGAAAAAAGTTCAGGAAGCCAGAGGAGAAGAAATTATACAAACCTATCCAACCAGGAAAGGCAGAGGTTGAAGTAACCATGCAAATGAAAAGTAGACCATTAACTTTTGTCTTCACCTTTGTTGGGCACTGGTGACTCCGTGATCACACACCACATTAGTGTGACTTTGAACAACATTTGGTGCAATTTGTCAAGCAAACCAAGGCATATGCAAAACATTGAGTTTACCTTGTTAGAGAAGATTGGTAAATACTGGTATTGGTGTCAAAGGATCCCTGCCTCAGTCACACCTTCCTGGGCTTTCTTTCCCAGCATTCTTAGATTGAGGAGAGTGTGACTTCCTGACTTAATATTGACATTCATATTTATCCATACACTCCTATTAATCTCTTCTTTCCTAATGAGGCAGGAAATACAGGCAGACTCTGGATCTCAAGAGATTTATTTCCATACCATTATCCACATCAAAAAGTATTTATTAAGCATTCAATTATAGATCATGCTGTGGAAACCTTCATCTCAGCATGAAGAGAACTATATAGACATAAGCCCAGGCCTCTAAGAGTATGCAAAATGGATGCAAAAGCAAGTGAGGGAGAGATTACAGACCTGATGCCCCCGACTCTGCCTGCATAAGGCCTTGGAGAATGAAGGTGATTCAAGAAAATCACAAAATTCCCCCAAATAAATAAATGTTCATTTATCTTACTTTTAAGAACACCTGGTATAGCAGTAGACAAGATTTTTAATCTGCACACACTTCCCACTCAGAGCCACATTTTTATTACAAACCAAGAGGCTTAATTTCACACATGAAATAGAACCTGGATAATTTATCCTATCCAAATAGACTTCAAAGTCATGGAAGGATGCTTTTCAAAAATGGAATAAATCTAAGCTTGACAACCCCGGAAGGGCTAGTGATCAGTAACGAACTCCTAGTTCATGTTAAGCAAAGAAGAGACAGTCCAGCCTTTACATCGAGTGCCAAGGGTACTGACCTCCATAAAGAATGGTGTGGCCCTGCCTGCCAAATAGTGATTGCCAGTGGTGATGTCCATCTGATTAGGACTTTTCCTCATGAGAGGAGAATCCTAGCCTCTGAGCATGGCCTCATCAAACCTGTGGGGATTTTTTATTATTATTAAAGTATAATTACATCATTTCTTCCTTCTCTTTATGCTTTCCAATCCTCATATACCCACCTCGCTGCCTCTTATGCCTTCTTCTCTGTGATTTTTATTGCTATGTGCACACATGTGTGTATGTGTATGTGTGTGCATACCTAAGTATACAAATACGACCTACCTGTTTCGTTCATTTAGTGTTATTTGTATGTATATGGTTTCAGTGCTGACCACTGGGAACAGGGCTCTTAAATGATGAGAATGAGAGAAACCTGCAGTTTTCTGCAGTTAAACTAATCATAAGCGAGACTGCGCTAAGAACACTCGTACACTGTATGAACAGAAAAGCCAGCGGTTTCTTTGAGGATCATTTCTGTCTGTAAGATCAGGATTCTGATTTTCGACCACAGCTTTGTCTGGATAACTTTAAGAAGTAGGCTGGGAAATGTTTGCCACACCATAGGCAACTAGTGAGTTGAGTGTTTCTTACGTAGGTGACATGAGTTCTGCCACAGGTGGCTATGGGACAGAAGTTAGGAATATGAAATCTACAAGGTTGATTTGAACTCTAGCACATTTTAATTAAGCATCTTTTTACTTGTTTACTTACTGTGTTGGGGTGTGTTTGTACGTGCGTGCATACATTTCCCGGCATAAGCAAATGTGGAAGTCAGAGGATAACTTAGAGAAGTTGCCTTTGTTTTTCCACCATGTGAGTTTCAAAGATTGAACTCAGGTATTCAGACATGACCTGCACCTATATTCACTGGGCTATCTCACATGGAAGTGCACGCCCCTAACACATATATACCAATACATATGTCAATATACATCCATGCACACACAGAAACACATGCGAGTAAAATAAAATATGTGAAAAAAACTGCTGAAATCAATAAGCAAAAGAAAAAAATCTTAATTAATAAAATGATAAATATTTGAATACATGTTTCTCCCAAGAAGATAGAGAAATGACCTATATGTACACTAAAGGATGATCCACATCAGGCAAATGAGATGGTTCAGTGGGTAAAAACAGTTTCTCACATGTCTGTCAACCTGAGTTCCATCCCCTAGATCACACCTGGTGCAAGAAGAAAAATGCAGTTTTGCAAATTGTCCTCTCACCTCCACACACACACCATTATATGTGTGTGCACACACGTGTATGCGAAAAATTAAATGAATGCAATTCCAAAACTTATTTAAAAGGATACTCAACATCATTAATTAATCATAGAAACCCAAAACTTCAATAGAATATGTCCTCACACCTATCAGGTGGCTGTTATTAAAATATATAAAGGAGGGATAAAGCTCTGCTGCATAGTTTGTTGGTTAGTTGATTGGTTGGTTGGTTAGTCTGTGGTACTGGGTATCAAACTCAAGGCCTTGCTCATGCTAGGCAATGCTCTCTGGTACACTGTCAATACATAAAATACTATGGGATCTGGGGAAAACAGTGGAAGGGTTCCCCAAAGGGTAAAACTAAATTAGCAGATGATCCAAAAGTATCATTGCTGGGTACATATTTTGAAAAATAAAATCAGGATCTTGAAGAATAGCTCCACATCCATGTTCATTCAATAAAATATAGAAAGAAAAACAATTAGCCATCAAGAAATGGACAGATAAAATATAATGGTGGACATAGAGTCAAGAGAATATTATTCATCTATTGAAAATAAGGAAATTCTGTTGTTTCTGAAGGAAATTATGTTTAGTGAAGTAATCCAGACACAGAAGCAGACATAGCATATACTTCTGCTCAAGATAAAATGTAGGAGAAAAGAATACCATGACGGGTTTGAGGAAGTGGGGAGCCATTGTGCAAAGAGACTAAGGTTTCACTTACGTCAATGCATAAGTCACAGAGATTGTGTACGCAGCACGCTGCTAGAGCACATGTTAGGAGGACAGACACCAAGTTATGTGTTGTTACATCTCTATCTCCAAAAGATCCAGGAAACTTTGGAAGTTGTTGCATGTATCAGTGAGTAAGAGGAAGATTAACAGCATCGTAGTACTGGCTTTTGGCCAAACTCATATTGGAAACACTAGACATACGTGATTCTTTGTGTATCAATTATACCTCAGTAAAGCAGTCTTTAAAAGTCAAAAGAAATTATAATCCAAATTTTGTGCAATTACGGGATGCAATGGGATCTTGTGGTGTATTTAAACGGCTTCAGTCAAGCAATGAAGACATCCATCACTTTGTTAACTATTATTGTTCACAGTCATTCCCTGCAACTGACTTGTAGCTGTCTTAAAATACACAATTACTGCTGTTCCTCTTTAGAAAGGTAGTGTGCCCTGGAAGAGACTATGGACCAACCTAGAAGGCTGTCCTTGACATCCTCAGTTAGCAAGCTTTCACAGGTATTTGCTTTTGGAATCCTTGACATCATCACAAAGCCTGGTCCTTTCAATGTGTCTTTTGTCAAAAGGTCAGAAAGGAAAATTGTTCTTTGTCCCAAGTGCAAACAATAAATTGCTTATGCCACTTGTCTGGCTGTATAACTCCATCACAGAAACTAAGCAAATCACTCTCCTTTCTTTCTCTATTCCCCTCTTCACCTAATCTTAGAAAAGTACTTCTGTGTGGACTGACACCTGCCTGCACACTTTGTAAGGCCTAGGAGATCAATGCTTCATTGTTCTCCCTCAATTAGCTTGCTTGGTATTGACTCATTCTACAGGCCAACAATAAAACCTGCCAACACATGATTTTTATTTGTAGTGGAATGGTCTTAGGCTTGTTAAATCTCCACGTGAATTTCATGTAGACCTGAGCACAGAATCACATAAATCTGAGTCATTGTATCTTTGTCCTAGAAGCTATTGATGGGAAGATCTAAAGGCCAATGCTTGCTTCAGGGGGTCTCAAAGGATAATAATGAAACTAAATTTCAGAGTTAATATGAGAGTTAGCTAGAATAGTATATATTAAGCACATGAGCTCTTTACTTCTTTTTTCCTCCTGGAGCTAAGGATAGAAACCTTAGCTGTCCTAGTGATTGTACTCAATCACTAAACTGCCTCTCCAAGCCCTGAAATTTAGAGTATAGTAAGTAAAAGAAAGAGAAAGATAATAAAATAGGGCTAAATCAAAAGAAGCAGACCATCTTCTTTTGCTGGTATTCTCTAGCCTCTCGGAAGGACTGAAAAGGAAGCTACTACTCTGATAATTAACAACAGATGGGAAACAGAATAAAGATGTAAAGGATAATGTTTGAGCAAATAACTAATTGAAACTTGAGTATATATCTTATTGTAACCTCATCACCTCGTGCAGAGGCTGGGTCACAGAATATTCTCAAACTCATTTGCTGAATAAATAACATGAGTAAATGAAGCCTCTTTCATTTTTGAATAGTATTTTCTAGAACTACGGGACTGGAAGCAATTAGAAAGGAGCTTTGACACCTCCACCAACATGCAACCATTGTAGCCTGCCTGCCTTCTCTTGGAATCCCAAGGGAAGGTGGAGAATGCCGTTATCAATGCTCAAAACCTGCAAGCCAGTGCATCTGTTTCATTTCACACATGTGAGAAGAAGGATTAAAAGTCCAGTTACCCAAATTTATGAAATATGTAAATTAGAGGCTAACTGTCCATATTTTTTTTCCACTTCAGAATTCAGCTTCTCCTTACAACCCGTTTCTTTAAATAGGAGCTCCCTGAGCACCTCCAAGTGCTCGTTTCCATATCATTAACCACTTCACAAAGAGGCCAAGGAGAAACAGAAACTTAGACCCATCCCCCTTTCAGGGGCTGCTGCCTACTGACTGTCAGGACAGGCTGCCATTTCTGTGAATGTATTACATAGGCTGTAACTTCCATGTTCTTACAGTCTCCTCTCTTCTGTGAATCAAGCCACCATGACCATCAAGCCGCACATGGCAAGGGACTAAGAACTTCCTCCAGCTACTAAATAAGCCTTTCTGCCTAACAAAACTTTAGAAACTGACAGCCATTGAGCTTAGAAGGGAATTCTCAAAGCAAGCTTTCAGAGGAGACTTCTGTCAGGGCAGAAGACTGCAGTACAATTAGTGCAAATTTCTACAGTAGGGGACACATTTAAGCTGTGCCTAGAATTTTGTGTAGAGGAACTATGGCATAATAAATCACCTTATGACACTACTAGAGTTGTGGTAATGTGCCAAACAGAAAAAGAAAGCTAGAATAAAATCATAATCCATCCACGTTCCCCTCTCAATCCAGTCCTGAAGTAAGACTAAAATTTAAACAGAGGGCCAAGGATACATGCATCTAAGGAGCTCTGGCCAAAGAGTGCCCCTATTCAACACTGAACTGTCGTCGTCTGGGCCTCAGCCTCATCCTCAAAAATACCCTGACAAGTCATGAGAACTTTGTGAGATCTTTAATGAGGAGACAAGTTTCCCTTGTGACTGATGTTTGTTGTTGTTGTTTTGTTGTTGTTTTTTTTTGTTTGTTTTGTTTTCTCTCTCAACATTGAGATTCCTGAAGAAATTCCCATTTCTTTGGGGCCTTAGTTTCAATGGTCTGACATTCAGATTGAAAGACAAAAGTATTTCTGGAGAAGATCTTCATTTCTGACAGGCTGTGGTACTGTCATACAGTACCACAAACGTATCTTGAAAGAGACTTGTTTTTTTTTTTTAAATGATGAATAAGTTCCGAAGACTTTAAATATGAAGTTTAAAGGCCCATGTGAAAAAATAAATAAAACAATATTTGTCCAGCATCTAGCTTTGGTGGGTAATTAATTATACATATTCCATAATACCTTCAGGGCATTAACTAACTGTATCATTATAATATCACTCCAAATAAAAGCAGCCTAACAGTAAAAAAAAATGGAGGAAAACAAAAACTAGCATTTATTGAATGTTTATTATAAGGCAAAAACTTAAACACATTAAATGTATCATCTCATTTAATCCTCTAAATTTTCAATAAGGTAAGCTATAATCATAACTACATTATAGCCATAAAATAAAGTTACAGGGAAGATAACAACATTGCATGATGCTCCATGGCATGCAGACAATAGAACCATGATTTTTAACCCAGGCAGTATAGCTTCAGAGTCCCTTATATTCAATTATATTCAATTCCCACATAAGCCACCACTATGATTATCCCATTACCTTTGACATTTGTCTCAAGGCTCTCCAGTGACTTTCAAATGAGATGAGGTAAAGCCACTTTAAATGCAGGCATCGCTACTGTATCTAACAAAGCTTCACATCTTAGATGCCAAACATTACTTGCTCTTAACCCCTCTAAGCATACAGGAAAACAATACTAAGAGGCTATAAAACTGCTGTAAAAGTATAAAACAAAACATACTCTGCCTGCCCTAGGTTAAACGCTTTGTGGTACTCAGGGAAAATCTCACCTTCCTGACCTTTCTATAAGACAGGGCTCCCAAAATTGGACAAGTCACTGACACCAAGACACAGTCACACACCATGGAACAGAAAAGCCAGTTATGGAAAGGCAATCACTTTAGCTGTCCAGCCAGCTGATGCAAATAGAGGAGCATCTCCCCCTGCCTATGATCAATTGTCCTCCTGCTGCTCTTGGCCCTTGGCTGGCTGACAAGTGACACTCCCATCTGGCATTGGCCTTCTGCAGATACAATGAACACTCTTCAAGGGCAGGGGATTTACATTCCTTCCATAAAAAATGCATACTGGGCATTGTTCCTGTGCCAATTTCAGTCTTAGATGCCACACCTTTAATCTTCATTGAGAAAGTGGGAGAAAGAGAGAGATTCTGCTACAAGTTAGCTTGTAGTGGGTCCTTAAAAGAATGCTCGATGAACTGGAAAAAAGTAAACTCATAGGCAGGCAGTGGTGAGGCATGCCTGTAATCCCAGCACTCGAGAAGCAGAGGCAGGTAGACCTCTGTGTTTGAGGCCAGCCTGGTCTACAGAGCAAGTTCTAGGACAGCCAGAACTACACAGAGAAACCCTGTCTTGAACATTCCCCATCCTCCCTCCAGAAAGAGATAAGATAGAAAGAAAGACAGAAAGAAAGAAAGAAAAAGAAAGAAAGAAAGAAAGAAAAGAAAAGAAAAGAAAAGAAAAGAAAAGAAAAGAAAAGAAAAGAAAAGAAAAGAAAAGGTGAGAAGCCAGATGACCAAATGCAAACTCAAACTTCTTAAACCATTCTTCCAGGACAAAAGGAAGGAGCATAGAATCAATTAGCCCTGGTGATTGATCCTCATAATAATCCTGTGACTGGTTTGGTTATTATTCTCATTGTACAAAGGAAAATGAGGCTCAAATATCAAAACTCTCTCAAAGTCATTCCTTGAAAGAAAACTGAACAAGGTCCAATTCCAGCTCAAAACTACATATATAGTTCATATTAACCATAAAATATATTTCTTTCCAGTGTGATGCCTAGTTAATAGAAGTTTGAATGGATAGATGGATAGATGAGTAGATGTATGGATAGGTGAGTGGATGGATGGACGAATAGATGGATAAATAAATGAATGAGTAGATTCATGGACTTATTGTGAATATTTAAGACAGAAAACCAAGTGGCAGATAAAAGGTGGTGTTTATTTCTAGATTTGTGAGAACAGTAACTTATCATTTCTTTCTTCTTACATCTTACAAATCAATACAATTTCTCAAAGACCGGGATGTGGCTTCTTTCATTATGTAGGTGATGGGGAGGTATATTCTTAAAGAGGATCATGAAAATTTGACAAGGCAGATTTATCCATGAAGAGGTAATGAGGTCTCTGACCCCACAGTATGATTGCATAATTACATAACCACTCATTATGTTTATGGCCTTATTGCCTGGAAATAATGAAAAGGTATTCAAACCTTGCACTCGGGAAATGTGTTACTCTTTATGCTGCTCTTTTCTCAGACACAAACACTTGGAGTTTGATTTTTCATGTAAAATACAATCTTCTGGTGAAATCTCGGTATCAAGGAGTTCACCGTGAAATGCTACAATCCCTTACCAGGAATGAATAGCCTCCGATTCTGGTACCACCATCACTTTTAAAGTAAATGGTCACATAATAACACACAGCAAACTGGAATCCCAGGGCAACGAAATTGTTCTTGGCACATCAAGAATACAAAAGGCAATCTTAAAATTGGAGTCAGTTCACATTATGCACTTGTGATGTTTTCCATTTACTTCAGAAGAAATTTAAAGTCCCTTCCATAGTCCAAAGGGCCTTACATCCTTATTCACAGTAGTTAAGTTTCATCCTCATTTGATTCTTTCCGAACACCCCGGCTGGCATGCCTTCACAAGCATCTACAGGGTGCTATCATCTTTGGATCAAATGTGACCTTGTCCTTAACTTAGGACTCCATCCCCTTACTCTGCTCTATTACAAAGTTTGCCATCGTTTAACATATTTCTTTTTAATCTTCTCATTTATCTTTATATATTTATATGTATTATTTTTATTAATTACAGTTTGTTCACTTTGTACCCCTCCTGTAGTTCCCTCTCTCCTCCCCTCCCAATCACACCCCCCTCCCCCCTTCTCCATCCATGTCCCTCCCCAAGTCCACTGATAGGGGAGGTCCTCCTCTCCTTCCTTCTGATCCCAGTCTATCAGGTCTCATCTGGAGTGGCTGCATTGTCTTCCTTTGTGGCCTGATAAGGCTGCTTCCCGCTCAGGAGTAGGTGATCAAAGAGCAGGCCAACCAGTTCATGTCAGAGACAATCCCTGTTCCCATTACTATGGAACCTAATTGGACACTGAGCTGCCATGGGCTACATCTGTGCAGGGGTTCTAGGTTATCTCCATGAATGTCCTTGGTTGGAGTATCAGTCTCAGAAAAGACCCCTGGGCCCAGATTTTTTGGTTTTGTTGTTCTCCTTGTGGAGCTCCTGTCCTCTCTAGGTCTTACTATCTCCTCCTTCTTTCCTAAGATTCCCTGCACTCTGCCTAAATTTTGGCTATGAGTCTCAGCATCTGCTCTGATAGCCTGCAGGGTAGAGTCTTTCAGAGGCCCTCTGTGGTAGGCTCCTGAATTCTAATTGAGAAATGACCATTTCTGGATGTATGTCCAGAACATAACACAAATATAAAGATACATGTGCACAACAGACATTAACATATGTGTACAGATTATTTAACAAAATGTAGAGTGACATGAAAGGAAAAAGCTAGGAATTCTTTTTCAGGGCATGCCAGACAAGATGTCTGAGCTTCTAAAGAGAATTTTACTAGGCCAATGCTTCCATAGCCAATGGATCAATCCGTCCTGCACTTACTTCAGAACAGTTTTCTCAGATCTGGGCCATTTACAAAGAGGCCAGCCTGACTATGTTAAAGAATCAGTAAAATACACCTTGCCCCAGAGACTGCTCAAGCTATTAGGTAGTTTTCCAGAATGTTGTTTCAGGAAAGGGAAAATGATGGGGACAAGAAACAACAGAGTCTCTGTTAATTTTTAATAGCGCTGCATTTGCTGTGTTTAAGTGGTGATTTATTCATGCACTTCATAATAAATACATACTGTAAGCAGCCAGTAGATAGCTCTCACTGCATCTCTGGGCAGAACCCGCACGTTTTATGCGATTGAAAAAGAATTAGATGCAAGTTATCCAGAGGTCGGTTAGCTGGCGGGGCTGCAGATACTCTTCCTAGCCGGGGCTACCTGTTCTGTTGCCTCCTCCTGCAACTTTTTGCACTTACTTCAAGTTCCAACTAAATCCTTCACCTCTGAACCCTCAATCATAAAGACTCAGACACTAGATTTGAAAACCTTCAGGAAGATAAAATATTTCCACAAGGGTTCTTTGAAGCAATTGTGGTCTCAATCCCTTCACCAAAACACCCAAATAAACTAGCTATGGATTCACATGTAACTAGAACACAAGCATTTTGCTTTCTGCTCTTGGCTTCCAATTTAATTAAAAAATATATTCAAAACTCCCTCGATAGTCCCTGTGTGAGGTGTACTGGGTATCTATCACAAAGAAAGAGCTCTGAGAAAGGTGATGTTAACTATGAATACCAATGATATCTCAGGAAGAACAAACTAATAGAAAAGAATTGCTACTGTAGTTGGAAACTAATTTGCCATATTTGTGCTAACTAGCTCCCTTGGCAACAGTCTTTTCAAAATAGCCATCTCTAAGGGACGGAAATGTTAAGCTTCATCCCTTAGAAGAGCATACAGAAAAGACACAATCATTTGTCCATTTGTTCTATAGGCATCTCACGGCTAGGAAATGGCAGTTTCACAGACTGAAAGGTTATCTCAACAACTTTACTTTGCTGTGCCAACACTGACCTTAAATTCTGAGACAGAAAATCCAGATATTCAGTAAGTTGTTTTGTTCTGTTTTTAATCTTGGGGGTACGTGTGTGAAATGTCTTAATTTTTGTTTATATCAGTTCTCTCCCAGTTTGTAATGAAAGAGGTTAGTAAATCTGGGACTTTTTAAAATTACATTTTACAGCATCACTGAAAGTCATTTTACCTCTAAGCGCCAACTCTCTTTCCTTCTCAGATATGATTCTCTACATAAAGATGAGTCTGTTGGATAGCATCACCTTCCCCCAAAGAGAGTGATCCAAAGGTGAAATGTGTTTGTAATTTATCCTTGCTGCTAAGTTGTTCTTGTCTGAAAATAACCTGTAAGGCCTCAAGTGGCTGGAGATAAGATTGGGACACAAGATGTACAGCATGCTAAAAAGAAGATATCCAATCATTTGAATAGTCTCTGTTCACTTTGGCCACATCTTTGGCTCTGAAAGCATCCTCTAAGAGGGTAATTCCCTCTCAAGAGTTGCTAGAACTGGCTAAAGATGTGTGTGGACATATAGTCAGTGGGTTGAAAGTGTATTTATTACAATGGGTATATTCATACAACACTTCCAAACAAGTCTTATGCATGGAAAATTCATTCCTGCACATTAATATACACTTGAATCTGTGAGATGATGATGTAGACATTCGCTCTTATTGCGGGTTACAGAGATCTTGGGTCTTTGTCTAAGTCAACAATGGAGGGAAAAGATAGATGTCATGTTAAGCATCTTAACCTCATCTACATTCATCTTCCCAGCCTGGATTTTATGTCTGGAAGCTCTTGATGGAACAATTTTGTGTTGATAAGCTGCTGAGTACTGGGAGTGATAGACATGAGATCCCTGTGTGCAGGAAAGGAAATTTCTATGCCATGCTAAGGAATTTGGCCTTGCTTCTTAATAATTTTACATTATACCAATGCTAAAACTAACATACCTAAAAATAATACCTAGTGCCTATGGCAGAAACTATGTAATAGATATTATTAAATTTTCATATATCTCTGAGGTAGATTAATTTGTGTAATCATTTTATGAAGTATCCATCAATAGCAATTCTTTAAAAAATATTCTTAGTTAACCAAAATCTTGATAATCCAGTAAGAAAAAAAAAATCCCAAACGCCAGAGACCATGGACTAACATAACACGTCACCTAACAGCTGTCCTCCTGTTTCATACCCTGTAACTTGGATAACTGAGAAGGAAGTGGATTTTTTTTCATAACCTCTTCTATGTTACAGCCTTACAGTGTACACCCTATATAATATCTCATTCATTCCTAACCATAGAACAGCCTTGACATGTTATCATTATTCATCCTCAATTTTGACTCCGAGAAAATAGTGGTTAAGAGGCTGTAGCAGAGTCAATGGTGCCCAGTTTGTTCAGTTAAGTCTGTGCATCTCTGGTTCCAAGTTCTGTGCTGGTGGTAGGGCTATCCCCATAAGGACTTAAGAAAAAAAAATAGTAAGAAGGAAAACTTTTAGACACCGTTCCAACTGTAAAGTGCGTAGGCATCACTTGGTGGTTGTGGGTTCTATCTTTCAACAGGAAAAAGCTGTGTCAATAGCACTTATCTTTGTGATGCAGAGATGGTGTGTTTGGTTTGGGATGTGGAGCTGGGCTCTCAGTCAGTACAAAATTGCATTCTTAGCACAATTTAAACTCAGCCTTTGACAACAAAGAGCCATTAAATGCATGGTATAGACCAGAAATGGGTAGTTTCATGCATTTGCATATGTGTAATTACTGAGAGCAGCTCATATTAATTTAGATAATCACAAGAATGCCAAATCAGGAATTCCTGATCTACAATGGTTGCAAGAATACGTTCCAATCCCAATGAGCTTCTGTGAGGGTATCTGCTAATTCTCCTTTTCTTCTGCCTTGTTGGGAGTCCATTCCATTCAGAGAGTGCAACAAAGACCTCCCCACAAACTCCCTTTGAATATCATTGGCCTGTGACCTTGGCCACATGGTAGTGGCAGGAAGGACTTGACCAGAATCTCATCCATTTTTCCCCCTCTGGGTGGTCAATGAGCTGGAAAATGAAGGACACAATGCAGGTTTACCAGACTCATAATTAGGTCACAGCTGATCCCAGTTCCCATCATCTGGCAGCTGGGGCCAGTGGACCAACACATGCCATCCTAACACTTTCGAGGAGAGCCTCGCTTGTAAGCATCCTTTTCTCCTCATGACTCTCCCTGCCCCAGATACCCTGCCAGGCCCAAAGGAGAAATCCCAAGGAGAATCAGCGATGTAACTTTTCTCCAAATAAGTCAAATGGCTTACAGAGCTAGGAAAGCCTGGCATGGCAAGTCTCAGAGAAGACAAAAGGGCAGTCTACAATTACTCTGGGTTGACTATGAACAAAAAACAAAGACTAGCATGTAAAAATTATAGCCATGTGATCTAGGATAAGTCGCCTAGCCTGCCCTGTCTCAGGACTTCCTTTGTATTACAACTGTAATAATAGCCAGGCGATTATATAATAGAACATGGCGACATGTTCTATAATTGCAGTACCGGGTGGTGATTGGGAGTTGGGGTGGGTGGGATCATGAGTTCCAAGCCAAAACTGGCTGGCTTTGAAAAGAAAATCAGGTGGAAAAATATTTTAAAATCTCTAAAGAGCCATAAAACTTTCTATTGTCATTTTGTTAATGTGGTCTTATTCATACATGAGAATCTTCCATACAGTATCCTCCTGGCAAATGTAAGGGTTGCAGGCCCTCCATGCTTGGCCCCAGCAACTGTATCTAGTAGCAAACAGCTTAGTTGACTCTAGGACTGGCCATTTGAAAGTAATTTCTGTAAAATTATAAATTTTACAAAACCGTATTATTTATTAACTATAGAAAAATAAGTACGTCAAGTCCAAATTTTTCAAATAATAACAATAAGCTGACACTCACAAGAGGCTCACTCTGCATCGTATTTACATAAGATAACTTTACATATATGTAGTTCGGTTAAGCCAGACATCTTGTCTAATAGTCATAACAGGCTTATCTGGAAGTTTTGGCATTCCTCAGTGGCAACAAACAGAAAATTACATGGCATTTAGAAACTGCTTTTATGCCTCACCTCCTTTGTGACAGACCCAGATGGACTTAACAACTCCTGAGGTTTATTTCTACAACCCCCACCCCACCTGAATAATTTCCTAACCCCCCCTTCTGCTCCCAGCTCAGCCTAACCCTGACATCTGCTTCCTTAGGTTTCCAAATTCTCATTGTCTCACAAACATTTTCACCTAAGTCCACATTCATCTACTAACACTGTTTGTTCACCCTTTGAAGAAGAGGGAAGTACATTTCCTTCTGAGGAAGGATGAAGCCACACCATGCTCTAGTGTGACCCGAACATCTTAAAGAAGTCACGAGACCACAACAGAAGTTCTTTCTGGAAGAAAACGACCAGGCCCACAGAAAATGCAAAAACATCCTCTGATTTTGTAGCCCAGAGTGAAGGATGCTTTCACATCTCTCCCAAATGCACACACTCATATTGCCAATCTGTTCCCATCTCAGAATTTAGTGAAAGTTTGTAGCCGAGGGCCAAGGACTTGGCAAGGGTGACAGTACTGGGTTTCACATCAAGAACATCACAGAAGCATAGAGGAGATGGATAGCCTGGCAGCCAACAAGAGCTTTGGGTTCATAAACCATGTTGCCTAGCGAGTGAGTGGGTTCATGTTCACAGTAATGGGTTTCTCATTCACAGCATCCAGTGGCACATACAGGGCTTCTGGCATAACAGCCCACAGAGAGATACTTTCAATCTGTGTACACATTTATGCTCATTAATGTTGGATGGCTCAGCCCTCTACATCCTCAACATCCAAGCCTTCTCGTTCTAGGGTCACTACTTATTTGCCATTTTGTATCTCTCTTATCTAGTCACTTCAGCCTCTGTTCCCTCCTATGAAGCTAAATCTCCCAAGAGAAGGCCAAATTCAAAGCTTGTTTTCAGCCATGGCATGTGCTGATTATACCAGCTTCTCTTCCCTCTATGGCACTCCTTCTTTGGTCTCTACCCTCTTTCCTTGTCCATTTCCTCCCTTCCATGGACCCCCTTTCCTCTCCTGTCATTGTATCCTCCTCATCTTCCTCTCCCTCTCACCCTTATTCTCTGAATCCTATTGTATTTTCTTCCTTTTATCTCCCCATCTTCTCTATATATTTTCCCTTTCCTCTACCCAACATGACAACATTCCTTCTGCAGCTGACTTACTCATCCTACTTCCATCTCTCCCTTCAGAATTTGTTAGCAGTAATAGTCATGTTGCCCTCTACAATACCAAGAAAAAATCACAGAGCCACGATTCCTTTAGTACATGCTTTTACTGTCATTATGAAATCTCTAATTTCTGAAATACACACACACAAAACTAATTGTAGACTTTCAAAGAGGTTTCTAGAATTCAGAACAGAGTTCAGATCAGGTCAATTTGTTTATTTTTTTCTGTCCTTTTTAAGTATAAAATTTAGTGTGTGTGTTGCCTATACATATGCCTGCTTATGACATATATTCCTGGTAGTCAAAGAGGCTAGAAGAGGGCAATGGATACCCTGGAACTAGAGTTAGAGACAGTTGTGAGCCGCCATGTGGGTGCTAGTAATTAAACCCAGGTCCTCTATAAGTGTAGAGAGTGTGTTTAACCACTGAGCCATATTGCCGGCTTTTACTTGTAACTTTTTTTTTTACTTTTAATTAAGATATATAATCACCCTACCTGTGCTTCCCTCAATCTTTCTATGTTATAACCCTAACACCCACTACCTCAGAATGCAACAGGATATGGAAACAAAGATTTTAAAGCAGTGATCACATTAAAATGAAGACATTGGGACAGTCCTTAATTGTGGTAGTTTGAATATAGTTTGAATATATTCAATATTCAAATATATAGTTTGAATATGACCCCATAGGATCATATATCTGAATGCTTGATCATCAGGGAGTGGTGCTACCTGACAGGGATTAGGAGCTGTGGCCTTGTTGGAGTAGGTATGGCCCTGTTGGAGGAAGTGTGTCCCTGGGGAAAGGCTTTAGGTTTTCTGAATGCTCAAGCCAGGCCCAGTGTCTCTCTTCTCCTGCTGTCTGCTGATCTAGATGTAGAATGGGATGTAGCTACAACTCCATTACCATGTCTGCCTTTGTGTTACTATGCTTCTCACCATGATGATAACAGAATAAACCTCTGAATGCAAGTAAACCCCAATTAAATGCTTTCTTTTGTAAGAGTTGTTGTGACCATGGTATCTTTTCAAAGCAATAGAACATTGACTAAGATACTAATCAAATGGTATTTTGAGAAAAAGGGAAGACTTGGACACAGAGATCAGGGATATGTATATAGATAGAAGAATGAACATGTGAGAACATAGAGAAAATGATCTCTTGCAAGCCAACAAGAAAATCCAACCTGGTAACACCTTGGCCTCGAGTCTATGGCTTCCAGAGGGATGAGGACATTGATTGTCACTGCTTAAGTCCCCTAGTCTGTGGTGTTTTGTTATAAATCATAATAACATAAATCTAATGCCCCCCTCCTTTGAAGTAAACAGGGTACCCAAGAACTAAATACATGATTTTACTTTTTTTCTATCACATTTCAAGTATTGGAAAACTAATGACCAAATATCCACCAAGACTTTATTCTTTAAATATAAGAATGAAGCTTTTGTTAAACAAAAGTGATAGGCATCGACCAAATGTATTGGTTTCTTGCCTCTCTTGAACTGACACAGCCCAGAGGTAAATACATAATGTAAAGAATGGTCTGTATCCTGACCATGCATGAAGTGTGCATTGACCTATCCTAAGACTTAGTACAAAAAGGTAAATGAGTACTGAAAGGAATTTTTCAGAGTACAGGTGAAAGTGATTCAAAACCATGCTCTAAAAATATCATCCATAGTCTACATGGGAAAATATCATTTAAGAAAGCAGAGCAACAGGAATATGAATATTTTAATGGTGATAAGAGTTCATACCACAAATCTAAAGCCAGGCAGTGTTGGGTATATTCACAAAGTTACACAGACCATGGCAGTGACTAGAAATAGAAGATTATCAAGACTCAAGTAAATGGAGGAACCCAGTCCTCAGCCTGCTCGTAAAGCCTATTTATTCATATTGGTTCCATCCAGTCTTGGAATCAATTTCCTAACAACCTCAAGATCTACCTACACATGCCTTTAGACCTTTCAGTCAAAGAAACAGAATTTGAATGTCTCACAAGCAGCTATTATCTTGAAGATAACCAAAGTCTCATCCACCTTGTGTGGACTGAGATTGCCCAAATCAATGATGATACCTGGTGCTCATAACCTCTGACATCAGCTTCTCATAGAAGTTAACAAGGAAGAATCCATTATAGAATCTTACTTTAGAATACTGCTTTCTCTGTCTTCCTATAAGCAAACTCTGTCAAGACCAGACTCTCATAGCATCTCATCCACCATAGCAGAAGAAAGAGAGAGACCATCACAAAGTTCAACAAATATAGTCCCAAAAATGGATCCTCTTCTGTTGATTATTACCCCCCCCAGATATAACTGTCTCTATTGTCTTAAATGTCAACAGATTAATGAAAAGTAAAAAAAAAAAAACAGAGTGTGTGCATAACCCAGCTACAAGCCAGCCTCCTAAAAATTGGTTCACAGAGCCCTAGAAAAGAAGAACTATACTCTATTAACATTCTCTAAAAAGTGTTGAGGACTGAGCAAAGGGCTCAGTGGGTAATGTGTTTCCAGAGCAAGTGTTAGGACCTGACTTGAAGTCTCAAGAACTCGTGTAACTTCAGGAGAGTCAGGGTACTTATAGGAGGCTACCATTTTCCAGGTTCAACATTACTACTGACACAGTTTCATCTAGCCATCTCTTCTTACTGTTGTTTCAGAGTTTCAAGGAAAGTCTCAGACACAGGCTAGGGAGATGATCCATGAAGTAGTACTTACTGCACAGGCGTTAGTAGCATAGTCCCCATACCACACATAAAGAAGCTGCTTATGTAGGTCCATGCTTCTAACCCTAGTTCTTGAGAGGCAGACACATGGGGTTAACTGGATGGCCAGCCAGCTTAGCCCATTCAGTGAGTTCTAGGCCAATGAGAGGTCTTTTCTCAAAAATAAGATGAATGGCACCCAAGGAAGGACATCTAAATTTAACCTTTGTTCTTCTTAAGCAAGTGCACACATGTACATGAATGCTTTCATACATACAAATACAAACACACACACACACACACACACACACACACACACACAAATCCCAAACACAATAAAGTTTTGGTATTGGTTCTATGTAGTTTGAAAACAAAGATACCTAATGATAAGAACCTCAAATGATATAAACAGCCCACAAACCTCTTATCTGGGGGTCCATTACCAAGCCACTTGCCTATACTATAGTGTAAATCACTATCAATTCTAAACTGAATCAGACCTTGTAACTATATTGCAATGAAGTTTTATGTTAGCAAATGATGTCTTAGATGTTAACATTTAAAGGTTATTACAAGTATGTTTTGACATTTCTTTTCCTAATAGGCCAAGTTTATGGTACAGGAAAGAAAGAAAAGGGGAAAATAACAGAAAGAAACCAAGAATCAGTAAGTTTCCAAGGGCTCTGTGAACTTCTGAAATTCATTGTCACTTCACAAAATATTTAGTATAAATTAAATGAAATTATGTTGATAGTCGCCCCAATGAGTTACGCTTATGACATGCCAGGCACCACAGCATGGCCTTGAAGGATAAAGCTATAGAATGGAGTCTTCCTGATTCATCTGTGTCCATTCTATAGTACCTGCTATGCAGGAA
This sequence comes from Meriones unguiculatus, assembly GCF_030254825.1. Lineage (NCBI taxonomy): Eukaryota > Metazoa > Chordata > Mammalia > Rodentia > Muridae > Meriones > Meriones unguiculatus. The sequence goes on along the minus strand of NC_083355.1, from coordinate 94,963,034 downwards.
ATGGTCCGTGAAGATGCTGGTTGGAATCATGAAATGACGTTTTAAAAGCACAACTTGAGACACATGTTGAAAAGCATGGAATGAAGCTGGAAGATTTATGAAAAAGTCTCAAATGTATTCTTTGGATTTGAGGGAGGGAACAATTTATTTTAAAATGACACTCTCCTTTTTTCCTCCAGCTTGCTTTCTACTTAATATGGTTCTACTAAGCAAGATGCTCACAATTGCTTCTTTTTGGTGTGGTTTCATTAACGTAGTAAGCAGATGTGACGCTTTACTATTCATCTTTTAGAAAGGCATTGTCACAATGTAGACGTGTCCTCTGGAAACGTGGCTCCTATAGGGAAAGCTTAGGCTGTGCTAGTTCAGTTTTGATTCTCTGCAGTGGGAGAGCATTGACTGAGAATAACAGAGGTACAGAACATAGCATTAGGCAAGAGAAGAGTTAATGCATGGTGGGGTAGCTGAGTCCATCCCAAAGCAGCATGCTGGCATGGCTCATTTTCTCCACCATTCCATTTCTTCTACACTAATTCACAGCCATTATCATATCCAGACTCGCATCCCATGCTTCATTTGCTGACATTAATTAATTTCCCCACCCCTTGCTTTTCATCTCATTTTAAAAGAATGGTGGTGAAATATCCCATTCTCTTAGAGAAAGAATACAGGTTTAACACTAGCCAGCAGCTGGCTTTCTCTACTGCAGATTAGGATGTTTGATGAACCATAGCAGTGGCTGCATCTTTCATCTCCTGTTATGACTCTCGCTCACAGCCCTATTCACAACCCCCTCCCATCTGCAAATTCCATGTTCCAATACCATTCCCTCCTGTGCAATGGTTTATAAAGAGCAGTATTGGGAAAGAATGACATGTCTTGGGCATGCCTAGTTCCTTCTCCTCCTGTTAAAGGAAACCACATGACAAGAAGAAAAGTCAAAAGTGCATTAAAATCAGCTAACAAAAATGCCCATGATGTACAACTCACACTTCCTTGCTCAGCTGCTCAAATCTCCAACTGGGGTTCCTTAGAGCCCCAGTTGGACACTTCAAGCTTTGCCTACCTTGAAAAACAATAAAGAAGGGGCTACCAACACAAAACAAGCAAACAAACAAAAATCAGGAAACTCCTAGATGTGCCCACTAGAAACACTTGTGCCTTTGCTTCGGTGTGTTTCCCTGACATTTACTCTGTAACTGAATTATGTGATTCCCTAACTGTATTATTTAGTATTGTCTGCTATTAGATTCTGGAGCTCCAGTGTTTTGTGCAGTAGCTACAACAAAAGCCTGCACTCTTGGCATTATACGTAGGCTCATAATTATCCTAGTGAAGACACAAACATGTCTTCTCAATGCTTTGTTGTTGTTGATGTTCATGTGTGTAGGAGCCTGTCTCGGTTCATATTAAAGAATGTTGTAGCCTTTCCTAAAGGAGGCTCTCACTGGAAAATTCACCCAGTAGTGTAATCTAAGTTAGCCAATATAAGTCATGAACTAAAACAGCTCCCCCCACTCCCTCCAATTTAATCTGTATCTATGGGTAGCGGTATTTCTGTGAGCCTCAGTTTCCTCATGTAAATAATAGATTGTTGCTTCTCTATACCTGGAGGGGGGCAGAGTGTTGCCTTCCATGTGCAAGGCTGTGGGTTCCATCTGCAGAGTTACAAAGTAACATTGTTGGGTTTCTTGAGGTAGAGAATCTCTTTCAACCGCTCTGGAGTTACATGCAGTTTAGTCATTGATTAAGGTTAATTCCACAACCTCCCTTCACACCTGGATTTTATCAGGAGCATTTTGAATTCTGATTTCCGCCCAGAGGTTCTCCTTTGAGAAGTGGAACAACACTTCAGTTAGCCTCTAGAGAGGATGGATCAGAATCTTCTTTTGTATAAATTAAATAGCTTGCTTGAGTATTTAATATTTAACTATTATATATATTAAAATATTAACTATTTATATATATATATTTATAAATATATATATAACTGAGAGCCAAGTTCTGAGATAACAGACATCACAGTTTAAATATCAAAAATCAGTATTACAGAGAGGCCATCTGTGGTAGGCTCCTGTCCTGTTCCCTGTCATCTCCTGCTTTCAATGTGTATTGCATTTATCCTTCTGAATAGGATTGAGCATTTTCCCTAGGGTCTTCCTTGTTGTTTAGCTTCTTTAGGACTATAGATTTTAGTATGTTAATCCTATATTATATGACTAATATCCACTTATGAGTGAGTATATACCATGTCTCTTGTGTCTTTCTGCTTCTGGGATACCTCACTCAAAATGATCTTTTCTAGTTCCCACCCCTGCAAATTTCATGATTTCTTTGTTTTTAATAGCTGAGTAGTATTCCATTGTGTAAATGTACCACAATTTCTGTATCCATTTCTCCACTAAGGGACATCTGGGTTGATTCCAGCTTCTGGCTATTACAAATAGAGCTGCTATGAACATGGTTGAGCAAATGTCCTTGTTGTATAGTTGAGCATATTTTGGATATATGCCTAGGAGTGGTATAGCTGGATCTTTAGGTAGCACTATTCCTAATTTTCTGAGAAGTGCCAGATTGATTTCCAAACTGGTTGTGGACTATACTGATGGAGGTATCGAAACAGAGGCTGGGACTCATAGCCAAATTTTGGGCATAGTGCAGGTAATCTTGTGAAATAAGGGGGAGATAGAAAGACCTAGAGGGGACAAAGGAGACCAACAGAACAACAACAACAACAACAAAAAACCCTGAACCCTGGGGGCCCTGCAGATACTGATACCCCAACCAAGGACAATGCATGGAGAGGACCTAAAACCCCAGCTCAGATGTAGATATAGACTCAGTCTCCAAGTGGGTTTCCTAATAAGGAGAGCAGAGGCTTTCTATGACATGAACTCAGTGACAGGTTCTCTGATCACCTCCCCCTGGGGCGGGGGGTGCAGCCTTGCTAGTCCACAGAGGAAGACAATGCAACCAGTCCTGATGAGACTTGATAGGTAAGGGTTAAATAGAAGGGGAGGAAGACCTCACCTATCAGTGGACTAGGAGAAGGGTATAGGGGGGAAGAGGGAGGGAAGGTGGGATTAGGAGGAGATGAGGGAGAGGGACACAGCCAGGATAAAAATTGAATAAATTGTAATAAACAAATAATAATAAAAAATTAAAACAATCATTATTACAGCTCAGGGGATGGCTTGATCAGTAAAATGCTTGCAGGGCAAGCTCAAGGAACTGTGTTTGATTCCCAAAACCCATGTAAGAATGTCAGAGCTGGGGAGGTGGAGAAAGGCAGATCTGCAAGACTCACTGACAAACCAGGTTAGTTTAACTGATGAGCTCCAGGCCAATGAGAGATCCTGTCTCAAAGTATATAGACAGTGTTCCCCGGATGACATACAACATTGTCCTCCAGCCCCCAACACCCATGCACAGCAAGTCCTTCCTTCCCTCTGACTCAGAGATTCTCTAGTGATAGCGGATACTTTAACAAATGAATGGGGAAGACTGAAACACCAAAGAGAAATCCTATCAGTGATAACAGTTGGATTAACCTGAGAAGATGGTCAACCTCATTGTGATTCAGTTAAGTTGCATTTAACATAGTTTTCCATCAGAGACCATCACCAACTAGCAAAATGTATAGCATTAACCCCAAACCTGCTTCTCATGCAACTGTATATTTTCCTAGTTTGGTCTCTGCGGCTTTGGTAAACTACCATGATCAAAAACAATTGGGAGGAAAAGGATTGACTATGGGGCAGTCGTTCATCAACTGAAGCCAAGGTAGAGAAACAGAGGCAGGCAGGCAGGAACTTGACGCAGAAGACTCTGAGGAACTCTGCTCTCTTGTGCTGTTCTCAATGTCTTGTTCAACCAGCTTTCTGATGCATCCCAGGCCCACCTACCCAGGGATGGTATTTCTCACAGTGGGCTATGCTATCTTACATCAACTAGCAAGTCAGAAATTGTTCCATAGGCATGCTTATACAGGCCAATCTGATGAGGGCAAATCTTCTATTAAAATTCCCTCTTCCCAGCCCAGGTCTGTATCAAGTTGACAAAAACTTGCTATGACAATTATGAACCTTAAAATTTGATGAAAATCATTTAATGTCTAATAATCCAATTACTCATTATTAAGTTAGTATAGCAATCTTGTATGTAGCTTTCTTCTTCTGGTTTATGACCAAAGTTACTGGTGACTCCCTCCTGTGTCTGTATGTCTCTATCTGTCTCTCTTTGTGTGTCTGCGTCTTTGTCTCTGTGTGTGTGCTTGTGTGTCTCTCTGTGTGTATTCTGTGTGTGTTGAAATGTCAACAAAAGTGTCATAATAAAAAGGCAACACAGCATGAAGTTGGACAGGGGCTCGTAGGCAGGAAGATGGGTGAAAGAAGAAAGAATAGTAAGAAATGAAAAGGAAGAAAAATAAGCTATCCTGGTTAGAAATAAAGTGGAATAAATTCCAACAAAGGAAACTTGAGCTGGCCTTCACTTTAAACATATCTATGTTCCATGTGCTCTACAAAGGAAGGGAAATACACAGAAAGACACAGAGCAAAACTCCACAATATCTAAATAAGAAAGAGACAGGTGGATGGAGTAATATTATCAGCCTATGAAACATATCCTGAACATTAACACTGGAGTTTGACTCCTAGCTGAACTATGACCTAGATCACAGGAAAGAACTTTAACAATGCAAACAATAACAAACATAGAACGAATTGTTTATTAGGAATGCAGACCAACTGTGAAAATAAATTTCTCTCCTTCACATCTCATAATCCCCCATTTCTTAAAACGAAGTTTCTAAACAAACCACTATAACCACACTACAATCTACAGACCCAAAGAAGCTAAATAACAAGGAGGACTCTAGGGAGGATGCTTAATTCTCAATCAAAAGATGAAACAAGATAGACACTGGAAGGGGTGAAAGAGAAGGAACAGAATGGGAGCCTAACACAGATATCCTCTGAAAGACTCCATCCAGCAGGGGATCGAAGCAGATGCAGAGACTCACAGTCAAACTTTGGGCAGAGCACAGGGAGTCTTACGGAAAAAGGGGGGATAGAAGGACCCAGAGGGGACAGGAGCTCCACAAGGAGACCAACAAAGACAAAAAATCTGGGCTCAGGGATCCTGTAGAGCCTGATGTACCAACTACACATAGAGAAGACCTAGAACCCCTCCCCCGACTCCCGCTCAGATGTAGCCAATAGGCAGCTCCATGAGGGATTCCTAGTAAGGGAATCTGGAGCTGTCTCTGACATGAACTCCATTGCCTGCTCTTTTATTCCTTCCCCCTGGTGGTATGACCCAGGCAGTCCTAATGAGACTTGATATGGTAGGGTCAGATGGTACTTAGGAGGACTCCCCTTTCTGTGTATTAGGGAAGGAGAATGGGAGGGGAGGGATGGTGGGACTGGGAAAAGATGAAGGAGAGGCCTACAGCTGGGATACAAAGTGAATAAATTGTAAAACTAGATAGATAGATAGATAGATAGATAGATAGATAGATAGATAGATACTTAACTTCTGGAGGCTACCAAGGGTAGAACTCATCTGAACTGAACTGTCACTTGATAATATAACTTTTTACAATTTATTTATTTGTTTACTTTACATCCCAACTGCAGTTTTCCCTCCCAGTACTTCTCTCCTACCTCCCCTCCCCTTCACATCCAATCCTTCTCCCTTTCTCTTCAGAAAAGGGGAGGCCTCCCATAGGTATCAATCAGCCTTGGCATATCAAAATGCAGTAAGACTAGGTGCATCTTCTCCTATTGAACTACACAAGGCATCCCAGTTAGGGGAAAGGGTTCCAAAGGCAGACAAGAGAGTAAGAGACAGCCCTTGCTCCCTTGTTCAGAGTCCTACATAAAGACCAAGCTATACAACTTTAACATATGTACAGATAATCTAACTTTTTTAAAAAAATTTCTTCACAATGTATTCATTATCGGGAGGTTGAATCCCCCTTCCTCAACTCCTCCCAGTCCCGCCCTCCCTCCTTCTTCCTCTCATTCCCTTCCCCTAGTCCACTGAAAGGGGGAGTTCTCTGCTATTGCCATCTAAAGGCATCACTGATGATGATACCCACTAAAACCTGAAAGCTGTTCTTCCAACCTTTATATGACTTCTGCTGCACACAGAAGTCATACCTACTCATACTGACTCTACAAAGCCTGCTTTTGAAAGTTTCTTAAATGCCTCACATGCAACTAGAATCACCTCCACTACATATGCAAGAGGCCTTGGTGTTCTACATAAGTTCCAGACCAAAACCGATTTCCATAGCTTTCAACTCTAATGAAATGAGAACCTTCATCTGGTCATATATTCAGTTTATATAAAAATAATATTTGGAGCCAGACACAAAAGAAGCAAAATCATTAAGCGCAATAGAAAAGAGCTGGAAAACACATTGAAACGTCGCATTCTGGACACACAGTTTCAGTGGGTACTCAGGATGGGCAGTTAAACGTATTCCGGCCCAAGCTTTAGGAAATTCTGCCTTGGTACATACACCCTGAACTAGCTTGACTTTCACTCTTTAGAGCAATCTCTTTCAAACTGCTGTTCCCCAGACAAGCAGTAGCTCCTAAGGATGTGAGGTTGTATTTGAAATAGAAATTATTGGGTTCCATCCCAGATCTAATGATTCAAGCACTTGGGAATGTTATCCAGTTGTTGGTGGGTTGCTAAACCACCCAGGTACAATTAATTGAAATCTGTCCTTAGAGCAGTGGTACTGAACTTTGCTGAAGAGTAGAAAACTGGGGTTGCTTGCGAGAACCCAACACACTGAGGCCATTCCTCAGACTAACTGCATCTCTCTCTCTCTCTCTCTCTCTCTCTCTCTCTCTCTCTCTCTCTCTCTCTTTCTCTCTCTCTCTCTTTTGAATGTTACTCATTTTCTTATGCAGCCCTCAATTTCTATACTTTAACAGAAATCGTATCTTTTCAATACAATATTATTATGGGTTTTCCTTCAGGATACATTTAGGCTTTGTTCTATTATTGTTATTGTTATTATTATTATTATTATCATTTATTACAAGTTATTCAACTTGTATCCTGACTGTGGCCCTCTCCCTCATCTCCTCCAAATCCCACCCTCCCTCCGTCTTCTCTCCCTATACCCCTCAGTGGACTAGGGGAGGGCCAACTGCGTCTCTTAGTGAAGAGGGAAAGAAGAACACCTGGGATTCAGTAGTTTTTAAACCTACTTCTTTATTCTGGGTGAGTCTATATGTACTCAAGGTTTAAACTACAGACAAGAAACAACAGAGAATCCTTCCCTAGAACTGATTCCCCACTGAAAACACTGCTTCTTGAATATATGTATGTACATATATATAATAGTAAAAAACATGCAATATTTATTTTTAGTATATTTAAATTTATAGGTAGTATGATTATATTTATAGATAATAGTAAATATATAAATACTATTACATGTGTGTGTGTTTACTTATTTATTTTCCTATTATCCTGAGTTCTCAAACCTATTTTATTCCTTTGATCTCTTTGGTGTCAATAGTGTAACTCATATCTCCACAGGAGCTTCAGAGAGGAGAAAAAAAAAACAGACCCATCTAATTGCTGTTAGATCAAGTTACATACCAAAATGACGGGAAAGCAAGAAAGGCTGGTTTTCTAAAATGTTCCTTCAGCTATAAGCTTCCTCCCTCCAGCTTAGAAATACCCATAATGGGCGGGGAGGGGGGAAACTACCCTGGGTCTTCTTTCTTCAATCTGCCAGCAACCCCATGATTATTTCCTCCATCAACCTGAGTGAGTGGGCTGGGAGTCACTTACCCTCTTTTAAATTGCCCCATTTGTGTCAAGGTACAGAATGTTATACAAAATGATAAGTATTACCCATTAATTCTCTTCTGCACCTCCTACATTTTCCCCCAAACCTAGGCTCTTAAAAAGGTTTTCTCTTTCTTCTCCTCTGACTCTCTATTTTTTTCAAAGAGACCTCTAAAACACAGTTATCCTGAAGGTTTTTTCATGGATTTCCACCCTATAATCCATGAGCCAACAGAAAGATAATCAGTATTATTTTTTTAAATGAGCTACTACCATTATACTAAGAGGAAAATGATGCCAAATCTCGCGTTTTCCTCCAGGTCCAATTAAACATTTCCTCTTCATGAGGCATCGCATGTCAGCCTCTAGAAGCACTAATAGCCTCCATTTTTGTCAATTCCTGGAGTTATATATCTATCTGTCTGTATTTCCTGCACTATCACTGAATAAGAGTGCTGTAATATAAACCCATCTTTACCCGCATCACTGATAAACTTTATGGAAGCTTGGAGGCTGTTACTCCAGACTGTCTCATTCTTTTGAACCCCTCATAACCTCAGTATAGTTTGAGGCAGAAAGCACAGAATAGAAATTCAGTACACATTTCAATATCACTACAGCCATTTTATATAACAACAAGAACACTTAATCACTGCCCTGGCTTCTAAACATAGTCTTCGCATTCAAAAGCAAAGATAATATCACCATCTTGCCTCCAACCTCAAGTGCTAAGATGAGCCCAACTTTCATAGACCACAAGTCACCATGACTCAGGAGTGGTGTTTCTGTGTGTGTGTGTGTGTGTGTGTGTGTGTGTGTGTGTGTGTATCTGAAAGGAGAGAGCCTGTCCTTTCCATAAGTGTGGTGTGTGTGTGTGTGTGTGTGTGTGTGTGTGTGTTTAGGCAAATGCACATGTACATACAAGCATGCAGAAACAGTTTGACTCTTTTCCATGAATCACTCCTCTCATACCCTAATGCTTTTTAATGCAATGTCTTAGAACATTTATGGAAATTAAATACATTTAATTTTTGTAACTCAGTTTGTGCTCTTGTTACTGCTTTCAAGCTCCTGCTTTTGTCCTTTTTAATTATTGGAGTTTAAGAAATAGTTCTCAGATACATTCAAACATTTTCATCATAAGAAACCATTGCAAATCTTGAAGTTCAATTTTAATAATTGAAAAGACATTCATTCCTTATAGGTTGCATTTGCAGTTTAAAGCTGGTAAGGCTGAGATAGTATAGAATGCCAAAACTTATTTGAATTGGTCATGAAACAAATTCAGTTTTCACTCTAAAAACAATACTGTATTTTGAGAAATCGTGCCTCCTTCTTCAGAGAAACATAAGGCTTAGTGATTCATCCTGTGCAAGTTGCTAAGCTTACTCTGGAGAATAAATATACAATGCACTCAAATATACAGTAAACTTACATTAAAGTTTTCAATGCATTTTTAGCCTGGAAGTAAGTTTCTGTGCAAACATAGTCTGTCTACCTGACCTTCACATTTTTTTCTCTACCTAGTATAAATATAACATTACTTGGGAGAGGTATGAAATCCAGAGGATGAGCAAGCAGAAAGCCTCTTGCATGAATAACTGGGAGAACCAAGAACCTGATGTTATGGTAAATGATTCTCTGTATAGTGCAGGAAAGAATGAGAGAAAAGAAGATGACACAGGAAGGGGCTACAAAAGGAGTTCTTTTTCAATCTGCAGACATAAAAGAACACTTAAGTAATACACGCACACACACCATAAACACACACATCACACACATGCATACACATACACACACCGATACACACACACACACACATACACACACACACACTGGAGAGCAGAAGATTCTCTGCAAAGCTTCTAAGGGGACATATAGAAATCTCAGCATGCAATGTCAGGGAATGGTGCTCCTGAAGGCAAAGGGCATTCATTTCTCAGGGTACTCCCAAGTCCAGGTAGTGGTGAAGCCATATACGAAGACAGAACACTGTGAAACATCAAATACAAGCCCCAAAGTGTTTCATAGAAGGTGTTGCAGAAGAGAAGGGAATCTGCAGACCCATATTAAATAATTCCCAATTATGACATGATTCAACACACTTAATCACTGGCATATTGCCATATAGTATTCACTTAATTTTACTGTCTAATAAAATTTTATTATAATAACACTTGCCCTGCATTTTGGATTTTCTCTGGGGTTCTGAGGAAAAAAGAACTAATTACAGAAGGAAATTCATATCACAGATCAATGGATTAAAGGTTACACCTGTCTCTACTGTGAGAACAAGGCAATATTTAAGAGGCAAGAAAAAGTTTTTCAAAAGTTTTATATTTATTCTCAAAATCATATCTATGCAAGAAGGTTATTCTTGTTCTTAATTATTCTAACTATGGTCCCAGTTGCTCCTGGTTTATAAAACTACGCTACTCTTCATTCTGTTTCTGGATATGTGGGATCTTCATGGCCTTGCCCTTTCCTCTTGGTTTGGGATATTTTCTGCATGTCTGGCTCCTCTTATTACTTAGATTTCAGCTCCTTCTATAGGAGCATCTCTTTCCTATCAGCAAAGCATCTCTTTCCATGTCTCCTTATCTGAATTATCTATACAGGAATGACCATTTTCTCATCAGTGGCTTTGATTGCTTATTCTCTCTCTCTCTCTCTCTCTCTCTCTCTCTCTCTCTTTGTCTTTCTCTCTCTCTCTCTCCTCAGCCTTTAATAAGGTACTATATCAGGAAACCAATGTTACCACTTCACCTCCCATATACAGCACTGTCTTCAGTGCACAGTAGGGATTCAGTAAATGTTATGGGTCATTGTTAATATTATCACCATCAGGCAGATCTCTGAGAGTTCAAGGCCAGCCTGCTCTACAAAGTTAGTTCCAGGATAGCCAAGGCTACACAGAGAAACCCTGTCTCAAAAAATAAAAAAAAAGACAACAACAAATATCACCACCACCACCATCATCATCATCATCATAATCATGATAGCAAAGCAACCCGCTTTGGTATTACCTTCTTTATTCATCTTATTGGCACTCACTAATGACTACATTATATTGAGCTATGTATTTATCTATTCATCTATTATTTGTCTCAGCAAAAATATATTCTATTTTTGTGTGTTTGATTTACCTTAATATACCGAGCAGCTAGAATGTGTCTTGGAACATGGTTGTAGTTTGATAAATTATGGTTGAATGAAGCCGACAGTCCTCCCAGGCTCCTCCCCTGCTTCTGTATGCAATGCGCATGCACCCAGTTTGCTATTCACCATCACATATACTGTTGTTTAGCACGATGCTCCTAGCTCTGTGTCTGACACTCTGGCATATCCAAGTGTCCTTGGATGACTGAGAGAAATATTTGATATAGATGAAATATTCTTGGTCCTCCCTGTTCTTCAACACCCGTAATCTGTAGGCTTTGGTGGTACTCTAGTCAACTCCTCACTTTTATTTCAATTTCACACTCCAAAGTTACAAACTGGAGATGGTTATTAATGCCATCTGCTGATCTTGAGGCATTTGGAAGAAAGAAGAAATCAGAGGAAAGATTGAAAATAACCTAGGGTCACTCAACTATAGAAGTCACAAAAAAAAAGAAAGAAAAGAAATCAAATCAGCTCCTGTGATGGAGCAAGAGCTGAAGTAATCCCAGCCCTTGAGAGGCTGAGACAGGGAGGAGTGCGAATTCGAACCGACCTTGACTATAAAGCATGCTCCAGGTCGGTCCGAGCCACATATTGAAACCCTCTCTCAAAAAACAAACAAATAATAACAACAAAACCTCCACAATAGCAGCCATCATAAAGTGGACCATATTCTAGGAGTGAAGGGTTAATTTTCATTTTCATCCATAATTCCTGACACCTTCAGAGAACTTCTCCCATTGCGATAAGACATACATCCTGAAAAAAAGCAGAACACAACACCCCTCCTTGGAGGCTGCAAAACTGCATACTTAGGTCTTACTTCTACAAGCTTAACATCTAGTCCATACCTGTCCTGATGCTACATAACCTTTCTTGCGTGAGGCCAATTCACCTACTAAGTGTCCCGTGAAAACTCCACTGAGCCACTCTGCATATGTCATCTGCTCAAGAATAAACTCTTGCACCCAGGGATTCACAATGAGATGACAGCAGCCCTGCTGACATCCTGAACATCACCCTGTGAGACCTCCATCAAGGACCACCCAGGTAACTCACTTATGAATTCCTGACTCCCAAGACCAAGAGGAGATGACAAATGTTTATTGTCCAGAGCGATTGTCTTGCAGCGATTAACACTGTAGCAAACCTACCTCAATCCAAGCAAGGTGTCAGAGCCCCACACTCAGTACTCCACCTGCAGCTGTAACTAAGCAGACATCCCAGACAGAACTACTTCTTTCCTTTCTCCCCTAATTCACTCTATTAAAAAGGAGTTTCACAATGGAGAGGATTTTTTTTTTCTTTTCAAGAGCCTTCCTAGCAGGCCTACTGTATCAAACAGGATTGGTTTTAAATGAACATTCTTGTACTGCTCTGCCTGCCAGGGGAGTTGTGAGGCTTAATTAATTACAGATCTTTGGATGAAAGGGACACCTAGTACAGGGAATTATCATCAAACAGGACCAGGGAAAATGAAAGGGAGAAGGAAAAAAAAAAAAGCACATTCTCTCTTTGCTTGCTAAATCTATTTCACCTGAGATTTTACACAGGCTGAGTCATCTATTGTTTAGAGACTACTCCATTTTTGCTGAGTGCAGAGGGGAAACAAGCCAGCACGTTCGCAGAATAGGGAGCCCTTGTCCTTTAGCTTAAAAATAGTCCCCTTTCCCAAAATAGGTAGTGACTCTACTTTTAAGGGACAGCGTGGCCATCTGGATCGTGGTCTTTCAAGGAGGAGCAGTGAACTGGAATATATTTCGTAGGGCCCCATGGAGCATGTCCATTTCCATGTGTAAGAAAAGAACTTCCTGCCCCTTGGTGAGCCTGATAATTCTAAATGCAGATCTCCACCCTGAGCAAATGTTAAGGGGAAGAAAAGCACTCTTTGAGTCTCTGTCGATGTTCAGATGAGACTACACCTGCCAGAGGAATCCCAAAGAAGCAGAAGTTTTGATATTTTCAATATAAGAATGAGATGGTTCATAAGAAGCCAGCAGCAAAATGGAAGAGTAACTAATTTTATGGTTAAGGTGCCAAAGTTCAAATGCAGGCTCAAGCACACAATAAAACAAATGACCTTGGGTGGGTAACTTACTTAGCTCCTCTAACCCTCTAATTGTTTCTTTTAGCAAAGGGCAGCCACTAGTACTACTGGCCGAGTCGCAAGTCTCTAAGTGCCAAAGACAGTGCCCAAAGGGAGGCAAAAGTCAATCATTGGGCTATAATGTTGGCCATCATTAAGGATCTTATTCACATGGCCATCCTGGGGTTTACAAACATGCCCACTGAGGTTTTATAAAGCTTTCTATTCTTACGATATGTGGTTTTTCCTTAAAAGCCATAGTGCTTGGATCTGGCAAGAAAAAGCTCTGTCTCTAGTCTTTTTTCAGGTTATGTCGAGAGTAGACTTTACTAAAGAAGTAAAATAAGAAAGGCAAGGTTGGGGTTGGAAAGGTAGCTTAGTCAGTAAGGGGCCTGCCTCTCAAGCATAAGGACCTGAGTTCAATCCCTCAGAATCCTGGTGAAAAGTTGAATGTGATGTGCTTGTCATCCTAGCACTGGGGGAGGGAGAGCGAGAGAGCGAGAGAGAGAGAAAGAGAGAGAGAGAGAGAGAGAGAGAGAGAGAGAGAGAGAGAGAGACAGATGCTTAGGGTTTGTTTGCCTCTGTCCATATACATGTGTACCTACACATACCTTTACACAGAAAGAAGGTAGACTTGGCTTTTCTTCAAGGTTGCACAAATCTCCAGGAGGTCTCTGCATGACAGCTACAACATAGTTCATCAGACCAAACACTGTCCCTTTGTGTTGTGCCCTTTCTATGCCATTAGCTTGTTTTGTTCTTCAGAGGGACAAATGGCTGGCTCAGGGAAGTAAGTATTTATTGCTGGACCCGTGGCTATTGTAACCGTGCATGACTGTTAACACTAATTTACTTTATCTGCTGTAATGATGAAAAGCAATAATGAGCATGACAAGGTCTGCCAAGTTTAGGCAAAGTTTGTTGTACTTGGTGCCATGTCTATCCTCCAAAGGAAAGCATCTGCCCCAGAAGAAGGCAAATAGGGAAAGCAAACCAAACTAGTAGACCTGCCTTTAGCCACAATGGGGCAAGACCAGAAAAATGAGCAGTTGATTCCTGAACATTCCTTGACAAGCCAGTAGCAGAATGGAAAAGTGCCTAAGTTTTATGGTTAAGGTGCCAAAGTTCAAATCCAGGCTTCTGCCCACAATAAACGAATGACCTTGGGTGGGTAAGTAACCTAGCTATCCTAATCCTCTAATTCTTTCTTTCAGCAAAGTGCAGCCACTGGTACTGGCCGAGTCAGTAGTACTAATTAGCCATCAGACCTAATCATGATGACAAGCTTACATGGTCTGGAATTGGCTTGGTTATCTCAATTTTGGTACATTGAGGGGGGTCGATTTGTAGGAGATTAGAGAAGAAGAAAGAAAAGGAAAGAGGAGGAAGAGGAAGTAGAGAACTGAGAAGGACACTCAGTGTTGACTGTGATCATCAACTTGCAAGCTTCAGATTTCTTGAAATAGCATCAGAAATTTAGGATGGTCTTTAGGATTGTCAAGGGTGTATGGCAGTGGTTCTCAACCTGTGGGTCATGACACTTGGAATTGACTGTGACGTGTGATAAGAGCTTCTTCAACAAGCTTGACTACAATTATAAAAGACTCTGAGGATGCCCACTCTGCTCTGCTCCTACTGATGCCACACACCTTATCAAGCAGCCATCCTAAATGTTGTTACAGAGAGGCAATTCATTCAGCGCTCATCTGAAGAGCAGCAAGAAGTGCAAGCTGCACATGCCCAGCATAGGTGAGGATTGACACAAAGTCTCTATTCTACAAAGGTCTAAGTTCTACTCTTAGTTCTATCATCAGTGACTATTGGACCTTGGGCAAGGTGCTCCTGGAAGCCTCAATGTTTCTAGGTATAGCAGGAATGTTAACCAAATACTTGTGAAAATCACACTTAAGATTTATATGCTATGAAGCACTCTAAAGTGTAAAGCAGTAATTCTGGGTATTGGCCTGGATGAATGACACCAGGCCTGGTATACACAGATCCATCCTTAGTATTTCTGCTTATCTCTATTTGTTTTTCTCTTCTGCCTCACTATGTATCTCTAGTGTCCTCCACCACCCCACCCCACCTCTGCATATATCTTAGGTGTATCAGTTAAATAGAACACGTTCCACACAGGTTGGTCAACTGCACTGATAGTTGAATGCCATGAAAACGTGATTCCTTATGTAGAGCTTTTGAAGGAACTCTTCAGAGAAGGGTGGTATCTTTGTTGTAAATGATGTTTTTAGAAGAAACCCTCTCCCAGCCAGTATGTTGCTAATCACTCAAATTGCTAATACTTGAATAAGGACTAGTTTAATATTTCTAAAATTATCAGGATGTACAAGAACCACACAAAAAAGTGAAAAGCTCAAGTACCTAAGCTCTGTGCCCAGAAATCTGGGGTAGGACTAAGAAGTGTACCCTAGCCATGTCCCAGTGGTTCTCAACCTTCCTAATATTGTGACCCTTTAATACAGCTCCTCCCAGTGTCATAACCTGCAATCATAAATTATTTTCCTATTTATAACTGTAGTTTTGTTACTGTTATATGAATATTTGTGTTTTCCAATGGCGCCAGGAGACCCTGTGTAATGGTCCCTTTGGAGTCATGACCCACAGGTTGAGAACCACTGCCATACACCATGGTCCATCCTAAAGACATTCTGATGCTACTCAAGAAATCTGAAGCTTGCAATGTCCACACCAGGACTCAACCTTTCTCTCCTAAAATTTCTTACAAGTAGATAAGTTATGTGGAAGCTGAAAGTACTAAAACCCAAGTGAGTAAAGTTCTGGCAACAATGATGTATGACCATGGAAGGGGATCTTAAGTATCCTGTTGTCTTCTCAGTGACTGACCATAGACAGAAAATTAGGCCACAAACATGAAGCATTAACCACAAAATCTCATGGATTATCTAAATTGTGATAAAGTCAAAACTCCAACTCATGGCAAGGAATTGGAAAGCAGCAACTATAGTTTTACAATCAAAGGAAATATTCATAGACTACGAGGCATGATACAGTGTGCTGACCTCCTCAAGGAAAATGGTGGACGTTATGTGTTTTAATCCTCCAACAATAACACCAAAAAAAACCAACCAAACAAACAACAAAAAAAACCCCCAAACAAACAAACAAAAAAAAACCCACAAAACATTTTTCAATTTAAAGGCATGGTTATGATAGCATTGTTGATTTATTTTCTGGACTGTTTCAGAGTAGTTTCCTACTACCTGCCTTTGAATTAAAAGAAACACTGCCAGATGCTGGAAATTCCAGGTCCAGGCTGAGTCTCCAGCATTTCAGGGATTAGTACTCTACTGCTCTAGTGTCCATGCCCTGATTGGCATCCAGCAATTTCATGCTAATTCTGGACCCACAAAAGCTTAGAGAGCCTTTGTCCTGTCTCCCTTTGCTGTAGCTTGCAACTCTGAACACACTGATTATTATTCACAGTGGAAATTAACTATCTAGGTCAGTGGTTCTCAAGACTGGCTGCACATTAAGTTTACCCAGACATGCTTTCTGCTGATAGGGGTGCCACAGCCACCTCGTAGGTCTATTCCAGAGACTCTGATCATGGGGCCCAGGCATCAGTGTTTTGTTTTTGTTTGTTTGAATAAAGAATCTAGCCAATGTCAACCCATGAGCGTAAAAATATGGATATATATAATGGTTCTTACCCATTATATGGTAGATTTTTTTGGAATATTTTTTTTTAAATGCAAGGCTTAATTACCATGAATTTGATCAGTCTGCGATGACATTCAGTTATTAACTTTAAAGGAATTTTATGGTGTGTACAGAAGTAAATTTCTGCTTTAGCTCTTCCCCACTTCCTTTTCATCCCCAAACACAAACCTCACTTTTCAAGATGAAAGTCATATGTCAATCTCTTCGCTACCCTGACCATCTTGGAACCAGTTTTTACTCTACTCTTTTCCTCACACGAAAATCTGGCAGAATATCTCATGCAAGCATTCTTACCTGAAACAGTATGTTCCCTCACCTAGATCAGTACTGCTTCCTAAAAGATTTCATGTCAACCCTCTGCCATAATAGACTGTTTCAAGCATGATTGCAGCGCACACCTGAACTGTGGTTTATCAGCTCCTCATCTACTATCAGGCTGTGAGGTTTATTTGTCTAGCCAGTGAGTCTGCACTGGACTTTGGATTGCTTCAGTCAATAGAATGTTGTAAAATGAACGCGGTGCAAGCTCCAACTCTAGGCCTCAAGTGTCCTTTGCACATATCCAGTTTTTCTCTGCTTCTCATCACCATAGCAACATCCAGGCTACCGTAAAAGCAAGCTCATGTTAAACTGCTGGAGAATGTATGGAGCAAAGCTAAGCCATTTAAACTAAAGCTCCAAAGAGCAGAGAGTCCAGCCAAGATCAGCAGAGCCAAGCAACCAACCCATCTGTAGCTGAGCCCAGACGCTCACGTGAGACACACTGTGCTCCAGACCACATCAGCATGTCTCTTCAGCCAACTCAAGACTCGGGAGAAATCATAAATTGCTGGTTGTTTTAAGACACTGAATTTGGGGCAGCTTTGATACAGAGCTATTGTCAATTACTAAACTTTCTAAGTTAAACCATTAACAGCAAAACTACCATTAACAAAAATAAAGCCACACACGTGTTCACACACTTGTGTTGGTTATAATTTCCACACTGATGATTTGTTGGCCTTGTTTTGTTTTCTTTTGTTTCGCATTGCTTTGCTTGAGACAATGTCTCACTGTTATGTAGCTCTGGCTGTCCTGGAACTCACTTTGTAGAACAGGCTGACCTCAAACTCGCAGAAGTTCCCTTGCCTCTACCTCCTTAGCTCTGGTACTAAAGGAGTACACACCGCACCCAGCTGATGACAACATTTTAAGGGCATCTACATGTCCACTTGGTAACTGAGAGCTGTGATACAATCTCAGTTAGCAGAGTGTGAAAGTTCATAGGCTATTGAGAAAAGAATAGATATGGCCATAATACAGAGAATGTATATTCATGCTAAGAAACATCTGGATAAAACTGACAGGGCACTCTACAATAAGTAAGAATAGGGGAAAGTGGGGTAGAATTGAGTACAGGTCAGAGAGAATTGGAAAAGACAAACTTTACACAACCTGAATATTCAGTATTATAGTTACATCATTTTTAAAGGTTTTTGGAGATGCTACTAATCATACAGATTAGTAACACTGAACTTGATTCTGGTTTTCTTGTACTACACGTGGGATGCAAACTTGGCTTGGTTTTCCAGCTGATGGAGAACACCAAATCTTAAGAGATTCATGAAGATTTTTCTTTTGTAACTATTTTAAGACTATCACAAAAGCAAATGAACACAGACTAGGAATCAAGGAGCTGTAAATATTGTTAAAAGAAAGACCTTTCTAAATGCTCTCATCTTTGATGATTTGGGGGTCTATTACATTGTTTAATCCTAGCATCCAGAGTTTAACTTGAATACACTAACCCCTTATAATGGAAAGACTTTAGTGCTTTCTGAGAAGGTGCTACTAGACACTGGCAGAGCTGAGAACCTAGTTGCAGGTTTTCTTTACTTTGTGTCTTTAAAAATGCCCTCCTTTCTCCAGTGCCCTGCTACCCTCTAATCAAACTCCAGTTCTTCAACAAAAACATCCGTGATCCTCAACAGGCTATTAAAGTATGCCATCAGTCTGGGTTCATGTCTGCATCTTTAGGTCCCCATTCTCCTCCAGCAATAAAGAATGCCTCACCTCTCACCATTTCTTCCTACAACTTCCCACAAAGCAAGCTCTCCTCTGTCACAGAAATCATGTTTCCTTTACATGTCACAACTTCACAAGGAACTGTGAAGGCCTAATGGCCAGACACCCTCAAAGCTCCCACACATGGCCCTCTGTACTAACTCCAGGGCCCCGGTTTCCTTCAACTTTACCTTATGATAACATCTTTAAATGAATCTTCTCCTCCAAGCAGAAGCATCTCTTGGAAGGCAATGACTCTCACACATTATTTTTGTGGAGGTGGCAGGGTGAGCGCATGTTTATTTCATACTGTAAAGATGATACTTGTTCACTCAAAGGAGGAATAATAAAGAAACTTTAAACCACTGTCACTACTGAAGATAGTTCCTTTCTGTGTTTTTTTTTTCAATTTTACAAAACTGAGATAATTCCAAAAAGCCAGTTTTACATACCTTTTAATGTTTTTTCACATTATTAAATTGTAACATTTTAGCATGTTAATTAACACTGCCATCACATGTGGGCTTCATAAATGAATATTTGCCGATCTGTATGCATTTGAACAATTTCCAGGATTCTTCTTTCCTGGATAAGACTACAATGGCATCCTCGCTGTATTAATCTTTTCACTAAATTTTTCGATTAATACATTCTTGGACACATAATTGAGATAGGCATTTTGTGTCCCCACAATTCATTCAATTGCCCTGCACTCCCGCACATGCTTTGTACCGAGCCTATAGCTGGCACAGAATAGTTATTCCATATTTACCAATAAAATAAAAAGAAATAGCAGGTACTTCAAAAAAATCTTTTTAGGATCAACTACAAGACATGAATAACCTAATTTTATTTGTAGAACAGAATGAGAATATTTCTTTGCCTTAATAGTCTTGTGCAGGCATAAGGTTATTGTGTAGTTTAAGTGATGATTTCTGAACCACCCCCATATCTGGTTGCAATCCTTGTTCTGAGAATCTCCTGTCTCATTCTTGTGTAAATACTGCTCCCCAATTGTCCCTTGATATGCCAATAAAGCAGCTTACAGCCAATTGCTGAGCAGGGAAGAGAATAGGGTTGGACTTTCTGCCAGCCAGGGGAGGAGGAGTTAGAAAAAGAAGTATGGGATTGAGCCATGGGCAGATGTTCAGGAGACATCAGGAGAGGAGCTGGGTCAGGTAAAGCTACAAAGCACAAGTATCTCTGGAATGTATGCTGGAAGGAAACCAGATTAGCTTAAAGGGTTAAAAATGGAGTAATAACTGCTCAGTTATTTTATTGTGAGGATTATTATTAAATATAAAAGCGTCTCAATTATCTGTGTGATAGCCAGGTTAAAAGAGAGACTGAGAAACACAATTACATAAAAATAAATTTAACGGTCTTATTTCTATATAGTACTTGGTATACACCTTAATACATGAAAGAGAATTGCAGATCTGCTGTGTGTCTGTTTACCCATCATGAAAGAAGTAAACAAATAACTTATGGAGCATCTACCAAGTAATATACATAAATGAGAGTATTGTGTGTGTGCTGTTATTCAAAAAAACCAGCAGGGCAGAATCCCAGGCCTTAATTTTCAAAGCATAGTTCTTAAAGTGGGGCTAGCCATAGGACCACTTTTTCAAACATTTGGAGAAGTAGCTGCAGTATCTGAGTCACAGCCTGGACCCAATTTCTATCACTTATTTTCAAGCTTCCACAAAACTGCAAGTCCAGACATATGCTAGTAATGGTAATGAGACCCTGGGATATGTTGGAAATTGTATACATGGACTCTTTATTGGCTTGGACTAGCAAAGTGACTTTTCCACTTTGCCCCAAATCAATGGGTGGTAAATAAGAGTAAATCAGGAAAAGCCAGTTTAGGAATAAGAGCAGCAGGGAAAACTGGGCATCATCTAAGGCAGACAAAAAAGAGATCTTATTCCCAATCACACAATTGCCAAAGAACTAATATACACAAAATCAAAGCCTGTCCAATACCTAACAAAATGGTCTTCCTCAAAAGAGGACAAAAGAGATCATCCTTTATTACTCTAAACAGAAGAGAAAGAAGAGAATATTTGTGTGTTTTGGTAGCTGATAACACATAATTTTTAGAAACTTACTGAACTCATTTCTCTTTTTCCTTCAAAATAAACAATTCAGTCTACCTGTGACTGCCATAACCCTTTCAGTCTAGGCTTGTGTGAGATTCTATCTGATTCACCGCTATCCCCTCAAGCCTTACCTCCTTGCACTCATTTGCTTAAATTATTAGTAAGCAGATGATTACTGCTAAATCGAACACCCATGGATTAAAATCCGCGCAAAGTTCTGGATGGATAATGTTTGAACTCTCCTGTCTGCCTGAACAGAAGCAAGGGTTCATACCAGTTAATCACTGTGGGGAGAAGGCCCTTGAAAAATGACAGTCTGCAGCTGAGTCCATATGAGAAATGCACCTCATGTCTTAACCTGTGGGAGATGAGTGGATCAGCAGCCGTCACCCAGCACCATTACAATCACCAATCTAAACTGGCATGTGTTCAATGCTGTCCAAGACAGACAACATATACCACATTACAAGGTCACAGTTATTAGAGTCAGAATACCAGGCAGTAAAGCATCGCATTGAATAAGAATGATATTTAATAATAGTCAGCTTATTTAGTCACTTTTCCAAGAGATCGCTTGATGTGTAATGCCAGAGATGGAATTAAAAAAAAAAGTGCAAATTCTCTTGTTACTTTTTAATAAGTAAATAAAGACATCTAATATTGGGAGCTGGAGGGAGACAGATGCTTTAATTAGCACATCCTGATGTGCAGTCTGAGACAGGGGATACGGAGAAGGTCTTTTCTCATTGCAGTCGATGTCAGTTCATTGTACAATTACTCTTGGTGTCTCACTTGTTGAAATATAATATCCTGAATAAGGAAAGTAAAGTGGATAATATCTCCATCTGTCTATCAAAGTGCACCCATAAGGAGGATGATATGAAACCTGATGACAGCCATCCTAGGAGAGCCACTCTTCTGCCTGTACCACAGAGGAGGAAAAGTCACCACTTCGTAACTCCCAGTCACTCCAAAGAATTATTGTGGATCTTCAGGTTGTGGAAAGGAACCTGCAGGGATCCAGGAAAACTTAGGAAGAGAAACAGGCAGCCAAGCTTCCTTATTGAGAAGAAAGCAAATGACTATGCACACAGCGCAAAACAGCAGGCATCATGCCTGGAGCTTTATCCTATTTATCTTCTGTGCAAGCCTTTGGGGAAAGCATCACTCTCTTCATTTATTTAGGAGACTTAACGACCATATAGTTCTTAAGAGCAGAGCTGGAGTTGGAAACTATCCACTGCCTACTCAATGAAAAAAAATAAAATAAAATAAAACTGATCTTTGAGTAGGACTGGCTTCATAGTTTTAGGAAGTGGTCTGGGAATGTAAACTTCTACTATTCTAATTGCTAATTGTATTTTCTCAGGTTAATAAAAAAATCAGGACCTGGGCCCTAGGAGCTCCCACCCCTTATAGCTGTGCCTCTCACAGTTGGGGAAAAAACAAATTCAAAACTTTTGACTCATCCACATATTTTTTTAAAAACTAAATTTCTTATTTTACTTTTTTATATTATAATATAATTGCATTTTCCCTTTTCTCCCCCCAAACTCTCCCATGTATCCCTCACTTTTTAATCAAATTTATGACCTCTTTTCCTTTAATTACTGATACATAGATAGAAAGATAGATAGAGACAGACAGATAGTTAGACAGACAGATAGATGACAGATCAAACAAACAAACATATCTACATACATATAATATGTTCAGTCTTATACTGTTGTCTGTTTATATGTATGTTCAGACCTGGCCTTTTGGTAGTGGATAAGCAGCATCTGTATAATAGGACTTCAGGTCTGCTCAAAAACAGGAAAATCATTCCTGGTCCTGAAAACCTAGCCAACTACCCAGGTCTAGTGAAGTCATGAATCTTGGAGCAGAACTTACAACCAGCACTCTATTAAACCAGCAAAATACCTAACCACAGTCTAAATATTTACCTTTTTATGCACTCACGCATTTTTATAGCAGGTCAATGTGTCATAGCTGTATTTTTCTTCTTCCCACAGATCTATGAAAGTCTTTTTCCTTCCCCATGCCAAGGCTCTGTTATCAACCTAACTGTTGGATGCCTAGATGCTGCTCCCTCAGTGGAAAGGCAAATTTCTCATTACTGGAATTACCTGAAGACAAACTGAGCAAGAGCCTGAGAGAGCTTCAAGGCAGAATGTGCTGCATACAAAACATGGCAGCAAAGTTTTTCATCTAAGCAACTTTGCATTAATAAAGAAGGGAGTAAAGAAATGTCTACTTTCTTTACAAACATAGCAGAACCTTCATCTGGGAAAGACTCAAGATTGGCATCAGGTATTATATACCTGGTCAAAAGCCTATGAGTGTGATGTCATGGGCATAAAGGGAGAATCATACTACCATTGTTTTCCTAGACGGACATGTTGTCAAACATTATTCTAATTGTTTTGTAATTTTTAACTGATAAAATTTGTTCTTTATAGTTTCTTACATGTACCTAAAGAATTCTGTCTACACTTAGCCCTACTCACTCACTTCCTTTCCACGCTGGTGCCTATGGGTTGGAAACTGTCAACTGGAGGCTGATGGACATACCATTGAGGACACAACTGAAGACAATGACTGTCCCTCCCCAAGAATCTATCAGTAGTCTAGTTCAGTAGGCTGGGGTAGGGACCCATGACCATCCCAGAACCACCATTGGCTGTTGATAGTTCTGGCTTATACAGGCCTCGTGCAGGCAACCACAGCTGCAGTAAGATCATATTTTCAATAGCTGTGCCATGCTCTCAAGAGTCCTTCCACCTATCTTTTGTCCCTTTCATTCTTTCCATTTCCTCTGCTGCAATGTTCCCTGAGTATTAGAGGGAGTGGTATAAATGTCCTACTTAAGGCCTCAGAACTCAACTGCCAATTATTCTCAGCATCCTGAACACCCATGAATCCACCTATGCTCATTTCAAAGAGAATTTTCTCTGATTAAGGTTGTCTATGAGTACAAACATAAATATTTTGAATGGCCTTTTGTTCCATGTCATTTTTCCTTAGGGCTTATATCTATCTCAGTTATGAGCTTTTGACCATGTTTAAAACCAAGGTATGTATTGCCTCCCATGGATTAGGTTGCAAATACAATCCAAAGTGATCAGTTACCAACTTAAGAGTCATGCTGCTATTGCATCAGTAGGTTTAACTTACCTGCCAAGTTGGCATTATATTTCACAGGGTCACAACTGGATAAGACCACTGATATCGCTTCTCCCCATCAGCCTGCATATTACCTTTTGTCACTATGACAGCTATTGCTGCTGTCAACCTTGGTCAAAGAAGCTGCTTTTTTTTTTTTTCCCTGCTGAGGGTAACAGTTAGTGCAGATAGATGGTCAAAGTGCCAAGAATTAGTGATCATCAGGTACTAAATAGGATATAGATGGACCATCCTTCCAAAGTCTGGAAACATTACAGGATAGGAAACACAACAATGCAAGAATATCAGGATGGCGAAGAGTGTGATGAAACACTTCTATCTAAATGCAGCATGGCCCCTACTATCATGAGCACACAGCAGTGATGAAAACAAGGTCCTCCCCCAGTCTACCATAAAATAGAGGTACTCATGAGTCCCCACTTCTTCCTAATGAGCTATTTACTGGTTGATGCTGGAAGGGTGTCATTTAAACAAACCGATGGCAGCCATTCTCTTTCAAACCATCATAGAGGTGAAAGTTAAATTTATTACCAGAGGCGAATTGTGCAATCAACAATGTCTGCAAAATAAAGTCTCCATTAAAAACCCAAAATATACAGGTTTGGGATATTCTAGATAGCTAAGCACACAGAGGTTCCTAGGAAGTATGGTGTCCCAACTACCAAGCTTTCCACCATTTTTCTTTGTATATACCTTCTGTCCTAGGTTTACTATTGCTGAGATGAAACACCATGACAGAGAAACTTAGGGAGCAAATGGTTTATTTGGCTTATAATTCCACATCAAAGTCCATCATTGAAGGAAGTCAGAATAGAAAACAGTTCCAGAACCTGAAAGAGGCCATGGAGAGGTGTTGCTTATTGGCTTGCTCCTGGTGGTTTTTCTCCACTTCCTTTCTCATAGAGACTAGGACCACCAGCCCAAGGATGAGACCTACAATGAGCTAGGCCCTTCCTCATCATCAATCACTAGTTAAAAAAATGCCATTCAGTCTTGGCTACAGCCAATCTTATGGGGGCACTTTTTTCAATTGAGATTCTCTCCTCTTAGATGGCTATAGCATGGGTTCTACAAAAAAGCAGGCTGGGCAAGCCATGGAAAGCAAGCCAGTAAGCAGTATCCTCCATGGTCTCTGCATCAGCTCCTGCCTCCAGGTTCCTGCCCTGTTAGAGTTCCTGTTCCTAGCTTCCTCCAATGTGGAAGTATAAGCCACATAACCACGTTTTTTTCCCTAAGTTGCTTTGGTCATAGTATTTTGTCACAGCAATAGCAACCCTAAATAAGAGAGTAGGCAAAATTAAAACAAAAAAAATATTATAGTTTAGTGATCATTGGTCACTGATCACATAGTTATTGTGAGAGTTAATAAGCAAACTAACACCATCCATAAGCCTTATACTCTTTGAATAGGAGCATCCTGAACCTTATTAGCTATTCATAGTCTAACACCCAATAACAAATTAAGAGGTTGAGTCTTTTATCACTATATTCTCTTTCTGTATAGCCTATGATTTCATAGTGTGCCACAAATCCGTTACCAGATGCTGAATAGTAATCCTTACAGGGGCTGAGGAGAAAAGACAGAAGTCCCAAGGGATAATTTAATCAAACAAAGAACAGTCAAAAAAATTCACTGTTGGGATAATGACCAGAATGAGATGATGATGACGAGATTTAGGTCACTGAAAGCAAAGTCTGATTCAATCAGCAGCCTGCCTTTGAGCACCTCACACATGCATGAACATTTGTGCTGCCAACCTCCCCATAAAATAGCCACATTATCATCATCATCTTAATTTTCCAGAGCAATAGCTAAGTCACAAAGAAGCCAAGTTAAGTTCTTCATGGGCTCATTAACTAAGGAGTATCATTTCTCTTTCAATACCCTACCCAGAGACTGTACATCCTTCTACTATTCTTCTGATGCCTTTCACTTCAGCATCAGTAATACATAACCAGTTTTCCAACAGAAACTCCAGTGTACCACAGAACTCTACTTCTACCTGCTGAATAAATGACGTTGACTTTGGGACAAGAGTGGTGGGGAGATTACCTTTGCAGTGTGCAGAGCCCAAATTGACTATCTGACACAAATTGAGACACCTTCCAGGTTCACAGGCCCAATTTCAAAGAGGAAAGGCACCTCATCTCTCCTGATGTCTGGAATCTATTCTGAGGCATGATTCTCTTCTGTAAACACACCATAGTTCTTCAAACCTCTTCTTCCACGGTCACAGCATAGCACTCCTGTGACATTCGGGGAATCCCTTCACAGCCAGTGTGAGAGACAGCTGTTTTCTTTAAATCTCTGTTTAGAAGGGCAACAGCTCTAGACTAATAGCTAAAATTCTTATGGATTAAAGATGAAACTGAGAATGTTGCTTGGTAGGATTTGGATTTGATTCATATGAAAACTTCAAACTACAAAATTGCCTCAGAAGATGTGTTCTAGTCCTCTCACTTGGAAAGAGATAAAGATATAAGTAGATACAGATTCACGGAAGTAAGAAAGAAGACACAGAAAAGGGAATATGGAGAGGTAATAATTGGTATGCTGCAGACTGCGTAGGATTTCCTACCCGAAAACCCAATTGATTAGCAATGGTTGCCATAGGAACGGATGTGAGAGGAGGAAGTAGGAAACATGCTTCACATCTTCCTTATTTCTGAAGTTGTCCAAGGTTCTAATTTTGCATCCGGGGGTCCTTTGTGGGAGATATTTTTCCATGAATGCATCACATTTCTACATGGCATGTGACCCCTGAGCAAAAGGCCTTGCTGATGGAGTTTCTGAGGCTATCTGCCTAGTAAATGTCCTTGGAGGGTAAATATAGTTCTCTCCAATACACAGGATAGTTTGTTTCTGATGAGAATAAGAGTATGGCTCCTGTTTCGACTTCAGTGTTAAATGTTCCCCACACGGAATCATGTTTTAAATGCTTGCTGCATGGAGGGTGGCTCCATTTGGGGAATTTGTGGGGAATCCAGAAAGTGAAAAAGCGGATGAGTGGGGTTGTGCCTTTGAAGGTTGTATTGAATACTCAGTCTCTTCCATTCTCTCTGCATGGTAGTGGGAACTCCGCCATAGTGTCACACTGGCATGAGGTTTTGACCTAAGCAGTTGGTTTCAAGCAACCATAGATGAAATCCTCTGAAACATGAGTTGAAACAAATCCTTCCTTCTTTTAAGTTGCTAGTGCCATGCACGTCTGTCATAATTATGAGAATTATGAGAAATTCATGTATCTTTCTCCCTAGGGACGTTCCACAAGACCTCTCTCTCTTCTCTTCCTGAAGACATGCTCACACTGAAGAATGAAGAAAATGGCCCCACCTCCTCAGGGGAGAGGATGGGAAGGTAACCGGTGCCTAGATGAGATCAAAAAGTCTCCTCACTTGAAGTGTCTGGTCCACTCTTTGACATATCCCACACATATTCAGGTGCCATCTGGCCCTTCTGATGACATACTGTTGGGAATCGGGGCTACGACTAAAGTAGGAGATGGCTGCAATCAGTGTCTTTATGTTTGATTGAAATATTATGCCTTTTACTTGCATGTATATTTGTGTACCACTTGCATGCCCGGTGCCTATGGAAGCTAGAAACAGCTGTCAAATTGCCTCGGACTGGAATTACACACAAGTGTAAGCCAGCATATGGGTGCTGGGAATCAAACCCAAATCTGCTGGAAGGGCAACAAGTGCTCTTAACCCATCTCCACAGCCCCAATCTTATGCTGTTTGTCCATGTGGATACAGGTAGGTATCTATGTACGTGGTATCTACTGGGGACAGTAGCACATAAGCAGGCTACAGCCTCATATCCAGATTCACGGCTTCTAGCTTCAGAATCCTAATTCTCTGTTTAGTATTCTTCCCATTGAAAAGCAGCCAATGGGGCTGGAGAGATGGCTCAGTGGTTAAAAGCATTGTCTGCTCTTCCAAAGGACCCAGGTTCAATTCCCAGCACCCACATGGTAGCTTAGAACTGTCTGTAATGCCAATTTCAAGGGATCTGACACCTTTACACATAAAATAAAATTAAATAAATTAAAAAAAGAAAAGTAGGCAATGTGTTGCCACACTTGGAGTTGAGGCAGTCTGTATTCCTTGGTGCCACCTGCTGCTGTCCAGACATTAGATCCTTGAGGCATAGGATCCCAGATCCACTCAGATATTCGCATTCTCAGAACAACCTCATAACTGTTAACAAAGTGAGGGGTTATCAGGTTTTTTCATTGGCATCTCTTTCTTCTGTATCTCCCTTTTGAAGTCCTCTATCAGGTAATCATTGAAAGCAATCTGCCAAAGGACCAAGGAGCTATACAAAGATGCTGTGGAATGACCCAACCAGAGACAGCAGAGGGTGACCCTCCCATGGCTGGAATTGAAGAAGAATTGATCAAGGGAGTAGGGTGATGAAATTACAGCAGAAATAGAAGAGTGAAAATAACAGATGAATGGCGGGAAGAGAAAGCAGAAATGGAAATGAGTTATGTGTGGAGAAGAAAAACGCCAGAAAGATAGAACAGTGCACACAACAGAAAGTCAGTATAAAAAGGTCCAATGGGTGGGAGACTCCAACACTCCACTGTCAGCAAGGGACATCATGATGACAGAAAAAAAAAAAAAAAGAGGTCCAATGGGAAGTCAGAAATTCCTCCCCACAGTGCTTAGATAATACAAGGATAAAGCCCTTTCAAGTAACCGGGATTCCATTAATATACCCATTTATAACGTGAGAAACCTGAGACCTTGCGAGCTAAGCACACCTATTAACTGAACTGTTTCCATTGCTCTATCAAAGCTCAGGGAAGCAGTCTGAGCAATGTCCACGTTTGTCTTCGCGTAGTTTATTTTCTCTCCTGGTTTGCATTGAGAAGCTGTCACATGCAGCCTCAAATTTGCAGTTTCTTACACTAAGGGGGTGGGGGAAGGTTGTCACACCCAGAAAGACAACAGTGCTCTTTGCCTGCCTGTTGTTTACAAAGGACAGATGATGGCAGACGCATACACTGTGTCTTTGACAGGCTTATGAAAGAGGGTGAATAGACAAGAGCAGCCAGAGAACACTGTGTGTTTGGACGGTCAGCGAGATGTCTGAAGCTCGTCAGAAAATTTTACTTGCAAATTCATTCAAATTGACTAAGAGAGCAGACTAAAGGCTCCCTGAACAATAACAACAAAAAGAATGGAGAACTTTGAAGTGAGGGTGTGAGGTCTCAGAGAGGTCAGAGGGGGCCTGAGGAGCCAATGCAACTCAGTGCACCCAGTTTCAGGCAAAGAAGGTCAAGGAATGGAGCTAGGAAAAGGGAGGCTGGCTGCAAGACTCTCAACAATTGCTCTACCTCCCAAGGGCCTTCTGTGCAGAACCGAAATGCTACTTGGCCGACTTTTTGGAGCTACTGCCTGGGAAAGAATAAAAACGTTCTGAAGGCACTTAGTAAATATGAAGTGTGGTACAAATGGCAATAACAATGTCAAATTTTATTTAACATCTTCATTAAGGACTCAGAGTGGAACAGGCCAGCTGCTAATGAAATCTACAGAGTCCTAAATTGGACTGAGCTGGCAACAGCAGAGCTTGGACAAACCAACACCCAAAAATAAGCAACCCTCTAGGACTGAGGGTTTGGGTTCTCTCATCTGTCAACTCCTACTAAGGGACCCGGCAGGTGAACCCACCCTGTACCTTAGCTATCAGTGCTTATTCTGGAAAGCTGGATTCAAATATGGGATGTGAGAATATGTAAAGAGAGTCGGGAATGGTTCGTCCTTAAGACGAACAGCATGCCACACTTAGGGAGTACAAAATAGCTCCATTGTCTCTGTAGAAATGGTGAATGCTTATCTCAGGAGATGGGCTAGTAGCCATAGATTCCAAGACACCACAACCTCATTGCTCTTCTGTCCTCAAAGAAAACAGTGAGGGATTCTAAAGCCTGTAATTGGACCTGTGTGAGTATCAAGACCAAGGGTCTAGCAATCAGCCTGGGGAGCTCATGGCTGTACCCACAAGGCAACCCAAATGAGCCTCTGGAAAAAAAAAACACACTCCTTATAGTCCTTCAAAGGCACCTCATGATCAGCCCTCACTCACCTTCCCAGTCTCTTTTCTCACCATCCAGAGATGTCATTACCCCCTACAGTATACAAGCCAACTCCTTAATCCTAGGCTACATACTATTCCCTAACCAGGGACGCTCTTGTCTTCTCTCCTTGCCTGGGCAGACAAACCTATCTTTTCACTGAACTCTGCTATTCAATAGCTACCCTTGTTGTCTGCCTGCCATATCCCCAGCCCATCTTCTATCCACACAACAGACACTGTGTACTATGTGTACCGTGCTGAGCACTGTAGGGAAGACATGACAATAATTAGACAGACCTTATCTCTGGTGCTCTTCAACCCAGCTATGTATTTGAATCACATGAGCAGCTTCTTGTAAATATCATTGTCATTGCAGCTTCATTGATCTGATGACTAATATATGTTAACACAGCAGTGCAATGACAGCCTTTCAGAATTCCTTAGGAAGATTTATACAACACTGATGCCTTGTTTCTACCACCGCCATTTCAAGCAAAAGTATCTGAGATACAGACACAGTGGTATTTTTGATGTTCCTAAGACAGACTTGAAAATGGCCAAGATTGATGGTCAAGTGTTTATTTGGAAGATAGAATTGAACTACCTGCCACATTGCTGGCAAAGGTAAGTATCCCTTTTTGTTGGCATATAAACTCTTTAAATGCAATGATTTGCATGTGTTTCCAGGACCCGGTATTGGACGTGGTTTAATCACAGTTCCTGCCTCATATGTATAGAAAAGATAAAAACAGAAGACAAGTTCTTATCTGTGTTCTGTAGTGTGTTGGCATACTAGAGTTCTAACAAACTGCCACAAAGCATGTGGCTTAAACTGCAGAAGGTTGTTACCCCACAGTGCTAGAGGCCAGACAATCAAAATCAAGATGTTGCCAAGATCTCCTCCAAGAGATCGAAGGGCTATATTGTTTTAATCCTCATTTCCATTCTCCTTGTGTGTCTGTGTGTCTCTGTGTTTGAGTATCTCCCTTTTTCGATGACATATTTATATTGTATTAGGATCTGTTCTAATGACTTCATCTTAATTTGATCATTGCAGAGATTCTATTTCCAAATAAAGCAACATTCACAGATACCAAGTGTTAGGACCTCAACAATTTCCAGGAAGACACCATTCAACCCATCATAGGTGGGATGCAAAGGTCTTTCTTGTATTGGGGAAAGGGATAACAACCTTTAAGCTACCATGAATAAGTCTATGTTCTGAGGTTGGGTCACAGTTCCCTGTTCTAACATTACTGCAAATAGAACTCCCAGCAGCTCTGCTAAGCAAAAAGCAGAGTAGGACTGGATTGCAAAATGGTGACTCAGCAAATGCTGCACACTTTCCTCCCAAGGCACCTTGCCTATATTCTGCTTCTTAATTGGTCACAAGGTATCTAGTTGGCTGCCGCAACTTCTGTATAAGAAACTTCAGTATAAGATACTATCTTATTTCATTTATGATATGGCTCTCTTGGAGATATTACAAATTCAATTATTAATTTTCTTAAATAAGCACTAGCAATGTCCTGTATAATAAATCACTAGTGGTAGAATATACACCTTAAAGTAACAGAAATCAGAAGAAGTGGAGACATGGCAAAAACTCCTTGATGACAGCCTCCTTATCTGGCCCACCTTCATTTAAAACATATAGACCTTCCTATATGTGGATCACTGGGAGCTTATTTTAGGTCAGTTCAAGAAAGAAAAAAAAAACTTAAAAATGTAACTTCTACCCTTTTTAATTTATTCATTTCCCACCCTTTATCTTAATCTCATCAATAGGCAGTGCCTGTGTTCCTTACTTCTCTTGTTGCTATACTTGACAGAAGTGACTTAAGGGAAGAAAGGTTCATTTGGGCTTATGGTTTTAGGGGGCACATGTATCATGGCAGAGATGGCTTGAGAGAGGGAATGGCTCCGTTGATGTGGGTGGGAGAGTACACTAATACCTTCTCCACATGGTCTCTGACCAGGAAACAGAGGCACAAACCAAAACCAGGGTCAATATAACTGTCAAAGACCCATTCCTACTGACCTACCTCTAAGAGGCAGGTCCATCTCTCAAAAGCTCCATAACCTTCAGATTTTTTACGACTAGCAGCCAAGTATTTAGAACACGATCAAAGGGAACAATTTAGACTCAGACCATCATCTGAGTAGTAGATGAGTAGTTTTTCATGATGGAAACTCAGAGCTTGACCTCCATTAAACACACAAAGCAACTCATGGCTTGAAGTTGCATCAGGAAGAAAAGCTCTCTTTAGATCTGGCTTCAGGACAAGCAATGACTGAGAGGGCCTGAGCCTGGGTACTGTTCCCAGTAGTCTCACCATGAATCCCACTAACTTGTGCCTCAGCTATAGCTGCCAAGATAGGGTAGGCACCTAAATTGAACCCAGTAGATTAGATGAGATTTTTTTAAAAATATGTTTTCAGGGACTGGAGATTAATTAAACCATCTTTCAAGTCTTCAACTATTCCTGCAGAGGCTTTCAGCCATTCTGAAATGCTGTTACTTATGACTGACAGCTGTCATGAGAGATGCTAATGTAGGAGAAATCAAAGACCCTTCATATTTTTCTCAAAGCAAGAAAAAAAAATAGCTCAATTGGAGTGTCCTACAGCACAGATCCTTGACCTGGTTCTGTCTCCAGCTGCATGCTACTGGAAACCTCTCTTCCCCAACTCTCATCCCCAGTGTTCTCAGATGTTTAGTGGGGATAATAATAGCCACATACTCTTCTAAGCACCCTATATACATTTAATTACTTCATGCTTAAAATAGTCCTTTGAAACATTACTATTATGTTCTCACTTCAAATATAGGATCAAGTCATAGAGAATTAGCTTGCCAATGGTCACAGTACTAGTGAATTGAGATTTGAACCAGGCAAACAGCCTGCAGTATCTTTCTTCTTAAACAGTATCCTATATTGATGACATAATAATAAAAGTAAGTGTCACCAGGCATATTGGAGATTACTTCATATAAGGCACATGTGAACAACAAACTACTGAAGAGAAGTTTGGCTGCACTTATTATCATCATGGAATTACAGGTGAATATTTACATCCCAGCTCCAGGTTTATCTAGTAGCCTTATCCTGAGATTGTGGTCCATAATTTGCTGGATTCCTTTGTGAAACTGATTTGATGGAGAATGTGCTCATAAGCCACATAACTTCAGAAAAAAAAAATCAATATGAGCTAGCGTACCACCCCATAATGCTTGCAAGATGGGGATATTCTGTAAAATGGCCAGGGGACATTGAAAGATTTTCCAGTTAAAACTACTTCTCCCATCTGGATGCTTCTCTGCACTAAACAGCATGCTACCTTTAGGTTACACATTCTTCCCTACTTGCCTAGGCAGGGCTCTTAAAATAAAATACCTGTTAGAAGAAGCCAGCATTAAGTCCCATGCATTCATTTATTCTGGGTAATTATTCTTTCTGTGGGGGAACCCTGTCTATATAGCTATGGCTTCTTAGAAGGAAGGGAAGTCCCTCCAAAAATGTATCTTATACTTTGCAGCATCCCACACAACCTAGGTTTAAGACTTCCTCCTTTCAAACCCACTGTTTTTGTGTTTCTTGTTTGTTTGTTTGTTTTTTGCTTTATATTTCAATTGTTATAAAAGTAAGGCAGGGAACAGCACAGAGTAGGTGTCAGGCACTGTGTGCTTTCTCATCATTACTCCCTTTGATCCTCACAGTAACACTGAAATATTACTATGTTACTCTTGATACTTTATGGTACTTTTGATTCCCATTATGTCACCAATAGTTTGTCGTTAGTTGATTCCTGTAGGTTGTATCAGCAATGCACTTGATTTTATGTATGGATATAGAAACTCAGGTGAAAGTACTACTCTAAGACCCCATGAGTTTGACATTGGCACCCTTGCTATTACAATTCACATACTTCCTTGTATAACAAGGCCACTGCTTGCTCACTGAACCACTCTGTTATTCACTTGAGACTCTGAGCCTCATCAGCCCCAAGAACCCACAGGTAGGTGGCACAGGTAGTGGAAAGGAGGCCATACAAATGGGCTGATACAAGAACCAGAGGCACAAACCTTGTCCCCCCTCCTCCTCTGCATCTCACCTCTCCTGTGGATGCAAAGTTCCAGAAGTCAAAGGGGCCATGAGCTAAGTAACAGGCCAAGATTATATACACGTGTGTTCATATATAAAAATATTCTGCATCAAACAGGGGTACCTGAAGCACAGACAGTACTGGTAGCCGAGCCTCTGTGTGTGGCTGAGAGGAAAGTTATTTACAGCAAGGTCTGGCCTCTCGCCCCACCATGTAATTCCAGGCAATTGCACTTCCAAATAGATCTTTTTGGAGAAAATCAACAGTGGCTTTGCTTTCAATCTACTGGAAAATGAAGTCTTGTGAATGTGTTATATAAGTCCACAGGTCCACAGCAGGTGGAGTGAGGAGCTCACGCCGACAGCTCTGCCAAGAAAGGGGAGGCTCTGATTCCTAGATTCCTTCTATCTGCTCTGACCTATGTGAGCCTATGGCTTTTCACAGTCGACCCCAAGACCCCAAGGTGAAAGCAAGATATGAGTAAGGGCAGTTGAAACTACCAGGTGGGGCTGCGGGGAAGAAATAGGAGTTAAAGAATGACAGATGCCCTGTCATGGAACAAGATGAACACAATGTCTGCTCTTCCCATTTACTCCCCATGCAATCTACCCCAGTTAGCAGCACCCGGTGGTACAGACGCTTTAACACCTGTACCATCACACTGACTTTTTTTCAGTAATAAAGTCTCACTAAGTTTCCAAGACTACAGAAACAGAGAAATGAAAGCAAATTGTCCATAATTCCATCATCTAAACAGTCATTGTTAGCATTTTCATGGTTTTTTTTTTCCCTCAGCTTTTGTTCTTAAACTCTTTTTAAATTTGGAAAGATAATTTCCTGATGAGTTCACACATTCTCCTCAGGGTCCTGTGACAGTGCAGACCAAGTCATATTCAGGAGTCTGAGAGGCTGGATAACAGGCAGGTGGGCTGGCTAGACAGCCAGTGGCTGCTTAGATTACAGAAAAAGGACTTGTTCAGGTGATAAAAAGTCTGTATTGATCAGTGCCCATCATCATTGATATAAGACCTTGAGTGACTCACATCTTTTTCAGGGATTATTTGCATCATCCACAGTGAGATACAGATAGTAAAGTAAAGCATATGTCCCATAGATGCATTCATACATTTCTTACATTTATTGAGAAATTAATTCTCCCTTAATGGAATTGTGTTTTCAGTTGTGCAATGGGGATATTGATAACTATCCCTCACAATTAACCTGGTAAATGCTAGGGTAAAATTAAATGGGGGGGTGGGAGAGATGTAAGGAAGAGGAGTGGGTGGGAGAAGAGATAATTACCAGTGGGGATGTTTGGAAAGCCATATCGAAACATAATATCTTGTAAGCTTTCTAAATACATACACATTATTTATATAAAAGTTTAATTGGCATTGCCATACACAGGTGATACTGCTCCTCCCAGAACCCATGAGTTGCTGTATACATTTCACCTCAAACTGACATCAGGGGTGTCCCAGAGACCCCTAAAAGAACACAGACTGTTGCCATAGTTCATGGTTGTCCACCAGAACTTGATAGTAAGATCCAGTTGCAGAAGATGCCACATACTTTGTTCCCAGCACATGAAAAAAAAATAATAAGGTTGATAATGACCAAAAGATGCCAAGCAGATCGCTGACTTATCCAGCTGTGAACCCACAAATTATAATAATGACCAGCATGGTAAAATATGGTTGGGAAAGTAACACAAATATCATGGGGGGAAATCAACCACTTCCTGATTGGGAAGTCCTGTTCCACAGGAGAAAACACACGATGGGAACAATAAATCCAGACAAGAACCCAAGGTTGGTAAGCTCACAGATGCAGGGGGAACCCAGTATAAATATTCCGCTAAAAGGAAATAGCATCAAACTGCCTTCTAAATTCTTCTCTCTCTATCCATAGCTTAGTGCGGCTCTCATGACTCATTGGTTAAATTTCTTTGTGCTGTAAACAGCTGTTAGTGCAGAAATTCACAACTGGTCAAAGTGCAGAGAATAAGAGTCTAGAGTTCTCAACCACAAATGGGACATGAGCTCCCACCCCAGCTGGGGAGATACTGACAATTAACAGCTTCTAGGAAAGAGAAAGTCAGTTTTCTTTAAGGGTGTGGCCCCTAGGAGGGTGACCATGATCTGGTGGATGGTCCCACACTACTAAGTAGATGGACAATACTAACTAGACTAGATGGCTTACAAAAAACAACAGGGAGAGAAGAGAAAGTTAGCATAAGTGGAGGTGGGTCTCAGGAGCATTAAGAAAAATGGTGAGGGTGAATATATCATAATACATCTTATACATGTCTAACATTCTTAATGAAGCACTAAATATACTATTTTTTAAAAGTAAACAGAGCTGGAGAGAAGACTCAGAAATTAAGAGTTCAGCCCCTAGCACCTATCTGGGGTGGCTCACAACTACTCATAAGGATGCTTCTGGCTTCCAGGGGTACCTGCATTAACATGTACATACTCACATACATACATACATATGTACATACATACAATTTTAAATGATATTAAATCTTGGCTGGAGAAGTAGCTCATCAGTGAAAAGCATTGTCTGCTCTTCCAGAATACTTAGGTTTGAATCCCAGCACCCACACGGCATCTCTTGGCTGTCTGTAACTCCAGTTTTAGAGAATCCAATGGGTCTCCACAGGTGCCAAGCATATAAGCAGTTAGCAAACAAACATACAAGCAAAACGACCACACACATAAAGATATTCAAAACTTAAATGGCACATGAAAAACAATTCTTTATTGCATGTGTATGCATGGTTGTGTGTGTTCCTATAAGACTGTGTGTGTGTGTGTGCGTGTGTTTGTGTGTGTGCACGTGCGCGCACATGTGTGTGCAAGTGGAGGCAGGAGTCAACCTTGGGGGTCACTCCTTAGAACATTAGTCAACCTTGCTTTTTGAGGCAGTGTCTCACTTTCATCTGAAACCTACTGATGGGGCTAGACTGACCAGCCAGTGAGGCCTAGGGATCCACTAGACTCCATATGTACATGCTGCCACACCAGGCTTTCTTATTTGGGTTTAGGGACGACAGTTCGGGTCTTCCCTTTTGTATGGCAAGCACGTTAGCAACTGAGTCACGTCCCTAGCACTGTGAGAAAGCAAAAATGATGATTGCAGAGAACTGTAGAAATGTTTATCAATTGGGTTTTAAGAAATGAGAAAAATACCTGCATCATATATCATAGAAATACTTTGTGAAAGTACAAGAAGATGAAGATGATATATGGCAATATAAATGAAATTAAGCACACATAGGAGATGAGGAAGAGGCATAAAGAGATGTGTTTTCCCATAATTCACACAAGAAATCAGGAATAATAGGAGAGTTCAGGGGAAATGAGGAATAAAAATAAATAAACCAAAGGAAGTGATTGTCTTTTCCCCCTTTATCTCCTTTGTTGAAAATGCCAATGGTCCATCACTCCCTACTAACCCATATGGGAGTTAAAAAGTTAATGCTTTCAATTGGGATCTGTACCTATGCAGAAACTGAGAGGCAACCTCAACCCCTTCCTTCATCTTACCTCAGCAGAAATCTTCCTAAAGGTGAAAAACCATTGGCTGTTTCCACCATTGACTAGAATCACTTTTATCTTTATACCTCATGGAGAAGCAGATTGGAGCAGGGATGGAGCGAGCATAGGATACAGTGGCTTTAGAACACACACACACAACAAACAAACAAACAAACAAACAAAAACAACAACAGCAACAAAAACATGGACCGGTGCCCATCAAAATATCCACATTTATTTGGATGATCCTCAGGAGCAAAGCCACCAGACCGTGGAATTAGTGTAGTGTGCCACCTTCTGGTGGGCCAACATATTACACAATTCTCTGTATCCTAAGCCTTGTCTCTGAGACAGCAAGGTGTCACACTTTCCAAGTCAACGTAGTGTTTTCACAGCATCTCCAAGACCAACGATTGGCCAAGAAACACCGTAATGAAATGTGTCTTTAACAGCTTCTACTCCCTTATTCCAAAATGGTTCCCTTATCCCAACTTCTCATTCACACTTCCATTTGGCTACACAAGCCCAGGGTTCTCAAGCGATACATCAGTAGCCCTGACTACCTGCTCATCTCCACCAGCCATGATTGTACTGTGAGTAAGTATAAAATGGTCATGCATTGACCTTCCATGTGTATTTAAGTAGTACTGGACCGTTACTGCAGCCAAGCTCTAGGCTAGAATGTCCAGGATCTTATCATCCTCCAAGAAAACCAACAATGTGTTTCGATAATTCAGTTATCTAAGCCCCTTCTTGGGGTAAACGGTGAATAGTACAGAAAGTCTAGATAGGAAAAACTATCACTTATGATCAAGGTAGTCAGGAGAGTTGGTATTTGACCTCTGCATTGGAAAACGAAATTTTACCAGGCAGAATCAGAGAAGAATACATCAGGAAAAATGAATGGAAGATACAAAAGACATAAAATGGAGAACTAAAGACATTTTAATGGTATACCTGGACTAAATCATAGGAGGGGAAAGTCGTGATAGCTACCAGCTACCCTGACTCATTTTAAAATGTGCGATGAAGTCCATTTTCTTGATGGAGAAAGTGAGTCTTTCAGTGGTGAGGACCTGGTTTACAGTAATTTCATGGCTTGGAAGGAGAATGCATGTCCTAGGGATTCTTTCCCCACACCCCAGAAGATAGCAGGTACAAGTAACACAACAGAGAGGGTTGCAGCCATTTCAAGAAGGGCGAAGAACCCAGGCTTTACAAAGCAGAGCAGCAGGGAATTTCAAGGTCTCTGGGAAGAAAAGTGGTCTTCTTTGCTGTCCCCCTCCCCTTCCAGACAAGGTGACTCTTTGCTGGTCATCATCTTTCCTCTTGGAGGCACGCTCTAAGCTCTACAGCCTTGCATTCACATGCTAGCAGTCTATAGTAAAGTTATCTCTTCCCCTTCCCCCAGCGCATTTATCTGTTTGTTTGATTTCTC